>NC_068936.1:5172737-6541178 GCF_023091745.1 Budorcas taxicolor | reverse complement strand
AAAGAAGAGCAATTGCGAGGGTTGCCTCCTGAAACAGAGGTCATGATCCGAAGTTCAGTTCAGCTGGGACTAAGAGAGACAGCATCCATCATTGTGAGGAACTCTGACTCCCAAGCACCACCCAGAAAAATTGCCAAGGAGATTGTCTACAAACACAAAATATTCCAGACGTGTTGCAGCAAGGGATCGGGCTAAAAAATTATGCTCTACCCATTTCCAGAAATTCAAAAAAGCCCTATTAAGATTCAGCCAGCTGTATATAAAGACCCTGCCTGGCTTTTGTTGTTCAGTTGCTCAGTCGTGTCTGACTCCCTGTGACCCTATGAACTTTAGTATGCCAGGCTTCCCTGTCCATCACCATCTCCTGAAGCTTGCTCAAACTCATTCCATTAGGTTGCTGATGCTATCCAATCATCACAGCATCTGTCATGCCTTCTGCTCCTGCCTTCAATATTTCCCTGTATCAAGTGTTTTTTCCCAATGAGTTGACTCTTCCCATGAGGAGGCCAAAGTTTTTCACAACTTTTCTTCCAAGGAGTGAGCATCTTTTAATTTCACAGCATCAGTAACAATCTACAGTTATTTTGGAGCCCAAGTAAATAAAGTCTGTCGTTACTGTAACTGAGATTGTATTTGTTTCATCTCTCTACTGTCAAGTAGCTTTGAAATCTCCATGTTCCTTCCTGGCCATGCTCTGCCCCCTAAAGTAACCGCTTCTCTGACCACTAGCACCTGGGATTCATTTTTCTTTGTTTCAAATTTTAAATAAATAGAATCACACAATAGACTTTCTGTTCCCCTAGTCTTGGTTTCCCTTTAAATAAGTGAGATGCATTCTTATTGTATGTAGCTGTGGAACATTCTTTTTCATTGCTGGGTACAATTCCCTCGGATGAATGGGCATACTCTTATATGTCCATTTTACTGTGCCTGAAATTTGTGGATATGTATATACACATACATACACACACACACACACACACACACACACACATATATATATATATATATGTCTAGACATGAGATTTTCTGATAATGCATGTGGTAGTGGTTTAGTTGCTAAATGGTATTTAACTGTTACAACCCTATAGACTCTAGCCAACCAGGCTCCACTGTCCATAGAATTTCCCAGGCAGGAATACAACAATAGGTTGGCATTTTCTTCTCCAGAGGAGTTTCCTGACCCAGGGTTCAAACCAAGGTCTCCTCCATTGCATGCAGATGTTACTGACTGAGCCCTTCTAATATGCAGGTACAATCAAATGTTTTCTTCAAACTGACTGAAGCAGTGTGTATCTCCACTAACACTATTGGCATTTCCATTTCCACTGAACACTTGGCATTGTCAGTCTGTTTCCTCATATAACTGAGCAGGACCCTGCAGGGCTTTCCCAGTGATAGACCATCCCCTGCCCAACCTCCAACAATGTACCTTGTCTCTTATTTTTAGAAAAACTTTAGGTCCTAGACCTTCCCTATGTTTCAAAGAACAAATTCAATTAGAAGTGAAAAACTGCAGAAACAAGAAAAACATCAAGCAAGACAAAAAATAATTTGCTGTTGGGCAGTCGTGTTCACTCTTCGTGATCCCGTGGACTGCGACACACCAGGCTTCTCTATCCTTCACCGTCCCCTGGAGCTTGCTCAAGCTCAAATCCATTTAGTCTGTGATGTCCCCCAACCATCTCACTCTCTGTCATCCCCTCCTCCTCCTTCCTTCAATCTTTTCCAGCATTAGGGTGTATTCTAATCAGTCAGCTCTCCTCATAAGGTGGCCAAAGTATTGGAGCTTCGCTTTCAGTATCATTCCTTACAGTGAATATTCACGGTTGATTTCCTGTAGGACTGACTGGCTTGATCTCGCTGTCAGTTCAAGAGAAACTCAAGAATAATCACCAACACCACAGTTCAAAAGCATCAGTTCTTTGGTGCTCAGCCATCTTTATGCTCCAACTCTCACATCCATACGTGGCTAGTGGAAGAACAATAGCCTGGATTACGTGGACCTTTGTTGGCAAAGGAATGTCTCTGCTTTTTCATATGCTTTCTAGATTTGTCACAGCTTTTCTTCCAAGGAGCAAGCATCTTTTAATTTCGTGGCTGCAGTTACCATCTGCAGTGATTTTGGAACTCAAAAAAAATAATGCCTCTCACTGTTTCCATTGTTTCTTCATCTATTTTCCATTAAGTGATGAGATCTTTGACTGTGTGAACCACAACAAACTTTGGAAAATTCTGAAAGAGATGGGAATACCGGACCATCTGACCTGCCTCCTGAGAAATCTGTATGCAGGTCAAGAAGCAACAGTTAGAACTGGACATGGAACAAGGGACTGGTTGCAAATAGGGAAAGGAGTACATCAGATTATATACTGATTACAACAGATTATATACTGTTGCCCTGCTTATTTAACTTAAATGCAGAATGCATCATGAAAAACACTGGGCTGGATGAAGCACAATCTGGAATCAAGATTGCTGGGAGAAATAGCAACAGCCTCAGATATGCAGATGGTGTCACCCTAATGGCAGAAAATGAAGAGCCTCTTGATGATGGTGAAAGGGGAGATTGAAAAGACTGCCTTAAAACTCAACATTCAAAAACTGAAGATCACGACATCTGGTCTGATCACTTTATGGCAAACAAATGGTGAAAAATTGAAAATAACAGCAGATTTTATTTTCTTGGACTCCAAAATCACTATGGATGGTGAATGTAGCCACAAAATTAAAAGAAGCTAGATCCTTGGAAGAAAAGCTATGGCAAACATAGACAGCATTTAAAAAAAAAAAAAAAAAAGGGCATCACTCTGCTGACCAACGTTCTTAAAGTCAAAGCTATGGTAGTTCAGACAGTAAGGAATTCTCTTGCAATGTGGGAGACCTGCTTTCGATCATGGGAAGGACATCCCTGTAGTCCAGTGGAAATACTCGGTGCTCCCAAATTAGGGCATCCAAGTTCATCCCCTGGTCGGGGTATTAGATCCCACATACTGCAACCTAAAATACCGCATGTGACAATTTAAATTCATGCTACCACATGCTACAGTGAAGATTGAAGGGCACTAGTGCTGGAAATAAACACAAGCGCAGCCAAGTAAATGAACAAATATTTGATAGAAAGAAAGAAAAATATATGAGAATTCCCTGTTTGTTCAGTGGTTAGGACTTGATGTTGTCACTGTCAATGGCCAGGGTTCAACACCTGGTTGTGGAACTAAGATCCCACAGGTTCTGTGGCATGAGCAAAAAAAAAAAAAAAACAGAAAGATAACTGAGGAGGACAGAACTCCCAAAGTTTGAAAATGAAGCAATATCACTGCAAACAGGCTGAGGATAGAGTAAGGATTGCCAGGAACCCAAAGTGCAAAAGTGGCACGCCTGTAATTCACAAGCCACTTTAATGTTGCGGTTTAGGCTTCTCCTTCTCCTGCTTCTGAACCTAAATAACTTATTGCTCCTAAGAGAAATTGTTATGGGCAAAACACTATTTGAACTGAATGGTAGTGATAATAGCAAATTTTTGAGACAGAGCTAAAGCAGTTTCATGTGTTAATGTGCATTATATTTGGAAAGAAGAAAGGTTGGCCAAACAATGACCTAAGTCACTGCTATTCACAGACATTTCTGCAGGAATAGAAACATTTTAAGTAATTATTACATATATTCCTTAATAAGACGATCAGCTTTTCACAAAATGTACACTTTTCTCTTCTATGAGACGACCTGTTTATATCCTTTATCATGATGGGATTTTCTTCTTCTTTTTTTTTTTTTTTTTTCTTTTTTGGCCTTGCTGAGAGGATTAAGGGATCTTAGATCTTCAACCAGGGATTGAATCTCTGCCCCTGCAGTGGAAGCACAAATCCCTAACAACCGTATCACTAAGGAATTCTCAATGAAATGGAAATGTTAAAATGTAGCTAGTGTGACTGAGGTATTAAAATTTTGTGTATGTTCAGCCGCTTCAGTCTGTCCAACTCTTTGCAACCCCATCAATGTAGTGCACCAGGCTCCTCTGTCCATGGGATTCTCAGGCAATAATACTGGAGTGGGTTGCCATTTCCCTTTCCAGGGGATCTTCCTGACCCAGGGGTTGAGCCCACGTCTTTTACGTCTCCTGTACTTGCAGGAAAGTTCTTTACCACAGCACCAACTGGGGAGCCTATTAAGTCTTTACTTTAATTTAATTAATTTAAAATCAAAAGATATGGCTAGAAGAACCAGATCTTCCTTATAAATGAGTTTCAATTACCTTGTATACTCAGTAATGTTTGTGTCTCTTAGATATCATCCTCAAGATGAGGTTCCATGCCCCTCCCTAAGTGTAAGCTGGGTTTAGTGGCTTGTTTCCAAAGAACAGAATATGTCAGCAGGAAGGACACAACTTTATGGCAGAGGAACTAGTGGTAAGTCATATTGATGGTATGAATCCTTGATGGGAAGTGATGGCAAAGATATTTTCCCTTGCAGGTATAGTTCTAAAATTATATAAACCCCAGGGCAATCAGGAAACATACCAAACCCATAGAGAGAGTCATTCTGCGAAATACCTGTCCCTGAAGGACTCCTGAAAATTGTCAAAAGTCATGAAAAACAAGGAAAATTTAAGAAACTGCTATAGACCAGAGTAAGCTAAGGGACATATTTGTAGCTTTTTGCTATATATCCTCATGCAATTCAGTATCCTATATGGGAATATGAAACTGGGAAAGAACATTTGTGGAAAAACTGGTAAAATTTGAATAAAACCTGGAACTTAGTTAAAGGTACCCTACTGAAAGGTACCCTGCTGGAATAAAGGAGGTCATTTCACATATACACATTTTAGACATTGCAAGTATTTTCTCTACATAAAACCCACTTCATTTTGACTTCACTGAGATGGAAATCTAAAGTATGACTTAACTGAATGGAAATCTTCAAATACAAAGGATCAATAATATTTAGACTGTGTCATCTGACTACAATGCAATAATGAGAAATTGAGCAAGAAACATCTTTTAAAATGCCATTCATTTGGAAACTATCAATAACTATATTAATACATACTATATATCTCCATGGAATTTTCATGCAAGACTACCGGAGCAGATTGCCATTATTTTCTCCAGGGGATTTTCCTGGCCTGGGATCGAACCCAGGCCTCTTGTGTCTCCTGCATTGGCTGGGAAGTGATTTACCAGTTGAGTGACCAGGGAAGTCCATACAATATATAGTGTTGTCTTAAGAAGAGAATATTAGGATATACTTGGAAGTGAATGATAATGAACATTCTATTCAGCAAAAATTGTGGGACACAGTTAAATTTGTACAGAGAAACAATGGAAACAGTAGCAGACTTTAGTTTCTTGGGGTCCAAAACGATTGTGGATGGTGACTGCAGCCATGAGCTTAAAAGATATGTGGCCCTTGGAAGAAAAGCTATGACAAACCTAGACAGCATATTAAAAAGCAGAGACATTTCTTTGCTGACAAAGTCCATCTAGTCACAACTATGGTTTTTCCAGCACCCATGTATGGATGTGACAGTTGGATCATAAAGAAGGCTGAGTGCTGAAGATTTGATGCTTTTGAACTGTGGTGTTGGCGAAGACCATTGAGAGTCCCTTGGACAGCAAGATCCAGCCAGTCAATCCTAAGGGCAATCAACTCTGAATATTCCCAGGAAGGACTGATTTTGAAGCTGAAGACCCAATAGTTTGGCCACCTGATGTGAAAAGCCAAGTCATTGGAAAACACCTCGATGCTGGGAAAGACTGAGGGCAGGAGAAGAAGTGGGCGGCGAAGGATGAGATGTATGGATGGTATCACCAACTCAATGGACATGAGTTTTACAAATATTTTTAGAAATATTTTGTACAAATATTTTGGCATATTTTATTTATTTTTATTTTTTAAATAATCATATCGTATTCACCAGGACTTCTAAACAGTGATGTGTAAATGGATTTTCTTTTCCTGAGTACACCAAAAGCAATCAGTATCTGGCTATATAAAACTTCCATTTCTGTTTTAAATCTTGAAGATAATTGTTTTATTGCATAGTTCACAACATTTGTGGAGACATTTACTTTTCTTTCTTTCTCCCTTCCTTTCCTATTCTTCCTTTCGTCCCCTGTCTCTCTTCCTCTTTCTTTCCTTCCCTTTCTTTTCCCAGATTTTTGCTTGACTGGACCTTTCCTGAAACAGAAGTAATTCCACTCAGAGTTGAATATTATCCTCTCAGAATACCATTCCATTTCTCATTTCCAGTATCAGAATCAACCTCCTGCTCCCCTTGTTAGATCTTCCACAGTTGTATCAATGTTTCTGATTTTCTTTTTCCAAGAAGCAGCTCTTATTTTATTTTCCCAACAAGTTTTATTTCTGTTGTTTTCTATTTTTGTTTCAATTCATATATACCTTCTACTTTCTTTAGGATTTTTTTTTCTTTATAATTTTGTATTTCAAATGCTTTCTTTACAATTTTTTTTCTTTAGTTATATTTGATTTACAATGTTGAGTTTCAGATGTATATCAGAGTGATTTTGTTATGCAGATACATATCTATTCTTTTCTGGGTTCTTTTCCATTATAGGTTATTGCATGATATTGAGGATTTCTTTTCTTTTCTCTTCTTTTTTTTTTTTTTTTTGCCCCCAAAGAGGGTTTAGGGCTTGACCTACCTTTATATAGCAATTTTGTCTGAATCGCTAATATTTTTATGTACACATTGTTTAAATTAATATTTCATTCTCTATGATTTTTGGCAAGTTAATTTCAAAGATTTCACTATTTGCATGCTGAATGTTTTCACGTATAGTTTACTGAGAATTAAGTTTTCCTTGGAGCTCTGAGGGTATGTGTGTATATACACTGATATATCTATATACACATCCTTTTCAGATTACTACATTTTTTTAACATATGTTAACATATTTTAAAAGATATTTTGTTTGTATGGTAAAAACACGAAATGTGTTAATTCTAGAAATTTGTTCCCCCAGATGAATACAGTATAAAGAGTAAATACATAAAACTATATTCCTTTGAGAATAATCCTTACTCACAGAACTTGGAAATGTTAAAACAAAAATATTCATAACACTTACTAAAGGTGGTAAGAAAAACTTTATTCAAGGTAAGAGTACTACAGTGGGGTATTATAATATGGGAGAGAGACTGAGCTTGTGTCTGACTCCAGCAGGGATGCAGCTGGGATTTATACCTAAGGAACAAGGTGGGTCCATGGGATTGCAAAGAGAGACTGAAAAGCAATGGACAACAACAACAGAGTGGGTGTCAGTGGATGGAAACTTATTAAGAGGACCCTAAGGGTGAGGGTGGATTCTGGCTCAACTGAGAGGATCATTGCTGAGGCTAGGCTAGGCTGGTAAGATATTCAGGTGAGTGAAAAGTTATGACCAACCTAGAGAGCATATTCAAAAGAAGAGACATTACTTTGCCAACTAAGGTCCGGCTAGTCAAGGCTATGGTTTTTCTAGTAGTCATGTATAGATGTGAGAGTTGGACTGTGAAGTAGGCTGAGCACTGAAGAGTTGATGCTTTTGAACTGTGGTGTTGGAGAAGACTCTTGAGAGTCCCTTGGACTGCAAGGAGATCCAGCCAGTCCATTCTGAAGAAGATCAGCCCTGGGAGTTCTTTGGAAGGAATGACGCTAAAGGTGAAACTCCAGTACTTTGGCCACCTCATGCGAAGTGTTGACTCGTTGGAAAAGACTTTGATGCTGGGAGGGATTGGGGGCAGGAGGAGAAGGGGACGACAGAGGATGAGATGGCTGGATGGCATCACTGACTCGATGGATGGGAGTCTGAGTGAACTCTGGGAGTTGGTGATGGACAGGGAGGCCTGGCGTGCTGCGATTCATGGGGTCGCAAAGAGTCGGACACGACTGAGCGACTGACCTGAACTGAGAAGGTATTTGATCTGATACTGAGGGTGGTCAGATCAAGGGTGTTTTCTAAACTGAAGTAGCAGATTCTGGCTTAGATTGGACTAAATGGACAGGTGCCCCTGGATAAAGATATCGCCCAAATTTGGCAGTGCATTAATGGACTACTGCTGCCTAACAAAGTACCCCAAAGTAATAGCTTAACACAATATTATCTCAAACTGCTGCCGAGAGTTGTGAATCCAGGAGAAATTCAGCTGAGTGGCCTGGCTCAGTGTTTCATGCGGTTGCCGTCATCTGAAGCCTGACACGGGCTCGTGGATTACCTTCCAAGATGGCTTACTCACATAGCTGTTGAAACCAGTTTCCTTGCTGGCTGTTGGGAGAAAGCCCCGGTTCTTTCACATGGGCCTCTCCACTGGGTTACCTCAGTGTTCTCAAAATACGACTAAGCTGGCTTCTAGAGTGAGTGCTCCAAGGGGATGAGCAAGGAGACTGCAGTGACTTTTATGACCGAGTCTCAGACACTTCACTGTTCATTTATACAATATTCTGACATTAGAAATGAACCACTTAGTCCACCACACATGTGAAGGGGAGAAGGAAAGGATTTGTGGACATAATTTAAAACCACGTGGTACACGCATGGCCACAAATTGTTTACATACCTGTAAGTCCAAAGTGCATTTTCCCGCCAATGCTTTCAAATAATTTATCCATTATGGCATTAACTTGAAGCTCAGGACCTTTCATCTCAGTCAGGTCCAGATATGGATCAGGGTCCACTTGTACAGTATCTCAAGTGTTCTGTCGCTCAGTTGTGTCCTATTCTTTGTGACCCCATGGACTGCAGCACTGCGGGCTTCCCTTTCCATCAACTCCAGGAGCTTGCTGAAACTCAAGTCCATTGAGTCGATGATGCTATTCAACAATCCCATCCTCTGCTGTCCCCTTCTCCTACCTTCAGTCTTTCCCGCATCATGGTCTTTGCCAGTGAGTCAGTTATTCGCACTGGAGCTTCAGCTTCAGCATCAGTCCTTCCGATGAATATACAGGACAGATTTACTTTAGGATTGACTGGTTTGATCTCCTTGCAGTCCAAGTGCCTCTCAAGTCTTCTCCAACACATCTGTTCAAATTATAAAAGTGTAGTTCCTCTAGACCTGAGGATGTGTGAACAAAAGAGATGAGTTAATCTGCTCACTCTCACAGCCAACATACAGTGGTGGATCAGACAGATAACCTTCATAGACACTCCTGTTCCAGGAAGGGGAGGGGAGATGGGAGTCAATAGTAGCAGTTCTGAAATCCCATGGGTTCTTTTTGGCAGTCCTTTGCTTAGGACTTAAGCCCTGGAAACTTCCTAGGCTTCAGTCTCTGAATTTTTAATTCTGCCCTCTGACATGATTCCATTGCATGAAAGGTGGCTAGTATATGGTTACAGTGAAACAGTCTCCCTAGCCTGCTTCCTGCTTGTAAAAGGTAGAAGTCCAGAGCTCTTATTTTGTACTATCGCTGGTCCTTTCGGTCCGAGTTGAACTTAAATATGTTATCTTAAAAACTTGAGGTGTCTCCTGATAATCTTACTGGTGTTCATGGCAAAGCACCTCACTCCAAAGCCACAATCACACATGTTTTCATAACAAGGTCTACTCTGTCTTGGTTTTCTGCTGAAATAGCTGAGGGATAACACCCTGAGCCTTGGTAGAAGTCTTATTGTGTGATTGAAAACATCTCTGAGTGACACCCATAAACTCTTTGTAGGGCATTGGCCTGACTAAATAAAGCCATGAAGCATCCCCTTCCAGCTTTCTGAGGCTTAATAAAGAATTTTACAGTCACACTCGTCTTTAGAACACCTTAATTAAAAAAAAAATAATAATAATATGAAGAAGTACTGGCGTATGGGTGGTGTAAAATGTTATATTTAGACCACCTTATCTCAATGCGCTGGATATGATCTTGCTTGAAAACCATTAATTTTAGCATCTGCTGTCATCTTAACCGAGTGGAAAATTTCCAAATCAGCAAGTTCTGTCTGCTTTTTTAAATAATCTTTATCTTAAACATTTTTTTTTTTTTTAATTTCCCTTTACATTTTACTATAGGCAGCAAGAAGAAACCAAGAAGCACTTTTGGCTGTTTGGATGGAAATCCTCTTAGCTAGATAACTCAATTAATTAAGTACAGTTTGTCCTCCCAGCTCATTAGGTATATTTTCTACTTTTCATAAACTGCAGGTGTAGTGGACTTTCATCTTCACACTCCCCAGGCTCTTTCCTCCTGCCTCTCCTTTCTGCCAGGCATCCTAGGTGCACCACTGTGATTCCACTTAGAACGTGTTCACTCAGTGAGATAACGGGGATCGATTCCCTGGCTTCAGTGCTTCTACTGGCCAGAGACTATGTACCTTTCCCTAAGAACTTCATGCTTTCGCTATCCAACTTCCATCACCTGGCTAGGTCAGTTGCGAGAGCTCCTACTCACAAGTGTACTGATAGGGACTTCTACGCGCACACGTGCACAAACATACGTGTGTACACAGTAACATTGCTGAGAGGAAACTTTTCCATATGCAGATTTACAAGCTTTCTTTTCCAGGAACATGAATTTTGGTAAGCGCTCAAATTTCTAGGTGCACATGTGCACAAACATGCGCATGTACGCAGTAACATCGCTGAAGGGAAACTTGTCAATATGCAGAAGTACAAGCTTTCTTTTTCAGGAACATGAATTTTGGCGAGCACTCAAGTTTCTACACGCACATGTGCACAATAATGCGCGTGTACACAGTAACATCCCTGAGAGGAAACTTGTTCATATGCAGAAGTACAAGCTTTCTTTTTCAGGAACATGAATTTTGGAAAGCACTCGAATTTCTGTGCGCACATGTGCACAAACATACGTGTGTACATAGTAATATCGCTGAGAGGAAACTTTTCCATATGCAGAAGTACAAGCTTTCTTTTTCAGGCACATGAATTTTGGCAAGCACTCAAATTTCTACGTGCACATGTGCACAGACATGCGCGTGTACACAGTAACAACGCTGAGAGGAAACTTGTCCATATGCAGAAGCACAAGCTTTCTTTTTCAGGAAGATTAATTTTGTTAAGCACTCAAATTTCTACACGCACATGTGCATAAGCATACGCGTTTACACAGTAACATCGCCGAGAGGAAACTTTTCCATATTCAGAAGTACAAGCTTCCTTTTTCAGGAATATGAATTTTGGAAAGCACCCAAATTTCTTTGTCCTGGTTGTTTTTTTCACTTGCTCATCGATCATGTCAGGTTGCACTTCTAACTCCGTGACTTATTCTCAAAAGTTACAGAATCTTGGCATTTGGTGTTGACAGGGACTGACGTGCAGAGCAGCGGGCAGGGTTGGAAGCACTTGCTATAAACAGCTGTATAGCATGCATCTGCATTCTGCATTCTCCCATCACCTTGGAGAGCTTCACAGTACCAGTCACGTTGGCCTGATCCATTGCCTGTGCATTCCTTCAGGGGACCAGAAAACAAGGACCTCTGAGCTCAGCTGACTTGAAGAGCTGCTTTCTCGGTGTGCCCCTGTCTAGGTCATTCCTTGTCAATGTTGTGCCCCTTTTGCTAGCCTACCACCCCTTACAGCCCACAACATTCTGAGTGAGCCCCCCTCTTCTTCCTATCTGTGTAGCTTTCTGTGTGCACCTGTCTACTTGTGCCCCCATGTCCTATCTCCATGTAGTAGGAAAAGATCAAAGAGACTCCTGAGCCTCCAAAAGCCCCCAGAGACTGGGATAGGCCTGGGTCTGACCCAAGGTTGTGAAGAAGGTGCACATGGATACAGGGTCTCTTGTGATACAAAGAGTGGAACCTGAGGCTGTAAAAGTAAGGTGGCATCCCTATACGGTGTCCCTTCTGTTTAACACTACCCATGCACACGGAGTCCCCAAACAGATGATGCCCTGGGAAACCTTCACTTTCTTGGCCCAGAGCTAATGCCTCCCTTGGGCAGAAAGCAGCTTTTCTGTCTCAAAAACAAGAGGGCTTGAACCACCTAGGCCTCAGTGATTTGATAAATGCCAAGCCTCTCTTCAGTTGCTCTCATTAGGCCCAGGTAGGACTCCCTACAGTCACACATTCCTGTTTCCCTAGTCAGCCCCCATGCCAAGGAAGCCAGTGTCCTGTTAGGCCCAGAGGCATCTAAGACAGTCACCTGGAAGGCAGTGTCCCTCTGAGTGTCACCTGGTTGAAACCCCCTATGACAAAATCAAAGATTCTGCTCCAGCAAGACTACCAGAATCCTCCCTCAGGTGTAGACGTGCACCTTTGCCCCTCAGGCCCCCAAAGCCTCAGAGAAAAGAAGGAATTCATGTCAAAACTTTCAGCATGGACCATGGAGTATCAGGACCGCTATTGCCTAGACCCTGAACCTTGAAAACCAGCAGACCCTGAACTGCCCCCATGGCTTCTCTGTCTCCCACTCTGCTGAGGTCCCTTGGGACATGCAATTAACCCACCGCCCTTGCCTTTTCTCTGTTCCCTCCCTCACAGGAGTATCCGGGCAGAGGTTCACACAGGTAAACCCACTTGCGCTTTCCTCGCCTTTCAGCACTGCTAGGGAGGCAGGCTGCAAGTGCCTGGAGGCATGCCACGCTCACAGCATGTCTCTCCTAGGATGCCTGTGGTTTTGCAGATACAGCATACTTTAACACATCTCATGTTCTGTGTCACACCTTGCCAGTGTGTGCCACCCTCAGGGAGGGCGTGTGCTGGCTGCTGGGCTGATCTGGGGCAGCACTGGTCCAGGACCTTCCCAGTTCTCCTTTTGACATGTGTGTGGAATAAGTCTCCAGTGCAGCAGGCAATCTATGACTCTTTCTCCTTCAGGTCTCCGTCCATCTCAGCAGGACCTTAGACTTACCATCGTGGGTGTTGCCATAGCCACGTCCACCATTTCCACAGGCCAGCCCACAGCCCCACACACTGAGGGCTGCACAGGCAGTGGTTTCAAAGCCCCACCCCATGTGATTTGCTCTGTGTGAATCCTTAAACCGTGAACACCCTCTTCCTGGTCCCAACACACACAACACGGTGGAACTGATGAGCGTGTTTTGTATCTGGTCTAATTGCAGATATCTGGAGCCACAGTCTGGAGTTATCACTGGCCATCCTTTCCTCGTTCCCATCCTGGGCAGGGTCAATGCAGAGATACGGTGACAAACCACCTTCAGCCTGGTCGCCTCATGACTCCTCTCATGGGTTGCTCAGCACCTCCTCTCCTGCCGCCTTCATCTCTGCATCTGCCCTGGGCCGGACATACACACACACACACACACACACACACACACACACACACAGCCAACATAAATAAGCACACGTGTGCATACACACATATGCTCAGTCAGTTGAGTTCATTTCAGTCGCTCAGTCATGTACGACTCTTTGCGACTCCATGAATCACAGCACACCAGGACTCCCTGTCCATCACAAACTCCAAAGTTCACTCAGACTCACATCCATCGAGTCAGTGATGCCATCCAGCCATCTCATCCTCTGTCATGCCCTTCTCCTCCTGCCCCCAATACCTCCCAGCATCAAAGTCTTTTCCAATGAGTCAACACCTCACATGAGGTGGCCAAAGTACTGGAGTTTCAGTTTTAGCTTCATTCCTTCCATAGGAATCCCAGGGCTGATCAGTACAGGGACACAAATGCAAACAGGGAATATAGGTGTTTCAGGAGGTGAAAATGACTGAGTCCAGCAATGTCAGAGATGGTGACAGTAGGCACCATGTCCTGCCCTTGGGGCTCCCTGTTTAATTCCTCCACAAATTCTTCAATATTTTCCCAAGGCAGCCTGAAGCCACTTCCAGCACAGCATTTTGGTGGTTGTGAGACACAGAGTGGTGAATGTGGAAATTCACAGAAGATCCCAAGGAATAGACGGACTTTAGTCAGCAAAATAATGTCTCTGCTTTTGAATATGCTATCTAGGTTGGTCATAACTTTTCTTCCAAGGAGTAAGTGTCTTTTAATTTCATGGCTGCAATCACCATCAAAAACCTGAAACAGTGATGGTTATAATCTATTAATAATGCCTGAGCTAGTTGGATGCAGAAACACTTCAAAACTTCATAGCACTGAAACATTGGAATTCGATAAATTATTGGGTGTATCTCCAAGAATGGGAGATAAAGCACCTGAAATGTATCACATAGCTGAAAGACTGGATGTTGATCAACACTGGGTGTGTTTGACCTGGCGTAGGATGGGGCCTCATTTAACCATGTGATAGCCCTAAAACACAGGATGCTGATAAATCTATGAGTGTGCATGAACTGGTATGTACAGAAACAGTTGAAACATATCACAGAACTAAACACTTGGTGAACCAGAGGATATGAAAGAAAAGCCTTGCAGAATGTAACAGAAGTGAAACAGTTGATGGTGATAAACTGTTGCTTGTGTTTACCATGGAGTAGAAGAAGAAGCACTTGAAACATGTCACAGCACTGAAACACTGGATGGTCATGGGTATGTGTCAGCTCAAGTGGATTAGAGAAACATTTGAAGCAAGTCACACAACTGAAACATTGCATGTTTTTAAACGACTGAATGTACTTGATATGGAGTGAATGAAGAAAGCACTTGAAGCATGTGACATCACTGTAGCATTGATTGGGAATACTGACTATGTTTGAGCTGGGATGGACACAGAGGCTCTAGAATCATTTCATAGTACTGAACACTAGCACCAGATGGGGAAAAAACTACTGTTGTTGTTGTTGTTGTTGTTGTTGTTGTTTTTCTTGACACAGGAATGAATGAAGAAGTAGTTGACATTATGTCACGGCAGTGAAACAAGATAGTTATAAATGGTGAGTATATTAATGTTAGTGGGACCAAGAACACATTTAATCCTATCAAAGCCCTGAAACACTGCAGGATGATGAAATACTGGCTGTGTATGTGTCAGTGTGGACCAACAAGTTTTCAAATCATGTCACCGCAGTGAATCACTATTACGGTGATAAAATACTGACTGTCTAGATCTAGGGTGGATGATGAAGCTCTTTAAGCATGTCACAGTATGTAAACACTGCTGCTGCTGCTGCTAAGTCGTTTCAGTTGTTCCGACTCTGTGTGACCCCATAGACGGCAGCCCACCAGGCTCCCCCGTTCCTGGGATTCTCCAGGCAAGAACACTAGAGTGGGTTGCCATTTCCTTCTCCAATGCATGAAAGTGAAAAGTGAAAGTGAAGTGGCTCAGTCGTGGCAAGAGACCCCATGGACTGCAGCCTACCAGGCTCCTCCATCCATGGGATTCTCCAGGCATGAATACTGGAGTGGAGTGCCATTGCCTTCTCTGATGTAAACACTGCTACTGCTACTGCTAAGTCACTTTAGTCGTGTCCGACTCTATGCGACCCCATAGACGGCAGCCCAACAGGCTCCTTCGTCCCTGGGATTCTCCAGGCAAGAAAACTGGAGTGGGGTGCCATTGCCTTCTCACTAGAGGGTGACAAACGACAGAGTTTGGTTTACGGGTGAGAATGAAGAAGCCATTGGGTCATGCTCCAAACCTAAAACACTGGCTGTTTATAATTACTAGCAGTTTTGCCCCAGGGTTAATGTAGAAGCCTTTGAAGTTTGTCACTCTACTGAAAAAAATGGATGGTGATATATGACTAGGTTAATCTCCAGTGGGTGAAGAAGTACTCGAATCCAGTATCAGCCATGACACACTGTGTGTTGACAAACTCTTGGATTTTTTTTTTTTTAACACTCACTTCATTAACGAAAAATTGAAATTGGTCATATGTCACAGCAATGGACACTGGTTGGTACAAAATATTGGCTATGACTGACCAGAGTGGGAAAAGAAGCATTTGAATTGTGCCACACCCATGAAGCAAAGAAATAGAGGAAAACAATAGAATGGGCAAGACTAGAGATCTCCTAAGAAAAAATTAAACATACGAAGCGAACATTTCATGCAAAGACGGGCTCAATAAAGGACAGAAATGGTATGAACTTAACAGAAGCAGAAGATATTAAGAAGATGTGGCAAAAATACACAGAAGAACTGTGCAAAAAATATTCATGACCCAGATAATCACCCAGAGCCAGACATCCTGGAATGTGAACTGAAGTGGGCCTTAGGAAGCATCACTACAAAGAAAGCTAGTGGAGGTGATAGAAGTCCAGTAGAGCTATTTCAAATCCTGAAAGATGATGCTATGAAAGGGCTGCACTCAACATACCACCAAATTTGGAAAATTCTGCCCTGGCCACAGGACTGGAAAAGGTCAGTTTCCACTCCAATCCCAAAGAAAGGCAATCCCAAAGAACTCTGCAACTACTGCACAGTTGCCTTCATCTCACATGCTACTAAATTAATGCTCAAAATTCTCCAAGCCACGCTTCAGGAATACATCAACCGTGAACTTCTACATATTCAGGTTGGTTTTCGAAAAGGCAGAGGAACCAAGATCAAATTGCCAACATCTGCTGGATCATTGAAAAACGAGGAGAGTTCCAGAAGATCTACTTCTGTTTTATTGAGATTTTGACTGTGTGGATTACTACAAACGTTGGGAAATTCTGAAAGAGATGTGAATACCATACCACCTGACCTACATCCTGATAAACCTGTATGCAGGTCAGAAAGCAGCAGTTACTAGTGGAAATAGAACAACAGACTGATTCCAGATAGGAAAAGGAGTACCTCAAGGCTGTATAATCGTCACTCTGCTTATTTAACTTCTACACAGACTACATAATGAGAAACGAGATCCAACCAGTCCCTCCTAAACGAAATCAGTCCTTAGTGTTCATTGGAAGGACTGACCTCGAAGCTGAAACTCCAATAATTTTGCCACCCGATGTGAAGAGCTGACTCATTTGAAAACATCCTGATGCTGGGAAAGACTGAGAGCATGAGGAGACGGGGACATGAGCAGATGAGATGAATGGATGGTATCACTGACTCAATGGACATTGGTTTGGGTTACCCATGGGAGTGGGTGATGGACAAGGAGGCCTGGCTTGCTGTGTTTCATGGGATAACAAAGAGTTGAACATGAATGAGCGACTGAACTGAACTGATCACCCCTTAAAGAGTGATTTTTCTTTCTTTCTTACTTTCTTTTTAAAATAATCTTGGGCACGTTTGACCTGGGTGAATAGAGAAGCCCTTGAAGCATATTACATATTAAACTTTGAATGGTCAATAATTACCAGCTGACTTTGACACTGAATGGATGGAGAAGCACTTGAGGCATGTCACTGAACTGCAACACTGTATGGCGATGAACTAGTGAATGTCTATAATTGGGGAGCATGAAAACATGATTGAAGTGCATTTTGGCATTGAAACAGTAGGTGGTGAATGTTATGGATGGGTTTGACTTAGGAAAATGAGGAAGACTTGAGGAATGTCACACAGTAAAACATTGGATGGTGTTAACTGCTGAGTGTGTTTGGCCTGGTGAGAATGGAAAAGTCCTGGAAGATGCCATAAAATGGAAACACTAAATGGTCATAAGCTACTGCATATGCTTCACCTAGAGAGGATGAAGAAGCACATGAATCATGCCACAGGACTGAAATAATGGATGGTAACAATCTACTGGGTGTGTTTTGTCTAGGGTTGTGAAGGAGCACTTGAGGCAAGTCCTCGAACTGAGGCATGGGATGCTGATAACCTGTTGGGTACTTCGGAATGGTCGTGTGTGACAAAATTATTGAAATATGTTACAGTACTGAAACATTGGATGTTGCTAAACTACTGGTGTGTTTGACCCAGGATGGACAAGAAGCAACTGATGCATGTCAAAAAACTGAAACAGGAGGTGATAAACAACAGGGTGTATATGACCCAGAGTCCATGGGGAAGTATCCGAACCTTGTCACCAACATGAAACACTGGATGGTGACAAACTGTTGAGTGTGCTCGATGTAGGGTGGACAAGAAGCACATGATCCATTTCACAGAACTGAAACGTGGACGGGGACAAGCTACTTGGTATGTTTGACCAAGGGAGAAAAAGAAGCTCTGGAAGCATGCTGTAACCCTGAAACACTGGATAGTGATAAACTACTTGGTGTGATAACCTGAAAGAATGAAGAAACCTTGAAGCATGTTGCATAATTGAAACATTGGATAATGACCAACTACTGGGTGTCTTTGACCCAGTGTACACAAAGAAGCACTTGAAGCATGCCACAGAACTTGAACACTGGATGGTGAAAAACTCCTGGGAGTGTTTGACTGGTGGATGAAGAAGCTCCTCAAGCATGTCTCTGCACTAATACACTGGATGATGAGTGCGTTTTATCTTCAGAAAATGAAGCACTTGACCTGTGTAACAGCACTAAAATAGAGTATGGCACTTATACCACTGGGTGATTAGTCCTAGGTGAAAAGGAAACACTGGAAAATGTCACATAGTAATGCACTGAACACTCTATGGTAATAAAGTACTGAATGCGTTTGATCTGGGGTTGAGAAGAAGCAGACAAAGCAGGTCCCACTACTGAAACATGGGATTCTGATGCACTACTGGGCGTGTCGGAATTCAAGTTGAAGAAGCACTGGAAGCATGCCACATCCATGAAACAATAAATGTTGCTAAACTACTGAGGGGGAAAGAGAGACTGGGAAAGACTAGAGCTCTCTTTAGGAAAATAAGAGGTATCAAGGGAGTATTTCATGCACCTATGGATACAATAAAGGACAGAAAAGGTATGAACTTAAAAGAAGTGGAAGATATTCAGGAGTGGTGGCAAGAATACATAGAACTATCCAAAAAGAACCCAATGACCCAGATAACCATGATGGTGTGATCACTCACCTAGAGCCAGACATCTTGGAGTGTGAAATCAAGTGGCTGTTAGAAAGCATCACTACCAATAAAGACAGTGGAGGTGATGGAACACCAGCTGAGCTATTTCACATTCTAAAAGGTGATACTGTTGAAGTGCTGCACTCAGTGTGCCACATAGCTTGGAAAACTCAGCAGTGGCTGCAGGACTGGAAAAGGTCAGTTTTTCATGTGAAATCCAAAGAATGGCAATGCAAAAGAATGTTCAAAGTATCACACAACTCCCTTATTTCACACACTAACTCCTTGGAAGACAATTTATGAGCAACTTAGACAGCATATTAAAAAGCAGAGGTGTTAAAGTGCCAACAAAGCTCCATCTAGTTAAGACTATGATTTTTGCAGTAGGCATGTATGGATGTGACAGTTGAATTATTAAAAAAAAAAAAAAAAAATCTGAGCACCAAAAAATTGATGCTTTTGAACTGTGGTGTTGGAGGAGATTCTTGAAAGTCTCTTGGACTGCAAGGAGATCGAACCAGTCCATCCTAAAGGAGATCAATCCTGAATATTCTTTGGAAGGACTGATGTTAAAGCTGAAACTTCAATACTGTGGCCACCTGATGTGAAGGGCTGACTCATTTGAAAAGACCCCGATGTTGGGAAAGATTGAAAGCGGGAGGAGAAGGGGAGGACAGAGGATGAGATTGATGGGTGGCATCGCTGACTAAAAGGACATGAATTTCAGTAAATTCCAGGACTCGGTGAGAGACAAGGAGGCCTGACATGCTACACTTCATGGGGTCACGAAAAGTCAGATAAGACTGAGCAACTGATTTTAATCAAACAAAGGCATGTTCAAAATTCTCCAGGCTAGACTTCAAAAGCAGAGTAACCTAGAAATTGGAGATGTTCAAACGGGATTTAGCAAAGACAGAAACCAGAGGTCAAATTGGCAACATCCGCTGGATCATGGAAAAATCAACAGAACTCTAAAAAAAGAAAATCTAAGTCTGCTTCATTGGCTGTGATGAAAATCCACTGTGTGGATAACAACAAACTGCAGAAAATTCTTAGACATGTAAATACCAGACTACCTACCTGCCTCCTGAGAGACCTGTGTCCGGGTCAAGAAACAACAGTGAAAACCAGATACAGCAGAACAGATGATTTGAAATTGGGGACTATATTGTCACCCTATTGATTTAACTTACATGCAAAGTACATCTTGGAAAACGCTGGGCTGGAGCAAATACAAGCTGAAATTAAGAGAAAAGAGAAATATCAGTAGAAATATCAATAGCCTTAGATACACAGAAGACACCACCCATATGGCATAATGCAAAGAATAACTAAAGAGCCTCTTGATGCAGGTGAAAGAGGAGAGTGAAAAAAACTGGCTTATGACTCGACATTCACAAAACTAAGATCACGGCATCCGGTCCTATCATTTCATGGCAAATACATGGGAAAACAACGGAAACAGTGACAGACATCTGTGTACTTGGACTCCAAAATCATGGCAGATGATGACTGCAGCTATGAAATTAAATGACCCTTGTTTCTTGGAAGAAAAGCAGTGACAAACCTAGACTGCATGTTAAAGAGCAGAGGCATTCCTTTCCCAACAAGGGTCTATATAGTCAGAGCTATGTTTGTATTTTTTTTTTTTTCCTGTAGTCATGTGCCTATGCAGATTAGGCCATAAAGGAGGCTGAATATGAAGGAATTGACACTTTTGAACCACAGTCTTGGAGAAGACTCTGTGAGTCCCTTGGGCTGCAAGGGAATCAATCCAGTCAACCCTGAACAAAATCAATCCTGAAAATCCACCAGAGGGCCTGATGCTGAGGCAGAAACTCCAATATTATTGCTATCTGATATGAACAGCCAACTCATTGGAAAAGACTATGATGCTGGAAAAGACTGGAGCAGCAGAAGTGGACGATAGAGGACCAGATGTTTGGATGCCATCAGCGACCCAATGGATCTGAGTTTGAACAAGCTCTGGGAGATGGTGAAGGACAACAATGCATGGATATGCTGCAGTCCGTGGGATTATGAAGAGTTGGAGATGACTCAGTGACTGAACAACAAATAACAACCAGCAACAACAAAGCTACAGAGTGCATTTGACCTTGAGTAGTTTCAGGAGCACTTGTAGCATCTCACAGATCTGAAACCCAAGATAGTGGTAAAACACTGAATGTGTTTGACTGGGAGCTAGTGAAATAGCCATTGGAATGTGTCACAGCGCTGAAACAATGAATGCCAATAACATATATGATGTATTTGATGTGGAGTGAATGAAGAGACACTTGAAGTGGGTTTCATGACTGAAACACTGTATGATCACACTTCAGATGATCTGTGTTTCATCTTTTATATGGAAAGAAGCACAAGGAGCGTGTCACAACACTGAAACTGGATCATGATAAATCGTTGTGTATGATGACCTGCTGTAGTTGAAAAATCAATGAAAGTATGTCATAGCACTGAACCAATGGATGGTGATAAACTAAGAGTGTGCTCAACTTTGGCTGGACAAAGGATCATTTGAAACATATACCAGAATTAACACACTGGATTATGATAAATTATTGCTTGTGTATTTTCTGCAGAGAATGAAGAAGCAGTTGAGCAGGAAACAGCATTGAAACACTGGATGGTGATAAACTATGGGGTGTGTTTGATACATGTTTAATGAAGAGAAACTGAAAGCATGGCACAGCGTAAAACATGGGACCATCGTAAACTTCTGAATGTGTTTTATCTGGAATGGATTAAAGACTTGAAACTCATCACAGAACCGAAACAATAATTGTGATCAGCTACCTACCATATTTTATTTGGAGAGGATAAAGAAGTACATGAGGCATGCCACAGTACTGGAACACTGGATACTGGTAAACGACAGGGAGTGTTTGACTAAACGAGACAAAGGAACACTTCAAGCCTGTAATAGCACAGCATCAACGAATGATGGTAATTTACAGGGTGTGTTTTACTTTGGTGTAAAGCAGAGGAGGAGGCTCCACATGTCACAAAACAGAAAAAAAAAAATGGATGATGATAGCTATCACATTAATTTCTTCTGGAGTGGATTAAAAAACACTTGAAGCATAGCTAAACTTAAACACTGGATGGGGATATAATATTGTGTGTGTTTAATGCCAAAAAAAAAAAAAAATAGAGGGAACAATTAAATAGGAAAGACTACAAATCTTGCCAAGAAACTTAAAGACTCCAAGGGAATATTTCAGGCAAACATGGGCACAATCAAGGACAGAAGTGGTATGAACCTAGCAGAAGGAGAAAATGTGATGAAGTGTTGGCAAGAGTATAAGAAAGAGCTGTACCAAAGAAAGGTCTTAATCACCTGCTGCTGCTGCTGCTGCTGCTGCTGCTGCTGCTGCTGCTGCTAAGTCACTTCAGTCGTGTCCAGCTCTTTGAGACCCCATAGACTGTGCCCTACCAGGCTCCTCCATCCATGGGATTTTCCAGGCAGGAGTACTGGAGTGGGATGCCATCATCTTCTCCACTTAATCACCTATATAACTATAATGGTGTGATCACTCACATAGAGAAGACAACCTGGGGTGTAAAGTCAAGTAGGTCTTAGGAAGAATTACCACAAACAATGCTAGTTGAGGTGACAGAATTGAAGCTCAGCTATTTCAAACTGTAAAAGATAATGTTGTTACAATGTTGCACTTGATGTGCCAGGAAATTTGGAAAAAATCGCAGGACAGGAAAAAGTCAGTTTCACTCTGATCCCAAAGAGGAGCATTGTGAAGGAATGCTCAACGTATTGCACAGTCATGCTCATTTCATATGTTTGCAAGGTAATGCCTAAAATTCCTCAATCTAGGTTTCAACAATACGTGAGCTGAGAACTTTCAAATGTACAAATTGAATTAGGAAAGGCAGAGGAACCAGAGAACAAATTGCCAAAATTCACTGGATCATAGAAAAAGCAGGGATTTCCAGAAAATGATCTACTTCTGTTTCATCCACTATGCTAAAGCCTTTCACTGAGTGGGTCCCAGAAACTGTGGAAACTTCTTAAAAAGATGGGTATACTAGACCACTTTACCTGGCTCCTGGGAAACCTGTATGCAGGTCAACAAGTACAGAATCAGGCAGGAACAGTGGACTTGTTCAAAATTGGCAAAAGAGTATGTCAAGGCTCTCTTGTTGTTACCACACTTATTTAACTTACTTGCAAAGTACCTCAATGCAAAATGTCACTGGATGAAACACAAAGAGGAATCAAAATTGCTGGGAAAAATATCAATAAACTCAGATATGCAGATGACAGAAAACAGACGAGGAATTAGAGGAGCTCTTTGCTGGGATGAAAGCGGGGATTAAACAAGTTGACTTAAACCTCGACATTCAATAAATTAAGATCATGTCATCCAGTCCCACCTCTTGATGGCAAATAAATCAGGACACAACGGAAACTGAGACAGATCTTTATTTTCATGAGTTCCAAAATCATGCAACCGTGAAGTTAAAAGACACTTGCTTCTTGGAGGAAAAGCTATGACACACCTAGAGAGCATATGAAACCAGAGACATCCCTTTGCTGGCAAAAGTCAAGGTATGATTTTTCCCAGTAGTCGTACATGGATGTGAGATTTGAACCATAAAGAAGGTTGAATGCCAAATAATTGATATTTTAGAACTGTGGTGCTGGAGAAGACTCTTGAGTCCCTTGAATTACAAAGAGATCAAACCAGTCAGTCCTAAAGGAAATCAACACTGACTACTCATTGGAAGGACTGATGCTGAAGTTGCAATACTTTGGCCACCTGATGCAAAGAGCCAAATCATTAGAAAAGACCCTAATGCTGAGTAAGATTGTAAGCAGGTGGGGATGGGTGTGACAGAGAATAAAATGGTTGACTGTTGACATAACTGTCTCAAGGGACATGAATTTGAGCAAATTCCAGGAGATAGTGTAGGATAGGGAAGCCTGGTGTGCTGTAGTTCATGGGGTTTCAAAGAGCTGGACATGACTGTGTGACTGGAGAACATCAATCAGGTAAATAAAGAAGCACCTAAAGTGTGTCACACCACGTAAACACTGGATGTTGATAAACTACTGTAGGTATTTGAAACAGGATAGTTGAGGAAGCACTTGTGCATTAATCAGCCCTGAAAGGACGGATGTCTGTATTAACCCAGAGTAGATAAGGAAGCACTGGAGTATGTCACAGCACTGATAGGAAAATGGTGATAAAACACCTGTTGAGTTTCACCTCTGCGGGTCAAACAAACACCTATTATATGCCACAAGTTACGGCCCTGAAACCTTGGCTAATGATAAAATGATGGGAATGTTTGACTGATGTGGACTATTAAGCACTTGAAGCATATCACTGTACTGAATATTGGATGATGACACACTAACGAGTATGTTTTACAGGAGAGGATGAATCACATGAAGCATATCACAGCACTGAAACACTGAAGGGTGGTAAACTCCAAGGAGTGATGGGCCAGGATTGACAAAGAAGCATATGCGGTGATTCACAGTACTGAAATATACATGTTGATAAACTATTGAGTATTTGACACCAGGTGGGCAAAGAAGCATTTGGAGCATGTCACATGTCAAGGCACTGAGCACTGCATGGTAATAAATTATAGAGTGTGTTTTTTCAGAGAGTGGATGAATAGGCACTTGAAACACGTCACAGCACTGAAATGCTGACTTCGATAAACTACTGGATGCATTTTTCCAGTCTGGATGATACAGCAGTTTGTGTCACAACTTGGAAGTGCTGGATGGTGATAAACTACTGGTATGCTTGATAAATGTAATTGAACTTGTGACAGCAGTGAAAAGCAGGAAGTGATAAGCTGCTGAGTTTATTTTAGCTGCGGTGAACAAAGATGTGGCCGAACCTTCTCTTTGAAGTGTGGATAATGATAAGCTACTTAGTATGTTTGACCTGAGGTGGATGAAGAAACACTGAAAGCATGTCACAGCAGTGAAACACTGGATGGAGATATACAACTGCATGTGTCTGACCCAGGGTGCTTGAATAATAACTTGAGGTGTCACTGCACTGAAACAGTAGATGATGATAATTGATTGGATGTGTTCAATGAGTAATCAATGAAGACACACGTGGAATGACACTGCATGGTGAGAAACACCTGGTTGCATTTGGCCAGAATGGATGAAGAAGTTCTTGAAGCATGTCAGATCTTTGCAACCTTGGTTGGTGATATATTCCCATCAAACAATGTGTCTTTTTGATATGGGGTGAAAAAGCAAGCACTTAAAGCATGTCACAGGGCCTTTTCTGCTGGTCCAGTGGTTAAGCATCCACCTCATAGTTTAGGGGATGAGGGTTCAATCCCTGATTGGGAAACTAACATCCCGTATGCTACAGAATAACTAAACCTGCACAGCTGCAAATACTGAAGTTCTCACACTCCAGAGATTACATGCCATGGTTAGAGTTGGCTTGTCTCAAGGACCATCTTACGTGACACAACTAAGACTCAACACAGCCAACTAAATAAATTAAGAAGAATCATGTCACAGGTGAAACACTGGTGACAAACTATTGAGTGTGCTTTACCTGGAGAAAATGAAGAAATGCTTGAATCGTGTCACTGCACTGAAACACGGGATGGTGATAAGCTACTGGGTGTGTTTGACACTGGGTGTATGAAGAAGACTTCTGGAATGTTCCACAGCTGAATCATTGGATGATGATAATCTACGGAGTGTATTAGACCTGGAGTGGATAGACGCATGTCACAGAACTGAAACACTAAGGGTGGTAAACTACTGTGTGAGTTTAACCAGGGGAGGATGGAGAAACACTTAACCTGTCACAGCACTGAATACTAGATATGTTTGACCTGGAGTGGGTTGAACAAGCACTCGAAACAGGTTACAGGCCTGAAATAAACCTTGGATGGTGATAAACGACACAGATTGATGAGCATAGAAGATGAAGAAGCAATGGAAGCATGTCATGACAGTGAGACACTAGGTGACGATGAACAGTATTATGAGTGGCAAGACGCCTGCTCCAGAGTTCAGGTTCAAGATGCAGCATGTTTGCACCAGAATCCGGGCTTAATAAGTCTGTGATGCCTCCCCTAAAATGCAAATTCAGCAGTTACCATATGCTACTCTGGATCGTGGGGTCGGAAGGGGTAGAATGAGAGCTCCAGGCTGCAAGCTAAAGACATGCATGATGTGCACTAGAATGTGGGTGGCTGATGCATGCATTAGATTGCAAGTTCAGAAGTTGTGACATGGGTGTTCTATAGCACCCATGTTATAAAACCTCACACTCGTCATCTATTTTTTACATATGGCACCATACACATTTAAATGGTATTTTCTCAAATCATCCCCCCTTCATCTTCTCCCACTGAGTCCAAAAGTCTGTTCTTTAGATTTCTGTCTCTTCTCCTGGCCTGCGTATAGCCCGTCTTTCTAAATCCCACATATATGAGTTAAAATACAGCTTTGTCTTTCTCTTTCTTAGTTACTTCACTCTGTTTAATAGGTTTAACTCATTAGATATGAGGTTCCAACTCATTAGAAGTGACTCAAATCCATGACATTTTATAACTGAGTAATATTTCATGTGTATATGTAGCAAAACTTCCTTGACCATTCATCTGCTGATGGACCTCTTGGTCACTTCCACCTCCTAGGTGTTGTAAAGAGTGCTTCAATAAATTTTGGAGTACTGGGTTTCTCTAAATTCTGGTTTCCTTGAGGTTCATGCCCAAGAGTGGGATTGCTGGGTCATATGGCATTTCTAGTTCCAGTTTTCTAAGGGGTCTCCACAAAGTTCTCCATAATGGTTGTACCAGTCTGCATTCCCATCAACAGTGTAAAAAGGTTCCCTTTTCTCCACACCCTCTCCAGAAATTATATTGTACACATTTTAATGATGGCCAGTCTGACCAGTGTGAAATGATACCTCAATGCAGTTTTGATTTGCATTTATCTTATAATGAGTGATGCCAAGCAACATTTCTGTGTCTCTTAGTAACGTGCATATCTTCTTTGGAGAAGGCTTTTTCCTATGTTCTGATTCGTGGTTTGTTTTCCTGTGTAGTATTTGTAGCTGAACATTGAGAAGCATGAGCAGCTTGCATATGTGGAGATTAATTTTTTGTTGTTAGTTTTTCAGCTGCTATTAGTTTCTCCCAATTCTGAAGGGTACATATTCATCTTAATTATAGTTTTCTTCATTGTACAAAAGCTATACAGCTTAATTCGTTTTCTTTTTTGTTTTAATTTCATTTACTCTAGGCAGTTGGTCATAGAGGATCTTGCTGTGACTTATTTTGGGGTGGTTATACCTATGTTTTACTCTAAAGGTTTTATATTTTCCAGTCTTACATTTACATCTGTAATCCATTTTGAGTTTATTTTTGAACATGGTGTTAGATTGTGTTCTAGTTTCTACACATAGCTGTCCAGTTTTCTCAGTAACACTTTTTGAAGAAAATGTCTTTTTCTGTTGCATATTTTTGCCTCCATTGTCAAAGGTAATGGGTGCATAAATTTATCTTTGGATTTATATTTTGTTCCATTGGTCTGTATTTCTGTGTTTGTGCAAGTTTCATACTCTCGTGATATCTTTGTAGTGTAGTCTGAAATCAAAAATTTGACTCCTCTAGTTCCATTTTTCTTTCTCAAAATAGCTTTGGCTCTTCAAGGTCTTATGTGTTTATTTG
This sequence comes from Budorcas taxicolor, assembly GCF_023091745.1. Lineage (NCBI taxonomy): Eukaryota > Metazoa > Chordata > Mammalia > Artiodactyla > Bovidae > Budorcas > Budorcas taxicolor. Next base: position 6,513,737 of record NC_068936.1, on the reverse strand, counting down.
CAAATCGTAAAATAATTTTTCTAGTCTAATGGAAAATATTGTTGGTAGTTTGAGCGGTATTGCATTGACTCTATTGATTGTTTTGGGTGGTATATTTCAATTAACTATATCAATTCGTCCACTGAAAGAACATGATATGTTTCTCCATCTATATGTTTTTTTTTAATTTCTTTCATTAGTGCTTTTTTTTTTTTTTCAATCTCTTTGGGAAAGTGAAAGTTGCTCAGTCATGTCTGACTCTTTGCAATTCCATGGACTATACAATGTATGGAATTAGGAATTCTCCAGGCCAGAATACTGGAATGGGTAGCCTTTTTCTTCTCCAGAAGATCTTCCCAATCCAGGGATCAAATGCAGGTCTCACACATTGCAGGAGGATTCTTCACAGGCCGGGCTGCAAGGGAAGCCCAAGAATATTATAGTGGGTAGCTTATCCCTTCTTCAGGGGGTCTTCCTGACCCAGGCATCGAACAGGAGTCTCCTGCATTGTAGGAAGCTTCTGTACCAATTGAGCTATCAGGGAAGCCCTTTGTCTTTTTATACAAATTTATTTTTAGTTATTTTATCGCTTTCATTGCCATGGTGAACAGGATTGTTCCTTAATTTCTCTTTCTGATTTTTCATTGTTCGTATATAGGAGTAGAAGAGTTTCTGTGTGTTAATTTTATACCCTGCACATTTACTCTATTCATTGATTAACTCCAGTAATTTTCTGGTGGCATCTCTTGAGTTTTCTGTGTAAAGGATTATATCATGTGCAAATAGAAATTTTTACCTCTTCTTTTCCAATGAGGATTCTTTTTATATCTTTTTCGTCTTTGAAAGCTGTGGCTAGAATTCCCAGAACTAGTAGTGATGAGTGTGGGCACCCTTGTGTTAATGCGGATTTTAAAGGAAATGTTTTAAGTTTTTCATTATTGACAATAATGTTTGCTGCGGTTTTGTCCTATTTGGCTTTCATTATGTTGAGGTATGTTCCATCTACGATTACTTTGGCATAGCTTTTTTTTCTTTTTTTCCTAAAAAGATCTGAATTTTGTTGAATTCAAATTTGAATTCTGGGCTGTTTAGCCTCCACATTATTTGTGTTTCCTCTAGCTTTTTTTTTTTTTTTTTTTGCCTGTAGTTGATATCTGATCTAACAACATTGTGATCAGAAAATGTGCTTGAAAAGATTAAAATCTCTTGAAGTTCACCAAGGTTAGATGTGGCCTTGGATGTGATCTGTCCTCAAATAATATTCCATTTGCACATGAGAAAAAGGAAAAAAAAAAAAAAAAGTTGAAAACTATTATTTTGTGGTGGGATGCCCTGGAAATATCAATTAGGTCAAACTGGTCTACTGTATCTTCTAAAACTTGAACTTTCCTTATTTTGTGTCTGTCTGGATGATCTGCCCATGTTATGAGTGGAGTATTAAAATCATATGATACTATTGGTTAGTGTCTATTTCTGCTCTAATAGTTATAGGCATCTGCCTCTTGTATTGAGGTGCTCCTATATTGGGTGCATATAGCTTCTTCTCGGATTGATACCTTGATTGTTATGTAATGCAACCTTCTTTGTCTCTTATAGTGATCTTTAATTAAAGCCCATTTATCTGATATGAGCATTGCTCCTCCCAGTTTCTTTTGCTCTCCATTTTCACAAAATGGCTTTTTCCTGGCCATCACTTTCAGTCTGTATGTGTGTGTCCCTAGTTATGAGGAGTTTTTTTGTTTTGTTTAGTTTTGTTTTGTTTTTTCAGACAATATATTCTTGTATGCATTCACCCAGTCTTGTCTTTTAATTGGAGCATTTAGCCCATTTCTGTTTAAGGTAGTTGTTGATAAGTGTGATCTTGTTAACATTTTCTATATATTTTGTGGCTTTCTTTGTGCAAGCTTTTCTGTTTCCTATCTAGAGAGGATCCTTCAGCATTTCCTGAAGTGCTGGTTTGGTGGTTCTGAATTCTAATTGCTTTTGTTTGTCTGTAAAACGTTTTTATTTTTTCCTCTCTCCTTTGAATGAGAATACTATCCTTGTTGGATAGAGTAACCTTGGCTTTAGGTTTTTCCCTTTCATCACTTTAAGTTTATCCTGCCATTCCCTTTAAACTGAAGTGTTTCTATTGTAAGATCAGCTGTTATCCTTATGGGGGGTTTCCTTCTATGTCATTTGTTGTTATTCCTTTGTGGCCTTTAATATTTGCTCGCTGTGTACATTTATTTGTTTGTTTGTTTTTATTTTGATCAATGTGTGTTTTGATATGTTATGTCTTGGATTTATCCCTATAGGGTACACACTGGGATTTTTCATCTTAGGTGTCTATTCCCTTTCCCATTTCAGGGAAGTTTTTAATGATTTCCTCCTCAAATATTTTCTCATGCCCTTTTCTTTTGTCTTTTTCCTCTGGGAAACCTATGATTTAAAGGTGGGGCATTTAATATTGTCCCAGAGGTTGTCTTCATTTCTTTCTTTCTTTCTCTTTTTTTGTTCCTGTTCTGCTTCATTTATTTCCAACATTCTATCTTCCAGCTCACTTAGTCTTTCTTCTGCCTCAGTTACTCTACTGTTTCTGTTGACCAGAGTGAACTCTATCTCAGTTATTTCATTGTTTCTTACTGATTGACTACACACTATTTTTTCTAGGTCCATTTAAAACACCCCTTTCATCTTCTCAATCCATGTCTGAAGTCTATATATCTGTAGATCCATTTGTTTCCAAAACTGTGACTATTATTATACTGAACTGTTTTTCCTGTAGACTTCCTACCTCCTCCTTTTTCATTGGTTTGTTGATTTTTATTGTGTTCCTTCACCCGTTGGATATGTCTCTGCCTTTTCATGTTGTTTAGATGGCTGTCATTGGGGTCAATTTTCTGCAAAGTAGAGGGTCATCATTGCTATTAATTGGATAGTCTCCTCCCAGTGAATGTGGTGGGACCAGTGGCTTGTGAAGGTTTTCTAGTTGAGGGAACTTCTTTTTTGTTGTTATTGTTTTAGAAGATGGTTGTGGATCTCATTTTCTGAGAGGCAATGCAGTGTCCATTAGAGAATTAGGGGGCTCTATTATGGTTTCGATTCCAGTTGAGCTATTTCAAATCCTCAAAGATGATGCTGTGAAAGTGATGCACTCAATATGCCAGGAAATTTGAAAATCTCACCAGTGACTCAGTGGGAACCAGTCAGTTTTCATTCCAATCTCAAAGAAAGGCAATGCCAAAGAATGCGCACACTACCATGCACTTGTACTCCTCTCACATGCTAGCAAAATAATGCTCAAAAATCTCCAGGCCAGGCTTAAGCAATACGTGCACCATGAACTTCCAAATGTTCAAGTTTATTTTAGAAAATACAGAGGAACCAAAGATCAAATTTCCAACATCTGCTGGATCTTCAGAAAACAAGCAAGTTCCAGAAAAACATCTACTCTGCTTTACTGACCATGATAAAGCCTTTGACTGTATGGATAAAAAGAAACTGTGGAAAATTCTGATAGAGATGGGGATACCAGGCCACTGGACCTGCCTCTCGAGAAGCCTGTATGCTGGTCAGGAAGCAACAGTTAGAACTGGACATTGAATAACAGACCGGTTCCAAATAGGAAAAGGAGTATGTCAAGGCTGTATATTGTCACCCTGCTTATTAAAGTTCTATGCAGAGAAATGCTAGGCTGGAAGAAACACACACTGGAATCAAGATTGCCAAGAGGAATGCCAATAACTTCAGATATGCAGATGACACCACCCTTATTGCAGAAAGTGAAGAGGAAGTGAAGAGTCTCGTGATAAAAGTGAAACAGGAAAATGAAGAAGGAGGTTTAAAGCTCTACATTAGGAAAACTGAGACGGCATCCTGTCCCATCACTTCATGGCAAATAGATGGGGGAACAGTGGAAATGGTGGTGTACTTTATTTTGGGGGGCTCCAAAATCACTGCAGATAGTGACTACAGCCATGAACTTAAAAGAGGCTTACTCCTCCTAGACAGCATAAAACAAGACCAGGACCTGACTGTGGCTCAGATCGTGAAATCATTATTTCCAAATTCAGACTTAAATTGAAGAAAGTAGGGGAAACCACTAGACCATTCAGGAATAACCTATATAAAATCTCTTATGATTATGCAGTGTAAGCGATAAATAAATTTAAGGGACTAGATCTGACAGAATGCCTGATGAACTATGGATGGAGGTTCATGACATTGTACAGGAGACAGGGATCAACACCATCTCCTAGAAAAAGAAATGCAAAAAGGCAAAATGACTGCCTTCACAAATAGCTGTGAAGTGAAGAGATGTGAAAGGCAAAGGAGAGAAGGAAACATAGGCCCATTTGATAACAGAGTTCCAAAGAATAGCAAGGGGAGATAAGAAAGCCTTCCTCGGTTATCAGTGCAAAGAAATAGAGCAAAGCAACAGAATGGGAAAGACTAGAGGTCTCTTCAAGAAAATCTGAGATACCAAGGGGACATTTCATGCAAAGATGGGCACAGAAAGGACAGAAATGGTATGGACCTAACAGAAGCAGTAGATATTAAGAAGAGGTGGCAAAGAATACACAGAAGAACTGTACATCAAAGATCTTCACAACCCAAATAGTCATGATGATGTGGTCACCCACCTAGACCCAGACATCTTGGAATGTGAAGTCAAGTGGGCCTTAAGAAGCATCACTATGAACAAAGTTAGTGGAAGTGATAGAATTCCAGTTGAGCTATTTCAAATCCTAAAAGATTATGCTACGGAAGTGCTGCATTTGATATGCCAGAAAATTTGAAAAAACTCAGCAGTGGCTCGGGGCTGGAAAAGATCAGTTTTCATTCCAATCCCTAAGAAAGACAATGCCAAAGAATCCTCAAACTACAACTCAATTGCACTCATCTCACAGGCTAGTAAAGTAATGCTAAAAATTCTCCAAGCCGTGCTTCAGCAATATATGAACCGTAAACTTCCAGATGTTCAAGCTGGCTTTCAAAGTGTCAGTGGAACCAGAGATCAAAGGCCAACATCCGCTGGATCCTCAGTAAAACAAGAGAGTTCCAGAAAAAGATCTACCTCTGCCTTATTGACTATTCCAAAGACTTTGACTATTGTATTACAATAAATGTTGGGAAATTCTAAAAGAAATGGGAATACCAGAGCAGCTGACCTGCCCCTTGAGAAGCCTCTTTGCAGGTCAGAAAGCATCAGTTTGAACGAGACATGGAAAAACTGTTTCCACATAGGAAATGGAGTACGTCAAGGCCGTATATTGTCACTCCACTTATTTAACTTCTATGCAGAGTACATCGTGGGAAACGCTGTGTAGGATGAACCAAAAGCTGGAATCAAGTTTGCCAGGAGAAATAAACTCAGATATGCAGATGACACAACCCTTGTGACAGAAAGGGAAAAACTAAAGCGCCATTAATGAAATTGAAAGAGGAGAGTGAAAAAGTTGGCTTAAATCTCAACATTCTGAAAACTAAGATCATGGCATATGATCCCATCACTTTATGGGAAATAGATGGGCAATCAGTGTTTGACTTTCTTTTGAGGGGCTTCAGAATCACTGCAGATGGTGATTGCAGCTATGAAATTCAAAGACACTTACTCCTTGAAAGGAAAGATATGACCGAAGTAGACAGCATATTAAAAAAAAAAGAGGCATTACTTTTCCGACAAAGGTCTGTCTAGTCAAAGCTATGTTTTTTTCTAGTAGTCATGTATGGATGTGAGGGTTGGGCTATAAAGAAAGTTGAGCATCGAATAATTGATGCTTTTGAACTGTAGTGTTGGAGAAGTTTCTTGAGAGCCCCTTGTACTGCAAGGAGTTCCAACAAGTCCATCCTGAAGGAGATCAGTCCTGAATATTTATTGGAAGGACTGATGCTGAAGCTGAAACTCCAGTACTTTGGCCACCTGATGCAAAGAGCTGAGTCATTTGAAAAAAACCCTGATGCTGGGGAAGATTAAGGTCCAGAGGAGAAAGGTATGAGAGAGGATGAGATGTTTGGACGGCATCACTGACTCAGTGGTCATGAATTGAGTAAACGTTGGGAGTTGGTGATTGACAGGGAGGCCTGGTGTGCTGCAGTCCATGGGGTTGCAGAGTCAGACACAACTGAGTAACTGAACTGAGAAGGCTGTCTTTTGATTTTCTTGAGTGTGTGCTTGTTTTGCTGGAACATTAGCATGGGTTGTCTTGCAATGGAGCTTGCTGCTCTTGGATGGAGCTTGCTTTCAGTGTAGGTATGTATCTTTTTGGATGGGATCTTGTCTATCCCTAGTCCCTGGTGCCAGGGGTTCTATGATGATCCAAAGATCTGGAGCTGAACTACTGCCTCTTGTTTTTGGTCCCACTCTTTCTGTAACCACAAGCCTACTCTTTCAACATTGCACAGAAGACAAAAACCCATGTTAGTGCTGAAATAACTCCACATCCTGAACAAAGACATTCACAGCATTCTATATAGAAAAGAAGAGAGGAGAGCTAGATAGAGATGAGGAGGAGGAGAAAAGAAAGTCAAAAAGAACGAGAGCAATCAGGCCTGTAATCAAATTCCTGAGTGAAAATGCATATGAAAAAATAGACTCTTAATTCTACATGCTAATAACAAATATCAGAGAGCAAAAATTAAAAAGCTACAATAGAATTTAGACTCCCAAATGTACAATATAAAATAAACCAAAATATATTCAAACACAAAAATTAGAAGAAAAAAATATATATATTGTGTGGTCACTTCAGTGTCAGGTAATCCCTTGTTCTGGCTTGCACTTTTCCTTAAACTCTGAAATTGTCCTTAAATGCAGTTTTACAGCTTGTCTTTCATATATTGCACCTGCCACTTCAGGAGCGGTTCTCCTGTATTATCTTTACTTAAGCTGGCCTCCTCTGCTTGCAAATCTCTTCAATGTCTTATCTAACCTCTGATAGGAAGAGGTGACAGCAGACTCTTATCAGGGTCACTTTCTCTGTTGTGCTGTGGAGAGGCAGGAACACTGCAAACAAATACCCCTGGGGTTTGTGGGGAGCCCTTGTAGTGAAAGGAAAGCACAGGGTCTGCCAAAGTCCAAGGTGATGTGCACTTCTCAGATCCAACCACGCAAGCTCTGCTCCATGAGGGCACAGTCACAGATGGGCCATGTATCTCATGCACTTCCCAGGCCCAAGCTGCTCAGATTCCCGGGTGTTCTATGAAGGCCCAGTCCCAGGTGTGTTCTTTGTCTCCTGCACTTCCCAGGCCTAAGCTGCTCAGATTCCTGAGTGTTCTCTGAAAGCCCAGTCCCAGTTGAGCCATACATCTCCTGCTCTTCCTAGGGCCAAGTGGCCTGGTGTTCTGCTAGAGCGTAGTCCCAGGTGGGCTCTTTGTCTCATGCACTTCCCAGGTCCAAGATGCTCAGGTTCCAGGATGTTCCAGAGTACACTTTTCCAGAGTGCCACTCAGGCTCTCGGGACCACTGTGGTGTCATAGTCCCAGGTAGGCCATCTTTTTGTGCACTGCTCAGGTTCAATCTGGTCACTATCTCAGGTACTCTACAAGGATACAGTCCATGGTGGGCTGTGCATCTCCTCAGAGGAGTTGATCTCAGGTTATGACACTCTTGGCAGCTATACACTGTCCCAGATCCCAGGAAGCCATGGTTAAAGGCTGCTCATGGATAGAGTCTGCTCACAGCTTGACAGGAGATGCCGTCTCCTGGGCCTAAAAGCTTATGGCCTTCTGCCTCTGGTTGTCGACATTCTGAATCTTTGCCTGCTGGGAGGGCCCTAATGGAAGCTGGCCTGCTCTCCTTTGGTAAATACTAGGGCACAGTCTGTTGTGTGAGCAGGTCAGGGGTCGCAGTGTGGTCTTAGAGCCTCCCCATGGGGAGGCTTTTCTTTTTTCTTTTTCTTTTTTATTTCTGTCTCTCTGGCATTCTGTGGTTCAGGCTGCTATATCACATTAGTCCTCTAAGAGTGTCCTCAGAGCATCCAAACCCCATCTTTATTCTAAAGACTGAAGATGCAAAGGGCGCCTCTGTACATAGGCCCCACTCATTGTGGGTGGACACGAGACTGTGAGGTAATCTCCACCGATAGTTGCCTTTTTTGCTTGAATTCTGAGATGATATTTGTTTGGGGGTGGGGAGTGGGTGTTTATACCATCCTCTAAGATTCCAAAGTGGCCCACTGAATGAACCTCTGAGAAGGTTTGCTGTGGTATAGAAACTTTTCCTTCTCTAATAGCTTAAGATGAATAGTGCTGGATTCATGATCTCTGAAGAAGATTTATCTTCAGGACCAGGGACCAAGCTTGATCACTCAAGAGTTCTTGCATAGCAGAGTTTTATTAAAGTAAGAAAAGGTACAGAGAAAGCTTGTGACATGGACATCAGAAGGGGGCCGGAGAATGTCGCCCTTGCTAGTGTCAGCAAGGGAGTTACACACATTTTAATTTAGTTATTATAATAAATCAAAATAATGTCTCAAGTTTGTGAAAATTTTACCAGACCTACTCCCATAAGTTATTTTTTAGGAAAACTTGATTAGAATTTAACAATAGAAAGACCCTACCAGACCCACTCCCATAATACACCTTCTAAAATATTAGGATTAGTCAGAAGTTTTTCAGGAAAGAGAAACTGTCCTCAAGCATGATATATTGTTGCTATATAATCCAAATTACAAAGTTTAAACTGAGTTGTTTGCTGTGTAATCATAAGTTACAGGTTTAAAGAAAAGGAAAAAGAAAAAAAAAAGAAAAAAAAAAAAAAAACACTGTCTGTGGCTAAGACTCAGGAATATAGAGAAAAACAAACAAAGACACAAACAAACATCTGTGCCCTTTTCTCCTCCTTGAGAATTCCAGAACCCCATCTCCTCCTCAAGAATCCACAAACCTTTCTTCACTTTAGGGAGCCCAGACTTCCTATCAATCTGCCTATGATTTGACTCTCTATCCCCAGCACAAGTTCAGTTCAGTGGCTCAGTTGTGTCCAACTATTTGTAACCCCAAAGCCTGTGGCACACCAGGCTCCTCTGTCCATCACCAACTTCCATAGTTTGCTCAAACTCATCTCCATTGTGTTGGTAATGGAATCAATCTCATCCTCTGTCATCTGCTTCTCCTCCTGCCTTCAATCTTTCCCAACACTGGGGTCATTTGCAAGAGTCAGTTCATTGTGTCAGGTAGCCAAAGTATGGTAGCTTCAGCTCTAGCATCAGTCCTTCCAACAAATATTCAGGACTGAATTTCTCACTGACTGATTTCATTCCCTTGCTGTCCAAAGGACTCTCAAGAGTCTTCTCCAATACCACACTTCAAAATCATCAAGATTTCAGGGGTCAGCTTTCTGTATAGTCCAACTCTCACATCTGTACATGACTACTGGAAAAATTATAGCCTGGACTAAAAAGACTTTTGCTGGCAAAGTAATGTTTCAGCTTTTAAATAAGCTGTCTAGGTTGGTCATGGCTTGTCTTCCAAGAAGCAAGTATCCTTTAATTTTATGCTGCAGCCACCATCTACAGTGATTTTAGACACAAGAAAATAGTCACTCACAGTTTCCATTGTTTCCCCATCTGCTTGCCAGGAAATCATGGGACCAGATGCCATGATCTTTGTTTTTGAATGTGGAGTTTTAAGCCAGCCTTTTCACTCTCCTGTTTCACTTTCATCAAGAGGCTCTTTAGTCCCTCTTCACTTTCTGTTATATGGGTTTTGTCATCTGTGTATTTGAGGTTATTGCCATTTCTCCCAGCAATCTTGATTCAGGCTTGTGCTTCATCCAGTCCGGCATTTCACATGATATATTCTGCATCCAATTTAAACAAGCAGGGTTATAATTCAGAACCAGTCCTTTGTTGCATGTCTGTTTCTAGAATCAGTCTCTGTCCCTAAACTTTTGTGTCCCTATTCTTGTTTATCTCTTTTCCTACCTCATTATGAGCAAATTGATTGGCCTTTCTGGGTATCCGGTGTCCTCTGCCAGCATATAGAACTCGTTTAGTGAAAGTTACTCCATATCCTGCCAATCTTTTGAGATATTTACTGAGGAAAATCTGAACTCCTTCTCATATGTCACTCCCATCTGAGGACCAGACTGCTGCTGCTAAGTTGCTTCTGTCGTGTATGACTCTGTGCGACCCCATAGATGGCAGCCCATGAGGCCCCCGGTCCCTGGGATACTCCAGGCAAGAACACTGGAGTGGGTTGCCATTTCTTTCTCCAATGCATGAAAGTGAAAAGTGAATGCGAAGTCGCTCAGTAGTGTCCGACTCTTAGCGACCCCGTGGATTGCGGCCCACCAGGCTCCTCCGTCCATGGGATTTTCCAGGGAAGAGAGGTGGAGTGGGGTACCATTGCCTTTTCCAAGGACTAGTCTAGTGAGTTTATATTCAAAGGTATGCATTCTGCCACTACTTTAGAGCACTACTTTAGCAAGTGCTTTGAAGTATGTATACTGTCAATATAACACCATCAAGTACTACTGAGCTCACAGTGAAGCATACACGCAGTGAAGCTACTGAGCTCACCCTCTGTAGTATGCATCCAGCGGCTACTTAGTCTGCACTCTGAAGTATGCTTCTTACTACTGTTGTGCCCCACTCTGTGGCAGTTATGCTGCAACCCATGATCTGGCACTAGGAGTGTATGAACCACTACTTCTGATTATGCATGCAGCAACTGCTGAGGTTGAAATCACGAGTTTGCATTCTGCTTTCACGGAGAATTGAATTAGGGCATGTGAACTAATTAGCTTGCACTCTGGAACATACATTACAATTCTAGAGCATAAGTATCACAACCAAGTGCACCTGCGCTCTGGACCTGGCATGCCATAACGACTGAAAATGCAAGAAGCTTTTCACAACTACTGACCCCTGATTTCAAATCTCCACTGCTGCTGATGCTAAGTCACTTCAGTCGTGTCTGACTCTGTGTCACCGCATAGACAGCAGCCCACCAGGCTCCCCTATCCTTGGGATTCTCTGGGCAAGAATACTGGAGTGGGTTGCCACATCCTTTTCCTATGCATGCTAAGTCTCTTTAGCCTTGTGCAACTCTATGCGAACCTATGGACAGCAGCCCACCAGGCTCCTCTCTCCACGGTATTCTCCAGGCAAGAATATTGGGATGGGTTGCCATTTTGTTCTCCGGTTTCAAACCACACACGCTACAAACACTGAGCTTGCCCTCTGGAATACGCGCCTGTCATTACTGAGGCCGCCACCTAGAGAACGCTCGCTGGAACTACTTAGTTTCCAATCTGGACCACCCTTTCTGCCACTATGGAGACTATTAACAAGATTTGGAACAAGTGCGTTGCTATCACTGAGACTGCACAGTAGAGCATACATCTCATCACTCCTAAACCCGGGTTCTTTAGGATATGGCCTGCCACTAGTGAGCCTGTCCCTAACACATGCCTGTTTTAAGTACACATACACTTTTGGTATATTACACTCTGGAATCTGCCTCCCTGCACTACGGATATTGCCTTTCCGAACAAGAGTTCATCACCAGCTGAACTTTCATTCAAAAGCATAAATTTCACAATCATTAGCTTGTTGCTTTATAGCTAAGTCAGGCCACTACTCAGCCTGCACTGTAATTCAGGTGTGCCTAAGCAATTACTGAACTTGCACTCTGAAGTTTCCTTCTGGACACAACTGAGCCAGCACTCCTGTAGACAGAGTGAGTTTAAACACTGGAGGACATGGTATACCTTTACTGAGCATGAGCTCAAGTGCAGGCATCCGGGCTCTGCTGAGAACATGCTCTAGTTGCATACATGCCACAGTAACTGAACGTGCAGCTGGGAGTACAGATCTCATGACTACAGAGTGCCCACATTTCATCATGGGTTTTGCACTACTGAGGTTTACTCAGAAGCATATCTCCCATCATGACTGCATGTGCCTTCAGGAGCCAGTGTTCTGACATTACTGAGACTGTGCTGTAGATTAAGAATGCCTGAACTACACGACTGCACACTGAAACATGCATCCCAGCAGTATAAATCCTAGCACTACAGCACACGTGTCACTTCTGAGTCCTTACACTAAGCAGGCATGGCACAGCTAGTGGGCATGTGGTCTAGAGCATATGTGTGGCCATTGCTAATTTCACACTCGGAAGCATGTGTCTTGCCACTTGTAAGCCCAGGCCCCAAAACACTCATGTTTCATCTACTGATTCTCTACCCTGGTACACTGTTTTACCATTGCTGAGCCTGCCTTATAGAGCATGAGTTCCACTACTACTACTCTTGATTCATGGCCCGCGTGCTTAAACCTGTGAGCCTACACTCTGCAGTTGAAAATTGCCAATGACTTGGCTTGGCCTCTGTTGCATATTTTCCCCACTCTTCTTCCTGCACTCTAGAGCAGGTGTCCCAACTACTGAGGTTGCTCTCTGGAGGACCTACTCCAGGAAAATGGAGTCTGCATTGTAAAACACATATCCTACCCATGAGTGAACCGTCATTCTAGATCAACTGTGACTACTAGTGACCTTGAATCCTGAAGAATAAAGTCACTTCCTTGAGGTATTGCTCTAGAACGTGTGTGCAACAATTACCCCAGTGGCATTTTATACCAGCCATTATGCTGCTAGTCACCCAGCACTCTAGACTATGCAAGCTGAGCGTAGTGTATCTGTATATCTATGGATGATGTGCAACCACGGCTGACCTGGTGTATAGTTCATATTTCCTGCTTTAATTGATCATGTGTCACAATACACACATGCCACAACCCTTGTGCTTGCACTGTGGAGGGCTTGTCATCCCACTACTGAGCTTGTGTGGCAGAGCAGGTGTATCATATTTTCTGAATTTGATATCTGGATACGCAGCCAAAAATAAAAACCCAGCTTTCAAGTGAACGTGTCCCTCTGCAGTCTGCACTCTTGAGCAAGGGCACTGCAACTCCTGAGACAACACTCCGAAGCACATGTAGAGCAGGTATGCTGCATCTGCTGAGCTTAGCTCTTCAGCATGCCTCTCAACAGTGAAACACACTTTAGGCATACCCCTGCTAATACAGATTCATGATCTAGAGCAGGCATGCTTCAAATACTGAATCTTTGCTTTAGAGAACACGTGCTTCATCTCCTGAGATGGTGCTTTTGAGGATCCTCCCCACCACTACTTAGACTGTGCTCTAGAGCGGGTGTGACACAAATAGTAGGATGGCACTTTGGAGCCTGCATGCATCACTACTGCGTCTCAGCTCTAGCCTGGAAGTACTGAAACACCTTAGCTTGCAATCTGGAGCACACGATCTGCCACTAGTGTGCTTGCACTTTAGAGCAGGCTGTCTGAAGCCATCCCATTGGCACTGGCAACATGCATCCAGCCGCTACTGAATGCACACTAGAGCACAGTTCCTACCACGACTGAGCATGTACTCTACCACAAGATGTCTAAAACTGCTCAGTTGCATTGCAGAGCATACCTCTTTCCACAATTGAACTTGCATTCTATAGGAAATGTTACACAACCACTGATCTTGTGCTCTAGAAATGAGACACCGTAAATAATTTTAACATTTGAAACGTGTCTGGCCAACACTAAAGGCATGCTTTAGATCAGCTGTGCCAAAATCACTGAGCTTGCCCTCAAGAGTATATCTGAACTCACATTTTATAGCACACCTACTACCACGGCAGATTCTGTGCTCTAAAACTCTCATAAGACGAGAGAACAAGATGGTGGAGCTGTAAGTGGATGTGGAGTACATCTCTCCATGGATACGTCAGGCATACACCTTCAGACACAGAAGAGTAATCAGAACATTACCGGAAAGTAGAGAGGAGTACCTGACAAGTGGCAAAGAATATATAGAAGCACGCAAAACTCAGTAGGATGAAAGAACTGGGGGAAAAAACAGGAGTTTAGTAGGACTGGATCATCCCCGAGTGGGTGAAGGAACTGAAGCAGAGGTCCTATCCCACATTGGGTAAGTGTCTGAATCATAGAATAAACATTTAAAGCGGGGAGTGAAACAGCTAATCTGTGGAAACCTAGATGCAAGGAGAATCAGAGAGTCCTTGCTGCAGCCGTACATACCCCATACAAGGACATGTGTCCCCTGAAAGGCACAGTGGCTGGGAGCCGGAGTTTAGGGATTCTGGGGTAATTCATAGGTGAGGGCTGCTGTTTACTGGGGAGAGATGGAGAGAGGGGGTGTGAAGGAGGAGACTGTGGTAGGGTATACCTGTGCAGGAAAACCAGGCAGCCATGGAAGCAAGGCAATATCACCGAGTCACATGTAGGGGGTAGAGCAATCACCATAGCCTCTCTCTCCCCACATGCTAGCATCAGCAGTTACTAAAATAATGAGGCTGACCCATCAAATGCTGAACACACTGAAATGCAGAGCAGGACACCTCCCAGGGTGCTCCTTTGAGTGCCTGATGCACCATACTAGAGTAGAACCCCATTCAGGATGCTCCTTTAAGTGTCAGATGCACTGATCTACAGAGTAGGACCCCAGCCAGGGAGGTCTCTCTATGTGCTGACACAGTGAACAACGGAGAAGGATCCCAGGCAAGGAAGCCTTCTGAATGGCTGAATAGGTGGAACTAGGGAGAACACTGGCCAAAGAGGCCTTCTTATCGCCAGATACAAGAGCTAAAAAAAAAAAAAAAAAAGACTCTGATAGGGCCATAACTCCTGTGGTGTAAGTCTGTGTCCCTGCACCCTGCCCACTTGACACAACCTGGGTCCCTCAAAGCCAAGCGGCTGCTCCGCCTTCACAGTTAACTCTCATTGGAAAAAAGCTGCCACAGGTAAAAAAAAAAAAAAAAAAAAAAAAAAAAAAAAAAAAAAATCTTGCAACTATTTGCACAGGATTGTTTCAGTCCTGTCTAACTCTGTGTGGAACACATTTCACCGCTACAGAGAACAAGCTCTAAAATACATATACTGGAACAGGTGATCTTTTCCAGTCTTGTAGCCACTGCTGAGTTTTCCAAATTTGCTTGCATATTGAGTTCAGCACTTTCACAGCACTATCTGTTAGGATTTGAAATCACTCAACTGGAGTTTCATATGTCCACTACCTTTGTTTCTATTGATGCTTCCTACTACCTACTTGGCTTTACATTCCAGGATGTTTGGCTCCTGGTGAGTGATTACGTCATCATGATTATCTGGATCATGAAGATCTTTTCTGTATAGTTCTTCAATCTTTTCTGTGTAGATTTTTGCTACCTCTTCTGAACATCTTTTGCTTCTGTTCGCTCCATACAATTTCTGTCCTTTATTTTGTCCATCTTTGCATGAAATATTCCCTTGGTATCTCTAATTTTCTTGAAGAGATCTCTAGTCTTTCCCAGTCTATTGTTTTCCTCTATTTTTTGCATTCATCACCGAGGAAGGCTTTCTTATTTCTCTTTGCTATTCTTTGGTACACTGTTTTCATATGGGTATATCTTCCCTTTTCTCCTTTGCCTTTTGCTTCTCTTCTTTTCTTAATTATTTGTAAGGCCTCCTCAGATAAACATTTTGCCTTTTGGCATTCATTTTCTTGGGGATGGTCTTGATCACTGCCTCCTGGACAATTTCATGAACCTCCATATGAAGATCTTCAAACACTCTATTATACCTAATCCCTTAAATATTTTCTCATGCCCACTGTACCATCATAAGGGATCTGATTTAGGTCATACCTGAAATCGTCTAGTGGTCTTCCCTACTTTCTTCAATTTAAGTCTAAGTCTATAGCAAATACTGAGCTTCCACTCTGAACCTTCCTTCTTACAACTATTTGTCCACCATTTTAGAGCACTTTTGCCTCACCTATTTATCTTCACTCTGAAACATAGGTACCGTCACTCCTGAAAGGATGCTCAAGTGCATGCATTTAACTCTTACTGAGTCTATGCTCCAGAGTAATCATGCCGATCTACTAAGCTTGCATTCTGCCACATGCATCTTCCACTGCTTAGACTATGATACCAAGGTCATGCTGCAACTACATAGTTGCGATCTCAAGCTTATCTTCTTTGACTTTCAGCTTTCATACCAGCACACATGTTCTGCCCCTCCTAAGCCCACTTTCTTGAGTAGATATGAAACAACTGTTGAGGTTGCATTCTGGAGCATGTCCCTGCTATTTCTGAAGGCATTTTTAAAAATTTCTTCATACTTCTTTTACAAATGATTTATTTTAATTGGAATAGAATTACTGTGTATTACTGTGATGGTTTTTGACATATACATCAACATGAATCAGGTACATGGATACATGTGTCCCCCTATCCTGAACACAACTCAAACCTCCCTTGTTACACCATGCTTCTGGGTTCTTCCACAGCACAAGAATTGGATGCATCTTTTCTGCATTGAACTTGCACTGGTCATCTCTTTTACATATGGTAATGTACCTGTTTCAATGCTATTTTCTCAAATCATCCCATCCTTGAACTCTCCCATTGAGTCTAAGAGTATGTTCTTTGTATGTGGATCTTTTTCACTCGCCTTCATGCAGGGTCATTGTTACTGTCTTCCTATATCCCATTTATATGCATTAATAAACAATATTTGCCTCTCTCTTTCTAACTTTCTTTTTTAACTCTGAATAATAGGCTGCAGGTTGAACTGCCTCATTAAAAGTGACACAAATGTATGTTTTTTCTCTAGCTAAGTAATATTCCACTTGGATATATAGCAAAACTTCCTTATATTTTCATCTGAAGATGTGCATCTAGATTACTTCCATGTCATAGCTTTTGTAAAGAGAATTGAAATAAACACTGGGGTACATGTGGCTCTTGATTGTAATTCCCTCTGGCTATATGCCAAGAAGTGGGGTTGTTCGGTCATATGACAGTTCTAGTCCAAGTTTCTCAAGGAATCTCCAATCTGTTCTGCATACAGGTTGTACCAGTTTGTGGTACCACTAACAGTGTATTAGGGTTAACTTTTCTCCACACTCTCTCCAGGATTTCGTGCTTGTAGAATTTCTGGTGATGGCCACTCTGAACACTGTGATATGACTACACAGTAATTTTTAATTTCTGTTTCCCTAACGATGAATGATTTTAAGCATATTTCCTGTGTTTGTTGGCCATCTGTATGTCTTCTTTAAAGAAATGTCTGTTTATGGCTTTTGTCCCCTTTTAATGATGCTGTGAAAGTACTTCACTCAATATGCCAGCAAATTTGGAAAACTCAGCAGTGGCTAAAGGACTGGAAAAGGTCAGTTTTCATTCCAATCCCAAAGAAAGGCAGTGCCAAAGAATGCTCAAATCACTGCACAATTGCATCCATCTCACACGCTAGTTAAGTAATGCTCAAAATTCTCCAAGCCAGGCTTCAGTAATACATGAACCATGAACTTTCAGATGTTCAAGCAGGTTTTACAAAAGGTAGAGGAACCAGAGATCAAAATGCCAACATCAGCTGGATCATTGACAAAGCAAGAGAGTTCCAGAATGACATCTATTTCTGCTTTATTGACTATGTCAAAGTCTTTGACTGTGTGGATCACAATAAACTGTGGAAAATTCTGAAAGAGATGGGAATACCAGACTACCTGAACTGCCTCTTGAGAAACCTATATGCAGGTCAAGAAGCAACAGTTAGAACAGGACATGGAACTACAGACTGGTTCCAAATAGGAAAATGAGTCCATGACGGCTACATATTGTGACTTTGCTCGTTTAATTTATATGCAGAGTACATGATAAGAAACGCTGGGCTGGAAGAAGCACAAGCTGGAATGAAGACTGCCGGGAGAAATATCAATCACCTCAAATATGCAGATGACACCACTCTTATGGCAGAAAGTGATAAGGAACTAAAAAGCTTCTTGATGAAACTGAAAGAGGAGAGTGAAAATGTTGGCTGAAAGCTCAAAATTCAGAAAACTAAGATCATGGCATGTGGTCCCATGACTTCATGGGAAATAGATGGGGAAACAGTGGAAACAGTGTCAGATTTTATTTTGGGGCGGCTCCAAAATCACTGCAGATACTGATTGCAGCCATGAGACTAAAAGGCTCTTACCCTATGAAAGAAAAGTTATGACCATCCTAGATAGCATATTGAAAAGCAGAGACATTATTTTGCCAACAAAGTTTTGTCTAGTCAAGACTATGGTTTTTCCAATAGTCATGTATGGATATGAGAGTTGGACTGTGAAGAAAGCTGAGCACTGCAGAATTGATGCTTTTGAGCTGTAGTGTTGGAAAAGACTCTTGAGAGTCCCTTGGACTGCAAGGAGGTCCAAGCAGTCCATTCTAAAGAAGATCATTCCTGGGTGTTCTTTGGAAGGGATGATGCTAGAGCTGAAACCCCAGTACTCTGGCTACCTCATGTGAAGAGTTGACTCATTGGAAAAACTCTGAAGCTTGGAGGGATTGGAGGCAGGAGAAGGGGACAACAGAGGATGAGATGGCTGGATGGCATCACTGACTCGATGGACATGAGTTTGCGTGAACTCCGGGAGTCGGTGATGGACAGGGAGTCCTGGTGTGCTGCAATTTATGGGGTCTCAAAAAGTCACACACGACTGAACTGAACTGAACTGAACTGAACTGAACTGAAGCAACTGACAAAGAATTAATCTCAAAAATATACAGGCAACTCCTGAACCTCAATTCCAGGAAAATAAACGACCCCATGATAAAATAGGCAAAAGGACTAAACAAACATTTCTCCAAAGATGACATACGGAATGCTAACAAACATATGAAAAGATGCTCAACATCACTCATTATCAGAAAAATGCAAATCAAAACTATAATGAGGTACCATTCCATGCCAGTCAGAATGACTGCTATCCAAAAGTCTACAAGCAATAAATGCTGGGGAGGGTGTGGAGAAAAGGGAACCCTCTTACACTGTTAGTGGGATTGCAAACTAGTACAGCCACTATGGAGAACACTGTGGAGATTCCTTAAAAAACAAACAAACACAAACAAACAAGCAAAAAACACTGCAAATAGAACTGTCATACGACACAGAAATCCCACTGCTGGGCATACACACCAAGGAAACCAGAATTGAAAGAGGCAAGTGTACCCCAATGTTCATCACAGCACTATTTCTAATAGCCAGGACATGGATGCATGATGGATGTCCATGAGCAGACTAATGGATAAGAAAGCTGTGGTACATATACACAATGGGGTATTCCTCAGCTACTAAAAAGAATACGTTTCAATCAGTTCTAGTGAAGTGGATGAAACTGAAGCCTATTATACATAGTGAATTTAGCCAGAAAGAAAAATACCAGTAGAGTAAACTAGCGCCTATATGCAGAATTTAGAAAGATGGTAATGATAAACCTGTACGTGAGATAGCAAAATAGACACAGATGTATAGAACAGTCTTTTGGACTCTATGAGAGAGGGCGAGGGTGGGATGATTTGGGATAATGGCATTGAAACATGCGTAATATTATTTGTCAAACGAATAGCCAGACCAGGTTCGATATAATAGAGAGATATGTTTTCATAACATAAACTATTGATACCAAGCTTAGATTTTAGAATTATTTCCCACTCCATGTTCCATCTCAACAGGAAAGAGCCAAAGTTGTTGCTGACTCAATCACTCCAAGAGCTGGGAAACCTGAAAAAGAAACTGAACCTGCACTGAGATTTTCTGTCACATTTATGATCAAGCTCTAAGTCCAAGACTGTTTTTCCTTTCTTGTGCTAAGCAGTCCCTTCTTAAGATTGTAAAGCATGGAAATCGAGAGAGAGAGGTAGGAGATTTTTGACCTCCTCGTGTTCAAAAGTAATTTTAATCAGAGAAGCTAGAAAGGACAGAAACTAAGGAAAATAATCAAGCAATAGAGAATAGTTATGATTTAGCCATTAAGCAAATTCAAGGGTCTTTAGTCCTTCCTCAAGGGCCATCGTGGAGAAGGAAATGGCAACCCACTCCAGTGTTCTTGCCTGGAAAATCCCAGGGACGGGGGAGCCTGGTGGCCTGCCATCTCTGGGGTCGCACAGAATCGGACATGACTGAAGCGAATTAGCAGCAGCAGCAGCAGCAGCAAGGGCCATCGATAACATTCTGAGCAATATCCTGTGAACAGTTTTAGAGATGCTAAAGCCCAAACCAGGCAGAAATGTAAGTACCTAGTTGGAACTAGACGGTCGATGATGTGGACTCCCAATATCCTCAGTAATAGGCCATTAGTAGAATGTCCCAATATTGATCACAGACCCCATGTTCCACCCTCGCTCAGTCATTAAAATATTTCCCCTGAAAGTATTTGGAGATTTGCGTCTTTGAAGCACCAGCTGCTAAGACACCTTGCTCGGTCCTACAGTAAGCACTTCCCCGCCGCCCCCCCGCCCCGCCCCCCCCCCCCCACTGAAACCCAGTCAGTTCATAAATTTTTTTGCACAGAAGCAAGTAGACCAAGTTTGTGAGAGTAACACTGCTGAATATTAAGAATGTGTGTATAGAAGGATGATAAATCACTTGTATTTCAGAAATAAACTAGATTTATTGATGTGATTTTTCGATAACCATGTATGCAAGACAGCAAAAGAGACACGGGTGTCTAGAACAGTCTTTTGGACTCTGTGCGAGAGTGAGAGGGTGGGATGATTTGGGAGCATGGCACTGAAACATGTATAATATCATATATGAAATGAGTCGCCAGCCCAGGTTCAATGCATGATACGGGATGCTTGGGGCTGGTGCACTGGGATGACCCAGAGGGATGGTACAGGTTGTGAGGAGGGAAGGGGTTCAGGAAGGGGAACACGTGTATACCTGTGGCGGATATATGTTAATGTATGGCAAAACAAATATAATAATGTAAAGTAATTACCCTCCAATTAAAATAAATGAATGTATTTTTTTTAAAAGAAATCATCCAAAAACCTCCATACCTACATTGAAACCAAGCACCACCCAAGAGCCGATAAGTTCCAGAGCAAGACATACCATGCAAATACTCCAGCAACACAGGAACATAGCCCGGAGCTTCAATATACTGCCCAAAGAGCAAACCCATAGACATCTCAAAACTCAATACTGGACACTTCATTGCACTCCGGAGAGAAGAGATGCAGCTCCACCCACCAGAACACTGACGCGAACTTCCCTAACCAGGAAAATTGACAAGCCACTCATCCAACCCCACCCACAGGGAGGAACCTCCACAATAAAGAGGAACCACAAACTGCCAGAAAGAGAAAGGCTATCCCAAACACAGCAACCAAAAAAAAAAAAAAAAAAACAAAAAAAAACTTTAGTAATGAGATTTTGCATCCTTCATGGTTTTGGTTACTATTTCTGGAAACAGTCTGTATTTTAAGTTGATGCTGAAGTAAACACTGGTTGAACATTACCCTTCAATTGCTAGGAGACCAGTGACTTTGTGATGTCACAACTAACCTTTGATTGCTAGGAGACCAGTGATTTTGCGATGTCACAGCTTTTTGACTGGGAGGACCTCTGTGATGGTCGAGAGAGTTTCTCTCTGCAGGTCAGGCAGACATCATTTGAAGCTGAACCAGACAAATGAGAAAATTATCTGAAGAAATGTTTCTCTGAGATGGCACATATTTCTTCAGAAATTCAAGATGGGCCTCCTAAAGATGAACCCACTGGTTCAGAAACCTCCATTAGATCTTCTTCTTATGATTATACAACTGGGGACTCAGTTTTGAGATCTATGATTGAAGAATATGCTTTTCAGGCTTTGTCTGAGGATCTTGTGATCAAAAGGCCACACTACACATATTCTGTCTCTGAAACAGATGATGCGAATGATTTCCTTTCACTCACATTTCCACAAAAACTTTGGAATATAGTTGAAAGTGATCAGTTTGAATCTATTTGGTGGGATGACACAGGCACATGTATAGTGATCAATGAAGAACTCTTTAAGAAAGAAGTCTTGGAGAGAAAGGATCCTTTCAGAATATTTGAAACCAAGAGTATGAAGAGTTTAATTCGACAGCTTAACCTTTATGGATTTCATAAAAAGCGCCAAACTGTTCAAAGATCGGCTTCACTACCTGTCTTTCTGGAAGAAGAAAACAACATCTCTCTTTTGACTAAGGTATTCCAAAATTTTCACTTATTGCCAATATGTCAGATTAAACCATGTGACCTAGAAAGCATGTTCATATATGTAGCTAAAACAGAATTTAAACTTGAGATAACAAGTTGTTGAAATAGTTTTATTTTTTTGAAGTTGAAAACAGCTGGAGGTTAAAATATTGGATGTTAACAAACTTTCCTAGCAACTTGAAACCAGACATAAGTTCTGAAGCTACTTGAAGTGGTATTTACTGTATATATGCAACATACTTTTAGTTGAGCATATTCTTTCTAACATGTTACCTGTTAAAACTACCAACAGAGGTATTTGATTTGATGTTATTTAATTGGTTCCATTAAAGGAATATGTTTTTATAACTTAGCTTTGTTTGTCAGTTTTACCTTGGTTTATAAAGAAACTAAATAATTTAATTCTTTGATTTCAGTTACAGACCTACTATAATCCAAATTTCAAAAGAGGCCATCCCCAACTTTTAGTAAGAATGCAAAGAAGAGTTGGAATTAACAATGTGTCTCCAATATCTTCATTAGTTCAAGGTAACAAGAAGCATGCTAAAGCAAGTGTCAAAAAAGATGATCATAACTCTGAATTTCTTCCAGAAATGAGCGGAGAGACTGCATGTCCAGCCTCCACAAGTTTAAGTGTGCCTTTCATACAAAAGCCTCATACCAGCCAGATAGTCACTAATACAAGTGTCCTATCTCCATGTGCCTTACCTACCCCATCAGCAATATCAGTTAGACACACAGACCAGATTGTGGTAGATCAACCTGAAGTTTTAAAAACGTTGAGCATTTTTAATTGGCACTCACAGAGCAGCTATGCTCAAGGAAACGGCCACGTTGAGGACTTTGCTACTACAACTACATCTCCTTCTCGGAACCACATCGAATCTCCATTACAGAGCAGTTATTCTGGACTGATGGTGGAACCTTCCAAATTTCCAGACAGGCATAGCGATATGTCAGCCCATGACAGTCCTTTTCTTAACCTGCAAGAGAGAGGCAACTCATGGTTCTCAGTGCCAACAATCGCTTATACATCTGCCTCCTCTCTTTCGAGTAAACTCATCAATAATCATCAATATGTGAAAACCATCCTAATTAAAGCTGACCTATCAAATACGTGTCAGATTATGGAGCCTAAAGGAGATTGAAATTTATGTTCGGACATGTCAACAGATATCTACAATTCTTGTATTTGAACAATAAATTTCCATGTTCATCTTCATAGTTTCATTTTTTATTTTCAAACAAGGAAGAGTAAAATGAGGCTTTAGTTCAATGGTTGGCTATTTTACTTCATGGCTTTATAAACTTGTCAGTTCAAGAAAACATCCGTTATGCATCCTAGGTAAATGACACCTGGTATAATATTTGTAAGCAACAAAATGAGAACAAAGGGAAAAGAGGTAATGGATGTAAAGTGATTTCTGAACTCATCCCTGATGAAATGAAGGGGTGCTAAATTAAGATGGTATGGGTGAAGGAAGAGATGCAAATAAAGTTAGAAAAATGAAAATACACAGTATGAACTTTCGTGCCTTCACACGTTATATTCTATTAGTTACTGGTAGAGTCTTAAAAGGTTAGACAGCAGATTGCTTTCATTAAAGAAATTCATTCTGTCCTTGAAAATATAGATACTGCAGCATGTCCAAAGTCTTGATCACAATTATGCCATCACTGTGATAACAAAGATAACGTGACATAACCAGTGACTGGCCCATGGTCAGCACAAGATATGTACTTTACAAGTGGTATTCTATAGGGTCGTTTTGGTCTGCTGTCCTTAAGGACCCTCTTTATTTCCTGACACCAAGATTCCACCCTATAATTCCAAATGAATTTTTAGACATTGCTTATCTGTCACCACAGAGACAGAATAATTTCCTGGTGGTGACTGCAGCACATCAACGTGGTTAAAAAGTTCTTGAAAGACATGATATCTGTTTTCCTTAGTAATTTCATTATCTTTCTCTTATACTGTGCTTCTGAAGCTACAATCACGCAAATTATTTTCAATCATGCTAAGCCCCTTCTCACAACTTTGTCTCAACACTTTCTTCGGATTAGAAGGAACTTATGTTTGCCCTCCCATGAAGGAGAGCACAGATATCAGGTCCTCGTGTATCTTTCACCTCAGCTGAAACATAGAGCCTACCAATGACACATTTTAAGTGCTTACTGAATTATCAATAAAGAAACGTAATAACCAATCAAATGCTCTACACATTACTCAACAACATTCTATAACCTGCACTACTATCATAATTCACCTTTGCTATTTACTGAGAAAATTTTCCCAGTTGAAAAATATTTATTATATTTACCTGGATGTACGATTTCTCGGGTGGCATGTACTCCCGTGTTTTGAAGAATATTTCACGTTTGCATGTCATTTTTCTCTTGTGTTATTTTGTTGTGTCAATCAAAGTCTTTTGCATAGGCAAATAGGAGTAGATGCTTTCCTGGAGTTCTCTTACTTTTTTGGAGGACCCATTGGTGTTGACAATTTAATCTCAGATTCCCCTGCCCTTTGTAAATCCAGTTCGAACATCTGGAAACTCATGGTTCACATTCTGTTGACACTTGACTTGGGGAATTTTGAGCAGTTCTTTGCGACTCTGTGCTGTTGCTGCTGCTGCTAAGTCGCGTCAGTCTTGTCCGACCCTGTGCGACCCCGTAGACAGCAGCCCACCAGGCTCTGCTGTCCCTGGGATTCTCCAGGCAAGAACACTGGAGTGGGTTGCCATTTCCTTCTCCAGTGCATGAAAGTGAAAAGAAAAAGTGAAGTCGCTCAGTCGTGTCTGACTCTTCACGACCCCATGGACTGAAGCCTACCAGGCTACTCCATCCATGGGATTTTCCAGCCAAGAGTACTGGGGTGGGTTGCCATTGCCTTCTCCGTGACTGTGTGAGATGTGTGCAATTAAGCAGTTGTGTGGACATTCTTTGGATTGCCTTTCTTTGCGGTTGGAATGAAAACTGAACATTTGCAGTCCTCTGGCCACAGCTGAGTCTCCCAAATTTGCTGGCATGTGGAGGGCAGCACACTCGGAGCATCTTCTTTCAGAATTTGAAATATCTCAACTGAATTCCATCACCTCCACGAGCTTTGTTTGTAAGTATGCTTCCTAAGTCCCCTAGACTTTGTATTACAGGACATCCGGCCTTAGGTGAATGATCATACCATCGTCCTTCACTGAGTCATGAAGATCCTTGGGGCAGAGTTCATCTGTTTATTCTTCCCACCTCCTCTTAATAGCTTCTACTTCTGTTACGTCCGTACCATTTCTGTCCTTTATTGTGCCCACCTGTGTATGATATTTCCCCTTGGAATCTCTGATTTTCTTGACGAGATCAGTAAGGATACAATTCTACTTATTTCCTTTATTTATTGGCTTTGATAACTGTGGAAGTTGTTATCTCTTTTTACTATTCCTTAGAACTCTGCATCCAAATGTGTATCGTTTTTCTTTTTCTCTTTTCGTTTAGCTTCACTACTCTTCTCAGCTCCTTTTGAGGCCAGGTAACTCTGTTCAGTTCAATTCAGTCGCTCAGTCATGTCCGACGCATTGCGACCACCGAATTGCAGCACGCCAGGCCTCCCTGTCCATCACCAACTCCTGGAGTTCACTCAGACTAACGTCCATCGAGTCAGTGATGCCATCCAGCCATCTCATCCACTGTCGTCCCCTTCTCCTCTTGCCCACAATCCCTCCCAGCATCACAGTATTTTCCAATGAGTCAACTCTTTGCATGAGGTGGCCAAAGTACTGGAGGTTCAGCTTGAGCATCATTCCTTCCAAGGAAATCCCAGGGCTGATTTCCTTCAGAATGGACTGGTTGGATCTTCTCTCAGTCCAAGGACATTTCAAGAGTTTTTTCCCAACACCACAGTTCAAAAGCATCAATTCTTCGGCACTCAGCCTTCTTCACAGTCCAAATCTCACATACATACAATGACCTCAGGAAAAACAATAGCCTTGGCTAGATGGACCTTAGTCAGCAAAGTAATGTCTCTGCTTTTGAATATACTATCTAGGTTGGCCATAACTTTTCTTCCAAGGAGTAAGTGTCTTTTAATTTCATGGCTGCAGTCACCATCTGCAGTGATTTTGGAGCCGCCCAAAAAGTAAAGTCTGACACTATTTCCACTATTTCTCCTCTGTTTCCCATGAAGTGATGGGACCGGATGCCATGATCTTCATTTTCTGAAAGTTGAGCTTTAAGCCAAGTTTTTCACTCTCCTCTTTCACTTTCATCAAGAGGCTTTTTAGCCCCTTTTCACTTTCTGCCATAAGGGTGGAGTCATCTGCATATCTGAGGTTATTGATATTTCTCCCAGCAGTCTTGATGCCAGCCTGTGTTTCTTCCAGTAAAGCATTTCTCGTGATGTACTCTGCATAGAGGTTAAATAAGCATGGTGAAAATATACAGCCTTGATGCACTTTTCTTCTTCTTCTTCTTTTTTTTTTTTTCTTTTTTAGTTTAGTCTTTTTTTTTTTTTTTAATTCTTATTTTTACTTTATTTTACTTTACAATACTGTATTGGTTTTGCCATATATTGACATGAATCCACCCCGGGTGTACATGTGTTCCAAACAAGAACCCCCCTTCCACCTCCCTCCCCATAACATCTCTCTGGGTCATCCCTGTGCACCAGCCCCAAGCATGCTGTATCCTGCATCAGACATAGACTGGCGGTTCGTTTCTTACATGATAGTATACATGTTACAATGCCATTCTCCCAAATCATCCCACCCTCTCCCTCTCCCTCTCCCTCAGAGTCCAAAAGTCCGCTGTACACAGCTGTGTCTCTTTTGCTGTCTCGCATACAGGGTCATCATCGCCATCTTTCTAAATTCCATATAGATGTGTTAGTATACTGTATTGGTGTTTTTCTTTCTGGCTTTCTTCACTCTGTATAATCGGCTCCAGTTTCATCCACCTCATCAGAACTGAGTCAAATGTATTCTTTTTAATGGCTGAGTAATACTCCATTGTGTATATGTACCACAGCTTTCTTATCCATTCGTCTGCTGATGGACATCTAGGTTGTTCCCATGTCCTGGCTATTATAAACAGTGTTGTGATGAACAGTGGGGTACATATGCCTCTTTCAATTCTGGTTTCCTCGGTGTGTATGCCCAGCAGGGGCATTGCTGGGTCATAAGGCAGCTCTATTTGCCATTTTTAAAGGAATCTCCACACTGTTCTCCATGGTGGCTGTACTAGTTCACATTCCCACCAACAGTGTAGGAGGCTTCCCTTTTCTCCACACCCTCTCCAGCATTTATTGCTTGCAGGTTTTTGGATCGCAGACATTCTGGTGTGAAGTGGTACCTCATTGTGATTTTGATTTGCATTTCTCTAATAAGGAGTGATGTTGAGCATCTTTTCATGTGTTTGTTAGCCATCCATATGTCTTCTTTGGAGAAACGTCTATTTAGTTCTTTGGCCCATTTTTTGATTGGGTCGTTTATTTTCCTGGAATGGAGCTGCATAAGTTGCTTGTATATGTTTCTCAGTTGCTTCATTTGCTATTATTTTTTCCCATTCAGAAGTCTGTCTTTTCATCTTGCATATAATTTCCTTTGTTGCACAGAAGATTTTAATTTTAATTAGATCCCATTTGTTTATTTTTGCTTTATTTCCAGAATTCTGGGAGGTGGATCATAGAGGATCCTGCTGTGATTTATGTCGGAGAGTGTTTTGCCTATGTTCTCCTCTAGGAGTTTTATAGTTTCTGGTCTTATGTTTAGATCTTTAATCCATTTTGAGTTTATTTTTGTGCGTGGTATTAGAAAGTGATATAGTTTCATTCTTTTACAAATGGTTGATCAGTTTTCCCAGCACCACTTGTTAAAGAGATTGTCTTTACTCCATTGAATATTCTTGCCTCCTTTGTCAAAGATAAGGTGTCCAAATGTGTATCGATTTATCCCTGGGCTTTCTATTTTGTTCCATTGATCTTTATTTCTGTCTTTGTACCAGGACAATACTATCTTGATGACTGTGACTTTGTAGTAGAGTCTGAAGTCAGGCAAGTTGATTCCTCCAGTTCCATTCTTCCTTCTCAAGATTGCTTTGGCTATTTGAGTTTTTTTGTATTTCCATACAAACCTTGAAATTATTTGTCCTAGTTCTGTGAAAAATATCGCTGGTAGCTTGATAGGGATTGTATTGAACTTGTAAATTTCTTTGGGTAATATACTCATTTTCACTATATTGATTCTTCCAATCCATGAACATGGTATATTTCTCCATCTATTAGTGTCCTCTTTGATTTCTTTCATCAGTGTTTTATAGTTTTCTATATATAGGTCTTTAGTTTCTTTAGGTAGATATATTCCTAAGTATTTTATTCTTTTTGTTGCAATGGTGAATGTTATTGTTTCCTTAATTTCTTTTTCTACTTTCTCATTTTTAGTGTATAGGAATGCAGGATACTTCTGCGTGTTGATTTTACCCTGCAACTTTACTATATTCATTGATTAGCTCTAGTAATTTTCTGGTGGAGTCTTAAGGGTTTTTTATGTAGAGGATCATGTCATCTGCAAACAGTGAGAGTTTTACTTCTTTTCCAATTTGGATTCCTTTTATTTCTTTTTCTACTCTGATTGCTGTGGCCAAAATTTCCAGAACTCTGCTTAATAGTAGTGGTGAAAGTGGGCAGCCTTGTCTTGTTCCTGACTTTAGGGGAAATGCTTTCAATTTTTCACCAATGAGGATAATGTTTGCTGTGGGTTTGTCATATATAGCTTTTATTATGTTGAGGTATGTTCCCTCTATTCCTGCTTTCTGGAGAGTTTTTATCATAAATGGATGTTGAATTTTGTCAAAGGCCTTCTCTGCATCTATTGAGATAACCTGATGGCTTTCATTTTTCTATTTGTTACTGGTATGAATTACATTGATTGATTTGCAGATACTGAAGAATCCTTGAATCCCTGGGATAAAGCCCACTTGGTCATGGTGTATGATCTTTTTAATGTGTTGTTGGATACTGATTGCTAGAATTTTGTTGAGGATTTTTGCATCTATGTTCTTCAGTGATATTGGCCTGTAGTTTTCTTTTTTTGTAGTATTTTTGTCAATTTTGGTATTAGTATGATGGTGGCCTCATAGAATGAGTTTGGAAGTTAACCTTCCTCTGCAATTTTCTGGAAGAGTTTGAGTAGGAGAGGTGTTAGCTCTTGTTGAAACTTTTGGTAGAATACAGCTGTGAAGCCGTCTGGACCTGGGCTTTTATTTGCTGGAAGATTTCTGATTACAGTTTCAATTTCCGTGCTTATGATGGGTCTGTTAAGATTTCCTATTTCTTCCTGGTTCAGTTTTGGAAAGTTGTACATTTCTAAAAATTTGTCCATTTCTTCTACGTTGTCCATTTTATTGGCATATAATTGCTGGTAGTAGTCTCTTACGATCCTTTGTATTTCTGTGTTTTCTGTTGTGATCTCTCCATAGTCCGATAAAATAGACTAAAACAAAGGCTGTGAAAAGAGACAAAGAAGGCCACTACATAATGATCAAAGGATTAATCCAAGAAGAAGATATAACAGTTATAATTATATATGCATCCAATATAGGAGCACCACAATATGTAACAATGCTAACAAGTATGAAAGGGGAAATTAACAATAACACAATAATAGCAGGAGAGTTTAATACTCCACTCACACCTATGGACAGATCAACTAAACAGAAAATTAACAAAGAAACACAAACTTTAAATGATACATTAGACCAGTTCGACCTAATTGATATCTATAGGACAATTCACCCCAAAACAATGAATTTCACCTTTTTCTCAAGTGCTCATGGAACCTTCTCCAGGATAGATCACATCCTGGGCCATAAATCTAACCTTGATAAATTTAAAAAAATCGAAATCCTTCCAAGCATCTTTTCTGACCATAATGCATTAAGATTAGATCTCAATTACAGGAGAAAAACTATTAAAAATTCCAGCATATGGAGGCTGAACAATACACTGCTGAACAACAACAAATCACAGAAGAAATCAAAAAATAAATCAAAATATGCATAGAAACTAATAAAAATGAAAGCACAACAAATCAAAACCTGTGGGACACTATAAAAGCAGTGCTAAGAGGGAAGTTCATAGCAATACAGGCATACTCAAGAAACAAGAAAAAAGTCAAATAAATAACCTAACTCTACACCTAATGCAACTAGAAAAGAAAGAATTGGAGAATTTGAGAGTTAGTAGAAGGAAAGAAATCTTAAAAATTGGGGCAGAAATAAATGCCAAAGAAACAAAAGAGACCATAGCAAAAATCAACAAAGCCAAAAGCTGGTTTTTTGAAAGGATAAATAAAACTGACAACCCATTAACTGACAACCCAGGCTCATCATGAAACAAAGAGAGAAAAATCAAATCAATGAAATTAGAAATGAAAATGGAGAAGGCACTTCCTTTCCTATTTGATACCAGTCTGTTCTTCCATGTCCAGTTCTAACTGTTGCTTCCTGACCTGCATACAGATTTCTCAAGAAGCAGGTCAGATTGTCTGCTATTCCCCTCTCTTTCAGAATTTTCCACAGTTTATTGTGATCCACACAGTCAAAGGCTTTGCCATAGTCAATAAAGCAGAAAGAGATTTTTTTTCTGGAACTCTCTTGCTTTTCCCATGATCCAGAGGATGTTGGCAATTTGATCTCTGGTTCCTCTGCCTTTTCTAAAACCAGCTTGAACATCAGGACATTCACAGTTCACATATTGCTGAAGCCTGGCTTGGAGAATTTTGAGCATTATTTTACTATTGTGTGAGATGAGTGCAATTGTGCAGTAGATTGTGCATTCTTTGGCCTTGCCTTTCTTTGGGATTGGAGTGAAAATTGACCTTTTCCAGTCCTGTGGCCACTGCTGAGTTTTCCAAATTTGCTGGCATACTGAGCACAGCACTTTCAGGGCATCATCTTTCAGGATTAGAAATAGCTCCACTGGAATTCTGTCACCTCCACTAGCTTTGTTTGTAATGATGCTTTCCAAGGCCCACTTGACTTCACATTCCAGGATGTCTGGCTCTAGACGAGGGATCACACCATCGTGATTATCCGGGTCATTAAGATTTTTTTTTTTTTTTTTTTGTACAGTTCTTCTGTGTATTCTTGCAACATCTTCTTAATATCTTCTTCTTCTGTTAGGTCCAGACTCTTTCTGTCCTTTATCGGTCCCATCTTTGCATGAAATGTTCCCTTGGTATCTCTGATTTTCTTAAAGAGATCTCTAGTCTTTCCCATTCTGTTCTTTTCCTCTATTTCTTTGCATTGATCACTGAAGAAGGCTATCTTATCTCTCCTTGCTATTCTTTGGAACTCTGCATTCAGATGCTTATTTCTTTCCTTTTCTCCTTTTCTTTTTGACTTTCTTCTTTTCTCAGCTATTTGAAAGGCCTCTCCAGACAGCCATTTTGCTTTTTTGCATTTCTTTTCCATGGGGATGGTCCTGATCCCTGTACAATGTCACAAATCCCATTCCATAGTTCATCAGGCAGTCTATCTACAGATCTAGGCCCTTAAATCGATTTCTCACTTCCACTGTATAATCATAAGAGATTTGATTTAGGTCATACCTGAATGGTCTGGCGGTTTTCCCTACTTTCTTCAAGTTAAGTCTGAATTTGGTAACAAGCAGTTCATGATCTGAGCCACAGTCAGGTCCTGGTCTTGTTTTTCTGACTGTATAGAGGTTCTCCATCTTTGGCTTTAGAGAATATAATCAATCTGATTTCGGTGTTGACCATGTGGTGATATCCATGTACAGAGTCTTCTGTTGTGTTGTTGGAAGAGGGTGTTTGCTATGACCAGTGGATTTTCTTGGCAAAACTCTGTTAGTCTTTGCCCTGCTTCATTCTGCATTCCAAGGCCAAATTAGCCTGTTAACCTAGGTGTTTCTTGACTTCCTAGTTTTGCATTCCAGTCCCCTATAATGAAAAGGACATATATATTGGGTGTTAGTTCTACAAGGTCTTGTAGGTCTTCATAGAACTGTTCAACTTCAGCTTCTTCAGCAATACTGGTTGGGACATAGACTTGGATTAGGTTAATACTGAATGATTTTTCTTGGAAACGAACAGAGATCATTCTGTCATTTTTGAGATTGCATCCAAATACTGCATTTTGGACTCTTCTGTTGACCATGATGGCTACTCCATTTCTTCTGAGGGTTTCCTGCAAGTAGTAGTAGATATAATGGTCATCTGAGTTAAACTCACCCATTCCAGTCCATTTTACTTCACTGATTCCTAGAATGTAGATGTTCACCCTTGCCATCTCTTGTTTGACCACTTCCATTTTGCCTTGATTCATGGACCTGATAGTCCAGGTTCCTATGCAATATTGCTCTTTACAGCACTGGACATTGTTTCCATCACCAGTCATATCTGCAGCTGGGTTTTGTTTTTGCTTTGGCTCCATCCCTTCTTTCTTTTTGGAGTTATTTCTCCACTGATCTCCAGTAGCATATTGGACACCTACTGACCTGGGGAGTTCCCCTTTCAGTATCCTATTAGTTTGCCTTTTCATACTGTTCATGGGGTTCTCAAGGCAAGAATATTGAAGTGGTTTGCCATTCCTTTCAAAGAGAACCACACTGTGTCAGACCTCTCCACCATGACCCTCCCGTCTTGGGTTGCCCTGTGGGCATGGCTTGGTTTCATTGAGTTAGACAATGCTGTGGTCCTAGGGTGATTAGATTGACTAGTTTTCTGTGAGTATGGTTTCAGTGTCTGCCCTCTGATGCCCTCTTGCAACACCTACCATCTTATTTGGGGTTCTCTTACCTTGGGCGTGGGGTATCCCTTCACGGCTGTTCCAGCAAAGTGCAGCTACTGCTCTTTACCTTGGACGAAGGGTATCTCAGCACTGCCGCCCTTCCTGACCTTCCACGTGGTATAACTCCTCTAGGCCCACCTGCGCCAGTGCAGCCACCGCTCCTTGGATGTGGGTTGCCCTTCCTGGCTGCCGCCCCTGGCCTTGGAAGCCAGGTGGCTCCTCCTGGCTCCTGACCCTGACCTTGGACCAGGGTGGCTCCTCTCGGCCGTTCCTGGGCAGTCCCAGCCTGGCGCTCTTGGCCGCTGCCCCTGACCTCGGACGTGGGGTAGCTCCTCTTGGCCACGCTGAATGCGCCGGCTGTCACAGCCGCTTTACCATTTTGCATTTCTTTTCCATGCAGATTTTCCTGATCACTGCTTCCTATACAATATCACAAAGCTCCATCCATAGGTCTCCAGGTGCTCATCAATCAGATAGAATCCCCTGTATCTATTTATCACTTCCACTGTATAATCATAAGGGTTTTGATTTTAAATATGTAAAATATATTAATTCCCTATTTCATCTAGAGAAATCTTCACCCAGATTTTCATCAAAGAAATACAGAAAACTCTATATGTTATTTGGGAAATACATGAAATATAGCTGTTTGATGTTTGCCATTTAGCTCAGGCCTTAATTTCTGAATCATGTAAAAATATCTTTCTTGTGTATGAATATGAAAAGTGTTTCACATGCGAAAATTTGAGAATTCATATTTCATATGAGAATATATCTCCCCAGATTGTCAGATATGAAAGAAAGAGAATTTCAAATCTCATATCTGAAGACTGTAATTCAAACTTGTTTGATGGAAATATAGAGAATTTCACAGCTCATGCATGAAATCTGCAGGCAAATTCTTTATTTTTTGTAGGAAAATTAACACAGGTTTTTTTCAAATGTTAGACAGTATTCAGTATTTCATGAAGGAAAGACTTCACAAATGTTTTCAAATTACAAATATGAAAAAATTCCATGTTTCATATGACCATGTTGGGATATGTGACATAGATAACTTTTTTATTTCCTGTCAAAGAATCTGCTTCCAGATTTTCATAACTCTAATATAAAAATTTCCACATTTTCTGCAGAATATTTTGTGTGCATACTTTCACATATGATGTACAGAGAATTCTGTATTTTAAGTTGCAAATACTTTCTCCAGATTTGTATATGTGAATAATAGAGAATTTTATGTTTCACATCCTGAAATCTGCATCTAGAGTTTCACATGTGAAACAGAATTTCATCTTTTATGTAGGACACTCTCATTTTAACTGTCTCTACTTGTAAACAGGTAATAATTTCATCAAGAGGCACCTTACTTACTATTTTTCTTCTGTCATTACGGTGTTGTCATTGGGATTACTAAGGCTATTCATATCTCCCACATAAATTTTGTTTCTAACTTGAGCTTAATCTAGATTTTTAGTTTTTCATCATATTCTCTGCACAGAAGTTAAATAAGCAGGACAACAATACGAAGCTTTGACTTCTTCCTTTCCCAGTTTTGAATCAGTTCATTGCCCTATGTCCAATTCTAACTGCCGCACCTTTACTTCCATACACGTTTCCCAGGAAGCATATAAGGTATTCTCTCATTCTTATCTCTAAAAATATTACAAACTTATTATTATTATTATTATTGGTCTGTGTGTGATTTGCAGTGTCCAAGTCATTAGCAGAGACAGCTAAGCAGATATAGATATTGTATGCTATCTCCTTGCTTATTATATGATACAAATATCAACTCATGTGTACTTCTTATGAGTAAATAATTAACTACACATTCCTGTGTTTGTTGGTTTTATTTTATTTTTTTGGTCATTGTTGCTGTTGCCGTTTTCTCTCTTTTTCAAGTAGTCAAGTACCAACTGGTAATTTCTCATGAGCTTGCCATCTCATTCTACATGAATTAAATTATGCCCATGACGGTCTCTGACCTTTGATAGCCACTGAATGGAGTTACACTTCAAGATCCGAAATCAGTGATCTGTACTCTGGGAAAATGTCAGGAACGTCAAAAACTAGCTAGATATATTCAAGTGCTGACTCTTTGAACCCAATTATGCCATTATATTTCATCTGGAAAGTTCTGCATTTCTTCATACCAATGACAATTACTCATTAAGAAAAATTTCCAAGGGGGAAAGAAAAACAACAACAACACAATATGCTTGATTGCATGTTGGAAGTTAAAGTAGAACCAGCTACGTGTGCATGTAAGCAATGTCCCATCAAACAGATTGCTTCATGGCAACTAATGTTTCCTGTTTTACTGCCAAGGAAAGAAGAATAAGAGAGATTGCCAGGAAAAACTGAGAAGTTCCAAGAAGGCAGAATTGTAGGCAGATGTGAAATGCAACTTTCTCAATGAATGGACCACAAATAATACTACTACATTCACAATAGTTCTCCCACAGCATCAGATAAATACTAGCAGAAGACCTTGGTCACCTGAGTGTCCCATGTGGGTTCCAGATATACCTATGTAGAAAGGAACTAAGAAGGGAGAAGGAGGATAAGAAGAAACGAGACAAAGCCTGTGCCTTGTGGTGGGAGATGGAGAAGAAGGGAAGAGATTTCCAGAATGAAGCAAGCTCCTTCACTAAAGGGTAAATTACCTTAGACTGAAGGGAAACAAGATAAAACAGATGATGAAATATAATTTGGATAGAGCGAGAGCCACACAGACAATGTGTGTCATGGCCCTGTATGGCTCAAACTGCAATGCAGTTCAGCCAGTGTGTATGGGGTCCAGAAGCTGGAAGGTGGGATTTAGAGAGCCATTCTGGGAGAGGACTGCTGTTGACTGTGTGGAGATGGCCTGATGGTCCACGTATGAGTAGTTGTGTTGCAGGGAATGTCCTTTGAGAATTCCCAAGCTGCCAAAGACGGAGGACCTTACTGCATTGTCTCATACAGGGGGTAGAGATATCTTGGTAGACCCTCACCTTCCCACCTGTTAACCCCTACTTCAAGGCAATAGAGAAAGACCAGCCGAAGTACCACTCATGCTCCTGAAAACACAGGCTAGAAGAGGATCCCATTAAGGCCAAATCTTTTCTGCCTATGGCTGCTGCCTCCTATTCAAAATGGCGCCACCATGGTTCCAGCATTTCAAGTAGCTATACCACGTCCTGTGATCATCACGGCAGATCCCAGTGTGCCACAAGTGTCTAAGGGCAGACTCCTTTGGTGACCACATGGCCTTGGAATGCAGAATGAAGCAGGGCAAAGACTAATAGAGTTTTGCCAAGAAAATGCACTGGTCATAGCAAACACCCTCTTCCAACAACACAAGACAAGACTCTACACATGGACATCACCAGATGGTCAACACCGAAATCAGATTGATTATATTCTCTAGAGCCAAAGATGGAGAAGCTCTATGCAGTCAACAAAAACAAGACCAGGAGCTGACTGTGGCTCAGATCATGAACTCCTTATTACCAAATTCAGATTTAAACTGAAGAAAGTAGGGAAAACCGCTAGACCATTTAGGTATGACCTAATCAAATCCCTTATGATTATACAGTGGAAGTAAGAAATAGATTTAAGGGCCTAGATCTGATAGATAGAGTGCCTGATGAACTATGGAATGAGGTTCGTGACATTGTAGAGGAGAAAAGGATCAAGAGGCCATGAGAAACAAATGCAAAAAAGCAAAATGGCTGTCTGGGGAGGCCTTACAAATAGCTGACAAGTCCATTTTGGTGACCTATAAATGCTCACAGTAATCTCTTATGATCTTATTTGTTTCTTTGTTGTCTGCTGTGATTTCTCCATTTTCATTTCTAATTTTATTATATTATTCTTCTCCATCTCCACCCCCCCCCCCCACCTTTATTTTTCCCCTTGATCACTCTGGATAATACTTTTGGTTTGATTTATGTTTTTAAGAATCAGGTTTTCCCTTTATTGAACTTTGCAATAGCCACCTTTGTTTCTTTTTCACTTATTTCTGCTCCAATTTTTATTATTCTTTTCATTCTCCTAACCTTGGGGTTCTTCTTTCGGTGTTTGCCTTAAATGTAAAGGTAGGCTATTTCTTTGATGTTCCTCTTCTTCCTTGAGCCAGGCTTATATGCTATACCTCTCCTTTTTAACACTGCTTGTTACTTAATCCAATGCTTTGGCTGCCATGTTTTCATTTTCATTAGTTTGTGTTTAAATTTGATTTCCATTTTGATTTCTTTTATGATCTGTTGGTTATTCAGATGTGTGTGATTTAGCCTCCATATGTTGGATTTTTGTTTTGGTTTTCCTCTACAGGTGACACCTAATCTTACTTAATTTTGATTGGAAAAGATACTTGAAATTCTTTCTTTTTTCTTTTTTTTTTAATTTATCTAGGTAGGTTTATGGGACAGGATTCGATCTATTCTGGAGGATATTCCTTGTGCACTGGAGAAAAGGCAATTTCATTACTAATGGGTGTAATGTCTATATATAACAGTTAGGTATAACTAGTCCATTGTGCCATTTAGGAGCACCTCAAGATGCAAGGGAAATGCAAGCAAGAAGGAAAGGGGAAATTAACAATACCACAAGTATAAAGGCAGACTTTAATACCCCACTCAACCTATGGATACATCAACTGAAAGGAAAATCAGCAAAGAATCATGAGCTGTAAATGTGCTTTTGGTTGTTATCTGCCTTTACACTTCCTGTAGTGCCTCTGGTATGGCAGAAGGAGATACTATATAGTTGGACATATTTAGTAGTGGCAGGAAGTTACCTAGCACAATTGGTCAAAGTGGGACTTGATAGAAAAGTCCTAATACAAAGATTAGTCTTCTAAGCTATCTTTATTTTTTATAAGTGGAGAAGTACTCACCAAGAAAGTGAAATCCCAGATATGAGGCGATATGATCTCATAATTGGAATATGCCTAAGAGAACAGTCTGCATGCTTTTAAGTGAGTCCTGGCTTTAACCCTAGTAATTATGCTAAGTGTTAAAACATGTCTGATAGAACACATTTCCTACAAGTCTCACACACCCTCCCTAAATTAATATCTCCTGAATAAAGCTATGACTTTGTTCTTGGTATAGTATCACAGGCTGAGGCTTTCAGGTTGTAGAAGTTCGTTGAGTACAGAGACCACATTAATTTATTGTGTGTGGAAATATCTCCGCAAGGTCTGCAGCCAGGTCTGGAGCAGCTGCCATCATCCTAAATGGCCAGATGCTAGTTCTGAAATCAGCCCTTCATTCTCCTCTCCAACCTCCTCCATCTTATCACCAATCTGAGGTGTTGTCTGTCCCTTATCTGAAAGATTCTTTGTCCTTACAGTCTTCATCATCTTCCCCAGGTACCTACTCATTGCCTATATTTCATACTGTCTGCTGATTGAATGAACACAATTAAGGAATGGAAAGCAGAGGCTGAAGACAGGCCTGGACAGAAGTTTGTGATGTTACCTGGACAGAATCTGCCCTGACATGTGGCTACGCTGAGTGTTATTAGTGACTTGAATCCTATCCACTTGGTCATCTGGGAGATGCACATTTTCCCTCTGAAACTGGCACTGCTGCTGCTGCTGCTAAGTCTCTTCAGTCGTGTCCAGCTCTGTTCGACCCCATAGACGGCAGCCCCCTAGGCTCCCCCATCCCTGGAATTCTCCCAGCAAGAACGCTGGAGTGGGTTGCCATTTCCTTCTCCAACGTATGAAAGTAAAAAGTGCAAGTGAAGTCATTCAGTTGAGTCTGACCCTTAGGGAGCCCATGGACTGTAGCCCACCAGGCTCCTACACCCATGGGATTTTCCAGGCCAGAGTACTGGAGTGGGGTGCCATTGTCTTCTCTGGAAACTGGCACAAAAGGCTTTTTTTTTTTTTTTTTTTAATGATTTCATTTCAGTTGTATGCCTTCCCTACAGTGTCCCATACCTGGTGCTGTTACCTCCAAGTAATCCCTGTTGAACGTGCCTTGGGCCTGATGTGCACATTTCCTGTCTTTTAGCCTTGGATAAGAAGGGAGGTTCAGAGATCTTGTTAGCACAATTTCTCAAGTTGGTAGAGGACTTACAATCTATACTCCATCAATTACTGGGATATGTCCTTTGA
Organism: Budorcas taxicolor; assembly: GCF_023091745.1. Taxonomy (NCBI): domain Eukaryota; kingdom Metazoa; phylum Chordata; class Mammalia; order Artiodactyla; family Bovidae; genus Budorcas; species Budorcas taxicolor. The sequence goes on along the minus strand of NC_068936.1, from coordinate 6,474,822 downwards.
AGGGTGGCAGGTATTAACAATGAACTCGCCTGGACCTGTATTTTGTTGCCCTCATGTCCCCTCATAGAGCTGAGGACCATGTGATTATCCTTAGGCCTGTCAGTGTGAACTGGATTTTATCCTTGTTGTTGTTGTTTTTCGTTTGATTTTTAAGCAGATGTATACTTTGCAAGCTAGAACTGTGGTCTTTTTGGCTTTTCACAAATCCAGAGGACTGGCAATAAGACTGGTGTCCATAGATGACATCTTTTTCCATGAACAAGGTGACCTCATCAAACCTAGCAAACTGTCTGTGGGTAAGGACCAGGTGGCTCCAACCGTTTGTGGGAGACCTTGTGATCCTATAAGCTCCCAAATGGCTACTGCAGCCTATTACCTTGGTTAGGGGAGGTTAACGGAAGCATGAATACCATGATGTCCTTGTTTTGTGTCACCATTAAAGGAATAGGCAGCAATGTCTTGATCACTTCCCTTTGCAATGATCATTCCTCAGGTTTGGTGAGGTCATATAGTCAGAATTCAAAAGGAAATCAGTGTGAAGGTTTAAAGCAGCGTACTGTATGTTTCTGACAAGGTCATACTGACTTCCTGATGTCCGTACTTTTCCTACAACTTTCTGTAAATTATGCCCCTTCCATTATTTCCTAAGGGATATTTACCCATATAATAGAAAGAATGGCCATCCTGGTTGAATCTCTGAGGAAACAGTGAGCAATCTTAGGGGGCATTAGGAATTTGTGAGGATTATCATTTGATGGGTAAGATAGTTCTTTACCAATTTTGTTTCCCTGAGAACCTAAGTATGTATGGTGTGTACTGTGAATTCACTTAATCCTGTCTGATTCTTTCTGGCCCCATGGATTGCAACATGCCAGGCTTCCCTGTCCATCACTAACATATAAAGCCTGCTCAAACACATAATCACTGAGTCAGTGATGCTGCCAAGCGTTTAATCTTCTGTCTTTGCCCTCTCCTCCAGCCTTTAATATTTTTCAGCATCATGCTCTTTCCCAATGTATCAGTCCTTCACTTCAGGTGATCAAAGTATTCAAGATCCAGATTCAGTATCAGCTCTTCCAATCACCATTGTGAACAGATCTCCTTGAGATTTGACCCCTTTCATCTTCTTGCAATCCAAGGGACTCTCAAGAGTTTTCTCCAACATCACATATCAATAGCATTGATTCTTTGGAGGTCAAGATTCTTTAGGTCCAATTCTCATCTCTGTATGTAGCTTGACTAGACTGACTTTTGTCTGCTTTATAATATGCTGTCTAACCTGGTTATAACTTTTCTTCTAAGCAGTAAGCATATTTTAATTTCATGAACAGAGTCACCATCTTCAGAGATTTTGGAGCTCCCCCCACCCCCAACAAAGTCTCTCATTGTTTCCACTGTTTCCCCATCTTTATGCCATGAAGTGATGGGGCCAGATGCCATCAATCTCATTTTGAATGTTGAGTTTTCAGTAACCTTAATCACTCTCATCTTTTACTTTCCTCAAGAAGCTCTGTAGTGCTTCCCATGTTCTCCCACATGAATCGTGTCATCTGCATATCTGATGTTACTGATATTTCTCCCAGCAACCTTGATTACAAACCCTATTTCATCCAGTGTGGCATTTTGTATGGTAAACTTTTCATGTAAGTTCAATGAAGAGCTTGATAGTACAGCCTTGAAATACTCCGTTCCCAACTTGGAAAAAGTTTGTTTTTCCATTTCCTTTTCTGACTGTTACTTCTTGACCTGAATACAGATTTCTCAGAAGACATGTAAAATACTCTAGTAGTCCCATGTTTTGAAGAATTTTAAACGTTTTGCTGTGATCTGCATAAACATGTCTTTGGCATGGTCAAATAGGAGTACATGCTTTCCTGGTATTCTCTTGCTTTTTTGATGACCCTACAGATGTTTGCAATTAGATCTCCAGTTCTTTTTCCCTTTCTAAATCCACCTTGAGCACCTGTAAGCTCATGATTCACATTGTGTCGAAGGGTGGCTTTGGAAATTTTGAGCAGTACTTTGAGAGGCTGTGAGATGATTGCAGTAAAGCGGTAGTTTGCACATTCTTTGGATTGCCTTTTATTGCAGTTGAAATGAAAACTGACTTCTTCCAGTCCTCTGGCCACAGCTGAGTTTCCCAAACTTGCTGGCCTATGCAGGGCAGCACATTCACAACATCATCTTTTAGAATTGAAAGAGCTCAACTGAATCCCACCACCTCCAAGAGCTTTGTTTGTAGTTATGTTTCTAAAGTGCCACTTGACTTCACATTCCAGTATGTCTGTCTCTAGGTGAGTGATCAAACCATTGTGCTTAACTGGGTCATGAAGATCTTTTGTGCATAGTTCGTCTGTATGTTCTTCCCGACTATTCTTAAAAGCTTCTGCTTCTGTTACACCCTTATCATGCCAATCCTTTATTGTGTCCATCTTTGTATGAAATTTTCCCTTGGTATCTCCAATTCTCTTGAAGAGATCTCTAGTCTTTCCCACTCTGTTGTTTTCCTCTTTTTATTGGCATTGATAACTGAGGATAGTTTTCTCTCTCCTTGCTATTCTTTTGGACTTTGCATTCAAATGTGTATAGTTTTCCTTTCTGCTTTTTTGTTTAGCTTCTTTTCTCCACTCAGCTCTTTCTGAAGACTGGTCACTTTGCCATTTTGGATTTCTTTATCATGGGAATGGTCTTGATCACAGATTCCTGTCAAATGTCACAAACCTCCACCAATAGATTTTTCAGGGCCTCTGTCTATCAGATAGACTCCCCTGAATCTATTTATCACTTCCACTGTATAATCATAAGGGTTTTGATTCTGCATGTGTAAAATACATTAATTCCCTATTCCATGTAGGGAAATCTTCATTCTGACTTTCTTCAAAGAAACATAGATAAATTTATATGTTATTGGGAAATATATGAAATATACCTGTACATGTTTGAAGTTTTAGCTCAGATATCAATTTCTGATTCATTTAAAATTCTTCATTTCATGTGTACATTTCAGATCAGTTCAGTTCAGTGACTCAGTCAGGTCCAACTCTTTGTGACCCTGTGAATCACAGCACGCCAGCTCTCCGTGTCCATTACCACCTCCCGGAGTTCACTCATATCTACATCCATTGAGTTGGTGATGCCATCCAGGCATCTCATCCTCTGTCGTCCCCTTTTCTACCTGCCTCCAATTTCTCCCAACAACAGAGACTTCTCCAATGAGACCACTCTTTCCATGAGGTGGGCAAAGTACTGGAGTTGCAGCTTTAGCATCATTCCTTCCAAAGAAATCCCAGGGCTGATCTCCTTCAGAATGGACTAGTTGGATCTCCTTGCAGTCCAGGGGACTCTCAAGAGTCTTCTCCAACACAGCAGTCCAAAAGCATCAACTATTTGGCACTCAGCTTTCTTCACAGTCCAACTCTCACATCTATACATGACTACTGAAAAAAAACATAGCCTTGACTAGATGGACCTTTGTCGGCAAAATAGTGTCTCTGCTTTTGAATATGCTACCTAGATTGGTCATAACTTTTTTTCCAAGGAGTGAGCATCTTAATTTCATGGCTGCAATCACCATCTACAGTGATTTTGGAGCCCCCCAAAATAAAGTCTGACACTGTTTCCACTGTTTCCCCATCTATTTCCCATGAAGTGATGGGACTGGATGCCATGATGTTCTTTTTCTGAATGTTGAGCTTTAAGCCAACTTTTTCACTTTCCACTTTCACTTTAATCAAGAGGCTTTTTCGTTCCTTTTCACTTTCTGTCATAATAGTGGTGTCATCTTTATATCTGAGGCTATTTATATTTCTCCCAGCAATCTTAATTCCAGCTTGTGCTTCTTCCAGCCCAGTGTTTCTCGTGATGTACTCTGGATATAAGTTAAATAAGCAGGGTGACAATATACAGCCTTGACCAACTCCTTTTCCTATTTGTAACCAGTCTGTTTACTAGCCTTGTAACTAGCCCATTTCTAGCTGTTGTTTCCTGACCTGCATATTGGTTTCATGTGTGAAAATCTAGAAAATGTTTCGTATGTGAATAGTTGATATTTCACATTTCATTTGAGAACATTTACCCCCAGATTTTCAAATGTGAAATACACAGAATTCCAAGTCTCAGGTCAGAAGACATTCATTCAAGCTTTCTTGATGGAAATAGAATTTCAGAGCTCAACCATGAAAATCTGTTGGCAAATTCTATATTTCTTGTAGGAAAGTTAATGAAAGTTTTTCAAATATTAAATAGACAGTATTCAATATTTCCTGAAGGAAAGACAGCACAAAGATATTAAAATGAAAACTGAAAAATTCCATATTTCATGTGAGAAAACCTGTGACCATATTTTGATATGTGAAATAGACACATTCTTATTTCCTGTCAAAGTATCTGCCTCCAGATTTTCATAACTCTAATGTGCACTATTAGTTGGACACTACTGAGCGACTTCACTTTCACGTTTCACTTTCATGCATTGGAGAAGGAAATGGCAACCCACTCCAGTGTTCTTGCCTGGAGAATCCCAGGGACAAGGGAACCTGGTGGGCTGCTGTCTATGGGGTCGCAGAGTGAGACATGACTGAAGCGAATTAGCAGCAGCAGCAATGTGAACAATTTCACATTTTATGCAGCAAATATTATATCTATAGATTCATGTGGGATGTTCAGAAAATTCTATATTTCAAGTTGGAAAAGTTGTCGCCAGATTTATAAATATGAATAATAGAGATTTTTATATTTCACAGTCTGAAATATGCATCTAGATTTTCATATGTGAAACTGAGAATTTCATTTCAAATGTCTGTAATTGAACCAGATAATAGCTTCATCAAGAGGCTCCTTAATTCCTATTGCTCTTCTGTCATTTGTGTGTTGTCATCAGGATAACTAAGTTTATTCATATCTCCCACCTAAATTTTCTTTCTAGGTTGAGCTTCATTTGGATTTTATTACTTTCATGATGTTGTCTGCACAAAGTCAAATAAGCAGTGCAACAATAGATAGCTTTGACTTATTCCTTTCCTTATTTTGATTCAGTTCACTGTCCTGTGTCCAGTACTAACTGTTGCAAATTTAATAGCATATACATTTCCCACGAGACAGGTAAAGAATTCTGGTATTCTTTTATCCAAGAATTTTCCAAAATTACTTTTTTTTTTTTTTATGGTTTGTGTGTGATTCTCAGTTTCCAAGTCATTAGCAGAGACAATTAAGCAAATATAGATGATTGTGTGGTATCTGCTTGTTTTTTCTACGATCCAAATATCAATTCATGTCACCTCTTATGATTGAATCAATCATTAACTACACATTCTTGTGTTTTGTTTTGTTATATATATATATATATATATGTTGTTGCTGTTATTGTTGTTGTTGTTGTTTTGTTTTGGTCATTGTTGCTGTTGTCATTTACTCTCTTTATAAAGTAGTCAAGCACCAACTGGTAATTTCCTATGAACTTGCCATCTTATTCTACAGGAATTAAATTATGCCCATGGCAGTCTCTGACCTTTGACAACCATTGAATGGATTTAAGCTTTGAGATTCAAAATCAGACAGCTGTAATCTGGGAAAATGTCAGGAACGTTAAAAAAAAAATAGCTAGATATATTCAAGTGCTGAGTTTTTGAACCCAATTATGCTATTATATTTTATGTGGAAAGTTCTGCATCTCTTTATGCTGATGATAATTCCCCATTAAGAGAAATTTCCAAGGGGGAAAACAAAACAACAACAACAAATATGCCTGATTCCCTGTTGGAAGTCAAAGCAGTACCAGTTACATGTGTAAATATGCAACGTCCCATGCAACAGATTACTTCATGTCCACTAATGTTTCACGTTTTGCTGTCAAGGAAAAGAAGAATAATAGAGCTCTCAGGAAAAACTGAGAAGTTCAAAGTAGGTAGAAATGTAGAAGGATTTGAAATGCACGTCTCTCAATGTATAGATCACATTAATACACAAATAATACTTCTACACAGTCTATAGTTCCCCCAGAGCATCCGAAAAATACTGGCAGAAGACCTTGGTCTCCAGAGTGTCCGGTGTGGGTTTCAGTAGGATAAGAGGAAGCAAGACAAAACCTATGTCTTGGGGTGGGAGATGGAGAAGCAGGGAAGTTATTTCCAGAATGAGGCAAGCCTTTTCAGTAAAGTGTAAATTATTTTGGACTGAATGGAAGCAAGGTAAAACAGCTGGTAAAATAGAATTTGTATAAAGCGCGAGTTACACAGACAGTGTGTGTTGTGGCTCTATATGGCCTAAACTGAAATTCAATTCAACCAGTGTGCAAGGATTCCAGGAGATGGAAGGCAGGATTTAGAGAGCCATTCTGGAAGAGGACTGCTATTGACTTTGTGGAGATGGCCTGATGGAGCCTGTATAAGTAATTGTGTAGCAGGGAATATCTTTTGAGAATTCCCATAATGCCAAAGAGGGAGGACCTTACTGCATTGTCACACACAGGAGGTGGAGATACCTTTGTAGCCACTCCTCGTCCTGTCTGTTAACACCTGCTACAGGACAATAGAGAAAGACCAGCCAGAAGCACCACTCATGCTCCTGCAAACACAAGATAGAAAAGGGTCGTATTAAGGCCAAATGTCTTCTGCCCATTGCTGCTGGCTTCTATTCATAGTTGGCACCACCAGGGTTCCAGCATCTAAAGCAGCTGTACCATCACCTGTGCTCATCAAGGTGGACCCCAGTGTTCCACAAGTGTCTCAAGGCAGACTCCTTTGGTTTCCACATGTGAGGACGGATGAAAATTACACTTGATACCTAGAGACAGAGCCACTCAGGAAGAGGATTGGAAATCTTCCAATCAGTCATGCATGCTGTAGATTAAATACATGCGATTTATGACAGAAACCCTGTATCTATGAAATACATCAAAACATGAAAAAAAGGCCAAATGAAAGATAATGCCCAGCCTCATGAAGCTCTAAGAACGCATGGGATTTATAGCAGTTTTGAGTCTATGCTGTCCTTAGAGAGATCCAGAGTCCAGTTTTCTCCATCTTTGGTGAACTTCCCAAAGAGTTGTAGTTGTCCTCTGGCCCCTGTTGGGGACTAGGACACTAACAGATGAGACACTAGGAACTATGTATTATTCTTTTGATGTACTGAGTCATGTTGTTGGTGGACTATTTTTCTCAATTGTAGGTTTTTTTTTGTTAGTACACATTGATTTGGTCTTTTAAGATTATTTGAGCCATATTTTGTAAGTGTAACTATTTCTGCTTTCACTTTGGTTTCCTGTTTTCTGTGCCTTTTGTTGCTATTGCATCTCGCTATTTTTTACAACAGGTATGCATTTCTATATTAACTGCGATTTTCTGTTATTCTGTGGGGGCTCTATCTGATTTTCTTGTCAGATTTGCTTTCTTTATTCTTCGTTTGACATTCTGTTCTAGTGTTGTTTCTTGCCTTGTGATTTACTTGATTTGTTCTGTTTATGAATCTGTTGTCTTCTCTGTAGTGTTTATTGCTTGGGGTAACTTTGATTTTTTTTTTTCATTTATCTATGTTACTTTTTTAATTTCCTCAGTCTCTTTCTATGGTATCCTCGTTCTCTGAGCATAAGTTTGGGCCTGATCTTCTTGGGTGTCAACACTTGAGAGGGTAACAAGCTTGAACTCTAGGGGGTCTCAAAATGAAGGAAATAGCCTGCCAATGAATTTTTATCTCTCCTAAGCGGCAGGAGGAGACAAACTAACAATATGTTTTCCTTCTCTATACAAATTTAAAAGGAGGTTTCTCTTAGAATTCTGTGTTGCCATGACACCTGGTTTCACCTGAAGTTAACTATTCTAACTATTCTCAGACCTAGAAATAACCAATGCCTTTTTCTTATGGAAATGCTTATCTTAAGCTATGCTAATGTGTTATGCATTCAACCCAAACTCTGTCTTCAAGTCAGTTCTGCCTTTTGGCTCAGAATCTACATGACAGACCAATATGTTATACTGTTATTGCCCCTCTAATCTATGTAAATGAAACTATTTATATGGTGATCTGTCCTTCTTCAAGATTCAAGTTAATAATTTTATTGCCCAGAATGAACGATTTGGTGCCAAGATTATCCCAAAATGCATCTTATGGGTCAGGGGCCTGGTGCTATTCTGAATTTTAAGACATTCCTTTCTTTCGTTAACAGACTGCTAGTGACTATATAACATCCAGCTGAAAACTAGCAAGGGGTACTCTTTCTTCCCCTTTCTGATGCCTATGTCAAAAGCTTTCTCTATCTCCTTTATACTTTAATAAAACTTTATTACACAAATGCTCTGAGCAATCAAGGCTCATCTCTGGCCCTGGATTGAATTATTCTCCTCCTGGGGTCAAGAATCCTGGTATCGTGAATCAACAAAAATCCTTCATCTTGGGGGCTCATCCGGGATCCTTCAGGACAAGGTAAGGATGCTTGGAGCTGTAGTTCTTTGTTCTCTTAGTGAACACGTTTTCTGCTGTGCTCTACTAACTCTACGGTGTGCTCATATGAATAAATGGCATGCCCTGCACGAAGCAAGTAGAGAACCCTGCTCTGCAGTTCCACCGTGATCTCATACGGCTTATGGCTTAAACCTGTCGGGGGCTTATACCAACATGACAATGCCAAGAGGCACCCAACGCCTCCACTGGGAACTGACCAGAAATGGGCAAAGTGTGTGGACCGAACTCTCCTTTCTCGGTCAAATTTTCGGTCTCTTTGACCATTTCATAACTCCTCGGAAATTAGAAGTACTAACCTAATTTATCAGATCATAGATTTTCAAGGGACTTGTGATCTATACTGTTACTGTTTACTGTGGCTTAGGTCCCAAACTTGGATTAGTAGTCAAGAAAACATCTAGCCTCGCTAGGAATCAAACATTCAGAAGCTAGATGAAGCTCTAGCTCCAAGAATATCTATGACGTTAAAGGCTACTTAGAATAGGGCTGCATTTTTTTTTCCCCCTTTGGTAATGCTGCCTCTTAGTGGACCAGACAAGGCTCTTATACTAGTGTGGTGATACTTGGAAGGAACATCTCAGCTTTATGTTCGTATCAGTCTTATTGTGGTCAAGAATATACTCAGGGTTGTGCACAGGGACTCAGGTGACGAGTGTTTCCCCGAGTAGTTTTAGTTTGGGAGGCATTCCAGAAGGTTGCTCTGATTGCACCCTGGATGGCATCAGAGGCAAGCAAGGTTAAAGCTGAAGAGCTGGGTGTCAGGTAGAGATGCTATCAGGTCTACCTCTGGTGCATCCCCACCTCATCTCAGTGGTAGAACTGGGAGGGTCGAGGGCAGCCCCTGCGTCAGTAAGGGACAGACTAAGTCTGACCAGAAAGGAAACGGTTTTGGAGTAAAGTCTGTCTACACCCCCATCTAGTGCAGGGAGGGACGCCTTCAGTAGAAAAATGGCGCTGTTTGCTTTTTTCCTCTTACAGATGGGAGCTAACAATATCAGCCTCACTCCTTTGAACTGTATCCTGAAAAGCAGATACATTTGATCCCCAGGGCTTAAAGAATACACACCTTGTTTTCCTATGTGATACTGCATGGCCACGGTATTCATTGGAGGATGGCAAAAGGTGGCTAGTTGGAGGGTTTCTTAAGTATAATACTGTTTTACAATTAGAATTGTTCTGGAACAAGAGAAAAGTGCTCTTAAAGAATAAATTTATAACTCAGTCGGCCCCAGATATCCACTGTAAGCTATTAAAACAGGCATATGGATCAAATCAGTCTTTAGATACTCTGTGACAACTGGCTCAGACAGTCTATTATGGTGGGGAACATGAGGAAAAGAAAGAAAGGCAGAAAAAGACAAAATAAAAGGCAGAAGCCTTTTCAATGGCTATGAAAAACTTTCTTAAACGGCCTGAGAAAGATGCCCAGAGGAACCCAGATGAAAACGGTTGGGCTTGCTATTACTGTGGAAAGGAGGGGTACCTCAAGTGGGATTGCTTTCAGGCTTCTAAGCCACCCCCAGCTCCATGTCTAGTCTGCAAAAGACTACACTGGAAGAAAGACTTCCCTCAGAGTCATAAGTCTCCGGGGTTGGACTCTGAAGACAATCAAGATTGAAGGTGCCCAGGGGTCCACACACAAGCTCACATCCTAATTACAAGTGAGGAACCCAAGTATTAATAATTGTGTGTGTGTGGGGGGGCGATACATCGATATCCTTTTAGATACCGGGGCAACTTATTCTGTGCCTACTGAAACCTCTAGCCCACTTTCTTCCCGATCTGCTTCTATAATGGGATTGTCTGGACAAGCCAAAAGGTATTATTTCAGTTATTCTTTATCTTGCAACAGATATTCTGTGCTTTTCACACGAGTTTCTGATCGTGCCAGAATCTCCCTCACCCCTTTTGCAGAGGGATATAATGAACAAGGTCCATGCCTCTGTTTTCATGAATATGAACCCCCCCTTCACTCCCTTTAGTTGAACAACATGTAAATCCTAGAGTATGAGCTGATGCAGACTCAGTGGGTAAAGCACAAAATGCTATTACTGTAGTTGTCAAGCTCAAAGACCTGCACGTATTCTCACATAAGAAGCAGTATCCACTGAAACTTGAGGTTAAGGAAGGTTTAAAACTCATCATCGAAAATTTAAAGGAACAAGGACTATTAATTCCCAGTAACAGTCCATCTGCTGCTGCTGCTGCTGCTGCTGCTGCTGCTGCTGCTAAGTCGCTTCAGTCGGGTCCGACTCTATATGACCCCAGATATGGCAGCCCACCAGGATTCCCCATTCCTGGGATTCTCTAGGCAAGAATACAGGAGTGGGTTGCCACTTCCTTCTCCAATCTAACACTCCTATTCTGGGTATAAAGAAATCAAATGGTAAATGGAGACTAGTTCAAGATTTACGTATAATAAATGAGGCTCTAGTTCCTTTACACCCTGTGGTGACTAATCCTTACACTCTGTTGTCTGAATTTCCTGAACAAGCCAAATATTTCTCAGTAATTGATTTAAAAGATGCCTTCTAAATAAACAAATAATAAAAGATGCCTTCTATTCAGTGCCATTGACAGAAGAAAGTCAATTTCTTTTTGTCTTTGAAGGCCCTATTCAGCCAGCTTGTCAGTTAACCTGGACAGTTTTGCCCCTAGGATTTCATGACAGTCCTCACTTATTTGGACAAAGTTTGTCACAGGATCTACAAAAGCTTAACAGCTCTGAAGTGGTGGTGTTATAATATGTAGATGATATGTTCCTCTGTGCTGAGACAGAGGAAGCTTTTTTGTGAGTCTCAGAAGATTTGTTAAACTTTCTGGCAGGCTATGGTTACAAGACATCAAGAGAAAAGGCTCAGCTTTGTCAAAAATTGGTTAGATACCTGGGCCTAATCATATCAGAAGGGGCTAGGGCCATAGGCCCTGAAAAAATTAAACCTATACTAAATCATACCAAACCTATGGCTTTAAGACAATTGAGAGGATTTTGGGGAATCACAGGTTACTGTTGCATTTGGATTCTGGGTTATGGGGAACTTGCCCAGCCTTTATATAAACTTATAGCTGAAATTCAACAGGCCCATACTAACAAACTGGTTTAGTCTCCAGAAACTGAAAACGCATTTAAGGTTCTTCAGATTGCTCTCCTGCAAGCTCCAGCTCTGAGTTTGCCCACAGGGTCAAAATTTAGTTTGTCACTAAAAGGAAAAGTATGGCCTTGGGAGTTTTGACACAACCCCGAGGGCCTCGCCAAAAACCTATTGCTTATCTAAACAAAAAGTTAGATGTAATTTCACATGTGTGGCCCCACTGCCTAAGAGTAATTGGGGCAGCAGCTTTATTAGCACCTGAAGCTTTAGAAATAATTAATGGATGAAATCTTACTGTACTGACTTCTCATGATGTAAGTGAAATCTTAAATTCTAAGCTTAATATTTGGATGACAGACAGTATGTTCCTTAAATAGCAGTCATTATTGTTTGAGGGGCGAGTAACTAAGCATAAAGTTTGTAAAATTTAAATCTGGCCACTGTCCTTCCTGAGAAGGAAAATGAAACACCTGATCAAGATTGTTCTCAGTTCCTAACTTTATACAGCTCAGAAAGATCTAATGGATATCCCATTAGACAGTCCTGACAGGGAAATATTTACAGATGACTGTTCTTTTGTTTGGGATGAAAAGCATAAAGCAGGTTACGCCATGGTAACTGCTGAACAGGTTTTGGAAGCAAAATCTCTCGCCCAGGAAACCAGTGCTCAGTTAGCAGAGCTTGTGGCTCTGACCCAAGCTCTAGAGTTAAGCAAAGGGCAGCAGGTAAATATCTACACAGATTCTAAGTATGCTTATTTGACTTTACATGCTCATGCTACAATATATATTTTATATATAGTTTAAAACAGCTACAGGAAAACCTATTAAACATTTCAGAGAGATTGAGAGACTTTTAACTGCTATATATTGTCCTAAAAAGATAACTCCTATACATTGCAAACAGCACACCAGGGATGGGAGTACAGTAGCCAAAGGTAATCAGCTGGCTGACTGTCAAGCCAAAAAAGCAGCACTTTATGAAACTCCTTCACTGCAGACGCCTTTGATGTGGAGAGGTCCTAGCAAACAGGAAAAACCACTATATGCTGAGAAAAAATTTAAAAGATATGAAAAAAGGGGGATACAGTTTACTGATAAAAGATGGTTACAGTCCAAGGATTAATGACTCCTGAAAATGCTCGATGAAAATTTCTTAAAGGTTTACATCAGTGTTTTCATTTGGTTACAGAGAGTACTTACCAAATGGCTTCTCGTTTGTTTGAAGGTAAAAATGTAATAAAAACTTTAAAAAATATGATCAAAAGGTGTGAGATTTGTCAGGAAAATAATCCAAAGGCTGAAAAGCTAGAAATATCTAGATTACAATGAAGTGGGGAGTATCCTGGAGAGGACTGGGAAATTGATTTCATTCATATGCCAAAACTAATGGATATTCTTGCTTACAAGTTTGGGTAGATACTTTTACTGGGTGGACTGAGGCTTTTTCCTCTCATAGAGAACCAGCTAAGGAGGTTATAAAGATATTAATCCATGAAATTATCCCCAGGTTTGGGCTGCCACGGAGTGACAATGGCTCTGCCTTTAAAGCTGCTGTAACTCAGCGGGCATCTAAAGCTCTAAGAATAAAATATCACTTACACTGTTCCTGGAGACCCCAATCCTCAGAAAAGGTTGAAAAAGCTAATGACATTATCAAAAGACATATGCGCAAACTTACTCAAGAGACACAGGACAATTGGATTAAAGTCCTACCCATAGCTTTAATGAGGGCTCAAACTGCCCCCAAAATGGAGGGACTGTCCCCCTTTGAATGTGTTTATGGAAGGCCTTTCTTACACAGAGACATTGTTATAGACCCTGAAGCCTTAGAATTAGCTCATTATGTAACTCAGCTCTAAGATTTTCAACAGGCTTTAACAGAAATCCAGGAGATGACTCCTGACCCTGCCTCTGAGTCAAACAAGCCTCTATTTGAGCCAAGAACTGATGTCCTTAAAAAACTTTGGGATCTGGGGGCCCATCCCTCAAGCCCCTCTGGGAAGGCCCTTTACCAGGTTTTTCCTTCTTTTCCCACAGGTTGTCCAAGTGCCATAAATTGATTCGTGGGTACATCATACTTGAGTTAAGAGGTGGCACCCTGACCAAAACTAAGTGACTTATTTTTATGTGTTTACGTTCTATGCTCTGTATGTGAGCTTACTTCTGCTGACTCCAAATATCCTGAGTCTGCCATTGACGGTCACTTGAGAATCACCTCAAGACAATGCCTTCCTGTCCTGGGCTCACTTCTATGCTACATTTCACAATCGGTCTAACTGCTGGGTCTCTGGAGCACTCCCCTCTTCATCAGTGGAAGGCTTCCACTTCAAGAAAAAGACTTTCTCCAAGTCTGTAAATACCTTTGACAAAAATCACATGTTGTCTTCATGCCTCTTCTTTATCTGATGACATCTGACAACCCTGGACTGGTGCAACACTTTGCACTTTAACTATGGACATAATGTGATTTTTAACTTTGTTTTTAATTTGTTTTAATGACTATGTTGCCCTACATCTGTAACAGTGTAACTAAATTTGTTTCTAGCTACCTGAAAGTTTTAAAGTTTCAAATGGTTGCTCAAACTCCTGCTACTGCTGAAGCTGCCTCCAACTACTATTTGGGGCCCCTAGTACAGTCCATGTGGTCGCTAAGAGTTGGGCACGACTGAGTGACATCACTTTCACTTTTCACTTTCATGCATTAGAGAATGAAATGGAAACCAACTCCAATGTTCTTGCCTGGAGAATCCCAGGGACAGAGGAGCTTGTGGGCTTCCCTCAATGGGTTCACACAGAGTCGGACACGACTGATGCAACTTAGCAGCAGCAGCAGCAGCAGCAGATCAGATCTCCTCAATATGAGGATTAGAAGAATATGTTGCTTCAACAATTTAGGGACAACGCCCCTTCTCAGCTCGGAAGCAGTTATGGAATGAGAATGACGCCCCTTTTCCCTAGGCAACATAATTCCCCTAGAAGAAAAGGGGGGAAATGAGAGGGTAACAGGAAGGCCAGGCATCTCCAAACGGAGGAAATAGCCTGCAAGTGTCATTTTTATCTCTCTTAAATGGCAGGAGGAAACAAACTAGCAATATTTTTTCCTTCTCTATACAAATTTAAAAGGAGGTTTCTCTTTAAATTCTGCATTGCCATGACATCTGGTTTCACCTGAAGTTAACTGTTCTCAAACCTAGGGATAACCAATGTTTTTTTTTTTTTTTCTTTTTTCTTATGAAAATATTTATCTTAAGCTATGCTAATGTACTATGCATTCACCCCAAACTCTGTCTTCAAGTCGGTTCCATCTTTTGGCTCAGAACCTACTTTACAAACCATTATGTTATTCTCAGATATTGTTCCTCTAGTCTATGCAAATGAGACTATTTACATGGTGATCTGCCCTTCTTCAAGATTCAAGTTAATAATTTTATGGCCCAGGATGAACCATTTGGTGCCAAGATTGTCCCAAAATGCATCTTGTGGGTCTGGGACCTGGTGCCATTCTGAGTTTTAAGATATTCCTTTCTTTCATTAACAGACTGCTAGTGACTATATAACATCAAGCTGAAGACTAGCAGAGGGGTACTCTTCTGCCCCCTTCTGATGCCTATGTCAAAAACTTTCTCTATCTCCTTCATACTTTACAAAAACTTTATTACACAAAAGCTCTGAGTGATCAAGCCTCGTCTCTGGCCCCGGATTGAATTATTCTAATCCAGGTGCCAAGATTCCCAGCATCCTGATTCAAAAACAAAGTTTCACCCTGAAGTTAGTGATTCTTAAACCTTGACATAACCAATGTATTTTTCTTATGGTAATGTTTGTCTTAAGCTATGCTAATGTACTATGCATTTACCCCAAACTCTGTCCTAAAGTCAGTTTTGCCTAATAGCTCAGAACCTACTTGACAATCCAGTATGCAATACTCAGATATTGTTTCTCTAATCTATGTAAATGCAACTATTTTACAGTAATCTGTCCTTCTAAAAGATTCAAGTTAATCATTTTATGGCCCATGATGAATCATCTGGCGCCAAGATTATCCCAAAATACATCTTATGGGTAAGGGGCCTGGTGCCATTCTGACTTTTAAGACATTCCTTTCCTTCATTAACAGACTGCTAGTGACTATATAACTACCAGTGAAGAATCTAAGCTACTCCATTTTGTTAACAGAAAAACCCCAATTTTTAAGGTTCCAGAAAAAGAGCCTTTGGAAATCCAAGAGCCTTTGAAAATCCCCTGACCTCACCCCACTGCCCACGAACCAATCTGACTCCGGGCCAAAATCTCCTGACTTAATGCTCAGGAACTTTTGGTCTACCTTGACAATAGGGGCCAATCAAGAACCAACACACAACTCTTCGAAAGAAAGTGACCAATCAGAAGTTCCCCTACCTAAAAATCCTTTTTTCCATGTATACTCCCTATATAAGCAATGTAATCCAAAACCCGGGGCTCCTGCCTATAGCCACTGTGTTGGTATTGGTGGGAGCCCCAGCTCGAGCTTGGTTATAAAACTCTCTTGCTTTTTATATTTGACAAACGAGGCAAAAATATACAATGGAGTAAAGATGATCTCTTCAACAAGTGGTGTTGGGAAAACTGGTCAACCACTTGTAAAAGAATGAAATAGATCACTTTCTAACACCATACACAAAAATAAACTCAAAATAGATTAAAGACCTAAATGTAAGGCCAGAAACTATAAAACTCTTAGAGGAGAACATAGGCAAAACACTCTCCGACATAAATCACAGAAGGATCCTCTATGATCCACCTCCCAGAATACTGGAAATAAAAGCAAAAATAAACAAATGGGATCTAATTAAAATTAAAGCTTCTGCACAACAAAGGAAACTATAAGCAAAGTGAAAAGACAGCCTTCTGAATGGGAGAAAATAATAGCAAATGAAGCAACTGACAAACAACTAATCTCAAAAATATACAAGCAACTTATGCAGCTCAATTTCAGAAAAATAAACGACCCAATAAAAAAATGGGACAAAGAACTAAATAGACATTTCTCCAAAGAAGACATATGGATGGCTAACAATCACATGAAAAGATGCTCAACATCACTCATTATTAGAGAAATGCAAATCAAAACCACAATGAGGTACCACTTCACATCAGTCAGAATGTCTGTGATCCAAAAATCTGCAAGCAATACATGCTGGAGAGGGTGTGGAGAACAGGGAACCCTCCTACACTGTTGGTGAGAATGCAAACTAGTACAGCCACTTTGGAGAACAGTGTGGAGATTCCTTAAAAAATTGCAAATAGAACTCCCTTATGACCCAGCAATCCCACTGCTGGGCATACACACCGAGAAAACCAGAATTGAAAGAGACACATGTACCCCAATGTTCATTGCAGCACTGTTTATAATAGCCAGGACATGGAAACAACCTAAATGTCCATCAGCAGATGAATGGATAAGAAAGCTGTGGTACATATACACAATGGAGTTTTACTCAGCTGTTAAAAAGAATACATTTGAATCAGTTCCAATGAGATGGATGAAACTGGAGCCGATTATACAGAGTGAAGTAAGCCAGAAAGAAAAACACCAATACAGTATACTAACACATCTATATGGAATTTAGAAAGATGGCAATGACGACCCTGTATGCAAGACAGCAAAGAAGACACAGATGTGTATAACGGATTTTTGGACTCAGAGGGAGAGGGAGAGGGTG
Organism: Budorcas taxicolor; assembly: GCF_023091745.1. NCBI lineage: Eukaryota > Metazoa > Chordata > Mammalia > Artiodactyla > Bovidae > Budorcas > Budorcas taxicolor. The sequence goes on along the minus strand of NC_068936.1, from coordinate 6,457,572 downwards.
GGATGATTTGGGAGAATGGCATTATAACATGTATACTATCATGTAAGAATCGAATCTCCAGTCTATGTTCGATGCAGGATACAGCATGCTTGGGGCTGGTGCACGGTGATGACCCAGAGATATGTTATGGGGAGGGAGGTGGGTGGGGTTTCATGTTTGGGAAAGCCTGTACACACGTGGTTGATTCATGTCAATGTATGGCAAAACCAATACAGTATTGTAAATTAAAATAAAGGAAAAAAAAAAACAAAAACTCTCGCGTTTGCATCGGATATCAGCTCCCTGGTGGCCATTGGGAGATTTTGCGACTTGGGCATAACACCAGCTGAAAACTAGCAGGGGGATACTCCTTCTGCCCCCTTCTGATGTCTACGTCAGAGCTCTCTCTATCTCTATGAATATTTCCCCCAGCAGTCTTAGCTCGGATGGCATTCCAGAAGGTTTCTCTGATTCCACCCTGGGTGACATCAGAGCAAGCATGGTTTTAATGGTGAAGAGCTGGATGTCAGGTAGGGATGACATCAGGTCTACACATGGTACATTCCCATTCAGTCTCAGTGGTAGAACCGGGAGGGACGTGTACAGTGCCTGCATCAGTAAGGACAGATTAAGTCCAACCAGGAAAGAAAAGCTTTGGTCCAAATTCTGTCTACAGCCCCATCTCAAGCAGGGAAGGACATCTCCGGTAGAGAGATGGCACTGGTCACTTTTTCTCTCTCTTACAGATGGAAGTTAACAATTCCAGACTCACTCCTTTGAACTGTATCCTGAAAAACTGGGATAGATTTGATCCCCAGGGCTTAAAGAAGACACACCTAGTCTTCCTATGTGATACTGTGTGGCCATGGTGTCCATTGGAGGATGGAGAACGGTGGCCAGTTGAAAGGCCAAGTAGAATACTGTTTTACAATTAAACCAGTTCTATAAGGAACAGGGAAAAGTGATCTTAAAGGATAGATTTCTATCTCAGTCAGCTCCAAATATTTGCTGGAAGCTATTAAAACAGGTCTATGGACCAAATCAGTCTTTAGATACTGTTACAACTGGCTCAGACAGTCTTTTATGCAGAGAATATGAGGAAAATAGAGAAAGGTAGAAAAACACAAAGGAAAGGGCAGAGGCCTCCACAATGGCTATGAAAAACACTCTTCAAGAGCTCTAGAAAAAGGTCCACAGGGGCCTAGGTGAAAAGGGATGGGTTTAATATTGCTGTGGATAGGAGGGACACCACAAACGGGATTACCTTCAGGCATCTAAGCTGCCTCAGCTCCATGTCCAGTCTGCAAAGGACCACACTGGAAGAGAGATTGTCCACAGGGTTGTAGGTCAGACTCTCAAGACAATCAGGACTGAAGGTGCCTGGGGGTCCCCACACAAGCTCCCATCCTAATTACACCTGAGGAACCCTGGGTATTAAAAATTGTGTGGGGTGGGGCGTACCATTGATTTCCTTTTAAATACAGAGACAACTTACTCTGTGCTTACTGAAGCCCCTGGCCCACTCTCTTAATGATCCACTTCCATAATGGGACTGTCTGGATGAGGCAAAAGGTATCATTTCAGTTATTCTTTACCTTGTAACTGGGAATCTGTTCTATTTTTACATGAGTTTCAGATCATGTCAGAATCTCCCACACCTCTTTTCAGGAGGGATATACTGAGCAAGGCCCATGCCTCTGTTTTCATGAATATGAAGCTCTCCCTTTCTCACCCTTTAGTTGAACAAAATGTAAGTCCTAGAATATAGGCTGATGAAAAATCTCTTGTTCAAGCACAGTATGCTATTGCTGTAGGTGTCAATCTCAAAGACTCGCACTTATTTCCACATAAGAAGCAGTATCTACTGAAACCTGAGTTTGAGGAAGGGTTAAAACCTATCATCAAAAATTTAAAGGAGCAGGGACTATGAATTCCCTTTAACAGTCCATGCAACATTTCTATTTTGGGTATAAAGAAATCAAGTGGTAAATAGAGCCTAGTGCAAGATTTATGGCTAATAAATGAGGCTGTAGTTTCTTTACACCTTGTGTTGTAATCCTTATACTCTATTGTCTGAAATTCCTGAACAAGCCAAATATTTATCAGTAATTGATGTGAAAGATGGCTTCTATTCTTTGCCTTTGGTGGAGGAAAGTCAATTTATATTTGCCTTGGAAGACTCTATGCAGCCATCTTCCCAGTTATCCTGGGCAGTTTGCCACCAGTATTTAGTGACAGTCCTCTTTTATTTGGACAAAGTTTGTCACAGGATCCACAAAGCTTTGTTACAATATGTAAATGACATTTTTCTCTGTGCTGAGGCAGAGGAAATTGTTCAGGAATCTGAGAGGTTTTTTAAACATTCTGGCAGCCTGTGGTTACAAGGCATCAAGAGAAAAGACTCAGCTTTGTCAACAATCAGGTTGATCTGGGCCTAATCATAGGAACTAGGGTCATAGGCCCTGAGAAAATTAAAACTATATTAAGTCATCCCCTACTTATGACTTTAACACAGTTGAGAGGATTTTGAGGAATTACAGGTTACTGTCGCATTTGGATTTCCTGTTATGTTGAACTTGCCCTACCTTTACATGAATTATAGCTGAAATTCAGCAGGCCCCAAATCTTAACAGACCCATCACAAGCAGAGAAATGGAAACTTTAATCAGAAATCTTCCAGCAAACAAAAGCCCAAGTCCATATGGCTTCACAGCTGAATGCTACCAAAAATTTAGAGAAGAGCTAAAACCTATCCTACTCAAACTCTTCCAGGAAATTGCAGAGGAAGAGAAACTTCCAAACTCATTCTATGTGGCCACCATCACCCTAATACCAAAACCTGATAAAGATGCCAGAAAAAAGAAAACTACATGCCAATATCACTGATGAACATAGATGCAAAAATCCTTGACAAAATTCTATCTAAATTTTAAATTCCATTTTAGCTACATATGTGAACATGCTTTCTGGGTCACATAATTTAATCTTATATTTTGCAAATAAGTGAAAGTTTTGGAATACCTTGCTCTAAAGATAGACATTGTTTTCTTCTTCCAGAAAGCCAAGTAGTGAAGAAGAGCTTTGAAAAGTTTGTCACTTTTTACTAAACCCATCAAGTTAAAAGGTCAAACTAAACTTTTCATACACCTTATTTCAAATATTCTGAAGGTCCTTTTTCTTTCCAAGACTTCTTTCTTAAAGAGTTCTTCGTTGATCACTATACAAGTGCTACTTTCATCCCGCCAAATAGATTCAAACGGATCACTTCCACTCCAAAGTTTTTGTGGAAATGTGAGTGAAAGAAAATCATTCAGCTCATGTGTTTCAGAGACAGAATGTATTGCGTGGCGTTTTTATCACACGTTCTTCAGACAAAGCCTGAAAAGCATATTCTTCCATCACAGACCTCAAAACCGAGTCCCCGGTAAGTGTATAATCATACAAAGAAGATATAATGGACGTGCCTGAATCAGTTGATTCATCCTTAGGAGGCCCATCTTGAATTTCTGAAGAAATATGTACCATCTCAGAGAAATCTTTCTTCAGATACTTCTCTTATTTGTCTGATTTTACACACTGCAACTTCCAATGCCGCTTGGCTAGCCTACAAAGAGAAACTCTCTAGACCATCACAGCGCTTATCAAAGTCAGAAAGCTGTGACATCACTAAGTCACTGATCTCCTAGCAATTGAAGAGTACTCTTCAACCGGTGTGTACTTCAGCAACAATTTAAAATACAGACTGCTTACAGAAATAGTAACCAAAACCATGAAGCCTGAAAATCCTCATTCTTAACTTTTACACAGAAAGATCACATCAATAAATCTGTTTTGAAATAAAAGTGATTTATCATCCTTCTATACACACATTATTAATATTCAGTACTTTTATCCAAGCAAACTTGGGTCTGCTCGCTTTTGTGCAAAATCTCAATCAACTGATGGTGGGTTTCTGACAGTATACTAACTGACAGTATGCTAATGCATATACATGCAATTTAGAAAGACGGTAATGATCACCCTGTATGTGAAACAGCAAAAGAGATACAGAGGTATAAAACAGTCTTTTGGATTCTGGGAGAGGGAGAAGGTGGGGTAATTTGAGTGAATGGCATTGAAACTTGTAAAATATCATATATGATACAAATCACCAGTCCAGGTTCAATGCATGATACTGGATGCTTGGGGCTGGTGCACTGGGATGACCCAGAGGGATGGTACAGGGAGGGAGTGGGGAGGAGGGTTCAGGATGGGGACATGTGTATACCTGTGGCGGATTCATGTTGATGTATGGCAAAACCAATAAAATATTGTAAAGTAATTAACCTCCAATAAATTAAATAAATTTATACTAAACAAACAAACAAACAAACAAACAAAAACATACCCTTGAAACAAGAGGAGGTCTCTAATCTCCTACCTCTCTCTCTCGGTTTTCATATTTTTCTATCTTAAGAAGGGGCTGCTTAGAACAAGAAAGGAAATAAAGTGATGGACTTAGAGCTTGATCATAAATGTGACTGAAAATCTCAGTTGCAGGTTCGATTTCTTTTTAAAGTTTCCCAGGTATTGGAGTGTTTGAGTCAGTAACAACTTTGGCTATTTCCTGTTGAGATGGAGCATGAAGTTGGAAATAACTCTGAGATCTAGGCTTGATATCAATATTTAATATTCTGGAAATATATTTGTCTATTTTATATAGTTGTTTGTACATACATATATATGTATATTTCTATATACATATATATGTATATATATATGTGTGTGTGTGTGTGTGTGTGTGTATATATATATATATGTGTGTGTATATTTCTATACCTGTCTATTTTTGCCATTAAAACTGGACAAATATTTTAAATTTGGTAGATGTTTATTAAAAGCAGGGACGAGAGTGATATAAAGAGCCCACATACTTTACATGCAGCCAAGAAAACATATTTTGAAATATTTCCACTTACATATGTTCAACAACTGAGTAGACTTTTGAATCATTCTACATTTGAGTTTGAATTTTTTCCATTGCTGTTATACCTAACAGGAAAACAAACAAACAAACAAACAAACAAAACAACAACCTGTTGTACTTTTTTGATACACACACATGTGTGTATGTATGTATATATGTCAAATATAATTTTAGGCAACTTTATTTACGTGGCCAAACTCTTGCTTGCTCCCAAGATCTTAAATGATTTTTTGGGGGATCCTCATCATTACTTAATAACTTTCTGGCTGAATAATTCAGATCCTGTTGCTGAAAGGCTCTCCTTTAGTCTAGCTCATCTTCCAGTATTCTTTCTGTAATAAAATATGGGTTCTGACTTACGAGGACACCTTGAGCCCATAAAATTGCAACTCGCACTTACTTAGAGTTATTGTTTAAGGAAAACTGTTGCTCTCCTTATGTTGAATACAATTTTATTCATTCAAGTCTGTAGTAACATAGGAACATGTTGGAACCACATGCACAATGTCACCTAGCTGGATTTGCAATAGCAGCTACCCACTTAATGGGTGAAACAAATGCCAAGTGCATTGTGCATAGATCATAGTCAGGCTCTTCTGGCTAGCTGAACTTTGAAATTGTAGGATGTGTACATCAAAATCACTTCTCCATCATTCAGTATGTAAAATGTTCTTTCATTAGTTTAAACTTCCAGTACCAAATATTTCAATAGAATCATTGATGATCAAAATTTCTCTCACTTCATGCCACAGGGGTTCAGCTTCCTGCTCCCCTCAACATCCTATCTCTTGTTCCTTGTCCTCCTCTGTATTTTTGTAGTTGCCACATTAGAGAAAATCTAACTAGATAACAGGAACAGGCTCAAAATATTATATTAATGGAGAAATATATTATAGGCTGTGTATTCTGTCAACATTTTACCCAGTTTTCATAGAAGCATAGCACGAGTGCTCCAGCAGGAGCCTTAAAACCAGCAGTATTATATATAATGAGTAACTATTATCTTATAATACTCTTAGAAAATGATTTGTTATTCAAACCATTGAGGGAATACTAAGGTACAAGAATACAATAATCCTCAATGTTAATAGAAAAACATAGGGTAAACAGTACATTTGGATTCTCAGTTTTACCCAAATAAGATCATGGCATCTGGTCCCAGCACTTCATGGGAAATGGAAGTGGAAATGGCAGAAACGGTGATAGATTTCCTTTTTTGTGGCTCTAAATTCACTGCCAAACTTTGTGGCTCACCATTCACCATGGTGATGGTGGCTATAAAATTAGAAGCCAATTGCTTCCTGGAAGAAAAACTCTCACAAATTTAGAGAGCAAGTTAAAAAGTGAAGACATGGCTTGACCAATAGAGGCACATAGAGTCACATTTGTGGTCTTTCCAGTAGACATGTACAGATGTGAGAACAACAAACTGCTCTGCTGGGGATGACTTGTGTGAGTCTATTGGACTCCAAGAAGATCAAGTCAGTCAAACATGAAGGAATTCAACACTTAAGAGGCATTAGAATCACTGATGTTGCAGTTGAGCACCTGAGCTTTGACTCAAAACTTTCCCCAAAGCTTTGACCACCTAAGCAAAGAACTGACTCATTAGAAAAGACCCTCATTCTTAGCAAACGAACAAATCAAGAGGAGACATGGGGGAGAGAGAAGGAGATGGCTGTATAGCTTCACCCATTCAATGGACATGATCTCAGGGAGACCCTGAGTGGTAGTGAGAGGGATAGGCCTTGTGTATTGCACCCAAAGTATCAAAAAGAATCAGAGATGCTGTTGTGACTGAACAATAACAAGATTTCAGTTAATTAAATGGATCTCCCAGGGTTGTGGTGGGGGGTCTCATAATGTTAGAGGAATAGGAGACACACTCCACTTTCTCTCACACAAATCCATCAAAGGACCGACAGCACAAGAAATCAATTTGTGAACGATATTGATAAGCCCTAGAAACCGAGAAAGGAAAACAAGTCTCTTCAAAACGAGGTAGGACAAAATAAGAGACGTGAGGGTAGAAAAGATTTTAGGCATCGAGACCCGTGTTGGAGAGGGAGTCATAAAAGAGGAGACATTTACACAAAATAAGAAACACCCTCTCATAAGTGTCAGTGGGGGAAGAAGCAAAACAAGGGGAAAAAGAACAGAAACACAGGTTGCCAATAAATGCAATTACTAGCCGAGAAGTGGTTCAGATGCTCCGTCCAGTATCATACATTGCAGCCCGGGAGGGAGGCCTGTAATGTATCAAACAGGCTATGAAGGGTTAATGCAGTCATAATAGGGAAAGTGGAGATGTGCCCGCAGGCGGGGCTCTCTGCGTGGGCTGAACATGCTTGCAAACGAGGTGTTCTGCCAAGGAGTCTGGACACAGCCTTGAGTTTAATGGTCCCTTGCAAATGAGGGAACATTCCCTTCTTGTGATAAGAAGAAGGAGGAAGGCTCTGGACAGACTGCAGTAAACAGAAATTTCATTCCCTTTTGCTGTACGATAACATTTATGCACATGCACTATACAGAAAAGGCTTGGTCATATTGTCTGGAATTCTGCTCAAGGGGACTATATTAAAGTAAACCACAAGCCTGCTTGCTTGTGCAGTTATTATTTTTCCTCTGGCCAGAGTGGTGTCTGTCTCTTATGTGTGTCTTGTCTTTTATGTCATTTCACTCGTAATCTCCAACAATGCTATGGTTAGAACCAGGCTTTAGTGCCCTGAGGACACTCTGATGAACCTAAGGTGACATAGAAACATAAACAATGCGAACACTAGAGAGACATTTTAGAAAGAACATTTCCTGCGAGAAGGCTCTAAGGCCATATATTGAACCAAGGCACAGTCACAGAGCAGAAGATTGTTCACTCGAAAATACCAAAGGAGACCAAGCAGGCTTCTACTTAAGACCCTTTCTTCCATGGAGGGAGACAGGATTGTGTATGACTGCCAGAGGCAGAAAGAAATAGGTCACTGGTATTTTGGTCCCAGAGACACTCCCTACTCTAAGTTGGTTGACAGTTGCTAATGATGAATTCCTGGGTTCATGGACAGTTCACAAGGCCAGCCTAGGGTCAGTTACCCTGAGGAGACACAAGGAACATTTGAGAATGTGTGCTCTTGCACAGACAGCAAACTTAGTGCCTGAGGACTGCAAAAGTGACCAAGCTGCCTAAGAGGCACAGCACACCTGGGATTTGGTCTTGCCCTCCAACCAGTCACCTGAGATTTTGGACTAGGGAAGAGCGCAAAGCAGAGAGCCAAACGTAATCAGAACCCCTGCAGAGCACCAAAGTGTCTGATTTGCTGAGAAGTGCGTGAAACAATGGGCCCACTTGGGACAGTGCCCTCATGTATCAGCGGGAGGCTGAGCAGGGTGGACCCAGGAACAACATGTCACATTTGTCAGTGGCAAGCCCAATGTGATCATTCCACCTCAAGCACCCCTACCTATCCCTGTGTTATTTGTTTTCAGTGTTCCACCTAATTGCCAAAACAGTGAGCACGTCAAATAAGAGGCTATCATACCCTCGTATCATGTTGAAAACCAGACATGGAGAGGCTTTCAAATAAAAGAAGGGAATATGAATAAAGAAGCATAAACCAAAACAGAAGTGGCAGGTTCAACTGAATAAGTCTGCAATTAATGCTGAGACTGTTGAATTGAGGGACAACAGTAGCCTTTGACAACAAGTACACACTTCAGGAAGGGACTATCTGATACTGTACTGCCATTAAAAAAACATACAATTTCTTTGAAATTCTGAGATCTATTTCGATATGATTTCCTAAAATTTTAGCAATGTTAATCCTTTATTATATCCTAAATTGTTATTTCTGTTAATTATTGTTCCCTTTCAAAAAGCACAGCTATTTTTTTAAACACTCCTTTTATATATAAGAATGAATTTCACCTCCATTTCCTTTTTTTACACTAAATGAGTCTAACAATTTTATTTTTGGTTCTTAGCTTTTGCTTTCGAATAATTGTCATCAATGTTGTGACCTTAGGAGCAAAATCTTTACGATCTGATTTCACTTATGGATGTGTTTCCTGAATTGATTGCTCTCTCCCCTTTTAACTCTCTCCTATCTCCTCCTAGACACCTCTTTCTCCCTCCTCCCTTTTCTCTGCTCTCTGGAACTCTGTGAATCCCTTTGATTCTTTTAGGGTGAGGAGAGTTTTGTCACCATTAACCTGGGGATGTATCTTCTGTATTGTGTGTATGTGGCTTTTTGATGCTACTGTAACCTGGGGACAGAAACCCAGAGGTCAAGACATCAATTCCAGAACTTTAGATCAACATTGAATTCCCTACCTCAGAACATTAAAGGACACACACACAACCCAGAGTTTCCATGTCTACATTTAAAGCCAGCTCAACACTCGAGCCAGCATTCAGTACAAGAGAACCCGCAGCTATTCTCCAGCAAAAGAGAAACACAACTGTGAATATTATTAAAGGGGGTGCATGAAGCCATAGCATACCCACAAACACCCCAAAGCACAATCCATGGACTATTTCATTGCACTTCAGAGAGAAGAGATACAAATCTGCCTGCCACTGCACAGACACAAATTCCACAAAGCATTAAACCTTGACAAGTCACTGGATCCATTACTGACTGTATTCACTGATTAACTCCAGTAATTTTCTGGTGGCATCTCTTGGGTTTTCTGTGTAAAGGTAATATCATGTGCAAATAGTTTATATCTCTTCTTTTCAAATAAGGATTCTTTTTAAATCTTTTTCTTCTTTGAAAACTGTGGCTAGAATTCCCAGAACTAGTAGTGATGAGTGTGGGAACATTGTCTTAATGCTGATTCTAAAGGAAATTTTTTCAGCTTTTCATTATTGACAATAATGTTTGCAATGGTTTTGTCATATTTGGCTTTCATTATGTTGAGGCATGTTCCACCTATGACTACTTTGACAGAGGTTTTTTTTTTTTTTTTTATCCCATAAAAACTCTGAATTTTGTTGAATTCAAATTTGAATTTTGTGCTGTTTAGCCTCCAAATTATTTGTGTGTCCTCTAGTTGTTGTTGTTGTTTTTCCTGTAGTTGATATCTGATCTAACACCATTGTGATCAGAAAATATGCTTGAAAATATTCCAATTTCTTGAAGTTTATCAAGGTTAGAAGTGATCTAACCTGGGATGTGATCTGTCCTAAGGCAATGTTCCATTTGCTCTTGAGAAAAAGGAGAGAAAAAGGAGAAAAAGGTGAAATCTGTTCTTTTGCTGTGGGATGACCTGTAGATATCAATTGGCTCAAACTGGTCGAATGTATCATCTAAAACTTGAGTTTTCCTAATTTTATTTTCTGTCTTGATGATCTGTTCATGTTATGAATGAAGTAGTAAAGTCACCCAGTATTCTTGGTTAGTGTCTATTTCTGCTCTAATAGTTATTGGCATTTGCCTCTTGTATTGAGGTGCTCCTACATTGGGTGCATATAGCTTCTTCTTGGATTGATACCTTGATTGTTAGGTAATGCAACCTTCTTTGTCTCCTGTAGTGGTCTTTAATTAAAGTCCATTTATTTGATATAAGTATTGTTCCTCCCATTTTTGCTCTCCATTGTCACAAAACAACTTTTTCCTGGCCATCACTTTCAGGTTGTTTGTGTCATTAGTTATGAGGTGGTTTTCTTGCAGACCGTATATTCTTGTATGTATTCAGACAGTCTTTGTCTTTTTATTGGAGCATTTAGCCCATTTCTGTTTAAGGTAGTTGTTGAGAAGTATGATCTTGTTACCATTTACTATATATTTTGTGGCTTTGTTTTTATAAGGCTTTTCTGTTTCCTATCTAGAGAAGATCCTTCAGCATTTCCTGAAGTGCTGGTTTGGTGGTTCTGAATACTAATTGCTTTTGTTTGTCTGTAAAGCTTTTGCTTTCTCTTTTGAATGAGAATACTATCCTTGTTGGATAGAGTAATCTTGGCTTTAGGTTTTTGCCTTTCATCACTTTAAGTACATCCTGCCATTCCCTTCTAAGCTGAAGAGTTTCTATTGTAAGATCAGCTGTTATCCATATGGGGATTCCCTTCTATGTTATTTGTTGTTATTCCATTGTTACCTTGAATGTTTGTTCATTGTGCATATTTATGTGTTTGTTTGTTTTTATTTTGATTAATGTATGTTTTGACATGCTTTGTCTTGGTTTTATCCCTATGGGACACACTGAGATTTTTCATCTTAGGTGTCTATTCTTTTTCCCATTTCAGGGAAGTTTTTAATTATTTCCTCCTCAAATATTTTCTCATGCCCTTTCCTTTTGTCTTCTTTCTCTGAGAAACCTATGATTTAAATATTGGGGCATTTAACATTGTCCCATAGGTCTCTGAGATTGTCTTCATTTCTCTCTCTCTCTCTCTCTCTCTTTTTTTTTTTTTTTTCCTGTTCTGCTTCATTTATCTCCAACATTCTATCTTCCAGCTCAGTCTTTCTTCTGCCTCAGTTACTCTACTGTTCCTGTTGTCCAGAGTGATTTATATCAGTTATTTCATTGTTCATTATTGATTGACTACTCATTATTTCTTCTAGGTCCATTTAAAACACCCCTTTCATCTTCTCAATCCATGAGTATAGTCTATTTATCTGTAGATCCATTTGTTTCCAAAACTTTGACTATTATTATGCTGAACTATTTTTCCTGTAGACTTCCTACCTCGTCCTCTTTCATTGGTTTGTTGGTTTTTATTGTGTTCCTTCATCTGCTGGATATGTCTCTGCCTTTTCATGTTGTTTAGATGGCTGTCTCTGAGGTCCGTTTTCTGCAAACTGGAGGGTCATCATTGCTATTTATTGGGTAGTCTCCTCCAAGTGAATGTGGTGGGACCAATGGCTTGTGAAAGTTTTCTAGTTGAGAGAACTTGTTGTTATAGAAGATGGCTGTTGATCTCATTTGTTCTGAGAGCCAGTGTAGTGTCCATTAGAGAATTGGGGGACTCTATTATGGCTTTGATTCCAGTTGAGCTATTTCAAATCCTCATAGATGATGCTATGAAAGTGATGTACTCAATATGACAAGAAATTTGAAAATCTCAGCTGTGGCTCAGTTGGAAATGGCCAGTTTTCATTTCAATCTCAAAAAAGGCAATGCCAACGAATGCTCAAACTACCATGCAATTGCACTCATCTCACATGCTAACAAAGAAATGTTCAAAATTCTCCAAGCCAGGCTTCAGCAATATGTGAACCATGAACTCCCAGATATTCAAGCTTGTTTTAGAAAATACAGAGGAACCAAAGATCAAATACCCAACATCAGCTGGATCTTCAAAAAAAGCAAGTAAGTTCCAGAAAAACATCTAGTTCTGCTTTACTGAGTATGTCAAAGCCTTTGACTGTATGGATCAAAACAAACTGTGGAAAATTTGAAAGAGATGGTAGTACCACACCACCGGACTTGCCTCTTGAGAAGCCTGTATGCAATTCAGGAAGCAACAGTTAGAACTGGACATTGAATAACAGACTGGTTCCAAATAGGAAAAGGAGTACCTCAAGGGTATATATTGTCACCCTGCATATTTAACTTCTATGCAGAGAAATGTTTGGCTGGAAGAAACACAAACTGGAATCAAGACTGCCAGGAGAATTGTCAAAAACTTCAGATATGTAGATGACACCACCCTTATGGCAAAAAGTGAAGAGGAACTGAAGAGTCTCTTGATGAAAATGAAAGAGGAGAGTGAAGAAAGAGCCTTAAAGCTCTACATTAGGAAAGCTGAGATGGCATCCTGTCCCATCACTTCATGGCAAATAGATGGGAAAACAGTGGAAATGGTGGCAGACATTTTTTGGAGGGCTCCAAAATCACTGAAGATAGTGACAACAGCCATGAAATTAAAAGATGCTTACTCCTCCTGGACAACATAAAACAAGATCAGAGGCTGACTGTGGCTCAGATCATGAAATCTGTATTGCCAAATTCAGACTTAAATTGAAGAATGTAGGAAAAACTGCTAGACAATTTAGGAATAACCTATATCAAATCCCTTATGATTATACGGTGAAAGTGAGAAATAAATTTAAGGGACTAGATCTGATAGAATGCCTGATGAACTATGGACGGAGGTTCATGACATTGTACAGGGGACAGGGATCAAGACCATCCCCAAGAAAAAAGAAACGCAAAAAGGCAAAAATGACTGCCTGAGGAGGCCTTACAATTACCTGTGATATGAAGAGAAATGAAAGGCAAAGGAAAGAAGGAAAGATATACTCATTTGAACACAGAGTTCCAAAGAATAGCAAGGAGAGATAAGAAAGACTTCCTCAGTGATCAGTGCAAAGAAATAAAGCAAAGCAATAGAATGGGGAAGACTAGAGATTTCTTCAAGAAAATTTGAGATACCAGGGGACATTTCATGCAAAGACGGGCGCAATAAATGACAGAAGTGGTATGGACCTAACAGAAGCAGTAGATATTAAGAAGAGGTGGCAACGAATACACAGAAGAACTGTACATGAAAGATCTTCACAACCCAAATAATCATGATGATGTGATCACTCACCTAAATCCAGACATCTTGGAATGTGCAGTCAAGTGGACCTTAAGAAGCATCAATATGAACAAACTTAGTGGAAGTGAAAGAACTCCATTTGAGCTATTTCAAATCCTAAAAGATTATGCTATGGAAGTGCTTCCCTCGATATGTCAGCAAATTTAAAAAACTCAGCAGTGGCTCAGGATTGGAAAAGGTCAGTTTTCATCTAATTCGAAACAAAGGCAATGCCAAAGAATGCTCAAACTACTGCACAATTGCACTCATTTCATACACTAGTAGAGTAATGCACAAAAATATCCAAGCCACGCTTCAGTAATACATAAACCATAAACTTCCAGATGTTTTAGCTGGTTTTGGAAAAGCCAGAGGAACCAGAGATCAAATGGCCAACATCCGCTGCATCATCAATAAAGCAAGAGAGTTCCAGAAAAAGATCTACTTCTGCTTTATTGACTATTCCAAAGACTTTGACTGTGTGCATTACAAAGAATGCTGGGAAATTCTGAAAGAGATGGGAATATCAGAGCAGCTGACCTGCCTCTTCAGAGGCCTCTATGCAGGTCAGAAAACAGCAGTTTGAATGGGATATGAACAACAGCTTCCACACAGGAAATGGAGTATGTCAAGGCTGTATATTTTCACTCTGCTTATTTAACTTCTATGCAGAGTGCATTATGAGAAACGCTGTGCTGGATGAAGCACAAGCTGGAATCAAGTTTGCCAGGAGAAATAACCTCAGATATGCAGATGACACCACCCTTATGGCAGAAAGGGAAGAAGAAATAAAGAGCCATTTAATGAAATTGAAAGAGGAGAGTGAAAATGTTGGCTTAAAGCTCAACATTCTGAAAACTAAGATCATGGCATCTGATCCCATCACTTTATGCCAAACAGATGGGCAGTCACTGTTTGACTGTCTTTTGAGGGGCTCCAGAATCACTACAGATAGCGACTGCAGCCATGAAATTCAAAGATGTTTACTCTTCAGAAGGAAAGTTATGACCAACCTAGACAGCATATTAAAAAGCAGAGACGATACTTTTCCAACAAAGGTCTGTCTAGTCAAAGCTATGTTTTTTCTAATAGTCATGTATGGATATGACAGTTGGACTACAAAGAAAGTTGAGCATTGATGAACTGATGCTTTTGATTTGCAGTGTTGGAGAAGTCTCTTGAAAGTCCCTTGTACGGCAAGAAGATTCAACAAGTCCATCTTGATGGAAATCAGTCTTGAATATTTATTGGAAGGATTGATGCTGAAGCTGAAACTTCAATACTTTGACAACTGGATGCAACGAGCTGACTCATTTGAAAAGACCCTGATGCTGGGTAAGATTGAGGTCCAGAGGAGAAAGGCATGCCAGAGGATGAGATGGTTGGAGGGCATCACTGACTCTGGCCATGAGTTGAGTAAACTTTGTGAGTTGGTGACTGACAGGGAGGCCTGGTGTGCTGCATTCCATGGGGGTTTTGCAAAGAGTCAGAGACAACTGAGTGACTGAACTGAGAAGGCTGTCTTTTAATTTTCTTGAGTGTGTTCCTGTTTTGCTGGAAGATGAGCATGGGTTGTCTTGCAATGGAGCTCGCTGCTCTTGAGTGGAGCATGCTTTCAGTGAAAGCTATTTGGCATCCATCCTTTTGTATGGGATCTTGTCTATCCCTAGTCCCTGGGGCCAGGGGTTCTATGATGATCCAAAGTCCTGGAGCTGAGCTACCTGCCTCTGGCTTTTGGTCCCTCGCTTTCAGTAACCTCAAGACTACTCTTTCAACATTGCACAGGAGACAAAACCCCATGTTAGTGATGAAATAACTCCACATCCTGAACTGTCAAAGAGATTCACAGTGTTATATATAGAAAAGAAGAGGGAGGGCGGTCCTAAGATGGCAGAGGAATAGGATGGGAAGACCACTTTCTCCCTCACAAATTCCTCAGAAGAACATTTCAATGCTGAGCAAACTCCACAAAACAACTTCTGAATGCTGGCAGAGGACATCAGGCAACCAGAAAAGCAGACCATTGTCTTCAAAAACAGGTAGGAAGAAATATAAAAGACAAAAAGAGAGACAAAGGAGGTGTGGAGGGAGCTCCGTCCAGGGAAGGGAAGCCTGTCCTGGAAAGGGAATTTTAAGAGAGGTTTCCAAACACCAGGAAACACTCTCCCTGCTGAGTCTGTGGCGAGCCTTGGAAACACAGAGGGCAACATAACAGGAAGGAAAAATAAATAAATAATTAAAACCAGCAGATTACAAGCCCAACAGTAACTCCCACAGCGGAAAAGCAGCACAGATGCCTGCATCCACCAATAGCAAGTGGGGGCAGGGCAGGAAAGCACGGGAGGCATGGGCTGCAGAGATTTGTAAGAATCAGGCAGGAACACCCCACGCATAACCAGAATGATCTAACTTGGGCTAGCAAACCAGACTGTGGGATAGCTACCACCCAAAAAGCTCGAACATAAGACACCACCAGGACCGCGCACAGAACATGGACGGAATGGACATAGCCGCTGCAGACCATCCCCCACCGAGGACAGGCAGCCAGAGCCGTAAGGGCTGGAAAGGGGCAATTGCAGCCCTAGAGAGACTCTACCTACCAAACTGCAAGCAGGCTTCTTAGCTAAGACTTCTGGGGGTGCTGGACAGTCACCATCTGCCTCACAAGGGGCGCCAGCGGTACACCCAGAAAACTGAGCAGCAGAGACAGAAAAGGTGACTAGTCGCAGCGACTGCACTCGCCAAACTCCTGAGCTACTGGGACCTGGGAAGGGCCCAAACCGGAGGCCCAACCGAATCTGAGCCTCTGAGGGCTACCTGAGCGCCGAACCTGACCGGCTTAGACCAGGGAGGTGCACGCAGCCTAGGGCCGGCCTCAGATGGCTCCTGGCTGAGCATCGTAGAACCAGAGCGGTTTGTGTGCCACAAGAAGGAACAGGTCCAGCGGGGCTGAGAATCTGTGTGCACATGACAGTGCTATTTGTTTGCAGCATCACCCCTCCCCACAGCGTGTCTGAACTAGTGAGCCTAAAAAACCAGCAAACAGAAGAAGTTAAACAGAGGGAACCACCTTGGAAGTGACCCTACACAGCGCACAACATCAGAGAAGGGCCAGATATATCTTTACTATTTTTACAATCATTCCTCCCCCCACCTCTTTTTTGTTTTTTTCTTTTTTTCCTTGCTTTTTTTTTCCCTACTTTTTTTTAATTGTTAAGTCCTCTATTTCCCTAATTTTTATTTCTATAACCTACTATTATTTTTTCAAAAAAAAAAAAAAAGACTATTTTTTTTAAGGCAAACACCATATATAGTCTTTATGTGATTGTTGTTGGAGTTTTTAAATAATGCTTGTGGCTTTTTTTTTTTTTTTCCTCTTTCTTTCTTTCTTTTTTTTTTTTTCATTTTTCTTTTTTCCTTCTGCTTCTTTTCTTTAATACTGCATTTTTGAAAATCCAACCTCTACTCTAGATTTTTAATCTCTGCTTTTTGATTTTTGTTGTCAATTTTGTAAATTAAAAAACCCAAACTTCACTACCCAATTTTACCTGAGAGCGAGATTACTGGCTGGACCACTCTCTCCTCCTTTGGACTCGCCTTTTTCTCCACCAGGTGGCCTCTGTCTCTTTCCTCCCCCATCTCTTCTCTATCCAACTCTGTGAATCTCTGTGTGTTCCAGATGGTGGAGAACACCTAAGGAACTGGTTACTGGCAGGATTTGTCTCTCTCCTTTTCATTCCTCTCTCTTATCCTCCTGGCCACCTCTGTCTACTTCCTCCCTCTCCTCTTCCCCAGATAACTCCGTAAATACCTCTGAGCGGTCCAGACTATGGAGCACACATAAGGAAGTGACTACTGGCTAGCTTGCTCTCTCCTCTTTTGATCTCACTGCTCATTCCAGTTACCACTAACTAACCCCTCCCTCTTCTTTTCTCCATGTAACTCGGTGAACCTCTCTGGGAGTCCCTCAATATGGAGAAACTTTTCATTTTTAACCTAGATGCTTTATCATCAGTGCTGGTTAGATGGAGAAATCTAGAGGCTACTGTAAAAATGAAACTGAAAACCAAAAGCAGGAGGCTTAAATCCAAAGCCTGAGAACATCAGAGAACTCCTGAATTCAGGGAACATTAATTAATAGGAGCTCATCAAACACCTCCATACCTACAGTGAAGCCAAGCTCCACCCAAGGGCCAACAAGTTCCAGAGCAAGACGTACCATGCAAATTATCCAGCAACATAGGAACACAGCCCTGAGCTTCAATATACAGGCAGCTCAAAGCTACTCCAAAACCTTTGACGTCTCATAACCCATTACTGGTCACTCCACTGTACTCCAGAGAGAAGAAACACAGCTCCACCCTCCAGAACTCCAACACAAGCCTCCCTAATCAGGAAACCTTGACAAGCCACTGATACAACCCCACCCACAGTGAGGAATCTCCATAATAAAGAGAACTCCACAAATTACCAAAATATTAAAAGACCACCCAAACGCAGCAATATAACCAAGATGAAGAGACAGAGGGATACTCAGCAGGCAAAGGAAAAGGAGAAATGCCCACCAAAACAAACAAAAGAGGAAGCGATGGGGAATCTACCTGAGAAAGAATTCTGAATATTGATAGTGAAAATAATCCCAAATCTTGAAATCAAAATGGAATAACAGATAAATAGCGTAGAGACAAGGACTGAGAAGATGCAAGAAAGGTTTAACAAGGACCTAGAACAAATAAAAAAGAGCCAATATATAATTAATAATGCAATAAACGAGATCAGAAACACTGTGGAGGCAACAAATAGTAGAATAACGGAGGCAGAAGATAGGATTAGTGAAATAGAAGATAGAATGGTAGAAATAAATGAATCAGAGAGGAAAAAAGAAAAACGAATTAAAAGAAATGAGGACAATCTCAGAGACCTCCAGGACAACATGAAACGCTCCAACATTCGAATTATAGGAGTCGCAGAAGAAGAAGACCAAAAGAAAGACCATGAGAAAATCCTTGAGGAGATAATAGTTAAAAACTTCCCTAAAATGGGGAAGGAAATAATCACCCAAGTCCAGGAAACACAGAGAGTTCCAAATAGGATAAACCCAAGGCGAAACACCCCAAGACACATATTAATCAAATTAGCAAAGATCAAACACAAAGAACAAATATTAAAAGCAGCAAGGGAAAGACAACAAATAACACACAAGGGGATTCCCATAAGGATAACAGCTGACCTTTCAATAGAAACTCTTCAGGCCAGGAGGGAATGGCAAGACATACTTAAAGTGATGAAAGAAAATAACCTACAGCCCAGATTACTGTACCCAGCAAGGATCTCATTCAAATACGAAGGAGAAATCGAAAGCTTTACAGACAAGCAAAAGCTGAGAGAATTCAGCACCACCAAACCAGCTCTCCAACAAATTCTAAAGGATATTCTCTAGACAGGAAACACAAACAGGGTGTATAAACCCAAATCCAAAACAATAAAGTAAATGGTAACGGGATCATACTTATCAATAATTACCTTAAACGTAGATGGGTTGAATGCCCCAACCAAAAGACAAAGATTGGCCGAATGGATACAAAAACAAGACCCATCTATATTCTGCTTACAAAAGACCCACCTCAAAACAAGGGACACATACAGACTGAAAGTGAAGGGCTGGAAAAAGATATTCCACGCAAATAGAGACCAAAAGAAAGCAGGAGTGGCAATACTCATATCCGATAAAATAGACTTTAAAACAAAGGCTGTGAAAAGAGACTAAGAAGGCTACTACATAATGATCAAAGGGTCAATCCAAGAAGAAGATATAACAATTATCAATATATATGCACCCAATATAGGAGCACCGCAATATGTAAGACAAATGCTAACAAGTATAAAGGGGGAAATTAACAATAACACAATAATAGTTGGAGACTTCAATACCCCACTCACACCTAGGGATAGATCAACTAAACAGAAAGTTAACAAAAAAAAAAACGCAGACTTTAAATGATACATTAGACCAGTTAGACCTAATTGATATCTATAGGACATTTCATCCCAAAACAATGAATTTCACCTTTTTCTCAAGTGCTCATGGAACCTTCTCCAGGACAGATCACATTCTGGACCATAAATCTAACCTTGATGAAATTTAAAAAAATCTAAATCATTCCAACCATCTTTTCTGACCATAATGCATTAAGATTATATCTCAATTACAGGAGAAAAACTATTAAAACTTCCAACATATGGAGGTTGAACAACACACTTCTGAATAACCAATAAATCACAGAAATCAAAAAAGAAATCAAAATATGCCTAGAAATGAATGAAAATGAAAACACAACAACCCAAAACCAGTGGGACACTATAAAAGCAGTGCTAAGAGGAAAGTTCATAGCACTACAGGCATACCTCAAGAAACAAGAAAAAAGTCTAAAAAATTACCCAACTCTACACCTAAAGCAACTAGAAAAGGAAGAATTGGAGAACCCAGAGTTAGTAGAAGGAAAGAAATCTTAAAAATTAGGGCAGAAATAAATGCCAAAGAAACAAAAGAGACCATAGCAAAAATCAACAAAGCCAAAAGCTGGTTCTTTGAAAAGATAAATAAAACTGACAAACCATTAGCCAGACTCATCAAGAAGCAAAGAGAGAAAAATCAAATCAATAAAGTTAGAAATGAAAATGGAGAGATCACAACAGACAACACAGAAATACAAAGGATCATAAGAGACTACTATCAGCAATTATATGCCAATAAAATGGACAACGTGGAAGAAATGGACAAATTCTTGGAAAAGCACAATATTCCAAAACTGAACCAGGAGGAAACAGAAAGTCTTAACAGACCCATCACAAGCACGGAAATTGAAACTGTAATCAGACATCTTCCAGCAAACAAAAGCCCAGGTCCAGACGGCTTCACAGCTGAATTCTACCAAAAGTTTCGAGAAGAGCTAACACCTATCCTACTCATACTCTTCCAGAAAATTGCAGAGGAAGGTAAACTTCCAAACTCATTCTATGAGGCCACCATCACCCTAATACCAAAACCTGACAAAGATACTACAAAAAAGTAAAACTACAGGCCAATATCACTGATGAACATAGATGCAAAAATCCTCAACAAAATTCTAGCAATCAGAATCCAACAACACATTAAAAAGATCATACACCATGATCAAGTGGGCTTTATTCCAGGTATGCAAGGATTCTTCAATATCCACAAATCAATGAATGTAATTCACCACATTAACAAATTGAAAAATAAAAGCCATATGATTATCTCAATAGATGCAGAGAAGGCCTTTGATAAAATTTAACATACATTTATGATAAAAACTCTCCAGAAAGCAGGAATAGAAGGAACATACCTCAACATAATAAAAGCTATATACGACAAACCCACAGCAAACATTATCCTCAATGGTGAAAAATTGAAAGCATTTCCCCTAAAGTCAGGAACGAGACAAGCCTGCCCACTTTCACTGCTACTATTCAACATAGTTCTGGAAGTTTTAGCCACAGCAATCAAAGCAGAAAGAGAAATAAAAGGAATCCAAATTGGAAAAGAAGAAGTAAAACTCTCATTGTTTGCAGATGACATGATCCTCTACATAGAAAACCCTAAAGACTCCACCAGAAAATCACTAGAGCTAATCAATGAATACAGTAAAGTTGCAGGATATAAAATCAACACACAGAAATCTCTTGCATTCCTATACACTAAAAATGAGAAAGTAGAAAAAGAAATTAAGGAAACAATTCCATTCACCATTGCAACGGAAAGAATAAAATACTTAGGAATATATCTACCTAAAGAAACTTAAGTCCTATATATATATAAAACTATAAAACACTGATGAAATAAATCAAAGAGGACACTACTAGATGGAGAAATATACCATGTTCATGCATCGGAAGAATCAATATAGTCAAAATGAGTATACTACCCAAAGCAATTTACAAATTCAATGCAATCCCTATCAAGCTACCAGCGGTATTTTTCACAGAACTAGAACAAATAATTTCATGGTTTGTATGGAAATACAAAAAACCTCAAATAGCCAAAGCAATCTTGAGAAAGAAGAATGGAACTGTTAATTTGCCTGACTTCAGGCTCTACTACAAAGCCACAGTCATCAAGACAGTATGGTACCGGCACAGAGACAGAAATATAGATCAATGGAACAAAATAGAAAGCCCAGAGATAAATCCACACACATATGGACACCTTATCTTTGACAAAGGAGGCAAGAATATACAACGGAGTAGAGACAATCTCTTTAACAAGTGGTGCTGGGAAAACTGGTCAACCACTTGTAAAAGAATGAAACTAGATCACTTTCTAACACAGCACACAAAAATAAACTCAAAATGGATTAAAGATCTAAATGTAAGACCAGAAACTATAAAACTCCTAGAGGAGAACATAGGCAAAACACTCTCCGACATAAATCACAGAAGGATCCTCCATGATCCACCTCCCAGAATAATGGAAATAAAAGCAAAAATCAACAAATGGGACCTAATTAAAATTAAAAGCTTCTGCACAACAAAGGAACATATAAGCAAGGTGGAAAGACTGCCTTCTGAATGGGAGAAAATCATAGCAAATGAAGCAACTGACAAACAACTAATCTCAAAAATATACAAGCATTTATGCAACTCAATTCCAGAAAAATAAACGACCCAATCAAAAAATGGGCCAAAGAACTAAATAGACATTTCTCCAAAGAAGACATACGGATGGCTAACAAAGACATGAGAAGATGCTCAACATCACTCATTATTAGAGAACTGCAAATCAAAACCACAATGAGCTACCACTTCACACCAGTCAGAATGTCTGTGATCCAAAACTCTGCAAGCACTAAATGCTGGAGAGGGTGTGGAGAACAGGGAACCCTCCTACACTATTGGTGGGAATGCAAACTAGTACAACCGCTTTGGAAAACAGTGTGGAGATGCCTTAAAAAATTGCAAATAGAACTGCCATATGACCCAGCAATCCCACTGCTGGGCATACACACCGAGGAAACCAAAATTGAAAGAGACGCATGTACCGCAATGTTCATCGCAGCACTGTTTATAATAGCCAGGACATGGAAACAACCTAGATGTCCATCAGCAGATGAAAGAATAAGAAAGCTGTGGTACATATACACAATGGAGTATCACTCAGCCATTAAAAACAATACATTTGAATCAGTTCTGATGAGATGGGTGAAACTGGAGCCGATTATACAGAGTGAAGTAAGCCAGAAAGAAAAACACCAATACAGTACACTAACACATATATATGGAATGTAGAAAGATGGCAATGATGACCCTGTATGCAAGACAGCCAAAAAGACACAGATGTGTATAGCGGGCTTTTAGACTCAGAGGGAGAGGGAGAGGGTGAGACGATTTGGGAGAATGGCATTGAAACATGTATACTATCATGTAAGAATCGAATCACCAGTCTATGTCCGATGCAGGATACAGCATGCTTGGGGCTGTTGCACGGGGATGACCCAGAGGGATGTTGGGGGGAGGGAGGTGGGAGGGAGTTCATGTTTGGGATCGCTTGTACACCCGTGGTGAATTCATGTCAATGTATGGCAAAACCAATACAGTATTGTAAGGTAAAATAAAGTAAAAATAAAAATTTAAAGTGTAAAAAAATAAATAAAATAAATAAAATTTTAAGTGTTAAAAAAAAAAAAAAAGAAAAGAAGAGGGAGAGCTAGATATAGGTGATCAGGAGGAGAAAAGAAAGTCAAAAGGAAAGAGAGCAATCAAGGCTGTAATCAAATCCCTAAGTGAAAATATATATTAAAAAAATAGAGTCTTAATGCTACGGCAAAGGCAACCCAGTCCAGTAATCTTGCCTGGAAAATCCCATGGACGGAAGAGCCTGGTAGGCTGCAGGCCCTGGGGTCGCTAAGAGTTGGGCACGACTGAGCAAATTCACTTTCACTTTTCACTTTCATGCATTGGAGAAGAAAATGGCAACCCACTCCAGTATTCTTGCCTGGAGAATCCCAGGGACAGACGAGCCTAGTGGGCTGCCATCTATGGGGTCGGTCGCACAGAGTCGGACACGACTGAAGCGACTTAGCAGCAGCAGCAGCAGCTACAAAACTAATAGCAAATATCAGAAAGCAAAATTAAAAACATAGAATAGAATTTGGACTCCCCAATGTACCATAGAAAATAAACCAAAACATAATTGAACACAAAAATTAGAAAAAATATTGTGGGGTCAGTTCAGTGTCAGGCAATCCCTTGTTCTTGCTTATACTTTTTTTCAAAGTCTTCAATTGTCCTTAAATGCAGTTTTACTCCCTGACTTTTATTTGTTGCACCTGCCACTTCTGGAGTGGTTCTCCTGTCTTATCTTTACTTAGAATGGTCTCCTCTGCTTGCGAGTCTCTTCTATGTCTAATCTTAGCCCTAATAGGAAAAGGCGACAGTAGACCTTATTGAGGATCACTTGCTCTGCTGTACGGTGGAGAGGCAGGAACACTGCAAACAAATACTGCTGGGATTTGTGGGGAGCACTTGTATGAACGGAAAGCACAGGGTCTGCCAAAGAACAAAGTGATGTACAATTCTCAGATCCAACCACTCAAGCTCCTGGGTGCTTCGTGAGGGCACAGTCACAAGTGGGCCATGTATCTCATGCACTTCCCAGGCCCAAGCTACTCAGGGTCCATCCTGTGCTAGGCATGCTGTCCCAGATTGGCCATATGTCTCCTGCACTTCCCAGGTCCAAGCTGCTCAGATTCCCGGGTGTTCTATGAAAGCTCAGTCCTAAGTGAGCCATACATGTCCCACTCTTCCCAGGCCCAACCAGTCCACACTCCCCAGTTCTCTGTCAGGGCACAGTCCCAGGTGGGTTCTTTGTCTCTTGCACTTTCCAGGCATAAACTGCTCAGATTCCTGAGTGTTCTCTGAAAGCCCAGTCCCAGTTGAGCCATGCATCTCCCGCTCTTCCTAGGGTCAAGTGGCCTGGTCTTCTGCTAGAGCATAGTCCCAGGTAGGCTCTTTGTCTCATGCACTTCCCAGGTCCAATAAGCTCAGGTTCCAGGATGTTCCTGAGTACACTGTTCCAGAGAGCCACTCATGCTCTCAGGGTCGCTGTGGTGTCATTGTCCCTGGTGGGCCATCATTTTCGTGCACTGCTCAGGTTCAATCTGGGCAGTTTCTCAGATACTCCACAAAGATACAGTCCATGGTGAGCTGTGCATCTCTTCAGAGGAGCTGATCTCAGGTTATGACACTCTTGGCAGCTATACACTGTCCCACATCCCAGGAAGCCATGGTTAGGGGCTGCTCATGGATAGAGTCTGCTCACAGCTTGGCAGGAGATGCAGTCTCCTGGGCCTAAAAGCTTATGGTCTTCTGCCTCTGGTTGTCCACATTCTGAATCTTTGCCTCCTTGGAGGGCCATAATGGAAGCTGACTTGCTCTCCTTAGGTAAATACTAGGGCACAGTCTCTTCTATGAGCAGGTCAGGGGTCGCAGTGTGGTCTTAGATCCTTCGCATGGGAACATTCCTTTTATTTATTATTTTTTTATTTTTGTCTCTCTAGCATTCTGTGGTTCAGGCTGCTATATCACATTAGTCCTCTCAGAGTGTCTTCGGGGCATTCAAACCCCATCTTTATTCTAAGGACTGAAGAAGCAGAGGGTGCCTCTGTACATAGCCCCCACTCAAGGTGGTTGAACATGAGACTGTGAGGCAATTCTCCACTGATAATTGCCTTTTTGGCTTGAATTCGGGGGTGATTTTTGTTTGAGGGGGAGTGGGTGCTTATACTACCCTCTGAGATTCCACAGTGGCCCACTGAATCAACCTCTGAGAGGGTTTCCTGCGGTATGGAAACTTCTCCTTCTCTATTAGCTTAAGATGAATAGTTCCATATTCATGATCTCTGAAGAAGAAGATTTAACTTCAGGATCAGGGACCAGAGTTGATCACTCAAGAGCTCTTGCATAGCAGAGTCTTATTAAAGTAAGAAAAGGGACAGAGAAAGCTTCTGACATGGACATCAGAAGGGAACCGGAGAATGTCCCCTTGCTAGTGTTAGCAAGGGAGTTACACACATTTTAATATAGTCATTATAATAAATCAAAATAATGTCTCAAGTTTGTGAAAATTTGACCAGACCTAGTTCCACAATTTATATTTTAGGATAACAGGATTAGAATTTAACAATAGAAAGACCCTACCAGATGCACTCCCATAACACACTTTCTAAAATATTAGGATTAGTCAGAAGATTTTCAGGAAGGAGAAACTGTCCTCAAGCATGATACACTGTTGCTATATAATCCCAGTTATAGAGTTTAAACTGAGTTGTTTGCTGTGTAATCATCAGTTCCATGTATAACTGGGGGGGGGGGGGGAAAGCACTTTATGTGACTAAGACTAAGGAATATAGAGAATATACGAATATAGAGAAAAACAAACAACCAGCAAACAAACATCTTTGCCCTTTTCTCCTCCTTGAGAATTCCAGAACCCTCCATCTCCTCCTCAGCAATCCAGACACCTTTCTCCGCTTTGGGGAGCCCAGATTTCTTACCAATCTGACTCAGAATTGACTTTCTATCCCCAACACAAGTTCAGTTCAGTTGCTCAGTCCAACTATTTGTAACCCCAAGAACTGTGGCACACCACGCTCCTCTGTCCATCACCAACTTCCATAGCTTGCTCAAACTCATCTCCATGGAGTCAGTGATGGACTCAATCTCATCCTCTGTCATCTGCTTCTCCTCCTGCCTTCAATCTTTCCCAATACTGGGGTTGTTTGCAAGAGTCAGTTCTTTGCATCAGGTAGCCAAGGTATTGTAGCTTCAGCTTTAGCATCAGTCCTTCCAATAAATATTCAGGACTGAATTTCTGACTGACTGATTTTATTCCTTTGCTGTCCAAGGGACTCTCAATAGTCTACTCCAACACCACAGTTCAAAAGCATGAAGTTTGCAGAGCTCAGCTTTCTGTATAGTTCAACTCTAACATCCATTCGTGACCACTCGAAATATTATAGCTTGGACTAGAAAGACTTTTGTTGGCAACGTAATGTCTCTGTTTTTAAATATACTGTCTAGTTTGGTCATAGCTTTTTTTTTTTTTTTTTTTTTCCAAGAAGCATGTATCTTTTAATTTTATGCTGCAGCCACCATCTACATTAATTTTGGAGCCAAGAAAATAAAGTCTCTCACTGTTTCCATTGTTTCCCCATCTGCTTGCCATGAAATCATGGGACCACATGCCATGATCTTCGTTTTGGAATGTGAAGTTTTAAGCCATCTTTTTCACTTTCCTGTTTCACTTTCATCAAGAGGGCTCTTTAGTTCCTGTTCAGTTTCTGCTATATGGGTTTTGCCATCTGTGTATCTGAGGTTATTGCTATTTCTCCCAGCAATCTTGATTCAGGTTAGTGTTTCATCCAGTCTGGCATTTCACATGATGTACACTGCATCTAATTTAAATAAGCAGGGTTACAATTCAGAACCAGTCCATTGTTGCATGTCTGGTTCTAGAATCAGTCTCTATCCCTAAATCATTTGTCTCTCTATTCTTGTTTATCTCTTCTCCTACCTCATTAGAAACAAATTGATTGGCCTTTCTGGGTATCTAGTGTCCTCTGCCAGCATATAGAACTTGTTTAGTGAAAGTTACTCCATATCCTGACAATCTTTGGAGGTATTTACTGAGGAATATTTGAACTCCTTCTCATATGTCATTGCCATTTTAGGATCAGTCTACCGAGTTTATTTTCAAAGTATGTATTCTGCCACTACTAAGCAAGTGCTCTAAAGAAGGCATCCTGTTAATATAACACCATCAAGTACTGTTTAGCTCATAGTGTGAAGCATGCACTCAGTGAAGCTACTGAGCTCACCCTCTGTAGTATGCATCCAGCAGCTACTTAGTTTGCACTCTGAAGTATGCTTCTTACCACTGTTGTGTCCCACCTGGTGGCAATTATCCTGCAGTTCATGATCTGGCACCCATGAGTGTATGCACCACTACTTCTGATTATGCATGCAGCAACTACTGAGGTTGAAATCACGAGTTTGCATTCTGCTTTTACTAAGAATTGAATTAGGACAGGTGCACTAATTAGCTTGCACTCTGGAACATATATTACAACTCTAGAGCATAAGTATCACAACCAAGAGCGTCTGCACTGTGGACCTGGCATGCCGTAACGACTGAAAATGCAAGAAGCGTTTCACAATTACTGACCCCTGATTTGAAACCGTTGCCGCTGCTGCTGCTGCTAAGTCACTTCAGTCGTGTCTGACTCTGTGTGACTGCATAGAGAGCAGCCCACCAGGCTCCCCTATCCCTGGGATTCTCGGGGCAAGAATACTGGAGTGCATTGCCCCTTCCTTCTGCTATACATGCATGCATACTAAGTTGCTTTAGTGTTATCCGGCTACGTGTGAACCTATGAGCAGTAGCCCACGACGCCCCTCTGTCCACGGTTTACTCCAGGCAAGAATATTGGGGTGGGTTGCCATTTCCTTTTCTTATTTCAAACCACACATGCTGCAAACACTGAGCTTGCCCTCTGGAATACGCGCTTGTCAATACTGAGGCCGCCATCTAGAGGACGCTCGCTGGAACTACTTAGTTTCCAATCTGGACCACCCTTTCTGCCACTATGGAGACTATTAACAAACTTTAGAATAAGTGCATTGCTGTCACTGAGACTGCACAGTAGAGCATACATCCCATCACTCCTAAACCCGGGTTCTTTAGGATATGGCCTGCCACTACTGAGCCTGTCCCTAAAACATGCCTGTTGTAAATACACATACACTTCTGGTATATTACACTCAGGACTCTGCATCCCTGCACTACTGAAATTGCCTTCCCAAACAAGAGTTCATCACCGGCTAAACTTTCACTCTAAAGCATAAATATCACAATCATTAGCTTGTTGCTTTATAGGTAAGTCAGGCCACTACTCAACCTGCACTGTAGTTCAGCGGTGCCTAAACAATTACTGAACTTGCACTCTGAAGTTTCCTTCTGGACACAACTGAGCCAGCACTCCTGTAGACAGAGTGAGTTTAAACACTGGAGGACATGGTACACCTCTACTGAGCACGAGCTCAAGTGCAGGCATCCGGGCTCTGCTGAGAACATGCTCTAGTTGCATACATGCCACAGTAACTGAACGTGCAGCTGGGAGTACAGATCTCATGACTACAGAGTGCCCACATTTCATCATGGGTTTTGCACTACTGAGGTTTACTCAGAAGCATATATCCCATCATGACTGCGTGTGCCTTGAAGAGCTAATGTTCTGACACTACTGAGACTG
Organism: Budorcas taxicolor; assembly: GCF_023091745.1. Lineage (NCBI taxonomy): Eukaryota > Metazoa > Chordata > Mammalia > Artiodactyla > Bovidae > Budorcas > Budorcas taxicolor. The sequence goes on along the minus strand of NC_068936.1, from coordinate 6,428,780 downwards.
TACTGTAGTGTAAGAATGCCTGAACTACACAACTGCACACTGAATCATGCATCCCAGCAGTATAAATCCTAGCACTACAGTACACGTGTCACTTCTGAGTCCTTACACTAAGCAGGCATGGCACAGCTAGTGGGCATGTGGTCTAGAGCATATGTGTGGCCATTGCTAATTTCACACTCGGAAGCATGTGTCTTGCCACTTGTAAGCCCAGGCCCCAACATATTCATGTTTCAGCTACTGATTTTGCACCCTGGTACACTCCTTTATCACTGCTGAGCCTGTGTTATAGAGCATGAGTTCCACTACTACTAATCTTGCTCGATGGCCTGTGTGCTTAAACCTGTGAGCCTACACTCTGCAGCTGAAAATTGCCAATGGCTTGGCTTACCCTCTGTTGCATATTTTCCCCACTCTTCTTCCTGCACTCTAGAGCAGGTGTTCCAACTACTGAGGTTGCACTCTGGAGGACCTATTCCAGAAAGTGGAGTCTGCATTGTAAAACACATATCCTACCCACGAGTGGACCGTCATTCTAGATCAACTGTGTGACCACTAGTGACCTTGAATTCTGAAGAATAAAGTCACTTCCTTGAGGTATTGCTCTAGAAGGTATGTGTAACAATTACGCCAGTGGCATTTTATACCAGCCATTATGCTGCTAGTCATCCAGCACTCTAGACTGTGCAAGCTGTGAATAGTGTACCAACAGGCACAGCTATGGATGATGCGCCACAACTACAGACCTGGTGTATATTTTATATGTCCTGCCTCAATTGATCATGCATCACAATACACATATGCCACAACCCTTGCACTTGCACTGTTAAGGACTTGTCTTTCCACTGCTGAGCTTGTGTGGCAGAGTGGGTATATCACATTTTCTGAATTTAATCTCTGGATATGCAGCCAAAAATAAAAACCCAGCTTTCGAGAGAACATGTCCCTCAATTACTGAGTCTGCACTCTTGAGCAAGGGCACTGCAACTCCTGAGACAACACTCCGAAGCACATGTAGAGCAGGTATGCTGCATCTGCTGAACTTAGCTCTTCAGCATGCCTCTCAACAGTGAAACACACTTTAGGCATACCCCTCTTCATACAGACCCATGATCTAGAGCAGGCATGCTTCAAATACTGAATGTTTGCTTTCGAGAACACGTGCGTCATCTCCTGAGATGGTGCTTTTGAGGATCCTCCCCACCACTACTTAGACTGTGCTCTAGAGCGGGTGTGACACAAATAGTAGGATGGCACTTTGGAGCCTGCATGCATCACTACTGCGTCTCAGCTCTAGCCTGGAAGTACTGAAACTGCTTAGCTTGCAATCCAGAGCACAAGTTCTGCCACTAGTGTGCTTGCACTTTAGAGCAGGCTGTCTGAAGCCATCCCATTGGCACTGGCAACATGCATCCAGCCACTGCTGAATGCACACTAGAGCACAGTTCCTACCACTATTGAGCATGTACTCTACCACAAGATGTCTAAAACTGCTCAGTTGCATTGCAGAGCATACTTCTTTCCACAACTGAACTTGCATTCTACAGGAAATGTTACACAACCACTGATCTTGTGCTCTAGAATTGGCACACCATAAATAATTTTCTTAACATTTGAAGCATGTGTCTGGTACACACTAAATCCATGCTTTAGATCAGCTGTGCTAAAATCACTGAGCTTGCCCTCAAGAGTATATCTGAACTCACATATTATAGCACACCTACTACCACTGCAGATTCTGTGCTCTAAAACTCTCGTGAGATGAGAGAACAAGATGGTGGAGCTGTAGGTGGATGTGGAGTACATTTCTCCATGCATACATCAGGCACACACCTTCAGACACAGAAGAGTAATCAGAACATTACCGGAAAGCAGACAGAAGTACCTGACAAGTGGAAAAGAATATATAGAACCATGCAAAACTCAGTAGGATGAAAGAACTGGGGGAAAAAACCAGGAGTGTTAGTAGGATTGGATCTGAGTGTGTGAAGGAAATTAAGCAGGGGTCCAACCCACACTGGGGCAATTGTCTGAATCATAGAATAAAAATTTAAAGTGGACAGAGAAACAGATGACTTGTGGAAACCGAGATGCAAGGAGAATCAGAGATTCCTTGCTGCAGCCGTACATACTCCAGACAAGGACATGTGTCCCATGAAAGGCACAGTGGCTGGGAGCTGAAGTTTAGGGATTCTGGGGTAATTCCTGGCCGAGGCCTGCTGTTTGCTGGGGAGAGATGGAGAGAGCGGATGTAAGGGAGGAGACTATGGTAGGGTATGCCTGTGGAGGAAAGCCAGGCAGCCATGGAAGCAAGGCAATATCACTGAGTCACATGTAGGGGGTGGAGCAATCGCCATAGCCTCTCTCTCCCCACATGCTAGCATTAGCAGTTACTACAATAGTGAGGCTGACCCATCAAATGCTGAACACACTGAAATGCAGAGCAGGACACCACCCAGGGTGATCCTTTAAGTGCCTGATGCACCATACTAGAGTAGAACCCCACTCAGGATGCTTCTTTAAGTGCCAGATGCATTGATCTACACAGTAGGACCCCAGCCAGGGAGGTCTGTCTATGTGCTGACACATTGAACAACAGAGAAGGATCCCAGGCAGAGAAGCTTTCTAAGTGCCTGAATAGGTGGAGCTAGGGAGAAGACTGGCCAAAGAGGCCTTCTTATCGCCAGCTACTAGAAGCTCAAAAAAAAAAAAAAAAAAAAAAAAAAGACTCTGATAGGGCCATAACTCCTGTGTTGTAGTCAGTCTGTGTCCCTGCACCCTGCACACTTGACACCACCGGGGTCCCTGAAAGCCAAGCTGCTGCTTGACCTTCATAGTTAACTTTCTTTGCAGAAAAGCTGCCACAGGTACAAAAAAAAAAAAAAAAAAAATCTTGCAGCTATTTGCACAGGATTGCTTCAGTCCTGTCTAACTCTTTGTGGGACACATTTCACGGCTAGAGAGAACAAGCTCTAAAATACATATACTGGAACAGCTGATATCTTCCTGTCTTGTTTCCACTGCTGAGTTTTCCAAATTTGCTGGCATATGGAGTTCAGCACTTTCACAGCACTATCTATTAGGATTTGAAATCACTCAACTGGACTTCCATATTTCCACTAGCTTTGACTGTATTGGAAGCATCACTACAAACTTGACTTCCAAGTCAAGTTGTTGTTTTTTTTTTTTTTTTTTTTAACCTGTGGCAAGTTTTCTCCAATGAGAGTTAACTGTGAAAGTGGAGTAGCTGCTTGGGTTCCAGGGATCCTGATGGTGTCAAGCACACAGCATGCAGGGACACAGACTGACTTGATTTCACATTCTAGGATGTCTGGCTCTAGGTGAGTGATCACATTATCATTATCTGGATCATGAAGTTATTTTCTGTATAGTTCTTCAATCTTTTCTGTATAGATTTTTCTGCCTTTTCTTAATATCTTCTGCTTCTGTTAGGTCCATACAATTTCTGTCCTTATTTTGTCCATCTTTGCATGAAATGTTCCCTTGGTATCTCTAATTTTCTTGAAGAGATCTCTAGTCTTTCACATCCTATTGTTTTCCTCTATTTCTTTGCATTCATCACCAAGGAAGGCTTTCTTATCTCTCTTTGCTAGTCTTTGGTACACTGTATTCATATGGGTATATCTTCCCTTTTCTCCTTTGCCTTTTGCTTCTCTTCTTTTCTTAACTGTTTGGAAGGCCTCCTCAGACAACCATTTTGCCTTTTTGCATTCATTTTCTTGGGGATGGTCTTGATCACTGCCTCCTGTACAATTTCATGAACCTCCATATTGTTCTTCAGGCACTCTCTCATATCAAATCCCTTAAATCTTTTGTCACACCCACTGAATAATCATAAGGGATCTGATTTAGGTCATATCTGAATCACCTAGTGGTCTTCCCTATTTTCTTCAATTTAAGTCTAAGTCTATAGCATTAGTCCCACAAATACTGAGCTTCCACTCTGAACCTTCCTACTTACTAGTATTTGTCCACCATTTTAGAGCACTTTTGCTGCAACTATTTATCTTCTCTCTGAAACACACATACTGTCACTCCTGAAAGGATGCTCAAGTGCATGCATGTAACTCTTACTGAGCCTATGCTCCAGAGTAGGCATGCCGATTTCCTAAGCTTGCATTCGGCTACATGCATCTTCCACTACTTAGACTATGATACTGAGGTCATGCTGCAACTACATAGTTGCAATCTCAAGCTTATTTTCTTTGACTTTCAGCTTCTATACCAGCGCACATGTTCTGACCCTCCTAAGCCCACTTTCTTGAATAGATATGAAACGACTGTTGAGATTGTATTCTGGAGCATGTCTCTGCTATTTCTGAATGCATTATTTTATTTCTTCATATTTCTTTTAAATTCATTACTTTTAATTGGAATAGAATTACTGTGTACTACTATGATGGTTTTTGACATATACATCATCATGAATCAGCCACATGGATACATGTGCCCCCTTATCCTGAACACAACTCAAACCTCCTTTGTTACCCCACACTTCTGGGTTCTTCAGCAGCACAAGAGATGGGTTCATCTTTCATGCATTGAACTAGCAGTGGTCATCTCTTTTATACATGGTAATGTACCTGTTTCAATGCTATTTTCTTAAATCATCCTATCCTTGAACTCTCCCATTAAGTCTAAAAGTATGTTCTTTATATGTGGCTCTTCTTTACTAGCCTCCATGTAGGATCATTGTTACTGTCTTCCTAAACTCCATTTATATGCATTAATAAACAATATTTGCCTGTCTCTTTCTAACTCTTTTTTCACTGTGAATAATTGGCTGTGGGTTGAACTGCCTCATTAAAAGTGACACAAATGTACGCCTTTCTGTAGCTGAGTAATATTCCATTTGAATATATAGCAAACTTCCTTTTATATTCATCTGCTGATGTGCAACTAGATTATTTCCATATCATAGCTTTTGTAAAGAGAATTGCAATAAACACCGGGGTACATGTGTCTCTTTTGATTCTAATTCCCTCTGGGTATATGCCAAGAAGAGGGGTTGCTAGGTCATAGACAGTTCAGTACAAGTTTCTCAAGGAACCTCCAAACTGTTCTGCCTACAGGTTGTACCAGTTTGTGTTACCACCAGCAGTGTACCAGGGTTAATTTTTCTCCACACCCTCCCCAGCATTTCGTGCTTGTAGAATTTCTGGTGATGGCCACTCTGAACAGTGTGATATGACTACACATTAAATTTTAGTTTTTGTTTCTCGAATAATGAATGACGCTAAGCATATTTCATGTGTTTGTTAGCCATCTGTATGTCTTCTTTAAAGAAATGTCTGTTTAGAGCTTTTGCCCCCTTTTAACGATGCTATGATAGTGCTTCACTCAATATGCCAGCTAATTTGGAAAACTCAGCAGTGGGTAAAGGCCTGGAAAAATTCAATTTTCATTCCAGTCCCAAAGAAAGGCAGTGCCAAATAATGCTCAAATCAGCACACAGTTGGACTCATTTCACACGCTAGTAAAGTAATGCTCAAAATTCTCCAAGCCAGGCTTCAATAATCGATGAACTATGAACTTCCAGGTGTTTGAGCTGGTTTTACAAAAGGCAGAGGAACCAGAGATAAAAACGCCAATATCTGCTAGATCTTTGACAAAGGAAGAGAGTTCCAGAAAAACAAACAAACAAACAAAAACAAACAAACAAACAAAAAGTCTATTTCTGCTTCATTGACTATGTCAAAGTCTTTGAGTGTGTTCAGTTCAGTTCTGTCGCTCAGTCGTGTCTGACTCCTTGCGGCCCCATGAGTGTGTGGATCACAATAAACTGTGGAAAATTCTGAAAGAGATGGGAATACCAGACCACCTGACCTGCCACTTTCGAAACCTATATGCAGGGCAGGATGCAACAGTTAGAGATGAACATGGAACAACAGACTGGTTCCAAATAGGAAAAGAAGTATGTCAAGGCTATATATTGCCACCCTGCTTGTTTAACTTATATACAGAGTACATCATGAGCAACGCTGGACTAGAAGAGGCACAAGCAGGAATGAAGACTGCAAGGAGAAATATCAATAACCACAGATATGCAAATGACACCACCCTTATGGCATAAAGTGAAGAGGAACTGAAAGAGGAGAGTGAAAATGTTGGCTGAAAGCTCAAAATTCAGAAAATTAAGATCATGGCATCTGGTCCCATGACTTCATGTGTAATAGATGGAGAAACAGTGAAAAGAGTGTCAGACTTCAGTTTTTGGGGCTTCAAAATCACTTCAGATGTTGATTGCAGCCATTAAATTAAAAGACGCTTACCCTGTGGATGGAAAGTTATGACCAACCTAGATAGCATATTGAAAAGCAGAGACATTATTTAGCCAACAATGTTCCATCTAGTCAAGACTATCGTTTTCCCTGTAGTCATGTATGGATATGACAGATGGACTGTGAAGAAAGCTGAGCACAGAATAACTGATGCTTTTGAAACATAGTGTTGGAAAAGAGTCTTGATAGTCCCTTGGACTGCAAGGAGATCCCACCAGTCCATTCTAAATAAGATCAGTTCTGGCTGTTCTTTGGAAGGAATGATGCTAATGCTGAAACTCCAGTGCTTTGGCCACCTCATATGAAGAGTTGACTCATTGTAAAAACTCCAATGCTGGGAGGGATTGGAGGCAGGAAAAGGGGATGACAGAGAATCAGATGGCTGGATGGCATCACTGACTCGATGGGATGTCAGTTTGTGTGAACTCCGGCGGTTGGTGATGGGCAGGGAGTCCTGGTGTGCTGCAATTCATGTGGTCTCAAAAAGTGACACACGACTGAAATGAACTAAATTGAAGCAACTGACAAAGAATTAATCTAAAAAATATACAAGTAAGTCCTGAAGCTCAATTCCAGGAAAATAAATGACACAATGATAAAATAGCCCAAAGGACTAAACAGACATTTCTCCAAAGATGACATACAGATGGCTAAGAAACACTTGAAAAGATGCTCAACATCACTCATTATCAGAGAAATACAAATCAAAACTATAATGAGGTACCATTTCATGCCTTTCAGAATGGCTGTGATCCACAGTCTACAGGCAATAAATGCTGGAGAGGGTGTGGACAAAAGGGAACCCTCTTACACTGTTGGTGGGAAGGCAAACTAGTACAGCCACTATGGAGGACAGTGTGGCGATGCCTTAAAAAAAAAAAAAAAAAGAAAGAAAGAACTGTAAATAGAACTGCTGTATGACCCTGCAATCCCACTGCTGGCCCTATACACCAAGGAAACCAGAATTGAAGGAGACACGTGTACCCCAGTGTTCATCACAGCACTGTTTCTAATAGCTAGGACATGGATGCAACCTAGATGTCCATCAGCAGACTGATGGATAAGAAAGCTGTGGTACATATACACAATGGAGTATTACTCAGCCACTAAAAAGAATACATTTCAATCAGTTCTAGTGAGGTGGATGAAACTGAAGACTATTATACAGAGTGAAGTTAGCCAGAAAGAAAAATACCAATAGAGTAAACTAGCTCATATATGTTGAATTTATTTTTTTTAATATATATGTTGAATTTAGAAAGATGGTAATGATAAACCTGTATGTGAGACAGCAAAGTAGACACAGATGTATAGAAGAGTGTTTTGGTCTCTGTGAGAGAGGGCGACGGTGGGATGATTTGGGAGAATGGCATTGAAACATGTATAATATTATTTGTGAAACGAATCACCAGTCCATGATACAGGATCCTCAGGACTGTTGCACTGGGATAACCACGAGGAATGGTTTGAGGAGGGAGGTAGCAGGGGGTTTCAGGATAGGGAACACATGTACACCCATGGCAGATCCATGTTAATGTATGGCAAAAGCAATACAATATTGTAAAGCAATTAGACTACTAATAAAATAAGTAAATTTATATTAAAATAAATAAAATAAAATTGTGTCCAACGTGAGAAGAACAGCAACACTTCTTGAACAATATCTCTAAGTAAGTTAGAGTTGCGATTTTATGGGTTCAAGGTGTCCTCATAATTATGAGCCCTACCTCTTATTACAGAAAGAATAGTGGGAAATGAGCTAGATTAAAGGAGAGTTTTCAGGAACAGATTCTGAATGATTCATTCAGAAAGTTATTAAGAAATGTAGGGCTTCCCAAACAGTTTATTTAAGATCTTAGGAGCTAGCAATGAGTTTGATCACCTAAATAAAGTTGCCTAAAATTATATTCTGATATATATATATATATATATACATATATATATGCACCTGTCTATGCATGAGTATGTGTATAAAAAAGTGCAATGGCTTTTTTAAATTTTTTTTAATTTTTCAATTTTTATTTTTTCTGTATTTTGCTTTACAATACTGTATTGGTTTTGCCATACATTGACATGAATCAGCCACGAGTGTACATGAGTTCCCATCCTGAATCCCCCTCCCACCTCCCACTGCAGATCTTTCAATAGAAATGCTTCAGGCCAGGAGGGAATGGCAAGACATACTTAAGCAATGGCTTTTAATTCATATTAGATATAATAGAAATGGGAAAAAAAAAAGATTAAAACCCAAATGTAGAATGATTCAAAATTATCAATTGTTGAATATTATGTAAATTGAAATACTGCAAAATATATTTTCTTGGCTGCATGTAAAATATAAGGACACTTTTATATCACTCACCTCTCCTCGTATAATGAATATCTGACAATTTCCAAATGTTTGTCCAGTTTAATGACAAAAATACAGATATAGAAATATATATATATATCATATATAGAGAGATATGTTTTCATAACATAAAATATTGATACCAAGCTTAGATTTTAGAATTATTTACAACTCCATGCTCCATCTCAACAGGAAACAACAAAGTTGTTGTTGACTCAGTCACTCCAAGAGTTGGGAAACCTGAAAAATAAATTGAACCTGCACTGAGATTTTCTCTCACATTCATGATCGAGCTCTAAGTCCAACACTTTTTGTTTCCTTTCTTGTACTAAGCAGTCCCTTCTTAAGACTGAAATGTATGAAAATCGAGAGAGAGAGGTAGAAGATTGCAGACCTACTCATGTCCAAAAGTAGTTTTAATCAGAGAAGCTAGAAAAGACAGAAACTAAGGAATATAATCAAGCAATAGAGAATAATAATGATTTAGCCATTAAACAAATTCAAGGGTCTTTAGTTCCTCCTCAAGGGCCATCATGAAGAAGGAAATGTCAACCCACTCCAGTGTTCTTGCCTGGAGAATCCCAGGGATGGGGGAGCCTGGTGGGCTGCCGTCTCTTAGGTTGCACACAGTCGGACACGACTGAAGCGAATTAGCAGCAGCAGCAGCAGCAGCAGCAGCAAGGGCCATCAATAACATTTGGAGCAATAGCCTGTGAAGAGTTTTAGAGATGCTAAAGCCCCAACCAGGCTGAAATGTAAATACATAGTTGGAATTAGACGGTCGATGATGTGGACTCCCAATATCCTCAGTAATAGTCCATTAGTAGAATGCCCCAATATTGATCACAGACTCCATGTTCCACCCTCAGTCAGTCACTAAAATCTTTTCCCTGAATCTGTTTGGGGATTTGGTTCTTTGAAGCACCAGCTGCTAAGACAACTTGCTCCGTCCTACAATAAACACTTTTTTTTTTTTTCCACTGAAACCCACAGTCAGTTCATAATTTTTTTTTTTTTTTCACAGAAGCCAGTAGACCAAATTTGCTAGGGTAACAGAACTGAATATTAAAAATGTGTGTATAGAAGGGTGATAAATCACTTTTATTTCAGAAACGAAGTAGATTTACTGAAGTGATTTTTCGATAACTCTATATGTGAGACAGCAAAAGAGACATGTATAGAACAGTCTTTTGGACTCTGTGGGAGAGGAAGAGGGTGGGGTGATTTGGGAGAATGACACTGAAACACATATACTATCATACATGAAACGAGTACCCAGCTCAGGTTCAGTGCATGATATTGAATGCTTGGGGCGTACACTGGGACAACCCAGAGGGATGGTACAGGGAGGGAAGAAGGAGGTGGTTCAGGATGGGAAACACATGTGTACCTGTGGAGGATACCTGTTGATGTATGGCAAAAGCAATATGATAATGTAAATTAATTAACCCCCAATTAAAATCAATTTATTTTTTTAATGGAAATCATCCAAAAGCCTCCATACCTACAGTGAAACCAAGCACCACCCAAGAGCCAATATGTTCCAGAACAAGACATACCACACAAATTCTCCAGCAACACAGGAACATAGCCTGGAGCTTCAATATACAGGCTTCAGAAACAACAAACCCATAGACATCTCAAAACACACTACTGGACACTTCATTGCACTCCAGAGAGAAGAGATGCAACTCCGCCCAGCAGAACACTGACGCAATCTTCCCTAATAACCAAGAAAACTTGACAAGCCACTCGTCCAACCCCACCCATAGGGAGGAACCTCGACAATAAAGAGGACCAACAAACTGCGAGAAAAAGAAAGACCATCACAAACACAGCAACAACAACAACAATGACAACAACAACAGAAACTTTAGTAATGAGACTTTGCATCTCCATGGTTTGGTTACTATTTCTCTCAGCAGTCTGTATTTTAAGTTGATGCTGAAGTAAACACTGGTTGAACATTACCCTTCAATTGCTAGGAGACCAGTGACTTTGTGATGTCACAGTTAACCTTCAATTGCTAGGAGACCAGTGATTTTGTGATGTCCCAGCTTTTTGACTAGGAGGATCTCTGTGATGGTCCAGAGTTTCTCTCTGTAGGCCAGCCAAACAACATTTGAAGTTGCAGTGTGTAAAACCAGACAAATGAGAAAAGTATCTGAAGAAAGATTTGTCTGAGATGGCACACATTTCTTCAGAAATTCAAGATGGGCTGCCTAAAGATGAATCCACTGGTTCAGAAACCTCCATTAGATCTTCTTTGTATGATGACACACTTACTGGGGACTCTGTTCTGAGATCTATGATTGAAGAATATGCTTTTCAGGCTTTGTCTGAGGATCTTGTGATCAAAAGGCCACAATACACATATTCTGTCTCTGAAAGAGATGAGGTGAATGATTTTCTTTCACTCACATTTCCACAAAAACTTTGGAATATAGTTGAAAGTGATCAGTTTGAATCTATTTGGTGGGATGAGACAGGCACATGCATAGTGATCAATGAAGAACTCTTTAAGAAAGAAGTCTTGGAAAGAAAGAAGCCTTTCAGAATATTTGAAACCAAAAGTATGAAAACTTTAATTCGACAGCTTAACCTTTATGGATTTAATAAAAAGCGACAAACTTTTCAAAGATCGGCTTCACTACCTGTCTTTCTGGAAGAAGAAAACAACATGTCTCTTATGACTAAGGTATTTCAAAATTTTCAGTTATTGGCAATATGTAAGATTAAATCATGTGATCTAGCAAGCATGTTCACATATGCAGCTGAAACGGAATTTAAACTTGACATAACAAATTGTTGAAAAAGTTTTATTGTTTCAAGGTTGAGAACAGCTGGAGGTTAGAATATTGCATGTTTAACAAACTTTCTTAGCAACTTGAAACCAGATACAAGTTCTGAAGCTAATTAAAGTGGTATTTGCTGTATCAGTACAGTATAGTTTTAGTGGAGCATATTCTTTCTAACATATTACCTGTTAAAACTACAAACAGAGGTATTTTATTTGGTGTTATTTAATCGGTTCCATTAAAGGAATACATTTTTATAACTTGGCTTTGTTTGTCAGTTTTACCTTGGTGTATAAAACAACTAAATAATTTAATTCTTTTATTTTAGTTACAGACCTACTACAATCCAAATTTCAAAAGACGCTATCCCCAACTTTTAGTAAGAATGCAAAGAAGAGTTGGAATTAACAATGTGTCTCCAATATTTTCATTAGTTCAAGATAACAAGAAGCATGTTAAAGCAAGTGTCAACAAAGATGATCATAACTCTGAATTTCTTCCAGAAACGAGTGGAGAGAGCGCATTTTCAGCCCCCACAAGTTTACGTGTGCCTTTCATACAAAAGCCTCATACCAGCCAGATAGTCACTAATACAACTGTCCTATCTCCATGTGACTTACCTACCCCACCAGTAATATCAGTTAGACACACAAACCAGACTGTGGTAGATCAACCTGAAGTTTTAAAAACGTTGAGCATTTTTAATTGGCACTCACAGAGCAGCTACACTCAAGTAAATGGCCACGTTGAGGACTTTGCTACTACAACTACATCTGCTTCTCAGAACCACATCGTATCTCCATTACAGAGCAGTTTTTTTGAAATGATGGTGGAACCTTCTAAATTTCCAGTGAGGCATAGCGATATGTCATCCTATGACAGTCCTGCTCCTATCCTGCAAGAGAAAGGCAACTCATGGTTCTCTGTGCCAACAATCGGTAACTCACGGTTCTCAGTGCCAACAATCGGTTATACATCTGCCTCCTCTCTTTCAAGTAAACTCATCAATAATCATCATTATATGAAAACAATGTTAATTAAAACTGACCTATCAAATATGTGTCAGATTAAGGAGCCTAGAAAAGATTGAAATTTACTTTTAAAGATGTCAACAAATACCTACAATTCTTGTATTTGAACAATAAATCTACATGTTCATCTTCACAGTTTCATTTTCTATTTTCAAACAAAGAGTAAAATGTGGCTTTAGTTCAATGGTTGGCTATTTTACTGCATGGTTTTATAAACTCTTCAGTTCAAGTAAACATTTGTTATGCATCCTAGGTAAATGACACCTGATATAATATTTGTAAGCAAGAAAATTAGAACAAAGGGAAAAGAGGTAATGGATGTAATGTGACTTCTGAAATCATCCCTGCTGAAATGAAGGGGCATATAAATTAGAATGGTATCGGTGAAGGGAGAGATGCAAATAAAATTTAAAAAATGAAAATACACAGTATGAACTTTAGTACATTCACATATTTTATTCTACTAGTTATTGGTAGAGTCTTAAAAGGTTAGACAGCAGATTGCTTTCATTAAAGAAATTCATTCTGTCCTTGAAAATGTACATATTGCAGCATGTCCAAAATCTTGATCACAGTTATACCATCACTGTGATAAAAGATAACATGACATAATCAGTGACTGACCCATGGTCAGCACAAGATATGTACTTTACAAGTGGTATTCTATAGGGTCATTTTTGCTCTGCTGACCTTAAGGCCCTTCTTTATTTCCTGACACCAAGATTCCACCCTATAATTCCAAATGCATGTTTAGACATAGTTTATCTGTCAGCACAGAGACAGAACAAATTCTTGGTGGTGACTACAGCACATCATCATGGTTAAAAATTCTTGAAGACATGATATTTTTTGTACTTAGTATTTCATTATCTTTCTCTTATATTGTGCTTCTGAAGCTACAATCATGCAAATTATTTTCAGTCATGGTAAACTCCTTTCACAACTTTCTCTCAACTCTTTTCTTTGGATTGGAAGAAACTTCTGTTTGCCCTCCTTTGAAGGAGAGCACAGATATCAGGACTTCAATGTGTGTTAGGTCTACCTTCTTTATTTTATGTATCTTTCACATCAGCTGAAACATAGAGCCTGCCAATGACACATTTTAAGTGCTTACTGAATTATCAAAAAGAAATGTGATAACCAATCAAATGCTCTACACATTACTCAGTAACATTCTATAACCTGCACTACTATCATAATTCACCTTTCCTATTTACTGATAAAGTTTACTAAGTTGATAAATATTTATTGTACTTACATGGATGTAAGATTTCTCGGGAGGCATATATTCCTGTATTGTGAAGAATATTCCACATTTTGATGTGATTTTTCCCTTTCTCTCTCTCTCTCGTGTGTGTGTGTGTGTGTGTGTGTGTGTGTGTGTGTGTGTGTGTGTCACTCAAACTCTTTGGCATCGTCAAACAGGAGTAGATGCTTTCCTGGAGTTATATTGCTTTTTTGGAGGACACAACAGGTTTTGACAATTTAATCTCAGATTCCTTTGCCGTTTATAAACCCATCTTGAACATCTGGAAGCTCGTGGTTCACATTCTGTTGATGCCTGGCTTGGGGAATTTTGAGCAGTTCTTTGTGACTGTGTGAGATGTGTGCAATTAAGTGGTTGTGTGGACATTCTTTGGATTCCCTTTCTTTGCTGTTGGAATGAAAACTGATCATTTCCAGTCCTCTGGCCACAGCTGAGTCTCCCAAATTTGATGGTATATGGAGGGCAGAAAACTCACAGCATCTTCTTTTAGAATTTGAAATATCTCAACTGAATTCCATCACCTCCACGAGCTTTGTTTGTAAGTATGCTTTCTAAGTCCCCCTAGACTTCATATTACAGGACATCTGGCTCTTGGTGAATGATCACACCAACGTGCTTAACTGGGTCATGATGACCTTTGGGCATAGTTCATCTGTGTATTCTTCCCATCTTTTCTTAATAGCTTCTGCTTCTGTTATGTCCGTATCATTTCGGTCCTTTATTGTGCCCTTTTTGCATGAAATTTTCCCTTGGTATCTCTGATTTTCTTGAAGATATCAGTAAACTTTCCAGATCTATTTATTTCCTTTATTTATTGGCTTTGATAACGGTGGAAGGTTTTATCTCTCTATATTACTCTTTAGGCCTCTGCATCAAAATGTGTATAATTTTCCTTTTTCCCTTTTCGTTTAGCTTCACTCCTCTTCTTAGCTCTTTGTGAGGCCTGGTAACTTTACCATTTTCCATTTCTTTTCCATGCGGATTTTCTTGATCACAGGTTCCTGTACAATATCACAAACCTACATCCATAGGTCTTCAGGCACTCATCTATCAGATAGAATCCCTTGTATCTATTTATCACTTTTGCTGTATAACCATATGGGTTTTGATTTTCAGTGTTTAAATTATGCTAATTCCCTATTTCATGTAGGGAAAATTTCACCCAGATTTTCATCAAAGAAATATAGAAAACTCTCTGTGTTATTCGTGAAATACATGAAATATAGCTGTTTGATCTTTGCTGTTTAGCTCAGATCTTAATTTCTGAATCATGTAAAATTATCTTCATATGTGTGAATCTGGAAAGTGTTTCACATGTGAAAGTTTGAGAATTCATATTTCATATGAGAACATTTCTCCACAGATTGTCAAATTTGAAAGAGACAAAATTTGAAATCTCATATCTGAAGACTTTAATTCAAACTTCCTTGATGGAGATATAGAGAATTTCAGAGCTCATGCATGAAATCTGTGGTCAAATTCTATATTTATTGTAGGAAAACTAACACAGGTTTTTCAAATATTAGACAGTATATAGTATTTCATGAAGGAAAAACTTCACAAATATTTTCAAATTACAAATATGAAAAAAAAAATCCCATGTTTCCTGTGACCATGTTGGGATATATGACATAGATTTTTTTTTTTTTAATTTCCTGTCAAAGAATCTGCATGCAGATTTTCATAACTCTAGAATAAAAAACTCCACATTTTCTGCAGAATATTTTGTCCATACTTTCATGTATGATGTACAGAGAATTCTGTATTTTAAGTTGGAAAAACTTTCTCCAATTTGTATGTGTGAATAATAGAGAATTTTATGTTTCACATCCTGAAATCTGCATCTAGAGTGTCATATGTGAAACTGAGAATTTCATCTTTTATGTAGGACACTCTCATTTCAGATGTCTATACTTGAAACAGGTGATAGTTTCATCAAGAGTCACCTTACTTACTATTTTTCTTCTGTCATTTCAGTGTTGCCATTGGAATAACTAAGGTTATTCATATCTCCCACATAAATTTTGTTTCTAACTTGAGCTTCATCTAGATTTTAATTGTTTTATAGTATTCTCTACACAGAAGTTAAGTAAGCAGGACACCAATACAAAGCTTTGACTTCTTCCTTTCCAGATTTTGAATCAGTTCATTGCCCCATGTCCATTTGTAACTGATGCACCTTCACTGGTGTACACGTTTCCCAGGAGACATATAAAGTATTCTCGTATTCTTTAAGAATTTTACAAAATTATTTTTCCTTTTCCTTTTTTTTGGGGGGGGGGGCGGTTTGTGTGTGATTTGCAGTGTCCAAGTCATTAGCATAGACAGTTAAGCAGATATAGATGATTGTATGCTACCTCCTTGCATATTCTATGATACGAACATCAATTCATGTGTACCTCTTATGATTAAATAACTAACTATACATTCCTGTGTTTGTTGGTTTTGTTATTCTATTTTTTTGGTCATTGTTGCTGTTGTCATTTTCTCTCTTTTTCAAGTAGTTAAGTACCAACTGGTAATTTCCTATGAACTTGCCATCTTATTCTAACTGAATTAAATTATGCCCATGGCAGTCTCTGACCTTTGATAGCCACTGAATGAGTTACATTTCAAGATCCGAAATCAGACATCAGTACTCTGGGAAAATGTCAGGAACGTTCAAATAGCTAGATATATTCAAGTGCTGAGTTTTTGAGCCCAATTAGGCTATTATATTTTATGTGGAAAGTTCTGCATTTCTTCATGCTGATGACAATTACTCATTAACAGAAATTTCCAAGGGAGAAAGAAAAACAACAACACAATATGCTTGATTGCATGTTGGAAGTCAAAGTAGTACCAGTTATGTGTGTACGTAAGCAACATCCCATCAAACAGATTAATTCATTGAAACTAATGTGTCCTGTTTTACTGTCAAGGAAAAAAGAATAATAGAGCTTTCCAGGAAAAACTGAGAAGTTGCAAGAAGACAGAATTGTAGTCAGATATGAAATACAACTCTCTCAATGAATGGACCACAAATAATACTACTACATGCACAATAGTTCTCCCACAGCATCAGATAAATACTAGCAGAAGACCTTGGCCACCAGAGTGTCCCATGTAGGTTCCAGATATACCTGTGTAGAAAGGAACTAAGAAGGGAGAAGGAGGATAAGAGGAAGCAAGACAAAACCTGTGCCTTGTAGTGGGAGATGGAGAAGCAGGGAAGAGATTTCCAGAATGAGGCAAGCTCCATCACTAAAGGGTAAATTACCTTGGACTGAAAGGAAACAAGATGAAACAGATGATGAAATATAATTTGGATTGAGCGAGAGTCACAAAGACAATGTGTGTCATGGCCCTATATGGGCCAAACTGCAATACAGCTCAGCCAGTGTGTATGGGGTCCGGAAGCCGGAAGGTGGGATTTAGAGAGCCATCCTGGGAGAGGACTGCTGTTGACTATATGGAGATGGCCTGATGACGAACGTACGAGTAATTGTGTTGCAGGGAATGCCTTTTGAGAATTCCCAAATTACCAAAGAGGGAGGACCTTACTGCATTGTCACATACAGGAGTTAGAGATACCTTGGTAGACCCTCACCTTCCTACTTTTTAACACCTACTATAAGGCAATAAAGACCAGCAGAAGTACCACTCATGCTCCTGCAAACACAGGCTAGAAAAGGATCCCATTAAGGCCAAATCTCTTCTGACTATGGCTGCTGGCTCCTATTCATAGTTGGCACCACCATGGTTCCAGCATTCCTAGTAGCTATACCATCTCCTGTGCTCATTATGGCAGATCCCAGTGTGCCACAAGTGTCTCAGGGCAGACTCCTTTGGTGACCAAATGTGAGAAAGGATGAAATGTACACCTGAAACCCAGGGCCAGAGGCATTAAGGGAGAGGATTGGGAATCTTCCAATCAGTTGAGCATACTGCAGATTAAATACACAGTATTAATGATGCAGGCCCTGTATCTGTGGAATACATCAACAGATGAGAAGAGGTTAAAAAAAAAAAAAAAAAAAAAAAAAGCCCAGACTCAGGCAGCTGTAAGAATGCACAGGAATTACAGCAGTTTTGAGTCTGAGGTGTCCTTAGAGAGATCCAGAGCCAGTTCTCTCCATCTCTTGAGAACTTCCCAAAGAGGTGTAGCTGTCCTCTGGTGTCAGGAGCCATGTTAGGCATTACTGACAAAATGGAGGCAGGGTTCCCAGCCCCCTCTCCTCATTCTGTAGGCATGGATCCCGGGATGAAGGAGTTAGGCCTTGTAATTCTGACTTGTCTTTTCCTCTCCTTCGGTGAGTTAATGGAAAGAATATTAAGGTGCTTATTATTCTTGAGAGGAGCATGAGAAGGCACAAAGCCTTCTGCAGCATTGCTCAGAAAATAATTTGTAAAGTTAATCATTGACATTTGTTCAAGGACTTTTACAAAAGAGTGTCCCAGGATGACCACATAGGCCATAGCTTGAAGCCATGGGAGAATTTGATATCTGAAGCATATTTGTGAGAATGTTTATGGAAAAGGAATTTACTGAATTTCACTCTTAGAAATAATTAAAATAGTTAGAAGTTAAAGATTCAATGAATGTTGTAAAGTTACTATATTTTACTAGAGCTTATAGAAGTTAGGACTTCTTAGAGACATTTTAGCTAGAAACGTTTTAAAGAGATAAGTGAGCTCAGGATTTTAGGGGCAAACAGGATTTAGGGAAATAAGTAGTAAACTGAAGAATGTAGAATGGGTTACAATGTAATCACGTTAAATATGGGACACATTACAAGAGGTAGATAATAGATGATAAGGCTGATTCTGAGAGAGTCACTAAAGCAGGAACTCTGTTTGAAGAGCAACAATGATTAATGGAGATAATAAATGTGGGAGAGGGAGAACTGCAAATTTCAAGCCTGAGGCCTAATGTTTTTGTAAAAGTATAAAAGAGAAACTTAAACTTGGATAAACAGGCAGTCCATAGAAAACTGAGGGGCTGTCTTATTCGCCAACACCGTTCATCTCTTCAGGTTGAATCCCTGGAAGCTCTGGCTTATGTTGAGGACTAGGACAAGTTCAGATGAGACACTGGGAAATATGTGTTATTCTTTTGATGCATTGAATTGTTGTGTGGTTTGTGCATCATTTCTCTCAGTTGTAGGCTTGTTACTACACATGAATTTGATCTTTGAAGATTATTTCAACCATATTTTCATTTTTTTGTATAGCTATTTCTACTTTTACTTTGCTTTCCTATTTTCTGTGTCTTTTGTTGCTGTTGCATCACTTCATTGTTTAACGTAGGTATGCATTCCTATATTAACTGTGGCTTCTTGTTATTCTGTGGGGGCTGTTCTGATTTTCTTGTCAGATTTGCTTTCTTTATTCCTCAGTTGGCACTTCGCTCTGGTGGTGCTTTTTTGCCTTGAGACTAATGTCATTGGTTATCTTTATAAATCTGTTGTCTTCTCCGTAATGTTTATTGCTTATGGTGCCTTTAATTTATTTTTATATTTGCCATTTATCTGTGCCACTTTTTTAAATCTCCTCAATCTTTTACTATGGTATTGTAGTTCTCTCAGCATAAGTTGTGCCTGATCTTTTTGGGTGTCAGCACCTGAGAGGGTAGCAGGCAGGAAGGCCAGGGGTCTTCAAACGGAGGAAATAGCCTGCAAATGTCAGACATTTATGTCTGTTTTAAGGGGCAGAAGGAAGCAAACTAGCGATATTTGTTTGTTTGTTTGTTTTTTCCCTTCTGGATATGTTTAAAAGGTGGTTTCTCTTAAAATATTGTGTTGCCATAATGACACTTCGTTTCATCCGAAGTTAACTATTCTCAGACCTTGAGATAACCAATGGATTTTTCTTATGGAAATGTTTGTCTTAAACTGTGCTATTGTATGTAGTATGCTTTTACCCCAAACTCTGTCCTCAAGTCATTTCCGCCTAATGCCTCAGAACCTACTTGACAAACCAGTATGTTATACTCAGGCATTATTTTCCTAATCTATGTAAATGAAAATATTTGTGTGGTAATATGTCCTTCTACAAGGTTCAAGTTAATCATTTTATGGCCCGAGATGAGTCATCTGATGCCAAGATTATCCCAAAATGTATCTTATGGGTGAGGGGTCCTGGTACCACTCTGAGTTTTAAAACATTCCTTTCTTTCATTAACAGACTGCTGGTGAGTATATAACATCCAGCTGAAGACTAGTAGGGGGGTATTCTTTCTATCCCCTTCTGATGCCTATGTCAGAAGTTTTCTCTATCTCTTTATACTTTAATAAAACTTCATTATACAAAGCTCTGAGCGATCCAGCCTTGTCTTTGATCCTGGATTGAATTCCTCTCTTCTGGAGGCCAAGAATCCCAGCATATTTTCATTCCTCTACAGCCTTTCACACTGAGACCAGGATCATGGGACACCTGAGAATTCCTGTCTACTATGAATATCAACTGGTGACAGTCTCCATGAAGGTATCTTTCTTAATCTCAGATGGACTGCACCCAACTGCCTGTAAAACCCATGGCTGATGCCTCACATCACACAGCAAGCAAGACAGAAAAACACAGCCGCTCATCAGCAGACAGACTGCCTAATGTCAGACTAATCCCATAGACACCTACAAATGGCACGAACAGATATGGTCCCACCATTAGAGAGGGAAGACTCAGCTGCAGACTCAAGAACATTGTTTTCAGTCTCTCCAACCGCAAAGTCAACAGTAGCCGCTCAATCAGCTTTATCAACTTGGAGTGAAGAGGAGGAATAACAAATATAATGTGGCAGTTTGTGAAGAAATAACCATTAACACAGTAAGTAGGGAAATGTGAAGACAGAGAAATATGTTGTGGGCAAAGAAATGTGGTAAAAACTCAAAAGATAATGAAAGAAAAAATGGGCAGGCTCCCTGAAAATGACTTGAATGTTGTGGTAGTAAAGGTGATAAAACATTCCAGAAAGGGAATGCAGAAAAGACGAGAACCATTTCTGAAAGCCCTAGAAAAATGCATAAGTAAAAACAAACAATTAACACAGAAAAGGACTTCGGTCTCCTATATGCTAATACACACTGTTGTACAGTAGAAGCCAGCACAACATTGTAAACAAATTATCCTCCAACTTAGAAATGCAGATTAAAATGAAACACAGATGTTCAAAGGCACAAAAGACCTGACAAAGTTAATTGATACTTATAGGACATTTCAGTGAAACACAGCAGAATATACAGTTTTCTAAAGTGAAAATAAAACATTTTCAGTATATATCACAAAGTGGATCTCAAATCAAGCCTTGGAAAATTTAAGATATTGGTAATTGTATCAATCTTTCTTCTTCTTCTTCTTCTTTTTTTTTTTACCACTATGCTATGATTTACATATCATATTTTGTGGGCAAGGACTTGAAAAACACAAATCCATGTAGAATAATGAATACAACTCTACATGGCCATGAGATCACACATGAAGTCTGAGCGAAAATAAAAGAAAAATCTTAGAAGTAAATATTAAAAATATTATTATATGAAAGTTATAGAACATACGAAAGCAGTAAAAAAGTAAAGTTGATAAATACTACATATCTCAAGTAATCAACATAACCTTAAATCTAAAGCTTTTAGAGAAAGCAGAAAAAGCAGAGAAAATTCCCCAAAGTGAAGAGAAGAGGAAGAAATGATAAAAATCAGAGCAGAAATTAAAGAAAGGAAATGATGGGAAAAAAAAAAAAAGAAAAAGCCAAAATCAGTATCACTAATCAAGGTCCAGACTTATCAAGAAAAAAAGGACAAACAAATCAATCAAATGTGTCATGACAAAAGATGACATTATAACTGATACCACAGAAATAATAAAGAATCATAAGCGCCTACAGCAAACAACTATAAGACAATAAAATTTAGAGTCTGATCCATGGACAAATGCTCAGAAATTCAACTAAGAAGAAACAGAAAATATGAAATATGAAAATATGAAAAAAAAAATCCAGTTGACAAACTTAAAGCCAGATGGCTTCACGTGGAAATTTTATGAGCCAGTCAGAGAACTGCTAGCACATACACTTCTGAAACACTTACAAAATTCTAGAGTGGAAGGAAAACCAAAACTCATTCTACAAGGTCAACATCACCCTGATACCAACACTGAGATAACCGAGAAAAAGAAAGTTAGAGACCAATGTCACATAGATGAACAGAGGCAAACATCCTTAGCAAAATAGGAGCAAAAAAATGCACCAATACAAAGGCTTGAACACCATTATTAAGTGTGGGGTTTATTCCAGATATGGAAACAACCTTCAGTAGCTGCATATCAATGTATAGTGAAAGATTAAAACCATATGATAAACTCAGTAGTTGGTGAAAAATTTTGATATAATTCAACAAGTGTTTCTGATAGAAACGCTCCAAAAACTGAGCATAGACCTCAACTTATCAAAGGCACACAGATCAAGTCTATAACAACCTATCACCTCTTACCATTAAAAATGACCATCACTGAAAAAAAAAAAAATCTACAACAGGGGACTGCCCTGTTAGTCCAGTGGCTAAGACACTATGATCCCTCTGTGGGAGTTCTGAGTTTTATCCCTGGTCATGGAATTAGTTTCCACAAACAGCAATTGAGGTTTGTGACAACCAACTAAAGAAGAAAATATATATGTGTCAATATTAATGCATTTAAGTGGAATCCAGAAAACAGGTGCTAAATAACCCATTTTGAGTGTAGGAAGGGATGGACTCATAGACAGACTTGTGGACACAGTGCAGGAAGGATGTATGTAGCATACCAAGTATGTAGTAGATAGCTATTGCTGTGGAGTGCTCTAGCGGAATTGGTTTTGGAGTAGGAGAGGAGGCCCAAGAGGGAGATGGCAGGACTGTTCCAACAGCTATATTTACTAATAACTGATTTATTTTGCTGGGCAGCAGACACTAACACAACATTGCAAAGAAAGCAAATCAGTCCTTGGCTAACTGGTGCTAGTGACAGGTAAAGCATCACAGTGTGTGTCAAGTAAAATGTGTAAACAGGATGGCTTTAGAACATATAAAAAAAGCAAAAGCAAAAAAATAAATAAATAAAAAGACAAACTTAAATGCAGAGCTATTTTAGCCAGAATAAATTCAGACTCTATACTTCCATCCCTTCACGTCACTAATTTGTCATTATTTCTAAAAGTAAAGAATGGCTTTCTAAAAGTAAAATAAACATATATGGTTATATATTTTCATAAACTAATGTCACCAATTTATGAAAACATGAATCCCCTCAAGTTTTAATAAGTAATAGCTGACCTTTGACTTTCAGAACTATGCTAAGTAGGAACTAGTAAACATAGGTAAACAATGAGGTGTAGCACAAGAATCCCTTACATTGCAATTCTAAAATGTGTGCTACTGACTGGGAAAAATGCATAGTCCAAAAATGAAGAATTATCTTTCCTTCATGAGGCCTTTCATTCTAAGAAGGAATTAATCATGAGGAGCAACTTCACAAGTATTGCTAAAAGACTGCTCTGAAGAAGGATAGGAGGATCCAGGTTTTACAGAAGTTTTGGTACAAGGATCAAGTATGAGAATGTCTGAAAGAAAAACTGGACACCAAAAGTGATTCAGATATTTTCTACCTATTGGAAGATGCAAGAATCTGGGCTCCTTGAAATAATTCCTTTAATAAGCACCTTAACTGGGACTAGTACCTATTTTTTCAGTCTCAAGTCAGTTCTTCAGGCAATATAGGTGGCAAGTGAAGTAAGTAAGGACTTGATAGCGGGGAACCTGATTTCATCAAGAGTTACGCACTTATGGATAGATGCAATGGCTTGTGAATTGATTACTGCAGCATCCTGTATTTACTGATATGGCCTGCAAATTTCTTGGCTCACAGTGTGCTCTATTCTCTACAACCTCAGAAAAACTTACTATCTCTTGAAAGATTCTTACACTCTCAAAGAAATTGACATTGGGCTTCTACTTCAACAGGACACAAGTTCAGTTCAGCCACTCAGTCGTGTCAGACTCTTTGCCACCCTGTGAATGGCAGCACGCCAGGCCTCCCTGTCCATCACCAACTCCCGGAGTTCACTCAGACTCACATCCATTGAGTCAGTGATGCCATCCAGCCATCTCATCCTCTGTCGTCCACTTCTCCTCCTGCCCTCAATCCCTCCCAGCATCAGAGTCAGAGGACCTAAAGTAATGTGAAAATATCCAATACAGGTTTAATACAAATCCCAAAGAGACTGACAGCAAACTATAAATCTGAAGAAAATAATCTGAAACACTTCAAGACCAAGGAAGGGTAATATGTATATTTACAATTGTGTACCTAACTGATATGTTTAAATAAGCATATATACATATACTATGTACATATTTATCTCTATACATATGTATACACACACAGACACATATTTCCAATTGTACTGAAATTTTCTCTGGAAAATTCTCAAAAATATGCTTTACATTAAGGCATAACACAAAGAACCAATATTTCAAAGGGTAAGTCACAAGGGAAATTATGTAATTCTCTGAGGTGAATGTAAGTGAAAGCACTTTTTGCAAATCATCAGATTCTACAAAAGCACATACCTTCAGTTACATACCTCCTGCAAAATATATACTGCTACCTCTAGACAGCAAAATTTTATACCTAAATTTTTGACATATATATATATGCATGTATATGTGTAGCTATATAGAAACTAATGGTTGCCCAGGTAGTACTAGTACTAGGGAACCTGCCTTCTAATGCAGAGGTCATAGACATGCACGTTCGATTCATGGGTTGGGAAGATCTCCTGGAACTAAGGATGGCAACACATTCCTATTTTTTCAGAATCCCATGGATTGAGAATACATGATGGTGAGAGTCTGTGTGATACAGAGTGTAAGACAGGAGTGTAGTGACTTAACATACGATATATTGCAAAGGTCATGAGGAAGGAGGCTTGGTATACGCAAAGGTGTGATCAAGCCTCAGGAAACGCCCTGTTCCCGAGCATCTACCCCAAAACCAGAGTCTGTGTTATGCTCTCACCTACACCTCAGACTTTATGGGGGGCTCTCTCCCATAACTGTTTCTCTCAGAGAAGGAGTAAACGTGCAGCTCCAAGGCAATAAAAATTCCTGGGCATGACAAGAGTGGTTCAGCTCACAGACTCCTCTGAAGGTTAGCTAGCCCACCTGTATATGTTTATCCGGCCACATGTGATTGTTTACAGCCTCCAAACCTGAGAGGCATGAGATGTTTTAGACTTATTAAAGGCAAATTCTTTAGGGGAGTTGGAAATTATTAGTATAGTGGGTTGGCTAGGAATTATATTGGTGAAGGGTTTTTTCATTTGTTGTGCCACTAATTACTGCTAATTCCCTGCCCTGGGTGTGACAAGGGTGTTTCAGGTCAAACCTCTCTACTGACAGACTAGCTTGTGTGACGGGATTATCCATACTCCGGCCACTCACTACACACATGATTGTTTACTACCTCTCAATGATAAACAGCACAGAGAGTTTTGAAGTATTTTGAGAGTCTTAATTAGTATAGGGCTTTTCTCATTGTTGAGTAAATGATTGCCGCCAGGTCTCCATCCTTAGTCACCTGGGAATATATTAATCAATGTATTTGGAATGTAGAAAATGAATTATAGTAGTTTTAAAGTTAGCAATACTAGAGTTTTTGAGATAATGAATTTTCTCTTTTGTCATAAATCACTGTACTTTGTTATAAATCACTGTGTCCTTGCTATGTAAAAATGTAACTTTATCACTATCTTAAGATTAATAGACCTTAAGGGGAACACTGGTGAAAGGATTTTCATTTGTTGGGTTGATGTTTGCTGCTAAATCTCCGTGTTCCCTGCCCTTATAATGAATATAACTAGCATACAGGAGAAATAAGTATTAACCTTTAAGCATATAGGAGAAATAAGTATTAACCTTTAAGTTTAATCATGTTAACCTTGGGTTAAATAAATTCCTTTCTTGATTGTAACTCACTAGACCCTCATTTTATAGGAATGCAACTTTATTTGGAGGGTGGTGCCTGGTATAAGAAAAAACAGCCTTGGAAAAAATAAGTTTTTGGTTATCAGAAAGAAAGGATCATAAAATGTCAGCAGGTCTCATGGCCAGAAGCTGATGTAAAATCCCTAAGACCTTTTTATGTGATGCACCTGATTTTGATAAAAGTCAGGACTGCTGACCCCCACATGACTCTGTATTCATCCCTGTGTGTAACAGAAGGTATATAAGCAAAACCAAAAATAAAGAAATTCGATCAGTTTCTGGAAAGACTGATTCTCCCATGTCGTTTCTTTCTTGCTCCCCATTTTTCTGGCTGAATTCCTATTTGGAGCATGGATGCTATTCCACATAAACCAAGTTATTCAGCCTCTTTTTCTCCACTAATTTTCCTACTACACTATCCGTTTCTAATCTCTCTATATATCTGTAGTTAAATATGTATTTTTCCAAGGACGCCGACTCTGTCCCCACCTTTGAATCACCCTAGATCCACATGGCTGGATCCCGCCAATATATCACTTCAACGGGTTCATATATATATATATATAAATATATATATAAATATACACACACACACACACACACACACACACACACATATATATATATATAAGTAATAAGTAATATTAATAAGTAATAGCTGACTTTTGAGTTTCAGAACTCTGTTAAGTAGAAATTAGTAAACATAGGTTAACACTGAGGTGGTGCACAAGAATCCCTTATATTGCAATTCTAGAATGTGATATATATATAGTATGCGAAGTATATAGTACAAGTGTATTAGTGTACAACTTGTTCATTTCATATATTACCAATGGCATGCTGAGCAAAAAAAAACAGTTCACTTACTCACTTCACTTCAGTCAGAGTCGTGTCCAGCTCTTTGTGTCATTATGAATTGCACCACGCCAGGCCTCCCTGTCCATCACTAACTCCCGGAGTTCATCCAAAGATATGTTCATCAAGACGATGATGCCATCTAGCCATCTCATACTCTGTTGATCCCTTCCCCTCTTGATCCAAATCCCTCCCATTATTAGAGATTTTTATAAGTCAACATTTCGCATGAGGTGGCCAAAGTACTGGACCAGCATTCATTTCAAAGAACACCCAGGACTGATCTCCTTAAACATGGACTGCTGGGATCTGCTCGCAGTCCAAGAGATGCTCAAGAGTCTTCTCCAACACCACAGTTCAAAAGCATCATTTCTTTGGCGCTCAGTTTTTCTGAGAGTCCAACTCTCGCATCCATACCTGATCACTGGGAAAAATATAGCCTTGACTATACCAACTTTCATTTGCAAAGTAATGCCTCTGCTTTTTAATATGCTGTCTAAGTTGGGCATAACTTGCCCTCCAAGAAGTAAACATATTTTAATTTTATGGCTGAAGTCAAAATCTGAAGTGATTTTGGAGCCCAAAAATTAAAGCCTGACACTGTTTTGACTGTTTCCACATCTATTTCCCATGAAGAGAAGGGACCAGATATCATGATCTTTGTTGCAGAATGTTAAGCTTTAAGTGCAGTTTTTCACTTTCTTCTTTCACTTTAATCAAGAGGCTTTACAGTTCCTCTTCATTTTCTGCCAAAAGTGTGGTGTCATTTGCATATCTGAAGTTATTGATATTTTTCCTAGCAATCTGGACTCTAGCTGTGCTTCTTCCAGCCTAGTTTATCATAATGCACTCTGCATACAAGTCAAATAAGCAGGGTGGCAATATACAGCCTTGACGTCCTCGTCTTTCTATTTGGAAAGAGTCTGTTGTTCCATGTCTAGTTGTAATTGTTGCTTCCTGACAGGCAATGGCAACCCACTCCAGTACTCTTGCCTGAAAAATCCCATGGGTGTAGGAGCCTGGTAGGGTGCAGTCAATGGGGTCGCTAAGAGTTGGACACGACTGAGTGACTTCACTTTCACTTTTCACTTTCATGCATTGGAGAAGGAAATGGCCACCTCCTCTCGTGTTCTTGCCTGGAGAATCCCAGGGAAGGGGGAGCCTGGTGGGCTGCCATCTCTGGGGTCGCACAGAGGAGGACACGACTGAAGCGACTTAGCAGCAGCAGCAGCAGACCTGCGTATAGGTTTCTGCAGAGGCAGGTCAGGTGGTCTGGTATTTCCATCACTTTCAGAATCTTCCACAGTTTATAGTGATCCACATATTTAAAGCCTTTGGCATAGTCAATAAAGCAGAGATGGGTGGTGTTTGTTTGTTTTTCTTACTTTTTCAATGATCCAAGATTGTTTGCATTTGGATTTCCGCTTCCTCTGCCTTTTTAAAAACCAGTTTGAACATCTGGAAGTTCATGGTTCATGTATTTATGACGTCTGGCTTGGATAGCTTTGAGCATTACTTTACTAGAATGTGAGATGAGTATAACCGTGTGGTAGTTTGAGCATTTTTTGGCATTTTGTTTCTTTGGGATTGGAATGAAAAGTGAATTTTTCCAGACACAGGGCCACTGCTATGTTTTCCAATTTGCAGGTTTTTGAGCACAGCACTTTCACAGCATCATATTTCAGGATTTGAAACAGCTCAACTAGAATTCCATAACCTCCACTGGCTTTGTTCATAGTGATGCTTTCTAAGGCCCACTTAACTTCACATTCCAGGATGTCTGGCTCTAGGCGAGTGATCACTCCATTGTGAATATCTGGGTCATGAAGATCTTTTTTGTACAGTTCTACTGTGTATTTTTGCCAGCTCTTCTTAATGTCTTCTGTGTCTCTTAGGTCGTAACATTTCTGTCATTTGTCAGGCCATCTATGCATGAAATATTCCCTCAGTAATTCTAATTTTCTTAAGAGTATCTCTAGTCTTTCACATTCTTTTGTTTCCCTCTATTTCTTTGCATTTATCACTGAGGAAGTATTTCTTATCTCTCCTTGCTAATCTTTGGAACACTGTTTTCAGATACTTATATCATTCCTTTTCTCCTTTCCTTTTCACTTCTCTTCTTTTCCCAGCTATTTCTAAGCCCTCCTCAGACAACTATTTTGCTGTTTTGCATTTCTTTGAGGATGGTCTTGATCCCTGTCTCATGTGCAATGTCACAAACATCTGTCCATAGTTCATCATTCACTCTGTCAGATTTAGTTCCTTAAATCCATTTCTTACTTCCACTGTATAATCATAAAGGATTGGATTTAGGTCATAACTGAAAAGTTGGCTTAAAGGTCAACATTCAGAAAACTTAGATCATGGCATCTCTTCCCATCACTTCATGGGAAATAGATGGGAAAACAGTGGAAACTCTGTCAGACTTTTTGTTGTTATTGTTGGGGGGGGGGGGGGCGTTGTGGGCTCCAAAATCACTGCAGATGGTGATTGCAGACATGAAATTAAAAGACGTTTTCTCCTTGGAAGAAAAGTTATGACCAACCTAGATAGCATATGCAAAAGCAGAGACATTATTTTGCCAACAAAGAACCGTTTAGTCAAGGCTATGGCTTTTCCAGTTTTAATGTATGGATGTGAGAGTTTGACTTTGAAGGAAGCTGAGCATTGAAGAATTGATGCTTTTGAACTGTGGTGTTGGGGAAGACTCTTGAGAGTCTCATAGACTGCAAGGAAATCCAACCAGTCCGTTCTAAAGACATGGGTGTTCTTTGGAAGGAATGACAGGGAGGACTGGGGTGCTGTGATTCATGGGGTCGCAAAGAGTTGGATAAGACTTAGCAACTGAATTGAACAGAATGTGTGGAAAATTAAACAGCACTTTGTGTATGGCTCAATGAGGCAAAGAATAACTCACAGGGAAATGAGAACATATTCTGAGGTGATCCAAAATGAAAACACAGTGTAGAAGGTCATCAGATAGAGCAGAAGAATAGCCCATATATGTTTAATGTTACACAAAAATAAAGCTATCCAGTTCTGTGAAGAAGCTAATGCCTTCTTCAAAAGCTGAAAAAAATATATAATTTCACAAGAAGAAAGAGGAAATGAACAAATATTAGTATGGGTATCACTTAAGTTCAGTTCGGTCGCTCAGTCGTGTCCAACTGTGACCCCATGAATCGCAGCACGCCAGGCCTCCCTGCCCATCACCAACTCCCGGAGTTCACTCAGACTCATGTCCATCGAGTCAGTGATGCCATCCAGCCATCTCATTCTCTGTTGTCCCCTTCTCCTCCTGCCCTCAATCCCTCCCAACATCAGAGTCTTTTCCAATGAGTCAACTCTTCACATGAGGTGGCCAAAGTACTGGAGTTTCAGCTTTAGCATCATTCCTTCTAAAGAAATCCTAGGGTTGATCTCCATCAGAATGGACTGGTTGCATCTCCTTGCAGTCCATGGGACTCTCAAGAGTCTTCTCTAACACCAAAGTTCAAAAGTATCAATTCTTCGGTGTTCAGCCTTTTTCACAGTCCAACTCTCACATCCATACATGACTAGTGCAAAAACCATAGCCTTGATTAGATGTACCTTAGTCAGCATATGTTAATATAAATAGAAAAAGAATACAGAAAATAGAACATGAAACAGAAATAATGAAAAGAATATTAGGTAAACTAAACAACAAAAGGAGCAGATTTAGTTACCGAAATGAGAGTGAATAAGATGCCATTGCTACTAAACATACTAAAAAAGGAGGAATTTGGCTGTTTATGACAGATATATCTCTCAAAAAAAGTCTCAAAATGTGAAACAGTCAAATTGTTAGAATAACAGAGTGACTAAGATATTTAAATACTGGAAAAAATGAATAGATTCATAAAAAAAAGAAGTTGAGTTGGTTATCCCAGTGTTTGTAAAGAAGCCCTTAGAATCAGATTTTTTAAATGCTGTGCTAGTCAGGTCTGTAGGTGTCCAATATGCTACTGGAGATCAGTGGAGAAAGGAAAGAATGAAGAAAGAATGAAGACATAGAGCCAACACGAAAGAATACCCAGTTGTGGATATGACTGGTGATAGAAGCAAGGTCCGATGCTTCAAAGAGCAATATTGCATAGGAACCTGGAATGTCAGGTCCATGAATCAAGGTGAATTGGAAGTGGTCAAACAGGAGATGGCAAGAGTGATCATCAACAGTGAATTAAATCAGTGAATTAAAATTGACTGGAATGGGTGAATTTATCTCAGATGACCATTATATCTACTAGTGTGGGCAGGAATCCCTTAGAAGAAATGGAGTAGCCACCATGGTCAACAAAATAATCTGAAATGCAGTACTTGGATGCAATCTAAAAAATGACAGACTTATTTCTGTTTGTCCAAGGCAAACAACATAACAATAATCTAAGCCTATGCACCAAATAGAAATGCTGAAGAAGCTGAATTTGAAGAGCTCTATGAAGAGCCACAAGACCTTTTAGAACTAACAACCAAAAAGTTATCCTTTTCATTATAGGGGACTGGAATGCAAAAGTAGGAAGTCAAGAAACACCTCAGATAACAGATAATTTGGCCTTATACACAGAAAGAAGCAGGGCAAAGGCTAATAGAGTTTGGCCAAGAGAATGCACTGATCATAGCAAACACTCTCTTTCAATAACACAAGAGAAAACTCTACACATGGATATCACCAGATGTTCAACATCGAAATCAGATTGATTCTGTTATTTCTAGTCAAATATGGAGAAGCTCTATACAGTCATCAAAAACAAGATTAGGAGCTGACTGTGGCTCAGATCATGAACTCCTTATTGCCAAATTCAGACTTAACTTCAAGGAAAGTAGGGAAAACCTTTAGACTATTCACTTCAGTTCAGTTCAGTTCTGTCCCTCAGTCGTGTCCGACTCTTTCAGACTCCATGAATTGCAGCACACCAGGCCTTGCTGTCCACCACATTTTTTCAATTTTCCCTCCCTTTGGTTGATTTCAATTTACATGGTTTGGATGACAGAGACCATATTTCATATGATTTACATTATTAATGATTATTCTAGGGCTTAATATAAACCCAATTATCAGGAATTTTCTGGAGATTATTCCATGTGCAGTTGAGGCAGATGTGTATTCTTCTGTTTGTTTTGGGTGGAATGTTCTGCACATCTGTGTTTGGTCCAGTAGATGAATTGTCGTTTAGGTTTTCTCTTCCCTCAGCGGTCTTATCTTCTTCTTGAATTATTTGAATATTTATTGCTGAATATTAATTCTTGGACTATAATTCTTGCTCATGTTTTGCAGTTTTTTAACTTCACGTTAGCCTAAAGGCAGAGAAACCTTTCAAATATTAGTTAACTGTAACTCTTTGATGATGTGAACTTGTGTGTGTGTGTGTGTGTGTGATATAACCATATATCTTTAATATAAAGGTACTGTGAAACATATATAATTAATA
This sequence comes from Budorcas taxicolor, assembly GCF_023091745.1. Taxonomy (NCBI): domain Eukaryota; kingdom Metazoa; phylum Chordata; class Mammalia; order Artiodactyla; family Bovidae; genus Budorcas; species Budorcas taxicolor. The sequence goes on along the minus strand of NC_068936.1, from coordinate 6,396,734 downwards.
TAATCATTGGAATGACTGATACTGAAACTGCAACTGTAATATTTGGCCACCTGATGTGAAGAACTGACTCATTTGTGAAGACTCTGTTGGTGGAAAAGATTGAAGACACGAGGAGAAGGGAACAACAGAGGATGCATTGTTGGATGGCATTACCAATTTAATGGATAGGAATTCGAGAAAACACCTGGGATCTGTTTTGGACAGGAGGGTCGGAATGCTGCAGTCCATGGTATGGAAAAAAATCAGATATGATTATTTGTGTGTGACTAAACTGAATATATGTAATGCCATTTGTTTCATATCATTTTTTTATTTAAAGTCTGTTTTGTCTACTATTAGTGTAATAACTATGGCACTCTATTGCTTATTGCATGCTTAAAATGTTCCTTACAATGTAATGTTGGAAATATATTCAATTATATGATTAGTCTCTTTGACAGTCTATAGTTACCATATTAAAAAAAAAATCCATTATTCTAGCTTCTAGTATACCACTTTAATATGTGGAGATTATGTGGAGGTTTATTGTTTTTTTTTTTTTTTTTTCCTATTTCTTTTACTAAATAGATTTCCGAGTGATTTTAAGAAGTAGTTCTAGACATTTTGTTTGGTGTTGTTATTCATTGAGTCATGTCCAACCTTTGTGACTCCTTGGACTGCAGAACACCAGGCCTCCCTCTTTTTCACCGATTGCCATAGTTTGCTTTAACACATGTCCATTAAATTGGTGATGCCGTCCAGCTATGTCATCTACTATCAGCACCTTTTCCTGTCCTCAATCTTTCCCAGTGTCATGGTGTTTTCTAAACTTGGTTCTCAGAATCAGTCTGGCAAAATCCTCACGTTTCAGCTTCAGCATTAGTGCTTCAGAAGTATCTTCAGGGTTAGTTTCCTTGAGGATTGATTGGCTGGATCTCTTTGCAGTTCACGGGACCCCTAAGAGTTTTCTCCAGCATCACATTTTGAAGGCATCAGTTCTTCAGCTCTCAGCCTTCTTTAGATTCCATTTCTCACATATTTACATGACTAAAGGATAAACGATAGTGGTTTGTGACTGAGGAGACCTTTGTGTTAATAAGTTCATGTTTCTTCTTTCTAATACAAGGTCAAGGTTTTTTCATAGCTTTTCCTCCAAGAAGCAAGGGGCTCTTCATTTCATGCCTCCAGTCACCATTCACAGTGATTTTGGAGACCAAGAAAACTAAGTCTGTCAATTATTCCATGTTTTCTCCTTTTATTTGCCAAGTAGTGAAGGGACCAGACACCTTGTGTTGTTCATTTGGCTATTGAGTTCTCAGCAAGGTTTCTACTTTCCTCATTCATCCTCCTCTTTTGTTTCTCTTCACTTTCTCTTTTAACAGTGTTTACACCTGCATATCTAAGGTTGTTGGAGTTTATCCTAGAAACCATGACTCCAGTTTATTATTCATCCAGCCTGGCATTTTGAATAGTGTAGTCCACATATATTTCACATAAGCAGAGTGATAATAGGCAGTCTTGTCATTCACCTTACCCAGGTTTAAACTGATCAGTTATTCCATGTCTTGTCCCAACTCTTGCATCTTGAACTGCATACATATTTCTAAGGTGACAGGTTAGAAGGTCTGTGACTCCTGTCTCTATCAAACTGTTCACAGTTTACCGTGATACACACAGTCAGTGTCTCTAGTGGAGTCACTGAAGCAGAAGTAAATGCTTTTTTGAAAATCCCTCGTTCCTTCTAGGATTCAGTGAATGTTTCCAAACTGTTCTCTGGTTTGATTATTGTTTCCAGGTCTAGCTTTCACCTGTGGAAGTTCTTAGTTTATGTACTGCTGTAGAATTTTGAATTTTATGTGAAAGGAGCAATAGTGCACACTTGTTTTTAACATTTTTTTGGCATCACCTTCCTTTGGTGTTAATGAAAACTCACATTTTCCAATCTCATAGCCACTGATGAGTTTTCCAAATCAGATGACATATGAACTCAGTGTCCCAATTTAACAGCCTATTTAAGAGTTCAGCAGTTTCATGTTATCTTAAACCCTTCATATCTGAATAAGATCTTTATTGGTGTTAGTTTTGGCTCATTCATAATTTTAAGAATGTTCTACCATGCTTTATTTGACTGGAGAGTTTATAGTGAAAGATCAGCTGCTGTTTTTATGGGGATCTGACCGTATGATATTTATGTCTTTACTCTTGCTGCGCTTAATTATTTTTGGTGTGTGTGTTTAAATTTTCATTGTGTGATAAAAATATTGTTGTGGGGTTTTTCACTTTGGGTTCATCCTGTTTGGAACATTCTCCTGTATTGGGATTCAGGGAGCTATTTCCTTCCTCATTTAATGGAGGTTTTTAACTTTTATCTCTTGAAGAATTTTCTCAGGCCCCACCCCCCTACACACTTTCGTTCTCTTTTCCTCTTCTTTCTTTTTTTCTTTTGGTCTTTTCTATGTGGATATCCTCATAGTAGGGCATTTAATATTGTCCAAGGATTCTCACAACTTTTCATGTTTTCCTTCTTTAAAAAAAAAAAAAAAATACACATACCACTGTGTTTCGTTTATTCCCTCCTTTCCCAGTTCAGTTTACTTCAGTCTTTCAGTTGTGTCTGATTCTTGGTGACCCCATGAATTGCAGCACACCAGGCCTCCCTGTCCATCACCAACTCCTGGAGTTCACTCAAACTCATGTCCATCAAGTTGGTGGTGATGCCATCCAGCCATGTCATCCTCTGCCCTCAACTTCTCCTCCTGCCCCTAATCCTTCTCAGCATAAGAAACTTTTCCAGTGAGTCAACTCCTCACACAAGGTGGCCAAAGTATTGGAATTTCATCTTTATCATTAGTTCTTCCAGTGAACACCCAAGACTGATCTTTACAATGGACTGGTTGGATCTCATTGCAGTCCAAGGGAGTCTCAAGAGTCTTCTCCACCACCACAGTTCAAAAGCATCAATTCTTCAGTGCTCAGTTTTCTTCACAGTCCAACTCTACATCCATACATAACCATTTTGTTTTTTTTTTAAATTTAAATTTATTTATTTTAATTCACAGCTAATTACATTATAATATTGTATTGTTTTTGCCATTCACCAACATGAATCCACCATGTGTGTTCATGTGTTCCAAATCCTTCACCCCCTTCCCTCCTCCCATACCATCCTCCTTGGTCATTGCAGTGCACGAGCCCCAAGCAGCCTGCATCCTGCATTAAACCTAGATTGGCGATTCTCTTCTTATATGATATTATACATGTTTCAATGCCATTCTCCCAAATCAATCCACACTCTCCCTCTCCCACAGGGTCCAAAATAATGTTCTGTACATCTGTGTCTCTTTTGCTGTCTCGCATACATGGTTATCATTACGATCTTTCTAAATTCCATATATATGTGTTTGTATACTGTATTGGTGTTTTTCTTTCTGACCTACTTTACTCTGTATAATCAGCTCCAGTTTCATCCACCTCATTAGAACTGATTCAAATGTATTCTTTTTAATGGCTGAGTAATACTCTGTCGTGTATAGGTACCACAGGTTCCTTATCCATTCGTCTGCTGATGTACATCTAGGATTGCTTCTGAGTCCTGGATATTATAAACAGTGCTAAAAATGATAGCCTTGACTAGTCGGACCTTTGTTGGCAAAGTAATGTCTCTGCTTTTGAATATGCTATCTAGGTGGGGCATAACTTTCCTTCCAAGGAGAAATTATCTTTTAATTTCATGGCTTCAATAACCATCTGCATTGATTTTTCATCCTCCCCAAAATAAAGTCTGACACTGTTTCCAATGTTTCCCCATCTATTTCCCATGAAATGATGGGACCAGATGCCATGATCTTAGTTTTCTGAATGCTGAGCTCTGAGCTAACTTTTTCACTCTCCTCTGTCACTTTCATCAATACGTTTTTAGTTCCTCTTCACTTTCAGCCATAAGGGCGGTGTCATCTGCATATCTGAGGTTATTGATATTTCTCCCTGCAATCTTGATTCTGCCTTGTGCTTCTTCCAGCCCAGCTTTCTTCATGATGTACTCTGCATAGGTTAATTATTTCTCTGTCTCAGATAGTGTGCTGTTGTTGGTTCCTTCCAAGGCTTTGCTAATCTCTGTTATTGCATTGATTATTACTGGTCGATTCTTCTTCATTTTTTATAGATGCATGGTAACCATGATTCTTTCTTCTCAATCCGGGCCTCCAGTGTATTTTCTGGCAACTTCCCTTAGCTTTCAAGATTTGGTTCATCTTTTCTCTCATTATCTTGAAATATTTTTCAGGAAAACTTCCTATCTCCTCTTCTTTTGTTCGTTTTGGTGAATTTGTATTATGTACCTTCACCAGCTACATATTTCTATCCCTTTTCTTTTTGTTTAGATTATTGTGGTTTGGGTCCCCTTTCTGCAGGCTGCAGCATTTAGGATCCAATTTGCGGTGGAACCTGATCTTTGTGGGTGGGATTGGACCAGTAAATTTTCAAAGTTGAATGTTGAGGATATTTTGTGCCTGTGGTCTGTCATGTGGTGCTGGATCACTTCTCTTTGAAGTGCAATGAATTGTCCTGTAATGTACAGTGTGGTGTCTGTGGGATTGGTATGGCTTCAGGTAGCGCCTTTTAAAATATTCATTTTTGTGTTGCTGCTTTAATGGAGAATAGGTGTGTGCTGTCTTGCGCTGAAATTGCTTGCTTCAGCTTGGGGCTTCATTTCCATGTAGGCATGGAACCTTTTGAATGTGCTTCTTTTTTAATGTTCATTGGTGTCATGAGTTAAAAAATGATCTAAAGATCTGGAATTAACTTCATGGCATCTGGGTTTTGGTTCCTGAGTTACAGTAGCATTAAGAATTCTGCATCCTCAAAACAGAAGATAAATCCCAAGATGGACGGTGGAGCAGTTTTCCATAACCAATAACAGTTAAAGGATTCACAGAGGTATAAGGATCACAGCAAAGTGAGGAGGGAGATAGACGTTTCTAGAAGGAGAAAAGGGAGAGTAAAAAGATGAGAGTGCAGTCAACTCAGGAATGAAATTTGTAAGTGAAAATAGATTGTAAATATAGAATTCCTAAAGCATAAATATCGATGAATGAAAAGTTTCAGGAAGCAAAAATTAAGAACCTAGAACAGAATTTAAACTGCTATAATTACTGGAGAAAATTTAGAAGTTGATACAATTGTCAAACTTATATAGTACTATATAGAAATGAAAGTAAAGTGAATGATAAGGAGCAAATAAATATTTACTTTAAAAAGTGAAAGCAATAAAGAATAATCTAAGAATTTTTCTAGAGTTGCTGTGAGTATAGTGGTGTCAGGTCAGTGTCCAATAATCTATTTTTCCTGTTTCTACTTGTTTTCAAAGGCTTTTGATGTCCTTTAATTGCACAGTTCCTGCATTAACTTCAGAGTTTCAGTTTGTGTCAGCTGTCACGTCTGGGCTAGTTCACCCTTCTTTACTTATTTTACTTCCTCATTTTGTAATTCTCTTCTGTGACAAGTTTACACATGACTAGCTTGCACCATAACACGAGGGGACAGCAGGCCCTTATTTGACCTCAACTGCTCAGTGGTGCAGTGGTGAGGATGATCACACTGAAAAGAAATACCTGTGGGATATGTGGGTGGGGTTGCTTAAGGTGGATGGAGCACAGTGGGCTTGCCAGTGCCATAGGTGACATGTACTTCCTCCGTGCATCCTGCCCAGTTTCCTGGGAGATCTGGAAGTGCACTGCCCAAAGTGGGCCCAGCGTTTCATACACTTTTCAAGGCTAAGCCACTCAGGCTCCTAGGTTCTCTGCAAGGGCACTGAACACAATCGGCTATGTGCTTTTTTTCCTTTCCAGGCCCAAACTGCTCAGGCAACTGAGTGGCAGGCAAGGCACCTCCAAGGTTGGTCATGCATCTTATGTACCTGTCAGGTCCCAGCCACTCGGTTGGTTTGTAGGGGAAAGAAGTTAGAGAAGGCAAGATTCAGAAAGAATGAGACCAGCAGTTTACAGGAACAGATCACGTTTAATGAGGCAAGAAAAGGGCAGCAGTCAGATTGGTCAGCTGCTGACCTAACCCAAGACAAGGGTAAGTGTATGTGTGTGTGTGTATATATATACAGTATGAAGTGCAGTACTTGGATGCAATCTCAAAAATGACAGAATGATCTCTGTTCATCTCCAAGGCAAACCATTCAGTATCACGATAGTCCAAGTTTATGCCCCAACGAATAACGCTGAAGAAGCTGAAGTTGAACGGTTCTATGAAGACCTAAAATACCTTTTACTACTAACACCTAAATAATATATATTTATATATATACATATATATATATATAATACAAATACATGTATTTGGAGAATCACTGTCTTAAGCATGCTTGTTCTTCTCCGAGGTTGTTTAGAGCAGTTATCTCACAAACAGGTGGGGCAAGGAATTTTGGAGATGAGTCAGAGGCTGATGGGATGATATGGAAGAAGGAACAGTACAAATCAAATTTTGAGAAAGCAAATGAACAGTATATACTTTAATAATTTCTCAGTTTTATCACTGTATTTCCAGTGTTGTGAAGAAAGCTAACAGGTCAAACAGCAGGTTTCATTTATTATATATATATATATATATATATATATATATATATATATATATATATATATATAAAACTTTCATACTTAGTGTAGATAAGGTAAGGAGCAATGGCTGTGTTTTGCTGGAGCAGCTGTGAAGAGATACCCCACTCTTAAGGTAAGAGAAACCCAAGTAAGATGGTAGGTGTTGCAAAAGGGCATCAGAGGGCACATACACTGAAACCATACTCACAGAAATCTAGTCAATCTAATCACATTAGGACCACAGCCTTGTCTAACTCAATGAAACTAAGCCATGCCCGTGGGGCAACCCAAGATGGGCGGGTCATGGTGGAGAGGTCTGACAGAATGTGTTCCACTGGAGAAAGGAATGGCAAGCCACTTCAATATTCTTGCCTTGAGAACACCATGAACAGTATGAAAAGGCAAACTGATAGGACACTGAAAAGGGAACTCCTCAGGTCAGTAGGTGCTCAATATGCTGCTAGAGATCAGTGGAGAAATAACTCCAGAAAGAATGAAGAGGTGGAGCCAAAGCAAAAACAATACCCAGTTGTGGATGTGACTGGTGACAGAAGCAAGGTCCAAAGCTGTAAAGAGCAATATTGCATAGGAATCAGGAATGTGAGGCCCATGAATCAAGGCAAATTGGAAGTGGTCAAACAAGAGATGGCAAGAGTGAACGTCAACATTCAAAGAATCAGGGAAATAAAATGGATTGGAATGGGGGAATTTAACTCAGATGACCATTACGTCTACTACTGCGGGCAGGAATCCCTCAGAAGAAATGGAGTAGCCATCATGGTCAACAACAGAGTCTGAAATGAAGTACTTGTAAGCAATCTCAAAAATAACAGAATGATCTCTGTTCGTCTCCATGGCAAACCATTCAGTATCATGGTAGTCCAAGTTTACACCTCAACCAGTAACGATGAAGAACCTGGAGTTGAACAGTTCTATGAAGACCTACAAGATCTTTTAGAAATGACACCCAGAAAAGACGTCCTTTTCATTATAGGGGACTAGAATGGAAAAGTAGGAATTCAAGAAACACCTAGAGTAACAGGCAAGTTTGGCCTTGGAATGAGGAATGAACCAGGGCAAAGACTAATAGAGTTTTGCCAAGAAAATGCACTGGTCATAGCAAACACCCTCTTCCAACAACACAAGAGAAGACTCTACTCATGGACATCATGGGTCAATACTGAAATCAGATTGTTTATATTCTTTGCATCCAAAAATGAAGAAGCTGTATACAGTCAACAAAAACAACACCACGATCGGACTGTGTCTCAGATCATGAACTACTTATTACCAAATTCAGGCTCAAATTGAAGAAAGTGGAGAAAATTGCTAGACCATTCAGGCATGACCTAAATCAAATCCCTTATGAGTATACAGTGGAAGTGAGAATTAGATATAAGTGCCTAGGTCTGATAGATAGAGTGCCTGATGAATTATGGAATAAGGTTCATGACATTGCATAGGAGACAGGAATCAATATCATCCCTGTGGAAAAGAAACGCAAAAGAAGTAAAATGGCTGTCTGGGGAGGACTTACAAATTGCTGTGAAAAGAAGAGAGGTGAAAAGCAAAGGAAAAATAAAGAAAGATATAAGCATCTGAATGCAGAGTTCCAAAGAATAGCAAGAAGAGAGAAGAAAGCCTTCTTCAGAGATCAATGCAAATAAACAGAGGAAAAGAACAGAATGGGAAAGACTAGAGATTTCTTCAAGAAGATCAGAGATACCAAGGGAACATTTCATGCAAAGATGGGCTCAATAAAGGACAGAAATGTTCTGGAACTAACAGAAGTAGAAGATATTAAGAAGAGGTGGCAAGAATACACCAAAGAACTGTACAAAAGAGATCTTCACGAACCGGATAATTAACGATGGTATGATCACTCATCTAGAGCCAGACATGAGAAGTCAAGTGGGCCTTAGAAAACATCACTAAGAACAAAGACAGTGGAGGTGATTAGCCATTTCAAGTCCTGAAAGGTGATGTTGTGTAAATGCTGCAGTAGGTATTCCAGCAAATTTGGATAACTCAGCAGTGGCCACAGGATTGGAAAAGGTCAGTTTTCATTCCAAGCCCAAAGAAGAGCAATGTCAAAGAAAGCTCAAACTACTGCACAATTGCACTCATCTCACCTGCTAGTAAAGTAATGCTCAAAATTCTCCAAGCCAGCTTCAGCAATACATGAATTGTAAACTTCCTGATGTTCAAGCTGGTTTTAGAAAAGGCAGAGGAACCAGAGATCAAATTGCCAACATCTGCTGGATCATGGAAAAAGCAAAAGAGTTCCAGAAAAACATCTATTTCTGCTTTATTGATTGTGCCAAAGCCTTTGACTGTGTGGATCACAATAATCTGTGGAAAATTCTGAGAGAGGTGTGAATGACAGACTGCCTGACCTGCCTCTGAAGAAATCTATATGCAGATCAGGAAGCAACAGTTATAACTGGACATGGAACAATAGACTGGTTCCAAATAGGAAAAGGAGTATGTCAAGGCTGTATATTGTCACTCTGCTTATTTAACTCACATGCAGAGTGTATCATGAGAAAAGCTGCACTGGAAGAAACACAAGGTGGAATCAAGATTGCCGGGGGAAATATCAATAACCTCAGATATACAGATGACACCACCTTTATGGCAGAAAGTGAAGAGGAACTAAAACGCCTTTTGATGGAAGTGAAAGAGAAGGGTGAAAAAGTTGGCTTAAGGCTCAATGTTCAGAAAACAAAAGGCCACCGGTCCCATCAGTTCATGGGAAACTGATGGGCAAACACTGGAAACAGTGTCAGACTTTATTTTTGGGGGCTCCAAAATCACTGCAGATGGTGATTGCAGCCATGAAATTAAAAGAGGCTTACTCCTTGGAAGAAAAGTTATGAGCAACCTAGATAGCATATTCAAAAGCAGACACATTACTGTGCCAACTAATGTCCGTCTAGTCAAGGCTTGTGGTTTTTCCAGTAGTCATGTATGGATATGAGAGTTGGACTGCGAAGAAGGCTGGGCGCCGAAGAATTGATGCTTTTGAAATGTGGTGTTGTAGAAGACTCTTGAGAGTCCCTTGGACTGCAAGGAGATCCAAACAGTCCAGTCTGAAGGAGCTTAGCCCTAGGATTTCTTTGGAAGGAATGATGCTAAAGCTGAAACTGCAGTACTCTGGTCATCTCATGTGAAGAGTTGACTCATTGGAAAATTATTTGATGCTGGGAGGGATTGGGGGCAGGAGGAGAAGGGGATGACAGAGGATGAGATGGCTGGATGGCATCACGGACTCGATTTACCTGAATCTGAGTGAACTCTGGGCGTGGTAATGGACAGGGAGGCCTTGCGTACTGCAATTCATGGGGTCGCAAAGATTAGTACACGACTGAGCAACTGAATTGAACTGAACTGAGCCTACTCAGTAATCATGACCACTATCCTACCATGACTGACATATTCAAAGATTGCATCACAGTCAGCAAAAGATAGGCATTTTACAAGTAGAATTATAAATGGTCATTCTTGCTCTATTCCCCTTATATCATGACTTTATTTCCTTCCACCAAGACACCACCCACTATTTCCTAATGAATATTTTGATGTTTCTTCCCTGCTCCTGCAAAGACAGACATAAATCTTTGTGAATGCAGCATCTCAGCATGGTAATAAGTTCTTGGAAAATACACATCATGTTTCCCTTCGTAGCTTCATTATCTATCTTTTTTTACTTAATTTGTAGAGCTACAATTAGACAAAATATTTTCAGTCATAAAAGCCACTTTTCACAACTTTTCCTAAGCATTGTTTGAGATTGAACCTGTCTTCTTTCCTACCAAGTTACTCACAGATATCCAATTCTTCTATGTGTTTCATGTCTACCCAAGTTTCCTTATGTATCTTGCACATCATCTAAGACATAGTGCCTTCCAAATGATGTATTTTAAGTACTTACTGAATTAACAATAAAACAGATGCTAAATAAATTAGCAATCGAGTCATATAAATTATTCAACAAGATCCAATTGTCTCCACTCTTACTAAAACTGGCGTTTCCTATTTTCTGATAATTTAGTAAGGTGGTGTATCTTCTTTATAATGCAATGTCTAGGTTTGTCATAGCTTTTACATCCAAAAGCAAATGACATTTAATTTTAATGACTACAGTCATCATTTCTAGTAATTTTGAAGCCAGAGGAAATTAAGTCTGTCACTGTTTCCACATGATTACCCCTTCTATTTGCCAAGTAATGATGGGACCAGATTCCCTTATCTTTGTTTTTATGAATGTTGAGTTCTCAGCACAGTTTTTCACTCTTCTCATTCACCCTCATGAAAAGGCTCTTTCTTTCCTCTTCACTTTCTATTTGTTTCATTTTACCATCTATATATTTGAGGTTTTTGATGTTTCCCCCAAGAACCTTGATGCCAGCTTGTGATTCACTCACTTGGTATTTTAATAGTATACTCGGCATATGATTCACATAAGCAAGTGACAATAAAGAGCTTTACCATGGTTCTTTCAGTTTTGAACTGGTCAATTGGTCCATGTCCGATCCAATTCTTGTGTCTTGACTCATTTAAGGTTGGTTTCAACTTTTACTTCTTCAAGATTTTTGATGAACCCCACCTCTTTTTCTTTCGGTGTTCTCCATCTAGGAGTCTATGTTTCTCATCATGGGGCATTTACCATTGCCACATCAGACGTTTTCCTTTTTTTATTTAACACTACATTCTGTTTTGTTTACTTCCTCCTTTCTCAGTTCAGTTCAGTTGCTCAGTCATCAACGACTCTTTGAAACCCCATGAATTGCAGAACACCAGGCTTCCATGTCCATAACCAATTCCCAGAGTTCACTCAAACTCATGTCATGGCCAGTGATGCCATCCAGCCTTCTCATTTTCCGTCGTTCTCTTCTCGTCCTGACTCAAATTCCTCCCAGCATCAGGATCTTTTTCAATGAGTCAACACTTCGCATGAGTTTGCAAAGAAGTGGAGTTTCAGCTTTAGCATCAGTCATTCCAGTGAACACCCAGGACTGATCTCTTTTGAATGGACAGGTTGGACTTCCTTGCAGTCCAAGTGATTCTCAAGAGTCTTCTCCATCACCATAGTTCAAAAGCATCAATTCTTCAGCACTTGGCTTTCTTCACAGTCCATCTCTCACATTCATACATGACCACTGGAATAAACAGTTCCTTGACTAGACAAACATTTTTGACAATGTAATGTCACTGACTTTTAATACACTATCTAAGTTGGGCACAACTTTCCTCCCAAGGGGTAAGTTTCTTTTAAATTCAGTGCTGCAATCACTGTCTGCAGTTGTTTTGGAGTACCCCAAAAATAAAGTGGGGAAATCTTTCCACTATTCCCCCTTTTTATTTCCAATGAAATGATGGAGCCAGATGCTTTAGTCTTCATTTTCCGAATGTTGAGCTTTAAGCCAATTTTTCACTCTTCTCTTTCAATTTCATCAAGAGACTTTTCAGTTTCTCTTCACTTTTTGCAATGAGGTTTGTGTCATCTGCATATCTGAGGTTATTGATATTTTTCCCAGTAATCTGAATTCCAGCCTGTGCCACTTGCAGCTCAGCATTTCTCATGATGAACTCTGAATACAAGTTAAATAAGCATGGTGACCATATAGAGCCTTGATGACCTCCTTTTATTATTTGAAACCAATCTGTTGTTCCATGTCCAGTTCTAACTGTTGCTTCCTGACCTCCATATAGGTTTCTCCAGAGGCAGGTCAGGTGGACTGGTATTCCTGTCTCTTTCAGAATCTTTAACAGTTTAATTTGATCCAAAAGTCAAAGTCTTTGGCATAGTCAATAAAGCAGAAGTAGGTGTTTTTCTGGAACTCTTTTGTTTTTTTGATGATCCAGTGGATGTTGGCAATGTGATCTCCGGTTCCTCTGCCTTTTATAAAACCAGGTTCAAAATCTGGAAGTTCATGGTTCACATATTGCTGAAGCCTGGCTTGGAGAATTTTGAGCATTATTTTACTAGCATGTGTGATAAGGGCAATTGTGTGGTAGTTTGAGCTTTCTTTGGCATTGCCTTTCTTTGGGATTGGAATGAAAACTGACCTTGTCCAGTCCATGGCTACTGCTGAGTTTTCCAAATTGTTTACATATTGAGTGCAGCACTTTCAGACCATCATCTTTCAACATTTGAGACAGTTCAACTGGAATTCTATCCCCTCCACTAGCTTTGTTTGTAGTGATGTTTCTAAGGCCCACTTGACTTCACATTCCAGGATGTTTGGCTCTCGATGAGTGATCACAACATTGTGATTATCTGGGTCTTGAAACTATTTTTGTCCAATCCTCCAGTGTATTCTTGACACCTCTTCATAATATCTTAAACTTCTGTTTGATTCATGTCATTTCTGCTCTTTATCAAACCCATCTTTGCATGAAATATTTCCTTTTATCTCTAATTTTCTTGAAGAGAACTCTAGTCTTTCCCATTTTGATGTTTTCTTCTATTTCTTTGAATTGATCCCTGAGGAAGTCTTTCTAATCTTTCTAATAATGTTTGCTATTATTTTGGATCTCTGCATTCAGATACATATCTTTTATTTTCTTCTTTGATCTTTGCTTCTCTTTTTTTTCACAGCTATTTGTAAGGCCTCCTCAGACAGCCATTTTGTTTGTTTGCATTTCATTTCTACGGGGATGGTCTTAGTCCCTATCTCCTATATAATGTCACAAACCTTCATCCATTGTTCATCAAGCACTTTGTCTATCAGATCTAATCACTTAAATCTATATTTCACTGTGTAATGATAAGGGATTTGACATAGGTCATATCTGAATGATCTAGTGGTTTTCCTTACTTTCTTCAACTTAAGTGTGAATTTGGCAATAAAGGGGTTCATTATTTGAGCCACAGTCAGCTCCCAGTCTTATTTTTTTGCTCACTGTATAGAGCTTCTACATCTTTGACTGCAAAGATAGAATTAATCTGATTTCAGTCTTGACCATCTAGTGATGTCCATGTGTTGAGTCTTCTATTGTGTTTTTGGGAGAGGGTGTTTGCTATAACAGTGCATTCTCTTGCAAAACTCTATTAGCCTTTGCCCTACTTCATTCAGTACTCCAAGGCCAAATTTGCCTGTTACTTCAAGTGTTTCTTGACTTCCTACTTTTGCATTTCAGTCCCCTATAATGAAAAGGATAACTTTTGTTATGTCTACTACTGCGTGCAGGAATCACTCAAAAGAAATGGAGTAGCCATCATGGTCAACAAAGGAGTCTGAAATGCAGTACTTGGATACAGTCTAAAAAATGACAGAGTGATCTCTGTATGTCACCAAGACAAACAATTCAATATCACAGTTATCCAAGTCTATGCCCCAACCAGTAATGCTGAAGAAGCTGAAGAGAAGCCACCCCAAGTCCGAGGCCAGGGGCGGCACCATAGAGGAGCCACCACTCGTCTGAGGCTAAGAATGGCACCTGGGGCAAAGGGCAGCAGCAGGAAGGAGCAACCCCATGCCCCAGGCTAGGGGCAGCCGATGGGAGGGTCAATCCCAGGTCCAAGGAGTGGTGGCTGTGCAGGCGCAGGATGGCCTAGAGGAGCCATCACACGTTGAAGGTCAGGAGGGGTGGTGGGAAGAGATACCCCTCATTAAAGGTAAGGAGCAGCGGCTGTGCTTTGCTGGAGCAGCCGTGAAGAGATACCCCACAAACAAGGTAAGAGAAACTAAAGTAAGATGGTAGGTGTTGCAAGAGGGCATCAGAGGGCAGACTCATTGAAACCATACTCACAGAAATCTAGTCAATCTAATCACACTAGGACCACAGCCTTGTCTAACTCAATGAAACTAAGCCATGCCCATGGGGCAACCCAAGACCGGTGAGTCACGGTGGAGAGGTCTGACAGAATGTGGTCCACTGGATAAGGAAATGGCAAACCACTTCAGTATTCTTGTCTGGAGAACCCCATGAACAGTATGAAAAGGCAAAATGATAGGATACTGAAAGAGGTACTCCCCAGGTCAGAAGGTGCCCAAAGTGCTACTGGAGATCAGTGGAGAAATAAGTCCAGAAGAAATGAAGGGTTGGAGCCAAAGTAAAAACAATACCCAGCTGTGGATGTGACCGGTGATAGAAGCAAGGTCTGATGCTGTAAAGAGCAATATTGCATTGGAACCTGGAATGTCAGATCTATGAATCAAGGCAAATCGGAAGTAGTCAGATAGGAGATGGCAAGGGTGAACGTCGACATTCTAGGAATCAGTGAACTAAAATGGACTGGAATGGGTGAGTTTAACTCAGAAGACCATTACATCGACTACTGCAGGCAAGAATCCCTCAGACGGAATGGAGTAGCCATCATGGTCAACAGAAGAGTCTGAAATGCAGTACTTAGATGCAGTCCCAAAAACAACAGAATGATCTCTGTTCATTCCCAAGGCAAGACATTCAATATCACAGTGATCCAAATCTATCCCCCAACCAGTGACGCTAAAGAAGATGAAGTTGAACGGTCCTATGAAGACCTACAAGACCTTTTAGAACTAACACCCAAAAAAGATATCCTTTTAATTATACGGGACTGGAATGCAAAACTAGGAAGTCAAGAAACAGCTGGAGTAACAGGCAAATTTCGCCTAGGAATATGGAATGAAGCAGGTCAAAGACTAACAGAGATTTGCCAAGAAAATGCATTGGTCATAGCAAGCACCCTCTTCCAACAACACAAGAGAAGACTCTACAATGGAGATCACAAGATGGTCAACAGCTAAATCAGACTGGTTATATCCTCTGCAGCAAAAGATGGAAAAACTCTATGCACTCAACAAAAACAAGACCAGGAGCTGACTGTGGCTCAGATCATGAACTCCTTATTACCAAATTCAGGCTCAAATTGAAGAAAACAGAAATAAAATGCTAGACCATTCAGGTAAACCCTAAATCAAACCCCTTATGATTATACAGAGGAAATGAGAAATAGATGTAAGGGCCTAGATCTAATAGATAGAGTGAGTGATGAACTATGGAATGAGGTTCGTGGCTTGTACAGGAGACAGGGATCAAGACCATCCCCAAGGAAAAGAAATGCCAAAAAGCAAAATGGCTGTCTAGGGAAGCCTTACAAATACCTGTGAAAAGAAGAGAAGTGAAAATCAAGGAGAAAAGGAAAGATATAAACATCTGAATGAAGAGTTTCAAAGAATAGCAAGAAGAGATAAGAAAACCTTCTTCAGCAATCAGTGAAAAGAAATAGAGGAAAAGAACAGAATGGGAAAGACTAGAGATCTCTCCATGGAAAAGAAATGCCAAAAAGCAAAATGACTGTCTAGGGAAACCTTACAAATAGCTGTGAAAAGAAGAGAAGCGAAAAGCAAAGGAGAAAAGGGAAGATATAAACATCTGAATAAGAATAGCAAGAAGAGATAAGAAAACCTTCTTCAGCGATCAGTGAAAAGAAATAGAGGAAAAGAACAGAATGGGAAAGACTAGAGATCTCTTCAAGAAAATTAGAGATACCAAGGGAACATATCGTGCAAAGATGGGCTCGATAAAGGACATAAATATTCTGGACCTAACAGAAGCTGAAGATATTAAGAAGAGGAGGCACGAATACACAGTAGAACTGTACAAAAGAAAGATCTTCACAACCCGGATAATCACGATGGTATGATCACTCATCAGGAGCCAGACATCGTGGAATGTGAAGTCAAGTGGGCCTCAGAAAGCATCACTAAGAACAAAGCTAGTGGAGGTGATATAGTTCCAGTAGAGCTAGTTCAAATCCTGAAAGATGATGCTGTGAAATTGCTGCACTCAATATGCCAGCAAATTTGGAAAACTCAGCAATGGACACAGGACTGGAAAAGGTCAGTTTTCATTCCAATCCCAAAGAAAGGCAATGCCAAAGAATGCTCAAACTACCACACAATTGCACTCACATGCTAGTAAAGTAATGCTCAGAATTCTCCAAGCCAGGCTTCAGCAATACGTGAGCCGTGAATTTCCTGATGTTCAAGCTGGTTTTAGAAAAGGCAAAGGAACCAGAGATCAAATTGCCAACATCTGCTGGATTATGGAAAAAGCAAGAGAGTTCCAGAAAAACATCTATTTCTGCTTTATTGACTATGCCAAAGCCTTTGACTGTGTGGATCACAATAAACTGTGGAAAATCCTGAAAGAGATGGGAATACCAGACCATCTAACCTCCCTCTTGAGAAATCTGAATACAGGACAGGACGCTACAGTTAGAACTGGACATGGAACAGCAGACTGGTTCCAAATAGGAAAAGGAGTATGTCAAGGCTGTATATCATAACCCTGCTTATTTAGCTTATGCCGGGTACATAATGAGAATCTCTGGACTAGAGAAAACACAGCTGGAATCAAGATTGCCAGGAGAAAAATCAATAAGCTCAGATATGCAGATGACACCACCCTTATGCAGAAAGTGAAGAGGAACTAAAAACCCTCTTGATGAAAGTAAAACAGGAGAGTGAAAAAGTTAGCTTGAAGCTCAACATTCAGAAAACGAAGATCATGGAATCCTTTCCCTTCATGCCATGAGAAATAGATGGGGAAACTTTGGAGACAGTGTCAGGCTTTATTTTGGGGGGCTCCAAAATCACTGCAGATGGTGATTGCCACCATGAAATTAAAAGACACTTACTCTTTGGAAGAAAAGTTATGATCAACCTAGATAGCATGTTCAAAAACAGAGACATTACTAAGGTTCGTCTAGTCAAGTCTATGATTTTTCCAGTTGTCATGTATGGGTTTGAGAGTTGGACTGTGAAGAAGGCTGAGCGACAAAAAAATTGGTGCTTTTGAACTCTGGTGTTGGAGAAGACTCTTGAGAGTCCCTTGGACTGCAAGGAGATCCAACCAGTCTATTCTGAAGGAAATAAACCCTGGGATTTCTTTGGAAGGAATGATGCTAAAGCTGAAACTCCAGTACTTTGGCTACCTCATGGGAAGAGTTGACTCACTGTAGAAGACTCTGATTCTGGGAGGGATTGAAGGCAGCAGGAGGAGGGAACCACCGAGGATGAGATGGCTGGATGGCATCACTGACTCGATGGTCGTGACTCTGAGTGAACTCCGGGAGTTGGTGATAGGCAGGGAGGCGTGGCTGCTGCTATTCATGTGGTCCCAAAGAGTTAGACATGACTGAGCGACTGAACTGATGAAGACCACCAAGATCTTTTAGGAATAACACCTAAGAAAGATATTCTTTTCATTATAGGGGACTGGAATGCAAAAGTAGGAAGTCAAGAGACACATGGAGTAACAGGCAAATTTGGCCTTGGAATGCAGAATGAAGCAGGGCAAAGACTAATAGAATTTTGCCAAGAAAATGCACTGGTCATAGCAAACACCCTCTTCCAACAACACAAGAGAAGACTCTACACATGGACATCACCAGATGGTCATCTCCAAAATCAGAATGATTATATTCCTTGCAGCCAAATATGAAGAAGCTCTATATAATCAAGAAAACCAAGACCAGGAGCTGACTGTCGCTCAGATCATGATCTCCTTATTACCAAATTCAGACTTAAATTGAAGAAAGTAAAGGAAAAAGCTAGACCATTCAGGTATGACATAAATAAAATTCCTTATGAGTATACAGTGGAAGTGAGAAATAGATTTAAGGGTCTAGATCTGATAAATAGAGTGCCTGAAGAACTATGGAATGAGGTTGATGACATTATACAAGAGATAGGAATCAAGATCATCCCAATGGAAAATAAATGCCAAAAAGCAAAATGGCTGTCTGAGGAAGCCTTACAAATAGGTGTGGAGAGAAGAGAAGTGAAAAACAAAGGAGAAAAGGAAAGATATAAGCAACTGAATGCAGAGTTCCATAGAATATCAAGAAGAGATAAGAAAGCATTCTTCAGCAATCAATGCAAAGAAATAGAGGAAAAGAACAGAATGGGAAACACCTGAGATCTCTTCCAAAAAAATTAGAGATACCAAGGGAACACTTCATGCAAAGATGGGTTCGATAAAGGACAGAAATGTTCTGGACCTAACAGAAGCAGAAGATATTAAGAAGAGGTTGCAAGAATACACAGTAGAACTGTACAAAAAAGATCTTCATGACCCAGACAATCATGATGGTGTGACCACTCTTCTAGAGCCAGACATTAGGGAATGTGAAGTCAAGTGGGCCTTAGAAAGCATCACTACAGGCAAAGCTAGTGGAAATAATGGCATTCCAGTGGAGCTATCTCTAATCCTGAAAGATGATGCTGTGAAAGTGCTGTACTCAGTATGCCAGCAAATTTGAAAAACTCAGCAGTGGCCACAGGACTGGAAAAAGTCAGTTTTCATTCCAATCCCAAAGAATGGCAATGCCAAAGAATGCTCAAACTACCACACAATTGCACTCATCTCACATGCTAGTAAAGTAATGCTCAAATTCTGCAAGCCAGGATTCTGTAATACATGAACTGTGAACGCCCTGATGTTCAAGCTGGCTTTAAAAAAGGCAGAGGAACCAGAGATCAAATTGCCAACATCTGCTGGATCATGGAAAAAGCAAGAGAGTTCCAGAAAAACATCTATTTCTGCCTTATTGACTATGTCAAAGCTTTTGACTGTGTGGATCACAATAAACTGTGGAAAATTCTGAAAGTGAAGGGAATACCAGACCACCTGACCTGCCTCTTGAGAAATCTATATGCAGGTCAGGAAGCAACAGTTAGAACTGGACGTGGAACAACAGACTGGTTCCAGATAGGACAAGGAGTACATCAAGGCTGTACATTGTAACCCTGCTTATTTAATTTTTGTGCAGAGTACATAATAAGAAACTCTGGACTGGAAGAAACACAAGCCAGAATAAAGTTTACTGGGAGAAATATCAATAACTTCAGATATGCAGATGACACCACCCTCATGGCAGAAAGTGAAGAGGAACTAAAAAGCCTCTTGATGAAACTGAAATTGGAGAGTGAAAAAGTTGGCTTAAAGCAGTGATTTCTGAAATCATCCCTACTGAAATGAAGGAGTGTCTAAATTAGGATATTCATGGGTGAAGGCAGGGATGCAAATAAAATTAGAAAAATGAAAGTACAGAGCATGAACTTTAGCATATTCACATATTATATTGATAGTTACTAGCAGAGTCTTAAAATGTTAGACAGCAGATTGTTTTCATTATAGAAATTCATTCTGTCCTTGAAAATATAGATATTGTAGCATGTCCAAAATCTTGATCACAATTATGCCATCACTGTGATAACAAAGATAACATTACATAATCGGTGGCTGGCCCATGGTCAGCACAAGATATGTACTTTACAAACGTTATTCTATAGGGTCATTTTTGCTCTGCTGTATTTAAGGCCCATCTTTATTTCCTGACACCACGATTCCACTCTATAAGTCCAAATGCAGGTTTAGGTGTTGCTTATCTGTCACAATAGAGACAGAATAAGTTCCTGGTGGTGACTGCAGCGCATCAGCATGGTTAAAGTTCATGGAAGACATGATATCTGTTTTCCTTAGTAATTTCATTATCTTTCTCTTATACTGTGTTTCTGAAGCTGCTGCTGCTGCTGCTGCTGCCACTGCTAAGTTGCTTCAGTCATGTCCAACTCTGTGCGACCCCATAGACGGCAGCCCACCAGGCTTCCCCATCCCTGGGATTCTCCAGGCAAGAACACTGAGTGGGTTGCCATTTCCTTCTCCAATGCATGAAAGTCAAAAGTGAAAGTGAAGGCGTTCAGTATTGTCTGACCCTTAGCGACCCCATGGACTGCAGCCCACCCGGCTCCTCCTTCTATGGGATTTTCCAGGCAAGAACACTGGAGTGGGTTGCCATTTCCTTTTCCAATGCATGAAGGTGAAAATGGAAAGTGAAGTTGCTCAGTCGTGTCTGACTCTTCTCAACCTCATGGACTGAAGCCTACCAGGCTCCTCAACCCATGAGATTTTCCAGGCAGGAGTACTGGAGTGGGGTGACATCGCCTTCTCTGAAGCTACAATCACACAAATTATTTTCAGTCATGCTACGCTCCTTCTCATAACTTTGTCTCAATTTTTTCTTGGGGTTGGAAGGAACTTCTGTTTGCCCTCCTAGGAAGGAGAGCACAGATATCAGGTCTTCAATGTATTTTGTGTCTACCCTCTTTACTTTATGTATCTTTCACATCAGCTGAAACATAGAGCCTGCCAATGACACATTTCAAGTGCTGACTTAACTACTAATAAATAAATGTAATAAACAATGCTCTACACATTACTCACAACCATTCTATATCCTGCACTACTACCATAATTCATCTTTCATATTTACTGATAAATTTTCCAACTTGATAAATATTTATTATATTTACATGGATGTAGGATATCTTGGGAGGCATATAGCCCCATATTTTGAAGAATATTCCACGTTGTGATGTGACTGACTTCTTGTGTCATTTTGTTGTGTCACTCAAAGTCTTTGGCATAGTCAAATAGGAGTAGAGGATTTCCTGGAGTTCTCTTGCCTTTTGGAGGGCCCGACGGGTGTTGACAATTTAATCTCGGATTCCTCTGCCCTTTCTAAATCCAGCTTGAACATCTGGAAGCTCATGGTTCAGTCTGTTCAAGCCCGGCTTGGGGAATTTTGAGCAATTATTTGCGACTCTGTGAGATGTGTGCAATTAAGTGGTTGCGTGGACAGTCTTTGGATTGCCTTTCTTTGCAGTTGGAATGAAAATTGACCATTTTCGGTCCTCTGGGCACAGCTGAGTCCCTAATTTACTGGCGTATGGAGGGCATCACATTCATAGCATCATCTTTCAGAATTTGAAATATCTCAACTGAATTCCCTCACCTCCACGAGCTTTGTTTGTAGCCCTGCTTCTTAAGTTCCACTAGACTTTGCATTCCAGGACGTCCGGCCCTAGGTGAATGATCACACCATTGTGCTTAACTGGGTCATGAAGGCCTTTTGTGCAAAGTTCATCTGTTTATTTTTCCCACCTCTTCTTAATAGCTTCTGCTTCTGTTATGTACATATCATTTCTGTCCTTTATTGTGCCCATATTTGTATAAAATTTTCCCTTTGTCTCTAATTTTCTTGAAGAGTACTATAATTTCCTTTTTTTTAAAAAAAAAAAATTTCCTTTATTTACTGGCATTGATAACTGAGGAAGGTTTTGTCTCTCCTTGCTATTCTTTGAGCCTCTGCATCCAAATTCGTATAGTTTTCCATTTCCTCTTTTCATTTGGATCTGCTCCAATTCTCAGCTCTTTGTGAGGCCTCATAACTTCACCATTTTTCATTTCTTTTTCATGCTGATCCTCTTGATTAATGCTTCCTATGCAATATCAGAAATCTCTGTCCATAGGTCTTCAGGCACTCATCTATCAGATAGAATCCCCTGAATCTATTTATCACTTCCACTGTATAATCATAAGAGTTTTGATTTTACATGTGTAAAACATAGTAATTCCCTATTTCATGTAGGGAAATCTTCACACAGAATTTATAGAGTAAACTGTATATGTTATTAGGGAAATACATGAAATATAGCTCTTTGAAGTTTACCATTTATCACAGATCTTAATTTCTGAATCATGGAAAATTATCTTTCATGTGTACAAATTTCAAAAGTGCTTCATATGTGGAAAAATGAGAATTCATAATTCATAAGAGAACATTTCTCCCCGGATTGTCAAACGTGTAATACGCAGAATTCCAAATCTCATATCAGAAAACCTTCATTCAACCTTTCTTGATGGAAATATAGAGAATTTCAGAGCTCAAGCATGGAATCTGTGGGAAAATTCTATATTTCTTGTAGGAAAATCAACAAAGGTTTTTCAAATGTTAAATAGACAGTTTCAGTATTTCATGAAGGAAAGAACTCACAAATATTTTCAAATGAAAAATATGAAAAAAGGTCCATGTTTCATGTGGCCATGTTTGGATATGTGAAATAGACATCTTTGTATTTCCTGTCAAAGAATCTGCATTCAGTTTTTCATCACTCTAACATAAAAAATTCCACATTTTCTGCAGAGTATTTTGTGTCCATAGTTTCATGTATGATGTACAGAGAATTCTGTATTTTAAGTTGGAAAAACATTATCCATTTCTGTATGTGAATAATAGAGAATTTTATGTTTCACATCCTGGAATCTGTATTGAGAGTTTCATGTGTGAAACTGAGAATTTCTTCTTTTATGTAGGGCAATCTCATTTCAGATGTCTATACTTGAAACATAATACTTTCATCAAGATGCTCCTTAGTTGCTAATTTTCTTCTATCATTTCGGTGTTGTCATTGAGATAACTAAGGTTATTCATATCTCCCACATAAATTTTGTTTCTAACTTGAGCTTCATCTAGATTTTTATATTTCATCGAGTTCTCTGGACGAAAGTTAGATAGCAGGTCAAAAATACATAACTTCGACTTGTTCCTTTCTGATTTCATATCTTTTCATTGCCCCGTGTCCAATTCTAACTACTGCACCTTGACTAACATACACACTTCCCAGGCGACATGTAAGGTATTCTCGTATACTTATCTCTAAGAATTTTACAAAAATGTTATTATTATTATTATTATTTTGGTTTGGGTATTGTTTGCAGTGTCTAAGTCATTAGCAGAGACAGTTTAGCAGATATAGATGATTGTATGCTATTTCCTTGCCTATTCTATGATACAAACATCAATTCATGTGTGCTTCCTATGATTAAATAACTAACTACACATTCCTGTGTTTGTTTCTTTTATTTTTGGTCATTGTTGCTGTTGTCATTTTCTCTCTCTCTCTCTTTTTTTTTTTTTTTTTTTTTTAGGTAGTCATGTACCAACTGGTAATTTCCTATGAACTTGCCATCTCATTCTACAATTAAATTGTGCCCATGGCAGTCTCTGACCTTTGATACCCACTGAATGGAGTTAAGCTTCGAGATCTGAAGACAGACATCTTTACTCTGGGAAAATGTCAGGAACATTGAAAAAAAAAAAAAAAAAAGCTATATATATTCAAGTGTTGACTTTTTGAGCCCAGTTATGCTATTATAATTTACATGGAAAGTTCTGCATTTCTTCATACTGATGACAATTCCTCATTACGAGAAATTTCCAAGGGTTAAAGAAAAACAACAGCAACACAATATGCTTGATTGCATGTTGGAAGTCAAAATAGTACCAATTACATGTGTACGTAAGCAATGTCCCATCAAACAGATTAATTCATGGCAACTAATGTTTCCTGTTTTACTGTGAAGGCAAAAAGAATAATAGAGCTTGCCAGGAAAAACAAGACATTTCAAAAAGGCAGAATTGTAGGCATATGTGAAATGCAACTCTCTCAATGAATGGACCATAAATAATACTTCTACACAGACAATAGTTCTCAAACAGCATCAGATAAATACTAGCAGAAGACTCTGGTCACCAGAGTGTCCCATGCAGTTTCCATACATACCTGGGCAGAAGGGAATTAAGAAGAGAGAAGGAGAATAAGAGGAAGCAAGACAAAACCTATGCCTGAGGTGGGAGATGGAGAAGCAGGGAAAAGCTTTCCAGAATGAGGCAAGCCCCTTCACTAAAGGGTAAATTATTCTGAACTGAAAGGAAACACAATAATACAGCTGATGAAATATAATTAGGATAGAGTGAGAGTCACACAGACAATGTGTGTCATGACCCTATATGGTCCAAACTGCGATGCAGCTCAGCCAGTGTGCATGGGGTCTGGAAGCTGGAATATGGGATTTAGAGGGATCCTGGGAGAGGACTGACGTTGACTATGTGGAAATGGCCTGACGGAGCATGTACAAGTAGTTGTGTAGCAGGGAGTGTCTTTTGAGAATTCCCAAACTGCCAAAGAGGAGGTACTGTGTCACACTCAGGAGGCAGAGATACCTTTGTAGACTCTCACCTTCCCGCCGTTTAACACTTACTACAAGGCAATAAAGAAAGACGAGCAAAAGTACCACTCACGCTCCTGCAAACACAGGCTAGAAAAGGATCCCATTGAGGCCAAATCTCTTCTGCCTATGGCTGCTGGCTCCTATGCATAATTGGCAGCACCATGCTTCCAGCATTCCAAGCAGCTGTACCACCTCCTGTGCTCATCACAGCAGACCCCAGTGTGCCACAAGTGTCTCAGGAAAGACTCCTTTGGTGACAACCTGTGAGGAAGGATGAAAATTACACCCGAAACCCAGGGACAGAGCCATTAAGAAGAGGATTGGGAATCTTCCAACCAGTTGAGCATGCTGCAGATTAAATGTACAGGATTAATGACACAGACCCTGTATCTATGGAATACGTCAATAGATTAGAAGAGGTTAAATGGAAAAAAAAAAAAAAAAAAAAAAAAAAGCCCTGGCTCAGGCAGCTGTAAGAATGCACAGAAATTATAGCAGTTTTGAGTCTGAGGTGTCCTTAGAGATATCCAGAGTCCAGTTCTCTCCATCTTTGGAGAACTTCCCAAAGAGGTGTAGTTGTCCTCTTGCTGATGTTGAGGAAGGACACTGACAAATGAGCCACTAGGAAATATGTTATATTCTTGTGATGCATTGATTTGCTGTGTTGGTTCTGCACTATTTTTCTCAATTGTAGGCTTCTTTGTTACTTCACATTGATTTGCCTTTGCAGATAATTCCAAACAAATTTTTACTTTTGTATAGGCATTTCTTCTTTTACTTTGGTTTCCTATTTTCTGTGTCCTTTGTTGCTGTTGCATCACTTCATTTTTTAGCACAGGTATGGATTTCTATATTAACTGTGGTTTTCTGTTATTCTGTGGGGGCTTTTCTGATCTTGTCAGATTTGCTTTCTTTATTCTTCAGTCGGCACTCTGCTCTGGTGTTGTTTTTTGCCTTGAGATTTTCTTGATTGGTTCTCTTTATGAATCTACTGTTTTCTCTGTAGTGTTTGTTGCTTGTGGTCCCTTATATTTATTATGTATTTATTTGCCATTTATCTATGTTGCTTTTTTAATCTCCTCAATCTATTACTATGGTATTGTAGTTCTCTGGGCATAAGTTGGGCGTGATGTTTCTGGGTTTCAGCACCATAGAGGGTAACAGCCAGGAAGGCCAGGGGTCTCCTAATGGAGGAAATAGCCTGCAAGTGTCAGACATTTTTATATCTCTTTAGTGGCAGGAGGAAACAAACTAGATTTTTTTTTTCTACACAAATATAAATGGAAGTTTCTCTTAAAATACTGTGCTGCCATAATGACACCTGGTTTCATCTGAAGTTAACTATGTTCAAACCTCGATATAACCAATGCATTTGTCTTATGGAATTGTTTGTCTTAAACTATGCTAATGTACTATGCTTTTACCCCAGAGTTTGTCCTCAAGTCAATTCCACCTAATGGCTCAGAATCTACTTGACAAATCAGTATGTTATTTTCAGATACTATTTCCCTAATCTATGTGAACAAAACTAATTGTATTGTCATCTGTCCTTCTACAAGATACAAGTTAATCATTTTATGGCCTGATCCCAAGATTATCCCAAATTGTATCTTATGGGTGAGCAGGCCTGGTACCATTCTGAGTTTTAAAACATTCCTTTCTTTCATTAACAGACTGCTAGTAAGTATATAACATCCAGCTGAAAACTAGCAGGGGGGTACTATGTCTGCCCCCTTCTGATCCCTATGCCAGAAGTTTTCTCTATTTCCTTTATACTTTAATGAAACTTTATTATGCAAAGCTCTGTGTGATTCTGCCTTGTCTCTTGTGCTGGATTGAACTCCTCTCCTCCAGAAGCCAAGAATCCCATGTCTTTTCATTCCACTACAACCTTTCACCCTGAGGCCAGGATCATGGGACACCAGAGAATTCCTGTCAACAGTGAATATAAACTGGTGACACTCTCCCTGAAGTCCTCTTTCTTAGTCTCAGATGCATAGCACCCAACTGCCTGTACAACCCACAGCTGATGCCTCACACCACACAACAAGCAAGACAGAAAAAATATAAACAATCATCAGCAGATAGACAGCCTAATGTCTGACTAATCCCATAGACAGCTACAAATGACCCAAACAGATATGGTCCCACCATTAGAGAGGGTAGACTCAACTGCAGACTCAAGAACATAGCTGTCAGTCTCTCCAACTCCAAAGCCCACACTAGCCACTCCGTCAACTTCACCGACTTGGAGTAGAGACAAGGAGCAATAATTATAATGCAGTAGTTTGTGAAAAAATAGCCATTAACACAGTAAGGAGGGAAATGTGAAGACAGAGAAATATGTTGTGGGCAAAGGAATGTGGTAAAAACTCAAAACGTAATGAAAGAAAAAATGGGCAGGATCCCTTGAAATGATTTTGGTAGTAAAGGTGATAAAGCATTCCCAAAACATGGAATTCAGAAAGGATGAGAAATATTTCTGAAGGGCCTAGAAAAATGAATAAATAACAATAAACAATTAACAACACAAAAAAGGACTTTGGTCTCCTATATGCTAATACACACCCTTGTACAGCAGAAGACAACACAACATTGGAAAGAAATTATCCTCCAATTTAGAAATGCAGTTTAAAATGAAACACAAATGTTCAAAGGCACAAGAGACCTGACAAAGTTATTTGATACTTATAGGACACTTTACTGAAACACAGCAGAATACATATTTTTCTAAAGTGAAAATAAAATATCTTCAGTATATATCACAAAGTGGATCTCAAATCAAGCCTTGGTAAATTTAAGATAGTGGCAATTGCATCAATCATATATATATATATATATATATATATATATATAGCCACAATGCTATGATTTACATACTAGATTTTGTGGCCGAGGACTGTGAAAAACACGAATACATGTAGACTAATAAATACACATATACATGGCCAAGAAATGACTCATGAAATCTGCAAGAAAATTAAAGAAAAATCTTAGAAGCAAATAATATTAAAAACATGATTATCCAAAAGTTATGGAGCATGCTAAAGCAATAAAAGAGTGAAGTTGACAAATACTACACATCTCAAGTAATCAACATAACCTTAAATAGATGATAAAAATCAGAGCAGGAATTAAAGAAAGGAAATGATGAAAATAAATAGCCAATGTCAGTATAACTAAAAGGGGTCTCTTGGAGGGAAGAAAAAATAAATAGATAAATCATGGTCCAGACTTTTCAAGGAAAAAAAAAGAAAAGACAAACAAATCAATCAAATTTGATGTGACAAAGGATGACATTATAACTGATATCACAAAAATAACAAAGAATCATGAAGGACTACAGCAAACAACTATAAGTCAATACAATTTAGAATCTGATTCGTAAATATATACTCAGAAATTCAACTAAGCAGAAACAGAAAATATGAAGAGAGAAATTACAAGCAGTAATATTGAAACTGTGATGAAAACTTTCCAGTTGACAAACTTAAAGCCAGATGGCTTCACATGGACATTTTACGAACCAGTCAGAGAACTGCTAGCACATGCACTTCTGAAACTCTTCCAAAATTCCAGAGTGTAAGGAAAATCAAAACTCATTCTACAAGATCACCATCACCCTGATACCAACACTGAGATGACCCAGAAAAAGAAAGCTAGAGACCAATATCACATAGATGAACAGAGGCAAATATGCTCAGCAAAATACGAGCAAAATAAAAAATCCACCAATACCATAAAAGGACTGAACACGTTTATTAAGTGTGGGGTTTATTCCAGATATGGAAACATTCTTCAGTAGCTGCACATCAATGTGTAGTGAAGGATTAAAACCATATGATCACCTCAATAGTTAGTGAAATTTTCTTTTATATAATTCAACAAGTGTTTGTGATAGAAACTCTCCAAAACCTGAAATAGCAAAAACTACCTCAACTTATCAAAGGCAGATGGATTAAAACTACAACAGCATATCACCTCATACTATTCCAAACGGTCACCATTTAAAAAAAGAAAAAAAAATCTGCAACAGGGGACTTCCCTGTTGGGCCAGTGGCTAAGACACCATGAACCCTAAGCAGGGGTCCTGGATTTGATTGCTGCTCATGGAATTAGATTCCACACACAGCGATTGAGGTCTGTGGCAACCAAATAAAGAAGTAAATATATATGTGTGCATGTTTACGCATTTAAATGGAATCCAGAAAACAGGTGCTGACTATCCCATTTGGAGTGTAGGAAGAGAGGCAGTCATAGAAAACAGACTTGTGGACATAGCGCATCAAGGCCATATGTACCATACTAGGTATGTAGTAGATAGCTATTGCTATGGAGTGCTCTAGTGGACTTGGTTTTGGAGTAGGAGAGGAGACCCAAGAGGAAGATGGGAGGACTGCTCAAAAGGGAGGCTCAGCTATATTTACTAATAACTGATTTATTTTTCTGGGCAGCAGACACTAATACAACATTATAAAGAAAGAAAATCAGTCCTTGGCTAATGTGCTAGGGACAAGTAAAGCATCACAGTGCATGTCAATTAAAATGTGTACCCAGGATGGTTTTACTACATATAGACAAATCAGAAGCAAATAATAATAATAATAAATGCAGAGCTATGTTAGCCAGAATAAGTTCTGACTCTACACTTGTGTCCCTTCACTTCACTAATTTGTAATTATTTCTAAAAGAATGGTTTCCTAAAAGTAAAGTAAACATATATGGTCATATATTTTCATAAGCTGATGTCACCAATTTTTGAGACCATGAATCCCCTCAAATATTAGTAAGTAATAGCTGACCTTTGACTTTCAGAACCAGGCTAAGTAGGAATTAGTAAACATTAGTACCTAGTTAACACTGAGGTATTGTACAAGAATCCCTTATATTGCCATTCTAGAATGTATGCTACTGACTGGGAAAAATGCATAGTCCAAAAGCAGAGAATTATGTTTTCACCAGGCTTTTCATTCTAAGAAGGATTTAATCATGAGAAGCAACTTCTCAAATATTGCAAAAAGATTGCTCTGAAGAAAGATAGGAGGATCCAGGTTTCACAGAAGTTTTGGTACAAAGATCAGGTATGGAGAATGTCCGAATATTATGGTTAATGAAAGAAAACTTGGACACCTCAAGTGAATGGATGCAGATATATTCTACCAATGGGAAGATGCAAGAATCTGGGCTCCTTGAAATAATTCCTTTGATAAACACCTTAAATAGGGCTAGTATCTAGTCTTTCTGTCTCAAGACAGTTCTTCAGGTGGCAGGTGCCATAACTAAGGACTTGATAGTGGGAAACTTGATTGCATCAAGAGTTCCCCTAGGTTTCAAATTTATGGATGAATGCAATGGCTTACGACTTGATGACTGCAGCATCCTTTGTTTAATGATAATGCGAACAAATTTCTTGCTTCACAGTGTGCTCTATTCTCTGCAACCTCAGAAAAACTTACTATCTCTAGAAAGTGAAGGGTTAATAGGGTAGCAGAGATGTGCCTGCAAACGGGTCTCTCTGCTCAGGCTGAGCATCCTTGCATACGAGGCGTTCTGCCAGAGTCTGGATACAGCCTTGAGTTTAATGGTCCCTTGCAAACGAGGGAGCATTCCGTTCTTGAGATAAGAGGGAGATGAGGGCTTTGTGCAGACTCTGCAGTAGACAGAGATTTCACTCCCCTTTGCTGTATGATAACATGTATGGACCTGCACTGTACTGGAAAGGCTTATTTTTACAGTCTGGAATTCTGCCTGGGGGATTTATAATAATAAACGGCAATTAGTTTGCCCAGTTCTGTTCCTCTGGCCAGAGTGGTGTCCTGTCTGTCTCTTGTGTGTCTTGTACGTTCTGTGTCATTCCACTCATAGTAACCAACATCTGGCGCCCAATGGATGGGGTTCGAGTGAAACCGAAAGAGGTAAGAAACCCCGAGGGGATTTTAGATCCATAGCAGGGGAGCTTTCGGAAACACGGGAATTCCTCACCCTAGCAGAAAAAATTGCTAGGTGAATTCTTGTACATAATCATGTGGAATTCTTCACCCTAGCAGATGGGAACTTTCAAAAGTTCATGGTTCAAAAAACCATGGGGAAATCCTGCTAGGAAGAAATGAATGTTCATTATGGGCACAATATGTGAATTTATATATTGAATCATGTTATAGAATTTATGTAATGCTATAACACAGGCTTTGACTTTGCTATCTACTGATAACGAGACTAAATCTAATGCTTTAATGAAGGGAGAGGCAATTTAGGAGGATGTGCCAAATGTTGGTGGAATTTCTGCCTTGCCTGAAAGTAAGGATACAAACAAGCCTCCTTCTGGAAATGGTGAAACATCTGATAGTTCAGAATCAGATTCGGAGGCTTCTTTGGTTTCGTCAGAGGAGGGCAAAGATATTAAAGAAATGACCCATCTATTCCGGGAAAAGTGGAAATCCCATAAGGAGGAGAAAAAATCTACACCTTTTGCTCCTGCTTGTGGTTCTCTTTTCCCTACTGCAGTTGATCTGCCCGATATGGGCAGGGAACATTGTCCGTTCTCCTTTCCTTTGTCTATGCTTCATGATGATGACTTGTCTGCTCCCCTTGGTGGGTTTATTGATCCTCCACAATTGTTTCCCATCCAGAGACAACAGGATGGCAATGTGATAAATGTTCAATATGCTCCTTTGGAATATAAATTTTTTAAAGATCTTAAAGCTGCAATAGTGCAATATGGTCCTCAATCTCCCTTTGTTTTGGCTATGCTGGAATCATTGGGAAAAGGCAAACTAATCATTCAATTAGATTGGGAATCCATTGCCCAAGCTGTCTTGGAACGTTCTCAATGGTTGCAACTTTGTAGCTGATAAGAGGAAGAAGCTAGGAAGCAAACTCGGATTAATGAGGGACAAAATCCCCCTGATCCTCTCAAGGACAAATTAATGGGAGAAAGCCAATATCGGGCTTTAAGAGAACAGGCTCAATACTCTGACCAGGACTTACAATAAGTTTGCCAGGTCTTTTTATGAGCATGGCGCCATGTGGTGCCTACTGGCCAAGCCCAGCCCTCCTTTGTTAAAACAATGCAAGGCCCTAACGAACCATATACTGATTTTCTAGCAAGATTGAGGGTAGCTATGGAACGGGCTGTAAGGAGGGAAGAAATCTAAGGGATATTACTACAAACTTTGGCATTTGAAAATGCAAACCCTGAATGCAAGCATATACTGGGACCTTTAAAGGGACAGGGTGCCTCTATAGCTGAATATATCAGAGCCTGCTCAGGAATAGGAGGAACTGAGCATCAGGATAATGTCTTTGCTATGGCCTTGGCCAAGGTTATGAGACCACCAAAGGAAGGTAACTACTTTCATTGTGGAAAACCTGGTCATATGAAAAAAGAGTGTCAGAAATTAAAAGCTGATAAAGACAGATCTCTTGCTAGGAAGAATAAGGCTCCTCCTGGACTTTGCCATCAGTGCAGGAGGGGATTTCAT
The DNA here is from genome assembly GCF_023091745.1 of Budorcas taxicolor. Taxonomy (NCBI): domain Eukaryota; kingdom Metazoa; phylum Chordata; class Mammalia; order Artiodactyla; family Bovidae; genus Budorcas; species Budorcas taxicolor. Next base: position 6,364,819 of record NC_068936.1, on the reverse strand, counting down.
TGGACTAATGAATGCAAATCTAAAACAGACAAAATGGGCAACCTGATACTGGGAAACTATCCTGCGGGCCTGAGTCCTTGGGGCCCAGGAACAATACCGGGGACTTCTCTTCCTTGCCCTCCTCCCATTCCATCTGCCCCAACCCTGTTCCCTCCCAGCAACAGTTATGGGTCGATGCCCCGTTAAAAAGACCTCAGATGATGATTTCAGACTTATGGTCTGCTACTTCAGGGAGTGCCGCTGCTGATTTGCCACTAGCTGATAATGTTCTTTTGTCACCAGGGGGAGGCATTTACAAATTAAAAACAAATGTATTTGTACCACTGCCTAAAGGCACTTTTGGCTTAATATTAGACAGTAGCAGCGTTGCTTTGAGAGGTTTAACCATAATTCCTGGGGTAATAGACTCTGATTATGTTGCGGAAATTTTAATTATGGTCTCTACTTCTACCACACTTTCATTGTTAGCTAGAGAACGTATTGCCCAAATACTTCTCCTACCTTATCACCCCTTTTTGACTCCTCCTAATAAATGAACAGGGGGATTTGGAAGTACTGTGCGACATATATTTTGGGACATGCTTATCAGAGATTCCTACCCTGTTCTCCCCTTGATTATACAAGGAAACAACTTTGAGGGACTAATAGATACAGGGGCAGATGTTTCAATCATTTCTTCTCAGCACTGGCACCAAGGTTGGGAAAAGGAAAAAAGCCCTTTAATGCTGACGGGATTGGGCTCCATTGCAGATGTCTGGAAGAGTACCCATCCCTTGCAATGTCAATTCCATAATGGAAGATCAGTGTTTGTTACCTTTTATATTGTAAATATACCTATTAATATATGGGGGAGAGATCTCCTCTTTTCTTTGGGGGCCTCTGTAACCATTCCATTGGAAAACTAGTGGCCACTGCTCAAATTCCTCGAGCACTCCCATTAAAATGGTTAACTAATACTCCTAAATGGGTTGAGCAGTGGCCATTACCACAAATGAAGCTCGAGGCATTAGAACAAGTAGAACAAGAACAACTCCAACTTGGTCATATAAAGCCCTCTACCTCACCCTAAAATTATCCTATTTTTGTTATGAAAAAAAAATCAAATAATAGAAAGTATTAACTGATTTACAAGAAGTTAATAAATGTATTGAACCTATGGGAGCATTGCAATTGGGACTCCCCTCTCCAGCTCTTATTCCTCAAAATTGGTCCTTAATGGTGCTAGATCTTAAACACTGTTTTTGTTTTTTTTTTGTTACCATTCCCCTACAATTTCAAGATAGAAATAAATTTGCTTTTACAGTTCCTGTTCTTTTTTTTTATATATAGTTTTTTATTTTTTTTTTAATTTTAAAATCTTTAATTCTTACATGTTTTCCCAAACATGAACCCCCCTCCCACCTCCCTCCCCATAACATCTCTGTGGGTCATCCCCATGCACCAGCTCCAAGCATGCTGTATCCTGCGTACAGTTCCTGTTCTTAATCATGCTCAACCTATTAAGCGTTATCAATGGACATTCCTACCACAAGGAATGATAAATAATCCTACCTTATGTAAATAATTTGTAGCTCACTGTTTGCAATCTCTCCCTCAAGAATACCCTAATTGTATTCTATACCATTACATGGATGATCTCCTATTGGCAGCTCCTAGTATTGCTGAACATGACGAATCCTTTTTAAAAGTACAAGAGGCTTTAAGACTACACAATTTGCAAATAGCCCCAGAAAAAATTCAAAAGGACTTTCCTATTTCATATTTAGAGACAATATTGGAACAACATAGAATTAAGCCCCAAAAGTTACAAATTAGAAGAGACCATCTCAGAACCTTAAATGATTTTCAAAAATTATTGGGAGATATTAATTGGCTTCACCCGGTACTTGGGATTCCTACTTATCAGTTACGACATTTGTTTTCTACTTTAGAAGGAGATACAGCTTTGGATAGCCCCCGAACCTTAATCCCATTGGCTTTACAGGAACTTCAACTTGTTGAACAACGATTGAATGACGGCTTTTTGACTTACTTACATGCATCTCAACCTATTTCTTTTATCATATTTCATACCCCTTATTCCCCATCTGGTGTAATTGCTCAAGAAGAAGACTTAATAGAATGGGTTTTCTTACCTAACAGTTTTTCCAAGAAAAATTGACTATATATATGGATAAATTAGCTCTCCTTATACAGAAAGGTCGCCATCGTATTTTACAACTATCAGGATATGAACCACACCAGATTGTTACTCAGTTAACAACTGCTCAAATATCTCGATGTTTACAATTTAATGAAAACTGGCAAATTTCTCTTGCTTCATATCCCGGTTCGTTTTCTAATCATTATCCATCATCTAAATTGATTGATTTTCTCTGGACTAACACTATGATATCTCATTCCCCAATTTCAGATGTTCCAGTTAAAGGACCCACTATTTTTACAGATGCAAATAAAAATACTGCTGGATATTGGACCCCAGAAAATTCCAAGGTTCTCCCCCACTCATTTTCTTCTGTACAACCTGCTGAATTTTGGGCTATCTATTTAGTTTTGCAAGAGTTTCCCCAACTTCCTATTAACATTGTTTCAGAGTCTCGATATGCTGTTCTCTCTTGCCTACAGCTTCCTCATGTCCCCCTTCCAATGACTCTTAAAACAGCTATTGATAAATTGTTTTACCAAGTACAACAATTACTCTTGCAACTTTCAGAGTTAATTTTCTTTACTCACATCCGTGCACATTCTGCCCTTCCTGGGCCCTTATCATTCAGAAATGCTACAATTGATGCCTTACTTAGTCCTATAGAAGCAGCAAAGCAAGAAAATCTCTTACAACATACCAACTCGAAAGGGTTACAAAAATTTCATGCTATTACTCGAAAATAAGCTCAAAATATTGTTTGTTCTTGTTCCATATGTGCACCCTTTGCTTTGCCATTTACCTCACCAGGTGTCAACATGAGAGGACAACAAGCAAATCAGATATGGCAAATGAATATAATTTACATTTCTTCCTTCGTACAACAAAAATGTGTGGGCCACTGCATTACATTCTAAAAAGGCTGACGCTGTTATTACTCATTTGTTATCTTATTTTGCAGTTATGGGATTACCAATTGAATTGAAAACTGATAATGCACCTGCTTACAAATCCGCAAAATTAGCTCACTTTTTATCTCGATACCATATAACTCATACTTTTGGTATTCCTTATAATAGTCAAGGGCAAACTATTATTGAAAGAGCTAATCGTACATTGCATGATTATCTTGAAAAAATAAAAAAGGGGGAACAAGGGAGATTTATGAAACCTAAAGACATTCTGAGTAAAAATTTACTTACGCTAAACTTTTTGAATGATTGGAGCAGGGGAAATCTATCAGCAGCAGAGTTGCACTTTCAAGGGAAAGAAGAGGATAAGATGATCTTGAATATGCCCATTTGGTATAAAGATAAAGAGAAAGGCTAGATCCCAGCATCATTAATATATTTGGGGCAAGGATATGCTTTCATTTCTGTTGATAATTACAGGTTTTGGACCCCAGCAAGATTGATCAAAATCAGCAATGGTTAATCCCCTTGTTCAGAAATTTGAAGAGCTTACTATGCAGAGAAGTCTTACCTCCCATACAAGGGAAGCAACACCTCCTACGTGGGGTCAAATGAAGAGGTTGACCCAGGAAGCAGAGAAGACATTAATGAAGGTGGGGCAACCTCTGAATCCTACCAGTCTTTTGCTTGCCACGATGGTGGTGGTGACATGTCAGGTAATAGGCATATTGGGAAGTAATCATACATATTGGGCATATAGACCTAATCCCCCATTAGTAAGAGCAGTTTCCTGGGGGGAACCAGAAATGCAGGTATGTACTAATGAGACTGCCTTCTTTCCCCCACCAGCTTGCGGGGGAATAGAACAACCACCTCATCATAAACAATAATATAATCTTAATAATTTGACAATTGCAATGGAAGGTATTCCTTTATGTATAGGGGGACACCCCTTTTGTCTGTCCACCAAGGAACATTCTCATCATTCTTATAATACATGGGGGGTAAAGTATAATAATTAAAATTTTGCTACTTTTACTGTGCTTGTTTCCACCAGGAGATTTAGTACCTCAACAGAACCGATGGATACTCATAATGGAAAACATATGTCGCTATGTCCTGTTAACCTTTTTGTTCCTTCTCTAGAATCTGTGGAGTGGGAACTTTGCTGAGGCCATCGACCCTTTAAGGTCATGAATTATTCTGGGGCCATCATTGTAGATTGGAGTCCAGATCATGGACAATTCTTAGAAAAATGGCCAAATAAACCTTTTAGGTGGCATCACGCAAATACCACTTTGATGGGCAATGGTAACAAAACAGTTAAATGGCAGCAATTTGCACTTGTCTCTCCTCAATTTCAATTGCAAGGATATCCTCACATTCAAGGAGATATTTGGAAACTATGGGCGGTTTCTGGTAATCTCACTATCTGGTCAGGAAATTACACTTTGGACAGTGGTGACTCTTCGGGTTCATTCCATGTTAATTTACATGTTAATAAATCTTATTCCGCAATGGCATGTGTAAAATATCCTTTTGCATTGTTATATGGGAATTAGGACTAGAATGATACTGTGAGGTCTATGTCAAGTAACTATTGTAATTTAACTCAATGTATAAGTGTCTTGGTGGGAAGAATTTGAAAGACAAGCCTTTAACTCCAATTTCTCACTAGTAATTGTTAAAGCTCGGACAGAAGTATGGTTGTTTATAAATCTGACTCAGCCGTGGTCAGATCCTTTTGCTGCTTCTCATCTAGTAACCGCTGTACAGACTTTGCTACACCGATCTCGACGTATGCTTGCTGTGGTCATTGCTTCGATTCTCGCAGTTGCATCAGTAACTGCAACAGCAGCTGTAGCAGGCCTTGTGTTACACCAAGGAATTCAAACAGCTGATTTTGTTTGAAATGTGATTGGAATTCTTCTGTTTTGTATAACACCTGTAACATTTAACATGAGCCCTTCAAGAGATTAACTGAGGCATATAAATAAAAAGAGTTCTAGATGCCCATCATCTAGAGAGATTCCGCCTAGTCCCTAAGAGGTGGCTGGATAGCCAATGACCGGTAAGACCCTTAAAGGAGGGCAAACTAAGACAGGCACAGCCGCAAGAGGGGCTGGCGAGGCTGGAGATTGGCTACATACAGCTTTACACCTTGCCCTACAAAACATCAATACAAATGTCTCGGAGGCTTAAATAAAATTAAAAAGGGGGAAATGAAGGGTTAATAGGGTAGCAGAGATGTGCCTGCAAACGGGTCTCTCTGCTCAGGCTGAGCATCCTTGCATATGAGGCGTTCTGCCAAAGACTCTGGATACAGCCTTGAGTTTAATGGTCCCTTGCAAACGAGGGAGCATTCCTTTCTTGAGATAAGAGGGAGATGAGGGCTTTGTGCAGACTCTGCAGTAGACAGAGATTTCACTTCCCTTTGCTGTACGATAACATGTATGCACCTGCACTGTACTGAAAAGGCTTATTCTTACAGTCTGGAATTCTGCCTGGTGGCTTTATAATAATAAACGGCAATTAGTTTGTCCAGTTCTGTTCCACTGGCCAGAGTGGTGTCCTCTGTCTCTTGTGTGTCTTGTATGTTCTGTGTCATTTCACTCGTAGTAACCAACAGAAAGATTCTTACACTCTCAAAGAAGTTGACTGTGGGCTTCCACCTCACAGGACATCAGTTCAGTTCTGTTCATTTCAGTTGCTCAGTCATGTCTGACTCTTTGGGACCCCATGAATTGCAGCAAGCCAGGCCTCCCTGTCCATCACCATCTCTAAGAGTTCACTCAAACTCATCTCCATCAAGTCGGTGGTGGCATCCAGCCATATCATCCTCTGGCATCACCTTTACCTGCTACCCCCAATCCCTCCCAGCATCAGTCTTTTCCAATGAGTCAGCTCTTCACATGAGGTGGCCAAAGTAGTTGAGTTTCAGCTTTAACATCATTCCTTCCAAAGATCACCCAGGGCTGATATCTTTAAAAGAGATGTGTATATATATACACACACACATATATTTCCAATTGTATCTGAACTTTCTCTGAAATATCCTCAAAAATATGCTTTACATTAAGGCATAACACAAGACTTAGTATTTTAAATCATAGCGAGTATGTTCTCTGAAAAACAAGATGTGAAGCTAAAATGTAAAAATGGGACATGTGTTTGCAAACTTCTCAATGAGTGAAAAATTAAACAAGACATTCATAAAGAACCCATATTTCAAAGGGTAAGTCACAAAGGAAATTATATAATTCTCTGAGGTGAATGTAGGTGAAAGCACTTTTAGCAAACCATCAGATCCTGCAAAAGTAAATACCTACAGTTATATACCTCCTGCAAAATATACACTGCTACCTCTGGACAGAAAAATATATATCTAAACTTTCAACATATACATATGCATATACATGTGTAGCTGTATATAAACTCATGGTTGCCCAGATAGTACTAGTACTAAGGAACCTGCCTTCTAACAGAGAGGTCATAATACATGCAGGATCGATCCATGGGTTGGGAAGATCTCCTAAAACTAAGGATGGCAACCCATTTTTATTTTTTCACCTTGATAATCCCATGGATTGATAATACACGATGGTGACAGCCTGTGTAATAGAGTGTCAGACAGGAATGTAGTGACTTAAAACATGAAATATCACTTGAACGGGTTCTACTATATATAGTACACTTGTTCCTTTAATATATTACCAATGCTATGCTCAGCAAAAAAAAAAAAAAAAAAAAAAAAAAAAAATTCACTTACTCATTTCACTTCAGTCACAGGGTCGTGTCAGACTCTTTCTGGCCGTATGAATCGCACCACGCCAGGCCTCCCTGTCCATCACCAACTCCCTGAGTTCACTCAAATATATGCTCTTTGAGATGATGATGTTATCAAGTATTCTCATCCTCTGTCGTTCCCTTCTTCTCCTGATCCAAATCCCTCCAATCATCAGAGAATTTTTAGGAGTCAACTCTTCACATAACGTGGCCAAAGTACTGGAGTTTCAGTTTTAGCAGCAGTGCTTCCAAAGAACACCCAAGACTGATCTTAAGGATGGGCTCGTGGGATCTCCTTGCAGTCCAAGGGACTCTCAAGAGTCTTTTGCAATACTGCAGTTCAAAAGCATCACTTCTTTGGCACTCAGGTTTCTTCACAGTCCAACTCTCACATTCATACATGACCACTGGAAAAACCAGAGCCTTGACTAGACAGACTTTGTTGGCAATGCATTGTTGCTGATTTTTATATGCTATATACATTAGGCATAACTTTCCTTCCAAGGTGCAAGCATCTTTTTAATTTCAGCGCTGTAATCACCATCTGCAGTCATTTTGGAGCCACAAACATATAAAGTCTGACACTGTTTCCAATGTTTCCCCATCTCTTTCCCATAAAGTGAGGGGACCAGATGCCATGGTCTTCATTTTCAGAATGTTGAGTTGAAGCCAACTTTTTCACTCTCCTCTTTCACTTTCATCAAGAGGCTTTTTAGTTCCTCTTCACTTTCTGCAATAAGGTTGGTGTCATCTGAATATCTGAGGTTATTGATATTTCTCCCAGTAATCTGAATTGAGGTTGTACTTCCTGCAGCCTAGTGCTTTTCATGATGTACTCTGCATATAAGTTAAATGAGCAGGGTGACCATATACAGCCTTGACATACTCCTTTTAATATTTGAAACCATTCTGTTATTCCATCTCCATTTCTAACTGTTGCTTCCTGACTTGCATATAGGTTTCTCCAGAGGCAGGTCAGGTGGTCTGTTACTTCCATCACTTTCAGAATCTTCCACAGTTTAATGTGATCCACACAGTCAAAGGGTTTGGCAGAGTCAAAAAGGCAAGAATAGGTGTTTTTCTGGAACTCTCTTGCTTTTTCCATGATCCCTCGGATGTTGGCCATGTGATCTCTGGTTCCTCTGCCTTTTATAGAACCAGCTTGAACATCTGGAAGTTCACGGTTCAAACACCGTTCATGTATTGCTGAAGCCTGGCTTGTAGAATTTTGAACATTACTTTACTAATGTGTGCTCCTGCTGCTGCTAAGTCATTTCATAAGTGCAATTGTGTGGTAGTTTGAGTGTTCATTGCCATTGCCTTTCTTTCTGATTGGAATGAAAACTGACCTTTTCCAATCCTGTGGCCACTACTGAGTTTGCCAGGTTTGCTGGCATATTGAGTGCAGCACTTTCACAGCATCATCTTTCAGCATTTGAGATAGTTCAACTGGCATTCTATCACCTCCACTAGCTTTATTCCTAGTTCAAGGTCCACTTGATTTCACATTCCAGAATGTTTGGCTCTCAGTGAGTGATTGCACCATCGTGATTATCTGGGTGTTGAAACTCTTTTTTGTACACTCCTGTGTATTCTTGCCACCTTTTCATAATATCTCCTGCTTCTGTTTTATCCGTACAATTTCTGCCCTTTATCGAACCCATCTTTGCTTGATATACTCCCTTTCTATCTCTAATTTTCTTGAAGAGAACTCTAGTCTTTCTCATTCTGTTCTTTTTTTCTATTTCTTTGAATTTATCCCTGAGGAAGTCTTTCTTATCTCTGTTTGCTATTAGTTTGGATCTCTGCATTCAGATACATATATATATATATATATAATATATATATATATATATGTTTTTTTTTTTCTTTGCTTTTTCCCTTTTCTTTTTTTTCCACAGCTATTCGTTAGGCCTTCACAGACAGCCATTTTGGTTTTTCTCATTTCATTTCTAGGGGGATGATCTTAGTTCCTGTCTCTTGTACAACGTCATGAACCTCCGTCCACTGTTCATCAGGCAATTTGTCTGTCAGACCTAGTCCCTTAAAACTATCAGATCTAGTCCCTTAAGTCTATATTTCACTGTATAATGATAAGGGATTTGACTTAGGTCATACCTGAATGATCTAGTGTTTTACCCTACTTTCTTCAATTTAATTCTGAATTTATTAAAAAAAAAAAAAAAAAAAAGAAAGAAAGAAAGAAAAAGTTGATCATCTGAGCCGCAGTAAGCTCCCAGTCTTATTTTTGCTGACTGTATAGAGTTTCTCCATCTTTGGCTGCAAACATAGAATTTAACTGATTTCGGTCTTGACCATCTAGTAATGTCCATGTATAAAGTCTTCACTTTTGTTGTTTGAGGTGGGTATTCGCTATGACCAGTGCATTCTCTTGGCAAAACTCTATTAGCCTTTGTCCTGCTAACACTTAGTATGCCAAGGTCAAATTTCCCTGTTACTCCAAGTGTTTCTTGACTTCCTGCTTTTGCATTCCAGTCCCCTGTAAAGAAAAGGATATATATTTGTGGCTATTAGTTCTAAAAGGTCTTGTGGGTCTTCATAGAATCATGCAAATTCAGCTTCTTCAGCATTTGTGGTTGGGGCAAATGCTAGGATTACTGTGATATTGAATGATTTGCTTTGGAAACGAACAGAGATCACTCTTTCATTTTTGAGACTACATCCAAGTACTGCATTTAAAACTCTTTTGTTGACCATGATGGCTACTCCATTTCTTCTAAGGTCTTCCTGGTCACAGTAGTAGATATAATGGTTATCTGAGTTAAATTCACCCTTTCCAGTCCATTTTAGTTTTCTGATAAATGGAATGTCGACCTTCACTTTTACCGTCTCCTGTTTGACCAGTTCAAATTTGCCTTGATTCATGGACCTGACATTCCAGGTTCCTATGTAATATTGTTCTCTACAGCATTGGACTTTACCCATATCACCAGTCACATATAGAACTGTGTATTGTTTTTCTTAGTCTTCAGCCCTTTTTCTTTTTCTTTTCTTTTTTTAAAATTTTTTTTTCTTTCTGGAGTTATATCTCCATTGATCTCCCGTAGCATATTGGGCACCAACGGACCTGGGGAGTACCTCTTTCAGTATTCTATCATTTTGCCTTTTCATATTGTTCATGGGGTTCTCAAGGCAAGAATATTGAAGTGGTTTATCATTCCCTTCTCCATGGACCACATTCTGTCAGACCTCTCCACAATGACCCACCCATCCTTGGTGGCACCACATGGCATGGCTTAGTTTCATTGAGTTAGATAAGGCTGTAGGCTGTGTGACAAGATTGGCTCATTTTCTGAGGTTATGGTTTAAGTGTGTCTGTAACCTAATGTAATCTAATGTAATTTCATAAGTGAAATCAGATGCTAAAGACTGTATTACATAAGTTACAACATTGGTAACAATTTTTGGAAACTAAAAGTTAAGAACCAATAATAAAAATTAGCCTTTTACATAGTGCAAAGAAGAAAATGAAGGCCAAATTCATTCTTATATATATATAATAATATATAAAATATATGTATGTGTTTTTATTTGAAAGATAATTATAGTTAATAGAAATAAAAGTTTAGGGTATTAAAAAGGATTAACAATGTTAAAAGTTAAATAAATCATATAGAAATAGATCTCAGAGTTAAAAAAAAAAAAAAAGTTTGCTTTTTGGTGTCAGTACAGTGTCAGATAGTCCCCAGGTGAAGCTTGTACTTGTTGTCAAATTCTACTATTTAACAGTCTTGGCATTAATTGAAGACTTAGTCTGTTGAACCTGTCACTTCTGGGTTGGTTTATGCTTCTTTGTTTATATTTCCTTCTTTTATTTGAAAGCCTCTCCATATCTGGTTTTCAACATGAAACAAGGGTATGGTAGCCTCTTATTCGACATCACTTGCTGAGTATTTTGGTGGTGAAATAGGACACTGAAAACAAATACCTGCGGGATATGTGGTGGTGTTAGAGGTGGATTGATCACCTTGGGCTTTCCACTGAAAAATGTAAGATGTCCTTCCTGGGTTCACTCTGCTCAGCCTCCCGGTTGATATATGAGGTCACTGTCCCACCTGGGCCCTATGTCTCATGCACTTCCCAGGCGAGCACTTTGGTGCTCAGCAAGGGCACTGACCACGATTGGTTCTGTGCTTTTGCTCTCCACAGTCCAAAATCTCAGGTGACTGGTTGGAGGGCAAGGGATAGTCCCAGGTGGGCCATGCTTCTTATGTAGCTCTCTGGTCTAAATCACACTGTTTTCTACCTGTGCCAGAGTGCACAGTCTCAGGTATGCCATGTGTCTCCTCATGGAAACTGATCCCAGGCTGTCATGATCTTGGCCTATGTGAACTGTCCATGAACCCAGGAATTCATCATTAGCAACTACCAACCATCTTAGACTAGGTAGGTGATGTCTCTAGGACCAAGATACCAGTAACCTATTTCCTTCTGCCTCTGGAATTCATACACATTCCTCTTTACCTCCATGTAGCAAAGGGTCTTAACTGGAAGCTGGCTGGGTCTCCTTTTGTATTTTCTAGTGCACAGTGTCCTGTTCTGTGAGTGTGCCATGGTTCACTTTGTGGCCTTAGAGCCTTCCTTTAGGAAAGGTCCTTCTAAAATGGCTGTCTCTAGAGTTCCCATGGTTTATGTTTCTTTCTCACCTTAGTTCTATCATATTGTCCTCAGGTCAGTAAATCCTGGTTCTAACCATAGTGTGTTTGATACATTATAAGCCTCCCTTCCAGGCTTCATGTATGACAGTGGACAGAAGCATCTGAGCTGCTTCTTGGATAATAATTGCATTTATTGGCATAATCTGTGTTTTTGTTCTTTCCAGCCTCATTCTACCCTCACCACCGCCCCCCCCCCCCCCCCCCCCCCCCCCCCACTGACTGACACCGATAAGAGAGGGTTTCCTACCTTGTGTTAAATTTTCCTCCTTTATGACTCCCTCTCCAACGGGAGTCTGAATCCAGAAAGATAAATAAATAAATTATTCCCTTATGTCTCTTATTTGTTCTTACCTCCTTTTTAAGAGATGGGTTTTCATTTCTTGATTTCTAGGGCCCAGCAACATCATTCATATTTACTTCTGGAAGCTATTCCATGTGCAGTCGATCCTTCGATGGATTTCTGTGGGAGAAAGTTGACTATGCCTCCTATTCCACTAGCATTATGAGACTCCACCACGATCCCGGAACATTCATTTTATTAACTGAAATCTTGTTGTTGTTCAGTCACAAAGCCATGTCTGACTCTGTGACCTCTTGGACTACAGAACACAAGGTCTATCTGTCCCTCTCCATCACCCATAGTCTGGCTGAAATCATATCCATTGAATAGGTGAAGCTATACAACCTTCTCTTTCTTTGTCACCCAGGCCCCCTCCTGATTTCATTGTTTCCTTATAATCAGGGTCTTTTCTATTGAATCAGTTCTTTGCTCAGGTGGTCGACCACCTGAGGACTCATCTTCAGCATCAGTGTTTCTAATGCTTCTTCAGAGTTGATTTCCTTTATGTTTGACTGGCTTGATAGCCTTGCATTCCAATGGATACTCATAAGTCATCCCTATCAGAGAATTTTGGTGTTCTCACATCTATACATGTCTACTGGAAAGACCATAGATGAAAATCAAAGTGCCTCCATTGGCCAAGTCATGTCTTCACTTTTTAAAATGCTTTCTAAATTTCTGAGATCTTTTCTTCCAGGAAGCAATTGTCTTCTAATTTTATAGCTGCCATCACCATCTGCAGTGAATTTAGAGCCAAAAAAAGATAATTTGTCACTGCTTCTATCTTTTCCTCTTCCATTTCCTATGGAACTGTGGGACCAGATGTCATGACCTTACTTTGTGTAATACTGAGAAGGAAATGGCAAGCCACTCCAGTGTTCTTGCCTGGAGAATCACAGGGACTAGGGAGCATGGTAGGCTGCCATCTCTGGGGTCACACAGTATCGGACATGACTGAAGTGACTTAGCAGCAGGAGCCTAGACTTCAAATGTACTGTTTACCCTATGTTTTCCTATGAACATTCAGAATTATTGTATTCTTGTACCTTTGTTTTCCTTCACTCTCTTGGATCAGAAACTGTTTTCTGAGAATATTCTAAGATGATAGTTACTCATTATATATTATACTACTGGTTTTAAATATCCTGCTGGAGCATCTGTGCCATAATTCTGTGAAAACTGGGTAAAATATTGCAAAATACACACCCTATAATATATTTTCCATTAACATAATATATTGAGCATGTTCATGTTATACAGTTTGATTTTCTCTAATTTTGGCTACTACAATAATACAAAGGAGGACACAGAACAAAATAAACGATGTCAATGGGACAGGGAGCTGAACCCCTGTGGCATGAAGAGAGAGAAATTTTCATCATCAATTATTTCTATTGAAATATTTGCTACCAGAATTTGAAAGTGATGAAAGAAAATTTTACATACTGTATTATGGAGAAGTGATTTTTGATATACCCATGGTATAATTTCAATGTTCAGCTGGTCAGAAGAGCCTGTCTATAATCTATGTACAGTGCACTGGGCATCTGTTTTACCCATTTAGTGGGTAGCTGTTATCTCAAATCCAGCTGGTTGACCATTGTGCCTGTGATTCCGACATGTTCCTATGTTACTACAGACTTGAATGTTTAAATTATGGTATCCAACGTGGGAAGAGCAACAGCTTTCTTTGAACAATATCTCTAAGTAAATGAGAGTTGTGATTTTATGCCCTCAAGGTGTCCTCATATATATGAACCCCATCTGTTATTACAGAAAAAATAGTGGAAGATGAGCTAGATTAAAGGAGAGTCTTTCAGGAACAGGATCTTAAGTATTCAACCAGTAATTTATTAAGCAATGTTGGGCTTCCCAAACAATTCATTTCAGATCTTGGGAGCAAACAGAGAGTTGACCACCTAAATAAAGTTGCCTAAGATTTTATTTTGACATATCCACATATATACATATGTGTGTATGTGTGTGTATATAAAAAAAGTACAATGGGTTTTAATTTCTGTTAGGTATAACAGCAGGGAAAAAATTAAAACACAAATGTAGAATGATTCAAAAGTCTACTCAATTATTTAATATATGTAAGTGGAAATACTTCAAAATATATTTTATTGGCTACATCTAATCAATGAGGACTCTTTTATATCACTCCTCTCTCTCCTTTTAATAAATATCTACCAATTTTCAAAAGTTTGTCCAGGTTTAATGAAAAAATATATATAGAAATAAATAAATATATATATTTATATGTATAAATATGTATGTATGTGTATAACAGACAGATATGTTTCCATAACAGAAAATATTGATGCCAAGTTAGATCTCAGAATTATTTCCAACACCATGCTCCATCTCAACAGGAAATAGTCAGAATTGTTGCTAATTCAAACACTGTTTAGGAATAAGGTTTTGCAGGCTTCATGGGTTTGGTTACTATTTCTGTAAGCAGTCTGTATTTTAAGTTGATACTGAAGTAAACCCTGGTTGAACATGTCCCTTCATTTCCTAGGAGACCAGTGACTTTGTGATGTTACAGTTATCCTTCAATTGCTTGGAGACCAGTGACTTAGTGATGTCACAGCTTTTTGACTTGGAGAACCACTGCAATGGTCTAGAGAGTTTCTATCTGTAGGCCAGCAAAGCAGCATTTGAAGTTGCAGTGCGTAAAATCAGACAAATGAGAAAAGTATCTGAAGAAAGATTTTTCTGAGATGGCACATATTTCTTCAGAAATTCAAGATAAGCCTCCTAAGCCTGAATCAGCTGTTCAGAAACCTCTATTAGATCTGCTTTGTATGATTATACACTTACTGGGGACTCAGTTTTGAGATCTATGATTGAAGAATATGCTTTTTAGGCTTTGTCTGAGGATTTTGTGATCAAAGACCATGCTAGACATTCTTTCTCTGAAACAGATGAGCTGAATGATGTTTTTCATACACATTTCCACAAAAACTTTGGAATATAGTTGCAAATTATCAGCTTGAATATATTTTGCGGGATGAGAGTGACATATGTATAGTGATTAATGAAGAACTTTCTAAGAAAGAGGTCTTGGAAAGCAAGGAGCCTTTCAGAATATTTGAAACCAATAGTACAAAGTTTAGTTTGACAGCTTAACCTTTAAGGCTTTAGTAAAAAGAGACAAATCTTTCAAAAATCCTCTTCACTACCTGACTTTCTCGAAGAAGAAAACATCTCTCTTTTGAGCAAGGGATTCCAGAAATTCCACTTATTGGCAATATGTAACATTAAATCATGTGACCTTGAAAGCATGTTCACATACACAGCTAAAATGGAATTTGAAATAGAGATAGCAAATTTTTGAAAA
Source organism: Budorcas taxicolor (assembly GCF_023091745.1). NCBI lineage: Eukaryota > Metazoa > Chordata > Mammalia > Artiodactyla > Bovidae > Budorcas > Budorcas taxicolor. Next base: position 6,349,614 of record NC_068936.1, on the reverse strand, counting down.
AAAAAGTTTCATATTTTGAAGTTGATAACAGCTGGAAGTTAACATTTTGGATGCTTAAAAAACTTTCCTAGCAACGTGAAACCAGACACAAGTCCTGAAGCTACTTAAAGTGGTACTTACTGTATATATACAGCATATTTTTAGTTGAGGAGCATAACTGTTTCTAACATGTTACCTGTTAAAACTACTATTTGATGCTATTTAATTGGTGTCATTAAAGGAATATATTTTTATAGCTTAGCTTTGTCTGTTTTACCGTGATTTTTAAAGAAACTAAATATAATGTTTTCCTTCGATTTTAGTTACAGACCTAGTAAAAATCAAAATTCAAAACAGGACATCCCCAACTTTTCGTAAGAATGCAAAGAAGAGTTGGGATTAACAATATATCTCCAATATCTTCATTAGTTCGAGATAATAAGAAGTATGTTAAAGCCAGTTTCAACAAAGGTTAACAAAACTGATTTTCTTCCAGAAATGAGTGGATAGAGTTTATTTTCAGCCTCCACAAATTTACTTGTGCCTTTCATACAAAAGCCTCACACCAGCCAGATATTTGCTAATACAAGTGGTGTATCTCCATGTGACTTAACTTCTCCATCAGCAACATCAGTTAGACAAACAGACCAGGTTGTGGTAGATCAACCTGCTGTTTTAAAAACATTAAACATTTTTAACTGGCATTACATAGCAGCTACACTCAAGTAACTGGTCACAATGGGGACTTTGCTACTACAGCTACATCTAGTCTCAGAACCACATTGTATCTCAGTTACAGAGCAGTTATTCTGTACGGATGGTGGATCCTTCAAAATTTCTAGTCACGTATAACGATATGTCAGCCCATGACAGTCCTTTTCATATCCTGCAAGAGAGAGGCAATTCATGGTTCTCAGTGCCAAAAATCGCTTATACATCTGCCACCTCTCTTTTAAGTCAACTCATCAACAATTATCATTATATGAAAACAATGCTAATTAAAACTGACCTATCAAATAAGTGTCAGATTATGGAACCTAATGAAGATTGAACTTTAAGTTGGGAGATGTCAACAAATACCTACAATTCTTTCATTTCAACAATAAAGTTACATGTTAATCTTCATGGTTTAATTTTCTATTTTCAAAAAAAAGAAGAGTACAATGAGTCTTTAGTTCAATGGTTGGCTATTTTACTGCATGGTTTTATAAACTCTTCAGTTCAAGAAAAAATCATTATGCATCCTAGGTAAATGACACCTGATCTAAAGTTTGTAAGAAAGAAAATGAGAATGAAGGGAAAAGATGTAATGTATGTAAAGTGAAATCTGAAACCATCGCTGCTGAAATGAATGGTTGGCTCAATTGGGACGGTATGGGTGAAGGAAGAGACACAAGTAAAATCAGAAAAATGAAAATACACAGTATGTACCTTAGTGCCTTCACAGTTACCTTATATTCTATTAGTTACTGTAAGAGTCTTAAAAGGTTAGACAGCAGATTGTCTTCATTTCAGAAATTCATTTCATCCGTGAAATATAGGTTGTGTAGCATGTGCAAATCATGATCACCATTATTCCATGATTGTGTACCAAAGATAACATGACATAATCAGTAACTGGTCCATGGTCAGCACAAGATAAATACTTTCAGTTCAGTTCAGTTCAGTTCAGTTCAGAACCTCAGTCGTGTCCGACTCTTTGTGACCTCATGAATCGCAGCACAGCAGGCCTCCCTGTCCATCACCAACTCCTGGAGTTCACTCAGATTCACATCTATAGAGTCAGTGATGCCACCCAGCCATCTCATCCTCTGTCATCCTTTTCTCCTTCTGCCCTTAATCCATCCCAGAATCAGAGTCTTTTTCAATGAATCAACTCTTTCATGAGGAAGCCATAGTATTGGAGTTTCAGCTTCAGCATCATTCCCTTCAGAGAAATCCCAAGGTTGATCTCCATCAGAATGGACTGGTTGGAACTCCTTGTAGTCCAAGGGACTCTCAAGAGTCTTCTCCAACAAGACTCAACAAGTTCAAAAGCATCAATTCTTTGGCGTTCAGCTTTCTTCACAATCCAGCTCTCACATCCATACATGACCACAGGAAAAACCATTGCCTGACTAGATGGACCTGTCTTGGCAAAGAATGTCTCTGCTTTTCAATATGCTATCTAATTTGGTAACAACTTTTCTTCCAGGAAGTAAGCCTCCTTTAATTTCATGGCTGCAGTCACCATCTGCAGTGATTTTGGAGCCCCTCCCCCCCCAAAAAAAAATAAAATAAAATAAAATCTGACACTGTATCCCCTGTTTCCCCGTTTATTTCCCAGGAAGTGATGGGACCGGATTCCATGATGTTCGTTTTCTGAATGTTGAGCTTTAAGCCAAGTTTTTTACTATCCTCTTTGACTCTTAACAAGATGCTTTTTAGTTCCTCTTTACTTTCTGATGTAAGAGTGGTGTCATCTACATATCTGAGGTTATTAATATTTCTCTCAGCAATCTTGATTCTATCTTGTGCTTCTTCTAGACCAGCTTTTCTCATGTACTTTACAAGTGATATTCTATAGGATCATTTCTGATCTGCTGTCCTTAAGGCTCACCTTTATTTCCTGACATCAAGATCCATGTCTATATTTCCTAAGACATGTTTCAATGTTGGTTATCTGTCCTGACAGAGACAAATATCATTCCTGGTGGTGATTGCAGCACATCAGCATGGTTAACAAGTTCTTTGAAGACATGATACACGTTTTCCTTAGTAATTTCTTTATCTTTCTCTTCTGGAGCTACAATCACACAAACTATTTTCAGTCATGATAAACCCCTTCTCCAAATTTAGTCTCAATTCTTTCTTGGTGTTGAAAGGAACTTCTGTTTGCCCTCCTACCAAGGTGAGCACAGATATCAGATCTTCAATGTGTTTTGTATCTGCTCTTTTTTTTTTTTTTAATGTATCTTTCACACCAGGTGAAACTTAGACCCGAAAATGACACATTTTAAGTGTTTACTAAATTATCAATAAAGAAATGTAATAACCAATGAAATGCTCTACACATTACTCAACAACATCCTATATCCTGCACTATTATCATAATTCACCTTTCCTATTCACTGAGAAATTATTACAAGTTTTTAAATATTTATATTTACATGAATGTTAAATGTGAGAGTTCAAATTATAAAACTATTGCTGCTCCCATGAAGTTTACCTTCAACAATAACCCATTTTAAGCACTTTGTTTCAGGCCACAATTCAATAAAATTCAGTAGTAGTTACAGAGACATGTAGCAAAAAAAAAAAAAAAAAAAAAAAGAAGAAGAAGAAAAGAAAAAGAAAGAAAGAAAGAAAAGAAAAGAAAGAAAAGGTATCATTTATTTTAATAATCTAAAAAAGTCATGGAGTAAGCAAGGATCAAAATCAATGGTTGATCCTAAATATATTTCACTTTGAAATACTTTGAGCAGAATCCCTGCTTATTGGACTATCCACACTGTCATGAACACTATCTTGAAATATTGGCAATCTCAAATTTATAGTCATTCCTTCAGATGGAAATGGTGACATCAAGTTAAGTTCCTGTTTTTGTATGGAAATCCTCATAGACTAACACTGTTAAGGTCAACGTTTCATTCTTGCAGCTAATGGACACTGAAATCTATTGAATATCTGTGTAGATAAGGAATGGTCAACAAAACACACACTTTTTATTTCACTTAAACGTTTCATTAAATGTAAATTAGAATACTATGCTTTAGAGAGGTGAGCATTTTGGAGCCATTGTAAGAGCTAGTGAAATTGGTGTCCTTAGTTATCATTTCAAGCCCAAAGCCCAGTGGCCTTGTTTTAGATTTCAGGTGTCTTACAAGTTAGTCAAATTTGCATGTTTTGAGCAATAGCACCTAAAAGGTGATTCCGTTTTCCATTTCATTGCCATGTACTGATTAATTCTTCTCACTCCCTTTTATCTTTTTTTTTTTTTTTCTTTTTTTAATGTTCTGCTTTGAGAGGCAGGTCCTTCTGAAAAAGAACAGGATAAATTCCCTTAGTCCTCTGTGATAACTTGGAAGAGGCATGGATAAGGACATTCAATATATCATGTTGAAAAGCTACAGCTTTTGTTCCCTCATGAAAGCATATTACTAACCTGTACTTCAATTGTCTAACCAAAGGAAACCAGATTACATGATCCTTTACGATGGTGATCAGTTCCCAGACGGCTTCAATATATTGGTGCTGTTAATTACCAAATAATAAAGAAAATAGCGTGATTCATTAGGGAAACATTGTACATGAATTCAAATTTTCTTACCTTTGTGCATTTACTTTATAATTGGTGCTTAAAATTGTAAAATAATAGAAACTGTTTCAGTGGAAACAGTGTGAGACTTTATTTTTTGGGGCCCAAAAACAACAGAAGATGATTACTACAGCCATGAAATTAAAGGACGCTTACTCTTTGGAAGGAAAGTTAGGACCAACCTAGATAGCCTATTAAAAAGCAGAGATATTACTTTGCCAACAAAGGTCCATATAGTCAAGGCTATGGATTTTCCAGTGGCCGTGTGTGGATGTAAGAGTCAGGCTGTGAAAAAAAGCTGAGTGCCAAAAAATTGATGCTTTTGAACTGTGGTGTTGGAGATGACTCTTGAGAGTCCCTTGGACTGCAAGGACATCAAACCAGTCCATTCTAAAGGAGATCAGCCATGGGTATACTTTAGAAGGAATGATGCTAAAGCTGAAACTCCAATACCCTGGCCACCTCATGCGAAGAGTTGATTCATTGGAAATGACTGTGATTCTGGGAGGGATTGGGGGCAGCAGTAAAAGGGTCGAGAGAGGATGAGATGGCTCGATGGAATCACCAAGTCGATGGACATAAGTTCAAGTGAACTCTGGGAGTTGGTGATGGACAGGGAAGCCTGGTATGTGGTGATTCATGGAGTTGCAAAAATTTGTACATGACTGAGCGACTGAACTAAACTGAACTGAAAATGGTCAAAGTAAAAATAAAAATTTAAGTGACGTAAATACAACGAATTAGGGCAAAAATTAGAAATATTTATGGGAGAATTTTAGAGGATGAAATTTGATGCTTAAAATATAACAAGCAAAAGTGTAACTGCAGGGCCTAACGAGGTCAATATGACTTCTATATCGTTGCCCTGTATTATTTTCAATTTAGCAAACCACAGAATAGTCTTCCGTCCAGTTCAGTTCACTCAGTTGTGTCCGAATCTTTGTGACCCCGTGAATCGCAGCATGCCAGGCCTCCCTGTCCATCACCAACTCCCGGAGTTCACTAAGACCCACGTCCATTAAGTCAGTGATGCCATCCAGTTATCTCATCCTCTGTCCCCCCTTCTCCTCCTGCCCTCAATCCCTCCCATTATCAGAGTCGTTTCCAATTTGTCAACTCTTCGCACGAGGTGGCCAAAGTATTGGAATTTCAGCTTTAGCATCATTTCTTCCAAAGAAACCCCAAGACTGATCTCCTTCAGAATGGACTGGTTGGAACTCCTTGTAATCCAAGTGACTCTCAAGAGTCTTCTCCAACACCACAGCTTGAAAGCATCAGTTCTTCGGTGCTCAGCCTTCTTCACAACCAACTCTTACATCCATACATGACTACTGGAAAATCCAAGCCTTGACTAGACAGACCTTAGTCGGCAAAGTAATGTCTCTGCTTTTGAATACGTTATCTAGGTTTTTTATAACTTTTCTCCAAAGGAGTAAGTGTCTTTTAATTTCATGGCTGCAGTCACCATCTGCAATGATTTGGGAGCTCCAAAAATAAAGTCTGTCAATGTTTCCCATCTATTTGCCATGAAATGATGGGCCTGGATGCCATGATCTTCATTTTCTGAATGTTGAGCTTTACGCCAACTTTTTCACTCTCCACTTTCATTTTCATCAAGAGGCTTTTTTGTTCCTCGGTGCCTTCTGCCATAACGGTGGTGTCATCTCCATATCTGAGGTTATTGATATTTCTCTCGGCAATCTTGATTCCAGCTTGCGCTTCTTCCAGCCCAGCGTTTCTCATGATGTACTTTGCATAGAAGTTAAATAAGCAGGGTGACATTATAGAGTCTTGATGTACTCCTTTTCCTATTTGAAACCAGTTTGTTGTTCTGTGTCCAGTTCTAACTGTTGCTTCCTGACCTGCATACACATTTGTCAGGAAGGAAGTCAGATTGTCTTGTATTCCCATCTCTTTCAGAATTCTCCACAGTTTATTGTGATCTACCCAGAATAGTCTTACATGCAAAATATTCTAAGATCCCATGCAATGCAGAACACATAATATTTTAAAACATTCTGATTTAAAAGGTCACTAGAGTGAAATCATTCTTCTACAAAATATCTTCCAACCTTAAGACTAAGAACAAATAACAGAGAACTCATTGCAATTCATAGGTGTTCTGTGAGTCCTTGGGTTTTATTTTCCTTTCATAATTGTGTTTTGAGCGTATAAGACTGAGGCTGTGCTTGTGTGTGCATGCATCAGATTAAGAATGTGTTTGTGAGTGTCTGTCTAGATTCTCTTTTGGACCCTTATGTTAGAGATTTTGGCTGAATCATTGGCTAATTCAAAAATATAAAGACGCACAATTTAAAATGTCCATTCAAATGTCTGCTTTAATTTTTCAAAGTGCAAATTTCTCAAGTGGGTGAGATTAAGAGGTTGAAAGCATTTCGATAATAGCCAAGCTACTCCACCCTAACATTGTTACAACTATGGAACTCTCCCAATCACCCAGCAAAAATTGAGTGGGATCTTAGATGTCTATTATGTCTGTTAATAACAAAACTCCCACCCGCTAAAATGGTAGTACCGGAGAAGGCTAAGAAGATGCCTGGAGTTTCAACCAGTCCTTCCTATAATAGGATACTACCTTCATAAGGGAGGCTGCACACTCACCAATAACAAGGAACACTGTTAGGAAACAAAGAACACTCTTAGGAAACAAAGAACACTCTTAGGAAACAAAGAACCTAAGAATAGAATCTGTAATTCTGTTCCCACATGGTAGACCTTGTTTTCCCCCTTCCCAAGAATATCAGAGAGACAGTTAAAATAGAAGGAAATTATAACATGGCATATATACTTCTTACATAATACCTTAAATTTTCAAGTCTCACTACACTGCTAAGATAATGACAATACAGGACTTCTGGCTTCAACTCTGTGTGGCAGTCATCATATAAGACTTTTATGAATATTTGAGATGCACTGATAGTGCATCTACAAAGCCAAAAGCCTTGAGATCTGATTCAAAGAGGAAAACTGTCTACTCCATGTCCTCAGTTTTATGGAACTTTCACACGCATTCACACATTTCCACAATCCTTAACATTTATCTGAAGTCAAAAACTGACATTAAGAGAAGAGGAATGGCATATTCATACAAAAGGCAAGCGGAAAAATCAAAATGGATCCAGTCACCTACATACTTCCATGCTCAGTAATGTAACTCCTTGTAAGCATTCCTAAGGGCAACTAGGAGAAACAACTCAACGATGCTTCTCCCAGGATTAGAGAGGTTAATTGAGAAGCTGTGAGTTTTTTTTTTAACACCTAGCTCATCCATAAGATCACATACCATGCCTGTTAACACATCAGAAGATGGCCAGCTCTAGCAGATATTTACAGACAATGCCTGCTTCTGCCTAAGGCCAAGTTTGTAGATCCAAGTGGCAGATGAGAAAAGGTTTCCATCTGAGGATACCATATGACACCGTAGGTGTTCTCCTTCTCAGGGAAGCCTTAAAAATACATTTTGGGAAGTGCAATATGAGGGAGGAAGACAAAGAAACTGACAAGAGATATGTTCTCTCTAATTGTCCTGATTATCACTTATCATTCCAATTCCAGTGACAGACTTAACATGCAATCTGATAGATCTCCAAAGCATGCCAGTTCTAATTTTTTGATGTTGTTCAGTCACTCAGACTTGTCAGACTCTTTTGACTCCATGTACATCAAGAACCCTGGGCTCATCAGCCATCCACATATCCCAGGGTTTTATTCAAACCCAAGACCTTTGAGTCAGTAATGTTTTGCAGCCATCTCACCCTCTGTCGTTCCCTTTATCTCTTGCACACAATCTTTACCAGCATCAGTTTCATCCCAGCGATTTTGCTCCTGGCTGCAAGAGGCTGATATATTGGCTCTTCATGTGCAGCATCGGTCCTTCTGAAAATAGCAGAAATGTTTCCCTTCACGGTTTACAAGTTTGAACTCCATACTGACCACAGAACTCTCGCATGTCTTCTCTAGCCCTACTGTTGTAAAGCATCCATATTTTGGCAGTCAGTTCTTGTGTTCCTGCTCATTCCTCCATATGTTACTCCTGAAAATCAACTTTGACTATTCAGGTCTTGTTCAATATTTTCTCAGCTTTGTAATATGGATTCTAGATTGGTTACAGCTTTCCACCCAAGGGGCAAGTGCCTTTTATTTTCATGGCTACAGTCACATCACATAGTCATACTGGAGGTCAAGAGAGTGAAATCTATCACTAATTCAACTCTATCCCATCATGAGCATAGTTTTTTGTGTTTGTCTGTGTTTGTGTTGCATTTTAATCCAGCTTTTTCAGTCTCCCCTTTCACCTTATTCTGAAGGCTTTTTAGTGCCTAGTGTTTTTCAGCCATTTGTGTGTTGTCATCTTATACCTAAGGTTATTCATACTTATCACGGTAATTTTGTTTCCAGCTTCAGATTCTTTCAGCAAGTTGTTTTCCATGAAGTATTCTTCACAGAAGTCAAATAATCTGGATGAAAATATATAGCCTTGATGTATTTCCTTCCCTATTTTGCACCAATTCATTATTCCTTTTCTAATTCCAACTGCCATGTCTTGATTTGCCTGCATGCTTCCCTGGAAACAGGTATAGTGGTCTGGTATTCTTATCTCTTTAAGAAATTTCCACAATTTGTTGTTACCCTCACAGTCAAAGAGCTTCCCTCATGGCTCAGATGATAAAGCATCTGCCTGAAATGGTGTAGACCGATTTGGTACCAGGTGTGGAAGATCCCCAGGAGAATGAAATGGTAGGATACAGTTCATGGGGTCAAAAAGAGTCAGACACGACTGAATGACCTCAATTTCACATACAATCTAAGCCAATAACAGAGAAAATTAAGTAGATGTAGATGACTTTATGAAACCTCCTTGCTTTTTCTATGATCCAAACTCCAGTTAAGATTGCATGAGTACATGTAGTTAGTTGTACAGCTAACTATACCTGCCTGTTCTTTATTTATTTATTTATTTATTTATTATTATTATTATTTTTCTCAGTCTCTCTTTCTCAAGCTATCATCTACATACTGTTACATTCCTGGACACATGCCATCTTCTTATACAAGAATTTAATTATGCCCATTCCAGTCTCTGACTTTTGACATCCTCTTAAAACAGCTAAGTTTCCAGGACAGAAGTAAGGAATCTGTGCTCTGGGAAAATGTCAGGACAGTTTGATAAATAGCTAGATATTTTCAGGAACTGATTTTTGAGTCCAATTCCTGTATCGTTTCTTATCTGTAACAGAACTATGTTTCCTAAAGCTGATGACAATTGCTTATTAGCAGAAATTTCAGGAAAAATAAATGTGCTTATTTGCATGTTCATGTACCAATTATGTGAGTATGTATGCAACCTCCCATCAAACAGATTAATTCATGTCAAGTGAATTTTGTTGTTTCACTGGCATGTCTAAAGGAATTACCTAATTTGCCTAGAAAGAAAATCAGAAATGCTGATTTGGCAGAAAATAAAAGAACATGTTGACTGTAACTCTCTCCATGGAGGCATCACAAATAATCCTTCTATAAGGCAACATTCCTCCAGAGCATAAGATGAATATTAGCAGAAGAACTTGCTCAATAGAGAAGATTATATGAAAAGTAGACATAACTAGGGAGAATGAAAGGAAGATGGGAGAAGGAGAACGAGAGGAAGAGAACCAAGCCTATGTCCTGGGGTGGGAGGTAGAGAAGCAGGGTATAGATTGAGGATTCAGTTAAGTCACCTCACTAAACTTAAATTACTTTAGACTGAAAGAAAGTAGGTGAAGAAGCTGATAACATTTAGCTTGTCTAGAGTGAAAATCAAACAGAGAATTTGTGGTGTAGTCCTCCATCCCCCAAACTGCAATGCAAGTGAACTAGTGTGCATAGGGCCTGGAAGATGAAACATGGGGTTAGAAAGCCAACCTGGGAGGGAACTGCTTTTGACTCTGTGGAGATGGAATGATGGATCTGTGATGACAAACTGTGTAGAAAGGAATGCCTTTTTTAAAATCCCAAAGTGACAAAGAAGCTGGAACTTAGGGCTTAGTCACACAGTTAGGAGGGGACAGTATTGAATTTTCCACTCATACTTCTGCCACCACCAGCTAGAAGATGATCCCATTGGCCATGACTTTTCTGCCCGTGATTGCTGGCTCCTTGGCAAAACTGACACCACCAGGGTTCCAACACTCCAAGGCACCTGTAAAATGTGACACCTTTTTCAAAGATCTGCTTCACTAGCTGACCATCTGGCAGGAGAAAACAATGTCTCTGTTTTGAACAAGGCATTCCATAAATAAATTTTTTTTTAAATATAGTGACCATTTAACTGTTAACATAGGTAGCTAAAACTGACTTTAAAATTGAGGTAATATGCTGCTGAAATATTTTTCTATTCTCTTCAAGTTGAGAACAGCTGGATACTAAGACATTTTAAGTGTAACAAATTAAAGTTATAAGTTTCGCTAGCAACTTGGAACCAGAGAGAAATCTTGAAGCCACTTAAATGCGTATTTGGCGTAGATATACAATATATTGTTACATGAGGAGTGAAATAAATTCGAATAGGTAAGTATTCAAATCTATTAGTGGAGGTGTATTATTTGAGACTCTTATCTTTGTATGTTTTAAAGGATCAATATTTTGAGTCTGGCTTTGTTTCTCTATTTTACCTTGGTTTGAAAAGTCACTAATAATTTTCTTATTTGGCTTTAGTTGAAGTTATATCATAATTCAAAAGTTAAGTGATGCTATCCCCAGCTTTAATAAGAATGAAAAGAAGAGTTGGCACCAAAATTGTCTCTCCAGTACCTTCATTAGTTTGTGATTACAAGATGACTCATGCTAAAGGAAGGAGTAATGTGAATGATCATCTCTCCTGGATTCTTCCTGAAACTAGAGGAGAGTGTGTATTTTTTCAGCCTCCATAATGATAAGTTGGAGTAGGCAATAGCACCTAGAAAAGCCCATGAACGGAGGAGTGTGGGAGGCTTGCCTAGAAAAGCCCATGAACGGAGGAGTGTGGGAGGCTTCAGTCCATGGGCTGAGGGTCGGACATGACTGAGCGATTTCACTTTCACTTTTCACTTTCATGCATTGGAGAAGGAAATGGCAACCCACTTCAGTGTTCTTGCCTGGAGAATCCCGGGGACAGTGGAGCCTGGTGGGCTGCCGTCTACCAGGTTGCACAGAGTTGTGCAATGTTAAGTGTGTCTTTCATGTGAAAGCCTTCTAATAGCCACAAAGTTGCTAATACAAGTGGCCCAACTCAAAGTGATTTTTTTATTCATCATCAATGTCAGACTGAAACAGCAAATTATGATAGATCAAGCTGATATTAAAATCTGTTGATCTTTTCACATCAGCATTCACAGAGCAGCTGCAATCAAGCAAATGGCCACAGGGAAAATTTTGTTACTTTGACTGTTTCTGCTTCTCAGTACCACATCGTATCTCCTTTGCAGATACCTGATTTTGACTGATGATCAGCCTTGATTCTTTACAGGTAGATACAGTGGTATGTCAGCCCATGAGGATATTTTCCCTATACTGCAAGTGGGAGGTATGGTCCCCAGTGCAATCACTGATTCATCTGCTACATCTCTTTCAAGGTCAACTCATTAGCCATCTTCTATATAAATACATATAATTACTTTCATATAATTACTACTGACAGCTGATCTATCAAGTAGGAACCTGATAATGCAGGATAAAGTAGATTAAAATTTATGTTGGTGATGCCAACAAATTTCTACATTTCTCTTATTTCAATATTAGATTTACATGTTCTCCTTCATGGTTACCTTTTCTATTCTGAAATAATTAAGAGGAACATGAGGCTTTATCTCAATGCCTATCTATTTCATTGTGCATTGAATGGTCATCTGAATTAAATTCATCCATTCCAGTTAATTTTAATTCACTGATTCCTGAAAGTCTGATGTTCAAACTTGCCATCTTCTGTTTGACCACTTCCAATTTACCTTCTTTCATGAACCAAGCATTCTAGGTTCATATGAAATATCGTTCTTTACAACATCATACTTTACTTTTATCCATAGTTATATCCACAGTTAGGTGTTGTTTTTCCTTTGGCTCCATCTCTTCCTTTATATTGATTTCCAGAAGCATATAGGACATCAACCAACCTGGAGAGTTCACTTTTCAGTGTCCTATCTTTTTGGTTTTTCATATTGTTCATGGAGTTTTTGAAGCAAGAATACTGAAGGGGTTTTCCATTTCCCTTATCCAGTGGATCATGTTTTGCCAGAATTCTCCACCATGTCCAATCCATCCTGCATGGCCCTACATGGCATGTCTCATAGGTGCACTGAGATAGACAAGGCTGTGATCATTTGATCAGTTTGGTTAGTTTTCTGTGACTATGGTTTTCATTTGGTCTGCTATCTGATAGATAAGGAAAAGATGTTGATGGAAACTTCCTGATGGGATAGACAGACTGTGAGTGAATCTGGGTCCTGTTCTGATATATGGAGCCATATTCAGTAAATCTTTAATCCAATTTACTCTTGATGTGTGTGGCTGTATTTGGACCTTTTTTTTTTTGAACTGAGGCCTAACCTATGGTATGAGTAATGAACATAATTGGGACCTTCTTCAAAAGGACTTGAACAAGCACTCTTGTATTCAGTGCCCACCACACTGCTGCATACCATTCTTGGACCATGCTACTTCCAGAGACTCCTGGACACTCACAAGCAAGGCTGGCTCAGTTTCTGGTGGGAACACTGCTTACTCTTGGCTCCTGGTGAACACAAGTCTTTGTTTGTGCCTTCCAATAGTCTGCTTCAGTCCTGTGGAAGTTCTATAATCAAATCCAACTGGCCTCCAATGTCAAATGTCCTGTGGGTTCTAAGTCCTGTGTCTTCTCTGTCCCTTTGCCAGATACCCAGGTTGAAAAATCTGTAGTTGTTCTAAGACTTCCTTACCTGTAGAGGAACTTCTTTAGAAAGATTATCCTGCAATTTGTGGATTGTGGGCTTGGCCACTTTTTGGTCAGCTGAAAGGTTACCTCCTCTGAGAGGGCTTATGTCACAAACTGCATGAACAAGGTCTGTAGCAGTCAGAGCGTCTCTTTCCTGTCAGGCCATTGCTGACCCATGCCTCTGCAGGAGACCCTAATCACTCAAAAACTGTTCTGACTCTGTCTTGGGGCAGTCCCTGGGTATAGGTGCACAAAATGTTTTATTGAGCACCCAGCATGGCTGGTAGATATTGACTCCAAATTCAAATTCACCCCTTCTGCAGTCTTGTTGAGGCTTTACCTTTGCCTTGGACATGTTCTTTTTTTTTTTTTTTTTTTTTTGGTGGGACCCAATATTCTCCTTACAATGGTCATTCAGCAACAAGGTGTAATTTTGGAGCTATCACAGGAAAATATGAGTTCCCACCCTTCTACTTTGCCAACTTCACTTCCTTTCCAGGCACAAACCAGCAAAGGGGGAAATGCCTATATCCCACCTCTGCACTTTCTTCACCTTTCTGCACTGTCAGATAGGCTGGAATCCCGTGGACAGAGCCAAGGTCACCTCTTCTCTTCTAGGATGCCTGTGTTTTCACAAGGTAAGACCCTACGTTATCATGTCATATCTCTCACATGATGATATTGTTTGTGACATGTAAACAGAGAGTGTGCTTCCTGATGGGCTGACCCAAGGCAGCACTATCCCAGAGCCTTCCTCTAATATGGAAAACATCTCCAGTGCAGTAGCTTATCTTTCTATTTCTCCTCCATCCATTCTCTACTCTTTTCTGAAGAACCTTCACCTCTTCTCAGACTTGGATCCACTTATAGCCATATCCACCATTTCCACAGGCCAGCCCAATTCTCATAGACTGAGGATTCCACAGGCTATGCTTTAAAAGCCCCTCACCACTGGGTTTACACTGGATGAGTCCTCAAGCTTTCCACATCCTTTTCCTGGTAAACACACACACACATCAACACAGCAGAAACTGTGAGCTTCTTTATATCTCTTGATGTAAATCCAAATTTGTGAACACACTGTCCTGAGTTGTTACTGGCCATCCTTTCCTCATTCCTGTCTTGAACAGGACCACCTCAGAGATGCATGGACAAGTCTCCCTCACTCTGTAGATGCCTGGTGAGCCTTCTACTTTCTCCACATTTCACGGTCTGTAACATTCATCTCTGCCAGCTGTGGTTTGACACACATTCACACAGAAGGACACAGAAACGTGGGCAAAATGCTCATGTGGGTAGACATACAAATGTTCAAGGCATGTGAAAATATGAGCAAAAAGGGAACATAGATCTTTCTGTAGCTGAAGAACCAGTGCTTCATATGAAATATAGAGATTTCCATTTTCTTATAGAAAAATCTCCATTCTGAACTGAAATATGAAGTTTAGAAAGGTCTAAATTCCATGATGGAGACAGCACCTAGGTTTTGATATAGTAAAAACAAACCATTCCCCACTTTATGGAACCAATCTTTGCTTTGGTATATATTATTAGAAATACAGCAAACTCCTTACTTCATTATGAAAGAGAGGTTTCCCAACTTTAATTTGTGTAATGGAGATAATTCCATTTTCATAGGGTTTCCATATCTTCAAAAAGCAGTGCCAAGATTCTCTTATGTGAAAATTCTGAAACTTCACATTAATGGTGGTAAACCACCACCTAGATTCATACATGAGCTATCAGTTCAGTTCAGTCGCTCAGTCGTGTCCAACTCTTTGCTACCCAATGAATCACAGCACACCAGGCCACCCTGTCCATCACCAACTCCCGGATTTCACTCAGATTCACGTCCATCAAGTAACTGATGCCATCAAGTCATTTCATCCTCTGTCGTCCGCTTCTTCTCCTACACCCAACCCCCCCCCCCCCCCCCCCAGCATCAGAGTCTTTTCCAATGAATCATCTTCCCCTGAGGTGGCCAAAGTACTGGAGTTTCAGCTTTAGCATCATACCTTCCAAAGAAATGCCAAGACTGATCTCCTTCAGAATGGACTGGTTGGATCTCCTTGCAGTCCAAGGGACTCTCAAGAGACTTATCTAACACCACAGTTCAAAAGCATCAATTATTCAGTGCTCAGCCTTCTTCACAGTCCAGATTTCCGTGATGACCACAGGAAACACCATAGCCTTGACTAGATGGACCTTAGTCGGCAAAGTAATGGTTCCACTTTTGAATATACTATCTATGTTGGTCATAATTTTCCTTCCCAGGAGTAAGCATCGTTTAATTTTGTGGCTGCCATCACCATCTGCAGTAATTAGGGAGCCCAAAATATAAAGTCTGACACTATTTCCACTGTTTCCCCATCTGTTTCCCATGAAGTGATGGGACCGAAAGTCATGATCTTCGTTTTCTGAATGTTGAGCTTTAAGCCAACATTTTCACTCTCCTCTTTCACTTTCATAAAGAGACTTTTTGGTTCCTCTTCACTTGCTGCCATAAGGGTGATGTCATGTGTAAATCTGGGGTAATTGATATTTCTCCTGGAAATCTTGATTCCAGCTTTTGTTTCCTCCAGTCCAGCTTTTCTCATAATGTACTCTGCATATAAGTTAAATAAGCAGGGTGACCATATACAGCCTTGATGTATTCCTTTTCCTATTTGGAACCAGTCTGTTGTTCCATGTCCAGTTCTAACTGTTGCTTCCTTATCTGCATACAGATATCTTAAGGGGCAGGTCAGGAGGTCTGGTATTCCCATCTCTTTCAGAATTACCACACGTTATTGTGATCCACACTGTCACAGGTTTTGACATAGTCAATAAAGAAGAAATAAATGTTTTTTGGAACTCTCTTGGTTTTTCCATGATCCAGCAGATGTTGGCAATTTGATGTCTGGTTCCGCTGCCTTTTCTAAAACCAGCTTGAACATCAGGAAGTTCACGGTTCACATATTGCTGAAGACTGGCTTGGAGAATTTTGGGCATTACTTTACTAGCATGTGAGATGAGTAAAATTTTGCGGTAGTTTCAGCATTCTTCAGCATTGCCTTTCTTTGTGATTGGAATTAAAACTGAACTTTCCCAGTCCTGTGGCCACTGCTGAGTTTTCAAATTTGCTGGCATATTGAGTGCAGCACTTTCACAGCATCATCTTTCAGGATTTGAAACAGCTCAACTGGAATTCCATAATCTCCACTAGCTTTGTTCATAGTGATGCTTTTTAAGGCCCACTTGACTTCACATTCCAGGATGTCTAGGTCTAGATGAGTGATCACAACATAGTGATTATCCGTGTCATGAAGATCATTTTTGTACAGTTCTTCTGTGTATTCTTGCCACCTCTTCTAAATATCTTATGCTTCTGTTAGTCACATACCATTTATATTCTTTATTGAGCCCATCTTTGCATGAAATGTTCCCTTGGTATTTCTAATTTTCTTGAAGAGATCTCTAGTCTTTCCCATTCTGTTGTTTCCCTCTATTTCCTTGCATTGATTGTATAAGAAGGCTTTCTTATTTCTTCTTGCTATTCTTTGGAACTCTGCATTCAGATGCTTATATCTTTCGTTTTCTCCTTGGCTTTTCACCTCTCTTCCTTTCACAGCTATTTGTAAGGCCTCCCCAGACAGCCATTTTGCTTTTTTGCATTTCTTTTCCATGGGGATGGTCTCAATCCCTGTCTCCTGTACAATGGCACGAACCTCAGTCCATAGTTCATCAAGCACTTTATCTATCAGATCTAGGCATTTAAATCTATTTCTCACTGCCACTGTATAATCATAATGGATATGTCTTAGGTCATATCTCAATGGTCTAGGGGTTTTCCCTTCTTTCTTCAATTTAAATCTGAATTTGGTAATAATGAGTTCATGATCTGAGCCACAGTCAGCTCCTGGTCTTATTTTTCTTGACTGTATAGAGCTTCTCCATCTGTGACTGCAAAAAATATAGTCAATCTGATTTCGGTGTTGACCATCTGGTGATGTCCATGAGTAGAGTCTTCTCTTGTATTGTTGAAAAATGGTGTTTGCTATGATCAGTCCATTTTCTTGGCAAAACTCTATTAGTCTTTGCTCTGCTTCATTCCGCATTCCAAGGACAAATTTTTTCTGTTAGTCCAGGTGTTGCTTGACTTCCTACTTTTGTATGCTAGTCCCCTATAATGAAAAGGACATCTTTTTAGGGGGTTAGTTCTAAAACGCCTTGTAAGTCTTCATAGAACAAGCCAACTTCTGCTTCTTCAGCATTACTGGTTGGGACATTGACTTGGATTACTTGATATTGAATGGTTTGCCTTGGAGATGAACAGAGTTCGTTCTGTCATTTTTGAGATTGCATTCAAGTACTGCATTTTGGACTCTCTTGTTGACCATGGTGGCTACTCCAATTCTTCTGAGGGATTTCTGCCTGCAGTAGTAGATACAATGGTCATCTGAGTTAAATATAACCATTCCAGTCCATTTTAGTTAGCTGATTCCTAGAATGTTGATGTTCACTCTTGCCATCTCTTGTTTGACCACTTTCCAATTCATTGGCCTGACATTCCTGGTTCCTATGCAAGTTTGCTCTTTACAGCATTGGACCTTGCCTTTGTCACCAATCAAATCCACAGCTGGGTATTGTTTTTGCTTTGGCTCCATCCCTTCATTCTTTCTAGAGTTATTTCTCCACTGATCTCCAGTAGCATATTGTGCACCTACTGACCTGGGGAGTTCCTCTTTCCTATCATTTTGCCTTTTCATACTGTTCATGGGGTTCTCAAGGCAAGAATACTGAACTGGTTTGCCATTCCCTTTTCCAGTGGACCACATTCTGTCAGACTCTCCACCATGACCCGCCCATCTTGGAAAGCCCTGCGGGCATGTCTTAGTTTCACTGAGTTAGACAAGTCTGTGGTCCTAATGTGATTAGATTGACTAGATTTCTGTGAGTATGATTTCAATGAGTCTGCCCTCTGATGCCCTCTTGAAACACTTACCATCTTACTTGGGTTTCTCTTACCTTGGGCATGGGGTATCTCTTCACAGCTGCTCCAGCAAAGTGCAGCTGCTGCTCCTTACCTTGAATGAGGGGTATCTTCTCACCGCCACCCTTCCTGACCTTCAACGTTGGATGACTCCTCTAGGCCCTCCTGTGCCAGTGCAGCCCCCACTCCTCGAACCATACTGAAACCATACTGACCGCTCCTTCGACCTGGGGTTGCTCCTCCTGCCACCTCCCCTGGACTCAGATGCAGGGTGGCTCCTCCTGGCCATGGGCCCTGGTCTCGGACCTGGAGTGGCTCCCTTCAGCCGCTGACGCTGACCTCAGACACAGGGTGGCTCCTTCCCGCCACTGTCCCTGACCTCGGATGCAGGGTGGCTCCTTCCGGCTGCTGCTCTTGACCTCGACGTGGGGTAACTCCTTGGCCACCACCGTTTGGGCATGATGTCCTCCCAGCTTCTGCCCCTGACCTCGGACGTGGGGTAGCTCCTCTCAGCAGTACTTGTGGTATAGACAAGTCTTAATTTCACATAAGAAAAACAACTTCCAGATTTTCATAAAGTGAAAGAAAAAATGTGATAGATCATGGAGGCAAAAAAGTATCACTCTCTTTTCATGTAAAAATGTAGGTACTTCTACATTTGAGTTCAGTTCAGTTCAGTCTCTCAGTCGTGTTCAACTTTTGCAACCCCATGTTCTGCAGCATGTCATGATCCCTGTCCATCACCAACTACCAGAACCTCCACAAACTCATGTCGATCGAGTCAGTGATGCCATCTAATCATCTCATCCTTGATTGTTCTCTTCTCTTGTTGGCTTCAATGATTCCTAGCATCAGGGTTTTGTTCAATGAGTCCATTCTTTGCATCAGTTGTCCATATTATTGGAGTTTCAGCTTCAGCATCAGTGCTTCCAATGTATATTGGAATGTATATAACTGATTTCCTTTAGCGTCCTTGCAGTCCAAATGACTCTCAAAAGTCTTCACTAACACCACATTTTAAAAGCATCAATTCTTCCATAGTCAGCTGTTTTTACTGTCCAAATATCACATCTATACATGACCTCTGGGAAAACCGTAGCTTTGACCAGGTGGACCTTTGCTGGCAAAGAAATATCTCTGCTTTTGAATATGCTGTCTACGTATTTCACAGCTTTTCATCCAAGCAGTAAGTGTCTTTTAATTTCATGGCTGCAATCACAATCTGCAATTATGTTGGAGCCCCCCAAAATAAAGTGTTTTGATATATCCATTTTTTCTCCATCCATTTGCTAAGCAGTGATGGGACTGGATATCATGATCTTTTCTGAATATTGAGTTTTAACCTACAGTTTTCACACTTCTCTTTCATTTTTTATCAAGAGGTTCTTCGCATCTGTTCCACTTTTTGCCATGAGTGATTTCATTGAAGTATCTGACGCTTTTGATATTTCTCACAACAATCTTGATTCATGCTTTTCCTTCTTCAAGCCTGGCATTTAACATGTTGTACATGACATATGAACTATGGACGGAGGTTTGTGACATTTTACAGTGAACAGGAATCAAGACCATCCACCAAAAGGGGGAAAAAAAAAAAAAAGGCAAAGCAGATGTCTGAGAAGGCCTTGCAATGAACTGTGAAAACATGACAAGACAAAGTCAAAGGAGAAAAGGAAAGATTTATCCATTTCAAGGCAGAGTTCCAAAGAATATCAAGGGGAGCTAAGACAGTCTTCCTCACCAATCAATGCAAAGAAATAGAGGAGAACCATAGAATGGGAAAGACTAGAGTCTCTTCACAAAATAAGAGATACCAAGGGAACATTTCATGCCAAGATGAGCTCAATAATGAACAGAAATTGTATGGACCTAACAGAAGCAGAAGATATTAAGAAAAGGTGTCAACAATATGCAGAAGAACTATACAAAACCATCTTCAGGACCTAGATAATCACAAAGGTGTTTTCACTTAGCCTAACCTAGAGTCCGACATCCTGGAATGGGAAGTTAAGTGGACCTCAGGAAACATCACTATGAACAATGCCAGTGGAGGTGATGGAATTTCAGTTGACCTATTTGAAATCCTAAAACATGATGCTGTGAAATTATTGCACTCAGTATGTCAGCAAATTTGGTAAACTCAGCAGTGATCACAGGACAGGAAACGGTCAGCTTTCATTCCAATCCCAAAGAAAGGCAATGCCAAAGAGCGTTCAAACTACCACAAAATTGCACTTACCTCACATGCTCATAAATAATGCTCAAAATTCTCCAAGCCAGGGTTGAACGATATGTGAACCATGAATTTCCATATGTTCAAGGTGGTTTTAGAAAAAGCAGAGATCAAGTTACCAACATCTGCTGTTATCATTGAAAAAGCAAGTGAGTTCCAGGAAAAAAAAAAAATCTACTTCTGCTTTATTGACTATGCCAAAGCCTTTGACTCTGTGGATCACAATAAACTGTGGAATACTCTGAAAGAAATGAGAATACCAGACCACTTGACCTGAATCCTGAGGAACTTGTATGCAGATCAGGAAGCAACAATTAGAGCTGGACATTTAACAGCAGTTTGGTTCCAATTAGGAAAAGGAGTATATCAAGGTTGCATATTGTCACCCTGCTTCTTTAACTTATATGCAGAGTACATCATGAGAAATGCTGGACTGGAAGAAACACAAGGTGGAATCAAAATTGCTGGGACAAATATGAATCACCTCAGATATGCAGATGACACCACCCTTATGGCAGCAAGTGAAGAGAAGCTAAAAAGCCTCTTGATGAAAGTGAAAGAGGAGAGTGAAAAATTTGCTTAAAGCTCAACATTCAGAAAACGAAGATCATGGCATCTGGTTCCATCACTTAATGGAAAATAGATGGGGAACAGTGGAAACAGTGTCAGACTTTATTTTTGGGGGCTCCAAAATCACTGCAGATGGTGACCGCAGGCATGAAATTAAAAGACACTTACTCCTTGGAAGAAAAGTTATGACCTAGATAGTATATTAAAATCAGAGACATTACTTTGCCTACTAAGGTCAGTCTAGTTAAGGCTATGGTTTTTCCTATGGTTTCCCCATCTTTGGCTGCAAAGAAAAGAATCAATGTGATGTCAGTACTGAACATCTGGTGAGTCCATGTGTAGAGTCTTCTCTTGTGACCGTGGTGCATGCTATAAGCTGTGTGTTCTCTTGGCAGAACTCTGTTAGTCTTTGACTGGATGCCTTTTTCATTCCAATGTCAAAATTTTCCATTATTCCAGTAATCTCTCAGCTTTCTACATTTGCATTTCATTCCTCTATGTTGAAAAGGACTTCTCTTTTTGGATGTTAGTACTAGATGGTCTTGTAAGTCTTCGTACAACTGTTCCATTTCAGCTACTTCAGCATAACTGGACAGGACAGACTTGGATTACTGCGCTTTTGAATGATTTGTCATGGAAACGAACAGAGATCCTTCTGTTTGCTACACATCTTGTGATCTGTCAGCTTCATCTCTTCATCAGCTGTGGAAGGACACACATCCACACAGGTTAAAAAAAAAAAAAGTCAACAATCTCACACATATAGACATAAACCAATTATCAAGGTACAGGGAAGTGGGCAAACACAAAACATAGGTGTTTCTGTAACTGACGAACCAGTCCTTTTTCTGTAGCTGATGAACCAGTGCTCCATATAAAGTATAGTGATTTCTATGTTTATATAGGGAAATCTCCATTCTGATCTCAAATATGATATCAGTTTAGTTCAGTTCAGTTCAGTTGCTCAGTCATATCCAGCTCTTTGTGACCCCATAAATTGCAGCAGGCCAGGCCTCCCTGTCCATCACCAACTCCTGGAGTTCACTCAGATTCATTCCCATCGAATCAGTGATGCCATCCAGCCATCTCATCCTCTGTGTTCCCTTTCTCCTCCTGCCCCCAATCCCTCCCAGTATTAGAGTCTTTCCCAATGAGTCAACTCTTCACATGAGTTGGCCAAAGTATTGGAGTTTCAGCTTTAATATCATTCCTTCCCAAAAACATCCAGGACTGATCTCTTTTAGGATGGACTGGTTGGATCTCCTTGCAATCCTAGGGACACTCAAGAGTCTTCTCCAACAGCACAGTTCCAAAGCATCAATTATTTCACATTCAGCCTTCTTCACAGCCCAACTCTCATATCTAAACATTACTGGAAAAACCATAGCCTTGACTAGACGGATTTTGTTGGAAAAGTAATATCACTGCTTTTGAATAGGGTATCTAGGTTGGTCATAACTTTGTTTCTAAGGAGTAAGGATCTTTTAATTTCATGCCTGCAATCACTATCTGCAATGATTTTGGAGGCCAAAAAAATTAAGTCTGACACTGTTTCCACTGTTTCCTCATCTATTTCCCATGAACTGATGGGACCAGATGCCATGACCCTGGTTTTCTGAATGTTGAGCTATAAGACAACATATTCACTCTCCTCTTCACTTTCATTAGGAGGGTTTTAAGTTCCTCTTCAATTTCTGCCATATAAGTCCAAAATCCTAGATGGAAAATTAGCACCTAAGCTTTGATACAGCTGATATAGAACATACATGTTTCATGGAACAAACTCTTTGTTTTAATATATGTTTGAGGAATGCAAACACTGTATATTTTAAGAAGAACAGTGGTGTCCTGATTTTCATTTGTGAAACAGAGAATTGACTTTTCATTTTGGTTCTCCTTTTCTTCAGAAAGACAGTGCCAATATTTTCATATGTGAAATATACATATTTCCACATTTAAAGGTAGAGGACCACCAGACATATTTTCATACATGAGATGGAGAGATTTCCACCTTGCTTATAAGAAAAACAGCCTCCACATTTTTATGAAGTGAAATAAAAAACGCAATATATCATGTAGTAAATACAACATCACTATATTGGCATGTAAAAATGTAGATGATTCTACATTTGAGTTTAGTTCAGTTCAGTGTCTGAATCTTGTCCAACTCTTTGTCACCCCATGGACTGCAGCATGGCAGACTTCCCTGTCCATCACCAATTCCTGGAGCATACTCAAACTCATGTCCATAGAGTTGGTGATTCCATCCAACCATCTCATCCTCTGTCATCCTCTTCTCCTGCCACCAATGTTTCCAACATCAAGGTCTTTACACATGAGTCAGTTATTCGTGTCAGGTGACCAAATTATTGGAGTTTCACCTTCAGGATCATTTCTTCCAATGAATATTCAGGATTGATTTCCTTTAGTGCAGTCAGCTGCAAGCTGGCGCACTAAGTGCAGGCAGCTGTGAGTCGGCGCACTAAGCCCGGCTGAGAGGAGCTACCCCACGTCTGAGGTCAGAGGCAGCAGCCTAGAGTCCCAGGCTGCAATGGCGCAGGAACAGGCCGAAAGGAGCTATCCTGCATCCGAGGTCAGTGGTGGCCAGGAGGAGACACCCCATGTCCAAGGTCAGGGTGGTGGCCAGGAGGAGCTACCCCATGTCCGAGGCCAGTGGCTGCCAGGGGGAGACACCCCGCATCTGAGGTCAGGAGCAGCCGGGAAAAGCCACTTCGTGCCCGAAGCTAGGCTGGTGACCCTGAGAAGCCACACTGAGCCCGAGACCAGGGGCAGCAGCTGGGAGGAGCCACCAATGCCCGAAGCCAGGGCTGGTGGCAAAGAGGAGCAAGCTGAGGAGCAGTGGCTGCACAGGCACCGAAGGGTCTAGAGGAGCTATCCCATGTTGAAGGCCAGGAACAGCTGCAGTAAGAAGATATCCCTTGTCCAAGGTAAGGAACAGCAGTTGTGCTTTGCTGGAGCAGCCTTGAAGAGATATCCCACACCCAAGGTAAGAGAAATCCAAGTAGGATGGTTGGTGTTGCAAGAGGGCATCAGAGGGCAGACACACTTAAACTATACTCACAGAAATCTAATCAATCTAATCACACTAGGACCACAGCCTTGTCTAACTCAATGAAACCAAGCCATGCCTGCGGGGCAACCCAAGATGGATGGGTCATGGTGGAAAGTCTGACAGAATGTGGTCCACTGGAGAAGGGAATGGCAAGCCACTTCAGTATTATTGCCTTGAGAACCCCATGAACAGTATGAAAAGGCAAAATGATAGGATACGGAAAGAGGAACTCCCCGGGTCATTAGGTGCCAAATATGCTACTGAAGGTTGTGGAGAAATAACTCCAGAAAGAAAAGAGATGGAGCCAAAGCAAAAACAATACCCAGCTGAGGATGTGACTCATGATAGAAGCAAGATCCGATGCTGTAAAGAGCAATATTTCATAGGAACCTGGAATGTCAGGTCAATAAATCAAGGCAAATCGGAAGCGGTCAAACAAGAGATGGCAAGAATGAACGTCAACATTCTAGGAATCAGTGAACTAAAATGGACTGGAATGGGTGAATTTAGCTCAGATGACCATTATATCTACTACTGCAGGCAGGAATACCTCAGAAGAAATGGAGTAGCCACCATGGTCAACAAAAGAGTCTGAAATGTAGTAATTGCAAGCAATCTCAAAAATGTCAGAATGATCTCTGTTTGTCTCCAAGGCAAACCATTCAATATCACAGTTATCCAAGTCTATTCTCCAACCAGTAACACTGGAGAAACTTAAGTTGAATGGTTTTATGAAGACCTACAAGACCTTGTAGAACTAACACCCAAAAAATGTGTCCTTTTCATTATAGGGGACAGGAACACAAAAATAGAAAGTCAAGAAACACATGGAGTAACAGGCAAATTTGGCCTTGGAATGTGGAATGAAGCACGGCAAAGAATAATAGAGTTTTGATAAGAAAATGCACTGGTCATAGCAAACACCCTCTTCCAACAACACAAGAGAAGACTCTACACATGGACATCACCAGATGGCAACACCAAAACCAGATTGATTATATTCTTTGCAGCCAAAGATGGAGAAGCTCTATACAGTCAAGAAAAATAAGACAAGGAGATGACTGTTGCTCAGATCATGAACTCCTTATTATGAAATTCAGACTAAAATTGAAGAAAGTAGAGAAAACCGCTAGACCATTCAGGTATGACCGAAATCATATCCCTTTTGATTATACAGTGGAAGTGAGAAATAGATTTAAGGGCCTAGTTCTGACAGATAAAGTGCTTGATGAACTATGGACTGAGGTTCATGCCATTGTACAGGAGACAGGGATTGAGACCATCCCCATGGAAAAGAAATGCAAAAAAGCAAAATGGCTGTCTGGCGAGGCCTTACAAATAGCTGTGAAAAGAAGAGAGATGAAAAGCCAAGGAGAAAAGGAAAGATATAAGCATCTGAATGCAGAGTTCCAAAGAATAGCAAGAAGAGATAAGAAAGCCTTCTTATGCAATCAATGCAAGGAAATAGAGGGAAAGAACAGAATGGGAAAGACTAGAGATCTCTTCAAGAAAATTAGAAATACCAAGGGAACATTTCATGCAAAGATGGGCTCGATAAAGGACAGAAATGGTATGTGACTAACAGAAGCAGAAAATATTCAGAAGAGGTGGCAAGAATACAAGGAAGAGCTGTACAAAACAGATCTTCACGACCCAGATAATCATGATGATGTGATCACTAATCTAGAGCCAGGCATCTTGGAAAATGAAATCAAGTGGGACTTAGCAAGCATTACTACAAACAAAGCTAGTGGAGGTGATGAAATTCCAGTTGAGCTGTTTCAAATCCTGAAAGATTCTGCTGTTATAGTGCTGCACTCAATATGCTAGAAAATTTGGAAAACTCAGCAGTGGCTATAGGACTTGAAAATGTCAGTTTGTATCCCAATCTCAAAGAAAGACAATATTAAAGAATGCTGAAACTACCACAAACTTGAACTCATCTCACATTCTAGTAAAGTAATGCTCAAAATTCTCCAAGCCAAGCTTCAGCAATATGTGAACTGTGAACTCCCTGATTTTCAAGCTGGTTTTAGAAAAAGCAGAGGAACCAGAGATCAAATTGCCAACATCTGCTGGATCATGGAAAAGGCAAGAGAGTTCTAGAAACGCATCTATTTCTGCTTTACTGTCTATGCCAAAGCCTTTAACTGTGTGGATCACAATAAACTGTGGAAAATTCAGAAAGAAATGGGAATACCAGACCACCAAACCTGTCTCTTGAGAAATCTGTAAGCGGGTCAGCAAGCAACAGTTAGAACTGCACATGGAAAAACAGACTGGTTCCAAGCAGGAAAAGGAGTTCTTCAAGGCTGTATTTGTCACCCTGCTTATTTAACTTATATGCAGAGTAAATCATGAGAAATGCTGGACTGGAAGAAACACAAGCCAGACTCAAGATTGTCGGGAGAAATATCAATCACCTCAGATAAGCAGATGACACCACCGTTATGGCAGCAAGTGAAGAGAAACTAAAAAGCCTCTTGATGAAAGTGAAAGAGGAGAGTGAAAAATTTGCTTAAAGCTCAACATTCAGAAAACGAAGATCATGGCATCTGGTCCCGTCATTTCATGGGAAATAGATGGGGAACAGTGAAAACAGTGTCAGACTTTATTTGGGGGGGCTCCAAAATCACTGCAGATGGTGACTGCATCCATGAAATTAAAAGACGCTTACTCCTTGGAAGAAAAGTTATGACCAACCTAGATAGCATATTTAAAAGCAGACACATTACTTTGCTGACTAAGGTCCGTGTAGTCAAGGCTATGGTTTTTCCTGTGGTCATGTATGGATGTGAGAGTTGGACTGAGAAGAAGGCTGAGCACTGAAGAACTGATGCTTTTGAATGGTGGTGTTTGGGGAAGACTCTTGAGAGTTCCTTGGACTGCAAAGAGTTCCAACCAGTCCATTCTAAACGAGATCAGCCCTGGGATTTCTTTGGAAGGAATGGTGCTAAAGCTGAAACTCCAGTACTTTGGCCACCTCATGCGAAGTGTTGACACATTGTAACAGACTATGATTCTGGGAGGTATTGGAGGCAGGAGGAGAAAGGGACGACCGAGGATGAGATGGCTGGATGGCATCACAGATTCAATTCATATGAGTCTGAGTGAACTCCGGGAAATGGTGATGGACAGGGAGCCCTGGCGTGCTGCAATCCATGGGGAAAATGGATCCATGGGGATACATGACCACAGGAAAAGCCATAGCCTTGACTAGACGGAACTTAGTCGGCAAAGTAATGTCTCTGCTTTTGAATATGCTATCTAGGTTGATCATAACTTTTCTTCTAAGGAGTAAGTGTCTTTTAATTTCATGGTGAAGTCAACACCTTCAGTAATTTTGGAACCCGTATAATAATGTATTTTTCTCTTTCAATCTATTCTCCATCCTTTTATTAAGCAGTGATTGGACCAGAAGTCATGATCTTAGTTTTCTGAATATTCTTTGTAAGCTAGCTTTTTTCACTCTTCTCTTTCATTTTCATCAAGATGCTCTTTAGTTCTTCTTCACTTTCTGCCATTAGGCTGGTGTCATCTATTTCTCTGAGTTTATTGGTACATCTCCCTTCAGTATGAATTCAAGCTTGTGGTTCATCCAGCTGAATATTTCACATGATGTACGTTGCATAGAAGTTAATTAAGCAGGGTGACAACTTACAGCCTTGGTATAATCCTTTCCTGATTTGAAAGCAGAATGTTGTCCCATAGCCTGTTGCTTGTTGACTTGATTTCTCAGGAGGCAGGTCAAGTGGTCTGGTTTTCCCACCACTTTAAAAATTTTTAACAATTTGTTGTGATCCCCAAAGTCAAAGGCTTATGTATAAAGAATGATGGAGAAATACATTACACACACACACACACACACACACACACACACACACACACATATATATATATATATATATATATATATATATATATATATATATATATATGTACATATATATGTATCTTGCTTTTCTGATGATTTCATGGATGCTGGGAATTTGATCTCTCATTCTTTACATTTTTCTAAATCCAGCTGGAACATGTGTAAGTTCTTTGTTCAGGAACTGTTGAAGCCTGGATTAGAGAATTTTGAGCATTACTTTTTGACCGTTTGCTGCTGCTGCTGCTTCTAAGTCACGTCAGTCATGTCCGAGTCTGTGCGACCCCATGGACGGAAGCCCACCAGATTCCCCTGTCCCTTGGATTCTCCATTCAAGAACACTGGAGTGAGTTGCCATTTCCTTCTCCAAAGCATGAAATTGAAAGGGAAGTCACTCAGTCATGTTCGACTCTTCATGACCCCATGGACTGTAGCCTACCAGGCTCCTCCATCCATGGAATTTTCCAGGAAAGAGTACTGGAGTGGGGTGCCACTGCCTTCTCCATTTGACAATTTGACATGGGGCAAATGTGTGATAGTGTGGACATTCTTTGACAATGCCTTTCTTTATGAGTGGACTAAAAACTGAAATGTTCCAGTCCTGTGACCACTGCTGACTTTTTCAAATTTGCTGGCATATTGAGTTTGACACTTCCATAGAATTATCTTTTAATATGTGAAATAGCTATACTGGAATTCCTTTGGCTCAACTAGTGTTTCCTCCATAGTGATGCTTTATAAAGATGGGTTGACTTCACATTCCAAGATATCTGGCTCTAGGTGAGTGATCACACCATCATGGTTTTTTGGGTTTTGAGGATCCTTTTTGTATAATTATTCTGTGTATTCTTGACACCATTTCTTGATACATTCTGCTTCTGTTAAGTCAGTACCATTTCTGTTCTTTATTTTGACCATCTTTGCATGGAATATTCCATTTGTAAGAGATAAAATAAGAAAATAAATATCTTTTTTTTTCCCCATTCCATTATTTTCCTCTATTTGCATTGTTCATGGAAGTAGGCTGTCTTATTTCTCCTTTCTCTTCTTTGGAACTCTACATTCACATGGATATAACTTTGCCTTTTTCCTTTGTTTTAGCTTCTCCTCTTTTCTCAGTGATTTGGATTCAGACCCCCATTTTGGCTTTTTGCTTTCTTTCTTTTTTTTTTTTTTTTTCTTCCCCCCCTTGAAGATGGTCTTGGTCACTACCTTTTGTACAGTTTCACAAACCTCTGTCTGTAGTTACTCAGGAACTCTTTCTATCAGATCTAATACCTTGGATATATTTGTCTTTTTCACTGTGTAATCATAAGGGGTATGATATATGTCCTACCTGAAGAGTATAGTGGTTTCACCACTTTTTTCAATGTAAGTCTAAAGGTCCCAATAAGGAGGTCATGATCAGAGCTAAAATAGATCCCAGTCTTATTTGGCTGACTGTATATAGTTTCTCCATCTTTGGCTGCAAAAGTAAAAGAGTCAATCTGATTTCAATATGACCATCTGGCAATGTCCTTGTGTAGAGTCTTCTATGGTGTTTCTGGAAGTGAGTGTTTTCTATGCGACATGTGTTCCCTAGGCAAAACTCTACTTATTTTGAGTGGCTTCATTTTTTCCTTCAAGGCCAAATTTGCCTGTCACTCCAGGTGTCTCTTGACTTCCTACTTTTCCACTCCATTCCCCTGTGATGAAAAGGACTGCTTTTATGCATGTAAGTTCTAGAAGTTCTTGTAGGTCTTCATGGAAGAAGAAGCTACTACTATAGCTTTTTCAGTATTTACTATTACTATTGGTGGCATAGGATTGGATGATTGCAATATTGACTTATGTGTTTTGGAAATGAACAGAGATAATTCTGTTGTTTTTGAAATTGCCTCCAAGTACTATATTTCAGGCTCTTTGTTGACTATGGCTGCTACTCCATTTTGTCTAAGGGCTTCTTGCCCACAGTAGTAGACATAATGGTCATCTGAGTTAAATTCACCCTTTCCAGTACATTTTAATTCACTGATTCCTAAAATGTCGATGCTTACTCTTGGCATCACCTGTTTGACCCCTTGCAATTCTCCTTAATTCATGGCCATAACCTTCCAGGTTCCTATGCAACATTACTCTTTACAGCATTGGACTTCATTCCATCACCAGTCACATCTGCAACTGGGTTATGTTTTTGCTCTGGTTCCATTCTTTCAGTCTTTTGGTAGTTTTTTCTCCACTGATCTCGCATAGCATATTGGGTGCCGGGGTTCAGCCCCAGTGGATCCAGGGAATTTGAAGGGGAGACGGAGTTGGCGAGGAAAAACTTATTTATTTAGAAATATAAAGAGAGATTAGGAAAGAATAATGTAGTAGGAAAATTAGTAGAGAAAAGAGGCTGAATAACTTGGTTTACATGAAAAACCAACAAAGTTCTAAGACATGGAACTTGCACCATCTACGTTAGACCACTGGCACCCACTTGAATAGCAGAGGGTGCCCCGCCTTGGGCTCCCTCTCATATGGGTCTTAGGAGCCAGGGAAAGTAAGCAGACTCCATGAGCATCCACATTCCAAGGGATCAGCCTGAAAATGAGAGTGAGGGAGAGGGAGAAAGAGAGAGAGAGAGTTGACAAGGGGGGAGCCAGATTTCCGAGAAACCAGTTCGAGAAGCTGGTCTGAGAAACTGGTCCATCCTTTATTGTCCAGGAAAGCTTTTTATACTTTTGGTTGTACACAGAGATCAACGGATAATACAAAGTTATGAAGCATCAGCAGCCCTGACTCTTATCGAGACCAGACTTTCTCTCTGTATACCTAGCTGAATACACAAGTCTTAGGTGATTTACACCATCTTCTGTCCAGAAGACCTATTAATATTTTACGGCCCTTTTCTGATAAGGGTGTGTCAACCAGAAAACTTATTTGCCTTAAAAGTGTTCTTTCCAAAGTATGGTGCCACTCTCAGAAAGCACTGATTAAGGTTACATTCTTACATAGCAAGGACGCAACAATTTATAACAAGGAAAGAGGAGTACAGTGATTTATGACAAAGAGAAAGTTCACTAACTCAAAAGTCTAGTGTTGCTAATATCAAAACTGCTATATTGCTTTTTCTATATCCCAATT
Source organism: Budorcas taxicolor (assembly GCF_023091745.1). Classification (NCBI taxonomy): domain Eukaryota; kingdom Metazoa; phylum Chordata; class Mammalia; order Artiodactyla; family Bovidae; genus Budorcas; species Budorcas taxicolor. The sequence continues at coordinate 6,318,567 of NC_068936.1, read as the reverse complement.
ACATTGATTAGTATCCTCCAGGTACCTAAAAGATGAAGACTATGGAGGTCTGGCAGCAGTCATTGACTCAACAGTGAAACCCATCACCAATATAATTATTAGCTCTTTAGAAAAGTATCTACATCTTTAGGATGTTTTAAGCTGCATGCCTCTCGCGGTTGAGGGGCTGTAAACAATCACAAGTTGTAAAAATCTGGACAAACCAGTCAGGTAAGTTAGAAAGCTATCAGAGGGGTTTAAGTCAAGACTTTCTTTTTATGACCAGGAGACTTATTGACTGGAGCTCTAAGTTAATTCCTTTTAGAGGAAGGTGGTGGTGGACAGTCCCTTGTTAATGTCAGAGGAGTTGGTGAGAGCATAATGCAGTAAGGCAGGCAGACTCTGGTTTTGGGGGTAGATGGTCGAGAAAACTCAGCAAGGCTCCCTTAAGGCCCAAATCACCTTTGCCTGTGGAACCCCTTAACCTCATGACCTTTGCCACAGGTGGGACTCCTTGTGCTGGCTGTTGGCAGTTGGGCACCTGCCAACCTTGGGAATTCCTCTTTCTGCTTGCTATAATTTGTCATTACATGCGCTCATGGTTTTCTCAAAGCTGGAATACTGAAGAGGTTTACCATTTCCTTCTCCAAGGACCACGTTTTGTCAGAACCCTTCACCATGACCTGTCCATCTTGGGTGGCCCTACATGCATGGCTCATAGCTTCATTGATTTAGACAAGGCTATGAACCATGTGATCAGTTTGGTTTGTTTTCTGTGTTTAAGATTTTCTTTCTGTCTTCCCTTTGATGGATAAGAATAAGAGGCTAGTAGAAGCTTCCTTATGTGAGAAACTAACTCAGGGGGAAGCTGGTTTTGTTCTGATGGACAGGGCCATGTTCAGTTCAGTTCAGCTTTGTGGCTCAGTCATATTCAAATATTTGCATCCCCATAAACTGCAGCATGTCAGCCCTCCCTGTCTGTCACCAACTCACTGAGTTTACTCAGACTCATGCTCATTGATTCACTGATGCCATCCAAACTTCTCATCCTCTGTTGTCCCTCCTCCTCCTGCCTTGAACACTTCTGAGCTTCAGAATCCTTTCCAATGAGTCAGTTCTTCACATCAGATGGCCAAAGTATTGGAGTTTCATCTTTAGGCTCAGTCCTTGCAAAGAATATTCAGGATTGATGTCCTTTAGGATGATCTTGTTGGATTTCTCCTAGCCATCCAAGAGACTCTCAAGAGCCTTCTCCAACACCATAGTTCAAAAGCATTAATTTTCCTGCTCAGCTTTTTTATAGTCCATCTCTCACATCCAAACATGACTTCTGGATAAACAACAGCTTTGACTAAATGCATATTTCAGGTAAAATTTCTTTATTCAAATTTTCATATCTGAAATATGTACAGTTCATATCTTATAAGACAAACTGTAGCTTGATTTTCACATATGAAAGGATCAAAAATTCCACTTTTCCATGTAAAAGATTCCTCAGCAGTTTTTCTTACATCAAATATAGAGAATTCACTACTGCATATCAGAGATTCTACCTGCAGAATTATATATATGAGATATAGAATATTCCCTATTTTATTTAGAAACATCTACATCTAGATATTGAAATATAAAGTATACAGAGCATCATGTTTGGGGCATTTTTTTTAGTTTATTAATTTTTAATGAGGGATAATTATCTTTTGATATTAGACCTTAACATTCTTTTGAGAATCCCATATTTCATGCAAGAAAATATGTGCTGATTTTTATACATGAAATAATGTGCGTTCCATAATTCATGTTAGATTTTCAAGGATCCACCTTATTATGCAAGACTTCTACAGATTTTGTTAATCATACTGCAAAGTTTCAATGCATATTTTAGAAAGGGAAATGAAAACAATTACATATATTAATAAAAATTACATATTGTAATAAAAATTGTGCTCAGTTTTTGGTCTTGCAAATATGGACAGTTTCATTTTTAATGTAGGAAAATGGGCACCCAGAGTTTCTAATGGCATGTCCAATAATGACATTGTGATTTTCACAGTTGAAATGTATAATACTCCATATTACACGTAAACATATTTATATTTAAATTTTGTTTCTAAGTAATTGAATCTCTCTTAGAATAAGAAGTAAAATATCCACACAGAGTTTCATAAATGAAATTGAGAGATGTCCATAATTCATAAAGAAGCATCTAATTTTCCTAAAGGGATATAGAGAATTCCATATTTCAGGTTCAAAAATCTCCTCCTGTTTGACGTATGTGAAATAGAGTTTTTTTCTGATTTTCAGTTGACCGGCCAGTTCCAACTCTGCAACACCAGGGACAGCAGCACTCCAGGCTTCCCAACCCTTCCCTGTCTCCAACATTTTGCTCAGGGTCATCTTTGTTGCGTCTAGAGACGCCAGCACGTCCAACCAACTCAACTTCTGTTGCCTTCTTCTGCTTCTGCACTCCATCTTTCCCACATTACAGCCAATAATGTTTCATGACAAAGTAAAGTCTTTTCTCATGAGTCCTTTAGCCAAAATATTGGAGCGTGAGCTTCAGCATCAGTCCTTCCAATGAACATTTACAGTTAGTTTCTTTAAGAATTGACTGGGTTGAACTACTGCTGTCCAAGGGACTCTCAGTAGTCACCTTCACCAAGACAGGTTGAAAATCTCATTCTTTGGCACACAGTCTTCTTTATAGTGGGAGAAGGCAATGGCACCCCAGGTGAACTCTCATATCCATACATTGGCTTAGATCAGTTCAGTTCATTGTTGCACTCGTATCCGACTCTTTGTGACCATCATGGACTGTCCATCATCAACTCCTGGTGTCTACCCAAGCTCGTGCCCACTGAGTCTGCTATGCCATCCAACTATTTCATCCTTTTTCCTCACTTATCCTCCTGCCTTCAACCTTTCCCAGTATCAGGGTCTTTTCCCGTGAGTCAGCTCTTCTCACCAGTTGGCCAAATTATTGGAATTTCAGCATCAACATCAGTTTTTCAAATGAACACCCAGGACTGATCTCCTTAAGATGGACTTTTGGGATCTCCTGCAGTCCAATAATTGCTGAAGAGTCTTCTCCACAATCACAGTACAAAAGCATTAATTTTTCTTCTTCTCAGCTTTCTATACAATCCAATTATCACATCCATATATGACTACTAGAAAAACAATAGCCTTGACCAGACAGATCTTTATTGGCAAACTAATGTCTCCGCTTTTTAACAGGCAGTGTAGATTGCTCATAACCTTCCTTTCAAAGAGGAAGTATCTTTTAATTTCATTGCTACAGTAATCATTTGCAGTCATTTGAACCCACCCTCCACCAACAAAATAAATAAAGTCAAACATTGTTTCCCTATCTATTTGCCATGAAGTGTTGGGACCAGATACCATGATGTTCATTTTCTAATAGTTGAATTTTAAGTCATGTTTTTACTCACTCTTTCACTTTCATGAAGAGGCTTATAGATCTTCCTCATTTTCTGCCATAAGGGTGGTGTCATCTGCATATATAAAGTTATTGATATTTTTCCATGCAATCTTGATTCCAGCTTCTACTTCATACAACCCAGTGTTTCCTGCTTCCCTGGTGGCTCAGAGGTTAAAGTGTCTGCCTCCAATGTGGTAGACCCGGGTTTGATCCCTCAGTCGGGAAGATCCCCTGGAGAAGGACATGGCAACCCACTCCAGTATTCTTGCCTGGAGAATCACATGGACTGAGGAGCCTGGTGGGCTGCAGTCCATGGGGTCATAAAGAGTCGGACATGGCTGAGTGACTTTACTTACTTACTATTCTGCATGTAAGTTAAATAAGCAGAATGACAATACAACCTTGAACTACTCCATTTCCTGTTTGAACCAGTCTATTCTTCCATGCCTTGTTCTAGCTATTGCTTACTGACCTGCATCCAGATTTTTCAAGAGATAGGTCAAGTGGTCTGATATTCTCATCTCTTGTAGAATTTTCCACAGTATATTGTGATTTGATTTATAGAGTCAAAGTCTTTGACATAGCCAATAAAGCAGAAGTAGACATTTTTCTGGAACTCTCTTGCTTTTTCCATGATCCAGTGGATGTTTGCGATTTGATCTCTGGTTCTTCTGCCTTTCCCAAAACCAGCTTGAACATCTGGAAGTTCACAGTTGACATACTGTTGAAACCTGCCTTGAAGAATGTTGAGTATTACTTTACTAGTCCATGAATTGAAGGCATTGTATAGTAGTTTGAGTATTCTTTGGCATTGCCTCTCTTTGGGATTGGAATGAAAACTGACATTTTCCATTCCCTTGGCCATTGCTGAGTTTTCCTAGTTCACTAGAGCAGCGATCTCTGGTTCTGTGGCACTGGAGCAGCCAGCAGTCAAGAGGAGATATCACATGTCCAAGGTAAGAAGCAGCAGCTGTGCTTTGCTGTAGCAGCAGTGAAGTGATACTCCATGTCCAAGGTAAGAGGAATCCCAGTGAGACTGTAGGTACTGAGAGAGGGCATTAGAAGGTAGAAACACTGAAACCACCATCACAGAAAATTAACCAATCCATCACATGGAAACCTGCTTGTTTAACTCAGTGAAACTAAGCCATGCCTTGTAGGATTACAGAAGATGGACATCCGTACATACCCACTGGGGGAGGGAGGAACAAACAACAAACAAATAAACAAACAAAAAATAGCTTTGCCTATACGGACTTTTGTCGACAAAGTGATATCTCTCCTTCATAGCACATTGTGTCTAACTTTGTCATAGGTTTCCTTCCTGAGAGAGAGAGTGTTTTATTTTCACGGCTGTAATCACTGTCCCCTGGAGAAGGCAATGGCAACCCACTCCAGTATTCTTGCCTGGAAAATCTCATGGACCGAGGAGCTTGGAAGGCTGAAGTCCATAGGGCTGCTTAGAGTCGGGCACGACTGTATGACTTCACTTTCACTTTTCACTTTCATGCATTGGAGAAGGTAATGGCTACCCACTCCAGTGTTCTTGCCTGGAGAATCCCAGGGATGAGGGAACCTGGTAGGCTGCCGTCTATGGGGCTGCACAGAGTCGGACATGACTGAAGTGACTTAGCAGCAACAGCAGCAATCACTGTCACCAGTGATTTTGGAGCCCAAGAACACTGTCGCTGTTTCCATGTTTAACCTTTGTATTTGCAAAACTGCATTTAGCTTTGTCCTGCATCATTTTGTACCCCAGGTCCAAATTTGCCTGTTACACACCTATCTCCTGATTTCCTGTTTTTACATCACAGTCAGCTATCATGAAAAGGGAATCTATTTTGGGTGTTAATTTTAGAAAAGCTTGGAGGTTTTCATAAAACTATTAAGGTTTACTTCTAGTTTCAATGGTAAGTTGAAATACAGAAATTTGCATTGTTCACCTACGAAAATCTACATCCAGATTTTATACAGTATTAGGGAATTCCTCATCTGCAGTAGGAAGCATAATCATCCTGAATTTCAAATGAGAATTGTAGAGAATTCCAACTTTCAACTATACTTGACATCTATATTTTCTTATGTGAAATTTAGATAATCATATAGGAAAATCTACACCAAAAGGCTTATATGTGAAATGTAGAGAATTTATATTTCATTTATGAATAATGCTATTGATCTTTATATTTGAAATATAGGAATTTCATATTTCAAGCAGTCAGTAGAACATCAAGATATTCAGTGAAATACAGGAATTCATATTATATGGAAGAAATTTAAGAATTTAAAATTTATTTATTTATATTTTTTAGAATTTATTTATTTATTTATGGCTGTACTTTCTTCATTGCTGTGCACAAAATTTCTGAAATTGCACAAAATTTCTGAAGTAGCAGTAAGTGGGGACTACTTTTATTGCAGTTAGCTAGGTTCTTATAGTACTCCTTTCTATTGCAAAGCAGAAGCCCTAGGGTGCCCAGGTTGGATAGTTTGGGAAAAAGGGATTATCTATTTTGGTAGTATGTGCCATCTCTCCTCAGACCAAGGATCAAACCCATGTTCCCTGAATTGGCAGGCAAATTCTAAAGCCACCAGATCCCTGGAGAAGTCCAGCAGGCTTTTAAAAAAATTATTTAAAGTACATTTTTAAAATTTTATTTATTTTAACGGGGGCTGATTACTTTAAAATATTGTAGTGTGTTTTAAATACACTGACATGATTCAGCCACAGGTTTACATGTGTTCTTCATGCTGAACATTCTTTCCACACCTGTCCCTATCCTATCCCTCAGTACCATCTCAGTGCGTCAGCCCTGAGCACCTTCTCTCATGTATCGAACCCAAACTGGAGATCCGTTTCACTTATGAAAATATACATGTTTCAATGCTATCCTCTCAAATCATCCCACCTTCTCCTTCTCTTACAGAATCCAAAAGACTGTTCTGTACATCTGTGTCTATATTTCTGCCTCATATATAGGGTCATTGATACCATCTTTCTAAAATCCATATATATGCATTAGTATACTGTATTGGTGTTTTTCATTCTGACTGACTTCCGTTGGTATAATAGGCTCCAGTTTAATCCACCTCATTAGAATGGATTCAAATGAATTATTTTTAATGGCTGAGTAACATTCCATTGTGCATACGTACCAAAGATTTCTTAACCACATGTCTCCCAAGGGACATCTACATTGCATCCATGTCCAGGCTATTATAAACAGTGCAGTGATGAACATTGGGGTACACGTGTTTCCTTCAATTCTGGTTTCCTTGGTGTGTATGCCCACCAATGAGATTGCTAGGTCATATGCAGGTTCTGTTCCCAGTTTTTTTTTTTTTTAATTTTTTTTTTTTTTTTTTTTTTTTTTTTTTTACTAATATCCACACTTTTCTCCATAGTTCCAGTCCTAGTTTGCAGTCCCACCAACAGTGTAAAAGTGTTCCCTTTTCTCCACACTGTCTCCAGAATTTATTGTTTGCATACTTTAGGACAGTATCCATTCTGAACAGTATGACATGGTACTTCATTGCTAGTTTATTTATTTTATACGTGGTTGACAAGTTTTCTGAGTACCAGCTGTTAAAGAGATTGTCTTTTATTTTCCATTATATATACTTGCCTCCCTTGTCAAAGAGAGGTTGTCCATAGGTGTGTGGCTTTATCTCTGGGCATTCTATTTTGTTCCATTGATCTATTTCTGTCTTTGTGCCAGTACCATACTGTCTTGATGATTACAGCTTTGTAGTATAGCTTGAAGTCAAGTAGGTTGATTATTTCAGGTCCATTCTTCTTTCTCAAGATTGCTTTGGCTATTTGAGGCTTTTATATTTCCATACAAATTGTGAAATTAGTTGTTATAGTTCTGTGAAAAATACCGTTGTTAGCTTGATAGGGATTGCTTTGAATCTGTAGTTTGCTTTAGGTAGTAAAGCAATCTCATTTTCACTATATTGACACTTCCAATCCGTGAACATGGTATATTTCTCCATCTATTTATGTTCTTTTTGATTTCTTTCATCAGTGTTTTATAGTTTTCTATATATATGTGTCTTTGGTTTCCTTAGGTAGATTTATTCCTAAGTATTTTCTTCTTTTTGTTACAATGGTGAATGAGAATGTTTCTTTATTGTCTTTCTGTTTTCTAATTGTTAGTGTATAGGTAAGCTAGGGGCTTCTGCGTGTTAATTTTGTATCCTGAAACTTTACTATATTCACTCCTTAGCTCTAGTAATTTTCTGGTGGGTCTTTAGGGTTTTCTATATAGAGGATCATGATATCACAAAGAGTGAGAGTTTTAATTCTTCTTTTCCAATCTGGGTTAATTTGTTTCTTTTTCTTCTCTGATTACTATGGGTGAAAATTCCAAAACTATGTTAAATATTAGTGGTGAGAGTGGGCACTTTTTTCTTGTTCTTGACTTTAGGGGGGATGCTTTCAATTTTAACCATTGAGGGTCATCTTTGCTGTGATTTTGTCATATATAGCTTTTATTTTGTTGAGGTATGTTCATTCTATTCCTTCTTTCTGGAGGGTTGTTATCATAAATGGATGTTGATTTTGTCAAAGTCCTCCTCTGCATCTATTGAGATAATCATATGGGTTTTATCTTTCAAATTGTTAACGTTGTGTATTACATAGATTGACTTGTGAATATTAAAGACTCTTAGAACCCTGTAATAAAGCCTGTTTGGTCATGATGTATGATCTTTTTAATATGATGTTGGATTATATTTGCTAGGATTTTGCTAAAGATTTTTGCATCTATTTTCATCAGTGTTATTGACCTATAGTTCTTTTTTTGTATCATTTTTGTCTGGCTTTGGTGTTAGGGGAATGGTGGCCTCATACAATTGTTTGGAAGTTTCCCTTCCTCTCCAATTTTCTGGAAGAATTTGAGTAGAACAGGTTAGCTCTCCTTGAAATTTTTGGTATAATTCAGCTGTGAAGCTGTCTGGTCCTGGGATTTTGTTTGCTTGAACATTTCAGATTACAGTTTCGATCTCCGTGCTTGTGACATGTCTGTCAAGATTTTCTATTTCCTCCTGCTTCAGTTTTGGAAGTTATACGTTTCTAAGAATTTGTCCATATCTTCCAACTCGTCCATTTTATTGACACATAGTTCCTGATAATTCTCTCTTATGATCCTTTGTATTTCTGTGGTGCCAATTGGAATTCCTCCATCTTCATTTCTGATTTCGTTTATTTGATTCCTCTCCCTTTCTTTCTCCATGACTCTGGCTAATAGTTTTCCAATTTATTTATCTTCTCAAAGAACCAGCTGTTAGCTTTGTTAAATTTTTTGTTTGGCCTGTTTATTTCTTTTGAATTTATTTCTGTCCTAATTTTTACTCTTTATTTTCCTCTACTTGCCCTCACGTTCTGAATTTCTTTCTTTTCTATTTGTTTTATGTTTATGGTTAGTTGATTTATTTAACTTATTTCTTGTTTCTGGAGGTAAGCCTGTATTGCTATGATCCTTCCGCTTAGCACTGCTTTTACAGTGCCCCATTAGTTTGGAGTTGTTTGGTTTTTGTTTTATTTCTGTGCATATGTTGATTTAGTGTTTCAATTTTTCTGTGACTTGTTGTTTATACAGAAGTTTGTTGTTCAGCCTACATATATTGGGATTTTTAGTTATTGCTTTTTTTTTTTTTTTTCCCTGTAATCGGTATCTAAAATTGCCACACTGTGTTCAAAAAAGATGCTTGGAATGATTTCAGTACTTTTTAAATTTACCAAAGCTAGATTTATGGTCTAGGGTGTGATCTATCCTCTATTGCCTAAAGTTTAAAAGGTCAAAAGTAGAGAAGTCCATATTTCATGTTGCAAAATATGCTGAGATTTTCACCTTTGAAATATAGAGAAGTTAATATTTCATGTAGGAAAATCATGACCTACATTTTCCTAAATGAAAAATAGAAAATTCTATATTTGATAGGTTAAATCTCTGTCTAGATTTTCATACGTGCAATATAGAGTATTCTATATTTAATAGAGGAATATCATTGCCCTGATATACATATGCATAAAAATAAAAATTCAATCTTTTGTGTGCCAGATGTTCATAAGGAAAAAAAAAAAAAAGCAAAATTCCATAATACATGGATAAAACGTAAGACCCTGTTTTTCACATGAGCAAAACATAACGTTCCTAATTTCAAGTGTGAAAACATGCACGAATATTTCATATGAAATATAGAGAATTCCAGTTTTGTTTTCTAAAGCTTTTGCTGTCATTAACACAGATGATACATGGAAATTTTCATATTTCCCAGGAGAAATTTACGTGCAGCTATTCATATATGAAATATTGAGTTCTATATTTCAAATCAACTTTGGACAACTCAGTAGGGGCCACAGAACTGGAAAAGGCCAGTTTTCATTCCAATCACAAAGAAAGGCAATGCCAAAGAATGCTCAAGCTACTACACAATTGCACTCAACTCACACGCTAGTAAAGTAATGCTCAAAATTCTGCAAGCCAAGCTTCAGCAATATGTGAACAGTGAACTTCCAGATGTTCAAGCTGATTTTAGAAAAGGCAGACGAAAAATAAAATAAAATAAAAGGCAGAGGAACCAGAGATCAAATTGCCAATAGCCGCTGGATCATGGAAAAAGCAAGAGAGTTCCAGAAAAACATCTATTTCTACTTTATTGACTATGCCAAAGCCTTTGACTGTGTATCAAAATAAACTGTGGAGAATTATGAAAGAAATGGGAATACCAGACCACCTGACCTGCCTCTTGACATGGAATAACAGACTGGCTCTAAATAGGAAATGGAGTACGTTAAGGCTGTATATTGTCACCCTGCTTGCTTAACTTCTATGCAGAGTACATCATGAGAAACGCTGGACTGGAAGAAACACAAGCTGGAATCAAGAATGCCAGGAGAAATGGCAATAACCTCAGATATTCAGATAACACCACCTTTATGGCAGAAAGTGAAGAGGAACTAAAAAGTGTCTTGATGAAAGTGAAAGTGGAGAGTGAAAATATTGGCTTAAAGCTCAACATTCAGAAAATGAAGATCATGGAATTTGGTCCCATCACTTCCTTGCAAATAGATGGGGAAACATCAGAAATAGTGTCAGACTTTATTTATTTTTTTATTTTTTGTGCTCCAAAATCACTGCAGATGGTGATTGCAGCCATGAATTAAAAGACGCTTACTCCTTGGAAGAAAAGTTATGACCAACCTAGGTGGAATATTTGGAGAAGGCAATGGCAACCCACTCCAGTAATCTTGCCTGGAAAATTCCAGGGATGGAGGAGTCTGGTAGGCTGCAGTCCATGGGGTCGCTAAGAGTCAGACACGACTGAATGACTTCACTTTCACTGTTCATTTTCATGCATTGGAGAAGGAAATGGCAACCCACTCCAGTGTTCTTGCCTGGAGAATCCCAAGGCCGACGGAGCCTGTTGGGCTGCTGTCTATGGGGTTGCACAGAGGTGGACACGACTGAAGGAACTTGGCAGCTGCAGCAGAAGATAGCATATTGAAAAGCAGATACATTACTTTGCCAACAAAGTTCCATCTAGTCAAGACTATGGTATTTTCAGTGGTCATGTATGAATGTGAGAGTCGGACTGTGAAGAAAGCTGAGCGCCAAAGAGTTTATGCTTTTGGACTGTGGTGTTGGAGAAGACTCAAGAGAGTTCCTTGGAATGCAAGGACATCCAACCAGTCCATTCTGAAGGAGATCAGCCCTGGGATTTCTCTGGAGGAAATGATATTGAAGCTGAAACACCAGTACTTTGGCCACCTCATGCGAAAAGTTGGCTCATTGGAAATACTGATTCTGGGAGGGATTGGAGGTAGGGGGAGAAAGGGACAACAGAGGATGAGATGGCTAGATGGCATCACTGACTCGATGGACGTGAATCTGAGTGAATTCTTGGAGTTGGTGATGGACAGGGAGGCCTGGCGTGCTGCGATTCATGGGGTCGCAAAGAGTTGGACATGACTGAGCGACTGAACTGAACTGAACTGTGTTTCTGTACTTACTGTGAAAGTATACATATTGTAAAAGTATTTGTTCTAGTTCTCTGAAGAATACCATGGTTACCTTGATAAGGGTTGCATTGAACCTATAGATTGCATCATATACTTTGTATACTCATTTTACCTATAACTTTTCTTCAAGTCATCAACCTTGTAAAATTATCCATCTGTTTATCTCATTTTTCGTTTCTTTTATCATTGTTTTATAGTTTTGTATGAATACACATAATTATTTTTGTTTCTTTATGTAAATTTACCCCTAAGTATGCTATTCTTTTCACTGCAACGGTAAGCAGGACTCTTTGCATAATTTCCCTTTTTGTTATCTTATTGTTCATATATAGCAATGCAAGGGGCTTCTGTGTAACAATTTTTAACCCACAACATTTCTTTTCATATTCATCAATTTGCTCTAGTAATGTCCTCGTGATGTCTTTAGGGTTTTCTATGTAGAGGACCATGACATTTGCAAACAGTGAGGATTTCCTTTCTTTTCTTTTTTTTTTTTTTAGCATCCTTAATTCCTTTTTATTTCTTTTTCTTCTCTGACTGCCTTGTCTAGGACTTTCAAATCAATGTTGGATAGCTGTGAGAATGAGCACTTTTGTCTTGTTCCTGATTTTAGACGAAATGCTTTCAATTTTTCACCATTGAAGATACTGATTTCTGTGTTTTTTGTCATGTCAGGCTTTTATGGTACTGAGATACATTCTTTTTACACCTGCTTTCTGGAAAGTTATCATAAGTAGGTGTTGAAAACTGTCGAAGACTTTCTCTGCATCTATTGAGATAGTCATATGGTTTTTAATCTTTTACTTTAATATGGTGTATCATATTGATTGATTGATTTGCAAATATTGAAGAATCCTTGCATTGCTGGGATGAAGCCAATGTGTGTTTAAAGGAATGATGTATGACTCTTTCAATATGTTTTTGGATTCTGTTTGCTAGAAGTTGCAGGAAAAGTTCTATATCCAAGTTGAGCAATGTGTTTCGTGATATCGGCCTGTAGTTTGCTTCCTTTGTTGCATCTTTATCTGCTTTTCGTAATAGGGTGATTGTGGCCTCATAGATTGAGATGGGGGTCTTACCCCCCTTTGAAATTTCCCTGAAATGTTTGAGTTGATTAAGTGTTTGTTCTTCCCTAAAACATTTTTTGGTAAATTATATTTTGAAAAAATGCAGGAATCATTTGTGAATCTATCAGGACATGGTTTTTTGATTGTTGACATATTTTTGATTCGAGCTTTAATTTCCATGATTCTAATGCATCTCTTAAGATTTTCTACTTCTTGCTCCTTTAGTTACGAACTGTTATTCTTTCTAAAGTTTTTTTTCCATTTCTTCAATGTTGTCCATTCATTTAATTCCTCATAGTAATCTCTTATGACCTTTGTATTTTTGGGATTTCTGTTGTGATTTTTCCATTTTCATTTCTAATTTTATTATTGTGGTGCTTCTCCAGCCCTCCTTGATTTTTCTTGATCACTCTGCCTAATACTTTGTCTTTGATTTTTGTCTTTAAGAACCAGGTATTCATAATATTGAATTTTGCCATAGCTACATTGGTTTCATTTTCACATATTTCTGCTCTGATTTTTATGATTCCTTTCATTCTACTAATTTTGGGGTAACTCTTTTCTTTTTGTGTTTGCTTTACATGTAAAAGTAGGGTGTTTCTTTGATGTTCCTCTTCTTCCTTCAGGCAAGGTTATATGCTGTGCATCTCCTTAACACTGCTAGTTACTGAATCCAAAGCTTTTGGGTTATCGTCCTTCTATTTTCATTTGTTTGTATTTACATTTGATTTCCATTTTGATTTCTTTTGTGATTTGTTGGTTATTCAGATGTTAGTGATTAGCCTCCATATGTTTGGATTTTTAATTATGTTTTCCTCTGCAGTTGACACCTAATCTTACTTCATTGTGAATGGAAAAGATGCTTGAAAGTCTTTCCTTTTATCTTCTTTTTGAATTTACCAAGGGTAGTTTTATGGGACAGGATTTGTTCTCTCCTGGAGGATGTTCTGTGCTCACTGGAGAAAAGGTGATTCCATTACAAATGAGTGTAATGCCTATATATAAAATTGAGGTGTAACTAGTCCATTATGCCATTTTAGGAGCACCTCAATATATAAGGCAAACACAAGCAAGTTGGAAAGGGGAAATTAACAGTAACACAATTACAATGGGGGACAATTGTACTCTACTCACACTTATATACTTTGCAAGCTAGGATTGGGGTTTTGGGGTTCTCACAAATCCAGAGGGCTGGCAGTAAGACTGGTGACCATAGATGAGAACTTTTGTCATGAGTAAGGTGACTTCATCACATCTGACCAACCCTTTGTGCGAAAGCCCCAGGTGGCTCCAACCGTTGTGGGAGACCTTGTGATCCTCTCAGCTCCCCAATGGCTACTGCAGCCTGTTGTCTTGGTAAGGGCTGGTTAACGGAGGCATGATTACCATGATGTGCTTGCTTTGTGTCATCACTGAAGCAACAGGTAGCAATGTCTTGGTCATTGTTCTTTGCAAAGAGCAGTCCTCAGGATTGGTCAGGTCTTACCCTCAGGATTTAGAAGGAAATCAATGGGAAGAATTAAAGGAGAGTACTGTATCCTTTTGAGAATGTTATGCTGCCTTCCTGATGCACTTACTTTCTCCTACCACTTTCTATAAATTATGCCCCTTCTATTATTTCCAAGGAATCTTTACACATATAAGATAATAATAATAATAATAATAATAATAATAATAAAATCCTGGGTGAATCTCTGAGGAAAGCATGGAAAATCTTAGGAAGCATTAAGAAATATGAGGATTTTCAGCTGATGGTAAGAGAGTTCTTTACCATTTTCCTTTAGCTGAGAACCTAAGTACTTAAGGTGAGTTGTATTAAGCCACTCAGTCATGTCTGATTCTTTCTGATGCCATGGATTGCAACATACCAGGCTTCCATTTCCAACTCAGAGAGCCTGCTCAAACCCATGTCCATAGAGTCAGTGATGACATCCAAGTATTTCATCTTCTGTCTTCATCCTCTCTTCCAGCCTTCAATCTTTCTCAGCATCAGGCTCTTTCCCAATGAGTCAGTTCTTCACATTAGGTGGCCAAAATATTCAAGTTCCAGTATCAGCATCAGCCCGTTCAAACAATATTCAGGATTGATTTCCTTTAGAATTGACCCCTTTCATCTCCTTGAACTCCCAGGACTCTCAAGAGGTTTTCTCCAATACCACATTTCAATAGCATTTAATCTTTGAAGGTCAACTTTCTTAATAATCCAATTCTGACCTCTGTATATAGATTTGACTTGGCTAAACTTTGTCTGCTTTATAATATGCTGTCTAGCCTGGTCATAACTTTCCTTCTAAGGGGGAAGCATATTTTAATTTCATGACCAGAGTCACCATCTTCAGTGATTTTGGAATCGTCTCAAATAAAGATGCTCATTGTTTCCATTGTTTCCCCATATTAATGCCTTGAAGTGATGGGACCAGATGCCATGATATTCATTTGAATGTTGAGTTTTCAGTTACCTTTTTTACTCTCCTTTTTCACTTTCCTCAGGAGACTCTGTAGTTCTTTTCCTATTCTGGCATATGAATCTTGTCATCTGCATATCTGAGGTTACTGACATTTCTCCCAGCAACCTTGACTGCAAACCCTGTTTCACCCAATGTGGAATTTTGTATGATGATCTCTACAAGTAAGTTCAATAAAGAGGTTGACAATATACTACCTTGATATACTCCTTTCCCAACTGGCAACCAGTCAGTGGTTCCATGTTCTTCTAATACTGTTGCTTCTTGAAATGCACACAAATTTCTTGGGAGGTATGTACCATGCTCCAGTCATCCCATTTTTTGAAGAATTTTACACATTTTGTTGTGATTTACACAGACAAAGTCTTTGGCATAGTCAAATAGTAGTAGATGTTTTCTTGAGGTTCTCTTGCTTTTTTGAGACTCACCAGGTGTTGACGATTTGATCTTGGATTCCTCTGACATTTCTAAATTGAACTTCAACATCTGAAAACTCATGGTTCAAATTCTCTTGAAGCCTGGCTTGGGCAATTTTAAGCAGTACTTTGAGAGTATGAGAGATGTGTGCATTTAAGCGATAGTTTGTATATTCTTTGGATTGCTTTTTTTCTTTTTCTTTTTTTGCAGTTGAAATCAAAACTGATATTTTCCAATCCTCTGGCCACAGCTGAGTCTCCCAAATTTACTGGCATATGGAGGGTAGTACATTCACAGCGTCATCTTTTAGAATTTGAAATAGCTCAGCTGAATTCCATTACCTCCACGAGCTTTGTTTGTAGTTATGCTTCCTAAGTCCCGCTTGACTTCTCATTCCAGGACATTTGGCTGTGGGTGAGTGATCACACCATCGTGCTTAACTGGGTCATGAAGATCTTTTGTGCATAGTTTATTTATGTATTCCTTTCACATCTCTTAATAGCTTCTGCTTCTGTTAAGTCTGTACAATTTCTCTCCTTTACTATTCCCCTCTTTGCATGACATTTTCCCATGGTATCCCTGATTTCCTTGAAGAGATCTGTAGACTTTCCCATTGTATTCATTTCCGCTTTTTTTTTTTTTTTTTTTCATATTGATAACTGCGGAAGGTTCTTTCTCTCCTTGTTATTCGTTGGGACTCTTCATTCAATGTGTATAATTTTCCTTTTTCCCTTTTCATTTAGCTTCTCTCCTCTTCTTCATTCTTTGTAAGATCTCATCACTTTGCCATTTCACATGTTTATTTTTTCATGGAGAATGTCTTGATCATTGCTTCCTGTACAATATCACAAACCTCCATCCATTGGTCTTCAGGTACTCTATCAGATAGAATCTCCTGAGTGTATTTATCACTTCCATTGTATAATCATAAGGGTTTAGATTTTACATGTGTAAAATATATCAATGCACCATTTCATGTAAGGAAATTTTCAACAGACTTTCTTCAAAGAAATACAGAGAACTCTGTTTGTTATATGGGAAATACATGAAATATAGCTGTTTGATGTTAGACCATTTAGTTCAAATCTTAATCTCTGAATCCTTGAAATTCTCTATTTCATGTATAAAAATCTGGAAAAAATTCATATGTGAATAATCGAGATTTTGTATTTCATATGAGAATATTTCTCCCAAGATTTTAGAATGTGAACTACACAGAATTCCAAATCTCATAACAGAAGTCCTTCATCCAAACTTTCTTGATGAAAATACAGATAATTTCATGGCTTGAGCATGAAAATCTATGGGCAAATTTAATATTTCTTGCAAGAAAATTAATGAAAAATTTTCAGATTTAAATAGACACTGTACAGTATTTCTTGAAGGAAAGACAGCACAAATATTTCAAATGAAAAATATGAAAAAAATCCATATTTCATGTCAGAAAACCTGTGAACATGTTGTGATATGTGAAATAAATATTTTCTTATTTCCTCTCAAAGAATATGTATCCAGATTTTCATAATTCTAATGTGAAAAATGCTACATTAAATGCAGAAAATTTTGTGTCCATACTTTCATGTGGGATGAAAAGAAAATTCGATACTTCAAGTTGGAAACTCTGTCCCCAGATTTGTATATGTGAATAATAGATAATTTTTTATTTCATATTCTGAAATCTGCATATAAATTTTTATATATGAAACTGAGAATTTCATCTTTTATGTAGGGCTGTCTCATTTCAGATGTCTATACTTGAAACAGATAATACCTTCATCAAGAGGCACATTAGGCCCTATTGTTCTTTTGTCATTTCGGTGTTGTCTTTGGGATAAATAAGTTTATTCATATCTCCCACATAAATTTTGTTTCTAGCTTGCACTTCATCTAGGATTTTATTTTATCATGATATTCTCTGCACATAAGTTAAATAAACAGGGAAATATATATATAGCTTTGACTTATTCCTTTTTCGATTATGAACCAGTCCTTCGTCCCATGTCCAATTCAAACAGTTGCACCTTTACTAGCATCCATGTTTCCCAGGAGACAGGTAAAGAATTCTGATATTCTTATTTCTAAGAGTTTTCCAGAATTATTTGTTTATTTATTTATTTTTTGGTTACTGTGTGAATCACAGTGTCCAAGTCATTACCAGAGACAATTAAGAAGATATAGACGATTGTATGTTATCCCCTTGCTTTTTCTATGATACAAATATCAATTCATATGCAACTCTTATGATTAAAACACTAACTACACATTATTTGTTTTTTGGCCATTGTTGCTGTTCTTTTCTCTCTTGATAAAGTAGTCACATACCAACTGGTAATTTTCTATGAACTTCCCATCTTATTCTACAAGAATTAAATTATGTCCAGGGCAGCTTCTGACCTTGACACCCACAGAATGAAGTTAAACTTCAAGATCCAAAATCAGACATCTATACTCTTGGAAATGTCAGGAATGTTCAAAACAATAGCTAGATATATTCAAGTGCTGACTTTTTGAGGCCTATTATGTTATTATATTTTATGTGGAAAGTTCTGCATTTCTTCATGCTGATGACAATTCTTCATTGAGACATTTCCAAGGGGTAAAGAAAAACAAAATCAAAAACACAATGTATTTGATTTCATTGTGGGAGTCAAAATAGTACCAGTTATGTGTGTATATGTGCAACCTCCTACCAAACAGATTAATTCAATGTGTGTATATGTGCAACCTCCTATCAAACAGATTAATTCATCTCAACTAATGTTTCTGTTTTACTCTCAAGAAAGAAAAAAAAAAAAAAAGAATATTCGAGCTTGCCAGGCAATCCTGAGAAGTTTCAAGAAGGCCGACATGTATGAGGATATGAAATGCATCTCTCTCAATGAATGGATCACAGTACATACTGCTACACAGACAATAGTTCTCCAAGAGCATCAGATAACTACTAGGAGAACACCCTGGTCACCACAGTGTCCCATGTGGGTTTCAAGGATACTTAGGTGGAAAAGAATTAAGATGCGAGAAGGAGAATAAGAGGAAGCAAGACAAAACCTGTGCCTTGTGGTGGGAGATGGAGAAGCAGGGAAGATATTTCCAGAATGAGGCAAACCCCTTCACTAAAGGGCTAATTACTTTGGACTACAAGGAAATAAGGTAAAACAGCTGATGAAATATAATTTGGATAAAGCAAGATTCACACAGAATGTGTGTTGTGGCCCTATATGGTCCAAACTGCCATGCAGCTCAAGCAGTGTGCATGGGATCTGGAAGCTGGATATGGGATTTTAGAGAGCCATCCTGGGAGAGAATTGCTATTGGTTATGTGGAGACGGCCTGACAGCACATTCGAGTAGTTGTGTTTTAGGAATATATCTACCTAAAGAAACTAAAGACCTATATATAGAAAACTATAAAACACTGATGAAAGAAATCAAAGAGGACACTAATAGATGGAGAAATATACCACGATCATTGGTTGAAAGAATCAATATGGTGAAAATGAGTATATTACCCAAAACAATTTATACATTCAATGCAATCCCTATCAAGCTACCAGCGATATTTTTCACAGAACTAGAACAAATAATTTCAAGATTTGCATGGAAAAAAAAACAAAAACAAAAACAAAAAAAACCTCGATTAGCCAAAGCAATCCTGAGAAAGAAGAACGGAGCTGGAGGAATCAACTTGCCTGACTTCAGGCTCTACCACAAAGCCACAGTCAGTAAAACAGTATGGTACTGGCACAAAGACAGACATATAGAGCAATGGAACAAAACAGAAAGCCCAGAGATAAATCAGCACACATATGGACACCTTATATTTGACAAAGGAGGCAAGAGTATACAATGGAGGAAAGACAATCTCTTTAACAAGTGGTGCTGGGAAAACTGGTCAAACACTTGTAAAGGAAAGAAACTAGATCACTTTCTAACACTGCACACAAAAATAAACTCAAAATGGATTAAAGATCTAAATGTAAGACCAGAAATTATAAAACTCCTAGAGAACTTAGGCAAAACACTCTCTGACATAAATCACAGCAGGATCCTCTATGATCCACCTCCCAGAATTATGGAAATAAAAGCAAAAATAAACAAATGGGATCTAATTAAAATTAAAAGCTTCTGCACAACAAAGGAAAATATAAGCAAGGTGAAAAGACAGCCTTCTGAATGGGAGAAAATAATAGCAAATGAAGCAACTTACAAACAACTAATCTCAAAAATATACAAGCAACTTATGCAGATCAGTTCCAGAAATATAAACGACCCAGTCAAAAAAATGGGCCAAAGAACTAAATAGCCATTTCTCCAAAGAAGACATACCGTTTGCTAATAAACACATGAAAAAATGCTCAACATCACTCCTTATTAGAGAAATGTAAATCAAAACCACAATGAGGTACCACTTCACACCAGTCAGAAAGGCTGCAATCCAAAAATCTGCAAGCAATAAATGCTGGAGAGGGTGTGGAGAAAAGGGAACCCTCCTACACTGTTGGTGGGAAAGCAAACTAGTACAGCCACTATGGAGAACAGTGTGGAGATTGCTTAAAAATTTGCAAATAGAACTGCCTTATGACCCAGCAATCCCACTGCTGGGCATATACACGGAGGAAACCAGAATTGAAAGAGACACATGGACCCCAATGTTCATTGCAGCACTGTTTAAAATAGCCAGGACATGGAAACAACCTAGATGTCCATCAGCAGATGAATGGATAAGCAAGCTGTGGTACATATACACAATGGAGTATTACTCAGCAGTTAAAACGAATACATTTGAATCAGTTCTGATGAGATGGATGAAACTGGAGCCAATTCTACAGAGTGAGGTAAGCCAGAAAGAAAAACACCAATACAGGATATGAACACAAATATATGGAGTTTAGAAAGATGGCAATGATGACCCTGTATGCAAGACATGTATATTTATACATGGTTAATGACACAGACCCTGTATCTATGGAATACATCAAAAGATGAAAAGAGACCAAACAAGAGAAAATGCTGAGGCTCAGGCAGCTGTTAAAATCCACAGGAATTATAGGACTTTAGAGTCAGAGTTGTCCTTAGATTCAGAGTCCAGTTTTCTCCATATTGGAGAGCTTCCCAAAGAGGTATAGTTGTCCCCTGGCTCCTTTTGAGGACTAGGACATTGACAGATGAGACACTGGGAAATACGTTTTACTCTTTTGTTGCACTGAATTATTGTGTTGTTGGTGCACTATTTTTCTCTGTTGTAGGCTACTTTGTTACTACACATTGATTTGGTCTTTTAAGATTATTTCAACCGTATTTTTATTTATTTTTTATAACTATTTCTACTTTCACTTTGGTTTCCTTTTTTCAGTGCCTTTTGTTGTTGTTGCATCTCATTTTTTTTTTTTAAACAGGTGTGTATTTCAATATTAACTGGAATTTTCTGTTATTCTATGGGAGCTGCATCTAATCTTTTCAGAATTGTATTCTTTATTCTCCAGTTGATACTCTGCTCTGATGTTGTTTTTTACCTTGAGATTTACTTCATTGTTTTCCTTTATTAAACTGTTGTCATCTCTGTAATGTTTATTGTTTGTGGTACCTTTAATTTTTTTTTTTTTTTAAATCTCCTCAATCTCTTACTATGTCATCTCTTACTGTAGCTCTCTTAGCATAATTTGGGCCTGGTCTTTTCAGGTGTCAGCACTGAGAACAGATTCATGGGAGACAAAGAAATATGTTGTGGGCAAAGGAACGTGGTAAAAACTCAAAACAGAGTGAAAGAAAATATGGGCAGGCTCCCTGAAAAATACTTGGAAGTTATGGTAGGAAAGGTGATAAAACACATTCGAGAAATACGATTGGGGAATAAATGAGAAATATTTCTGAAGGACCTAGAAAAAAAATAACTAACAACACATAATTAAAAATAAAAAACGGGCATTGGTCTACATAGGCTAATACACCCTGTTGTACTGCTGAAGCCAACATAATGTTGGAAACAAATTATCCTCCAATTTAAAGATGAAGTTTAAAAAGAAACACAAGTATACCTGTGGTGGATTCATGTTGATGTATGACAAAACCAATATAATATTGTAAAGTAATTAAACTCCAATTAAATTTATATTTAAAAAAAAGAAACACAAGCGTTCAAGAGGTACAAGACCCCTGACAAAGTTAATTTCTATTTATAGGACATTTCACCCAAACACAGCAGAATATACATTTTTTCTGAATTCAAAATAAAGTATCACCAAAATAAATCACAAACTGAATTTCAAAAAAATCCTCGGTAAATTTAAGATAATGGTAATTGTATCAATCTTTTCTTTTTTTCCTTAAAACAAAATGCTATGATTTACATAGTATAGTTTGGGGGCAGTTTAAATCCATCTAGGCTAACAAATACATCTCTACATGATCAAGAGGTCACTGATAAAATCAGAGAGAGAGAGAGAAAGAAAAAAGAAAAATTTTAGAAGCAAATAATTCCAGTGGTCATGTATGGATGTGAGAGTTGGATTATGAAGAAGGCTGAGAGCCAAAGAATTGATGCTTTTGAACTGTGGTGTTGGAGAAAACTCTTGAGAGTCCCTTGGACTGCAAGGAGATCCAACCAGTCCATTCTGAAGGAGATCAACCCTGAGATTTCTTTGGAAATAATGATGCTATATCTGAAACTACAGTACTTTGTTCACCTCATGTGAAGAGTTGACTCTTTGGAAAAGACTCTGATGCTGGGAGGGATTGGGGGCAGGAGGAGAAGGGGACGACAGAGGATGAGATACTTGGATGATATCACTGATTCGATGGATGTGAATCTGAGTGAACTCCGGGAGTTGGTGATGGACAAGGAGGCCTGGCGTGCTGCAATTCATGGGGTCGCAAAGAGTTGTACACAACTGAGCGACTGAACTGAACTGAACTGAATATTAAAAACATGATTATCTGAAAGTTATGGAGCATGTTAAAGCAGTAAAAGAATGAAGTTGATAAATACTACACATCTCAAATAGGAAAAGGAATATTGTTAAGTCTATATAACATCACCCTGCTTATTTAACTTGTACACAGGGTACCTCATGAGAACTGCTGGGCTGAAAGAAGCAGAAGCAGAAATCAAGATTGTCGGGTGAAATATTAATAACATCAGATTTGCAGATGACAACACTCTTATGGCAGAAAGTGAGGAGGAACTAAAAAGCCTCTTGATGAAAGTGAAAGTGGAGAGTGAAAAAGTTGGCTTAAAGCTCAACATTCAGAAAAGAAAGATCATGTCATCAGGTGTCAGCATCACTTCATGGCAAATAGATCGGGAAAAAAGTGGAAATAGTGTCAGACCGTATTTTTTGAGACTTCAAAATCACTGCAGATGGTGATTGCAGCCATGAAATTAAAATATACTTATTCCTTGGAAGGAAAGTTTTGACCAACCTAGATCGCATATTGAAAAGCAGAGATACACTTTGCCAACAAAGGTCCGTCTCGTCTAGGGTATGATTTTTCCAGTGGTCATGTATGGATGTGATAGTTGGACTGTGAAGACAGCTAAGCACTGAAAATTGATGCTTTTGAATTGTGATGTTGGAGATGACTTTTGAGATTTCCTTGCACTGCCAGGAGATCCATCCAGTTCATTTTAAAGGAGATCAGTCCTGGATGTTCATTGGAAGGACTGATGCTGAATCTGAAACTACAATACTTTGGCCACCACATCCGAAATGTTGACTCATTGGAAAAGACCCGGATGCTGGGAGGGAGGGGTTGAGGGCAGAAGGAGAAGAAGAAGACAGAGGATGAAATGGCTGGATGGGATCACTTACTTGATGGATATGAGTTTGAACTCTGGGAGTTGGTGTTGGACAGGCAGGCCCAGTGTGCTGTGATACGACTGAGTGACTGAACTGAACAGAACAACATCTCAAGTAAACAACATAACTTTAAATCAAAAGCATTTTGAAAAAGAATAAAAAGCAGACAAAATTCCCCAAAGTGAGTAGAAGGTTAAAAACAAAATGATAAAGAAAAGAGCAGAAATTAAAGAAAAGAAATGATGACAAATTAGCTAAAATCAGTAACACCAAAAGCAGTCTCTTGGATAGGATAAACAAAATAGACGAATCATGGTTGAAATATATATATATATATATATATATATATATATATATATATATATGTATGTATGTATATGTATATATATACACACAAATCAATCAAATTTGACATGGCAAATGATGGCATTATAACTGATACCACAGAAATAGCAAAGAAGCATAAGGGAGTACAGCAAAAAATTATAAGTAAATAAAATTTAGAACCTGAAATCCATGGACAAATGCTCAGAAATTCAACTAAGAGGAAACAAAAAGTATTAATAGAGCAATTGAAAACACTAATATTGAAACGGTGAGGAAATTTTTCCAGTGGAAAAAATGCCAGATGGGTTTACATGCAAATTTTATGAACCAGTCAGAGAACTGCTAACATATGCACTTCTTAAACTCCTCCAAAATTCTATATTGGAAGAAAACATCACAAACACAGGATACAAGGTCACCATCACCGTGATACTAACACTGAGAAAACACAGAAAAAGAAAGTTAGAGACAAATATCACATAGATGGACAGAGACAAACATCCTTAGGAAAATATGAGCAAAAATATCCACTAATACCTTAAAATGATTGAACATGATTATTAAGTGGGGGATTTATCCCACATATGGAAACATTCTTCAGTAGCTGCATATCAATGCATAATGAAAGAATGAAACGGTATGATCATCTCAATAGATGATGATAAAATTTTTATATAGTCCAACAAACGTTTGTGATAGAAACTCTCCAAAAACTGAACATAGCAAAAACTACCTCAACTTAATAAAGGCACATGAATCAAAACAACAATGTCGTATCACCTTGCACCATTAAAAATCTCCATCAAAAAAAAGAAAATACCTACAACAAGGGACTGCCCTGCTGGTCCAGTGGCTAAGATACCATGATCCCAATGCAGGGGTCCCAGGTTTGATCCTTGGTCATGGAATTAGATTTCACATGCAGCGACTGAGGTTTTTGGCAACCAGAAAAGAAGTAACTATGCGTGTGTGTGTGTGTGTGTGTGTGTGTGTGTGTGTGTGTGATTGCATAATAACATATTAAGTACATGGTGTGGAGGAAAGAGCATCTTCCTGCCCTCTTGCACTGTTGTTAGGAATAAAAATAAATACTGCCACAAAGCCAAACTCTATGGAAGTTCTTTAGATAAGCAGGTATAAAACTACCATTTAAGCCAACAACATCACTATTTGGGATATACTTAAAAAAAAAAAAAAAACTTAATTAAAAATAGATATGTATGCCAGTAAACATCACAACACCTTTTAGAGCAGCCAATAAAGGGAAACAACCTCAGTGTCCATCGAATGAAGAATGGATAAGAAGTTATGGTACATATTTAGAATGGAAAATTACTCACTAAAAAAAGGAACAAAGTTGGATTATTTGTAGAGGTGCAGATGAATCTAGACCTTATTATACAGTTAAATAATTTAAAAAAAAAAACAGAAAGATCAACATTGCATATTAATGCTTATAAGTGGAATCTAGGAAACAATTGCCAAAGATCCTATTTGGAGGTAGGAAGAAATGCAGTCATAGAAAACATACTTGTGGACACAGTGTGGGAAGGAGAGAATGGAATGAATTGAACAAATTGAACTGACATATGTAACATACCAAGGATGCAGTAGATAGCTAGTGCTATGGAGTGCTCCAGTGGACTGGGTTGTGTGATGGGAGAAGAGGCCCAAAAGAGAGATGGGAAGACTGCTCAAAAAGGAGGCTGAACTATATTTATTAAAACTGATTTTTTTTTTTTTTTTTGACTGTGAAGCAGAAAGAAACACAATGTTGTAAGTTAACTGTCAGTCCAGTTCAGTCACTCAGTCATGTCTGACTGGGACACCATGAATCACTGCACTCCAGGCCTCCCTGTCCATTACCAACACCCAGAATACATTCAGACTCAGGTTCATTGACTCAGTGATACCATCCAGCCATCTCATCCTCTGTCGTTCCCTTCTCCTTCTGCCCTCAATCCCTCCCAGCATTAGTCTTCTTCAATGAGTCACCTTTTCGCATGAGGTGGCCAAAGTACTGTAGTTTCAGATATAGCATCATTCCTTCCAAAGAAATCCCAGGGCTGATCTTCTTTGTACTGGATTGGTTGGATATTCTTGCAGTCCAACGGACTCCCAAGAGTCTTTTCCAACACCACAGTTCAAAAGCATTAATTATTTGTTGCTCAGCCTTCTTTAAAGTCCAAATCTCACATCCATACATGACCACAGGAAAAAACATATCCTTGACTAGACGGATCTTTGTCAGCAAAGTAATGTCTCTGTTTTTGAATATGCTATCTAGATTGATCATGAATTTTCTTCCAAGGAGTAAGTTTCTTTAAATTTTTTTCTTTTTTTAATTATTTTTTTTTAAATTTTACTTTTACTTTATTTTACTTTACAATACTCTATTGATTTTGCCACACATTAACATGAATCCACCATGGGTGTACATGAGTTCCCAAACATGAACCCCCTCCCACCTCCCACCCCATATCATATTTCTGGGTCATCCCCATGCACCAGCCCCAAGCATACTGTATCCTGCATCGAACATAGACTGGTGATTCATTTCTTACATGATAGTATACATGTTTCAATACCATTCTCCCAAATCATCCCACCCTCTGCCTCTCCCTCAGAGTCCAAAATTCCGCTCTACACATCTGTGTCTCTTTTGCTGTCTCGCATACACGGTCATTATTACCATCTTTCTAAATTCCACATATATGTGTTAGTATACTGTATTGGTGTTTTTCTTTCTGGCTTACTTCACTCTGTATAATTGGCTCCAGTTTCATCCATCTCATTAGAACTGATTCAAAGGTATTATTTTTAATGGCTGAGTAATACTTCATTGTGTATATGTACCACAGCTTTCTTATCTATTCATCTGCTGATGGACATCTAGGTTGTTTCCATGTCTTGGCTATTATAAAAAGTGCTGTGATGAACATTGGGGTACATGTGTCTCTTTCAATTCTGGTTTCCTCGGTGTGTATGCCCAGCAGTGATACTGCTGGGTCACAAGGCAAGCATCTTTTAATTTCATGGCTGCAATCACCATCCGCAGTGATTTTGGAGCTCCCCCAAAAATAAAATCTGACACTGTTTCCATTGTTCCCCCATCTAATTCCCATAAAATGATGGGACCAGATGCCATGATCTTTGTTTTCTGAATGTTGAGCTTTAAGCCATTTTTTTTTCACTCTAAATATCTTCATTTGACAGATAACCTTGATGATGTGATCACTCATCTAGAGCCAGACATCCTGGAATGTGAAGTCAAGTGTGCCTTAGAAAGGCATCACTGTGAACAAAGCTAGTCAAAGTGATGGAATTCTTGTAGATCTATTTCAAATCCTGAAAGATGATGCTGTGAAAATGCACTGAATATGGCAGCAAATTTGGAAAACTCAGTGATGGCCACAAGACTGGAAAAGGTCAGTTTTCATTCCAATATCAAAGAAAGACAATACCAAAGAATGCTCAAACTACTGCACAATTACACTCATCTCACATGCTAGTAAAGTAATGCTCAAAATTATCCAAGCCAGGCTTCAACAATATGTGAACCGTGGAACTTCCTGATGTTCAAGCTGGTTTTAGAAAAGGCAGAGGAACCAGAGATCCAATTGCCAACATCTGCTGGATCTTGGAAAAAGCAAGAGAATTCCAGAAGAACTTGTATTGTTTTCTTTATTGCCTATGCCCAAGCCTTTTACTGTGGGGATCATATAGGAAAATTCTGAAAGAGATGGGAATACCAGACCACCTGACTTGCCTCTTGAGAAATCTGTATGCAGATCTGGAAGCAACAGTTAGAACTGGACATATAACAAAAGAATGGTTCCAAATAGGAAAAGGAGTACGTCAAGTCTGTATAATGTCACCCTGCTTATTTAACATATACACAGAGTACATCATAAGAAACTCTGGACCAGAAGAAACACAAGCTGGAATCAAGATTTCTGGGAGAAATATCAATAACCTTAGATATGCAGATGACACCACCCTTATGGCAGGAAGTGAAGAGGAACTAAAAAACCTCTTGAGGAATGTTAACTATACTTCACAATTTTAATCATTTGCTTCATGTGAAGAAAGAAAATCATATTGACTCAGTTGTGCAAGTGACAGGTTAAGCATCACAATGCATGTCAAGAAAAATGTGTACTCAAGACTGCTTTAGTATGAATAAACAAAGAAAAAAATCAAATGTAGAGCTAAGTTAGCCAGAATAAATTCAGACTCTACACTTGTGCCCCTTCACTTCACTAATTTGTCAGTTTCTAAAAGTAAAGAAGTGAAGTGTAGTGAAGTGAAGTGAAGTGAAGTGAAATCTCTCAATCGTGTCAGACTGTTTATGACCCCAGGGGCTGTAGACTACCAGGCTCCTCTGTCCATGGGATTTTCCAGGCAATAGTCCTGGAGTGGGTTGCCATTTCCCTCTCCAGGGGGTCTTCCCAACCCAGGGATCAAACCCGTGTCTCCCGCATTGTGGACAGACGCTTTACCATCTGAGCCACCAGGGGAAGTCCTAAAAGTAAAGAAGTGATTTCTAAAAGTAAAGTAAACATACATGGTTATATGTTTTTGTAAATTGATGTCACCAGTTTATGAAACCAATAATCCTCTCAAGTTTTAACAAATAATAGCAGGCCTTTGACTTTCAAAACTATGCTAAGTATGAATTAGCAATCGTAGGTTAAAACTGAGGTGGTGCACAAGAATCCCTTATATCGCAATTCTAGAACGTGTGCTAATGACTGGGAAAAATGCATAGCCCAAAAGTGGTGAAATATGT
This sequence comes from Budorcas taxicolor, assembly GCF_023091745.1. Classification (NCBI taxonomy): domain Eukaryota; kingdom Metazoa; phylum Chordata; class Mammalia; order Artiodactyla; family Bovidae; genus Budorcas; species Budorcas taxicolor. Next base: position 6,290,257 of record NC_068936.1, on the reverse strand, counting down.
TTTCTTCCTTAGACTTTTCATCATGAGAAGGATTTAATCATGAGGAGAAACTTATGTATTGCGAAAAGACTGCTCTGAAGAAGGATAGGAGATTCGGTTTTTACAGAAGTTTTGGTACAACGATCGGTTATAGAGAATGTCTGAATATTATGGCTAACGAAATAAAAACTGGACACCTCAAGTGAATAGACTGAGATATTTTCTCCCTATGGGAAGATGTAAGAATCTGGGCTCCATGAAATAATTCCTCTGATAAGCACCTTAATTAGGGCTAGTATTGGTTGTTTGTGTCTCAAGTTAGTTATTTGGGCAACACTGCTGGCAGCTGCAGTAACTAAGAATTTGATAGTGAGCAACGTGATTTCATCAAGAGTTGCCCCATGTTTCACATTTACCGATGGTTGCAATGGCTTATTACTTGATTAATGCAGCATCCTTTATTTACTGATATGGTCTGCAAATTTGTTGGTTCACAGTGTGCTCTATTCTCCACAACTTCAGAATAAGTTACCATCTGTACAAAGATTATTCTATTCTCACAGAAGGTGACTGTATGCTCCTACCTCAACAGGACATACAGAGGACCGAAAGTAATGTGAAAATACCTAACACAGGTTTTGTACAAATACCAAAGAGACAGGAAACTGAAAGCAAAATATAAATTTGAAGAACATGACCAGAAAGACTTGGATCAAGGAAGGGTAAAATATATGTATATATGTATCTTTAAAAGTATATGCCTACAGTGATATGTTCAAATAGGCATATATATGTATACCGTGTAAATATTTATCTATACTCATACACACACACAAACACACACATATTTACACACAAACACACACACATATTTCCATATGTATCTGAACTTTCTCTGGAATATTCTCAAAAGAAAAAGTCTTTACATTAAGCCATAACTCAATTCTTAATATTTTAAATCAGCCAAATATGTTCTCAGAAAACAAAGACATAGACCTAAAAGTTAAAAATGGAATATGTGTTTGAAAATTTGTTAATGTATGGAAAATTAAACAAGACATTCCTAAAGAACCAATATTGTAAAGTGTCAGTCACACAGGAAAATAGATAATTTTCTGAGGTGAATGTAAGTGAAAGCACTTTTAGCAAATCATCAGATCCTGTAAAAGTACATACCTGCAGTTATATAACTCCTGAAAAATGTATAGTGCTACCTATAGACAGCAAAATTACGTACCTAACTTTTGACATATACATAAGAATGTATAGGTGTTGCAGTTATATATATATAAAATCATGTGCCTACAGTCATATGTTCAAATAGGCATATATAGCATATATATGTATACTGTTTAAATATTTATCTCTACTCATACACACACATACACATATATTTCCATTAGTATTGCCCCGGTAGAACTAGTACTAAGGAACCTGCCTTCTAACACAGAAGTCAGAAGAGATGCAATTTCAATACATGCGTTCGGAAGATTTCCTTGAACTAAGCATTTCAATCCATTCCTATTTCTCCACCTGAGAATTCCATGGGTTGAAAATACAAAACGGTGACAGCCTGTGTGATACTGAGTGTCAGACAGGAGTGTAGTGACTTAAAATATTTTAAGTGTACCGGTTTCTAGTACACATAGTCCTTTCATATATTACCAATGACATGGTCAGTAAAATCAGTTCACTCACTCACTTCACTTCAGTCACACATTCGTCTATGACTCTTTGTGACCCCATGATTTGCAGCATGCCAGGTCTTCCTGTCTATCACCAATTCCCAGAGTTAATTCAAACTCATATCCATCGAGTTGGTGATGCCATCCTGCCATCTCATCCTCTGCTGTCCCCTTTACTTCTGCCCCCCAATCCCTCCCAGCATCAAAGTGTTTTCTAGTGAGTCAACTCTTCGCATGAGGTGGCCAACGTATTGGGAGTTTCAGCTTTAGTGTCAATCCTTCCAATGAATACCCAGAACTGATCTCCTTTAGGATGGACTGGCTGGACCTCCTTGCAGTCCAAGGGACTCTCAGGAGTCTTCTCCAACACCAAAGTTAAGAAGCATCAGTTCTTAAGTACTCAGCTTTCTTCACAGTGAAACTCACAAATCAATACATGACCACTGGAAAAACCATAGCCTAGACTAGATGGACCTTTTTTGGCAAAGTAATGTCCTTATTTTAACGCTGTTATCTAGGTTGAGCAGAACTATTCCTCCAAGGACTAAGTGTCTTTTGATTTCATGGCTGCAATCACCATCTGAAGTGATTTTGGAGCCCAGAAAAGTAAGGTCTGACACTGTTTCCACTGTTTTCCCACCTGTTTCCCATGAAGTCATGGGACAGATGCCATGATCTTTGTTTCCAGATTGTTGAGCTTTAAGCCAACATTTTGACTCAACTCTTTCACTTTCATCAAGAGGCCTTATAGTTCCTCTTTATTTTCTGCCATAAGAATGGTATAATCTGCATATGTGAGGTTATTGATATTTCTCCCAGTAATCTTGATTCCAGCTTGTGCTTCTTCCATCCCAATATTTCTCATGATGCACTCTGCGTACAAGTTAAATAAACAGGGTGACAATATACGTACTTGACGTACTCCTATTCCTGTTTGGAACTAGTCTGTTGTTCCATGTCCAGTACTAACCTTTGCTTTCTGACATGCATATGTGTTTCTCAAGCAGCAAGTCAGGTGGTCTGTATTCCCATCTCTTTCAGAATCTTCACACTTTATTGTGATATACACAGCCAAATATTTTGGAATAATCAATAAAGAAGAAATAGATGTTTTTTCTGGAAGTCTTTTCATTTTTCCATGATCCAGAAGATGTTAGCAATTTAATCTCATGTTCCTCTAACTTTTCTACAACCAGATTGAACATCTGGAAGTTCATAGTTTACATATTGCTGAAGCCTGGCTTGGAGAATTTTTAGCATTACTTTAATAGTGTCTGAGATGAGTCCAATTGTGTGGTAGTTTGAGCATTCTTTGACATTGTGTTTCTTTGGGGTTGGAATGCAAACTGACCTTTTTCAGTCCTGTGGCCACTGCTGAGTTTCCTATATTTCCTGGCATATTGAGTGCAGCAATTTCACAGCATCATCTTTCAGGATTTGAAATAGCTCAACTGGAATCCCATCACCTCCACCACGTTTGTTAGTAGTGATGCTTTCTAAGGCCCACTTGACTTCACATTGCAGGATGTCTGGCTCTAGGTAAGTGATCACACCATTATAATTATCTGGATCGTGAAGCTCTTTGTACAATTTTCCTGTGTACCTTGCCATTTCTTCTTATATCTCCTGCTTTGGTTTGGTCTATAGCATTTCTGTCCTTTATCGAGTCCATCTTTGCATGAAATATTTTCTTAGCATCATTAATTTACATGAGGAGATTTCTGCACTTTCCCATTTTTGCTGCTTTTGTCTATTTCTTCATATTGATCACTGAGGAAGGCTTTCTTATCTCTCCTTTCCTTTGTTTGGAACTCTTCATTAACATCCTTATATCTTTCCTTTTCTGCTTTGCTTTTAGTGTCTCTTCTTTTCACAACTGTTTGTAAGGCCTCCTTAGACAGCCATTTTGCTTTCTCGCATCTATTTTCCATGAGGACTCTCTTGATGCTTGTCTCTTGCACACTGTCACAAACCTCAACCAATAGTTCATCAGGCTCTCTGTCTATCAAATCTAGTCCGTTAAATCTGTTTTGCATTCAACTGTTTAATCATAAAGGAGTTGATTTAGATCATACCTGAATAGTCTAGTGGTTTTCTCTACTTTCTTCAATTTAAGTGATTTTGGTGAACAAAGAATACATGATCTGAGCCACAGTCAGCTCCCATTAATGTTTTTGCTGACTGTATAGAGCTTCTCCATCTTTAGGTGGAAAGAATAGAATCAATCTGATTTCAGTGTTGACCAAGTCATGACCATTTTTAGAGTCTTCTGTTGTTGGAAGAGGGTGTTTTCTATGGCCAGTGCATTCTCTTGGCAAAACTCTATTATCATTTGGCCTGCTTTTTTCCATATTCCAAGGCTAAACTTGCATGTTACTCTGTTTCTTGAATTCCTACTTTTGCATTTCAATCCTCTATAACGGAAATGATATCTTCTTTGGGTGTTAGTTTGAAAAGGTCTTGTAGGTCTTCATAGAACTGTTCAGCTTCATCTTCTTTAGTGTTATTAGTTGGGGCATAGGCTTGGATTACTCTCATATTGAATGGTTTTCCTTGGAAACAAACTAATATCATTCCATCGTGTTTTAAGATTGCATCCAAGTACTGCATTTTGAACTCTCTCTCTCTCTCTCTCTCTCTTTTTTTTTTTTTTTTTACCATTGTGGCTACTCCATTTCTTCTAAGGGATTCCTGCCCATAGTAGTAGATATAATGGTCATCTGAGTTAAATTCACCGATTCCAGTCCATTTTAGTTCACTGAGTCCAAGGACATTGATGTTCACGTTTGCTATCTCCTGTTTGAATACTTCCAATTTGCCTGGAAAGATTCATGGTTCTGACATTCCAGGTTCCTATGCGATATTGCTGTTTACAGCATTGGGCCTTGCTTCTATCACCAGTCACATACACAACTGGGTATTGCTTTTGCTTTGACTTCATCCTTTCTTTCTTTCTGGTGTTATTTCTCCACTGACCTCCAGGAGCCTATTGGGAACCTACCAACACGGGGAGTTCCTCTTTCAGTATCCAATCATTCTTTCTTTTCAGACTGTTCATGGGGTTCTCAAGGCAAGATGACCTCCATCATGACCACCCGTTCTGGGTGGCGACACATGGCCTGGCTTAGTTTCATTGAATCAGACAAGGCTGTGGTCCATGTGATCAGATTGGCTAGTTGTCCATGATTATGGTTTCAGCGTGTCTACCCTCTGATGCCCTCTTGCAACACCTAACATCTTAATTGGGTTTCTCTTACCCTGCACTTGGGGCATCTCTTCACAGGTGCCCCAGCAAAGTGCAGCCAGTGCTCCTTACCTTGGTCTAAGAATATCTCCTCACAGCCGCCCCTCCTGACCTTGACCATGAAGTAACTCCTCTCAACCCTTCTCTGTCCACGCAGCCACTGCTATTTGGACTTAGTTCTTTGTCTCAATTATTCTACTATTGATTCTTTCCAGGGTGTTGTTAATCTACGTTAATGCATTGACTATTACTGCTTGACTCTTCTTTATTTCTTCTAGATCCATGGTAAATATGTTCATTTCTTCTCATTCCAGGTCTCCAATGTATTTACTGGCAACATTACTTAGCTTTCAAGATTTTGGTCATCTTTATTGTCATTATTTTGAATTATTTTTCAGGAAAACATCCTATCTAGTCTTTTGTTTGTTTTTGTGCGTTTTTATCTGTTACCTTCACCAGCTGCACATTTCTCTCCCATTCCATTTTGTCTCGATTGTTATGGTTTGGGTCCGCTTTCTGCAGGCTGGAAGTTTATGGCTCCACTGCGTTGTGAAAACTGTCCTTGGTGGGTGGGAAGAGACCAGTGACTTGTGAAGGTTTACTGCTTTGTGAAATTTGTGTCTGTGCAGTGGCAGGCGGATATGTATCTCTTCTCTCTGAAGTGCAATGAATTGTCTATGGATAGTGCTTTGGGGTGTTTGTGGGTTTGCTATGGCTTCGTGCACCCCTTTTTATAATATTCACAGTTGTGTTTCTTTTTTGCTGAACAATAGCTGTGGATTCTCTTGTACTGAATACTGGCTCATGTGTTGAGATGGCTTTCCATGTAGACATGGAAACTTCGGGTTGTGTGTGTGTCCTTTAATGTTCAGAGGTAAGGAGTTCAAAGTCAATCTAAAGTTCTGGAATCGATGTCCTGGCCTCTTGGTTTCTGTCCCCAGGTTACAGTGCCATCAAAAAGCCACATCCACACAACATAGAAGATAAAACCACCGGTTAATGGTGAAAAAGCTCTCCTCATCCTGAAATAAAGTGATTCACAGAGTTCCAGAGAGCAGAGAAAAGGGAGAAAGACATGACTAGGAGGAGATAGGAGAGAGTTAAAAGGGGAGAGAGCAATCAATTCAGAAAACAAATCCATAAGTGAAATCAGATCGTAAAGATTTTGTTCCTAAGGTTACAACATTGCTAATTTTTCGAAAGCAAAAGTTAAGAACCAATAATAAAATGTAGAGTCGTTGAAAAAGTGTAAAAAAAGAAAACAGAGGCCAAATTCATTCTTACATATATAAAAGAAATGTTTAAAAAAAGGTGTATTTTTTAGAAAGGTAAAAATAGTTAATAGAAATATGAGTTTAGGGTATAACAAATGACTTACATAGCTAAAATTGTAATAAATCATATAGAAATAAATCTCAGAATTTTAAAGAAATTGTATGCTTTTTCATGTCAGTACAGTATCAGATAGTCCTTTATTAAAGCGTGTATTTGTTGTCAAAGGCCACTGTTGTCCCTCAATTCAACAGTCTCGGCATTAACTGAAGACTTATTCGGTTGAGCCTGTCACTTCTGTGTTGGTCTTTGCTTCTTTATTTATATTTCCTTATTTTATTTGAAAGCCTCTCCATATCTGGTTTTCAACACGAAATGAGGGTACGGTAGCCTCTTATTCAACCTCACTTGCTCAGTGTTTTGGTAGTGAGGTGGGACACTGAAAACAAACACCACAAGGATATGTGGCAGTGCTTGAGGTGGATTGATCACACTGGGCTTGCCAGTGACAAACATGACATGTCCTTCCTGGATCCACCCTGCTCAGCCTCCCGGTGATACATGAAGGCACTCTCCCAAGTGGGCACTGTGTTTCACGCACTTCTCAGCCATTCAGACACTTAGGTGCTCTGCAGGGGCACTGACCACGTTTGACTCTATGCTTTGTGCTCTTCCCTAGTCCAAAATCTCGGGTGACTGTTTGGAGGGCAAGGCCAAGTCCCAGGTTGGCTGTGCTTCTTATGCAGCTTTCTGGTCTCAGCCACTCAGTGTGCTGCCTGTGTCAGAGTGCACATTTGCAAGTTGCCATTTGTCTCCTGAGGCTAAATGACTCCAGGCTGTCGTGATCCTATCCTATGTGAACTGTCCATGAACCAGGAATTCATCCTTAGCAACTGTCAACCAACATCGAGTCGGGGATGTCTCTGGGCCATGATAGCAGTAACGGATTTCCTTTTGCCTCTGGCAGTCTTACACATTCCTTTCTCCCTCTGTGGAAGAAAGGCTCTTAAGTAGAGCTGTTTCTGTCTCCTTTGGTATTTTTGAGTGCACAGTCTTCTGCTATGTGAGTGTACCATGATTCAGACTGTGGCCTTAGAGCCTTCTCGCATGAAATGTCCTTTCTAAAATTTCCCTCTAATGACACCCCACTCTAGTACTGTTGCCTGGAAAATCCCATGGATGGAGGACCCTGGTAGGCTTCAGTCCATGGTGTTGCTGAGGGTCGGACACAGGTGAGTGACTTCACTTTCAATTTTCACTTTCCACTTTCATGCATTGGAGAGGGAAATGGCAACCCATTCCAGTGTTCTTGCCTGGAGAATCCCAGGGATGGGGCAGCATGGTGGGCTACAGTCTATGGGGTCTCACAGAGTCGGACATGACTGAAGTGATTTACCATAGCATAGTGTTCCCATGGTTTACATTTCTATGTCACCTTAGGTCCATCAGATTGTCCTCGGGGCACTAAAGCCTGCTTATAAGCATGTTGGATACATCACAGTCCTCCCTCCCAGGCCCCATGTATGATAGTGGACAGGAGCATCGGAACCACTTCTTGGCTAGTAATTGCATTTATTGGCATAATCTGTGCTTTTGCTCTTTTTCCCCTGGTTCTGTTTCTTCCCCCACTGACACATATGAGAGAGTGTCTCTTAAACTGTGCAAATTTCTCCTCCTTTATGACTCCCTCTCCAAGGTGGGTCTCAATCCCTAAAATCTTTTCTACGCTCAAGTCTCTTATTTTTCCCTACCTCATTTTTAAGAGACTGATTTTCCTTTCTCTGTTTCTAGGGCCCATCAACATCGCTCACAAATTGATTTCTGAAAGGTATTTCATGTTCAGTCCCATGTTCATGTTTGGGAGAAAATAGACAGTGTCTCCTATTTCTCTAACATTATGAAACCCCCATCACAACCTTTGAAGATAAATTTCATTAACTGAAATCTTGTCATTGTTCAGCCACAACACCATTTCTGACTCTTTTTGATGCATTGGGAGCAATGCAAAAGGTCTGTCTCTCTCACTGTCACCCAGGGTCTGCCTGAGATCATGTCAATTGAATGGGTGAAGCTATACAACCATCTCCTTCTCTCTCACCTGTGTCTCCTCTTGATTTGATCGTTTGCTAGGAATGTTTGTTTTCTAGTGAGTCAGTTATTTGCTCAAATGATCAAAGCTTTGGGGACTAAGCTTCAGCATCAATGATTCTAATACCTCTTCAGAGTTGAATTCCTTTATCTTTGACTGACTTGATCTCCTCACAATCAAATGGACACACACATGTCATCCTCAGCAGAGCAGTTTGGTGTTCTCGCATCTGTACATGTCTACTGGGAAAACCATAAATGTGACACTATGTGCCTCTATTGGTCAAGTAATGTCTTCACTTTTTAACTTGCTCTCTAAATTTGTGAGAGCTGTTCTTCCAGGAAGTAATATTCTTCTAATTTTATAACCATTATCACCATGATGAATGGTGAGCCACAAAATAGGCAGTGAATTTAGAGCCACAAAAAAGGAAATCTATCACTGCTCTGGCTTTTTCACTTCTATTTTCCATAACGTGCTGGGACCAGATTCCTTGACCTTACTTTGTGTAATACTGAGAATTAAATTGTACTGTATACCCTATGTTTTCATATCAACATTGAGGATTATTGTATTCTTGTATCTTAGTTTTCCATCGATGTTTTGAATGAGAAATTATTTTCTAAGAGTATTCTAAGATAATAGGTACTTATTATATATATATAATACTGCTTGTTTTAAGGTTCCTGCTGGAACATTCATGCCTTGCTTCTGTGACAACTGGGTAAATGTTGACAAAATACACAGCCTATAATATATATCTCCATTAATATAACATATTGAGCCTTTTCATATTATCTAGTTAGATTTTCTCTAACATGGCAACTACAACAATACAGAGGAGAAAAGGAAACAAGAGATAGGATTTGGAGGGGAGCAGGAAGCTGAACCCCTGTGGCATGAAGAAAAATAAATTTTCACCATCAATGATTTCTGTTGAAATGTTTGGTATCAGAAGTTTAAACTAATGAAAGAAGCTTTTACATACTGAATGATGCAGAAGTGATTTTGATGTGCACATCATATACTTTCGGTTTTCAGCTAGCCAGAAGAGTCGGAATATGATCTATGCACAGTGCACTGGGCATTTGTTTTATCCATTAAGTGGATAGCTCTTATCCCAAATCCAGCTAGTTGACCATTGTGCATGTGGTTCTGACGTGTTGCTATGTTACTACAGATTGAATGAATAAAATTATATTCAACATGAGGAGAGCAAGAGCTTTCCTTGAACAATATCTCTAAGTAAATGAGAGTTGTGATTTCATGGGCTCAAGGTGTCCTCATAAGTATGAACCCATCTCTTATTACAGAAAGAAGAGTGGAAGTTAAACTAGATTAAAGGAGAAACATTCAGCAACAGAATCTGAATTTTTCAGCCAGAAAGTTATTAAGTATTGTTGGGGATCCCAAAAAATTCATTTAAGATCTTGAGAGGAAGCAAAGAGTTCGGTCACCTAAATAAGTTTAGTTTGACTAAAATTATATTTTGATGTATAAACATATATACACACGTGTGTGTGTATTAGAAAAGTACACTAGTTTTTTTTTTCCTGTTAGGCATAACAGCAATGGAAAAAATTCTAAACCAAATGAAGAATGATTCAAAAGTGTACTCAGTTATTGAATATATGTAAGTGGCATCTGGGAAATAAATGGGGAAACAGTGGAAACAGTGTCAGACCTTATTTTAGGGGGCTACAAAATCACTGCAGATGATGATTGCAGCCATGAAATTCAAAGACGCTTACTCCTCGGAAGAAAAGTTATGACCAACCTAGATAGTATATTCAAAAGCAGAGACATTACTTTGCTAAGTTCCATCCAGTCAAGGCTATGGTTTTTCATGTGGTTATGTATGGATGTGAGAGTTGGACTCTGAAGAAGGCTGAGAGCTGAAGAATTGATCCTTTTGAACTGTGGTGTTGGAGGAGACTCTTGAGTTTCCATTGGACTGCAAGGAGATCCAACTACTCCATTCTGAAGGAGATCAGCCTGGTGATTTCTTTGGAGGGAATGATGCTAAAGCTGAAACTCCAGTACTTTGGCCACCTCATGTGAAGTGTTGACTCATTGGAAAAGACTCTGATGCTGGGAGGGATTGGGGGCAGGAGGAAGACGACAGAGGATGAGATGTCTGGATGGCATCACTGACTTGATGGACGTTAGTCTGAGTGAACTCTGGGAGTTGGTGATGGACAGGGAGGCCTGGCGTGCTGCAATTCATGGGGTTGCAAAGAGTCGGACACCGCTGAGCAACTGAATTGAACTGAAGTGGAAATACTTTAAAATTTGTTTTACGGCTGCATGTAAAACATGATGACTCTTTATATCACTCCCATCTCTCATTTTAATAAAGATCTGCCAAATTTCAAATGTTTCTCCAGTTTTAACGACAGAATTGGACAGATAGAGAAATATACATATGTATATGTAGATATAAACAACTATATAAAATAGATATGTTTCCATAATATAAAATACTGATATCAAGCTTAGATCTCAGAGTTATTTCCAACTCCATGCTCCATCTCAACAGGAAACAGACAAATTGTTCCTGACTCAAACACTCCAACAGCTGGGAAACAAGAAAAAAGAAGTCAAACCTGCAACTGAAATTTAAGTCACATTTATGATCAAGCTGTAAGTCCAACGCTGTATTTCTTTCTTGTTCTAAGCAGCCATTTCTTTATATTGAAAAACATGAAAACCGAAAGAGGTAAAGAGATTTTAGACATCCTCTTGTTCCAAGAGTAGTTGTTTGTTTTTTTTAATATAACTTATTTATTTTAATTGGAATCTAATTACTTTAAAATATTGTATTGGTTTTGCCATACATCAATATGAATCTGCCACAGGTATGCGCATGTTCCCACCCTGAACCCCCCTCCTTCCTCCCTCCCTGTACCATCTGTTTAGGTAATCCCAGTGCACCAGCCCCAAGTATCCAGTATCATGCATCAAACTTGGATTGGTGATTCGTATTATATATATTATACATGTTTCAATGCCATTCTCCCAAATCATCCCATTCTCTCCCTCTCCCACAGAGTCCAAAAGACTGTTCTATACATCTGTGTCTCTTTTGATATCTCGCATACAGGGTTATCATTACCATCTTTCTAAATTCCATATAGATGCATTAGTATACTATCAGTTCGTTTACTGTCAGTTAGTATACTATCAGAAACCCACAGTCAGTTATTGATTTTTTGCACAGAAGTAAGTGACCCAAGTTTGCTTGGGTAAAATTACTGAATATTAAGAATGTGTATGTGTGTATAGAAGGTTGATAAATCACTTTAATTTCAGAAAGCAAGTAGAATTACTGATATGATCTTTCTGTGTAAAAATTCTTTAGGAATGAGGATTTTCAGGCTTTATGGTTTTGGTTACTATTTCTGTAAGAAGTCCATATTTTAAGTTGATGCTGAAGTAAATACTGGCTGAACAGTACTCTTCAATTGCTAGGAGACCATTGATTTAGTGATGTCACAGTTTTCTGACTTTGAGAACCACTGCAATGGTCTAGAGAGTTTCTCTCTGTAGGTCAGCCAAATGGCATTGGAAGTTACAGTGTGTAAAATCAGACAAATGTGAAACGTATCTGAAGAAAGATTTCTCTGAGATGGCACATATTCTTCAGAAATTCTAGATGGGCCTCCTAAGTATGAATCAAATTGATTCAGAAACCTCCATTAGATCTTCTTTATATGATTATACACTTACTGAGGACTCGGTTTTGAGGTCTGTGATGGAAGAATATGCTTTTCAGGCATTGTCTGAGGAACTTGTTATAAAAAGGCCACGCTACACATTCTATCTGTAAAACACATGAGCTGACTTATTTTCTTTCACTCACATTTCCACAAAAACTTTGGAGTTGAAAGTGATTAGTTTGAATCTATTTGGCGGGATGAGAGTAGCACTTGTATAGTGATCAATGAAGGACTCTTTAAGAAAGACGTCTTGGACAGAAAGGGGCCTACAGCTTAACTTTGTGGGTTTAGTAAAAAGTGACAAACGTTTCAGAGTTCTGCTTCACTACCTGACTTTCTGGAAGAAGAAAACAATGTCTGTCTTTAGAGCAATGTATTCATGATTTTCACTTATTGGGAAAATGTAAGATGAAATTATGTGACACAGAAAGCATTTTCAAATATGTAGCTAAAATTAAATTTAAAATTGAGATCGAATTTGTTATGGATTTTTGCATCTAATTTCATCAGTGATGTTGACCTGTAGTTTTCTTTTTTGTGGTATATTTGTCAGGTTTTGGTATTAGGGTGATGGTGGCCTCATAGAATGATTGGGAAGTTTCTATTCCTCTGCAATTTCCTGGAAGAGTTTGAGTAGGATAGGTTTTAGCTCTTCTCTAAATTTTTTTGCAGCATTCAGCTGTGAAGCCATCTGGACCTGAGCTTTTGTTTGCTGGAAGATTTCTGATTACAGTTTCAATGTCGGTGCTTGTGATGGGTCTTTTAAGATTTTGGGCCTGCTGAGTTTCAGCTATAAGTTTGTGTAAAAGTAGGGCAAGTTCAACCTAACAGGAAATCCGAATGCGAGAGTAACATGTAATTCCTCAAAATCCTCTCAATTGTCTTAAGTCATAAGTAGGGGATGACTTAATATAGGTTTAATTCTCTCAGGGCCTATGACCCTAGTTCCTTCTGATATGATTAGGCCTAGATCTACTGGATCGTTGACAAAGCTGAGCCTTTTCTCTTGATGCCTTGTAACCACAGACTTCCAGAATGTTTAAGAAATTTCTGAGGCTTGGGAACAACTTCCTCTGTCTCAACACAGGGAAAAATGTCATTTACATATTGTAACACCAGCGCTTCAGAGCTATTAAAGTTTTGTGGATCCTATGACAAACTTTGTCCAAATAAGTGAGAACTGTCACTAAATGCCGGGGGCAAAACTGCTCAAGTTATCTGAGAAGTTGGCTGATTAGAGTCTTCAATGGCAAATAGAAACTGACTTTCCTCCAACAAAGGTACAGAATAAAAGGCATCTTTCAAATCAATTACTGGGAAATATTTGGCTCATTCAGGAATTTCAGAAATAGAATATAAGGATTAGGCACCAGAGGGTGTAAAGAAACTACAGTGTCATTTATTAGCCATAAATCTTGAACTAGGCTGTATTTAACATTTGATTTATTTATACCCAAAAGAGGAATGTTGCACGGACTCTTAAAGGAATTAATAGTTTCTGCTCCTTTAAATTTTTGATGATAGGTCTTAACCCTTCCTTAACCACAGGTTTTCAGTAGATACTGCTTCTTATGTGGAAATAAATGTGGCTCTTGAGCTTGACAACTACAGCAATAGAATTTTGTTCTTAATCTAGAGATTTTCCATCATCCCATAGTTTGGTATTTACATTTTGTTCAACTAAAGGGAGAGAAAGGGAGGGCTCCATTGCTGAAGTCCGGCTCCAGCAGCCAGGGATTCAACTTGAAGGTGTGAGTGGTGTTGGTGAGAAACTGAGGCATCCTCTCATTTTCCTTGGACTGCCTGTTTATTCAAGCTTACCATTCTCTTTTATACTTTTGCAAAAGCATGAGGTCAGAGGTTTGACAGTTTTAATTCCCATTGAACCAGATTTATTTTTCTCCAAAAATCACAGTTGCCCCTCAAAAAGAGTTCCTTCCCCAGCAATTGTCTTATCTCATTTTTCTCATGTGTCTTTGCGAATACACGGTAACTCATGCTAATGTCTGGGCTGCATACCACATTCCTCAGTTTAATTCTTATCTTTCTAAGTCCTGTTTGCCTCTACTATCCTAAGCTCACTATTTCTTAGAAAGGACTTCTAGCTAATAATATCTCTAAAGTCCCTACTTTTTAAAGCTATAGTAGGATATTGTAACATTACAGCAATCCTTAAATCTTTAGCTTGTAACTATTTTAATTATTCCTAAGCCCAAAATTCAGCGAATTTCTTTGCCATAAACTATTTTCTCACAAAAGAGCTTCAGATAGGAATCCCTCCCATGGCCTCAAGCTGAAGCCTGTGTGCTCACCCTGGAACCCTTTTTTGTAAAAGACTTTGGCAAATGTCAGCATTTAACTTTATGAATTATTCTTCAAGCACAGCTGCAGAAGGCCTAATGTATTCTCATGCTCCTCTCAAAAACAATAAGCAACTTAATATTCTCTTCAGTCAACTCAGGTGAGGAAAGAAAAAAAAAAAAAAAGTCAGAATCACAAAGCTTAACTCCTTTATTCTGAGTCTGTGCCTACGGAACAAAAGTGGGGGGAGGCAGTTAGGGCCATGCCTCTATTTTGTCAATAATGCCTAAAGTGGCCTCTGACATCTCCCCGCTTTTTCACTTTTTAGAGCATAGGTATGAAACTCAGTAGATAGAGCAGCAACATTTCAGCTGAGTATTCTGAAAAGGCACGGAGATATTACAGAAATCAAAACTAACAGGTATAAGCACATGGCTGCATTAATAATTATTGTAGAAGGATCCATGGGAAAGATTCCCCTCCTGATTTTCAATGAGGGAATTAGAAAGCCATTGAGAGGAAAAGTCAGACTTCACTTGCTTCATGTCCTGAATATCCTGATGTAATTTAGAGATATGAATACTAAAATCTGAATGATTCCAGATGCATAAAATATGATTTTTAATGCGTTCTCGAGAACGCATGGACTCATTCACTTGTAGAGGGGTAATGCACATCCATTTTAAAATCAGCATGGCACCTTAAAGATAATTCAATTTTTTAAGTTTGTAAATTCTTGCCCCATAAGCAGAACTGCTTTTTCTAAAACATTGACCCTCTTTTCTATTTTTTTTTTTTTTAATCTATAAATTCCTGTGTAGTAAGAGCTATGGAGACCTTTTTGGACAGCTGATTGACAAACGAGGTAGTATACACCTTTTCTGACAGGGCAACAGAAGAAACTGTAACTGATGCAATTATGGCAATCAGTGCAGTTATTCCCACAACTAGAGCTGCGATGAATCTTGTAGGTCAAGAAATTAAGCCATTAAGTTCATATAAATATTTCAATGCATAATCATCAAACCACTGTCCCTCTAATTTTACAAGAACTATCAAATATGATGTTTGTTTAAAATCATCACAGCCTTATAATTATTATAATCATTCCCATCAACACAATTTAATATATAATATTCACACATATACACTGTAATAGTTTCTCCTTCAGAAACTTCCAAATCACTCTGATTTCGGGCCAACAGAAAGGCATAGGGAGAATGTATGCAGGCCCGTACAATGTATCTTTGTTCTTTTAAAGGTCTATGTAAAATCACAGGTGCCATAGCAGCCAATGCTTTCCATAACTCAGACTGCATGGGACCCGTTCCATCAAAGCTCACTAAAGGAGGAACCCATTCATCAGCATGCCACCTAGTGATTACTAAAGGCATAGGAGAAATGAATTATCCCATGTGGACCTATAAGTTTCTACATAAATCAAGCCCCACCATTGATTCGAAAGAACGGGCATCACAATTCGATTAGAAAAGTCTGGTGGTAGCAATGGGAATAGATAACTTATGCCATATATGAATTCCTTTCCTATGAGGAAAGCCAAAAAATCTGCTTATGCTTTCCAGGCCTGCAGTCCTTGTTCATCAGAGTCCAGAGTGGGGAGTTCACAGCTTAGATAGTCTTTTAAATGAGGGGCTGCCTTTTTAAGGCATCAGAGAGTCTTTCTTGTGTCCCTGGCACATCAGCAGCTGTAAAGGACCAAAAGTCTCTCTAGCCATCTCTTCTCGGAGAATCAGTAAGCATGCCTTTCAAGGAAATGCTAATCCATCCATTCAAAACCAGAGCTGATACTTGTAAAGAGGAAAGCATGGCAAAGCAAATAGTTGGATAATGGGACATGCCTGAAAAATTGAAGGATGTGCTGACCACTGTTTTACATAATTAGGATTGATGAAAACCCCGCCCAAAAGAAGAGTATCATTAACAAAAGTACGAATGGGCTGATTCATCTGATCAACAGGCTGGAAAGAAGTTGGATTAGGCAAATAGGCCCAATGAGCCTTTTTCTGTGCTGGAAGGCTTCAGCTAACAAGCCCAACACAGCAAGCATAGCCACAAAACATAACTATACGAGAGACCTCATATCTCCCCCTTTCTATTAATTCTTCGGCCCTCTGAACAAAATGTTTTAGCTGGCCCCAAGTTGGTACCGTGTTGGAGGTAGCTGTTTGAGTATGATGATGGTGATAAGGTGGAGCAGAATACAGCTGAAGTTGATCAGCATGTCTCTTCTGAAGTACCAGGTGCCTGAAGTGATGTACCAGTCTTCAGATGAAGAGTCATGCACCCTTTGGCTTTTCCCTGACTCCTTCAGGCCTGGACCCAATGAGCTTTTGGTCTCCCCTTCTTATTTTGGTCCCAGACTTCAAGGCCCCAGGGATATCAGTGACTTTGGGGGTCTTTGTGATCCTGGTGGTCTCATGCGGCTAGACATGTCGAATTAGTCTGTCAGGAATCCGGACAGGAAAAGTGGAATCCTGTAGAAACACACAAGCATACCGTCTCTCACAAGTTAGCAACACATTTGGCCCTTTTCACTCTCTGGTAAGGTTTTTTCACTTGACCAGGGCCCAAGTCGTACCTGCTTCAGGAATCCAGTGTCTCATCATTGTAATCTGCCCCTGTGTATCCATGTTTCAATGATTAATTACAAACAAAGCATTGTGTAAAACATGATGGGAAGAGGAATATTAAATTCTCCCTGCTTTAATTTAGCTATCTGATTTTTTAAAGTTTGGTATGCCCTTTCCACTATGGCTTGACCTTGGGGATTATAAGGTATTTCTGTCGAATGTACTATGGAAAATTGTTGACAAAATCTCTTAAAAGCAACACAAGTATAAGTTAGGGTGTTATCTGCTTTTATTTGTTTGGAGAGTCTTATTTGGGAAAAACATTGAAACAAGTGCTGAATTACATCTCTTGTTGTTTCACCTGATCTAGCAGAGGCTATCATGAGAAAAGTTATCCATGGTAATATGGACAAAGGATAGCTTTCCAAAGGCCAGATATGAGTTATGTCCATTTGCCAGAGAGTATTAAGCCTAAAGACTCAGGGATTAACTCCTAATGGTGGAGATGGATCAAATTTTGGGCAATTTGGACAGAACTTAACTATCTGTCTAGCTGTTTCTAGTGATATGAAATTCATACCTTAAACAAGCTGCATTTTGATGGTGAATTTTGTGGGAATTTTTGGCCTTGTCAATTTTTTCATGGTGGCTAGGGCTTCCCTGGTGACTCAGAGGTTAGTGTCTACCTCCAATGTGGGAGACCCAGGTTCGATCCCTGGGTCAGGAAGATCCCCTGGAGAAGGAAATGGCAACCCACTCCAATATTCTTGCCTGAAGAATCCCATGGACTGAGGAGCCTTGTGGGCTGCAGTCTATGGGGCCACAAAGATTCGGACACGACTGAGTGAGTTTACTTACTTATTTTCTTAAACCAATTACTTTAGTTAATGCATCCACCAAGGCATTTCCTTCATGAAAAGGGCCAGGCAAGACGGAATGGGCTCTAATATGTCCCACAAAATATTTATTATCTCTGTGTTTAATCTCTTTCTGTAAATCAGATAACAAGGAGAAGATAGTAGTTTTATATTCCAGAATATTAGCAGTCTCTATATGAGGAAACAACCCTACAGTATATCGGGAGTCAGAAAAAAGATTGAAGGTGTAGTCTCTTAAATGTTGAAAAGCCCAAATAACTGTTTGTGACTCAACCCTCTGGGCAGATGTCTCTCCAGTTACCCGAACATGGGATATTCTATCGATAATTGTAACTGCTTTACCGTTAAAGGAACCATCTGTGAAAACTAAAATTGCCCCTTCCAAAGGTTGTATAGAAAATTTCTTCAGAAAAACAACTGGATGACTTTTCAAAAAATTCAAAAGGGGCCCTGAGGGCAAATGAAACACAGTTTGACCCTGGAAATCTGTCAGGGCAACTTGCCTATCTTTCACTGTTTTGTAAAATAAATTGCAACGGATCCTTATTGAATGGAATCACTATATTTGCTACTTCTCTTTGAAAAAGTTCTACACTTCTTTTTCTACCCTTTAAAATTAATTATGCCAACAAGCTGGGATAAGATATAACTATTTTTCTTGGGGTCACTGGTAGATGGAGTTATTCCAATGGGCCTTCTTGCCACAAGCATCCTGTAGGTGTATGCTCCCTGGCGAGAATAATTAAATCCCATCCTCTGGAAATATTAACGCTAATTAACTGATCATTTAAAGCCTCATCCACTTTAACAAGAGTCGACTCTTAGTCACTAGTCAATTGTTTCTTAGAACTGGGATTAGGATTGCCATTTAAGCAATCAAGCAAAGGCTTCAAATCTCCAGTAGTCAGTTTTAAATGTGGGTGTATCAAATTAATATCTGCTAATAATTTTTGGAAATCATTTAAAGTTAGTAAACAATCTCTCCGCAGCTGCGAAAGAGCATGACTCAGAGTATGGGTATATAACACCCTCCCCAAATAAGAAAAAGTAGGCTTTACTTGTATCTTTTCTGGAGCTATCTTTAAACTTCAGTTTTCCAAAGCCTAAATTAATTCAGATAAAATATGTTTCAACAAGGCTCTGTCCCTATGAGCTGCCAAAATACCATCCATATAATGTATTAAAAATAAATCCTTATACTTTCTTCTAACATTTTGCACAGCTTGGTTTCCAAATTTCTGACACAAGGTGGGGCTACTTTTCTTTCCCTGAGGCAAAACCTTCCATTGAAACCTGCTATAGTGCTGTTTAAAATTAGCTGAAGGGAGACGGAAGGCAAACGGCTTACAATCCTTGTCGGCCAGGGGAATGGTAAAGAAACAATCCTGTAGATCTATAACTATCACATTATACTGAAAAGGCACAGCAACTGGAGAAGTGAGGCCTGACTGGAGGGACACCATGTCTTCCATAGTTGCATTTATAGCTCTCAAATCTTGTACCATTTTCTTAATTTTTTTCTTAATAACAAAAATAGAAGTATACCAGGGGCTGTTAGAAGGCTCTATATGGCTGGCTGTTCCATAACTAAATCCTCAGCTGCCTGTAGTTTTTCAGCTGTTAGTGGCCATTGCTCCACCCATACCAGGTCATCAGATTTCCAGGTAATAGAGTCAGCAGCAAGAGAAACAGCCTCTAGGATAAATTTGAATATCCCAGATCTTCTCTATTCTTGTTATGAACTGCCTCTAATGGAGAAACAATTCCATGCTGATCTTTACAAAGTCCCTTATCAGGATTATACCTCATCTGCAGCATTTGATTAGTACTCTTTTCATCTGGGCTATATAAAAGCATTCCCATCTGAGATTATATATCTCTCCCCTATAAAGAAAAAGGCAGTGAAGGAATCACATATGGACAAAAAGTGCCTTGTGCCCCCTTCTCATCTGACCATGTCAAAATTTGTGAGCTCTTAGTAACAGAGGGCACTGACCCTATTCTTACCAAGCCAACCCTGGTCAAGCATGTCAGCCAGGATGAGGGACAATCTTTTTGAGCAATGCAATAAACTTCTGCTTTAGTATATAACAGCCCTGACATTTTATTTCCTTAAATTAAAATATTTTGCAAAGGCCTACAAGCTGTAATTTCCTGTACCCAAATGGGTAGGTCACTTGATCCAAATCCTCTGGGGCCCCTAGCTTGAGAAGTCAAGGTATTTCCTGTCTGATAATAAGATAAAAGAAAAAGCTGTGCTATTCTTTGACCTTTATAAATTTGCACAGTTTTAGTAGGTGGCAAGACCAAAACTTTAATTTCCCCTGTATAATCAGAATCTATTACACCAGGCACGACTGAAATTCCTTGAAGGGAAAGCGAGCTATGCCCCAGCACAAGTCCTACAATGCCCTCAGGTAGGGGACCAGGCACTCCCGTTGGAATCGGAGTAACTAGTATGTCAGCAGTTAATATTGTTGTGGTGGCAGAACTGAGGTCCAGTCCCATGCTATTTGGGGTTGCTCTGAGGAGTTCTGAGATGGGACAAAGGGAATAAAGGGATTGAATGTGGCTGCCCCTATTGTTGTCTAGGGCCAAGGCTGCCCCTGCTTCCCATTTCCCTGAAATTGAGAAAAATTACCTCCCTGTACTTGGTGGGTGAGCATAGTCCCATCCAGGGCAAGGCACCTTTGAGTGGTTGGCATTAGTTGACATATTTTGTTGTGCCTGCTTGGCAGGACATTGCAGGCAAAAATGCCCCATTTGGCCAAAAGAGAAACACCTTTTATTTGTAAAATCATTTCCATTAGGATTATTATTATTTTTTTTTCTCTCTCATTCTCTGAATAACTTAGACAGCTGTTTCTCTCCTCAAGGCTGCGGCTAATGTTACCCCCTGCACAAAGAAAGTTCCTACTTCCTGGCAGGTCTCTATGTAAGTTCAAAGAAATTCCCTTACTTCTAACAGGTCTAAGCAATACATGACAGGTAGAATTAGCATTCTCATAGGCCAATTGTTTAAAAACTATCTCTGCAGACTCAGTACACTTAATAATTCTTTCTACAGAAGTTTTCAATCTAGCCACAAAATCTTAATATTTCTCATTGGGTTCTTGCTTGATGTTACTCAGAGAAGATAATTTTCCATCTGAAGGGGTCAGAGATTCCCATGCCAACACACCTATGGCCATAACCTGATCAAGTGCTGATTTAGAAAACCTTACTTGGGTTATGTTAGATTCCTACTCTCCATCTCCTCTTAATGCTGCAGATCCCACTGTCCTGAGCTTTGTGTCACCAGAGGTTTTGTTTTCTGCTGACTGCTGTCTAGCAAACCTATCATACTCTGCCAACTACAGGAGGTCCTCTCCTCCAGGAAGGCAAGCCTTTGAAACTGTGCCCCAATCATATGGTGTCATCCATCTTCCAGCCAAGGCATCTAGCAGAGTGAGTATATAGGGAAAGGTAGACCCACAATCATTTAGGCTTTTTAAAGCTTTTTCAGCAGCTTATATGGGATTGGTCCCTATTTTCCTTCTTTCTCATCATCTCTTTCCGTTTTGGTAAAAACTACTGGAAAGGCCATAAAAAATTCCAAGTCTCTTTGTTATTCTGCCTTCCTTCTAGCCTGGGTGAGGCCCCGCTGAGGGTGTTTGCCCCAAAGAGAACCCTATGCATACTGTTCATGCATCTGCCTCAAAAGCCTCTTTATTTCAGAAAACTCCTCATCCTCCTCAAACTCAGCCAAAGATTTGGGAGGCTTTGGGGGCAAAGTGGGGAACTCCTGGACCCTGGGAGGCACAAGCAGAGGTGGTGGGGATCACCTTAAATCAGAAAGTGATGGATAAATTTTTAAAAGTTTAAATAGAGAGGGAGTGTGCTCGCCACGGCACCTGGCCACAGTGTCCTGCAAGCCCTCTCCTTCCTCGAGAGGTAGAGCACAGTCTCCTCCCTTTTCTTCATCAATGGCAGAAAACATAATCTGCGCAGAAGTTGGAGAACCCATCCAACACCGCTATAGCCTGACCCATGGGCTGTGTAACAGCCTCATGATGAGGGTCAAGGACGCCCCTAATTATATTCCACAGAGTAAAAGCATCTATAGGAACTCTTTCTGGCACATGCAAAGTGTAAAACAAATGTAACAGATCTCCAACCTTAGTACAAGTTTCCAGATTTACAGTACCTTCCTCAGGAAACCATGGGCATTCCTCTTGGATAAAGATTAGAAACTTATACTGCTTTCCTTTGCTTACTTTAACACCTCTATGGGATAAAATGTGAATAAATATTTCAATAAACATTTATCTATTCTTAGATGCAGAGAGACCTATTCTCCAAGAAAATATTTTTATTCCTCTGTGCCCTCCTCACCCGGGCTAAAGTGCAGAGGGGTGCCAGCCACCAACAGGTACAATCTTAACTGCCCTGCATTACAATCTCAAATTACTTACCCTTCAGTGTCCCTTTTTCTGGTACCACATGCCGGAGTCCATCTCCAGCAGCCAAGGAGTCAACCTGAAGGTGTGAGTGGTGTCAGCAAGAAACTAAGGCAGCCTCTCATTTTTCTTGGACTGCCTGTTTATTTCAAGCTTATCATTCTCCTTTATACTTTTACAAAAGCATTAGGTCAGAGGTTTGGTATTTTTAGTTCCCATTTAACCAGATTTATTTCTCTCCAAAAATCCCTGTTGCCCCTCAAAAGGAGTTCCTTCCTCAGCGATTCTCTTATCTACTTTTTTTCATGTGTCCTTGTGAATACACTGTAACTCATGCTAATATCTGGGCTGCATAACACATTCTGAAGTTTAATTCTTCTCTTTCTAAGTCTTATTTGCCCCTAGTTTCCTAAGCTCACTATTTTTTAGAAAGGACTTCTAGCTAATAACATCTCTAAAGTCCCTACTTTTAAAAAGCTATATTAGAATATTGTAACATTATGTCAATCCTTAAATATTTAACTTCTAACAATTTTAATTATTCCTAAGCCGTAAATTCAGCAACCTCCTTTGCCATAAACACTTTTCTCACAAATGGGCTTCCAATAGCAATCCCTCCCATGGCCTCAAGCTGTGGCCTGTGTGCTCAACCTGGAACACTTTTTTGTAAAAGTCCTTGAACAAATGTCAGTGATTAACTTTATGAATTATTCGTTGAGCACAGCTTCAGAGGCTTTTCAAAAACAATAAGCACCTTAATTTTCTCTTCAGTCAACTCAGGCGAGGGAGGGAAAAAACAAGTCAGAATCACTAACTCCTTCATCCCGGGTCCCTGCCTACGGAACAAAGGGAGGGGGTTTAGGGGAGTGTCTCTCTTATGTCAGTGCTCCCAACACTCCATATTCATGGAAACAGAGGCATGGGCCTTGCTCAGTATAACCCTCACCAAAAGGGGTGAGGGAGATTCTGACATGATCAGAAACTCATGTAAAAATAGAACAGATTCCCAGTTACAAGGTAAAGAATAAATGAAATAATACCTTCTGCCTCATCCAGACAGTCCCATTATGGAAGTGGATTAGGAAGAAAACGGGCCAGGGGCTTCAGTGAGCACAGAGTAAGTTGCCTCTGCATCTAAAAGGAAATCGATGGAATCACCCCCCAACCCCCCCCTACCCCCCCACCCCCTGCCCCCACACTTTTTAATACCCAGGGTTCCTCAGGTGTACTTAGGATGGGAGCTTCTGTGGGGACCCCTGGGCCCCTTCAGTCCTGATTGTCTTGAGTGTCTGACCCCAGAGACCTACAACTCTGGGGGCAGTCTTTCTTCCAATGTGATTCTTGGAGACCGGACATGGAGCCAAGGTGGCTTAGATGCCTGAGGGCAATCCCATTTGAGGTGTCCCTCCTTTCCACAGCAATATCAAGCTCATCCCTTTCCACCGGGTCCCTCTGGGACTTTTCCTCAAGCTGTTTAAGAATGTTTTCCATAGCCATTGTGATGACTACCGCCTTTTCCTTTTTTTCTTTTTCTGCCTTTCTTTATTTCCCTCATATTCCCTGCCATAAAAGACTGTCTGAGCCAATTGTAACAGAGCACCTAAAGACTGATTTGGTCTATATGCCTGTTTTAATAGCTTATGGCAAATATTTGGAGCTGACTGAGATAGAAATCTATTCTTTAAGATCACTTTTCCCTGCTCCTTATAGAACCAATTTAATTGTAAAACAGTAGTATTCTTAGGAGACCTTCCAAATGGCCACTGTTCACCGTCTTCCAATAGATACCATGGCCATGAGTATCACATAGGAAGACTAGGTGTGTCTTCTTCAAGCCCTGGGGATCAAATCTATCCCAGTTTTTCAGAACAAAGTTCAAAGAAGTGACTCTGGAATTGTTAGCTTCTATCTGTAAGACGGAAGAATTAACCAGTGTCATGTTTCTACCGGAGACATCCTTCCCTGCTCGAGATGGGGTTGTAGACAGATTTTAGACCAAAGCTTTTATTTCCTTGTCAGAGTTAATCTGTCCTTACTGATGCAGGTACTCTACACGTCCCTCCTGGTTGGTTCTGCCACTGAGACGGGTTGTGAATGTACCATGTGTAGACCTCATGGCATCCCTACCTGACATCTAGCACTTCATGATTAACACCTTGGTTTCCTCTAATGCCACCGGGGTGGAATTCCTCTGATGCCACCGGGGTGGAATCAGAGTAACTGTCCAGAATGCCACTCAAGCTAAGACCGCTGGGGTTAACATTCATCACCTGAGTGCCTGTGTATGACCCAGAGTATGTTCCTGACCACGATAAGACTGATATGAACACAAAACTTAGATGTACCTTCCAAGCATCACCACAGCAGTAAAAGAGTCACCTCTGGTCCACTAAGAGCCAACATTGGCAAAGAAGGTGGGTAGGTGGGAATTGCAGTACCACTCTGAGTAAACTTTAACCTCAGAGATGCTCTTGGAGTTAGATCTACATCTAGCTTTCAAAATTTCAATTCATAGCAAGGCTAGGCACTTTCTTGGCTACTGAGCCAAGTTTTGGACCTAAGCCACCATACACAGTAACAGTGTAGATCACAAGTCTCTTGAAAGTCAATGATCTGATAGATTAGGCTAGTACTTCTTATTCCCAAGGAGTTATGAAATGGACAAAGATAATGAAAAGTTTGACTGAAAAAGGAGAGTTTTGTCCACACACTATGCCCATTTTTGTCAGTTCCAAAACGAGACATTGGGTGCCTCTTGGCATTGTCAGGTCGGTATAAACCTCCAGCAGGTTTCTGCCATAAGCCATATGAGATCACTGTGGAACCACAGAGCAGGGCTCCTCGTTTGCTTCTCACAGGGTGTTTCATTCATTTACACAAAGCCCACCATAGAATTAGTAAAGTAGATCAGAAAAAGTGTTTGCTAGGAGAGCAAAGAACTAGAGCTCCAAGTATCCTTACCTTGCCCTGAAGGATCCCGGATGAGCCCCCAAGATGAAAGGTTGCTGCTGAATGAAAAGATGCTGGGATTCTTGGCTTCTGGAGGAGAATAATTCTTTCTGGGGTTAAAGACAAGGCTTGATTTCTCAGACCTTTTCATAATAAAGTTTTAGTAAAGTATAAAGGAGATAGAGAAAGCTTCTGATGTAGGCATCAGAAGGGGGCAGAACGAGTACCCCCTTGCTAGTCTTCAGCTGGTAGATATATAGTCACTAACAGTCTGTTAATGAAAGAAAGGAATGTCTGAAAATTCCAAATAGCATCAGGCCCCTTACCCATAAGATGCATTTTGGGATAATCTTACCCATAAGATGCATTTTGGGATAATCTTGGCAGCAGACGATTCATCCCAGGTCATAAAATGATTAATTTGAATCTTGTAGAAGGACGGATTACCAGTCAAATAGTTGTGTTTACATAGACTAGGGAAACAATATCCGAGTATAAAATACTGTTTGTCAAGTAGTTTCTGAGCTATTAGGCGGAACCAACTTGAGGACAGAGTTTGGGATAAATGCATAGTGCATTTGCATAGCTTAAGACAAATATTTCCCTTAGAAAAATACATTGGTTATCTCAAGGTTTAAGAATACTTAACTTCAGTTGAAACCAGGTGTCATTATGGCAACACAATATTTTAAGAGAAACCTCCTTTTAAATTTGTATAGAGAAGGACAAAAAATATATCTAGTTTGTTTCCTCCTGCCACTTAAGAGGGATAAAAACGTCTGACACTTGCAGGCTATTCCCACCATTTTGAGATCCCCAGCCTTCCGGCCTATTACCCTCTCAAGTGCTGACACCCGAGAAGATCATGCCTAAACTTATGCTCAGAGAACCAGGATACCATAGAAAGAGATTGAGGAGATTAAAAAAGTAACATAGATAAATGGCAAAAATAAATAAGTAAATAAAAAAATAAAGTTACCACAAGCAATAAACACTACGGAGAAGACAACAGATTCATAAACAGAACCAATCAAGTAAATCACAAGGCAAAAAAACAACACTAGAACAGAGTGTCAAATGAAGAATAAAGAAAGCCAATATGACAAGAAGATCAGATAGAGTCCCCACAGAATAACAGAAAATCACAGTTAATATAGAAATGCAAACCTGTTTTAAAAAATAAAGAGATGCAACAGCAACAAAATCACAGAAAATAGAAAACCAAAGTGAAAGTAGAAATAGTGATACTAAGAATAAAAAATTATGGTTGAAATAATCTTAAAAAACCAAATCAATGTGTACTAACAAAGAAGCCTACAACTGAGTAAAACTGTCCACCAACAAAACAATAATTCAATATATCAAAAGAATAATACATATTTCCGAGTGTCTCATCTGTCAGTGCCCTAGTCCCCAGAATGAGCCAGAGGACAACTACACCTCTTTGGGAACTTCTCCAAAGATGGAGAATCCTAAACTCTGGATCTGTCTAAGAATAGCATAGACTCAAAGCTGCTATAATCTCCATGCATTATTACAGCTTCCTGAGATGGGGCATCATCTTTAATTGGGGCTTTTTTCATCTTTTGATGTATTCCAATGATACAGGGTTTCTGTCATAAATCGTATGCATTTAATCTGCAGCATGCACGACTGGTTGGAAGATTTCCAATCCTCTTCCTTAATGGCTCTGTCTCTAGATATCAAGTGTGATTTTCATCCATCCTCAAATGTGGTCACCAAAGGAGTCTTCCCTGAGACACCTGTGAAACACCGGGGTCTGCCTTGATGAGTACAGGAGGTGATACAGCTGCTTGGAATGCTGGAACCGTGATGGTGTCAACTATGAATAGGAGCCAGCAGCCATGGGTTGAACAGATTTGACCTTAATGGGATCCTTTTCTAGCTTGTGTTTGCAGGAGTATGAGTGGTGGTTCTGGCTTGTCTTTCTCTATTGCTTTGTAGTAGTTGCTAACAGGAGGCAAAAGGAGTGGCTATAAAGATATCTCTACTTTCTCTGTGTTAAATGCAGTAAGGTCCTCCCTCTTTGGCAGTTTTAGAATTCTCAAAAGTCATTCCCTGCTACAGAACTACCCATACGTGCTCCATCAGACCATCTCCACAGAGTCAACAGCAGTCTTCTCCCAGGATGGCTCTCTAAATCTCGCCTTCTAGCTTTCAGACCCCATGCACACTGGTTGAACTGAATTGAAGTTTGGGCAATATAGAGCCACGACACACATTGTGTGTGTAATTCTTGCTCTATACAAATTATATTTCATTCACTGTTTTACCTTGCTTCCTTTCAGTCCAAAGTAATTTACCCTTTACTGAAGAGGCTTGCCTCATTCTGAAAATCTCTTGCCTGCTTCTCCATCTCCCACCACAGGGGGCAGGTTTTGTGTCCCTTTCTCTTATCCTCCTTCTCCCATCTTAATTCCTTCTCACCCAGGTATATCTGAAACCCATTCTGGACACTCTGGTGACCATGGTCTTCTGCTAGCATTTATCTGATGCTCTGGGAAGACCACTGACAGTGTAGAAGTATTACTTGTGATTCCTATATTTAGAGAGGTGCATTTCATATCCTTCTACATTTCTGCCTTCTCTGAACTTCTCAGTTTTTCCTGGACAGCTCTATTATTCTTTTTTCCTTGACAACAAAACATGAAACATTAGTGGACATGAATTATTCTGTTGCATGGATGTTATTTATTTATACACATAACTGGTGCTACTTTGACTTCCAAAAGACAATCAAGCATATTTGTTGTTGTTGTTGTTTTTGTTTTCCTTCTTGACAATTTCTCTTAATGAGGAACTATCATCAACATGAGGAAATGCAGAACTTTCCACATAAAATATAATAGCACAATTGGGCTCAAAAAGTCAGCACTTGAATATATCTATTTTTTCTTTTTTTTTTTTTTTTTTTTAACTTTGCAGACATTTTTTCTGACTACTGTGTCTAATTTCGAATTTCAAAGCTTAACTCCATGCTGTGGGTGTCAAAAGTCAGAGACTGCCATGGGCATAAATTAATTCTTATAGAATAAGATGGCAAGCTCATAGGAAATTACTGGTTGATACTTGACTACTTGAAAAAGAGAGAAAATGACAACAGCAACAGTGACCAAATAGTAATAATAATTTAAAAAAAAAAACACACACACACAGGAATGTGTAGTTAGTGATTCAATCGTAAAAGGTACACATGAATTGATATCTGGATTAGAGAAAAAGCAAGGAGATACCATACAATCGTCCATATCTGCTTAATTGTCTCTGCTAATGACTTGGACACTGTGAATCACACACAAAACATAAAAAAGAAAAGTAATTTTGGAAAATTCTTGGGGATAAGAATATCAGAATTCCTTACCTGTCTCCTGGGAAACGTATATGCTAGCAAATTTGCAATAGTTAGAACTGGACATGGAACAATGAACTGATTCAAAATTGGGAAAGGAATAAATCAAAGCTGTTTATTGTTGCCCTGCTTAATTGATTTATGTGCAGAGAACATCATGGAAAAATAAAATCCTAGATGAAGCTCAAGCTAGAAAGAAAATTTGTGTGGGAGATATGAATAAAGTTAGTTATACCGATTACAACACGCAAATGACAGAAGAAGAATAAGAATTAAGGAGAATTTTGATGAAGCTATTATGTGCTTCAAGTTTAGACATTTGAAACGAGATAGTCCTACATAAAAGATGAAGTTCTCAGTTTCATATATGAAAAGCTAGATGCATATTTCAGAATGTGAAATATGAAGTTCTCTATTATTCATGTATAGAAATCTGGGGACAACTTTTCCACCTTGCAATATGGAATTCTGTGTACATACCACAAAAAAGTATACATACAATATTTTCTGCATATAATGTGAAATTTTTCTCGTTAGAGTTATGAAAATCTGGAGGCAGCTTTTTTGACAGGATATACGAAAATGTCTGTTTCACATATCAAAATATGGTCAGAGGTTTTCTCACATGAAATATGGAATTTTTTCATATTTGTCATTTGAGAATCTTTGTGCTGTCTTTCCTCCACGAAATATAGAATACTATTTAACATTTGAAAAATGTACATTCATTTTCCTACAAGTAATATAGAATTTGCCCACAGATTTTCTTGCTTAAGCTCTGAAATTCTCCATATTTCCATCAAGAAAGCTTGAATGAGGTCTTCTGATATGAGACTTTTAATTCTGTCTATTTCACGTTTGAAAATCTGGGGATAAATGTTCTCATATTAAATATGAAATCTCAATTATCCACATATGAAATATTTTCCATATTTGTACACATGAAACCTATATTCAGGTCAGGAAGCAACAAAACTGGATATGGAACAACAGACTGCCCTTCAAATAAGAAAATGAGTACATCAAGGCTGTATATTGTCACCCTGCTTATTTAATTATATTCAGAGTACATTATGAGTAAAACTGGGTTGGAAGAAGCACAACCTGAAATCAAGATTGCTGGGAAAAATATAATAACCTGAGATATGCAGATGGTACCAAACTTAAGGCAGAGAGTAAAGAAGAACTAAAAAGACTTTTGATAAAAGTGAAAGCGGAGTGAAAAATTTGGCTTAATACTCAACATTCAGAAAACGAAGACCAGGGCATCAGGACCCATCACTTCATGGGAAATAGATGGGGTAACATTGGAAAGAGTGTCAGACTTTATTTTTCTGGGCTCTGAAATCACTGCTGACAGTGATTGCAGCCATGAAATTAAGAAGCTCACTCCTTGGAAAAAAGTTATGACCAATATAGATAGCATATTCAAAAGCAGAGACATTACTTTGCCAACTAAGATCCGTCTAGTCCAAATTATGCTTTTCCAGTAGTCATGTATAGATGTGAGAGTTGGACTGTGAAGAAAACTGAGCAACCAAGAATGGATGCTTTTGGACTGTGGTGTTGGAGAAGACTCTTGAAAGTCCCTTGGACTGCAAGGAGATCAAACCAGTCCATTCTAAAGATCAGCCCTGGCTGTTCTTTGAAAAGAATGATGCTAAATCTGAAACTCCAGTATTCTGGCCACCTCATGACTCATTGAAGAAGACTCTGATGCTGGGAGGAATTGGGGACAGGAAGAAAAGGGGGCAACAGAGGATGAGATGGCTGATGGCATCACGGACACAAAGGACCTGAGTCTGAGTGAACTCCGGGAGTTGGTGATGGACAGGGAGGGCTGGCATGCTGAGATTCATGAGATTGCAAAGGGTCAGACATGACTGAGTGACTGAACTGAACTGAACTGTACACATGAAATAAAGAATTTTAAATGAAACAGAAATTGATATTTGAGCTAAAACATCCAACATGTATAGGTATATTTCATGTATTTCTTGAATAACATATAGAGTTCTCTGTATTTCTATGAAGAAAATCAAAACCCTTATGATTATACAGTGGAAGTGATAAATAGATTCAGGGGATTTTATCTGATAAACAGGGTGCCTGAAGATCTATTGATGTAGGTTTCTGACATTGTAAAGGAATATGTAATCAAGACCATTCTCATGAAAAATAAATGAAAAATGGGAAAGTAACCGGGCCTCACAGGAGCTGAGCAGAGCAAAAAAGCTAAATAAAAAAGGGGAAAGGAAAACTATGCATTGAATGCAGAGTCCCAAAGAATAGCAAGGAGAGATAAAACCATCCTCAGTTATCAATGCCAATAAATAGAGGAAATAAATATAATGGGAAAGCCTATGGATCTCTTCAAGAAAATCAGAGATACCAAGGGAAAATTTCATGCAAAGAGGGGCACAATAAAGGACAGCTATTAAGAAGAGGTGAGACGAATACACAGATGAACTATGCACAAAAGATCTTCATGACCCAGCTAACCATGATGGTGTGATCACTCACCTAGAGCCAGATGTCCTGGATCGCAAAGTCAAGTGGGACTTTAGAAGCATAAATACAAACAAAGCCCTTGGAGTTGATGGAATTCAGTTGAACTCTTTCAAATTCTAAAATATTATGCTGTGAATGTGCTGCCCTGCATAGGCTAGAAAATTTGGAAGACTCAGATGTAGTCAGAAGACTGGAAAAGTTCAGTTTTCATTCCAACCGCAATAAAAGGCAATCCAAAGAATGTGCAAATTACCGCTTAACTACACTCATTTCACATACTTGCAAAGTACTGCTCAAAATTCCCAAAGCCAGACTTCATGATCTGGAATCATGAGCTTCCAGATGTTCAAGCTGGATTTATAAAAGGCAGAAGAACCAGAGATCAAATTGCCAACACCCGTTGGGTCATCAAAAAAGCAAGAGAACACCAGGGAAGCATGTAGTCCTATTTGACTATGCCAAAGACTTGTTTTTGTAGAAGAATACAAAATGTTTAAAATTCTTCAAAATATGGGACTACTCCAGTATTTTACATGCCTCCTGAGAAATCTGTATTCAGATCAAGAACCAACAGTCAGAAAAGAAAATGAAACAACAGACTGGTTTCAAGTTGGGAAAGAAGTATTTCAAGGCTGTCCTGTCAAGCTCTTTATTGAACTTACATGAAGAGTTCATCAGACAAAATGCCACACTGGATGAAACAGGGTTTGGAATCAAGGTTGCTGGGAAATGTATCAGTAACAACAGATATGCAGATAACACGATTCACGTGGGAGAACATGGAAAGAACTACAGAGCCTCTTGAGGAAAGTAAAAGATGAGAGTGATTAAGGTGCCTGAAAACTCAACATTCAAAATGAGATTCATCGCATCTGGTCCCATCACTTCATGGCATAAATATGGGGGAAGAATGGAAAGAGTGAGAAACTTCATTTTGGAGGCGAATTCCAATATCTCTGAAGATGGTGACTCTGTTCATTAAATTAAAGTATGTTTTGTCCTTAGACGAAAAGTTATAACTAGGCTAGACAGCGTATTGTAACGTGGACAAAAGCCAGTCTAGTCAAAGCTATGTACAGAGATGAGAACAAGACATAAAGAATCTTGATCTCCAAAGAATCGATGCTATTGACATATGGTGTTGGAGAAAACTCTTGAGAGTCCCTTGGACTCCAAGGAGATGAAAGGGGTCAATTCTAAAGGAAATCAGTTCAGAATAGTGGTCGGAAGGGCTGATGCTGAAACCGGATCTTGGAGATTTGGGCAACCTGAAGTGAAGGACTGACTCATTGGGAAAGAGCCTGAGGCTGAGAAATATTGAAGGCAGAGGAGAGGACGAAGACAGAAGACGAAATGCTTGGCAGCATCACTGACTCGATGGTTATGGATTTGAGCATGCTTTCTGAGCTGGTGATGGAAACGAAAGCCTGGTATGCTGTAATCCATGCAGTCAGAAAGAGTCAGACAGGACTAAGTGACTTAACGGTACTCACCGTACTTACCTAGGTTCTCAGAGAAACGAAACTACCCATCAATGGATAATCCTCACAGATTCCTAATGCCCCCTAAGATTTTTCACTGTTTCCTCAGAGATTCAGCCAAGATGGCCATTCTTTCTATTATATGGGTAAATATCCCCTAGGAAATAATGGAAGGGGCATAATTTACAGAAGTTGTAGAAGAAAGTACGCACATCAGGAAGTCTGTATGACCTTGTCAAAAACATTCAGTACACCCCTTTAATCCTTGATGCAGATTTTCTTCTGAATCCTGATGATAGGTCCTCAACAATCCTCAGGAATGGTCATTGCAAAGGGCAGTGATCAAGACATTGCTGCCTATTGCTTTAATGATGACACAAAGCAAGCTCATCATGGAAATTATGCCTCTGTTAACCTCCCCTAACCAAGAAAATAGGCTGCAGTAAGCATTTGTGAGCTTAGAGGATCATAATGTATTTCACAAATGGTTGGAGCCACCTGGCCTTACACACAGACGGTTTGCCAGGTGTGATGAGGCACATTTTCCATGGCAAAAAGTATCATCTATGGCCACCAGCCTTATTGCCAGTATTCTAGATTTGTGAGAACCCCGAAACACCACAATTCTAAATTGCAAAGTATACATCTGCTTAGAAAACAAAACAAAACAAAGAAGCAAACAAAAAATGATAAAATGCAGCCCAAACTAAAGGGCCTAATGATAATCTCATGGTCCTCAGCTCTATGAAGGGATATTAGGGCAACAAAAGCACAGGTCCAGGCAAGTTCATTGTTAACACCTGCAGCCCTTCAAAGGACATGTCCCAGTAATTGATAGAGTGTAGATTATAAGTTCTCTACCAACTTAAGAAGTTCTGCCCACAAGACCTCTGATCCTCCCGTCTTACCCAAGCCTAAAAGACAGAATATGTGCACATCAGGCCCAAGGCACATTCAAAAGGGAATATTTGGAGGTAACAGTACCAGGTATAGGACACTGTAGAGAAGGTGTACACCAAAATGAAATCATAAAGAAAGCCTTTTTTGCCAGTCTCAGAGGGAAAGTGTCCATCTACCAGATGTCCAGGTTGATAGGATTTAAGTCACTAATAACACTCAACGTAGCCACATGTCAGTGTAGATTCCTGCTATGTAACTTCAGAAGCTTCTGTGCAGGCCTGTCTTCAGCCTCTGCTTTCCATTCCTTAATTGTGTTCATTCAATCAGCACACAGTATGAAATATAGACACCCGAGGAAGATGATAAAGACTGTAATGCAAAGAATCTTTCCAGGACAAGGGACAGACAATGCCACAGGTTGGTGATAAGATAGAGGAAGTTGGAGAGGAGAATGAAGGGCCAATTTCAAAGCTAGCTTTTGGCCAGTTAGGTTGAAGGCAGCTGCTCCAGACCTGGCTGCAGGCTTTGGGGAGATATTTCCAAATGTAATAAATTAATCTGGTCTCTGTCCTCCATGAACTTTTACAAGCTTAAACCCACAGCCTGTGATACTATACCAAATAGAGAGTCATAGCTTAGAAATTCAGAAGATATTAATTTAGGGAGGATTTGTGAGACTTGTAGGTGATGTGTTCTATCTTACATGTTCTAACACTTAGCATAATTAATAGGGCTCAAGCCAGGACTCAGTTATATGCATGCAGAGTTTTCTGTTAGGCATTTTCCAATTCTGGGATCATATAACCTCATATCTGGGATTTCACTTTATTGGTGAGGACTTCTCCACTTTAAAAAAACAAAGATAGCACTAGCTTAGAAGAAGTATCTTTGTATTAAGATTTTCTATCAATTTCCCATTTCTACCAATTATGCTAGGTAATTTCCTGCCACTACTAAATATGGCTAAGTATATCATATCTCCTCCTGCCATACCAGAGGCACTGCAATAATTGTAAAGGCAGATAACATACAAAAGCACATTTACAGCTCATGATTCTTTGATAATTTTCTTTTCAGTTAATGTAACTATAGGTGTGAGTGGGGTATTAAAGGCCCCCATAATAATTGTGGTACTGTTAATTTCCCCTTTCCTGCTTGCTTGCATTTGCCTTGCATCTTGAGGTGCTCCTAAATGGCACAATGGACTACTTACACATAATTGTTATGTATAAACGTTACACTCATTAGTAATGGAACCAACTTTTCTCCAGTGCACAAGAAACATCCTCCAGGATAGTCCAAATCCTGTCCCAAAAACCTACCTTGGTAAATTCAAAAAAAAAAAAAAAAAAAGAAAAGAAAAAATAAAGAATTTCAAGCATCTTTTCCAATCAAAATAAAGTAAGATTAGGTATCAACTGCAGAGGGAAAAAAATGAACATATGGATGGTAAATCACACACCTCTGAATAGCCAACTTATCACAAAAGAAATAAAAATGGAAAGTAAATTTAAATACAAACAAATGAAAATAAAACACGGCCATGCAAAGCTTTGAATTCAGTAACAAGCAGTGTTAAGAAGGAAAATGTGTAATAGCATAGAAGCCTGGCTGAAGGAAGAAGAGGAACATCAAAGAAACAGCCTACCTTTACATCTAAAGCAAACACAAAAAGAAGAAACCAAAAGTTTAGAGAATGAAACGAATCATAAAATCAGAGCAGAAATAAGTGAAAAAGAAACAAAGAGGGCTATGGCAAAAATCAAAGACAGGAAAATCTGATTCTTAAAATCATAAATCAAAGACAAACCATTAGGCAGAGTGATCAAGAGAAAAAGATAAAAATAAAAAAAATAAAGGGGTGGTGGGGCACTAAGTGCAGGCCGCTGTGAGAGCCAGCAGACTAAGCGCAGGTGGCTGCAAGAGCTGGCGCAAAGCACCACCTAGAGGAGCTACCCCAGGTCCGAAGTCAGGGGCAGCAACCTAGAGTGCCAGGCTGCGATGTCACAGGTATGGCCGAGAGAAGCTACCCTGCGTCCGAGTTCAGGGGCTGCAGCTGAGAGGAACTACCCCGCATCCGAGGTCAGGGCAGCTGCCGGGAGGAGACACCCTGCATCCGAGGTGAGGGGCACCGGCTGTGAGGAGCTACCCCGCGTCCAAGGTCAGGGGCGGCTGGGGGGAGACATCTCGTATCTGAGGCCAGGGGCGGTGACCCTGAGGAGCCAACCTGAGCCTGAAGCCAGGGGCAGCAGCTGGGAGCAGCCAACCATGCCCAAGGCCAGAGCGAGCAGCCAGGAGGAGCATCCCGAGGAACGGTGGCTGCGCAGGCGCAGGAGGGCCTTGGGGAACAATTCCACGCTGAAGGTCAGGAACGGTGGCGGTAAGGAGATACCCCTCCTCCAAGGTAAGAAGGAGTGGCTGTGCTCTGCTGGAGCAGCCGTGAAGAGATACCCCATGCCCAAAGTAAGGGAAACCCAAGTAAGATGGGAGGTGTTGCAAGAGGGCATCAGAGGGCAGACAGACTGAAACCGTACTCACAGTAAAGTAGTCACTATAATCACATTAGGAACTCAGCCTTGTCTAACTCAAAGAAACCAAGCCATGCTTGCGGGGCAACCCAAGATGTGTGGGTCATGGTGGAGAGGTCTGACAGAGCATGGTCCATTGGAGAAGGGAATGGCAAGCCACTTCAGGATTCTTGCCTTGAGAATCCCATGAACAGTATGAAAAGGCAAACTGATAGGATACCAAAAGAGGAACTCCCCAGGTCATTAGGTGCCCAATATGCTACTGGAGATCAGTGGAGAAATAACTCCAGAAAGAATGAAGGGATGGAGCCAAAGCAAAAACAATACTAGTGGTGGATGTGACTGGTGATAGAAGCAAGGTCCAATGCTGTAAAGAGCAATATTGCAGAGGAACCTGGAATGTCAGGTTCATGAATCAAGGCAAATTGAAAGTGGTCAAACAAGAGATGGCAAGGGTGAACGTCGACATTCTAGGAATCAGCGAGCTAAAATGGACTGGAATGAGTGAATTTAACTCATATGACCATTATATCTACTACTGTGGGCAGGAATCCTTCAGAAGAAATGGAGTAGCCATCATGGTCAACAAGAGAGTCTGAAATGCAGTACTTGGATGCATTCTCACAAACAACAGAATAATCTGTTTGTCTCCAAGGCAACTCATTCAATATCACAGTCATCCAAATCCATGCCCCAACCAGTAACACTGAGGAAATTTAAGTTGAACAGTTTTACGAAGACCTACAAGAACTTTTAGAACTAATATCCAAAACAGATGACCTTTTCAGTATAGGGAACTGCAATGCAAATGTAGGGAGTCAAGCAACACCTGGAGTATCAGGCAAATTTGGCCTTGGAATGCGGAATGAAGCAGGGCAAAGACTAATACAGTTTTGGCAAGAAAATGCACTGGTCATAGCAAACACCCTCTTCCATTAACACAAGAGAAGACTCTACACATGGACATCACCGGATGGTCAATAGCAAAATCAGATTGATTATATTATACACAGCCAAAGATGGAGAAGCTCTATACAGTCAACAAAAATAAGACCAGGGGCTGACTGTGGCTCAGATCATGAACTCCTTATTGCCAGATTCAGAATTAAATTGAAGAAAGTAGGAAAAACCCCTAGACCATTCAGGTATAACCTAAATCAAATCCCTTATGATTATACAGTGGAAGTGAGAAATAGATTTAAGGGCCTAGATCTGATAGATAGAGTGCCTGATGAACTATGGAATGAGGTTTGTGACACTGTACAGGAGACAGGGATCAAGACCATCCCCATGGAAAAGAAATGCAAAAGAGCAAAATGGCTGTCTGGGGAGGCCTTACAAATAGCTGCGAAAAGAAGAGAAATGAAAAGCCATGGAGAAAATGAAAGATATAAGCATCTGAACGCAGAGATCCAGAGAATAAATAGCAAGAAGATTTAAGAAAGCCTTCTTTAGTGATCAATGCAAAGAAATAGAGGAAAAGAACAGAATGGGAAAGACTAGAGATCCCTTCAAGAAAATCAGAGATATCAAGGGAACATTTCATGCAAAGATGGGCTCGATAAAGGACAAAAATGGTATGGGCCTAACAGAAGCAGAAGATACTAAGAAAAGGTGGCAAGAATACAGGGAAGAACAGTACAAAAAAGATCTTTACGACCCGGATAATCACGGTGGTGTGATCACTAATCTAGAGCCAGACATCTTGGAATGTGAAGTCAAGTGGGCCTTAGAAAGCATCACTAAGAACAAAGCTAGTGGTGGTGTTGGGATTCCAGTTAAGCTGTTTCAACTCCTGAAAGATGATGCTATGAAAGTGTGGCACTCAATATGGCAGCAAATTTGGAGAACTCAGAAGTGGCCACAGGACTGGAAAAGGTCTGTTCTCATTCCAATCCCAAAGACAGGCAATGCCAAAGAATGCTCAAAGTACTGCACAATTTAACTCATCTCACAGGCTAGTAAAGTAATGCTCAAAATTCTCCAAGCCAGGCTTCAGCTAAACATGAACCATGAACTCCATGATGTTCAAGCTGCTTTTAGAAAAGGCAGAGGAGCCAGGGATCAAATTGCCAACATTCTCTGGATCATGGAAAAAGCAAGAGTTCCAGAAAAACATCGATTTCTGCTTTATTGACTCTGCCAAAGGCTTTGACTGTGTGGATCACAATAAACTGTGTCAAATTCTGAAAGAGATGGGCATACCAGACCACCTAACCTGCCTCTTGAGAAATCTGTATGCAGATCAGGAAGCAACAGCTAGAAATGGACATGGAACAACAGACTGGTTCCAAATAGGAAAAGGAGTATGTCAAGGCTGTATACTGTCACCCTGTTTCTTTAACTTATATGCAAAGTACATCATGAGAAACGCTGGACTGGAAGAAACACAAGCTGGAATCAGATTGCCAGGAGAAATATCAATAACCTCAGATATGCAGATGACACCATCCTTGTGGCAGCAAGTGAAGAGGAGCTATAAAGCCTCTTGATGAAAATGAAAGAGGAGAGCAAAATGTTGGCTTAAAGCTCAGGATTCAGAAAATGAAGATCATGGCATCCATTCCCATCACTTCATGGTAAATAGATGGGGAAATAGTGGAAACAGTGTCAGACTTTATTTTGGGGGGCTCCAAAATCACTGCAGATGGTGACTGCAGCCATGTAATTAAAAGACCCTTACTCCTTGGAAGAAAAGTTATGCCCAACCTAGATAATATAGGAAATCTTAAGAGATGAATGAGAATCAGAAAATTAAATTTCAAATCAAAAGTCTTTCAACAATCAAAAGACCAGAACCAGATGATTTCACAAATAAATCCTGCAATTTTATTTTATTTTATTTTATTTTAGAGTTTACCAAGAAAAAATTTATGGAAGAACAACCAACTCAAAATCTTCCTGAAAATTTCAGAGAATGGTAAGCTCCCAATTCATTCAATGATGCCACCGTCACCCTAATACTGAAACCAGACAAAGATTCAAAAAAGAAAGAAAACAACAGGCCAACATCACTAAATATATCAGTAAACATAGATACAGAAATTTTCCTGAAACATCTAGCAAACAGAATCCAACAACATATTGAAAAAATCATACATCATTACATTATAAGCACATTGGCCTCATCCCAGGATTGCATGGATTGTTATATTTGCAAATCAATCAATCAATATGATACACCATATTAAATTGAAAGATTAAAAACCATATGATTACCTCAGTAGACACAGAGAAAGTCTTTGACAAAATTCAACACTTACTTATGATAATTCTCCAGAGAGCAGGCATAAAAGGAGCATATCTCAACACAATAAAAGCCATATATGAGACAACCAGAGCAAACAGTATCTTCAATGGTCAAAAATTGAAAGCCTTTCCTCTAAAATCAGGAACAGTGTCAGATTTTATTTTGGGGGGCTGAAAATCACTAAAGATAGTGATTGTAGCCATGAAAATAAAAGATGCTTACTCCTGGGAAGGAAAATTATAACCGAATTTATATACAAATCAAAGCAAACTATAGATTCAATGCAACCCTTATCAAGTTAATAATGGTATTCTTCACAGAACAAGAACAAACACTTTTACAGTACGTATAGTTTCACAGTAGGTACAGAAATACAAGGAAACCTCTAATAGCAAAATCAGTCTTGAGAAAGAAGAATGGAAAGGCAAGAATCCACCTGCCTGTTTTCAAAATATAATAAAAAAACTAGTCATTAAGACAGTAGCAAAAAGATATAAATCTAAACCAGTGGAAATATTGAAATTTCAGCTTTAGCAGCAGTCCTTCCAATGAACACCAAGGACTGATCTCCTTTAGAATGGACTGGTTGGATCCCCGTTCAGTCCAAAGGACTCTCAAGAGTCTTCACCAACACCAGTGTCCAAAAAACATCAATTCTTTGGTATTCAGCTTTCTTCACAGTCCAACTCTCACTGACCCCTGAAAAACCATAGCCCTGACTAGATGTTCCTTTGTTGGCAAAGTAATGGCTCTGCTTTTCAATATGCTATTTAGGTTGGTCATAATTTTCCTTCCCAGGAGTAAGCATCTTTTATTTTCATGGCTGCAATCACCATCTTCAGTGATTTTCAGCCCCCCCCCCCAAAAAAAAAAAAAAATCTAACCCTTTTTTCACTGTTTCCCATCTATTTCCCATGAAGTGATGGGACCAGATGCCCTGATCTTTGTTTTCTGAATGTTTAGCTTTAAGGCAGCTTTTTAACTCTCCTTTTTGACTTTCACCAAGACGCTTTTTAGTTCCTTTTCACTTTCTGCCATAAGGGTGGTGTCATTTGCATATCTGAGGTTATTGATATTTCTTCCGGCAATCTTGATTGCAGCTTGTGCTTCTTCCAGCCCAGCGTTTCTCAAGGTGTATTCAGCATATAAATTAAATCAGCAGAATGACAATATACAGCCTTAATGTATCATTTTTTCTTCCTATTTGGAACCAGTCTGTTGTTCCATGTCCAGTTCTAGGAAACCTCTAATATCAAAATCAATCTTGAGAAAGAAGAATGCAAATGACAGAATAACCTACATGACTTCAGAATGTACTACAAAACTACAGTCCTCAAGGCAGTAGCACAAAGGTAGAAATCTAGATAAATGGAACAAAATAGAATGTCTAGAGAAAAGTCCATGTACCTATGAACATCTTAATTTTGACAAAGTGAAGTAAAGAGAAGTAAATTCGCTCAATTGTGTCTGACTCTTTGCAACTTTGTGGACTGTAGCCTATCAGGCTCATCAGTCCATGAGATTTTCCAGACAAGAGTCCTGGAGTGGGTTTCCATTTCCTTCTCCAGGGGATCTTCCTGACCCAGGGATCAATCCCACATTGTAGGCAGATGCTTTATCATATGAACTACGAGGGAAGCCCTATGAGGCAAGAATATCCAATGGAGAAAAGACAATCTCTTTAACAAGTGGTGCTGGGAATAAATGATCAACCAGCTGTAAAAGAATGAAACCACAATCATTCCTATCACCATATGCAAAACTAAATTAAAAATGAATTTAGTATAAAGCATCAGGCTCTATACCAATGAGTCAGTTATTCACATTAGGTGGCCAAAATATTCAAGTTCCAGTTTCAGCATCAGCACTTCCAATCAATACTCAGGACTGATTTCCTTTAGAATTGACTCCTTTCTTCTCATTGCAAACCTAGGGGCTCTCAAGAGTCTCAAGAATCTCAAGACTTTCCCACACAACATTTCAATAGCATCGATTCTTTAGAGGTCAACTTTCTTTAAAATCCAGTTCTCACCTCTGTACATAGATTTGACTAGA
Source organism: Budorcas taxicolor (assembly GCF_023091745.1). Lineage (NCBI taxonomy): Eukaryota > Metazoa > Chordata > Mammalia > Artiodactyla > Bovidae > Budorcas > Budorcas taxicolor. The sequence continues at coordinate 6,249,016 of NC_068936.1, read as the reverse complement.
CTTACCTTTGCCTGCTTTATAATGTGCTCTCTAGCCTGGTTGTAACTTTCCTTCTAAGGAGAAAGCATATTTAAATTTCATGACCAAAGTCATCATCTGCAGTGATTTGGGACCTTTCCCCCAATTGTTTCTCATTGTTTCCCCATATTTATGTCATAAAGTGATGGGGTACTGGATGCCATGATTCTCATTTGAATGTTGAGTTTTCAGTCACATTTTTTACTTTTTGTCACTTTCCTCAAGAGGCTCTGTAGCTCTTTTCATGTTCTGCCATATGAATTCTATCATCTGCATATCTGAGATTACTGATATTTCTGGAAGCAACCTTGATTGCAAACTCTGTTTCATCCAGTGTGATATTTTGTATGATTAACTCCACAAGTAAGTTCAATAAAGAGAGTGACAATATGCAGCCTTAGCATACTCCTTTCCCAACTCAAAACCAGTCTGTTGTTCCATGTCCTTTTTTGACTGTTGATTCTTGACCTGCAAACAGATTTCTCGGAAGCATGTAACATGATCTAGTAGTCCCATGTTTTGAAGAATTTTCCACGTTTTGTTGTAATCTGCACAGTCAAAGTCTTTGGCATTGTCAAATAGGAGTAGATGCTTTCCTGGTGTTCTCTTGCTTTTTTGAGACCCACCAGGTGTTGGCAATTTGATCTTGGATTCCTTTGCCCTTTCTAAATCGAACTTCAACTTCTGAAAGCTCATGATTCATATTCTATTGTAGCCTGGCTTGGGGGCATTTTGAGCAGTACATTGCGAGTGTGTGAGATGTGTGTGATTAACCAGTAGTTTTCAAATTCTTCTAATTGCCTGTTTTTGCACTGGAATGAAAACCAACTGTTTCCAGTAGTGTGGCCACAGCTGAGTGTTCCAAATCTGCTGGCATGTCGGGAGGGCAGCATATTCACAGCATCATCTTTTAGAATTTGCAATAGCTCAACAGAATTCGATCAACTCCACTAGCTGTGTTTGTAGTTATGCTTCCTAAGTTCCACTTGACTTCTCATTCTAGGACATTTGGTTCTGGGTGAGTGATCACTTCATTGTGGTTAACTGGGTCATGAATATATTTTGTGCATAATTCATCTGTATACTCTTGCCACCTCTTCTTAATAGTTTCTGCTTCTGTTACATCTGTACCATTTCTCTCCTTTATTGTGTCCCTCTTTGCATGAAATTTTCCCTTTGTATCCTTGATTTTTTTAAAAGATCTGTAATCTTTCCTATTCTACTTATTTCCTCTATTGTTTTGCAATGATAAATGAGGAAGGTTTTATTTCTTCTTTCTATTCTTTAGGTCTCTGCATTCAAATGTGTATAGTTTTCCTATTCTCCTTTTCGTTTAGCTTCTTTCCTCTTCTCAGCACTTTGTAAGCCCTCATCACTCTGCCATTGTGCATTTCTATTTCATGAGGATGATCTTAATCACTGCATCCTGTACAGTGTCACAAACCTACACCCATAGCTCTTCAGTTATTCTATCAGATAGAATCACCTGAATCTGTTTATCCCTTCCACTCTATAATCATAAGGGGTTTGATTTTACATGTAAAAATATATTAATTCCCTATTTCATGTAGGGAAATTTTCACCCAGGCTTTCATCAAAGAAATGCAGAAAACTCTATGTTATTCAGGAAATGCATGAAATATAGCTGTTCGGTGTTTGCCTGTTTAGCTCAGATCTTTATTTCTGAATCATTGAAAATTATCTTGTGTACAAATCTTGACAAATTTCATATGTGACTAGTTGAGATTTCATATTTCATATGAGAACATTTCTCCCAAGAAATATGATTTCACACACTGAATTCCAAGTCTCATATCAGAAGACCTTCACTCAAACTTTCTTGATGGAAATGTAGATAATTTCATAGGTCAAGCATGGAAATCTGTCGGCAAATTTAATATTTCTTGTTGGGAAATTAATGAAATATTTTCAAGTTTTAATAGTATACAGTCTTTACCATATAAGAAGGAAAGACAGCACAAAGATTTTCAAATGTGAAATATGAAAAAAAAAAAAAAATCCCATATTAAATGTGAGAAAACCTGTGACCATGCTTTGATATGTGAAAAAGACTTTTTCGTTTTTCCTATTAAAGAATCTGCATCTATATTTTCATAACTCTAATGGGAAAAATTCCACATTTTATGCAAAAACTTTGGGGTCCATACTTTCATGTGGGGTGTACAAAGAATTCAATATTTCAAGTTGAAAAAGCTGTCTCCAGATTTGTATGAGTGAATAATAGAGAATTTCATATTTCACATTCTGAAATCTGCATCTAGATTTTCAAAAAAAAATGTCAAAAAAACTTTGATATGATTCAACAAGTGTTTGTGATAGAAACTCCAAAAACTAAACCGAGCAAAAACTACTTCAACTTAACAAAGGCACACAAATCAGAACTACAGTGACCTATCACTTTGCACTATTCCAAAAGGCCATCACTAAAAAGAAATCTACAACAGGGGACTGCCCTGCTGGTCCAGCGGCTGACAGCGTATCCCAATGCAGGGATCCCAGGTCTGGTCTTTGCTCATGGAATTAGATTCCACATGCAGTGACTGAGGTTTGAGGCAACCAAATAAAGCAATTTATATGTATTGCTTATTATATTGACATATATATTATATGTTGACATATATATACAGTCACATAATAATATATGAAGACAATGTTGTGGAGTAAAGAGAATCCTCCTACACTCCTGCACTCTTGTTAGAAATATAAATGAATACTGTAACAATGCTAAACAGTATAGAAGTTAGGTAGATGACCAGGGATAAAACTATTATTTAACCCAACAATCCTATTACTTCACTTATACTCAAAGGAAACCTTAATGCAAAATAGATATGTATTCCAGTAACCATTGCAACAGCATTTACAGGAGCCAATAAAGGGAAGTAACCTCAGTGTCCCTCAAACGAAGAATGTATAAAGAATCTATGGTACCTACACAGGACGAAAAATTACTCACCCATAAAGAGGAACAAAGTTGGATTATTTGTAGAGGTGCAGATGAATCTAGGGCCTGTTACACAGTGAAGAAATTAAAAAAAAAAGAGCAATATTGCTTATCACTGCATATAAGTGGAACATAGAAAACAATTGCTGAAGAACCCATTTGAAGGGTAGGAAGAGAGGCAGCCATAGAAAACAGACTTGTGGACATAGTGTGGGAAGGAGAGAACGGAATGAATTGAGCAAATTGCACTGATGTATGTAACATACCAAGTATGTAGCAGATAGCTCTTTCTATGGAGTGCTTCAGTGGAGTGCGTTGTGTGGTAGAAGAGGAGGCCCCAAAGGGAGATGGGAGGATGGCTCAAAAGAGAGTCTCAGCTATATTTACTAACAACTGATTTATTTTGCTGGGGAGCAGAAACTAACACAACATTCCAAGTTAACTATGCTTCAAACTTTAATCATTTTGCTTCAAATAAGAAAGAAAAATCAGTCCTTGGCTGACTTGTGCAAGTGACAAGTGAAGCATTACAGTGCGTGTCAAGTAAAACGTGTACCCAAGACAGCTTTAGTATATATAGACAAAGCAAAAGCAAAAGCAAAAAAAAAAACAAAAAACAAAAAACAGTTAAATACAGAGGTAAGTTAGCCAGAATAATTGAAACTCTACAGTTGTGTCCCCTCACTTCAATACTTTGTCCTTGTTTCTAAAAGTAAAGAAGGACTGTCTAAAAGTAAAGTAAACATATGTGGTTATATGTTTTCATAAATTGTTGTCACCAATTTAAGAAGCCATGAATGCACTCAAGTTTTAATAATTAATAGCAGACCTTTGATTTTCAGAGTTATGCTAAATAGGAATTAGTAAACATTCATTAAAATTGAGGTACTGCACAAGAATCCCTTATATTGCATTTCTAGAATGTGTGCTACAGACTGGGAAAAATGCACAGCCCAAAAGTGGAGAATTATGTTTTCTTCCTCAGGCCTTTCATGCTAATAAGGATTTAATAATGAGAAGCCACCTCTCAAGTATTGTAAAAAGAATGCTCTGAAGAAGGATAGGGGATCCAGGTTTTACAGAAGTTTCAGTACAATGATCAGGTATGGAGAATTTTAATATATTATGGTTAATGAAATAAAAAGTGGACACCACATCCTAAAGAGACTGGAGACAGAAAACAAAATATAAATTTGAAGAATATATCTAATCTTTTGACATACATATACATACACATATACATATACATATACATGTATATGAGTGTGTATATATGTATGTATATGGTTGCCCAGGTAGCACTAGTAATAAGGAACCTGTCTTCTAACTCAGAAGTCATAAGAGATGCAGGTTCAATACATGGGTTAGGAAGATCCCCTGTAACTAAGCATGGCACAGCATTCCAATTTCTTCACCTTGAGAATCCCATGGATTGAGAATACACTATAGTGACAGTCTGTGTGATACAGAGTGTCAGACAGGAGTGTAGTGACTTATCACATGAAATATCACTTAAACGGGTTATCTCACTGTCTCAATATAGAGAGAGTACATGTGCCTTTAACGTGTTACCAATAGCATGCTCAGCAAAAATCTATTCACTCACTCACTTAACTTCAAGCACACAGTTGTTTCTGACTCTTTGAGACCCCATGATTCACAGCAAGTCAGACCTCCCTGTCCATCACAAACTCCCAGAGTTCACTCAAACATATGGCCTTGGAGACTGTGATGCCATCCAGTCATCTAAACCACTGTCGTCCCCTTCTCATCCTGGCCCCAATCTCTCTCAGTATCAGAGACTTTTTCATTGAGTCAACTCTTCGCATGAGGTGGCCAAAGTACTGGAGTTTCAGCTTTAGCATTACTCGTTCCAATGAAAACCCAGGACTGATCTCCTTTAGAATGGACTGGTTGGACCTCCTTGGAGTCCAAGGAACTCTCAAGAGTCTTGTCCAACACCACAGTGCAAAAGCATTGATTCTTCATCAGTCAGCTTTCTTCACAGTCCAACTTTCACATTCATACATGACCAGTGGAAAAAACAGAGCCTTGAGTAAATGGACCTTTGTTGGCAAAGTAATGTCTCTTCTTTTTAATATTCTGTCTGGGTTGAGCATAACATTCTCTCCAAGGAGTAAGCGTCTGTTAATGTTATGGCTGCCATCACCATCTGCAGTGATTTTGGAGCCCCACAAAATAAATCTGACACTGTTTCCACTGTTTCCCCATCTATTTCCCGTAAAGTTATGGCACCAGATGCCATCTTCATTTTCAGAATGTTGACATCTAAGCCAAGTTTTTCACTCTCCTCTTTCACTTTCCTCAAAATGCTTTTTAGTTCCTCTTCAGTTTCTGCCATAAAAGTAATGTCATCTGCATATCTTAGGCTATTGATATTTCTCCCGACAATCTTGATTCTAGCCTGTGTTTCTTCCAACACAGCATTTCTCATGCTGTATTTTGCATACAAATTAAATGAGCACGGTGGCAATATACAGCTGTCCTCCTTTTACTATTTGGGACCAGTCTGTTGTTCGATGTAGAGTTCTAACTTTTGCTTGCGGTCCTGCATATAGGTTTCTGAAGAGGCAGTTTAGGTTGTCTGGTATACCCGTCTCTTTCAGAACCTTCCACAGTTTATTGTGATTCACACAGTCAAAGGCTTTGGCATAGTGCTTTTACGATGGTCCAGCGGATGCTGGCAATTGAATCTATGGTTCCTCTGCCTTTTTTAAAACCAGCTTAAATATCTGGAAGTTCACGGTTCACGTATTGCTGAAGACTGGTTTGGAGAATTTTTAGCATTACTTTACTAGCATATAAGATCAGTGCAATGTATTCAAGTTGTGGCATTCTTTGCATTGCCTTTCTTTTGGAATGGAATTCAGACTGACCTTTTCCAGTCCTGTCGCTACTGCTGAATTTTCCAAATTTGCTGGCAATTTGAATGCAACAGTTTCATAGCATCATATTATGAAATTTGAAAGAGCTTAACTGGAATTCCATCACCTCCACTAGCTTTGTTTATAGTGATTCTTTCTAAGGCCCATTTGACATCACATTCTAGGATGTCTGGCTCTAGGAGAGCAATCATTCCATCGTGAATATTTGGGTCGTGGAAATCTTTTCTGTATAGTTCTTCTGTGTATTCTTGCCACCTCTTCTTAATGTCTTCTGCTTCCTTTTGGTCCATTCCATTTCTGTCCTTTATTGAGCCTATCTTTGCATGAAATATTCCCATGGCATTTCTAATTTTCTTGAAGAGATCTTTAGTCTTTCCCATTCTGTTGTTTTCCTCTCTTTCTTTGTATTGATTGCAGAGGAAGGCTTTCTTATCCCTTTTTGCTATTCTTTGGAAATCTGCATTCAGATGCTCATATCTTTCGTTTTCTCCTTTGTTTTTCACAGTTCTTCTTTTCATAGCTATTTGTAAGGCCTCCTCAGACAGCCATTTTGCTTTTTTTGCATTTCTTTTCCATGGGAATGGTCTTGATCCCTGTCTCCAATACAATGCCAGGAACCTCCGTCCATAATTCATCAGACACTCTATCTATTAGTTCTAGTCCCTTAAATCTATTTGTCACCTTCACTGTATAATCATAAGGGATTTAATTTAAGACATATTTGAATGGTCTAGTGGTTTCCCCTTCTTTCTTGAATTTAAGTCTGAATGTGTCAATAAGTAGTTCATGATCTGAGCCACAGTCAGCTCTGGGTCTCATTTTTTGCTGACTGTATACAGCTTCTCCATTTTTGGCTGCAAAGAATATAATCAATCTGATTTTGGTGTTGACCATCTGGTGATGTCCATGTGGAGATTCTTTTATGTTGTTGGAAGAGGGTGTTTGCTATGGCTGGTACATTCTCTTGGCAAATCTCTATTAGCCTTTGCCCTGCTTCATTCTGTAATTCAAGGCCAAATTTTCTCTTAGCCTGGTGTTTCTTGACTTCCTACTTTTGCATTCCATTAACCTCTAATGAAAAGGACATCCTTTTTGAGTGGTACTTCTAAAAGGTCTTGTAGGTCTTCATAGAACCGTTCAACTTCACCTTTTTCAGCAATACTGGTTGGCACATAATTTTGGATTACTGTGATATTAAATGGTTTGCCTTGGAAACAAAGAGAAATCACTCTATCATTGTTATGATTGCATCCAAGTACTTTATTTCAGACTCTTATGTTGACAATGATGGCCACTGTCTTTCTTCTAAGGGCTTCCTGCCCACAGTAATAGATATAATGGTCATCTGAGTTAAATTCCTCCATTCTAGTCCATTTTAGTTCACTGATTACTAGAATATCGACATCCACTCTTGCTGTCTGCTGTTTCACCACTTCCAATGGCCTAGATTCAGTGACCTGACATTCCAGGTTCCTATGTGCTATTGCTCTTTACAGCATCAGACCTTACTTCTATCAACAGTCATATCCACCAATGTTTATTGTTTTTGCTTTGGCTCAATCCCTTAATTCTTTCTGGAGTTATGTCTCCACTGATCTCTGGTAACATATTTAGCACTTACCAATCTGTTCAGTTCACTTCAATTCACTTCAGTCACTTCGTCGTGTCTGACTCTTTGCAACCCCATGAATTGCACAATGCCAGGGCTCCCTGTCCATCACCAACACCCAGAGTTCAATCAAACTCATGTCCATTGAGTCAGTGATGTCATCCAGACATCTCATCCTCTAGCGTCCCCTTCTCCTCCTGCCCCCAATCCCTCCCAGCATCAGAGTCTTCTCCAATAAGTCAACTCTTCGCATGAGGTGGCCAAAGTACTGGAGTTTCAGCTTCAGCATCATTCACTCCAAAGAAATCCCAGGGCTGATGTCCTTCAGAATGGACTGGTTGGCTCTCCTTGCAGTCCAAAGGACTCTCAAGAGTCTTCTCCAACACCACATTTCAAAAGCATCAATTCTTCATTGCTCAGCTTTCTTCACAGCCCAACTTTCACATCCATACATAACCACTGGAAAAACCATAGCGCTGGCTAGACAGACTATTGTTGGCAAAATAATGTCTCTGCTTTTGAATATGCTATCTGGATCAGTCATAACTTTTCTTCCAAGGAGTGTCTTTTAATGACATGGCTGCAGTCACCACTTGTATAGTACAGTAGAAAAAATATCCTGTTCTATGGGCTTATTTACAAACAATGAGATAAAAAATTCAACCTCTCTTTTTATGAATCTCTTCTTTTTTTTCCATTAAAAAAATTTTTTTAGTCACTCTATTATTCTAGCAATTTGACTGTTTCATGTAGCTTGAGACTTTTCTTTCCATAAGTACATGTCCTAAATATCTAAATTCCTTCTTATCAGTATGTTTATTAGCAATGGCATCTTATTCTCATTTCAGTAACTAAATCTCTTTTTGTTTGTTTAGTTAATCTAATTTTCTTTTTACTAATTTTGCGTCATGTTCAATTTTCTATATTATTTTTCTAATTACATTAACTTTTATCCATACTAATATTTGTTGATTTCCTCTTTTTCTTTGCTGTCAGTGTATATATTTTTTTTTTCCCCAGCTTCTGAAGAAAAGATTAGCTTCTTCCCAGGACTGGAGAGCTTTCTTTTTATGTAACTTTAAATATATATGTGTTTTTCTTCTGCTTCTTCTGATGACATGCTACATTGTGTTTTCAGTTTGAATTACCTCAGAATATGCACTCACTTCCCCTGTGAATTATCATTTGCCTCATCAGGCCCTTCCAAATATGCTGTTTAATTTTCCACACATTACAGTTTTTAAGTTTTCCACCCACTGTTGATTCCATTTACATGGTTTGGATGCCAGAGACCATACTTGATATGATTTACATTATTAATGGTTATTCCATTGCTTAATGTAAACCCAATTATCAGGAATGTTCTAGAGATTATTCCATGTGCAGTTGAAACAGATGTGTATCCTTCTGTTCATTTTGGTTGAAATGTTCTGCACATCTGTGTTGGGTCCACTGGTTTGTCCTATCGTTTAGGTTTCGTCTTCCCTCAGTGGTCTTATCTTCTTCTTGAATTGTTTGAATATTTATTCCTGGATATTTATTCTTGGACTATAATTCTTGCGCATGTTTTGCAGTTTTTACACTTCATGTTGGCCTAAAAGCAGAGAAATCATTCAAATATTAATAACTGTAACTCTTTGATGGTGTGAACTTATGTGTGTGTGTAATATACTTATATATCATTAATAAAACATAATATGAAAAATATATAATTAGTATAACCATTGGAATGACTGATGCTGAAGATGCAACTCCAACATTTGGCAACCTGATGTAAAGAACCAACTCATTTGACAAGACTCTGGCAAGAGTATGCATTGATTATTCCTTCTTGATTCTTCTTTATTTTTTCTAGATGCATGGTAAATGTGCTTTTTTATTCTTATCCAGACCTCCAGTGTATTATTTACTGGCAACTATTAGCTTTCAAAATTTGGGTCATCTCTATTCTCATTATTCTGAATTAGTTTTCAGGAAAACATCCTATCTCTTCATCTTTTGTTTGTTTTGGTGGGTTTTTATCATGTACCTTCACCAGGTACATCTTTCTATCCCTTTTAATTTTGTTTATATTGCTATGGTTTGGGTCCCCTTTCTGCAGGCTGGAGGATTATGGATCCAATATGTTGTAGAACCTGATCTTTGTGGGTGGGATTGGACTAGTAGGTTTTCAAGGTTTTATGTTTGGGATATTTTGTGCCTGTGGTCTGTCAGGTGGAGCTGGATCACTTGTCTATGAAGTGCAATGAATTTTCCTGGAATGTGCTTTGTGCGCTCTGTGAGTTTGGCATGGTTTCAGGTAGCACCTTTTATAATATTCATTTTTGTGTTTCTGCTTTGCTGGACAATAGGTGTGGTTTGTCTTGCACTGAAATTGCTGGCCTCAGCCTGGGGCTTCATTCCCATGTAGGCATGGAGCCTTTTGAATGTGCTTCACTTTTAATGTTCCTTGGGTCAGGAGTTCAACAATGATCTAAAGATCTGGATTTGACCTCATGGTCTCTGGGTTTGGGTCCCTGAGTTACAGAAGCATCAAGAATTCTGCATCCTCAAAACGAAAAACAAAACCTAAGGCTGATGGTGAAGCAAAGGGATTCACAGAGTTATATGGAACACAGCAAAATGAGGAGGAACATAGATGTTTCTAGGAGGAGAAGGGAGAGTAAAATGGTAAGAGAGCAATCAACTCAGGTATTAAATCCGTAAGTGAAAATAGATTCTAAACATAGAATTCTTAAAGGTATAAATGTTTATTAATGATTACGCACCTAGAATAGAATTTAACAAACTACGATTATTGGGGAAAAAAAAAAAGATAGAAGTCACAAAAATTCTCAAACTTGTAATGAAGTATTTGGAAATGAAAGTAAAGAAGTGATAAGGAAAGAAAAATATTTAATTAAAAACAAAAATTGAAAATGATAAAGAATAATCTAACAATTTATCTTGAGTTGCTGTGAGTTTAGTGGTGTCAGGTCATCATCTTTTTCCTGCTTCTACGTGTTGTCAAAAGCTTGAACTTGGACTATCTCTTCATGGCTGCTCCAGCCAGGAAAGCTGTTGCTCCTTACCTTGGAATCGGGGTTTCTCCTCACAGCTGCTGCTCCTGATCCTGAAGGCGGAGTAGCACCTCTTGGCACACCTGTGCCCACGCAGCCACCGCTTCTTGGACTCAGTTATTCTCTGTCTCAGTTATTTACTGTTGGTTCCTTCCAGGCTGTGGTTAATCTCATCCATTGCATTGATTATTACTGCTTGCCTCTTCTTTATTTCTTCTAGATCTATGGTACACATGTTTATTTCTTCTCATTCCAAGACTCCAGTGTATTTACTGGCATCTCTTCTTAGCTTTCAAGATTTTGGTCATCATTACTCTCATTATTCTGAATTCTTTCTCAGGAAAACTCCTTATTTCAGTTGTTTTCTGTGTGTGTGTGTGTGTGTGTGTGTGTGTTTCATTTACCTTTACCAGCTGCATATTTCTCTCCCGTTTCATTTTGCCTCCATTGCTGTGGTTTGCGTTCCCTTTCTGTAGGCTGGAGGGTTATGGCTGCACTGTATTGTGCAAACTCCCATTGTGGGTGGGATGGGACCAGTGACTTGTCAAGGTTTAATGCTTCACAGAATTTGTGTCTGTGCGGTGGCAGGAAGATCTGTATCTCTTCTCTCTGAAGTGCAATGAATTGTCTGTGGATTGTGCTTTGGGGTACTTGTGGGATTGCTATGGCTTCATGTGCCCTCTATTTATGGTTTTCACTGTTGTGTATCTGCTTTGCTGGAGAATTACTGTGAGTTCTCTTGTACTGAACTTGCTGCTTCAAGTGTGGAGATTGCTTTCCATTTAGACACGGAAACTCTGGTGTGTGCGCTTATTCTTATATGATCCTTGAGGTAAGAAGTTCAGTGTTTATCTAAAGTTTTGCAATTGATGTCCTGGCCTCTGGGGTTCTGTTCATCAGTTTACAGTAGCATCAAAAAGCCACATACTCACAATACAGAAGATAAAACCCAAGCTTAATTGTTGCACAACTCACCTCATCCAGAAAGAATAAAAGGGATTCACAGAGTTCCAGACAGCAGATAAAAGGGAGGAGGGAGTAAGAAGTGTCTAGGAGAAGATATGGGAGAGTTAAAAGGGGAGAGAGCAATTAATTCAGGAAACAAAATCCTACATGAAATCAGATCCTAATGATTTTGTACCTAAAGTTACAACATTGATAACAATATTCTGAAATCAAGTATAAAGGACCAATAATAAAAATCAGACTCATTTAAGTAATGTAAAAAAAGTACAACAGAGACCAGATCCATTCTCATATATATATAAATAGTGTTTAAAATAGATTTATGGGTTTTTTGTTTGTTTGTTTGTTTGTTTCAAAAGGTAGTAATAGTCAATAGAAAAAAAAAGTTTAGGGTACAATAAAAGCCTGACATTGTTAAATGTTGAAATAATATAGAAATAGATTTCAGAATATCAAAGAAGTTGTGTGCTTTTTGGTGTCAGTACAGTCTCATATAATCACTTGTTGAAGTGTGTATATGTTGCCAAAGGCTCCCATTGTCCTTCAATTGAGCAGTATTGACATTAATTGCAGACTTATTCTGTTGACCAAACTTCTGGTTTGGTTTCTGCTTCTTTGTTTACATTTCCTTCTTTTATTTGAAAGCCTCTCCTTATCTGGTTTTCAACATAAAACGAGGGTGTGGTAACCTCTTATTCGACTTCATTTGCTCTGTGTTTTGGCGGTGAGATGGGACACAGAAAAAAAAAAAAAAAAACACAAACCTCTGGGATATGTGTGGGTGCTTGAGGTGGAATGATTACATTGAGCTTGCCACTGGTATATGTGACATGTACTTTCTAGGTCCACTCTGCTCAGCCTTCCAGTTGATACATGACAGCACTGTCCCAAGTGGGACCTGTGTTTCACGCACTTCCCAGCCAATTAGGCACTAAAGTGCTCAGCAGGGGCAGTAACCACGATTGTCTATGTGCTTTGTGCTGTTTGCAAGTCCAAAATCTTGGGTGACTGGTTGGAGGGCAAGGCACAGTCACAGGTGGGCTGTGCCTCTTATCCAGCTCTCTAGTCTCTGACACTCAGTGTGCTGTCTGTGCCAGAGTATACAATCTCAGATGTGCCATGTGTCTCCTCAGTGTAGCTGACCCAAGGCTATCATGACCCTGCCCTATGTAAACTGTCCATGAACCCAGGAACTAATCATTAGCAACTGTCAACAAGCTTAGAGCTTGGTAGGACATGTCTCTGGGGCCAAGATACCAGTAACCTATTTCCTTCTGCTTCTGGCAGTTGTGCACATCATTCCTCTCTCACTTCGTGGAGGAAAGTGTCTCAAATGGAAGCTAGTTGGTCTCCTTTGGTATTTTCTAGTGCACAGTTTCCTGTTCTGTGAGTGTGCCATGGTGGACAAGAAACAAAAACAAAAACAACAACAAAAATAATGTGGAAGTGGGCAGGAAGCTGAATCCCTATAGCATGAAGCAACAGAAGTTTCATCATCAAAGATTTATTTTGAAATATTTGGTGCCAGAAATTTAATGTGATGAAATAAAATTTTACATCCTGAATTATGGAGAAGTGATTTTGATATACACAACATATAATCTCAATGTTCAGCTAGCCAGAGGAGCCCGACTATGATCTATGCACAGTGCATTGGGCATCTGTTTTACACATTAAGTGGGTAGCTGTTATCCCAAATGAAGCTAGCTGACCACTGTGCATGTGTTTCTCACATGTTCCTATGTTATTATAGACTTGAATGTTTAAAATTGTATCCAACGTGAAGGGGGTCGGTCCTAAGATGGAAGAGGTAAAGGATGGGGAGACCACATTCTCCCCTACAATTCATCCAAAGAACATTTCAGCATTGAGTTAATTCCACAAAACAAATTCCCAATGCCAGCACAGAACATCAGGTGCCCAGAAAAGCAGCCCATTGTCTGTGAAAGGAGGTAGGAAAAATATAAATGATATAAAAAATATAAGAAAATAGAGACAAAAGAGCTTGGCATGGAGCTCAGTTCCTGGGAAGGGAGTCTTAAAATAGAAGTTTCCTAACACCTGTAAATATTCTTACTGCCGAGTTTGTAGCGAGCCTTGGAACTACAGAGGGCAACATAACCATGAGGAAAAATAAATAAACAATTAAAAACCACAGATTACATGCCCAATGGTAACTCCCCCAGCGGAGAAGCAGCAGAGATGCCAGCATCCGCCACTAGCAAGTGGGGGCTGGTCAGGGACTTTAAGCCAACTTTTTCACTGTCCTCTTTCACTTTCTTCAAGAGGCTTTTTAGTTCCTCTTCACTTTCTGCCATAAAGGTGTTTTCATCTGCATATCTGAGGTTATTGATATTTCTCCTGGCAATCTTGATTCCAACTTGTGTTTCTTCCAGTCCAGTGTTTCTCATGATGTACTCTGCATATAAGTTAAAGGAGTAGGGTGACAATATACAGCCTTGACACACTCATTTCCCTATTTGGAACCAGTCTGTTTTTCCATGTCCAGTTCTAACTTTTGCTTTCTGACCTACTTGCAGATTTCTCAAGAGGCAGGTTAGGTGGTCTGGTATTCCCATCTCTCTCAGAATTTTCCACTGTTTATTGTGATCCACACAGTCAAAGGCCTTGGCATAGTCAATAAACTTATCAATAATTTCCTTAAACGTAAATGGGTTGAATGCCTCAATCAAAAGACAAAGATTGGTTTAATGGATTCAAAAAAAAATTAAAAAGACACTTCTTATATATGTTTTCTAAAAGAGATTCATCTCCAAACAAGGGACTCATACAGACTGAAAGTTAAGGGCTGCAAAAAGATATCACTCGCAAATGGAGACCAAAAGAAAACAGAAGTAGCAGCACTCATATCAGATAAATTAGACTTTAAACAAAGACTGTGAAAAGAGACAAAGAAGGGCACCACATGATGATCAAAGGATCAATTCAAGAAGAAGATATAACAAGTATAAATATATATATACCTATCATAGGAGCACCACAATGTGTAAGACAAATGCTAACAAGTATAAAAGGGGAAATTCATAATAATACAGTATTAGTGGAAGACTTTAATAACCACACTTGTACCTATGGATAGATTAACTAAACAGAAAATGAATAAGGAAATAAACTTTAAATGATGCAATAGACCAGTTTGACCTAATTGATATCTACAGGACATTTCACCCCAAAACAATGAATTTCACCTTTTTCTTAAGTGCACACAAGAATTTTCTCCAGGATAGGTCACATCCTGGGCCATAAATCTAGCCTTGGTTAATTAAAAAAAAAAAAAATTGAAATCATTCCAAGCATCTTTTCTGACCACAATGCAGTTAAGATTAGATCTCAGTTACAGGAGAATAACTATTCAAAATTCCAACAAAGGAGGCTGAACAACACGCTGCTGAATAACCAGCAAATCACAGAAGAAATCAAAATTAATAACTAAATCAAAATATGCATAGAAACGAATGAAAATGAAAACCCAACAACCCAAAACCTGTGGGACACTGTAAAAGCAGTGCTAAGGGTAAGGTTCATAGCAATGCAGACAATCTCAAGAAACTAGAAAAAAGTCACATAAATTACCTAATTCTACACTTAAAGCAACTAGAAAAGGAAGAAATGAAGAATCCTGGGATTAGTAGAAGGAAACAAATCTTAAAAGGCAAAAATAAACACAAAAGAAACAAAGGAGACCATAGGAAAAATCGGCAAAGCCCAAAGCTGGTTCTTTGAGAGGATAAATAAAATTGACAACCCATTGAAAGGTTGTTGTTGAATCACGATCCCAGGATTCTTGGCCCTTGGAGAAGAATTCAATCCGAGGTCAGAGACAAGGCCTGATTGCTCAGAGCTTTTGTGTAATAAAGTTTTATTAAAGTATAAAGGAGATAGAGAAAGCTTCTGACATAGGCATCAGAAGAGGGTAGAAAGAGTAACCCCTTGTTAGTGTTAGCAATGAAGTTATATACTCTCCAGTGAATCCAAATAATGTCTGGAGGTTGTCAAGACTTCAGCAGACCTACTTTCATAATTTACATTTCAAGATAACAAAATTACCCAGAAGGCTTAATCCAGACTGTCCTCAGGCAGAATACATTATTGTTATATAATCCTAAATCCAGAGACTGTCCTCAGGCAACATACCTTATTGTTATATAATCCTAAGGAATGTAGAGAAGGAAAAAAGTTTGTCCTTTCTTCCTTTTTGAGAATTCCAGACCCCTCTCTCCTTGGAGACCACTAGACTTCTTATCAACCTGTCTAAAAAATGACTCTCTCAACATTGGCCAGACTCATCAAGAAACAAAGGTAGAAAAATCAAATCAATAAAATTAGAAATGAAAATAGAGAGATCACAACAGAGAACACAGAAATACAAAGGAACATGCGACTACTATCAGCAATTATATGCCAATAAAATGGACACCTTAGAAGAAATGGACAAATTCTTAGAAAAGTACAACTTTTCAAAACTGAGCCAGGCATAAATAATCTAAACAGACCCATCAAAAGCACAGAATATAAAACTGTGATCAGAAATCTTCCAGCAAACAAAAGCCCTGGTCTAGATGGCTTCAAGACTGAATTCTAAAAAGAATAAAATTAAATTAAATTAAAGGAAAGCTAACACCTGTCCTACTCAAATGCTTCCAGAACATTTCAAAGGAAGGTATTCCAAACTCATTCTATGAGGCTACCTTCACCCTAATACAAAATCTGACAAAAAATGCCGAAATAAAAAAAAAAAAAAAAAAAAAAAAAAAGAAAAGAAAAGAAAACAACAGGTCAATATCACTGATGAACATAGATGCAAATATCCTTAACAAAATTCTAGCAACCATAATCCAAAAACACATTAAAAAGATCATACATCGTGACCAAGTGAGCTTTATCCCATGGATGCAAGGATTCGTCAATATCTGCCAATCAATCAATGTAGTACACCACATTGACAAACTGAAAACTAAAAGTCACATAATTATCTCAATAGATAAAGAGAAAGCCTTTGACAAATTTCAACATCCAATTATGATAATAACCCTCCAGAAAGCAGGAATAGAAGGAGCATACCTCAACATAATAAAAGCTATATATAACGAACGCACAGCAAACATGATCCTGAATGGTGAAAAACTGAAAGCATTTCCCCTAAAGTCAGGAACAAGATAAGGGTGCCCACTTACACCACTAGCATTCAACATAGTTTTGCAAGTATTGGCTGCAACAATTAGAGCAGAAAAAGAAATAAAAGGAATTCAAATTGGAAAAGAAAAAGTAAAACTATCACTGTTTGCAGGTGACATGATCCTCTACACAGAACACCTCAAAGACTCCACCAGAAAATTGCTAGAGCTAATGAATGAATATATTGAAGTGGCAGGATATAAAATCAACACAGAGAAATTCCTTGCATTCCTATACATTAATAATGAAAAAATAGAAAGAGAAATTAAGGAAACAATTCCATTCACCATTGGAACAGAAAGAATAAAATATTTAGTAATATATCTACCTAAAGAAACAAAAGACCTATATATAGGAAACTATAAAATACTGGTGAAAGAAATCAAAGAGGACACTGACAGATGGAGAAATACACTATGCTCATGGATCGGAAGAGTCAACGTAGTGAAAATGAGTACACAACCAGAAGCAATCTATAGATTCAATGCAAGCCCTATCAAGCTACCAATGGTATTTTTCACAGAGCTAGAACAAATAATTTCACAATTTATATGGAAATGAAAAAAAAAAAAAAAAACCACAAACAAACTTCCAATAGTTACAGCAATCTTGAGAAAGAAGAATGGAACTGGAGGAATTAACTTGCCTGACTTCAGGCTCTATTATAAAGCCATCAAGACAGTATGGTAGTGGCACAAAGACAGAAATATAGATCAGTGGAACCAAATGGAAAGCCCAGAGCACACACCTGTTGATACTTTATCTTTGACAAAGAAGCAAGAATATACAATGGAGAAAAGAAAATATCTTTAACAAGTGGTGCTGGGAAAACTGGTCAACCACTTGTAAAAGAATGAAAGTTGACACTTTCTAACACCACACACAAAAATAAACTCAAAATGGATTAAAGATCTAAATGTTAAGTCTGAAACTATAAAGCACCTAGAGGAGAACATAGGCAAAATATTCTTTGACATAAATCACAGCAGGATCCTCTAAAACCCACCTCCCAGAATATTGCAAATAAAAGCAAAAATAAGCAAATAAACAATTAAAAGTAAGCTTCTACACAACAAAGGTGGAGAAGGAAATGACAACCCACTACAATATTCTTGCTTAAAAAATTCTAAGGATGGAGAAACCTGGTTGGCTACAGTCCATGGGGTCACAAAGAGTTGAATATGACTGAGTGAGTTCATGACGACACAACAAAGGAAACTATAAGCAAGGTGAAAAGACAGCCTTCAGAATGGGAGAAAATAATTGCAAGAGAAGAAATTGCCTCTTGAGGAATCTGTATGCAGGTCAGTAGGCAACATTTAGAACTGTACATGGAACAACAGACTACTTTAAAATAGGAAAAATAGTATGTCAAAGCTACATATTTTCATCCTGCTTGTTTAACTTATATGCAGAGTACATCATGAGAAACACTGGGATGGAAGAAGTACAAGCTGGAATCAACATTGCAGGGAGAAATATCAATAACCTCAGACATGCAGACAACACCACCCTTATGGCAGAAAGTGAAGAGGAACTAAAAAGCTTGTTGAAGAGAGTGAAAGAGAAGACTGAAAATGTTGGCTTAAATTTCAACATTCAGAAAACGAAGATCAGAGCATCTGGTCCCATCACTTAATGGGAAATAGATGGGAAAACAGTGGAAACAGTGTCAGCCTTTATTTTTTGAGCTTCAAAATAATGACAGATGATTATTGCAGACATGACATGAAAAGACACTTATTCCTTGGAAGGAAATTTATAACCAACCTAGATAGCATATTCAAAAGCAGAGACATTACTTTACCAACAAAGGTCCGTCTAGTCAAGGCTATGGTTTTTCCAGTAGTCCTGTATAGATGTCAGAGTTGGACTGTGGAGAAAGCTCAGCGTCGAGGAATAGATGCTTTTGAACTGTGATTTAGAGAAGAGTCTTGAGAGTCCCTGGGACTACAAGGAGATCCAGCCAGTCCATTCTAAAGAAAATCAGCCCTGGTGTTTCTTTGGAAGGAATGATGCTGAAGCTGAAACTCCAGTACTTTGCCCACCTCATGCAAAGAGTTGAGTCATTGGAAAACTCTGATGTTGGGAGGTATTGGGGGGAGAAGGAGAAGGGGATGACAGAGGATGAGATTGCTGGATGACATCACCAACTCGATGCATGTGAGTTTGAGTGAACTCCAGGAGTTGGTGATGGACAGTGAGGGGTGGTGTACTGCAATCAATGGGGTCGCAAACAGTCAGATATAACTGAGCGACTGAACTGAACTGAAGCAACTGACAAAGAATTAATCTCAAAAAATATGCAAGCAACTTCTGAAGCTCAATTACAGGAAAATAAATGGTCCAATGAAAAAAAGGCCCAAAGGACTAAACCGACATGTCCCCAAAGAAAACATACAAATGTCTAAAAACACGTGATAAGATGCTCAACATAACTCATTATCAGAGAATGCAAATCATAACCACAATGAGGCACCATTTCTTGCCAGTCAGAATGGCTGCTCTCCTAATGTCTACAAGCAAGAAAATCCTGGAAAAGATGTGGAGAAAAGAAAATATTCTTACAGTGCAACCTAGTACAGCCATTTTGGAGAACACTGTGGAGATCCCTTAAAAAAAAAACAAAACAAAAAACTGTAAATAGAACTGCCAAACGACCCAGCAATCCCACTGCTGGCCATACACACTGAGGAAACCAAAATTGAAAGAGACACATGTACCCCAATGTTCATCGTAGCACTGTTTCTAATAGCCCGGACATGGAAGCAACCTAGATGCCCATCAGCAGACGAATTGATAAGAAAGCTGTGGTACAGATACACAATGTAGTATTACTCAGACATTAAAAATAATGCATTTCAATCAGTTCTAATGATGTGGATGAAACTGAAGCTTGTTATACTGAGTGAAGTTAGCCAGAAAGAAATGCACTAATAGAGTGAACTAACACATATATGTGGAATTTAGGAAAATGGTAAAGATAACCCTTCATGTGAGACAGCAAAAGTGACACAGATGTATAGAACAGTTTTTGGACTCTGTGGGAGAGGGCGAGGGTGGGATGATTTGGAAGAATGGCACTGAAACGTGTATATTATCATATATCAAATGAATTCCTAGTCCGCATTCAATGCATGATACAGGATGTTTGGGGCTGGTGCACTGGAATAACCAGAGGGATGGTATGAGGAGGGAGGTGGAAGGGAGGTTCAGGATGGGGAACATGTGTACACCCATGGCAGATTCATTTTGATGTATGGCAAAACCAATACAATATTGTAAACCAATTAGACTGCAATTTAAATAAATATATTATATTAAAATGAAGAAAATAAAATTGTGTCCAACGTGAGGAGAGCAACAGCGTTCTTTGAACAATATCTCTAAGTAAATGAGAGTTTTGATTTTATGGGTTCAGGTTTTCCTCATATGTATAACCCCTCTCTCTTGTTACAGAAAAATAGTGGAAGATGAGCTAGATTAAAGGAGAGCTTTTCAGTTACAGGATCTCAGTGATTCAGCCAGAAAGCTATTAAGTAATATAGGGGTTCTCAAACAGTTCATTTAAGATCTTGGGAGCAAGTAATGAGTTTGGCCACCTAAATAAAGTTGCCTAAAATTAGGTTTTGACAGATATACATATATACAACTGTTTGTGCATGAGTGTGTGTATAAGAAAGTGCAATGACTTTTAAATTCCCAAATTATGTTTTGAAAGATATACATATATACAACTGTGTGAGCATGAGTGTGTGTATAAAAAAGTGCAATGGCTTTTAAGTCTTCTTAGTTATAATAAAAATGGAAACAAAACACAAGGGTAGAATGATTCAAAATCTCCTCAGTTAAATATATGTAAGTGGAAATACTTTAAAATATGTTTTCTTGGCTGCATGTAAAATGTGAGGACAGTTTTATATCACTGACCTCTCTCCTTTTAATAAATATCTACCAATTTTCAAATATTTGGCCAATTAATCACAAAAATAGGTATATAAATGTATGTGTGTGTATATATATATATGTGTGTGTGTGTGTGTGTGTGTGTGTGTGTATAGCAGTTCAGTTCAGTTCATTCTCTCAGTCGTGTTCGACTCTTTGTGACCTCATGAATCGCAGCATGCCAGGCCTCCCTGTCCATCGCCAACTCCTGGAGTTCACTCAAACTCACGTGCATCAAGTTGGTGATGCCATCCAGCCATCTCATCCTATGTCATCCCCTTCTCCTTCTGCCCCTAATACCTCCCGGCATCAGAGTATTTTCCAATGAGTCAACCATTTGCATGAGGGGGCCAAAGTACTGCAGTTTGAACGTTAGCACCATTCCTTCCAAAGAAATCCAAGGGCTGATCTCCTTCAGAATGGACTGGTTGCATGTCCCTGCAGTCCAAGGGACTCTCAAGAGTCTTCTCCAACAACACAGTTCAAAAGCATCACTTCTTTGGCTCTCAGCCTTCTTCACAGTCCAACACTCACATCCATACATGACCACAGTAAAAACCATAGCCTTGACTAGACGGACCTTAGTCAGCAAAGTAATGTCTCTGGTTTTGAATATGCTATCAAGGTCGGTCATAACTTTCTTCCAAGGATTAAGCGTCTTTTAATTTCATGGCTGCAATCACCATCTGCAGTGGTTTTGGAGCCCCCCCCCCGCCCCCCCCCCCCCCGCCAAAAAAAAAAAAAGTCTGACACTGTTTCCACTGTTTCCCCATCTATTTCCCATGAAATGATGGGACCAGATGCCATGATCTTCGTTTTCTGTATGTTGAGGTTTAAGCCAACTTTTTCACTCTCCTCTTTCACTTTCATCAGAGGTTTTTTAGCTCCTCTTCACTTTCTACCATAAGGGTGATGTCATCTACATATCTGAGGTTATTGATATTTCTGCTGCCAATCTTGATTCCAGCTTGTGTTTCTTCCAGTCCAGCGTTTGCCCTGATGTATTCTGCATATAAGTTAAATAAGCACGGTGACAACATACAGCCTTAATGTACTCCTTTTCCTATTTGGAACCAGTGTTTTGTTCCATATCTAGTTCTAACTGTTGCTTCCTGACCTGCATACAGATTTCTCAAGGGACAGGTCTGGTGGTCTGGTATTCCCATCTCTCTCAGAATTTTCCATACCTATATATAAATTTATGTATATAGATTTACAAATATCTTATATAAAATAGAGAGATATGTTTTCATAAGTGAAAATTGTGATATCAAGCTTAGATTTCAGAATTACTTCCAACTCCATGCTCCATCTTAAGAGGAAATGGCCAAAGTTATTGCTGACTCAAAGTTGATAAAGAAATTGTATCTACAGCTGAGATTTTTTGTCACATTTGTGATCGAGCTCTACTTCCAACACTTCATTTCCTTTCTTGTGCTAACCAGTCCCTTCTTAAGATTGAAAGTATGAAACCGAGAGAGAGAGAGGTAGGGAATTGTAGACCTCCTTGCGTTCAAAAGTAATTTTATTCAGAGAAGCTAGGAAAGACAGAAACTAAGGAAAATTATCAAGCGGTAGAGAATAGTAATGATTTAGCCATTAAGCAAATTCAAGGATCTTTAGTACCTCCTCAAGGGGCATCAATAACATTCTGAGCAATATCGTGTGAACAGTTTTAGTGATGCTAAAGCCCCAACCAGGCTGAAATTTAAGTACATAGACCACAGAGAAGTTGGAACCAGACGGTCAGTGATGAGGACTGCCAGTGTCCTAACAGGCCATTAGTAGAATGCCCCGATATGGATCATGCACCACATGTCCCACTTTCACTCTGTCATTTAAATCCTTCCCCTGGAAGTTTTTGGGGATTTGGGTCTTTGAAGAAACAGCTGCTAAGACACCTTATTTTGTCCTACTATAAACATTGCTTTCACTGAAACCCACAGTCAGTTCATAGATGTTTTTGCACAGAAGCCAGTAGACCAAATTTGCTTGGGTAACAGTACTGAATATTAAGAATGTGTGTATATAGGGCGATAAATCACTTTTATTTCAGAAACCAAGTAGAATTATTGATTTGATTTTTGTGTGTAAAAATTCTTTAAGAATGAGATTTTGCATGCGTCATAGTTTTGGTTACTCTTTCTGTAAGCAGTCTGTATTTTAAGTTAATGCTTAGGTAAACACTGGTTAACATTATCCTTCAATTGCTAGGAGACCAGAGACTGTGATGTCACAGCTAACCTTCGATTGCTAGGAGACCAGTGATTTTGTAATGTCACAGCTTTTTTACTAAGAGGACCTCTGTAATCGCCTATAGAGTTTTTCTCTGTAGGCCAGCTAAGCAGTGGTAGAAGTTGCACTATGTAAAATCAGAATAATGAGAAAGTATCTGAAGAATGATTTCTCTAAGTTGGTACATATTTCTTCAGAAATTCAACATGGGCCAAATAAAGATGAATCCACTGGTTCAGAAACTTAAGTTAGATCTTCTTTGTATGATTATACACTTACTGGGGACTAGGTTTTGACATCTATGATTGAAGAATACGCTTTTCAGGCTTTTTCTGAGGAAGTTGTGATCAAAAGGCCATGCTACACATATTATGTCTCTGAAATAGATGAGGTTAAAGATTTTCTTTCATTCACATTTCCACACAAACTTTGGAATATATTTGAAAGTTATCAGTTTGAATCTATTTGGTGAGATGAGAGTGGCACATGTATAGTGATCAGTGAAGAATTCTTTAAGAAAAAAATTATTGGAAAGAAAGACACCTTTCAGAATATTTGAAATCAAGAGTATTGAAAGTGTAATTCGACAGCTTAACCTTTATGAATTTAGTAAAAAGCGACAAACTTTTCAAAGATTTGCTTCACTACCTGTCTTTCTGGAAGAAGAAAACAACATCTTTCTTTTGAGTAAGGTATTTCAACATTTTAACTTATTGGCAGTATGTAAAATTAAATCATGCGACCTAGAAAGCATGTTCACATATGTAGCTAAAACGGAATTGAAACTTGAAACAACAAATTGTTGAAAACGTTGTATTTTTTTGAAGTTGAGAACAGCTGGAGATTAAAGTATTGGATGTTTAACAAACTTTCCTAGCAACTTGAAACCAGATACAAGTTCTAAAGCTAGTTAAAATGATATTTACTCTCTATATACAACATATTTTTAGCTGAGGAGTATATTCTTTCTAACATATAACATGTTAAAGCTACTAATGGAGGTGTTTTATTTGATGCTATTTAATTGGTGTCATTAAAGTAATACATTTTTATAACTTAGCTTTGTTTCCCAGTTTTGCTTTGCTTTATAAAGAAACTAAATAATTTAATCCTTTGATTTTAGTTCAGACCTACTATAATCCAAATTTCAAAAGAGGCCATCCCCAACTTTTAGTAACAATGCAAAGAAAAGTGGGACTAACAGTGTGTCTCCAATATCTTCATTAGTTCAAGATAACAAGAAGCATGTTAAAGCAAGTGCCAACAAAGATGATTGTAACTCTGGATTTCTTCCAGAAACTAGAGGAGAAAGCACATATTCAGCCTCCACAAATTTAAGTGTGCCTTTCATACAAAAGCCTCATATCAGCCAGATAGTCGCTAATACAAGTGCCCTATCTCCATGTGACTTACCTACCCCATCAGTAATATCACTTAGACAAACAGACCAGATTGTGGTAGATCAACCTGCTGTTGTTCTTGTTGTTTTTTTTTTTTTTTTTTTTTTTTTTTTTAAGTTGAGCATTTTTAATTGGCACTCAGATAGCAGCTATACTTAAGTAAACGGTCACGTTGAGGACTTTGTTACTCCAATTATATCTACTTCTCAGAACCACTTCGTATCTCCATTACATGGCAGTTATTGTGGACTGATTGTAGAAACTTTTAAATTTCCAGATAGGCATAGCAATATGTCAGCCCATGACAGTCCTTTGCCTGACCTGCATATGAGAGGCAACTCATGAATCTCAGTGCCAACAATAGCTTATACATCTGCCGCCTCTCTTTCAAGTAACTCATCAACAATCATCATTATATGAAAACCATGCTAATTAAAACTGACCTACCAAATATGTATCAGACTATGGAGCCTAAAGAAGATTGAAATGGATGTTTAGAGATGTCAACAAATACCTACAATTCTTGTCTTTGAACAATAAATTTATATGTTCATTTTCATAGTTTCATTTTCCCTTTTCAAACAATGAAGAGTAATATGTGGCTTTAGTTCAGTGGTTGACTCTTTTACTGCATGGTTTTATAAACTTTTCAGTTCAAGAAAATATTCTTTATGCATTCTAGGTAAATAAAACATGATATAATATTTGTAAGCAAGAAAGTGAGAACAAAGGGAAAATAGGTAATGACTGTAAATTGATTTCTAAAATCATCATTGCTGAAACGAAGGGTTGTCTAAATTACGATGTATGGATGAAGGAAGAGATGCAAATAAAGTTAGAAAAATGAAAATGCACAGTAAGAAGTTTAGTACATTCACATATTATATTATATTGGTTACTGCTAGAGTCTTAAAAAGTTAGACACTAGATTGTTTTCATTATAGAAATGCATTTCATCCTTGAAAATATAGATAGTGTAGCACATCCAAAATGGTGATCGCAATTTTACCGTCACTGTGAAAACAAAGAGAACATGACAATCAGTGACTGGCCCATGGTCTGCACAAGATATATACTTTACAAATGGTATTCTGTAGGGTCATTTTGGTCTGCTGTCCTTAAGGCATGTTTTTATTTCCTGACACCAAGGTACCACTGTATAATTCCAAATGCATGTTTAGATGTTGCTTATCTGGCCCCACAGAGACAGAATAAATTCCTGGTGGTGACTGCAACACATCAGCATGGTTAAAAATTCTTGGAAGACATGATATCTCTATTCCTTAGAAATTTCATTATTTTTCCCTTATATTGTGCTTCTGAAGCTACATTCACACAAATTATTTTCCGTCATGCAAAGCTGCTTCTCACAACTTTGTCTCAACTTTTTCTTGGGGTTGGAAGGAACTTGTTTACCCTCCTATGAGGGAGAGCACAGATATCAGGTCTTTAATGTGTTTTGGGTCTACCCTCTTTACTTTATGTATCTTTCACATCAGCTGAAACATAGAGCCTGCATATGACACCTTTTAAGTGCTTACTGAATTATCAATAAAGAAATATAATAAGCAATTAAATGTTCTACACATTACTCAAAAACATTATATAACCTGCACTACTATCATAATTCACCTTTCCTATTAACTGAGAAATTTTTCCATGTTGATAAATATTTATTATATTTACATGGATGTAAGATATCTCAGGAGTCATGTAATCCCATGCTTTGAAGAATATTCCATGTTTTGATGTCACTGATTTCTTGTGTCACTTTGTTGTGTTATTCAAAGTCTTTGGCATAGTCAAATAAGAGTAGATGCTTTCCTGGAGTTCTCTTGCTTTTTGGAGGGCCCAACGTGTGTTGACAATTTAATCTCGGGTTACTCACCCCTTTATACGTCCACCTTGAAAATCTGGAAGCTCATGTTTCACATTCTGTTGAAGCCTGGCTTGGGGAATTTTGAGTAGTTCTTTGTGACTGTGTGAGATGTGTGCAATTAAGCGGTTGTGTGCACATTCTTTGGGTTGCCTTTCTCTGTGGTTGGAATGAAAACTGATTATTTCCAGTCCTCTGGAAACAGCTGATCTCCCAAATTTGCTGGCATATGGAGCACGGCAGATTGACACCATCATATTTTAGAATTTGAAATATCTCAACTGAATTCCATCACCTCCACCAGTTTTGTAGGTAAGCTTCCTAAGTTCCCCTAGACTTCTTATTACAGGACTTCCAGCCCTTGGTGAATGATCACACCATCATGCTTAACTGGATCAATAAGATCTTTTGTTCATAGTTCATCCATGTATTCTTCCCACCTCTTCTTCATAACTTCTGCTTCTCTTATATCTGTACCATTTCTGTCACATCTGTACCATTTCTGTCCTTTATTGTGCCCATATTTGCATCAAATTTTCCCTTGGAATCTCTGATTTTCTTGACGAGATTAGTATAATTTCCATTTTTTTTTTAAATTTCCTTTATTTACTGTCATTGATAAATGAGGAAGGTTTTTGCTATTCTTTGGTCCTCTGGATCCAAATGTGCATAGATTTCCTTTTCCTCTTTTTGTTTAGCTTCACTCCTCTTCTCAGCTCTTTGTGAGGCCTGATAACTTTACCATTTTGCATTTATCTTCCATGTAGATTGTCTTGATCACTGCTTCCTGTACAACATCACAAACCTCCATCCATAAGTCTTCAGGCACTCATCTATCAGATAGAATTACCTGTATCTATTTATTACTTCCACTGTATAATCATAAGGGTTTTGATTTTCAATGTGTAAAATATATTAATTCCCTATCATGTAGGGAAAACTTCACCCAGATTTTCATCAAAGAAATACAGAAAACTCTCTATGTTATTTGGTAAATACATGAAATATAGCTGTTTGATATTTGCTGTTTAGCTCAGATCTTAATTTCTGAATCATGGAAAATTATCTTTCATGTGTATGAATCTGGAAAATGTTTCACATGTAAAAATTTGAGAATTCATATTTCATATGAGAGCATTTCTCCCCAGATTGTCAAATGTGAAATGCACAGAATTAAAAATCTCATATCAGAAGACCTTAATTCAAACTTTCTTGATGGAAATATAGAGAATTTCCAAGCTCATGCATGAAATCTGAGGGCAAATTCTATATTTCTTGAAGGAAAATTAACACAGGATTTAAAAATATTAAATAGACAATATTCAGTATTTCATGAAGGAAAGACTACGCAGAGGTTCTCAATTTACAAATATGAAAAAAATCCCATGTTTCATGTGACCATGTTTGGATATGTGACATGGACATTTTTATATTTCCTGTCAAAGAATCTGCATCCAGATTTTCATAACTCTAACGTTAAAAAAAAAATCCACTTTTTCTGCAGATTATTTTGTGTCCATACTTTCATGTATGATGTAGACAGAATTCTGTATTTTAAGTTTGAAAAACTTACTTCAGATTTGTATATGTGAAGAGTAGACAACTTTATTTTTCACACGCTGAAATCTGCATCTAGAGTTTCCTTTGTGAAACTGAGAATTTCATCTTTTATGTAGAACATTTTTATTTCAGATGTCTATACTAATAACCGATAATACTTTCATCAAGAGTCACCTTACTATTTTTCTTCTGTCATTTTGGTGTTGTCACTTGGATAACTAAAGTTACTCATATCTTCCACATACATTTTGTTTCTTACTTGAGCTTTATCTGGATTTTTATTTTTTCTTAGTCTTCTCTGCACATAAGTTATATAAACAGGACAACAATATATAGCTTTGACTTTTTCCTTTCCCGATTTTGAATCAGTTCATTGCCCCGTGTCTAATTCTAACTGCTGCACCTTTACTAGCGTACACGTTTCCCATGAGACATATAAGGTATTCTCGTATTCTTATCTCTAAGAATTTTACAAAATTATTTTTTTTTCTTTTTGTTTTGGTTTGTGTGTGATTCACAATGTCCAAGTCATTAGCAGAGACAGTTAAGCAGATATAGATGATTGTATACTATCTCCTTGCTTATTCTATAATGCAAACATCAATTCATGTGTACCTGTTACCATTAAATAACTAACTACACATTCCTGTGTTTATTGGTTTTGTTATTTTATTTTTTTGTCATTATTGCCGTTACCATATTCTCTCTTTTTCAAGTAGTCAAGTACCAACTGGTATTTTCCTATGAACTTGCCATCTTATTCTACATGAATTTAATTATGCCTATAGCATTCTCTGACCTTTGATACCCACTGAATGGAGTTATACTTCGAGATCCGAAATAAGACATCTGTACTCTGGGAAAATATCAGGAACGTTAAAAATAAATAGCTAGATACAGTCAAGTGAAGAGTTTTTGAGCCTAAAATGTTACTATATTTTTTGTGGAAAGTTCTGCAGTTCTTCATGCTGATGCCAATTCCTCATTAAGAGAAATTTCCAAGGGGAAAAATAAAACAACAACACAATAAGCTTGATTGCATGTTGGAAGTAAAAGTAGTACCAGTTATGTGTGTATGTAAGCTACATTCCATCAAACAGATTAATTCATGGCAACTAATGTTTCTGTTTTACTGTCAAGGGTAAAAGAATAGCAGAGCTTTCCAGGAAAAACTGAGAAGTTACAAGAGGACAGACCCCACACCTTTGGAATACATCAGAAGATGAGAAGACGTCAAATGAAAAAGAAAAAAAAAAAAAAAGCCTAGGCTCAGGCAGCTGTAAGAACGCACAGGAATTATAGCAGTTTTAAGTCTGAGGTGGCCTTAGAGAGATCCAGAACCAGTTTTTTCCAACTCTAGAGAACTTCCCAAAGAGGTGTAGTTGTCCTTTGGCTCATGTTGAGGACTAGGACACCTTCAGATGAGACACTAGGAAATCTGTGTTATTCCTTTGATGCATTGAACTGTTATGTTGTTTGTGCACAATATTTCTCAGGTATAGGCTTCTTTGTAACTACACATTGATTTGGTCTTTGAAGATTATTTCAACCATATTTTCATTTTTTGTATATCTATTTCTACTTTTACTTTGGCTTCCTATTTTCTGTGCCTTTTGTGGCTGTTACATCACTTCATTTTTTAAAAATTTTATTTTAACTTTATTTTACTTTACAATACTGTATTGGTTTTGTCATACATAGACATGAATCTGCCATGGGTGTACATGAGTTCCCAAACATGAACCCCCTCCCCCCACATCCCACCCCATATCATCTCTCTGGGTCATCCCCATGTACCAGCAGCAAGCATCCTGTATCCTGCATAACACAGACCTGCAATTTGTTTCTTACATGATAGTATACATGTTTCTATGCCATTCTCCCAAGTCATCCCACCCTCTCCCTCTCCCTCAGAGCCCATAAGTCCGCTCTTCACATCTGTGTCTCTTTTGCTGTCTCACATACACGGTCTTCATTACCATCTTCCTAAATTCCATATATATGTGTTAGTATACTGTACTGGTGTTTTTCTTTCTGGCTTGCTTTACTCTGTATAATCGGCTCCAGTTTCATTCAACTCATTAGAACTGATTCAAATGTATTCTTTTTAATGGCTGAGTAATACTCCATTGTGTACAAGTACCACAGCTTTCTTATCAATTCATCTGCTGATGGACATCATGGTTGTTTCCATGTCTTGGCTATTATAAACAGTTCTGTGATGAACATTGGGGTACATGTGTCTCTTTCTATTCTGGTTTCCTTGGTGTGTATGCCCAGCAGTGGGATTGCTGGGTCATAAGGCAGTTCTATTTGCAATTTTTTAAGGAATCTCCACACTGTTCTCCATAGTGGGTGTACTAGTTTGCATTCCCACCAACAGTGTAAGAGAGTTCCCTTTTCTCCACACCCTCTCCAGTATTTATTGCTTGCAGACTTTTGGATTTCAGCCATTCTGATTAGTGTGAAGTGGTACTTCATTGTGGTTTTCATTTGCATTTCTCTAATAATAAATAACGTTGAGCCTCTTTTCATGTGTTTGTTAGCCATCTGTATGTATTCTTTGGAGAAATGTCTATTAAGTTCTTTGGCCCATTTTCTGATTGGGTCATTTATTTTTTCTGGACTTGAGCTTAATAAGTTGCTTGTATATTTTTGAGATTGTCTGTCAGTTACTTCATTTGGTATTATTTATCCCATTCAGAAGTCTGTCTTTTCACCTTGCTTATATTTTGCTTTGTTGTTCAGCTTTTAATTTTAATTAGATCCCATTTGTTTATTTTTGCTTTTATTTCCAGTATTCTGGGGGTGTGGGGGAGTGGATCATAGAGGATCTTGCTGTGGTTTATGTCAGAGAGTGTTTTGCCTATGCTCTCCTCTAGGAGTTATAGTTTCTTGTCTTGCATTTAGATCTTTAATCCATTTTAAGTTTATTTTGGTCTGGGGGGTTAGAAAGTGATCTAGTTTCATTCTTTTACAAATTGTTGACCAGTTTTCCCACGACCACTTGTTAAAGAATTGTCTTTACTCTATTGTATATTCTTGCCTCCTTTGTCAAAGATAAGGTATCCATATATATGTGGATTTATCTCTGGGCTTTCTGTATTGTTCCATTGATCTATATTTCTGTCTTTGTGCCAGTACCATACTCTCTTGATGACTGTGGCTTTGTAGTAGAGCCTGAAATCAGGCAATTTGATTCTTCCAGTTCCATTCTTCTTTCTCAAGATTGCTTTGGCCATTTGAGGTTTTTTTGTATTTCCATACAAATCTTGAAATTATTTGTCCTAGTTCTCTGAAAAAAAATGGCTGGTAGCTTGATAGGGGTTGCATTGAATATGTAGATTCCTTTGGATAGTATACTCATGGTCACTATATTGATTCTTTTGATCCATGTGCATGGTGTATTTCTCAATCTATTAGTGTCCTCTTTGATTGCTTTCATTAGTATTTTATAGTTTTCTATATATAGGTCTTTAGTTTCTTTAGGTAGATATATTCCTAAGTATGGTATTCTTTTCGTTTCAATGGTGAATGGAATTGTTTCCTTAATTTCTTTTTCTACTTTCTCATTATTAGTGTATAGGAATGCAAGGGATTTCTGTGTGTTGATTTTATATCCTGCAACTTTACTATATTCATTGATTAGCTCTAATTATTTTCTGATGGATTCTTTAGGGTTTTCTATGTAGAGGATCATGTCATCTGCAAACAGTGAGTTTTACTTCTTTTCCAATTTGGATTCCTTTTATTTCTTTTTCTGCTCTGATTGCTGTGGCCAAAACTTCCAGAACTATATTGAATAGTAGCAGTGAAAGTGGGCACCCTTGTCTTGTTCCTGACTTTACGGCAAATGCTTTCAGTTTTTCACCACTGAGGATAATGTTTGCTGTGGGTTTGTCATATATAGCTTTTATTATGTTGAGGTTTGTTCCTTCTAGTCCTGCTTTCTGGAGAGTTTTTATCATAAATGGATGTGGAATTTTGTCAAGGGCCTTCTCTGCATCTATTGAGATAATCATATGGCTTTTATTTTTCAATTTGTTAATGTGGTGAATTACATTGAGTGATTTATGGATATTGAAGCATCTTTGCATCCCTGGGATAAAGCACACTTGGTCATGGTGTATGAACTTTTTAATGTATTATTGGAATCTGATTGCTAGAATTTTGTTGAGGATTTTTGCATCTATGTTCATCAGTGATATTGGCCTGTAGTTTTCTTTTTTGGTAGCATCTTTATCAAGTTTTGGTATTACGGTGATGGTGGCCTCATAGAATGAGTTTGGAAGTTTAGCTTCCTCTGCAATTTTCTGGAAGAGTTTGAGCAGGATAGGTGTTAGCTCTTCTCGAAATTTTTGATAGAATTCAGCTGTGTAGCCTTCTAGACCTGGGCGTTTGTTTGCTGGAAGATTTCTGATTACAGTTTCAATTTCCGTGCTTGTGATGGGTCTGTTAAGATTTTCTATTTCTTCCTGGTTCAGTTTTGGAAAGTTGTACTTTTCTAAGAATTTGTTCATTTCTTCCACGTTGTCCATTTTATTGGCATATAATTGCTGACAGTAGTCTCTTATGATCCTTTGTATTTCAGTGTTGTCTGTTGTGATCTCTCCATTTTCATTTCTTATTTTATTGATTTGATTTTTCTCTCTTTGTTTCTTGATGAATCTGGCTAATCGTTTGTCAATTTTATTTATCCTTTCAAAGAACCAACTTTTGGCGTTGTTAGTTTTTGCTATGGTCTCTTTTGTTTCTTCTGCATTTATTTCTGCCCTAATTTTTAAGATCCCTTTCCTTCTACTAACTCTGTGGTTCTCTATGTCTTCCTCTTTTAATTGCTTTAGGTGTAGAGTTAGGTTATTTATTTGACTTTTTTCTTGTTTCTTGAGATATGCTATGAGCTTTCCTCTTAGCACTGCTTTTATAGTGTCCCACAGGTTTTGGGTTGTTGTGTTTTCATTTTCATTTGTTTCTATGCATATTTTGATTTCTTTTTTTTATTTCTTCTGTGATTTGTTGGCTATTCAGAAGGGTGTTGTTCAGCCTTCATATGTTGGGATTTTTAATAGTTTTTCTCCTGTAATTGAGATCTAATCTTAATGCATTATGGTCAGAAAAGATGCTTGGAATGATTTCGATTTTTTTTTTTTATTTATCAAGATTAGATTTATGGCCCAGGATGTGATCTATCCTGGAGAAGGTTCCGTGCACATTTGAGAAAAAGGTGAAATTCATTGTTTTGGGATGAAATGTCCTATAGATATCAATTAGGTCTAACTGGTCTATTGTATCATTTAAAGTTTGTGTTTCCTTGTTAATTTTCTGTTTAGTTGATCTGTCCATAGGTGTGAGTGGGGTGTTAAAGTCTCCCACTATTATTGTGTTATTGTTAATTTTCCCTTTCATACTTGTTAGCATTTGTCTTAAATATTGTGGTGCTCCTATGTTGGCTGCATATATATTCATAATTGTTATATCTTCTTGGATTGATCCTTTGATCATTATGTAGTGGCCCTGTTTGTCTCTTTTCACAGCGTTTGTTTTAATGTCTATTTTACCGATATGAGTATTGCCACTCCTGCTTTCTTTTGGTCTCCATTTGCTTGATTTATCTTTTTCCTGCCCTTCACTTTCAGTCTGTATGTGTCCCTTGTTTTGAGGTGGGTCTCTTGTAAGCAGCATATATAGGAGTCTTGTTTTTGTATCTATTCAGCCAGTCTTTGCCTTTTGGTTGGGGCATTCAACCCATTTGTGTTTAAGGTAATTATTGATAAGTATAATCCCATTGCCGTTTACTTTATTGTTTTGGGTTCGGGTTTATAGACCCTTTTAGTGTTTCCTGTCTGGAGAATATCCTTTAGCATTTGTTGGAGAGCTGGTTTGGTGGTGCTGAATTCTCTCAGCTTTTGCTTGTCTGTAAAGCTTTTGATTTCTCCTTCGTACTTGAATTAGGTCCTTGCTGTAATCTAGGCTGTA
Organism: Budorcas taxicolor; assembly: GCF_023091745.1. Lineage (NCBI taxonomy): Eukaryota > Metazoa > Chordata > Mammalia > Artiodactyla > Bovidae > Budorcas > Budorcas taxicolor. The sequence goes on along the minus strand of NC_068936.1, from coordinate 6,215,305 downwards.
GATTATTTTCTTTCATCACTTTAAGTATGTCTTGCCATTCTCTCCTGGCCTGAAGAGTTTCTATTGAAAGATCAGCTGTTATCCTTATGGCAATCCCCTTGTGTGTTATTTCTTGTTTTTCCCTTGCTGCTTTTAATATTTGTTCTTTGTGTTTCATCTTTGTTAATTTGATTAATATGTGTCTTGGGGTATTTTACCTTGGGTTTATCCTATTTGGAACTCTCTGGGTTTCTTAGACTTAGGTGATTATTTCCGACCCCATTTTTGGGAAGTTTTCAACTATTATCTCCTCAAGGATTTTCTCATGGTCTTTCTTTTTGTCTTCTGCTTCTGGGACTCCTATAATTTGAATGTTGGAGGGTTCCATATTATCCTGTAGGTAGGTCTCTGAGATTGTCCTCATTTCTTTTAATTTGTATTTCCTTTTTACTCTCTGATTCATTTATTTCTATATTCTATCTTCTATTTCACTAATCCTATCTTCTGCCTCCATTATTCTACTACTTGTTGCCTCCAGAGTGTTTCTGATCTCATTTATTGCATTGTTCATTAAATATTGACTCTTCTTTATTGCTTGTAGATCCTTCTTAAACCTTTCTTGCATCTTCTCAATCCTTGTCTCCAGGCTATTTATCTGTGATTCCATTTTGATTTCAAGATTTTGGATCATTTTCACTATCAATATTTGGAATTCTTTCTCAGGTAGATTGCCTATCTCTTCCTCTTTTGTTTGGTTTGGTGGGCATTTCTCCTGTTCCTTTATCTGCTGAATATTCCTCTTCCTCTTCATTTGGTTATATTGCTGCATTTGGGGTGGCCTTTCTATATTCTGGGAATTTGTGGAGTTCTCTTTATTATGGAGCTTCCTCACTGTGGGTGGTGTTGTATCAGTGGCTTGTCAAGGTTTCTTGGTTAGGGAGGCTTGTGTTGGAGTTCTGGTGGGTGGAGCTGGATTTCTTCTCTCTGGAGTGCAATGGAGTGACCAGTAATGTGTTATGAGACATCAATGGTTTGGGGGTAACTTTTTGAGCTGCCTGTATATTGACGCTCAGGGGTGTGTTCCTGTGTTGCTGGATAATTTGCAAGGTATGTCTTTCTCTGGAACTTGTTGGCCCTTGGATGGTGCTTGGTTTCAGCATAGGTGTGGAGGCGTTTGATGAGCTCCTATTGATTACTGTTCCCTGGATTCAGGAGTTCTCTGATGTTCTCAGGATTTGGATTTAAGCCTCCTGCTTCTGGTTTTCAGTTTTATTGTTACAGTAGCCTCAAGACTTCTCCATCTATACAGTGCCAATGATACAACATCTAGGTTAATGATGAAAAGTTTCTCCACATTGAGGGACACCCAGGGATGTTCACTGAGTTACATGGAGAAAAGAAGTGGAAGGGGGTAGTTAGCGGTGACTGGAATGAGATGAGGTGGGATCAAAGGAGGAGAGAACAATCTAGCCAGTAATCACATCCTTATGTGCACTCCACAGTCTGGACTGCTCCAAGGTATTCACGGAGTTATACAGGGAAGAGGAGAGGGAGGAAGTAGACAGAGTTGGCCAGGAGGATAAAAGAGGGAAATGGAAAGGAGAGAGACAGATCCAGCCAGTAACCAGTTCTTTAGGTGTTTTCCACCATCTGGAACACAGAGAGATTAACAGAGTAGGGTAGAGAAGAGAAGAGGGAGGGAAGAGACAGAGGCCACTTGGTGGAGAAAAAGGAGAGTACAAAGGAGGAGAGAGTGGTCAAGCCAGTAATCTTGCTCTCAGATAAAATTGGGTAGTGAGGTTGGGTTTTTAAATGTACAAAATTGACAACAAATACCAAAAAGCAAAGATTAAAAATCTAGAGTAGGGGTTGGTTTTTCAAAAATACAATACTAAAGAAAAGAAGAAAAAAACAAAGGAAAAAAAAGCCACAAGAATTATCAACAACAACAACCACACAAAGACTATATATGACATTTGCTTTAAAAAATAAGGGTTTTTTTGAAAAGTAATAGTAGGTTATATAAGTAAAAATTAAAGGAGAAATAGAAGACTTAACAATTTTAAAAAGTTAGAAAAAAAAAAAGAAGAAGAAGAAGAAAAAGAAAAGAAGAAAAAACAACCACACAACATCACCATCAACAACAACAACAACAACAAAAAATGATCGTAAAAATAATAAAGATATATCTGGCCCTTTCTCTGGTGTTGTGGGCAGTATGGGGTAATTTTCAAGTCAGTTCTCTCTGTTTAACTTCTGTTTGCTGGTCTCTTCAGTGTCTGATTTCCGTCCTGACACAGGGGAGGCGGTGGACACTTTTATTATTATTATTTTTTTTTTTAGGCTCAATTCTTCAGTCATGCTGTGAGGAGGGAGGAATGCTGCAAACAAATAAATCTGTCCTGTGCACGTAGTGTGTCAGCCCCGCTGGGCCTGCCCCTGCTCACAGCGCACAAACTGGTCAGGCTCTACCTTGCTCTGCTGGGAACCATCTGAGGCTGGCCCTAGGCTGCATACACCTCCCTGGTCTAAGCCACTCAGGTTCGGTGCTCAGGTAGCCCTCAGAGGTGCAGATTTGGTTGGGACTGCCTTTTGTGCCCTTCCAAGGTCTGAGTAGCTCAGGTGTTTGACGAGCTCAGTCGCTGTGACTTATAGCTTTTCCCATCTCTACTGCTCAGTTTTGTGGGTGTACCACTGGTGCCCCTTGTGAGGCAGATGGTGACTGTCCAGAACCCCCAGAAGTCTTAGCAAAGAAGCCTGCTTGCAGTTTGGTAGGTAAAGTCTCTCTGGGGCTGTGATTGCCCCCTTCCAGCTGTTATGGCTCTGGCTACCTGTCCCCAGCGGGGGATGGTCTGCAGCCAGTTTTTCCATTCCGTACTTTGTTCTGTGTGCAGTCCTGGTGGTGTCTTATGTTTGAGCTTTTTGCGTGGTAGCTATCCCACAATTTGGTTTGCTAGCCCAAGTTAGTTCGTTCTGGTTATGTGCGGGGCGTTCCAGCCCAATTCTTAAGAAATACTTCAGCCCGTGCCTCCTGCAACTTCCTGCCCTGCCCCTACTTGCTAGTGGCAGATGCAGGCATCTGTGCTGCTTTTCTGCTGGGGGAGGTACTGCTGGGCTTGTAATCTATTTGTTTTAATTATTTATTTATTTTTCCTTCCTGTTATGTTGCCCTCTGTGCTTCCAAGGCTCGCCACAGACTGGGCAGGGAGAGTGTTTCCTGGTGTTTGGAAAACTCTCTTCTTAAGATTCCCTTCCTGGGACAGGATTCCCTTCCCAGGACGGAGCTTCCTCCCCTCCTCCTTTGTCTCTTTTTACATCTTTTATATTTTTTCCTACTTGTATTTGAAGACAATTATCTGCTTTTCTGGGTGCCTGATGTCCTCTGCCAGCATTCAGGAGTTGTTTTGTGGAGTTTGCTCAGCATTGAAATGTTCTTTTGATGAATTTGTGAGGGAGAAAGTGGTCTCCCCATCCTATTCCTCCACCATCTTCAGATTACTTCATTTTTTAACACAGATATGCATTTCTATATTAAATGTGGTTTTCTGTTATTCTGTGGGGGCTGTTCTGATCTTCTTGTCAGGTTTTATTTCTTTAGTCTTCACTTGGCATCTTCACTTGGCACTCTGGTGTTTTTTGACTTGAGATTTATTTGATTGGTTCTGTATATGAATCTGTTGTCTTCGCTGTAGTGTTTATTGGTTGTGGTGCTTTTTATATATTTATCTATTTGCCACTTATCTATGTAACTTTTTAAATCTCCTCAATCTATTACTATGGTATTATAGTTCTCTGGGCATAAGTTGGGCCTTATCTTCTTGGGTGTCAGCACCTGAGAGGGTAACAGGCAGGAAGGCCAAACGATGGAAATAGCATGCAAGTGTCAGACATTTTTATCTCTCTTAAGTGGCAAGAGGAAACAAACTAGTGATGGTTTTTGTTTTTTTTTTTTTGTTTCCCCTTCTCTATCCAAATTTAAAATGAGGTTTCTCTTAAAATATTCTGTTGCAATAATGGCACCTAGTTTCATCTGAAGTTAACTATTCTCAAACCTTGAGATAACCAATGCATTTTTCATATGGAAGTGTTAATCTTAAACTATGGTATTGTACTATGCTTTTACCCCAAACTCTGTCCTCAAGTCATTTCTGCCTAATGCCTCAGAACCTACTTGATAAACCAGTATGTTATATTCAGATTATTATTGTTATTTCCCTAATCTATGTAAATGAAACTATTTGTACGGTACCATATCCTTCTACAAGATTCAAGTTAATCATTTTATGGCCCGGGATAAATCATCTGATGCCAAGATTATCCCAAAATGCATCTGATAGGTGACGGGTCCTGGTACCACTCTGAGTTTTAAAACATTCCTTTCTTTCATTAGCAGACTGCTAGTGAGTATATAACATCCAGCTGAAGATTAGCAGGGGAGTATTCTTTCTGCCCCCTTCTGATGCTTATGTCAGAAGTTTTCTCTATCGTCTTTATATTTAAAAAAAGCTTTATTATACAAAGATCTGAGTGATTAAGCCTTGTCTCGGGCCCAGGCTTAAGTTCCTTTTCTCTGGAGACCAAGCATTCTGGCATATTTTCATTATGCTACAACTTTTCACTCTGCAAAGAGGATCATGGGGCACCAGAGAATTCCTGTCTACCGTTAATATTAACTGGTGACAGTCTCCATGAAGGCCTTTTTCTAAATCTCAGATGCACTTAACCAAAATGCCTGCAGAACCCAGGGCTGATGCCTCATACCACACAACAAGCAAGGCAGAAAAACACAACCAATCATCAGCAGATAGACTGCCTAATGTCTGACTAATCCCTTAGACACCTACAAATGACCCAAACAGATATGGTCCCACCATTAGAGAGGGAAGACTCAGCTGCAGACTCAAGAACATTGTTCTCAGTCTCGTGAAGTTCAAAGCCAACACTAGCCACCCAATCAGCTTTATCAACTTGGAGTGGAGATGAAGCATAATAAATATAATGCAGCAGTTTGTGAAGAAATAACCGTTAACACAGTAAGTATGGAAATGTGAAGACAAAGAAATATGTTGTGGGCTAAAGAATATGGTAAAAACTCAAAACATAATGAAAGAAAAAGTGGGCAGGCTCCCTGAAAATGACTTGGATGTTGTGGTAGTAAAGGTGATAAAGCATTCTAGAAAGGGAATGCAGAAAAGACAAGAACCATTTCTGAAGGATATAGAAAAATGAATAAGTAACAAAAAAAACAATTAACAACACAAAAAAAGACTTTGATCTCCTATATGCTAATACACACTGTTGTACAGCAGAAGCCAACACAACATGGGGAAGAAATTATCCTCCAACTTAGAAATGCAGTTTATTTTAATTTTTATTTTTACTTTATTTTACTTTACAATACTGTATTGATTTTGCCATACATTGACATGAATCCACCACGGGTGTACAATGAAACACAAGTGCTCAAGGGCACAAGAGACCTGACAAAGTTAACTGATACGTATAGGACATTTCACTGAGACACAGCTGAATATACATTTTTCTAAACTGAAAATGAAATATCTCCAGGATATATCACGAAATGGATCTCAAATCAAGCCTTGGTAAGTTTAAGATATTTGTGATTGTATATATATATATATATATATATATATATATATATATATATATATATTAACCACAATGATATGATTTACACAGAATATTTTCTGGGCGAGGACTTGAAAAACATGAATCCATGTAGAATAATAAAACTCTAACTGGCCATGAGATCACTCATGAAATCTCAGAGAAAATGAAAAAAAAAAACAATATTTAGAAGCAAATGTTATTAAAAAGATGATTATCCAAAAGTTATGGAGCATGCTAAAGCACTAAAAGAGGGAAGTTGATAAATACTACACACTTCAAGTAATCAACATAACCTTAAATCTGAAACATTTAGAGAAGGTAGAAAAAACAAAGGAATTCCCCAAAGTGAATAGAAGGGGATGAAATGATAAAAATTCGAGCAGAAATTAAAGAAAGGAAATGATGGGAAAAATAGTCAAAATCAGTATCACTAAAAGGAGTCTGTTGGAGAGGAGAAACAAACTAGATAAGTCAAGGTCTAAATGTATCAAGAAAAAAAGGACAAACAAATCAATCAAATTTGACATGACAAAGGATGACATTATAACTGATACCACAAAAATAACAAAGTATCCTAAGAGACTATAGCAAACAACTATCAGTTCAGTTCAGTGGCTCAATTGTGTCCGACTCTGCAACCCCATGAATTGCAGCATGCCAGGCCTCCTTGTCCATCACCAACTCCTGGAGTTCACTCAGACTAATGTCCATCGAGTCAGCGATGGCATCCAGCCATCTCATCCTCTGTCGTCCCCTCCTCCTCCTGCCCCCAATATCTCCCAGCATCAAAGACCTTTACAATGAGTCAACTCTTCACATGAGGTGGCCAAAGTACTGGGGTTGCAGCTTTAGCATCATTCTTTCCAAAGAAATCCAAGGGCTGATCTCCTTCAGAATGGATTGGTCGGATCTCCCTGCAGTCCAAGGGGCTCTCAAGAGCCTTCTCCAACACCACAGTTACAAAGGATCAATTCTTCGGTGCTCAGCCTTCTTCAAAGTCCAACTCTCACATCCACACATGACCACAGGAAAAAAAAAAAAACAAAACATACACTTGACAAGACTGACCTTAGTCAGCAAAGTCATGTCTCTGTTTCTGAATATACTAACTAGGTTGGTCATAACTTTTTTTCCAAGGAGTAAGCGTCTTTTAATTTCATGGCTGCAGTCACCATCTGCAGTGATTTTGAAGCCCCCCAAAATAATGTCTGACAGTGTTTCCACTGTTTCCCATCTATTTGTCATGAAGTGATAGGACCAGACACCATGATCTTCGTTTACTGAATGTTGAGCTATAGGCCAACTTTTCGCTTTCCATTTTCACTTTCATCAAGAGGCTTCTTAGTTCTCTTCACTTTCTGCCGTAAGGGTGTGGGCATCTGCATATCTGAGGTTATTGATATTTGTCCCAGCAATCTTGATTCCAGCCTGTGTTTATTCCAGTTCAGCGTTTCTCATGATCTATTCTGCATATAAGTTAAATAAGCAGGGGGTGGCAATATATAGCCTTGGAGTACTCCTTTTTCTATTTGGAACCAGTCTATTGTTCCATGTCCAGTTCTAACTGCTGCTTCCTGACATGCATACAGATTTCTCAAGAGGCAGGTTAGGTGATCTGGTATTCCCATCTTTTCAGAATTTTCCACAATTTATTGTGATCCACACAATCAAAGGCTTTGGCATAGTCAATAAAGCAAAAATAGATGTTTTTCTGGAGCTCTCTTGCTTTTTCTGTGATCCAGCAGATGTTGGCAATGTGATCTCTGGTTCCTCTGCCACTTCTAAAACCAACTTGAACATCAGGAAGTTCACAGTTTACGTATTGCTGAAGCCTGACTTGGAGAATTTTGAGCATTACTTTACTAGCATGTGAGATGAGTGCAATTGTGAGGCAGTATGAGCATTCTTTGGCATTGCCTGTCTTTGGGATTGGAATGAAAACAGACCTTTTCCAGTCCCGTGGCCACTGCTGAGTTTTCCAAATTTGCTGGCATATTGAGTGCAGCACTTTCACAGTATCATCTTTAAGGATTTGAAACAGCTTAACTGGAATTCCATCACCTCCACTAGCTTTGTTCACAGCTGTTCTTTCCAAGGCCCACTTGACTTCACATTCCAGGATGTCTGGCTCTAGATGAGTGATCACACCACCATGATTATCTGGGTAGTGATTATCTTTTTTGTATAGTTCTTCTGTGTATTCTTGCCACCTCTTCTTAATATCTTCTGCTTCTGTTAGGCCCATATAATTTCTGTCCTTTATTGAGCCCATCTTTGCATGAAATGTTCCCTTGGTATTTCTAATTTTCTTGAAGAGATCTCTAGTCTTTCCCATTCTGTTCTTTTCCTCTATTTCTTTGCATTGATCGCTGAAGAAGGCTTTCTTATCTCTTCTTGCTATTCTCTGGATCTCTGCATTCAGATGCTTATATCTTTCCTTTTCTCCTTGGCTTTTCACCTCTCTTCTTTTCACAGCTATTTGTAAGGCCTCCCCAGACAGCCATTTTGCTTTTTTGCATTTCTTTTCCATGGGGATGGTCTTGATCCCAGTCTGCTGTACAAAGTCACGAACATCATTCCATCGTTCATCAGGCACTCTATCTATCAGATCTAGGCCCTTAAGTCTATTTCTCACTTCCACTGTATAATCATAAGTGATTTGATTTAGGTCATACCTGAATGATCTAGTGGTTTTCCCTATTTTTTTCAATTTGAGTCTGAATTTGGTAATAAGAAGTTCATGATCTGAGCCACAGCCACCTCCTGGTCTTGTTTTTGTTGACTATAAAGAGGTTCTCCATCTTTGGCTGCAAAGAATATAATCAATCTCATTTCAGTGTTAACCATCTGGTGATGTCCATGTGTAGAGTGTTCTCTTGCATTGGAAGAGGGTGTTTGCTATGGCCAGTGCATTTTCTTGGCAAAACTCTATTAGTCTTTGCCCTGCTTTATTCTGCATTCCAAGGCCAAATTTGCCTGTTACTCCAGGTGTTTCTTGACTTCCTAGTTTTGCATTCCAGTCTCCTATAATGAAAAGGACATCTTTTTTGGGTGTTAGTTCTAAAAGTTCTTGTAGGTCTTCATAAAACCGTTCAACTTCAGCTTCGTTAGCATTACTGGTTGGGGCATAAACTTGGATAACTGTGATTTTGAATGGTTTGCCTTGGAGACAAACAGAGATCATTCTGTCATTTATATGTTATATATATGTATGTATATGTAAATATATGTATATATGTACATATGCATATATACATATATGTATATGTATTTGTGTGTATATGTATGTTACATATATATGTTACATATATATATATAACATATTTACAATTGTGTGCCTAACTAATATGTTCAAATAGGCATATATGCATGTACTGTGTATATATTTATCTACACTCATATATACAGATGCACACATATATTTCCAATTGTACTGAAACTTTCTCTGGAATATTCTTAAAAATATGCTTTTCATTAAGGCATAACACAAGTCTTACTGTTTTAAATCATACCAAGTACGTTCTCTGAAAACCAAGATGTGAAGCTAAAATTTAAAATTGGGATATGTGTTTGCAAATGTGTCAATGTGTGCAAAATTAAACAAGACTTTCCTAAAGAACCAATATTTAAAAGGGTAAGTCACAAGGGAAATTATATAATTCTCTGAGGTGAATGTAAGTGAAAGCACTTGTAGCAAACCATCAGATCCTACAAAAGTGCATACCTGCAGTTATATACCTACTGCAAAATATATACTGCTACCTTTAGAGAGCAAAATTATAACCTAATCATGAACATATACATGTGCATGTATATGTGTAACTATATAGAAACTAATGACTGCCCAGATAGTACTAGAACTAAGAAACCTGCCTTCTAATGCAGAGGTCATAGACATGCAGGTTTGATCCATGGGTTGGGAAGATCTCCTAGAACTAAGGATGGCAACCCATTCCTATTTTTTCACCTTGAGAATCCCATGGATTGAGAATACACGATGGTGGCAGTCTGTGTGATACAGAGTGTCAGACAGGAGTGTAGTGACTTAACATATGAAATATCACTTGAACGGGTTCTAATATACATACATACATACATACATACATACATACATACATACATACATATGTATACTATATACCCATATTATATACTATATACATATACTATCTATCTATCATCTCTCTCTCTCTCTGTCTCTCTCTCTCTCTCTCTCTCTCTCTCTCTCTATATATATATATATATATATATATATATATATACAGACATATGTTATTCAAATTGTTAATTTCATATATTACCAGTGGCATGCTCAGCAAAATAACAGTTCACTTACTCACTTCACTTCAGTCACAGAGACGTTCCGACTCTTTGTGGCCCTATGTGTCACACCACGCCAGGCCTCCCTGTCCATCACCAAGTCCCGGAGTTCACCAAAATGTATGTTCATCAAGGCGATGATGCCATCTGGCCATCCTATCCTCTGTCGTTCCTTTCTCCTGATACAAATCCCTTCCATCAGCAGAGATTTTATGAGTCGACTCTTCACATGAAATGGCCAAAGTACTGGAGTTTCAGCTTTAGCATCAATCATTCCAAAGAACACCCAAGGCTTATCTCCGTAAGGATGAATGTGTGGGATCTGCTTGAAGTCCAAGGGATGCTCAAGAGTTTTCTCCAACACCACAGTTCAAAAGCATCGATTCTTTGGTGTTCAGCTTTTCTCACAGTCCAACTATCACATCCATACAAGACTACTGGAAAAACCATAGCCTTGTCTGTATTGACTTTTGTTTGGAAAGTAGGGTCTCTGTTTTTTAATATGCTATCTAACTTGGGCATAACATGCCCACCAAGGAGTAAAAATGTTTTAATTTCATGGCTGCAATCACCATCTTCAGTGATTTTGGAGCCCAAAAATTAAAGTCTGACACTTTTCCACTGTTTCCCCATCTATTTGCCATGAAGTGATGGGACCAGATATGATTATCTTCTTCACAGAATGTTGAGCTTTAAGTCTAGTTTTTCACTCTCCTCTTTCACTTTCATCAAGAGGCTTTACAGTTCCTCTTCATTTCCTCCCCATAACGGTGGTGTCATCTGCATATCTGAAATTACTGATATTTCTCCTGGCAATCTGGATTCCAACTTGTGCTTCTTCCAGCCCAGAGTTTCTCTTGATGTACTTGCATCCAAGTTTAATAAGCAGGGTGACCATATACAGCATTGACATCCTCATCTTTCTATTTGGAAAGAGTCTGTTGTTCCATGTCCAGTTCTAATTGTTGTTTCCTGACCTGCATATAGGTTTCTCCAGAGGCAGGTCATGTGGTCTGGTTTTTCCATCTCTTTCAGAATCTTCCACAGTGTATCGTGATCCACACAACCAAAGGCTTTGGTATAGTCAATTAAGCAGAAACTGTTTTTGTTTTTGTTTTTTTTTTTGTTTTGTTTTTTTTACCTTCTTGATTTTTCAATAGTTCAAGATTGTTGGCATTTGGATCTCTGATTCACCTGCCTTTGCTAAAACCAGTTTGAACATCTGGAAGGTCATGGTTCTTGTATTTGCTGAAGCCTGGCTTGGAGAACTTTGAGCATTACTTTACTAGAATGTGAGATGAGTGTACTTGTGTGGTAGTTCAAGCATTTTTGCATTCTGTTTCTTTGGGATTGGAATGAAAACTGACCTTTTTCAGTCCCATGGCCACTGCTCTGTTCTCCAATTTGTTGGCATATTGAGTGCAGCACTTTCACAGCATCATCTTTCAGGATTTGAAATAGCTCAACATGAACTCCATAACCTCCACTAGCTTTGTTCATAGTGATTCTTTCTAAGCCCCACTTGACTTCACATTCCAGGATGTCTGGCTCTAGGTGAGTGATCACTCCATCGTGAATATCTGGGTCGTGAAGATTATTATTATTTTTTTTTTTTTACAGTTCTTCTGTGTATTCTTGTCACCTCTACTTAATATCTTCTGTGTCTTAGGTCGTACTATTTCGGTACTTTATCGAGCCCATTTTTGTATGAAATCTTCCCTTGGTATCTGTAATTTTCTTGAGGGGATCTCTAGTCTTTCCCATTCTTTCACTTTCATCTATTTCTTTGCATTGATCGATGGAAGGCTTTCTTATCTCTCCTTGCTAATCTTCAGAACACTGCATTTAGATGCTTATATATCACTCCTTTTCCACTTTTCTTTTCACTTCTCTTCTTTTCACAGCTATTTCTAAGGCCTCCCCAGACAACTATTTTGCTCTTTCACATTTGTTTTCCATGAGGATGGTCTTGATCCCTGTCTCCTGTACAATGTCATGAACCTCCATTCATAGTTCATGATACACTCTATTTATCAGATTTAGTCCCTTAAATCTACTTCTTACTTCCACTGTATAATCACAAAGGATTGGATTTAGGTCATATCTGAAAAGTTGGCTTAAAGGGCAACATTCAGAAAACTTATCATAGTATCTGTTCCAAACACTTCATGGGGAAATAGATAGGAAAGCAATAGAAACTGTGTCAGGTTTTTTGTTTTTTTTTTTCTTTGCTGGATGCGGAGCTCCAAATCACTGCAGATGCTGATTGCAGCCATGCAATTAAAAGAGGCTTACTCCTTGGAAGAAAAGTTATGACCAACCTAGATAACATATTTAAAAGCAGAGACATTACTTTGCTAACAAAGATTGTCTAGTCAAGGGCATGGTTTTTCCAGTAGTCATGTATGAATGTGAGAGTTGGATTGTGAAGAAAGCTGAGACTGAAAGAATTGATGCTTTTGAACTGTGGTGTTGGAAAAGACCTTTGAGTGTCCCCAGGACTGCAAGCAGATTCAACCAATCCATTCTAAAGGAGATAAGTCCTGGGAGTTCTTTGGAAGAAATGATGGTAAAGCTGAAACTCCAGTATATTGGCCATCTCATGCGAAGGGCTGACTCATTGGAAAAGACTCTGATGTCGGGAGGGATTAGAAGCAGGAGGAAAAGGGGAGAACAGAGGATGAGATAGCTGGATGACACGACTGACTCAATGGATGTGAGTCTGAATGAACTCCAGGAGTTTGTGATGAGCAAGGAGGCCTGGTGTGCTGCGATTCATGGGGTCACAAAGAGTCAGACAAGACTGAGTGACTGAACTGAGTAGAATGTGTCAAAAATTAAACAGCACATTCTGTAGGGCTCAATGAGACAAATAATAACTCGCAGGGATATGAGAACATATTCTGAGGTGATCCAAAGTGAAAACACAATGTAGAAATAGAGCAGAAGAAGAACCCATTTATAATTAATGTTACATAAAAGAAAGCTACTCAGTTCTGGGAAGAAGGTAATGCCCAATATGCTACTGGAGATCAGTGGAGAAAGAACTCCAGGAAGAATGAAGACATGGAGCCAACACAAAAACAATACCCAGTTGTGGATGTGACTGGTGATAAAAGCAAGGTCCAATGCTTCAAGGAGCAACATTGCATAGTAACAGGGAATGTCAGGTTCATGAATCAAGGGAGATTGGTAGTGGTCAAGCAGGGATGGCAAGAGTGATCATCAACATTCTAAAAATCAATGAATTAAAACGGACTGGAAATGGTGAATTTAACTCAGATGACCATTATATCTACTATTGTGGGCAAGAATCCCTTAGAAGAAATTGAATAGCCATCATTGTAAACAGAAGAATCAGAAATTCAGTACTTGGATGCAGTCTCAAAAGTGACAGAATGATTTCAGTTTGTCCAAGGCAAACCATTCAACATCACAGTAATCTAAGCCTATGCACCACCCAGAAATGCTGAAGAAGCTGAATTTGAACTGTTCTATGAAGAACCACAATACCTTTTAGAATAATAACCAAAAAGATACAATTCTCATTATAGGGGACTGGAATCCTAAAGTAGGAAGTCAAGAAATACCTGGGATAACAGGCAAATTTGGCCTTTAACATAAAATGAAGCAGGGCAAAGTCTTAACAAGTTTGGCCAAGAGAAGGCACTGGTCACAGCAAACACCCTCTTTTCAACACAAAAGAGGACTCTACACATGGACATCACCAGACGATCAACACCATAATCAGATTGATTCTATTATTTCCAGTCAACAATGGAGAAGCTCTATACAGTCACCAAAAACAAGATCAGGAGCTTACTATGGCTCAGATCATGAACTCCTTATTGCCAAATTCAGACTTAAATTCAAGAAAGTAGGGAAAATCACAGGACCATTCAGTTCAGTTCAGTTCAGTTCAGTTGCTCAGTCGTGTCCAACTCTGCCACCCCATGAATTGCAGCACACAAAGGCCTCCCTGTCCATCACATTTTTCAAATTTTCCTACCAATGTTGATTTCAATTTTTATGGTTGGATGACAGAGACCATATTTCATATGATTTACATTATTAATGGTTATTCCATGGCTTATTATAAACCCAATTATCAAAAATTTTCTGGAGATTATTCTATGTGGAGTTGAGGCAGATGTGTATTCTTCTGTTTGTTTTGGGTGAAATATTCTGCACATCTGTGTTTGGTCCACTGGATGAATTGTCATTTAGGTTTTCTCTCCCCTCAGTGGTCTTACCTTCTTCAGTTGAAGGGTTAATAGGGTAGCAGAGATATGCCTGCAAACAGGTCTCTCTGCTCAGGCTGAGAGTCCTTGCATACGAGGCGTTCTGCCAAAGAGTCTGGACACAGCCTTGAGTTTAATGGTCCCTTGCAAACGAGGGAGCATTCCCTTCTTGAGATAGAAAGGAGATTAGGGCTTTGGGCAGACTCTTCAGTAGACAGAGATTTCACTCCCCTTTGTTATACGATAACATGTATGCACCTGCACTGTACTGAAAAGGCTTATTCTTACAGTCTGGAATTCTGCCTAAGGAGGGCTTAATAATAATAAACGGCAATTAGTTTGCCCAGTTGTTCCTCTGGTCAGAGTGGTGTCCTGTCTGTCTTTTGTATGTCTTGTATGTTTTATATCACTTCACTCATAATCTCCAGAAATCTCCCACATCTGGTGCCCAACCTGGGGCTTGAGTGAAACCAAAAGAGTGAGTAACCCTGGGGGGATTTTAAATCCATAGCAGGGGAACTTTCAGAAAATCATGGGGAATTGCTCACCCTAGCAGGGGAACTTTCAGAAAATCATGGAGAATTGCTAGGGAAATTCATGTACATGGATTTAGTCCAAGGACTTCTCCACTCCATAGGCATTAAAGCCTCGACTCATCGGTTGAGTGAGCTCTTTCGCTTGGTGGAGCAATATTACCATTGGTTTCAATATCAAACTAAGTTACAATTAAACTTAAAGGAATGGAAAATAATGCAAAAGTTATTGAAAAAGCAACATCAGAAGGGTAATGTGATCCCTTTGAAGCTGTGGACTTTGTGTAGTGCAATAACACAGGCTTTGACCCTGCTCTCTACTGATAATGAAACTAAATCTAATGCTTCAAGGAGGGGAGAAATAATTTATGAGGCTATGTCAGACATTAATGGGGCTTCTGCATTGCCTGAAGGCAAAGATACAAGTGAGCCTCCTTCTGGAAATGGTGAAACATCGGGCAGTTCAGAATCAGATTCAGAGTCTTCTTCAGTTTCGTCAGAAGAGGGCAAAGAGATTAAAGAAATGACCCATCTATTCCAGGAATAGTGGAAATCCCATAAGGAGGAGAAAAAATCTACACCTTCTGCTCCTCCTTGTGCTTCTCTTTTCCCCACTGAGGTTGATCGGCCCGATGTGGGCAGGGAACATTGTCAGTTCTCCTTTCCTTTGTCTATGCTTCATGATGATGATTTGTCTGCTCCCCCAGGTGGGTTTATCAATCCTCCACAATTGTTTACCATCCAGAGACAGCAGGATGGCAATGTGATAAATGTTCAATATGCACCTTTGGAATATAAATTTTTTAAAGATCTTAAAGCTGCAGTAGTGCAGTACAGTCCTCAATCTCCCTTTCTTTTGGCTATGTTGGATCATTGGGAAAAGGCAAATTAATCATTTCGTTACATTAGGAATCTATTGCCCAAGCTGTGCTGGAGGGCTCTCAATAGTTACAACTTCGTAGCTGATGGGAAGAAAAAGCTAAAAAGCAGGCTCAGATTAATGAGGGACAAAATCCCCCTGGTCCTCTCCAGGACAAACTAATGGGAGAAAGCCAATATCTGGCTTTAAGAGAACAGGCTCAATACTCTGATCAGGACTTGCAACAAGTTCTACAGGTCTTTTTATGAGCATAGTGCCATGTGGTGCCTACTGGCCAAGCCCAGCCCTCCTTTGTTAAAACAATGCAAGGCCCTAATGAGCCATATACTGATTTTCTAGCAAGATTGAGGGTAACTGTAGAACAGGCTGTAGAGAGAGATGAAATTTCAGAGATATTATTACAAACTTTAGCATTTGAAAATGCAAATCCTAAATGCAAGCATATACTGGGACCTTTAAATGGACAGGGTGCATCTATAGCTGAATATATCAGAGCCTGCTCGGGAGTAGGAAGAACAGAGCATGGGCTAATGTCTTTGCTAGAGTCTTGGCCAAGGTTATGACACCACCAAAGGGAGGTAACTGCTTTCATTGTGGAAAACCTGGTCATATGAAAAAAGAGTGTCAGAAATTAAAAGCTGATCAAGGTGCAATTCCTAAAGACAGATCTCTTGCTGGGAAGAATAAGACTCCTCCTGGACTTTGCTGTCAGTGTGGGAAGGGGTTTCATTGGACTAATGAATGCAGATCTAAAACAGATAAAATGGGCAACCCGATACTGGGAAACTATCCTGCGGGCCTGAGTCCTTGGGGCCCAGGAACAATACCGGGGACTTCTCCTCCTTGTCCTCCTCCCATTCAATCTGCCCAAACCCTGTTCCCTCCGAACAACCGTTACGATTTGATGCCCCATTGAAAGGACCTCAGATGATGATTTCGGACTTAACGGTGTGCTACTTCAGGGAGTGCTGCTGCTGATTTGCCACTAGTTGATAATGTTCTTTTGTCACCAGGGGGAAACATTTACAAATTAAGAACAAAAGAATTTGGACCACTGCCTAAAGGCACTTTTGGCTTGATATTAGGCCGTAGCAGCATGGCTTTGAGAGGTTTAACCATAATTCCTGGGGTAATAGACTCTGACTATGTTGGGAAATTTTAATTATGGTCTCTACTTCTACCACACTTTCATTGTTACCTGGGGAACGTATTGCCCAAATACTTCTCCTACCTTATCACCCCTTTTTGGCTCTTCCTAACAAACGAACAGGGGAATTTGGAAGTACTGGGTGACATATATTTTGGTAAATGCTTATCAGAGATTCTCGCCCTATTCTCTCCTTGATTATATAAGAAATCAACTTTGAGGAACTAGTAGATACAGGGGTGGATATTTCAGCCATTTCTTCTCAACAATGGCCCTGAGATTGTGGAAAAACAAAACAAAACAAAACAAAAAGAAACCTGTAATGCTGATGGGATTGGGCTCCATTGCAGATGTCTGGAAGAGTACCTATCCCTTGCAATGTCAATTCTGTAATGGAAGATCAGTGTTTGTTACCTTTTATATTGTAAATATACCTATTAATATATGGGGGAGATATCTTCTCTCTCCTTTGGGGGCTTCTGTAACCATTCCATCGGAAAACTAGTAGCCACTGCTCAAATTCCTCGAGCACTCCCATTAAAATGGTTAACTAATACTCCAAAATGGGTAGAGCAATGGCCAATACCACAAATGAAGCTCGAAGTGTTAGAACAATTAGTACAAGAATAACTCTAACTTGGTCATATAGAGCCTTCTACCTCCCCCTGGAATTCTCCTGTTTTTGTTATTAAAAAAAAAAAAAAAATCTAGAAAATAGAGAATGTTAACTGATTTACGAGAAATTAATAAATGTATTGAACCTATGGGAGCATTGCAATTAGGACTGCCCTCTCCAGCTCTTATTCCTCAGAATTGGTCCTTAATGGTGCTAGATCTTAAAGAATTTTTTTTTTTTTTTTTTTTTTTTTTTTTTTTTTTACCATTCCTCTACAATTGCAAGATAGAGATAAATTTGCTTTTACAGTTCCTGTTCTTAATCATGCTCAGCCTGTTAAGCATTATCAATGGACAGTCCTACCACAAAGAATGATAAATAGTCCTACCTTATTCCAAGAATTCGTAGCTCACACTTTACAATCCCTTCGTCAAGAATACCCCACTTATATTCTATATCATTATATGGATGATCCCCTATTGGCAGCTCCTAGTATTGTTGAACGTGATGAATTCTTTTTAAAAGTACAGGAGGCTTTAAGACTATACAATTTGCAAATAGCCCTGGAAAAAATTCAAAAGGAATTTCCTATTTCATATTTAGGGATAATATTGGAACAACATAGAATTAGGCCCAATAAGTTGCAAATTAGAAGAGACATCTCAAAACCTTAATTGATTTTCAAAGGTTATTGGTAGATATTAATTGTCTATGCCCGGTACTTGGGATTCCTACTTATCAATTACGACATTTGTTTTCTACTTTAAAAGGAGATACAGCTCTGGATAGCCCCCGGACCTTAACCCCATTGGCTTTACAGGAACTTCAATTTGTTGAACAACGATTAAATGACAGTTTTTTTAATTACTTACATGCGTCTCAACCTATTTCTTTTATAATATGTCATACCCCTTATTCCCCATCTGGTGTAGTTGCTCAAGAAAAAGGATTAATAGAATGGGTTTTCTTACCTAATAATTTTCCCAAAAAATTGACTATATATGTATGGATAAATTTGCCTTCCTTATGCAAAAAGGTCACCATCGTATTTTACAATTATCAGGAAGTAAACCACACACCAGCTTGTTACACAGTTAACAACTGCTCAAATATCTCGATGTTTACAATTTAATGAAAACCGGCAAATTTCTCTTGCCTCATATCCTGGTTCGTTTTCTAATCATTATCCATCATCTAAATTGATTGATTTTCTCCGGACTAACACTATGATATCCCATTCCCCAATTTCAGATGTTCCAGTTAAGGGACCCACTCTTTTTACAGATGCAAATAAAAATACTGCTGCATATTGGACCCCGGAAAATTCCAAGGTTCTCCCCCGCTCATTTTCTTCTGTACAGCCTGCTGAATTGTGGGCTATCTATTTAGTTTTGCAAGATTTTCCCCAACTTCCTAATAACATTGTTTCAGATTCTCGAAATGCTGTTCTCTCTTACCTATAGCTTCCTCGTGTCCCCCTGCCACTGACTCTTAAAACAGCTATTGATAAAATGTTTTACCAAGTACAACAATTGCTCTTGCAGCGTTCAGAATTAATTTTCTTTACTCACATTCGCACAAATTCCGCCCTTCCTGGACCCTTATCATTCGGAAATGCTACAATTGATGCCTTACTTTATCCTATAGAAGAAGCAAAGCAAGAAAATCTCTTACAGCATACCAATTTCAAAGGGTTACAAAAATCTCATGCTATTACTCAAAAACAAGCTCAAAATATTGTTCGTTCTTGTTCCATATGTGCACCCTTTGCTTTGCTGTTTACCCCACCAGGTGTCAACGTAAAAAGACAACAAACAAATCAGATCTGGCAAATGGATGTAATTTACATTTCTTCCTTTGGACAACAAAAATGTGTGCATCATACTATAGACACTTGCACACATTTTCAATGGGCCACTACATTACATTCTAAAAAGGCTGACGCTGTTTTTACTCATTTGTTATCTTGTTTTGCAGTTATAAGATTACCAATTAAATTAAAAACTGATAATGCACCTGCTTACCAATCCACAAAATTAGTTCACTTTTTATCTCAATACCATATAACTCATACTTTTGGTATTCCTTATAATAGTCAAGGGCAAGCTGTCATTGAAAGAGCTAATTGTACCTTGTGTGATTATCTTGAAAAAATAAAAAAGGGGGAACAAGAGAGATTTATGAAACCTAAAGACATTCTGAATAACACCTTACTTACCCTGAATTTTTAGAATGTTTGGAGTGAGGGAAATCTATCAGCAGCAGAGTTGCATTTTCAAGGGAAAGAAGAAGATAAGGAGATCTTGAATACGCCTATTTGGAATAAAGATAAAGAGAAAGGTTGGATCCCAGCATCCTTAATATATTTGGGATGAGGGTATGCTTTCATTTCTGTTGATAATTACAGGTTTTGGCCCCCAGCAAGATTGATCAAAATCAACAATGGCTGATCCCCTTGTTCAAAAATTCAAAGAGCTTAATATGCAGAGAAGCCTTACCTCCTGTACAAGGGAAGCAACACCTCCTACCTGGGGTCAAATAAGGAGGTTGATCCAGGAAACAGAGAAGACATTAGTAAAGGTGGGGCAACCTCTAAATCCTACCAATCTTTTGATTGCCATGATGGTGCTGGTGATATGTCAGGTAATTGGTGTATTGGCGAGTAATCATACATATTGGGCATATATACCTAATCCCCCATTAGTAAGAGCAGTTTCATGGGGCGAACCAGAAGTGCAGGTATGCACTAATGAGACTGCCTTCTTTCCCCTGCCAGCTTTCAGGGAAATAGAACAACTATTTCATCATAAACAACAATATAATATTAGTAATTTGACCATTACAGTGGAAGATATTCCTTTATGTATAGGGGGACAGCCCTTTTGTCTGTCAACTGAGAAACATTCTCATCATTCTTATAATACATGGGGGGGGGGGGGTAAAGTATTATAATTACCGTTTTGCTACTTTTACTGTGCTTGTTTCCACCAGGGTATTTAGCACCTCAACAGAACTCATAGATATCCATAATGGAAAACACATGTCGCTATGTCCTGTAAACTTTTTTGTTCCTTCCCTAGAATCTTTGGAGTGGGAACATTGCGGAGGTCATCGACCCTTTAAGGTCATAAATTATTCTGAGGCCATCATTGTAGATTGGAGTCCAGATCATTGGCAATTCTTAGAAAAATGGTCAAATAAACCTTTTAGGTGGCATCATGCAAATAGCACTTTGATGGGCAATGGTAACGAAACAGTTAAATGGTAGCAATTTGCACTTGTCCATCCTCAATTACAATTGCAAGGATATCCGCACATTCAAGGAGATATATGGAAACTATTGGCGGTTTCTGGTAATCTCACGATCTGGTCAGGAAATTATACTTTGGACAGTGGTGACTCTTCGGGTCCATTCCATGTTAATTTACATGTTAATAAATCTTATTCCACAATGACATGTGTAAAATATCCTTTTGCATTGTTATATGGGAATAGGACCTGGAATGATACTGTGGGGTCTGTGTCATGTGACTATTGTAACTTAACTCAATGTGTAAATGTCTTGGTGGGAAGAATTTGAAAGACAAGCCTTTACCTCCAATTTCTCACCAGTAATTGTTAAAGCTCGGACAGAAGTATGGTTGCCTATATTCTCACTCGGCCGTTGTCAGATTCTTTTGCTGTTTCTCATCTAGTAACCGCTGTACAGACTTTGTTACACCGATTTCAATGTATGCTTGGTGTGGTCATTTCTTTGATTCTCGCAGTCGCATCAGTAACCGCAACAGCAGCTGTAGCAGACCTTGCTTTACACCAAGGAATTCAAACAGCTGATTTTGTTGGAGACTGGCAAAAAGACTCTCAATTGTTATGACAACAACAGCGAGATTTAGATGCACAACTTGCTACCGACATTCTCAATCTTCAAACACACCATTTCCTGGCTTGGAGATCAATTGGCTGTTCTATCTACACGAAGTCTGTTAAAATGTGATTAAAATTCTTCTGTTTTGTATAACACCTGTACCATTTAACATGAGCCCTTCAAGTGATTAACCGAGACATATAAATAAAAAGAGTTCTAAATGCCCATCATCTAGAGAGATCCTGCCTAGCCCCCAAGAGGTGGCTGGATAGCCAATGATGGGTAAGACCCTCAGAGGAGGGCAACCTAAGACAGGCACAACCACAATAGGGGCTGGTGAGGCTGGAGGTTGGTCGCCTATAGCTTTATGCCTTGCTCTACAAAACATCAATACAAATGTCTCAAGGGCTTAAGTAAAATAAAAAAGGGGGGAGATGAAGGGTTAATACGGTAGCAGAGATGTGCCTGCAAACGAGTCTCTCTACTCAGGCTGAGTGTCCTTGCATACGAGGCGTTCTGCCAAAGAGTCTTGACACAGCCTTGAGTTTAATGGTCCCTTGCAAACGAGGGAGCATTCCCTTCTTGAGATGAGAAGGAGATGGAGGCTTTGGGCAGATTCTACAGTAGACAGAGATTTCACTCCCCTTTGCTATATGATAACATTTATAGCCATATCCACCATTTCCACAGAATTGCCCAATTCTCATAGACTGAGGGATCCACAGGGTATATTTTAAAAGCCCCACACCACTGGATTTAAACTGGATGAGTCCTCAAGCCTTCCACAGCCTTTTCTTGGTAAACACACACACATCAACACAGAAGAAACTGTGACCTTCTTTATGTCTCTTGATGTAAATCGAAAATTTGTGAACACACTGTTCTGAGATGCTACTGGCCATCCTTTTCTCATTCCTGTCTTGAACAGGACACCTCAGAGATGCATGGAAAAGTCTCCCACACTCTATGGGCCCCTGGTGCAGCCTTCTGCTTGCTCCATATCTCACAGTCTGTAACATTCATCTCAGTCAGCTGTGGTTGGACACACATGCACACAGAAAGACACACAAACATGGGCAACAAGCTGATGTGGGTAGACACACAAATGTTCAAGGAACATGAAAACATAAGCAAACAGGGAACATAGATCTTTCTGTAGCTGAAGAATCAATACTTCATATGAAATATAGATTTTTCCATTTTATAAAGGAAAAGCTCCATTCAGAACTGATATATGAAGTATAGAGAAATCAAATTCCATGATGGAGACTTAGCAACTAGGTTTTGATATAGTAAAAACAAACCATTCTCCACTTCATGGAATCAATCCTTTGTTTTGGTATATATTATTATAAATACAGCAAACTCCTTACTTCTTTTAAAACCAGGGGTGCCCAGATTTTGTTTGTGCAATAGAGATAATTCCATTTTCATCAGATTTTCCATATCTTCAAAATGCAGTACAAAGACTGTCCTATGTGAAATTTCCAGAACTTCACATTTAATGGTAGAAAACCACCACCTAGATTCATATATAAGCTATGGACAAGTCCAAATTTCACATAAGAAAAACAGCTTCCAGATTTTCATAAAGTGAAACAAAGAATATGACAGATTATGGAGGAAAACAAGCATCACTCTATTTGCATGTATATATATATATATATATATATATATATATATATATATATATATATATATATGTACTTGTGCATTTGAGTTCAATTCAGTTCAGTCTCTCCGTCGTGTTCAACTTTTGTGACCCCAGGTTCTGCAGCATGTCATGTGTCCCTGTCCATCACCAGCTCCCAGAACCTTCTCAAGCTCATGTCATTCAAGTAGGTAATGCCCTCTAACCATCTCGTCCTCTTCACTTATTGGCTTCAACAATTCCCAGCATCAGGGTCTTGTCCAATGAGTCCGTTCTTCGCATCAGGTGTCCAGATTATTGAGGTTTCAGCTTCAGCATCAGTGCTTCCAATGTATATTCAGGACTGATTTCCTTTAGAGTCCTTGCAGTCCAAGAAAATTTCAAGAGTCTTCACCAACACCACATTTTAAATTGTAAAGTAATTAACCTCCAATTAAAATAAATAGATTTATAAAATAAAATAAAAAATAAAAGTTAAAAAAATAAATAAAAGCATCAGTTCTTCCTTACAAATATCACATCCGTACATGACCTCTGGAAAAACTATAGCTTTGACCAAGTGGACTTTTGCTGGCAAAGCAATGTCTGTGCCTTTGAATATGCTGTCTAAGTAGTTCACAGCTTTTCATCCAAGCAGTAAGTGCCTTTTAATTTCATGGCTGCGGTCACAATCTGCAATATTTTTGGAGCCCTCTCCCCCGAAAAATAAAGGGTTTCGGTATTTCCATTATTTCTCCATCCGTTTGATATACAGTGATGAGACAAGATATCATGATCTTACTTTTCTGAATGTTGAGTTTTAACCTACAGTTTTCAGTCTTCTCTTTCATTTTTATCAAGAGGTTCTTTACATCTTTTTCATTTTTTGCCATAAGAGTGATTTAATCTAAGTATCTTAGGCTGTTGATATTTCTCCCAGCAAACTTGATTCATGCTTGTGCTTCTTCAAGCCTGGCAATTAGCGTTTTGTATATAACATATGAACTATGGATGGACATTTGTGACATTGTACAGTGAACAGGAATCAAGCTCATCCCCAAGAAAAAGAAAACAAAACAAAACAAAAGAGCAAAGTGGATGTCTGAGAAGACCTTACAACTAACTGTGAAAAGAAGACAAGACAAAAGCAAAGGAGAAAAGGAAAGATTTATACATTTAAATGCAGTGTTCCAAAGAATATCAAGGAGACTTAAGAAAATCTTCCTCACAGATCAATGCAAATTAAAAAAAAAAAAAAAATAGAATGGGAAAGACTAGAGACTTTTCAAAAAATTAGCGACACCAATGGAACATTTAATGCCAAGATGGGCTTAATAAAGAACAGAAATGGTATGAACCTAATGGAAGCAGAAGATATTAAGAAGAGGTGGCAAGAATATGCAGAAGAACCATACGAAAAACATCTTCAGGACCTAGATAATCACAATGGTGTTATCACTTAGCCTCACCTAGCGCTGAGTCAGACACGACTGAGCAACTTCCCTTTCACTTTTCACTTTCCTGCATTGGAGAAGGAAATGACAACCCACTCCAGTGTTCTTGCCTGAAGAATCCCAGGGATGGTGGAGCCTGGTGTGCTGCCGTCTGTGGGTCGCACAGAGTCGACACAACTAAATCGAATTAGCAGCAGCAGCAGCAGAGACAGATATCCTGAATAGGAAGTCAAGTGGGTCTTCGGAAACACCACTATGAACAATGCCAGTGGAAGTGATGGAATTCCAGTTGAGCTATTCAAAATCCTTAAAGATATGCTGTGAAAGTATAGCACTCAAAATGGCAGCAAATTTGGTAAACTCAGCAGTGGTCACAGGACAGAAAATGAATTTCACTGGATTTCATTCCAATCTCAAGGAAAGACAATGCCAAAGAATGTTCAAACTACTGCACAATTCCACTCACCTCACGCACTCGTAAATAATGCTAAAAATTCTCCAAGCCAGTCAACAATGTGTGAACCCTGAACTTCAAGATGTTCAATGTGGTTTTAGAAAAGGCAGGCAAAACAGAAATCAAATTGCCAACATCTGCTGTTATCATCAAAAAAGCAAGAGAGTTCGAGAAAAATATCTGTTTCTGCTTTACTGACTATGACAAAGCCTTTGACTGTGTGGATCACAATAAACTGTGGAAAATTCGGAAAGAGATGAGAATACCAGACCCCCTAATCTGAATCCTGAGAAACTTGTATGCAGATCAGGAAGCAACAGTTAGAGCTGGATATGGAACAGCAGTTTGGTTCAAAAAGGAAAAGGAGTATATCAAGGCTGTATATTGTCACTCTGCTTATTTAACTTAAATGCACAGTACATCATGAGAAATCCTAGGCTGAAAGAAACACAAGCTGGAAATAAGATTGCTGGAAGGAATATCAATAATCTCAGATATGAAGATGACACCACCCATATGGCAGAACGTGAAGAACAACTAAAGAGCTTCTTGATTAAAGTGATGAGCACAGTTAAAATTTTGGCTTAAAGCCCAGCATTTACAAAATTAAGGTCGTGGCCTCCGGCCCCATCACTTCATGGCAAATAGAAGGGAAAACAGTAGAAAGAGTGTCTGACATTATTTTTATTTTATTTATTTATTTATTGTGTGTGTGTGTGGGGGGGTGTGTTTCCAAAATCACTGCAAATGATGATTGAAGCCATGACATTAAAAATGCTTACTCCTTAAAAGGAAAGTTATCACCAACCTAGACAGCATATTAAAAAGGAGAAACATTACTTTGCCAACAAAATCTGTCTAGTCAAGGCTATGGTTTTTTGAGTAGGCTTGTATGGGTATATTATTTGGACTATAAAGAGCTGAGAACCAAGAACTGATGCTTTTGAAATATGATGTTGAAGGAGACTCTTGAGAGTGCGTTGGACTGCAAGAAAGTCCAATCAGTCCATCCTAAAGGAGATCAGTCCTGGGTTTTCATTGAAAGGACTGATGTTGAAGATGAAACTGAAATACTTTGGCCACCTGATGCAAATAAGTGACTCAATGGAAAGGATCCTGATACTGCAAGAGATTGAGGAGAGAAAGAGAAAGGGATAGGAGAGAATGAGACGGTTAGATAGCATCTCCATCACAATGGACAAGAGTTTGGGTAAACTCAAGGAGTTGGTAATGGACAAGGAGGCTTGGGGTGCTGTGGTTCATAGAGTCACAAAGAGTTGGACACGACTGAGCTACTGAAATGAACATTACATCTAATTTAAATAAGCAGGGTGACAGTATGCAGCCTTGTCATAATCATTTCCCTATTTAGAAGATTTCTCTTGTTTTATATTCAGTTCTAACTGTTGCTTCTTGAGCTCCAACAAATTTCCTGGAAGCAGGTCAGGTGATCCAGTATTCCTATCACTTTAAGAATTTATAGTCAAAACATTTGATATAAACAATGAAGAACAAGTTGATTTTTTTTTCCCCATCTGTTTAGCTCCCTTGTCATTTTGATGGTGCCACACATGTTGGATATTTGATTTCTGGTTCCTCTGCCTTTATTAAATCCAGCTTGAACATCTGGAATATCACGGTTCCTGCACTGTTGAAGTCTGGCTTGGAGAATTTTGAACATTACTTTGCTTTCGTTTGAGATGAGGACAATCGTATTGTTGTGTGAAGTCTTTGGCATTGCCTTTCTATGGAATTGGATGAACTTTTCCAGGTCTGTGTCCACTGTTGAGTTTTCCAAATTTGGTGGCATATTGAATGAAGCATTTCCATGGCTATGAAATAACTTAAATAGAATTCCATAAATCCACAAGCTTTGTTCATACAGATGCTTCATAAGGATTCCTTGATTTCACATTCTAAGATGTTTGGCTCTAGGTGAGTGATCACAATATTTTGGTTATGTGGTTCATGAATACCTTTTTCTGCAGTTCTTCTGTGTATTCTTGCCACCTCTTCTTAATGTCTTCTGCTTCCATTAGGTCCATGAAATATCTGTCTTTTATTTTGATTATTCCTTTTCTCCTTTCCTTTTCGTCCTTTTCTCTTGACTTTTATTGCTTCTCTCATTTACTTTTCTTCCTCATATTTCTGTTTCTCATTTCCTTTTCTTCCTTTTCTTCTTTCAGGTTTTATTCTGTCCTCATTTTTTGTAAGGCATCTTTCCGTTCAGTACAGTTTAGTTGCTCAGTCGTGCCAAACTCTTTGCGACCCCATGAATCGCAGCACGCCAGGCCTCTCTGTCCATCATCAACTCCCAGAGTCCACTCAGACTCACATCCATCGATATAGTGATGCCATCCAGCCATCTCATCCTTTGTCATCCCCTTCTCCTCCTGCTCCCAATCCCTGCCAACATCAGAGTATTTTCCAATGAGTCAACTCTTCACGTGAAGTGGCCAAAATACTGGAGTTTCAGCTTTAGCATCATTCCTTCCAAAGAAATCCCAGGGCTGAGCTCATTTAGAATGGACTGTTTGGATCTCCTTGCCATCCAAGTGACCGTCAACAGTTTTCTCCAACATCACAGTTCTAAAGCATCAATTCGTCGGCACTCAGGCTTCTTCACAGTCCAACTCTCACATCCATACATGACCACAGGAAAAAAACATAGCCTTGACCAGACAGACCTTAGCTGGCAAAGTAATGTCTCTGCTTTTGAATATGCTAACTAGCTTGATTATAAGTTTTCTTCCAAGGAGTAAGCATCTTTTAATTTCATAAGTGCTGTCACCATCTGTAGTGATTTTGGAGCCTCCCCCACCCCACCCCCCGCCCCAACACACACACACAGAAAAAAAGCCTGACACTGTTTCCACTGTTTCCCCATCTATTTCCCATGAAGTGATGGGACCAGATGCCATGACCTTCATTTTCTGAATGTTGAGCTTTAAGCCAACTTTTTCACTCTGCACTTTCACTTTCATCAAGAGGCTTTTTAGTTCCTCTTCACTTTCTGCCATAAGGGTGGTGTCATCTGCATATCTGAGGTTATTGATATATCTTCCAGCAATCTTGATTCCAGCTTCTGCTTCTTCCAGCCCAGAGTTTCTCATGATGTACTCTGCATAGAAGTTAAATAAGCAGGGTGACAATATACAGTCTTGACATACTCCTGTTCCTATTTGGAACCAGTCTGTTCCATATCCAGTTCTAACTGTTGCTTCCTGACCTGCATACAGATTTCTCAAGAGGCAGGTCAGGTGGTTTGCTATCTGCATTTCTTTCAGACTTGTCCACAGTTTATTGTGACCCCACAGTCAAAGGCTTGGGCATAGTCAATAAAGCAGAAATAGATGTTTTTCTGGAACACTCCTGCTTTTTCCATGTTCCAGCGGATGTTGGTAATTTGATGTCTGGTTCCTCTGCCTCTTCTAAAACCAGATTGAGAATCATAAAGTTCACAGCTCACATATTGCTGAAGCCTGGCTTGGAGAATTGTGAGCATTACTGTATTAGCATGTGAGATGAGTGCATTTGTGTGGTAGTTTGAGCATTCTTTGGCTTTCCCTTTCTTTGAGACTGGAATAAAAATTGAACTTTTCCAGTCCTGTGGCCACTGCTGAGTTTTCCAAATTTGCTGGCATATTGAGTGCAGCACTTTCACAGCATCCTCTTTCAGGATTTGAAATAGCTCCACTGTAATTCCATCACCTCCACTAATTTTGTTCGCAATAATGCTTTCTAAGGCTCACTTGACTTTACATTCCAGGATGTCTGGCTCTAAATGAGTGATCACACCATCGTGATTATCTGGGTCATGAAGATCTTTTTTGTACAGTTCTTCCGTGTATTCTTGTCACCTTTTAATATCTTCTGCATTTGTTTTAGTTCCATACCATTTCTGTCCTTTAATGAGCCCATCTTTGCATGAAATATTCCCTTGGTATCTCTAGTTTTCTTGAAGGGATCTCTAGTCTTTCCCACTCTGTTGTTTTCCTCTATTTCCTTGCATTGATCGCTGAAGAAGGCTTTCTTCTCTCTTCTTGCTAATCTTGGAACTCTGCATTCAGATGCTTGTATCTTTTCTTTTCCCCTTTCCTTTTCGCCTCACTTCTTTTCACAGCTATTTATAAAACCTCCCAAGGCAGTCATTTTGCTTTTTTGCATTTCTTTTCCATGAGGATGATCTTCATTCCTATCTGCTGTACAATGTCACGAACCTCATTCCATAATTCATCAGGCACTCTATCTATCAGACCTAGGCCCTTAAAGCTATTTCTCACTTCCACTGTATAATCATAAGGGATTTGATTTAGGTCATACCTGAATGGTCTAGCGGTTTTCCCCTACTTTCTTCAATTTAAGTCTGAATTTGGCAATAAGGTGTTCATGATATGAGCCACAGTCAGGTCCTGGTCTTGTTTTTGTTGAATGTATAGAGCTTCTCAACCAGGAGCCAGCATGAAGAGTCCCATCCATGACAAAGGTCATGAGGTTAAGAGGTACTACATGCAAAGGCGAGTCAGGCCTTATGAAAACCTTGCTAAATCTGCTCATGCATCTGCCCCAAAGCCAGAGTCTGCCTACCATACTGCATTATGCTTTTATCTTACGCTTCTGACATTAACAGGGGAGGTCCCCCCACCATCTTTTTCTGGAAAAAGTTAATTTAGAACTTTAAGATAATAAATCTCCTGGGCATAATAAGATTGTTTCAATCCAAAAGCCCCTCTGATGGATTTCTAGCCTGCCTACAGGACTCTTACAGCTGTGCATGTGATTGATTGTGGCCTCCCTGTGAGAGGCACAGGAAGCTCAAAACATCCTAGGAACGTAGGGGCTTCCAAGGAGTCAAAATCTTTAGAATAGGACTGATTAAGGGTTTCATTTGTTGAGCCAATACTTGCTGCCATATTTTCATATCTTTCATTTGTTCATATAGTTGGTATATAGAAAAAGAAAACAAGTAGCAACATATATCTTTGAATTAAGTACTTTCTTTGTTATAACCCACTGCACCTTTGTTCTATAGGGATGTAACTTTAGTGCTTTGAGGGTGATGCAGATTAAAGAAAAACACTTCAGAGAAAATTAGATTAACATTCATTAAGTAACAGAGGGTTTCCCTGGTGGCTCAGAGGTTAAAGTCTCTGCCTGCAATCCGGGAGACCCCAGTTTGATCCCTGAGTTGGGAAGATCCTCTGGAGAAGGAAATGGCAGTCCACTCCAATATTCTTGACTACAGAATTTTATGGAAGAAGGAGTCTTGCAGGCTACAGTCCAAGGGGTGGCAAATAGTCAGACATGACTAAACTACTTCACTATCACTTTCACTTTCAAGAAGAGAGCCATAAAGCATTAACAGGTCTCTTGACCAGAAGTTAATGTAAATCACCTGAGACCTTTGGTATACAAAAATATATACAGAAAGGGTCAGGAGTGCTGCCCCTGCATGACTCTATCTACTATTATGTAAAACTTAGGGTATATAAACACCTTTTAAAAATAAAGTTATGGGGTTTTTGAACAAGCTTGGCCTTCTCTGTGTCGACACTCTCTCTCTCTTCCTCCCTCTCCCTCCTTCTCTTTCTCAGGCTGATCCCTTAGAATGTGGAGGTTCTCCGTGTTTACTTATTTGCCCAGGCTTCTAAAACCCACGCGAGAGGGAGCTCAAGGTGGGGCACCCTCCGCTATTCAAGTGGACAAAGGTGGCTTACATAGATGGTGCAAGTTCCTTGTCTTGGAACTTTATTGGTTTCCTGCATAAACCAAGTTATTCAGTATCTTTTCTCCACTTATTTTCCTACTACACTGTTTCTTTCTAATCTACCTCCATAACTTTATTTAAGCAATTAATTCCTAGAATGCCAATTCCGCCCCCCTTTCGAATTCTCTGGATCCACTAGGGCTATACCCCGGCACTTCTCCATCTTTGGCTGCAAAGAATATAGTCAATCTGATTTTGGTGTTGACCGTCTGGTGATGTCCATGTGTAGAGTATTCTCTTGTGTTGTTGGAAGAGGGTGTTTGTTGTGACCAGTGCATTTTCTTGGCAAAACTCTATTAGTCTTTGCCCTGCTTCATTCTGCATTCCAAGGCCAAATTTTACTGTTACTCTAGGTGTTTCTTGACTTCCTACTTTTGCATTCCAGACCCCTATAATGAAAAGAACATCTTTTTTGGTGTTAGTTCTAAAAGGTCTTGTAGGTCTTCATAGAACTGTTCAGCTTCCACTTCTTCAGTGTTACTGGTTGGGGCATAAACTTGGATTACTGTGAAATTTAATGGTTTGCCTTGGAAATGAACAGAGATCATTCTGTCGTTTTTGAGACTGCATCCAAGTACTGCATGTTGGACTCTTTTGTTGACCATGATGGCTACTCCATTTCTTCTGAGGGATTCCTGCCTACAGTAATAGACATAATAGTCATCTGAGTTAAATTCACCCATTCCAGTTCATTTTAGTTCGCTGATTCCTAGAATGTCGATGATCACTCTTGCCACGTCCTATTTGACCACTTCCAATTTGCCTTGATTCATGGGCCTGACACTCCAGGTTCCTATGCAATATTGCTCTTAACAGCATCAGACCTTACTTCTATCACCAGTCACATCCACAGCTGGGAATTGTTTTTGCTTTGGTTCCATCCCTTCATTCTTTCTGGGGTTATTTCTCCACCAATCTCCAGTAGCATGTTGGGCACCTACTGACCTGAGGAGTTCCTCTTTCAGTATCCTATCATTTTGCCTTTACATACTGTTCATGGGGTTCTCAAGGCAAGAATACTGAAGTGGTTTGTCATTTCCTTCACCAGTGGACCACATTCTATTAAACCTCTCCACCATGACCCACCCGTCTTGGGTTGACCCGCGGGCATGGCTTAGTTTCATTGAGTTAGAAAAGGCTGTGGTCCTAGTCTGATTAGATTGACGTGTTTTTTGTGAATTTGGTTTCAGTGTGTCTGCCCTCTGATGCCCTCTTGCAACACTTACCATCTTACTTGGGTTTCTCTTACCTTGGGCATGACATATCTCTTCATGGCTCCTCCAGCAAAGCGCAGTTGCTGCTTCTTGCCTTGGACGAAGGGTATCTTTAGAAAACCATATTTCCTTCTAGCATTTCTTTTTCTTGAGGATGGCTTGATCACTTCTTCTTGTACAGTGTCACAAACCTCTGTCCATAGTTCCTCAGGCCCTTTTTCTATCAGATCTAATCCCTCAAATCTATTTGTCAATTTTACTGTGTAAATTGAAGTGATTTGATTTAGGTCATACCTGAATAGTCTAATGGTTTTCCCTACTTTTTAAATTTAAGTCTGAATTGGGCAAGAAGGTGTTCATGATCTGAGCCATAGTCAGTTCACCGTCTTGGTTTTGCTGACTATATATAGCTTCTCCATCTTTGGCTACAAAGAAGAGAATCAATGTGATGTAGTACTGAACATCTGGTGATTCCATGTGTAGAGCCTTCTCTTGTGTTTCTGGACAAGAGTGCATGCTATAAGCTGTGTGTTCTCTTGGCAGGACTCTGTTAGCCTTTCACTGGATTCCTTTTGCACTCCAATGCCAACTTTGTCTGTTATTCCAGGTATCTCTTGATTTTCTATATTTTCATTGCATTCCTGTATGTTGAAAAGGACTTCTATTTTTGGATGTTAGTTCTAGATGTTCTTTATGTCTTCATACAACTATTCCGTTTCAGCCACTTCAGCAAAACTGGTCAGGACACAGACTTGGATTACTGAGATATTGAATGGTTTGTCTTGGAAACAAACAGAGATCTTCATGTTTCCTACATATCTTGTGATCTGTCAGCTTCATCTCTTCACCAACTGTGAAAGGACACAAATCCACATAAAGAAAAAAATAAAAAATAAAAAAAAGTCATGTTTCATGGAACAAACTCTTTCTTTTGATATATGTTTGTGGAGTGCAAACAGTCTCTATTTTATGAAGAAACAGTGGTGTCCAGATTTTCATTTGTGAAATAGAGAGAATTGAAATTTCATAGTGATTCTCCTTTTCTTCGGAAATCCAGAGCCAAGATTTTCATATGTGAAATATACATATTTCTACATTTAATGATAGAGGACCACCACACATATTTTCATACATGAGGTGGAGAGAATTCCACCTTTCCTGTGAGAAGAACAGTTTTCATTTTTTCATTAAGTGAAATAAAAAATGCAATATTTTTCATGTAAAAATTTCGATGATTCTACATTCGAGTTTAGTTCAGTTCAGTCTCTGGATCTTGTCCAACTCTTTGCAACTCCAGGGACTGCAGCATGCCAAGCTTTCAAGTAGTCAATTGAACATCTGGATTTTCAAAGAAATACAAGAATTCGTATTACATGGAAGAAATTTAAAAATTTAGAATTTATTTATTTATAATTTTTTGAATTTATTTATTTATTATGGCTGCACTTTCTTCATTGCTGTGCACAAAATTTCTCAAGTTGCAGTAAGTTTGGACTACTCTTCATTGCAGCCAGCTAGCTTCTCATGGTACTCTGTTCTATTGCAAAGCAGAAGCCCTAGGACCTACATGTTAGGTAGTTTGGGCCTAAGGGTTTATCTACTCTTGTAGCATGTGCCATTTCCTCAGACCAAGGATTAAACCAATATCCCCTGAATTGGCAGGGAAATTCTAAAGCCCCTGGATTACTGGAGAAGCCCAGCAGGCTTTTATTATTATTCTATTTTAAGCATATTTATTAAATGTTTATATATTTTCATGGAGGCTAATTACTTTCTGAGGAGGCTTTACAAATAGCTGTGAAAAGAAGAGAAGTGAAAATCTAAGGAGAAAAGGAAAGATGCAAGAATCTGAATGCAGCATTCCAAAGAATAGCAAGAAGAGATAAGAAAGTCTTCCTCAGTGATCAATGCGAAGAAATAGGGGAAAATAGAATGGGAAAGACTAGATATCTCTTCAAGAAAATTAGAGACAAAAAGGGAAAATTTCATGCAAACATGGACTCGATAAAGGTTAGAAATGTATGGACCTAACAGAAGCAGAAAATATTAAGAAAAAGTGGCAAGAACACACAGAAGAATTTACAAAAAAGATCTTCACGACCAAGATAGTCATGATGATGTGAAAATCATGGCCTCTGGTCTCATCACTTCACTGTAAATAGATGGGGGAAAAGTGGTAACCGTGTCAGACTTTATGTTTTGGGGCCCCAAAATCACTGCAGATGGTTATTGCAGGCATGAAATTTAAAAGATGCTTACTCTATGGAAGAAAAGTTATGACCAACCTAGATAGCATATTGAAAAGTAGAGACATTACTTTGCCAACAAAGATTCGTCTAGTCAAGGCCCTCGTTTTTTCAGTGGTCATCTATGGACTGTGAAGAAAGCTGAGCACTGAAGAATTGATGGTTTTGAACTGTGGTGTTGGAAAAGACTCTTGAGAGTCCCTTGGCCTGCAAGGAGATCCAACCAGTCCATCTTAAATGACATCAATCCTGGATGTTCATTGGAAGGACTGCTGGTGAAGCTGAACTACAATACTTGGACCACCTCATATGAAGAGCTGACTCATTGGAAAAGACTCTGACTCTGGGAGGGACTGGGGAAAGGAGGAGAAAGAGATGACAGAGGATGAGATGGCTGAATGGGATAACCTACTCGATGGACATGAGTTTGAGTGAACTCTGGGAGTTGGTGTTGGACAGGGATGCCTGGCGGTTTGTGATTCATGGAGTGTCAAATAGTCGGATAAAACTGAGTGACTGAACTGAACTGAAATGAATGGAACAACATCTCAAATAATAAACATAATTTTAAATCAAAAGCATTTAGAGAAAGAAGAAGAAGCAGACAAAATTACCCAAAGTGAATAGAAGGTAAAACATGATAAAACTCAGAGCAGAAATTAAAGAAAAATGATGAAAAATTAGCCAAAATCAGTATCACTAAAAGGAGTCTCTTAGGTTAAAAAAATAGATGTTTCATGGTCCAGATTTGTCAAAAAAAGAGAAATACTTAAATCAATCAAATTTGACATGACAAAGGATGGCATTATAACTGATACCACAGAAATAACAAAGAATCATAAGTGTACAGAAAATATTTATGTCAATAAAATGTAGAACTTGAAATCCATGGACAAATGGTCAGAAATTAAACTGAGAAGAAAGACAAAATATTAATAGAACAATTGCAAACACTAATATCGAAACTGTGATGAAAATTTTCCAGTAGACAAAATTAAAGCCAGATGGGTTTACATGCAAATTTTATGAACCAGTCACAGAACTGCTAAGATATACACTTCTGAAACTCCTCCAAAATTCTAGAGTGGAAGGAAAACCCACAAACACATGGTACAAGGTCACCATCACCCTGATAGCAACACCAAGATAACACAGAAAAAGAAAGTTAGAGACTAATATTACATAGACGAACAGAGGTAAACATCCTTATGAAACATCATGATCACCTCAATAGATGCTGAAAAATCTTTGGTATATTCCAACAAGTGTTTGTGATAGAAACTTTCCAAAAACTTAACAAAGAAAAACTACCTCAACTTAAGAAAGGACACAAATCAAAACTACAATGATGTATCATCTTGCACCATTAGAAATCTCCTTCATTAAAACAAAACAAAACAAAACAAGAACAAAAAAGCTCCAACAAGAGACTGCCCTGCTAGTCCAGTGGCTAAGATACCATGATCCCAATGCAGGGGTCCCAGGTTTGATCCTTGGTCATGAAATTACCTTCCACATGCAGCGACTGAAGTTCATAACAATCAAATAAAGAAGTAAATATATGTGTGTGTGTGTGTGTTTGTGTGTGTGTGTATCGTTGCATATTGCATACTAATATGTGAAGGACATGGTGTGGAGAAAAGAGAATCCTCCTGCTCTCTTGCACTGTTGTTAGGAATATAAATGAATACTGCCACAAAGCCAAACAGTATGGAAGTTCTTTAGATAACCAGGTGTAAAATTACCATTTAACATAACAATATCACTATTTGGGATATACTCAAAAAAAGAACCTTAATGAAAAATAGATATGTATGCCAGTAAACATTGCAACACCTTTTAAAGTAGCCATTAAAGGGAAACAACCTTCGTGTCCATTGAACAAAAAATGGATAAAGAAGTTATGGTACATATATAGGATGGAAAATTACTCACTCATAAAAAGGAACAAAACTGGATTATATGTAGAGATGTGGATTAATCTACAGCCATTACACAGTGAAATAATTAAGAAACAGAAAAAAAATATTGCATATCAATGCATATAAGTTGAATCTAGAAAACAATTGCTGAAGAACTCATTTGGAGGATGTGAAGAGATGCAGTCATAGAAAACAGACTTGTGGACACAGTGTGGGAAGGAGAGAATGGAATGAATTGAACAAATTGCATTGACGTATGTAACATACCAAGTATGTGGTAGATAGCTAGTGCTATGGAGTGTTCCAGTGGAGTGGATTGTGAGGTATGGGAGGAGGCCCAAGAGAGAGATGGGAGGACAGATCAAAGGAAGGCTCAGCTATATATACTAACAACAGATTTTTATTTTTTTATTTTTTATTTTGCTGGGCAGCAGAAACAAACAGAACATTGTAAGTAAGTTAATTATACCCACAATTTTAATTGTTTTGTTTCATGTGAAGAAAGAAAATCAGTACTTGGCTAAGTTGTGGAAGGGACAGGTTAAGCACCACAGTGCGTGTCAAGTAAAATGTGTATTCCAGACTGCTTTAGTATGTATAAACAAAGCAAAAAATAAAAAGACATGCAGGGCTAATTTAGCCAGAATATATTCAGACTCCACACTTGTGCCCCTTCACTTCACTAATTTGTCAGTTTCTAAAAGTAAAGAAGCCATTTCTAAAAGTAAAGGAAACATATATGGTTATATGTTTTCATAAATCGATGTCACTAATATATGAAATTATGAATCCCCTCAAGTTTTAATAAGTAATAGCAGATCTTTGACTTTCAGAACTATCAGTTCAGTTTAGTTCAGTCGCTCAGTCGTGTCTTACTCTTTGCAACGCCATGAATTGCAGCACGCAAGGCCTCCCTGTTAATTACCATCTCCCGGCGTTCACTCAGACTCATGTCCATCGAGTCTTTGATGTGATCCATCCATCTCATCCTTAGTCGTCCCCTTCTCCTCCAGCCCCCAATCGTTCCGAGCATCAGTCTTTTCCAATGAGTCAATTCTTAGCATAAGGTGGCCAAAATACTGGAGTTTCAGCTTTGGCATCATTCCTTCCAAAGAAATCCCAGGGTTGATCTCCTTCAGAATGGACTGGTTGGATCTCCTTGCAATCCAACCGATTCTCAAGAGTCTTCTCCAACACCACAGTTCAAAAGCATCAATTCTTTGGTGCTCAGCCTTCTTCAGAGCCCAACATTCACATCCATACATGACCACAGGAAAAACCAAAGCCTTGAATAGATGGACCTGAGTCAGCAAAGTAATGTCTCTGCTTTTGAATATGCTATCTAGGTTGGTCATACATTTTCTTCCAAGGAGTAAGCATCTTTTTAATTTCATGGTGGAATTCACCATCTGCAGCGATTTTGGAGTCCTCCCACTTTCACCAAGAGGCCTTTTAGTTCCTTTTCAATTTCTGCCATAAGGGTGTGGGCATCTGCATATCTGAGATTATTGATATTTCTCCCAGCAATCTTCATTCCAGCTTGTGTTTCTTCCAGTTCAGTGTTTCTCATGATGTACTCTGCATATAAAGCAGGCTGACAATATACAGTCTTGACGTACTCCTATTCCTATTTGGAACCAGTCTGTTGTTCCATGTCCAGCTCTAACTGTTGATTTCTGACCTGCATACAGATTTCTCAAGAGGCAGGTTAGGTGGTCTGATATTCCCATCTCTCACAATTGTCCACAGTTTATTGTGATTCACAGTCAAAGGCTTTGGCATAGTCAATAAAGTCAATAGTTTTTAATGGCTGAGTAATACTCCATTGTGTATATGTACCACAGCTTTCTTATCCATTCATCTGCTGATGGACATCTAGGTTGTTTCCATATATTGGCTACTATAAACAGTGCTGCGATGAAAATTGGGGTACATGTGTCTCTTTCAGTTCTGGTTTCCTCAGTGTGTATGCCCAGCAGTTGGATTGCTGGGTCATATGGTAGTTTTCTTTGCAATTTTTTAAGGAATCTCCACACTGTTCTCCATAGTGGGTGTACTAGTCTGCATTCCCACCAACAGTGTAAGAGGGTTCCTTTTCTCCACATCATCTCCAGCATTTGTTGCTTGTAGACTTTTAGATCACAGCCATTCTGACTGGTGTGAAATGGTACCTCATTGTGGTTTTGATTTGCATTTCTCTGATAATGAGTGGTGTTGAGTATCTTTTCATCAGTTTGTTACCCATCTCTTTGTCTTCTTTGGAGAAATGTCTATTTAGTTCTTTGGCCCATTTTTTGATTGGGTCATTTATTTTTTCTGGAATTGAGCAACATAAGTTGCTTTTATAGTTTTGAGATTAGTTCTTTGTCAGTTGCTTCATTTGCTATTATTTTCTCCAATTCTGAAGGCTGTCTTTTCACCTTGATTATAATTTCCTTGTTGTGCAGAAACTTTTAATTTTAATTAGATCCCATTTGTTTATTTTTGCTTCATTTCCAGTATTCTGGAAGGTAGATCATAGAGGATCCTGCTATGATTTATGTTGGAGAGTGTTTTGCCTATGTTCTCCTCTAAAAGTTTTAGTTTCTGGTCTTACATTTAGATCTTTATTCCATTTTGAGTTTATTTTTGTGTGTGGTGTTAGAAAGTGATCTAGTTTAATTCTTCTACAAGTTGTTGACTAGTTTTCACAGCACAAGTTGTTAAAGAGATTGTCTTTACTCCATTGTATAGTCTTGCCTCCTTTGTCAAAGATAAGGTGTCCATTGGTCTGTGGATCTATCTCTGGGCTTTCTATTTTGTTCCATTGATCTGTATTTCTCTCTTTGTGCCAGTACCATACTGTCTAGATGACTGTGGCTTTGTAGTAGAGCCTGAAGGCAGGCAAGTTGATTCCTCCAGTTCCATTCTTCCTCAAGATTGCTTTGGCTATTCGAGGTTTTTTTGTATTTCCATACAAATTTTGAAATGATTTGTTCTAGTTCTGTGAAAAATATCGCTGGTAGCTTGATAGGGATTGCATTGAGTCTGTAGATTGCTTTGGGTAGTATACTCATTTTCACTATATTAATTCTTCCAATCCATGAACGTGGTATATTTCTCCATCTATTAGTGTCCTCTTTGATTTCTTTCACCAGTGTTTTATAGTTTTCTATATATAGGTCTTTAGGTAGATATATTCCTACGTATTTTATTCTTTTCATTGCAATGGTGAATGGAATTGTTTTCTTAATTTCTTTTTCTACTTTCTCATTATTAGGGTATAGGAATGCAGGGGATTTCTGTGTGTTGATTTATACCCTGCAACTTTACTATATTCATTGATTAGCTCTAGTAATTTTCTGGTGGAGTCTTTAGGGTTTTCTTGGCACCCATGTTTTGTTCTTGACTTTAGGGGAAATACTTTCAATTTTTTACCGTTGAGGATGTTTGCTGTGGTTTTGTCATATATAGCTTTTATTATGTTGAGGTATGTTCCTTCTATTCCTGCTTTCTGGAGAGTTTTATCATAAATGGATGTTGAATTTTGTCAAAGGCCTTCTCTACCTCTATTGTGATATTCATATGGCTTTTA
Source organism: Budorcas taxicolor (assembly GCF_023091745.1). Classification (NCBI taxonomy): domain Eukaryota; kingdom Metazoa; phylum Chordata; class Mammalia; order Artiodactyla; family Bovidae; genus Budorcas; species Budorcas taxicolor. The sequence goes on along the minus strand of NC_068936.1, from coordinate 6,175,832 downwards.
ATTTTCAATTCGTTTATGTGGTGGATTACATTGATTTGTGGATATTGAAGAATCCTTGCATCCCTGTGATAAAGCCCACTTGGTCATGGTGTATGATCTTTTCAATGTGTTGTTGGATTCTGATTGTTAGAATTTTGTTGAGGATTTTGCATCTATGTTCATCAGTGATATTGGCCTGTAGTTTTCTTTTTATATGGCATCTTTGTCAGGTTTTGGTATTAGGGTGATGGTAGCCTCATAAAATAAGTTTGGAAGTTTACCTTCCCCTGCAATTTTCTGGAAGATTTTGTGTAGGATAGGTTTAAGCTCTTCTTAAATTTTTGGTAGAATTCAGTTCTGAAGCCGTCTGGATCTGGGCTTTTGTTTGCTGGAAATTTTCTGATTACAGTTTCAATTTCTGTGCTTGTGATTGGTCTATTAAGATTTTCTATTTCTTCCTGGCTCAGTTTTGGAAAGTTGTACTTTTCTAAGAATTTGTCCATTTCTTCCACGTTGTCCATTTTATTGGCATATAATTGCTGATAGTAGTCTCTTATGATCCTTTGTATTTCTGTGTTGTCTGTTGTGATTTCTCCATTTTCTTTTCTAATTTTATTGATTTGATTTTTCTCTCTTTGTTTCTTGATGAGTCTGGCTAATGGTTTGTCAGTTTTATATATCCTTTCAAAGACACAGCTTTTGGCATTGTTGACTTTTGCTATGGTCTGTTTTGTTTCTTTTGCATTTATTTCTGCCCTAATTTTTAAGATTTTTTCCCTTCTGCTAACTCTGGGGTTCTCCATTTGTTCCTTTTCTAGTTGCTTTAGATGTAGAGTTAGGTTATTTATTTGACTTTTTTTCTTATTTCTTGAGGTATGCCTGTATTGCTATGAACTTTCCTCTTAGCACTGCTCTTATAGTGTTCCACAGGTTTTGTGTTGTTGTGTATTCATTTTCATTTGATTCTATGCATATTTTGATTTCTTTTTTGATTTCTTCTGTGATTTGTTGATTATTCAGAAGCGTGTTTTTCAGCCTCCATATGTTGGGATTTTTAATAGTTTTTCCTCCTGTAATTGACATCTAATCTTAATGCATTGTGGTCAGAAAAGATGCTTGGAATGATTTCAATTTTTTTGAACTTATCATGGTTAGATTTATGGCCCAGGATATGATCTATACTGAAGAAAGTTCTGTGCACACTTGAGAACAAGGTGAAATTCATTGTTTTGGGGTGAAATGTCCTATAGATATCAATTAGGTCTAAATGGTTTATTGTATCATTTAAAGTTTGCGTTTCTTTGTTAATTTTCTGTTTAGTTGATCTGTCCATAGATGTGAGTGGGGTATTAAAGTCTCCCAATATTATTGTGCTATTGTTAATTTCCCCTTTCATAATTGTTAGCATTTGTCCTACATATTGTGGTGCTCCTATGTTGGGTGCATATATAATTATAATTGTTATATCTTCTTCTTTGATTGATCATTTGATCATTATGTAGTGGCTTCTTTGTCTCTTTTCACAGCCTTTGTTTTAAAGTCTATTTTATCAGATATGAGTATTGCTACTCCCGTTTTCTTTTGTCTCTATTTGTGTGGAATATCTTTTTCCAGCCCTTCACTTTCAGTCTGCATGTTCCCCTTGTTTTGAGGTGGGTCTCTTGTATGTAGCATATATAAGGATCTTGTTTTTGTATCCATTCAGCCAGTCTTTGTCTTTTGGTCGGGGCATTCAACCCATTTACGTTTAAAGTAATTATTGATAAGTATGATCCCATTGCCGTTTACTTTATTGCTTTGGGTTCGGGTTTATACACCCTTTTTGTGTTTCCTGTCTAGAGAATATCCTTTAGCATTTGTTGGAGAGCTGGTTTGATGGTGCTAAATTCTCTTAGCTTTTGCTTGTGTGTAAAGCTTTTGATTTCTCCTTCATATTTGAATGAAATCATTGCTGGGTACAGTAATCTGGGCTGTAGGTTATTTTATTTCACCACTTTAAGTATGTCTTGCCATTCCATTCTGTTCTGAAGAGTTTCTATTGAAAGATTTGCAGTTTTCCTTATGGGAATCTCCTTGTGTGTTATTTGTTGTTTTTCCCTTGCTGCTTTTAATATTTGTTCTTTGTGTTTTATCTTTGCTAATTTAATTAATATGTGTCTTGGTGTGTATCGCCTTGGGTTTATACTATTTGCAACTCTCTGAGTTTCTTGGACTTGGGCGATTATTTCCTTCCCCATTTTAGGGAACTTTTCAACTATTATCTCTTCAAGTATTTTCTCTTGGTCTTTCTTTTTGTTTTCTTCTTTTGGAACTCCTATAATTCGAATGTTGGAGCATTTCATATTGTCCTGGATGTCTCTGAGATTGTCCTCATTTCTTTTAACTCGTTTTTCTTTTTTACCCTCTGATTCATTTATTTCTACCATTCTATCTTCTATTTCACTAATCCTATCTTCTGCCTCCATTTTTCTACTATTTGTTGCCTCAAGAGTGTTTCTGATCTCATTTATTGCATTATTCAATATATATTGACTCGTTTTTTTTTATTTCTTCTAGGTCCTTTTTAGACCTTTCTTGCATATTCTCAATCCCTGTCTCCAGGCTATTTATCTGTGATTCTATTTTGATTTCAAGATTTTGGATCATTTTCACTATCAATATTAGGAATTCTTTCTCAGGAAGATTCCCTATCTCTTCCTCCTTTGTTTGGTTTGGTGGGCATTTCTTCTGTTCCTTTACCTGCTGGGTATTCCTCTGTCCCTTCATCTTGGTTATATTGCTGCATTTGGTGTGGCCTTTCTATATCTCAGAATTTGTGGAGTTCTCTTTATTATGGAGTTTCCTCACTGTGTGCAGGGTTGTATCAGTGGTTTGTCAAGGTTTCCTGGTTAGGGAGCTTGTGTTGGAGTTCTGGTGGGTGGAGCTGGATTTCTTCTCTCTGGAGTGCAATGAAGTGACCTGTAATGGGTTATGAGACATCAATGGTTTTGGAGCTGCCTTATATTGAAGCTCAGGGGTGTGTTCCTGTGTTGCTGGAGAATTTGCGTGGTATGTCTTGCTCTGGAACTTATTGGCCCTTGGGTGGTGCTTTGTTTCAGTGTAAGAATGGAGGTGTTTGATGAGCTCCTATTGATTAATGTTCCCTGGATTCAGGAGTTCTCTGATATTCTCAGGATTTGGACTTAAGCCTCCTGCTTCTGGTTTTCACTTTTATTTTTACAGTAGCCTCAAGACTTCTTCATCTGTTTTTGAAGATAATGATCTGCTTTTCTTGATGTCCAATGTTCTCTGCCAGCATTCAGAAGTTGTTTTGTGGAATATACTCAGCGTTGAAATGTTCTTTTGATGAATTTGTGAGAGGGAAAGAGGGCTCCCCGTCCTATTCCTCTGCCATCTTAGGACCGCCGGCCTGTTGGATTCTGATTGCTAGAATTTTTTAAGGATTTTTGCACCTATATGCATCAGTGATATTGGCCTGTTGTTTTCTTATTTTGTGGCATCTTTATCAGGTTTTGGTATTAGGGTGAAGGTGGCCTCATGGAATGAGTTTGGAAATTTACCTTCATCTGCAGTTTTCTGGAAGCATTTGAGTAGGATAGGTGTTAGCTTTTCTTTACATTTTTTTTTTTTTTTATATAATTCAGTTGTAAAGCTGTCTAGATATGGGCTTTTGTTTGTTGAAAGATTTCTGATTACTGTTTTATATCCCATGCTTATGATGTGTCTGTTTAGAATTTCTATTTCTTCTTGGCTCAGTTTTCAATAGTTGTACTTTTCTAAGATCGTCCATTTCTTCCACGTTGTCCATTTTATTGGCCTATAATTGCTAATAGTGTTCGCTTATGATCCTTTGCATTTCTGTGTTGTCTGTAGTGGTCTCTCCATTTTCATTTCTAATTTTATTGATTTGATTTTTCTCCCTTTGTTTCTTGATGACTCTGGGCAATGGTTTGTCAAAAATAGGTTCCCTCTGTTTTACCTTCTTCTGTTTGCTGGTCTCTTCAGTGTCTAATATCCACAATTACACAAGGGGGCAGTGGTGAACACTTATTTAGACTCAATTGTTGAGTCGTGCTGTGGGGAGGGAGGGATGTTGCAAACAAATAACATGGGCGTGTGCTTGCAGTGTCTCAGCCACAGTGGGTTTGCCCCCCTCACCACATGTGCACTTTCCGTGTCTACTCTTCTTTGGCTGTAGGTTGCTCTGCTGGGAACTGTCTGAGGTCAGCCCTGGGTTTTATGGACTTGCCAGATCTAAGCCACTCAGGTTCAGGTACTCGGGTAGTTCTCAGAAGCACAGGCACGTTTGGGCTTGCATTTCTTGCCCTTCCCATGACTGAGTAGCTCAGGTGACCAGGGGTTTAGTGAGTGCAGTTGCTGTGACTTATCACCTCCCATGTCCCTGCCACTTGGTTTTCCGGGTGTACAACTGGTGCACATTCTTAGGCGGATGTTGACTGTCCAGAACCCCATGAAGTCTTTTGCCTGCCTGTCACTGAAGGGGGCGGGGTGGGGCGGGGGGAGATATGCCAGCATGCAGCCAGCTAGCTCTGCTCAATCCTTTGTTCTGTAAGTGGGCTTGATGATGTCTTAGGTTAGGGCTTTTTGCGAAGCTCTAGTCAGTCCTTTGTTCTATGAGCAGGCTTGGTAATGTGTTAGTTTAGGCTTTTTGTGTGGTAGCTATCCCACAATCTGGTTTGCTCTCCCAAGTTAGTTCCTTCAGATTGCCCTCAGGACATTTAGGCTCAGTCCTTACTCTAAGCATTTCAGCCCACACCTCCCTGCCTGTCCCCCACTTTTGAGTGGTAGACGCCAGCATCTGTGCTGCTTCTCCCCTTTAGGAGTTACCATTGGACATGTAATCTGAGGGTTTTAAGTATTTATTTATTTTTCCTCATGGTTATGTTGTCTTCTGTAGTTCCAAGGATTGCCACAGACTCGGCAGTGAGAATGTTTCCAGGTATTTGGAATCTTCTCTCTATTTTAAGACTCCCTTCCCAGGATAGAGCTCCATCACTAGCTCTTTTGTCTCTATTTTTATCTTTTATATTTTTCCTATCTCCTTTTGCGCTGCTTTTCTGGGTGCCTGATGTTCTGTGCTGGCATTCAGAAGTTGTTTTGTGGAATTTACTCAGCGTTCAAATATTCTCTTGGTGAATTTGTGGGGGAGAAAGTGGTCTCCCCGTCCTATACCTCTGCCATCTTAAGACTGATCCGCATCACGTTGGATAGAATTTTTGATAGTAAAGTCTGTAATTACATAGGAACATGTCAGAATCACATGCACAATGGTCAACTAGCTTCATCTGGGATAGCAGCCATCCACTTATTGTGTAAAACAGATGCCCAGTGCACTGTGCATAGATAATAGTCAGGCTATTCTGGCTAGCTGAACGTTGAGATTATATGATGTGTATATCAAAATCACTTCTCTGTAATTCAATATGTAAAATTTTCCTTCATCACATTAAACTTCTGGCACCAAATATTTCAATAAAACTCATTGATGATGAAAACTTCTCTCACTTCCTGCCACAGGGGTTCAGCGTCCCGCCCACCTCCACATCATGTCTTTGTTTCATGTCCTCCTTTGTATTTTTGTAGTTGCCATATTAGAGAAAATCTAACTGGATAACATGAACAGGCTCAGTAAATTATGTTAATGGAGAAGTATATTATAGGCTGTGTGTTTTGTTAACTTTTTACCCAGTTGTCACAGAAACATGGCACATACTCTCCATCAGGACACTTAAAACCAGCAGTATTATATATAATGAGTATCAATCTTAGAATACTCTTAGAAAATATTTTCTCATCAAAAACATTGAGAGGAAATGAAGGTATAAGAATACAATAATTCTCAATGTTGATAGGAAAACATACAACAAGCAATACATTTGAATTCTCAGTATTACACAAAGTAAGATCATGACATCTGCTCCCACAGTTTCATGGGAAATATAAGTGGAAAAGGCAGAAGCAGGGACAGATTTCCTCTTTTGTGGCTCTAAATTCATTGCAGATTGTGAGGGCAGCTATGAAATTAGAAGACAATTGGTTTCTGGAAGAAAAGCTCTCACAAATTTAGAAAAGCTCTCACAAATGTTAAAAAATGAAGATATGACTTGACCAATGGGAGGCACATAGAATCACATCTATGGTCTTTCCAGGGACATGTGCAGATGGGAGAACACCAAACTGCTCTGATGGGGAAGCCTTGTGAGTGTCCATTGGATTGCAAGGAGATCAAGCCACTCAAACATAAAGGAAATCAACTCTGAAGAGGCGTTAGAATCACTGATGCTGAGTCTCCAAAGCTTTGACAATCTTAGCAAAGAACTGACTCACTAGAAAAGACCCTGATTCTTAGGAAACAATGAAATCAGTAGAAGGCAATTGAAAGAAATAGAAGGTTGTATAGCTTCACGCATTCAATGGACATGATCTCAGGCAGAGCCTGGGTGATGCTGAGTGACAGATAGGCCTTGTGTGCTGCAGTGAAAGGGGTCACAAAGCGTCAGGTATGGCTTGGTGACTGAACAACAAGATTTCAGTTAATAAAGTAGATCTTTCAAGGCCGTTGTGAGGTCTCATAATGTTAAAGGAATAAGAAGTACTGTCCACTTCTCCCACACAAATCTATCAAATAATCAACTGCATATGGAACACCTTCCAGAAATCACTTTGGGAACGATGTTGATGGGCTCTAGAAACCGAGAAAGAAATCCAGTCTCTTAAAAAGGAGATAGGACCAGATAACAGATGTAAGGGAGGAAAAGTTTTGGGGGATTGAGACCTCCCCCCCCCCCATTGGAAAGGGAGTCATAAAGGAGGAGACATTTACACAAAATAGGAAACCCTCTTTCATTGGTGTCAGTGGGAGAAGAAACAGAACCAAAGGAAATAGAACAAAAACACAGATTATACCAATAAATGCAGGAAGTTGCTCAGATGCTCCCATCCACTGTTATACATGGGGCCTGGGAGGAAGGCCTGTGATGTATCAAACACACTATGGTTAGAACCAGGCTTGAACATGAAAATGAATATTATAAAAGTCATTGCCTGAAAGCATACCAAACCCACAAACAGCACAAAGCGCATTATAGGAAAATTCATTCCACTTCATAGATAAGCAATCCAACTCCACCTTATAAACCACAGGCAAAAGATATCCCAAACATTAAACCTTGAAAACTTACCGGTCCAGTCCCACCCACAAAGGTCAGGTTGTACAGGATATTGAATTCATAACCCCCCAGCCTGCAGAAAGGGGAACCAAACCATAGCAATCTAAACAAAATGAAAAAGGGATAGAAATATATAGCTGGTGAAGGTACGTGATAAAATCCCACCAAAACAAACAAAAGAAGGGGAGATAGGAAGTTATCCTTAAAAAAAAAAAAAAAAAAATCCGAATAATGAGAGTAAATATTACCCAAATTTTGAAAGCTAATTGGAGTTGCCAGGAAATACACTGGAGACCCGGACTGAAAAGAAAAAAAGCATTTTTACCATGAATCTAGAAGAAATAAAGAAAAATCAAGCAGGGATAATCAACGCATCCCATCTTCTCTTGCCTTCAATCTTTCCCAGCAACAGAGTCTTGCTAATGAGTCAGTTCTTCACATTAGGTTACCAAATATTGGAGTTTCAGCTTCAGCATCACTGATTCCAATGATTATATTAATTATATATTTTTCATATTATCTTTGTATTAATTATACATAGGTATATTACACACACACTTAAGTTCACATCATCATAGAGTTATAGTTATTAATATTTGAATGATTTCTCTGTCTTTAGGCTAACATGAAGTGTAGAAACTGCAAAACATGAGCAAGAATTATAGCCCAAGAATCAATATCCAGCAATAAATATTCAAACAATTCAAGAAGAAGACCACTGAAGGGATACAGAACCTAAACAACAGTACAAACCAGTGGATGAAACACAGATGTGCAGAATATTCCACTCAAAATAAACAGAATACACTTCTGTCTCAACTGCACATGGAATAATCTCCAGAATATTCCTGATAATTGGGTTTATATTAAGCCATGGAATAACCATTAATAATGTAAATCATACCAAATATGGTTTCTGGCATCCAAACCATGTAAATTGAAATCAACAATTGGTGGAAAATTTGAAAAATATAATGTGTGGAAAATTAAACAGCACATTCGGAAGGGCCTAATGAGGCAAAGAATAACTCACAGGAGAAATGAGAACATATTCTAAGGTGATTCAAATTGAAAACACAACGTAACAGGTCATCAGATACAGCAGAAGAAGAACCCATATATATTAAACTTACATAAAAAGAAAGCTTGCCAGTCCTGGGAAGAAGCTAACCCCTTCTTCAGAAGCTGGGAAAAAAAAAAAAAAAATCTAAACTCACAGCAAGGAGAAAGAGGAAATCAACAAATATTTGTATGGGTATAAGATAATATAATTAGAAAAAGAATAGAGAAAATTGAACACAAAACAAAATTGGAGAAAAAAAAAAGAAAAAAAAAAAAACAATATTAGGTAAACTACACAAGTGAAAAGATGCCGGGGGCCAGCGTGAGGAATCCTGCCCTTGACAAGGTCATGCAGAAGGAAGCCTGACAAAACGCAAGGATGTGATCAGGCTTCAGGGGTTCATCCTGAAATTTCCTGAGCATCCACCCCCCAAGACCAGAGTCGGCCTGCTTTACTGTGTTATGCTTTCCAGGTACTCTTCTATCATTAAAAGGGGCTGTCCCCCCACCACCTTTTTCAGGAAAAAAAATTAGAGCTTTTAGACAATAAATCTCCTGGGCATAATATGAATGTTTCAAAAAAAAGAAAAAACAAACAAACAAACAAACAAAAAAACCCTCTGATGGCTTTCTAGCCTGCCTGCAGGACACAGCTGCTCATGTGAGTGTTTGAGGCCTCCTGCCTGCAGGAGGCACAGGAAGCTTAAAACACCCTAGGAATGTAGGGGCTTCCAAGGAGTCAAAATCTTTAGAATAGGACTGATTAAAGGTTTCATTGTTGAGCCAATACTTGCTGCCAAATTTTCATATTTTTTATTTGTTGATATAGTTGGTATATCGAAATAACAAGTAGGAACATTAGATCTTTGAGTTAAGTGCCTCCTTTGTTATAACCCACTGAGCCTCTGTTCTATAGAGATGTAACTTTAGTGCAGAAACGAGATTAACATTCATTAAGGAAGAAAGCCCAAAAGTGTTAGCATGCCTCTTGGCCAGAAGATAAGGTAAATAACTTGAGACCTTTTGTATAGAAAAAGATATACAGAGAGGGTCAGGACTGCTGCCCCTGCATGACTCTGTATCTTCCATTATGTAAAATTTAGGGTATATAGTACTTTTTATGTTAGCAACACTAGACTTTTGAGTTAATTACTTTTCTTTTCTTATATATCACTGCACTCCTCTTGTGTCCTTGCTATGTAAGAATGTAACTTTATTTAGTGTTTTGTGAAGGTGGTCCCAGACTTTGGGAAGATCAACACAAATAAGTCTTCTGGTTGACAAACCCTTATCAGTAAAAAGGCTGTAAAATATTAATTGGCCCTCTGACCAGAAGATGATGTAAATCCCCAAAGGCTTGTGTATACAATTAGGTATGCAGAGAGAAAACCTTGTTTTGATAAGTCTAGGCTGCTAAAGCTGCATAATTTTGTATTACCCATTGATCTCTATGTACAATCAAAAAGGTATAAAAGGCCTTTCTAGATAATAGAGGCCGGGAAAGTCATTGGAAGGACTGATTTCCCCCATGTCTCCTCTTTACTCTAATTTCAGGCTGAATTCTCATCTAGGGCATGGAGGCTCACCATTTCTACTTACTTGTCCCGGCTTCTAAGACCAGTAAGAGAGAGAGCCCAAGGCGGGACACTCTCCAATATTCAAATGGACGCTGGTGGCCTAACATAGATGGTGCAAGCTCGTTGTCTGGAACTTTATTGGTTTTCCACATAAACCAGGTTATTCAGCCTACTACACTATTTCTTCCTAATCTAATCTTATATTAATAAATAAATACGTTTTTCCCTCACCTATCCGTCTCCCCTTTGAATCACCCTGGTTCCACCAGGGCTGGACCCTGGCAAAAAGAGAAGGTTTAGCTAGCGAAATGAGAATTAATATGATGCCATTACTACTAAACATACTAATTAAAGATGGATTTTAGATATTTAGGGCATGTATTTCTGTCAACAAAAGTCTCATGCTATGTGAAACAGTTAAATGGCTAGAATAACAGAATAACTAAAACAAATTTAAGGAAAAAAAAACTGGAAAAAAAAGAAGTAATTCATAAAAAGAAAGGTTGAATTGGTTATCCCATTGTTTATAAATAAGCCCATAGAATGAGATATATTTTATGCTCTACTTTACAGGCCGTTAGGTGCCCAATATGTTATCAGAAATTAGTGGAGACATAACTCCAGAAAGAATGAAGGGATGGAGCCAAAGCAAAAACAATACCCAGTTGCAGATGTGACTGTTGATAGAAGCAATGTCTAATGCTGTAAAGAGCAATATTGCATAGGAACCTGGTATGTCATATCCATGAATCAAGGCAACTGGAAGTGGTCAAACAGGAGACAGCAAGAATGGATGTTGACATTCTAGGAATCAGCTAAGCTAAATGGACTGGAATGGATGAATTTAACTCTGATGACCATTATATCTACTACTGTGGACAGGAAGCACTTAGAAGAAAGACAGTAGCCACCATGGTCAACATAAGAGTCTGAAATATAGTACTTGGATGCAATCACAGAAACGACAGAATGATTTATTTTTATTTCCAAGGCAAAACATTTAATTTGACAGTAATCCAAGCCTATGCCCCAACCAGTAATGCTGAAAAATCTGAAGTTGAATGGTTCTATAAAGACCTCCAAGACTTTTTAGAAGTATCACTCAAAAAGGATGTACTTTTCATTATAGGGGAATGAAATGCAAAAGTAGGAAGTCAAGAAACACCGGGGGTAAGAGCAAATTTGGCCTCGGAGTAAGAATGAAGCAGGGAAAAGGCTAATAGATGTTTGCCAAGAGAATGTATTGGTCATAGCAAACGCCCTCTTTCAACAACACAAGAGAAGACTCTACAGATGGACATCACCAGATGGTCAACACTGAAATCAAATTGATTATAGTTTTTTGCAGCCAAAGATGGAGAAGCACTATACAGTCAACAAAAAACAAGACCTAGGTTTGACTGCGTCTCCGATCATGAACTCCTTACTGATAAATTCAGACTTAAATTCAAGAAAGTAGGGAAAACCACTAGACCATTCAGATATGACCTAAATCAAATCCCTTATGATTATACAGTGATATATACTCATATACTTGCATATGTATATGTCAAAAGTTTAGGTTTATGATTTTGCTGTCTATAGGTTGCAATATATATATTTTCACGAGGTGTATAACTGCAGATATGTACTTTTAAAGGATCTGATTATTTGCATTTAATTTCCCTTGTGACTTACCCTTTGAAATATTGCTTCTTTATTAATGTTTTGTTTAATGTTCCACACATTGACAAATTTGCAAATATGTATCCGATTTTTAACTTTTAGCTCCACTTCTGGTTTTCAGAGAATATACTTGGTATGATTTAAAATACTAAGACTTGTGTTATGCCTAAATGTAAAGCCTATTTTTCGGAATATTCCAGAGAATGTTCAGATACATATGGAAACGTGTATATATATGAGTAGAGATAAATATATACACAATATATGTACGTATGCCTATTTGAACATATCAGTGTAGGTACATAATTGTAAATATACATATGTATATATGTCATATACATACATATATGTATATATGTCATATATATATATATTCTTATATATATATATATATTACCCTTCCTTGATCTTGAACTTTTTCAGTTCATGTTCTTCAATTTTTTTTTTTTTTTTTGCTTTCTGTTTCCAGTCTCTTTAGGATTTGTACTAAATCTATACTAGTTATTTTCACATTAATTTAGGTCCTCTGTATGTCCTGTTGAGGTAGAAGCACACAATCACCTCTATGAGCGTATAGCAATCTTTCTACAGATAGTAATATTTTCTAAGTTTGTAGAGAATAGAGCACACTGTGAATCAAGAAACTCACCAACCATACTGGTAAACAAATGATGCTGAAGTCATCAAGTCATCAGCCATTATATGCATCCATAAATCTGAAACTTGGAGGAACTCCTGATGCAATCTCGGTGCCCACTATCAAGTCCTTAGTTGCTGCAGCTGCCACTAGTGTTGCCTGAAGAACTGACTTGAGACAGAAAGAACATATACCAGCCCTAGTTAAGGTGCTTATCAAAGGGATCATTTAAAAGAGCCCAGATTCTTGCATCTTCCCACAAGTATAAATTATCTCAATCCACTCACATGAGGTGTCCAGTTTTTATTTTATTAACCATAATATTTGAACATTCTCCATACCTAATTGTTGTACCAAAACTTCTGTAAAATCTGGATCCTGCTATCCTTCTTCAGAGCAGTCTTTTTACAGTACTTGAGAGGTTGCTCCTCATGATTAAATCCTTCTTATGATGAAAGCCCTGATGAAGAAAACAATTCTTCACTTATGGGTTGTGCATTTTTCCCAGTCAGTAGGACACATTCTAGAATTGTAATATAAGGGATTCTTATGCAGCACCTCAATTTTAATTTATGTTTACTAATTCCTACTTAGCATAGTTCTTCAAGCCAAATGTCTGCTATTACTTATTAAAACTTGAGGGGATACATGATTTCTTAAATTGGTGACATCAATTTATGAAAACATAACCATATATGTTTACTTTACTTTTAGACAGCTCTTCTTTACTTTTAGAAACAAGGACAAATTAGTGAAGCGAAGGGACACAATTGTGGAGTTTGAATGTATTCTGGCTAACTTAGCTCTGCATTTAACTGTCTTTTTTTTTTTTTTTTCTGTTATTTGTTTTTGCTTTGTCTATATACACTAAAGCAGTTCTGGGTACACATTTTACTGAACACACGCTGTGATGCTTTATTAGTCACCTGCATAAGTCAGCCAAGGACTAATTTTTCTTTCTCACTTGAAGCAAAATGATTAAATTTTGAAGTATAGTTAACTAGGAACGTTGTGTTAGTTTCTGCTGTGCGTTATTAGTAAATATAGCTGAGCCTCCCTTTTGAGCAGTCCTCCCATCACCCTCTTGGGTCTCCTCTCCTACTCCACAACCCACCACACTAGAGCACAAGCACAAGATCCACTCCATAGCACAAGCTATCTACTACATACTTGGTATGTTACATACATTGGTGCAATTTGTTCAATTCATTCCATTCTCTCCTTCCCACACTTTGTCCACAATTCTGTTTTCTATGACTGCATCTCGTCCTACCCTCCAAATGAGTTCTTCAGCAAATGTTTTCTATACTCCACTTATATGCATTGATATGCAATATTGCTCTTCTTGCTTTTTAATTTCTTCACCGTGTAACAGGCTCTAGTGTCTGCACCTATACAAATAATCCAACTTTGTTCCTTTTTATAGGTGAGTAATTTTACATCCTATATATGTACCATAGCTTATTTATCCATTCTTCATTTGATGGACACTGAGGTTACTTCCCTTTATTGCCTCTTGTAAATAATGTTGTAATGGTTACTGGCATACATATCTATTTTGCATTAAGATTTCCTTTGAGTATAAGTGAAGTAATGTGATTGTTGTGTTAAATTGTAGCTTTATTCCTGGTTATCTAAATAACTTCTATATGTTTAGCATTGTGGTAGTATACATTTATATTTCTAAATCAGTGCAGGAGTGCAGGAGGATTCTCTTTCCTCCACACCATTTCCTTCATATATTATTATGTGATTATATATATTTAATTTTTTATTTGGTTGCCACAAACCTCAATCACTGCATGTGGAATCTAATTCCATGACCAAAGATCAAACCTGGGATCCCTGCATTGGGATATGGTGTCAGCCACTGGACCAGGAGGGCAGTCTTCTGTTTGTAAATTTCTTTTTAATGATGGCCTTTTGGAATTGTGCAAGGTTCTAGGTCACTGTAGTTTCAATTTGTGTGCCTTTGTTAAGCTGAGGTAGTTTTTGCTGTGTTCAGTTTTTAGAGAGTTTCTATCACAAACACTTGAATCATATCAAAGTTTTTCAACATTTTTTTTTGAAAATCTAGATGCATATTTCAGGATGTGAAATATAAAATTCTCTATTATTCACATATATAAATCTGGGGACAATTTTTCCAACTTGAAATATGGAATTCTCTGTATTCCCACATGAAAGTATTGAGCCAAAATTTTCTACATAAAATCTGGAATTTTTACGTTAGATTTACAAAAATCTGGATGCAGATTCTTTGACAGGAAATATGAAAATGTCTTTTTCCCATATCAAACCATGGTCAGAAAGGTTTTCTCACATGAAATATGGACTTTTTTCATATTTCTCATCTGAAAATCATTGTGCTATCTTTCCTTCTTGAAATACTGTATACTATTTAACATTTGAAAAACTTTCATTAATTTTCCTACAAGAAATACTGAATTTGCCCACTGATTTTCATGCTTTAGCTATGAAACTCTCTACATTTCCATCAAGAAATTTTGAATGAAGTCTTCTGATATAAGACTTAGAATTCAATGTATTTCACGTTTGAAATCTTAGGAGAAATGTTCTCATATGAAATATGAAATCTCAATTAGTTGTATATGAAATTTGTCCATATTTGTACACATGATATACAGAATTTTCAATGACTCAGAAATAAAGATCTGAGCTAAACAGTCAATCATTGAACAGCTATATTTTATGTATTTCCTGAATACCATATAGACTTCTCTGCATTTCTTTGATGAAAGTCTGGGTGAAGATTTCCCTACATGAAAGAGGGAATTAATATATTTTTACATGCAAAATCAAAACCCTTATAATTATAGAATGGAAGTGATAAATAAATTCAGGGGATTCTATCTGATAGACAGAATGCCTGAAGAGCTATGGGTGGAGGTTTGTGACATTGTAGAGAAAGGAGTGATCAAGACCATCCCCATGAAAAAGAAATGCAAAATGGCAGAGTGACGAGACCTTACAAAGAGCTTAGAAGAGGAGAGAAGCTAAATGAAAAGGGGAAAAGGAAACCTATATACATCTGGATGCAGACATAAAGAATTAGCAAGAAGAAATAAAACCTTCCTCACTTTTCATTGTGAAAAAACTGAGGAAATAAATAGAGCGGGAAAGCCTACAGATCTCTTCAAGAAAATCAGGGATACCAAGGTAAAATGTCATGCAAAGAGGGACACAAAAAAGGAGAAAAGTGGTACAGTCATAACAGAAGCAGAAGCTATTAATAAGAGGTGGTAAGAATACACAGATGAACTATGCACAAAAGATCTTCCTGACCCAGTTAGGCATGATGATGTGATCACTCACCTAGAACCAAACGTCCTGGAATGAGAAGTCAAGTTGGACTTAGGAAGCATAACTGCAAACAAAGCTCACAGAGGTGGTGGAATTCAGTGGAGCTCTTTCTAAATCTAAAAGATGATGTTGTAAATATGCTGCCTTGCATAGGCTAGCAAATTTGGAAGACTCAGCTGTGGCCATATCACTGGAAACAGTCAGTTTTCATTCCAACTGCAAAAATAGGCGATCAAAAGAATGTGCAAACTACTGCTTAATTGCACACATCTCACACACTGGCAAAGTACTGCTCAAAATCCCCCAAGCCAGGCTTCAACAGAATGTGAACCATGAGCTTCCAGATGTTGAAGTTGGATTTAGAAAGGGCAGAGGAATCCAAGATCAAATTGCCAACGCCTGTTGGGTCTCAAAAATGCAAGAGAACACCAGGAAAACATATACTTCTTTTTGACAGTGCCAAAGATTTTGATTGTGTAGATCATAGAAAAACGTCGGGAATTCTTCAAAACATAGGATTACTGGAGAATCAACAGTCAGAAAAGGACATAGATCAACAGACTCATTCCGAGTTGGGAAAAAAGTATGTTACATCTGTATATTGTCACCCTCTTTATTGAACTAATTTGTAGAGTTCATCATACAAAATGCCACACTGGATGAAACAGGGTTTGCAACCAAGGTCGCTGGCAGAAATATCAGTTAACCTCAGATACACAGATGGCACAATTCATATGGCAGGACATGAAAAAAACTACAGAGCCTCTTGAGGAAAGTGAAAAAGGAGAGTCAAAAATGTGACTGAAAACTCGACATGCAAATGAGAATCATGGCATCTGGTCCCCCATCACTTCATGGAATTAATATGGGGAAACAACGGAAACAGAGAGAAACTATTGGGGGGGAGTGTCACAAATCACTGCAGATGATGATTCTGGTCATGAAATTTAAATATGCTTTCTCCTTAGAAGTAAAGTCATGACCAGGCTAGACAGCATATTATTAAGAAGGCAAAGATCAGTCTAGTCAAAACTGTGTACAGAAATAAAAATTAGATTATAAAAAAAGTTGATCTCCAAAGAACCGATGCTATTGAAATGTGGGGTTGGAGAAAACTCTTGAGAGTCCCTTGATTGCAAGGAAATGAAATGGGTCAATTCTAAAGGAAATCAGTCCTGAATATTGATTGGAAAGACTGATGCTGAAACTGGAACTTGACTATTTTGGCCACCTAATGCGAAGAACTGACTCATTGGTATAGAACCTAATGCTGAGAAAGATGGAAGTCTGAAGGAGAGGGCGAGGACAGAAGATGAAATGCTTGGATGGCATCACTGACTTGATTGGTTGAGTTTAAGTAGGCTGTATGAGTTGGCAGAAAGTGAAGAGGAACTAAACAGCCTCTGATGAAAGAGTAAAAGAGGAGAGTGAAAAAGTTGGCTTAAAGCTCAACATTCAGAAAACAAAGATCATGGTATCCGGTCCCATCACTTCATGGAAGATAGATGGGGAAACAGTGGAATGTGTATCAGACTTTATTTTGGGGGCTCCAAAATCACTGCAGATGATGATTTCAGACATGAAATTAAAAGATGATTACTCCTTGGAAGAAAAGTTATGAGCAATCTAGATAGCATATTCAAAAGCAGAGACATTACTTTGCTGACTAAGGTCCTTCTTGTTAAGCCTATGGTTGTTCCAGTAGTCATGTATGGATGTGAGAGTTGGACTGTGAAGAAGTCTGAGCACCGAAGAATTGATGAGTTTGAACTGTGGCGTTGGAGAAGACTCTTGAGAGTCCCTTGGACAGCAAGGAGATCCAACCAGTCCATTCTGAAGATCAACCCTGGGATTTCTTTGGAAGGAATGATGCTAGAGCTGAAACTCCAGTACTTTGGCCACCTCATGCGAAGAGTTGACTCATTGGAAAATACTTTGATACTGGGAGGGGTTGAGGGCAGGAAGAGAAGGGGATGACAGAGGATGAGATGGCTGGATGGCATCACTGACTCAATGGACGTGAGTCTGAGTAAACTCCAGGAATCGGTGATGAACAGAGAGGTCTGGCATGCTGCGATTCATGGGGTCACAAAGAGTCAGACACGACTGAGTGACTGAACTGAACTGAACTGAGGCATCCGAGGGAGATGATGAAGACTGTAAGAATAAAGAATCTTTACAGGGCAAGGGACACAAAATACCACTGTTTGCTGACAAGATGGAGGAAGTTGGAGAGGAGAATGCATGGCAGATTTCATCACTAGCATCTGGCATTTTGGGTGGTGGCAGCTGCTCCAGACCTGGCTGCAGGCCTTGAGGAGATCTTTCCAGATATAATAAATTAATGTGGTCTCTGTCCTTAACGAGTTTTTACTATCTTAAAGCCTAATCCTATGATACTGTACAAAGTACAGTGCCAGAGCTTAGAAATTCAGGAGATATTAATTTAGGGTAGGGTGTGTGAGACTTACAGGAGATGCACTCTATCAGACAAGTTTCTAACACGTAGCATAATCAGTAGGGCTCAAACCAGTACTTACTTACATGCACGTTGAATGTTCTTTTAGGCATATTCCAATTATAAGATCATATAACCTTATGTTTGGGATTTCACTTTCTTGGTGAATAATTCTCCACTTATAAAAAAAGGCAGTTAGCATTAGTTTGGAAATCACATCTTTGTATGAGAACTTTTCTATCAATTTCCAAACTCCACTGGTTGTGCTAGGTAACTTCCTGTACTGCTAAGTATAGTCAACTTTATAGTATCTCCTGCCATACCAGAGGCACTACAGTAAGTGTAAAGGCAGATAACTTACAAAAGCACATTTACAGGTCATGATTCTTTGCTAATTTTCTTTTCAGTTTATGTATCCATAGGTGTGTGTGAGCTATTAAAGTCCCCCTTTATAATTATGTTACTGCTAGTTTTCCCTTTCCTATTTGCTTGCATTTTCCTTACGTATTGAGGTGCTCCTAAATGGCACAATGGACTAGTTACACCTAATTGTTTTGTATAGGTATTATGCTCATTATTAATGGAATCACTTTTTCTCCAGTGTACACAGAACAGGATAGAAGGAATCCTGTCCCATAAAGCTATCATTGATAAATTTAAAAAAAAAAAATAAAAAAGAAAGAATTTCAGGCATGTTTTTTCAATCAAATTTAAGTAAGATTAGGTGTCAACTGAAGAGGAAAACAAAATTAAAATTCCAAAAATATGGAGGTCAAATCACACACATCTGGATAACCAACATCACAAAAGAAATAAAAATGGAAATTAAATTTAAATAAAAACAAATGAAAAAGACAATAACCCAAAAGCCTTGGATTCAGTAACTAGTAGTGTTAAGGAGGAGATGCATAGCATATAAAGCTGCCTCAAGGAAGAAGAGGAACATCAAAGAAACAGCCTACCTCTGTATCAAAATCAAAGAAAAAAGCAGAAAAAAAGAATCCCAAAGTTAGTAGAATTAAATAATCATAAAAATCAGAGCAGAAATAAGTGAAAAAGAAGCAAAGATGGCTATGGCAAAAATCAATAAAATGGATATCTGTTTCTTAAAAACATAAATCAAAGACAAAGCATTAGCCGGAGTGGTCAAGACAAAAAAAAAAAAAAAAAAAGAAAGAAAGAAAGAAAGGGGGGTTTGTGGTGGAGAAGAATCGAACTAATAAAATTAGAAATAAAAATGGAGAAATTATAACACAGAAATACAAAAGGTCATAAGAGATTACTGCGAGCCATTATATGTACCTAAAATGAACAACATTGAAGAAATGGAAAAATTCTTAAGAAAGAATAATAGTTCACAATGGAACAAGCAAGAAGTAGCAAATATTAAGAGATGCATCAGAATCATGGAAACTAAAGCTCAAATAAAAAATCTTTCAACAATCAAAAGAGCAGGACCAGATGGTTTCACAGATGAATCCTGTTTTTGTTTTTGTTGTTGTTGTTGTTTAAGAATTTACCAAAAAAAAAAGTTTTATGGAAGAATAAACACTAATTCAATTGGAACCTTCAGGAAAATTGGAGAGAATGGTAAGCTCCCCAACTCAATCTATGAGGCCACCATCACCCTAACACTGAAACCAGACAAAACAATAAAGCAACCAATAAAGCAAGGTATAGGCCAATATCACTAAATATATTAGTAAACATAGATGCAGAATTTTTTCCTGCAGCTTCAAGCAAACAGAATCCAACAACATATTGAAAAAGTCTTACATCATTACCTTATAAGCACATTGGCTTCATCCCATGGATCCAAGGTTTATTTAATACTTACAAAACAATTAATCAATATGACAAACAATATTAAACTGAAAGATTAAAAACATATGATTATCTCTATAGCTGCAGAGAAAGTCTTTCACAATTTTCAGCACGTACTTATCATAACTCTCCAGAAAGCAGGTATAATGGGAACATAACTCAACACAGTAAAAGCCATATATGAGAAAACTACAGCAAAGAGTTTCTTTATTGGTGAAAAATTGAAAGCATTTCCTCTAAAATCAGTACCAAGACAAGGATGCCCATTCTCACCACAATTATTCAACACTAATTTGGAAGTCCTAGCCACAGCAGTCAGAGCAGAAATGAGATAAAAAGAAATCCAGGTTGGTTAAAAAAAGAAAGGAAACCCTCACTGTTTGCAGATAACATGATCTTCTACATAGAAAGCCCTAAAGACATCACCAGAATATTACTAGAGCTAATTGATGAATATGATAATTTTGTGGGTTGTAAATTATAACACAGAAGTCCTTGCATTGCTATACATGAACAATAAGAAAGCAGAAAGAGAAATTAAGCAAAATATCCTGTTCACCACTGCAGTGCAAAGAATAAAATACTTTGGGGTTAATTTGCACAAAGAAACAAAAAGAAATATATGTATATATAGAAAACTATAAAAAATGATGACAGAAATGAAAGATGAGATAAAAAGTTGGGCAATTATACCAAGTTGGTAGACTTGACGGAACAATATATTGAAAATGAGTATACAAAGTATATGAGGCAATCTGTAGTTTCAATGCAACCCTTATCAAGTTACAAATGGTATTCTTCAGAGCACTACAACAAATAATTTTACAGCATTTATACTTTCACAGTACGTATAGAAACACAATAAACCTCTAATAGTAGAAGCAATCTTGAGAAAGAAGAGTGGAAATGCCAGAATCCACCTGCCTGACCTCAGAATATACTACAAAACTACAGTCCTCAAGAAAGTAGCACAAAGACAGAAATCTAAATCAATGGAACAAAATAGAAAGCCTAGAGATAAGTCCACGCACCTATGGACATCTTAATTTTGAAAAAGGAGGCAAGAATATACAGTGAAAAAAAGACAATCTCATTATCTAGTGATTCTGGGGAAAAAAAAATGATCAACCAGCTGTAAACGCAACTGCAACCCTTCCAAACACCATATGCACAACTAAACTCAAAATGGATTAAATGTTCCCTAGACAGGCATTTTGGCACCTCACTCAAGTACTCTTGCCTGGGAAATCCTATGGTCGGAGGAGCCTCGTAGGCTGCAGTCCATTGGGTCGCGAAGAGTTGAACACGACTGAGAGACTTCACTTTCACTTTTCACTTTCACGCATTGAGGAAGGAAATGGCAACCTACTCCAGAGTTCTTGCCTAGGGAATCCCAGGGACGAGTGAGCCTGGTGGGCTACCGTCTATGGTGTCGCGCAGAGTCAGAAACGACTGAAGTGACTTAGCAGCAGCAGCAGCAACATCTATTCTGCTCAAACACTTCCAGCAAATTTCAGAGGAAGGGAAAATTCTAAACTCATTCTATGATGCCAAACTCACCATAACACCAAAACCTGACAAAGATGACAAAAAGAAAGAAAAAAAAAAGAAAACTACAGGCCAATATCAATGATGAACATAGATGCACAAATCCATCAGAAAATCCCAGCAAAGAGAATACAACAATATATAAAAAGATCATGCCTCCTGACCAAGTGGGCTTTGTCTCAGGGATCCAAGAATTCTTTAATATTCACAAGTAAGTCAATGTAGTACACCACATTAACAAATTGAAAGATAAAACCATATGATTATCTCAATAGATGCAGAGAAGGCTTTTGACAAAATCAACATCCATTTATGATAAAAACCCTACAGAAAGAAGGAATAGAAGGAACATAACTCAGCATAATGGAAGCTATATATGACAACTCAACAGCAAAGATGACAGTCAATGGTGAAACATTGATGGCATCACACCTAAAGTCAAGAATGAGAAAACAATGCCCACTCTCACCACTACTATTCAACATCATTTTGGAAATTTTATACATAGCAATCAGAGAAGAAAAATAAATAAAAGGAATCCAGATTGTAGAATAATTAAGTTCTCACTCTTTGCTGATATCATAATGTTCTCCACAGAAAACAGTAAACACTCTACCAGAAAATTACTAAAACTGAGCGGTGAAGATAGTAATGTTTCAGGATATAAAATTAACATCCAGAAGTTTCTTGCATACCTATACACTAACGATTAGAAAACAGAAAAACAATAAGGAAACTTTCCAATTCACCGTAGTAATGAAAATAATAAAATAGGAATAAATCTACCTAAGGAAACAAAAGACCAATATATAGAAAACTATAAAACACTGATGAAAGAAATCAAAGAGGACATAAATAGGTGGAGAAATATATCATGTTCTGCCAGAGTCTACCTCCAGCAGCCAGGGATTCAACCTGAAGGGGTGAGCAGTGCCGGCGAGAAACTGAGGCAGCCTCTCATTTTCCTTGGACTGCCTGTTTATTTCAAGCTTATGATTCTCTTTTATACTTTTACAATAGCATTAGGTCAGAGGTTTGATATTTTTAGTTCCCATTGACCCAGATTTATTTTTCTCCAAAAATCATTATTGCCCCTCAAAAGAAATTCCTACCTCAGCGATTCTCTTATCTACTTTTTCTCATGTGTCCTTTTGAATACACTGTAACTCATGCTAATGTCTGGGCTGCATACCACATTCCTGTTTATTCCTTATCTTTCTAAGTCCTGTTTGCCCCTAGTATCCTAAACTCATTATTTCTTAGAAAGGGATTCTAGCTAATAATATCTCTAAAGTCTCTAATTTCTGCAAACTATAGTAAAATATGCTAACATTACAGCAATCTTTAAATCTGTATCTTTTAACTACTTTAATTATTCCTAAGCCCTAAATTCAACGCTTGCTCCTTGGAAGAAAAGTTATGAGCAATCAAGATAGTATCTTCAAAAGCAGTGACATTACTTTGCTGACTAAGGTCCTTCTAGTCAAGCATATGGTTTTTCCAGTATTCATGTATGCATGTGAGAGTTGAACTGTGAAGAAGGTTGACCGCTGAAGAATTGATGCTTTTGAATTGTGGTGTTGGGGAAGACTCTTGAGAGTCCCTTGGACTGCAACGAGATCCAGCCAGTCCATTCTGAAGGAGATCAGCCCTGGGCTTCCTTTGGAAGGAATGATGCTAAAGCTGAAACTCCAGTACTTTGGCCACCTCATGTGAAGAGCTGACTCATTGGAAAAGACTTTGATGCTGGGAGTGATTGGGGGCAGGAGGAGAAGGGGACGACAGAGGATGAGATGGCTGGATGGCATCACTGACTCAATGGACGTGAGTCTGAGTGAACTCCGGGAGTTGGTGAAGGATAGGGAGCCCTGGAGTGCTGAGATTAATAGGGTTACAGTGTTGGACATGACTGAGCGACTGAACTGAACTGAAGCCCTAAATTCAGCAAATTGCCATTAACACTTTTCTCACAAATGGGCTTCAGATAGCAATCCCTGCCATGTCCTCAAGCTTTGGTCTGTGTGCTCACCCTGGAACAGTCTTTTGTAAAAGTCCTTGAACAAATGTCAACGACTAACTTTATGACTTATTCTTTGAGCACAGCTGCAGAGAGCTGTATGTCTCCTCATGCTCCCCTTCCAAACAATAAGCACCTTAATATTCTCAGTCAACTCAGCTGAGGAAAGAGGAAAAAAAAAAAAAAAAAAGAATTTAGAATCTCAAAGCCTAACTCCTTCATTCCGGGTCCATGCCTACAGAACAAAGGGAGGGCATTTAGGGCCATGCCTCCATTTTGTCAGTAATGCCTACGCGGTTTCCAACATCTCCCACATTTTTAATTTTTTGGACCATAGGTATGAAATTCAGCAGATAGAGCAGAAATATTTCAGCTAAGTATTCTGAAAAGGCACGGTGCTATTACACAAATCAGAACTAATAGGCATAATCACATGGCCACAATAATCATTACTGTAGAAAAGGATCTATGGGAAAGATACCCCTCCAGATTTTCAAAGAGGGAATAAGAAAGCCATTGAGAAGAAAATTCAGACACCATGTGCTTCATATCCTGAAGGCTGCTGGTAAGTCGCATCAGTCGTGTCCAACTCTGTGTGACCCCATAGACGGCAGCCCACCAGGCTCCCACCTCCCTGGGATTCTCCAGGCAAGAACACTGGAGCAGGTTGTCATTTCCTTCTCCAATGCATGGAAGTGAAAAGTGAAAGGGAAGTCGCTCAGTCATGTCTGATTCAGCGACCCCATGGACTGCAGCCCATCAGGCTTCTCCACCCCTGGGATTTTCCAGGCAAGAGTAATGGAGTGGGGTGTCATTGCCTTCTCCATCATATCCTGAATATCCTGATGTAATTTAGAGATATAAATACTAAAATCTGAATTATTCCAAATGCCTAATTTATAATTTTTAATGCATTCCCAAGAATGCATAGACCCATTTACTTATAGACGGATAAGACACATCCATTTTAAATTCAGCTTGGCACCTTAAAGATAATTTAATTTTTAAGTTTGTAATTTTTGGACCCATAAGCAGAACTGCTTCTTTTAAAGCATTGACCCTATTTTCTATTTTTTTCTTTTAATCTATAATTTCCTGCTTAGTAAGAGCTATGGACACATTTTTGGACAGTTGATAAACAAACGAGGCTGTATGCAATTCTTTTGACAGGGCAACAGCAGAAACCATGACTGATGCAATTATGTCATTCAAGGCAATTAATCCCACAACAAGAGCTGCAATGAATCTCTTGGGTCCAGAAAATAAGCCATCAAGTCAATATAAAACTTTCAATGCATAATCATCCAACCATTGTCCCTCTAATTATACTGGAACCATCAAATATGGTGGTTGCTATACGATTATCAAAGCCTTATCATTATTATCATCATTCCCATCAACACAATTTGATATAAAACAATTCACACATATAACATTGTAAACAGTTTCTCCTTCAGAAACTTCCAAATTACTCTGATTTCTGGAAAACAGAAAGGCATAGGGAGAATGTACACAGGCCCGAACAATGTATCTTTGTTCTTTTAAAGGTCTATGTAAAATCACAGGTGCCATAGCAGCCAATGTTTTCCATAACTCAGACTGCATGGGACCCGTTCCATCAAAGCTCACTAAAGGAGGAACCCATTCATCAGCATGCCACCTAGTGATTACTAAATGCATAGGGATAAATTAAATATTCCTTGTGGACCTGTAAGGTTCTACATAAATCAAGCCCCATCGTTGATGTGAAAGATAGGGGTACCCCCATTAGATCAGAAAATGGCAACAGTGGGAATATTTGACCTTAGGGCATACAAGCATTTTTTCCAACAAGGAAAGCCAGAAGTTCTGCTTATGTTTTCCCAGATCTGCAGTCCTTGTTCATCAGAGTCCAGAGTAGGGAGTGCACAACTTGGATAGTCCTTTAAATGAGGGGCAGCCTTTTTTAAGGCATCAAATAGTCTTTCTTGTACCCCCAGCATCACCATCTGTAAAGACCAAGAGTCTCTCTTACCATCTCTTCTCAGAGAATCACTAAGCATGCCTTTCAAGGAAGTGCTAACACATGCATTCAAAACTGGCGCTGTTTCTTTTAAAGAAAAAGGTATGGCAAAGCAAATAGGTGGATAAACAGACATGCCTGAAACATTGAAGGAAGTGCTGACCACTGTTTTAACATTATTAAGATAGATGGAAGCCCCGCCCAAAAGAAGATTGTCATTAACAAAAGCAAGAATGGGCCCATTCATCCAATCAACAGGCTGAAAAGAAGGTGGATTAGGCAAATAGGCCCACTGAACCTTTTCTGTGCTGGAAGGCCTCGATTGACAAACTAAAACAGCAAGCATAGCCACAAACATTACTACTGAGAGAGATGTTTTAGCTGGCCCCAAGTTGGTATCGTGTTGGAGGTAGTTGTTTGAACATGATGACAGTGACGATGTGGAGCAGAATATGGTTGAAGTCGATCAGCATGTCTCTCCTAAAGTGCCAGGTGCCTGAAGTGATGTACTAGCAGAGAAGCCTCAGGTGAAGAGTCACTCGGCCTTTGGCTTTTCCCTGGCTCCTTCAGGCCTGGACTCAATGAGCTTTTTGTCTCATCATCTTTTGTCAGTCCTGGACTCCAGGACCCCAGGGATGTCAGTGACCTTGGGGGTCTTTGGAAGTCTCATGTGGCTGGACATGTCGAATCAGTCTGTCAGGAATCCGGACAGGGGAAGTGGAATCCTGTAGAAACACACAAGCATACCCTCTTCCACAAGTTAGCAACACATCTTGCCCTTTTCACTCTCTGATAAGGAGGTCTTTTTACTTTGCCAGGGGCCAAGTTATAGACCCTTCAGGAATCCAATGTCTCATCATTGTAGTCTGCCCCTGTGTGTCTACATTTAAATGATTAATTACAAACAAAGCATGGTGTAAAACATGATGTGGAGAAGACTACTCAGATTCTCCCTGTTTTAATTTAGCTATCTGATTTTTTAAAGTTTTGTGCACTCTTTCCACTGTGGCTTGGCCTTGGGGATTATAAGGCATTCCTGTTGAATGTACTATGGAAAATTGTTGACAAAAACTCTTACAAGCAGCAGAAGTATAAGCTGGGGTATTATCTGGTTTTATCTGTTCCAAGAGTCTTATTTGGGAAAAACATTGGAACAAGTGCTGAATTTCATCTCTTGCTGCTACAGCAGACCTAGCTGAAGCTCTAATAACATGAGAAAAGGTGTCCATGGTAACAGGCACAAAGGACAGTTTTCCAAATACCGAGATATAAGTTATGTCCATTTGCCAGAGAGCATTAGGCCTAAGGCCTCGGGGATTAACTCCTAATGGTGGAGATGGATTAAATATTGGGCAATTTGGACATAACTTAACTATTTCTCTAGCTGTTTCCCTAGGGATATGAAATTCATACCTTAAACCAGCTGCATTTTGATGGTGAATTCTGTGAGAATTTTTGGCCTTGTCATTTTTTTCATGTAAGTTTAATTACTTTAGTTAATACAACTGCCAAAGCATTTTCTTCATGTAAAAAGCTGGGAAAGCCAGAATGGGCTCTAATATGTCCCACAAAATATTTCTTATCTCTGTGTTTAATCTCTTTCTGTAAATCAGATAACAAGGAATAGATAGTAGTTTTATTTTCTGAATATTAGCAGTCTCTGTATGAGGAGACAACCCTACAATATACCAGAAGTCAGTCAAATGATTGAAGGTGTGGTCTCTTAAATGATGAAAAGCCCAAATGACTGCGCATAACTCAGCCCACTGTCTCTTCAGTTACCTAAACATGGGATATTTTATCAATAATTGTGACTGCTTCACCCTTAGAAGAACCATCTGTGAAAACTAAAATTGCCCCTTCCAAAGGTTGAACAGAACATTTCTTTTGAAAAATCACTGGATGAGTTTTCAAAAATGCAAAAAGCAGCTTCAGGGCAAATGAAACAAAATTTGACTACGGAAATCTATCAGAGCAACTTGCCAATCATCACTATTTTGTAAAAGAAATTGAAATTGATCCTTATTGGATGGAATCACTATATTTTCTACTTCCTTTCCAAGAAGTTCCACACTTCATTTTCTATCTTTTATAATTAATTGTGCCACCAAGCTGGGACAAAATAAAACTGTGTTTTCTTTGGGTCACTTGTAGACGGAGCCATTTTAAAGGGCCTTCTCACCACAAGCATCTTGTAGGTTTACGCTCCATGGCAAGAACAATTAAATCGCATCCTCTGGTAATATTAATCATTTTTAACAAATTTAGACTAAAATTAAAGAAAGTAGGGAAAGCCACTAACCATTCAGGTATGACCTAAATCAAATCCCTTATGATTATACAGTGGCAGTGAAAAATAGATTTACGGGCATAGATCTGATAGATAGAGTGCCTGATGAACTATGGAATGAGGTTAGTGACAATGTACAGGAGAAAGGGATCAAGACCACCCCCATGGAAAACAAATGCTAAAAAAGCAAAATGGCTGTATGGGGAGGCCTTACAAATAGCTGTGAAAAGAAGAGAGATGAAAAACAAAGGAGAAAAGGAAAGATAAAAGCATCTGAACACAGAGTTCCAAAGAATCACAAGAAGAGATAAGAAAGCCTTCTTCAACAACCAATGCAAAGAAAGAGAGGGAAAGAACAGAAAGAAAGACTGGAAATTTCGTCAAGAAAATTAGACATACCAAGGGAATATTTCCTGCAAAGATGGGCTCGATAAAGGACAGAAATGTTATAGACCTTATAGAAGCAGAAGATGTGGCAAGAATCACAGAAGAACTGTACAAAAAAGATCTTCACGACCCAGATAATCACAATGGTGTGAAGTCAAGTGAGCCCTAGAAAGCATCACTATGAACAAAGCTAGTGGGGGTGATGGAATTCAAGTTGAGATATTTCAAATCTTGAAAGATGATGCTGTGAAAGTGCTCCACTCAAAATGCCAGCAAATTTGGAAAATTCAACAGTGGCCACAGAACTGGAAAATATGAATTTTTCTTCCAATCCCAAAAGAAGGTAATGCCAAAGAATGCTCAAACTACTGCATAATTGCACTGATCTTACATGCTAGTAAAGTAACATTCAAAATTATTCAAGCCAGGCTTCAGCAATATGTGAACTGTGAACTTCCTGACTATCAAGCTGGTTTTAGAAAAGTAAGAGGGACCAGAGATCACATTGCAAACAACTGCTGGATCATGGAAAAAGCAAGAGAGTTCCAGAAAAACATCTATTTCTGCTTTATTGACTATGCCAGAACCTCTGACTGTGTGGATCGCAATAACCTGTGGAAAATTCTGAAAGAGATGGGAATATCAGACCACCTGACCTCCCTCTTGAGAAATCTGTATGCAGGTCAGGAAGCAACATGGAACAGACTGGTTCCAAAAAGGAAAAGGAGTACAGCAAGGCTGTATATAGTCACCCTGCTTATTTAACCTGTATGCAGAGTGCATCATGAGAAACCCTGGACTGAAAGAAACACAAGCTGGGATCAAGATTGCCGGGAGAAATATCAATAACCTCAGATATGCAGATGACACCACCCTTAGGCCAGAAAGTGAAGAGGAACTAAAAAGCCTCTCGATGAAAGTGAAAGAGGAGAGTGAAAAAGTTGGCTTAAAGCTTAACATTCAGAAAACGAAGATCATGGCACTCGGTCCATCCTTTCATGGGAAATAGATGGGGAAACAGTGGTAATAGTTTCAGACCTTTTTTTTTTTTTTTGGTTGGGGAGGTGTTGGTGGTGCTTCAAAATCACTGCTGTGTTGATTGCACACATCAAATTAAAAGATGCTTGGAGGAAAAGTAATGACCAACCTAGAAAGCATATTCAAAAGCAGAGACATTACTTTGTCGACTAAGGTCCATCTAGTAAAAGCTATGGTTTTTCCAGTAGTCATGTATGGATGTGAGAGTTGGACTGTGAAGAAAGCTGAGCACCAAAGAATTGATGCTTTTGAACTGTGGTGTTGGAGAAGACTCTTGAGAGTCCCTTGGACTGCAAGGGGATCCAACCAGTCCATTCTGAAGGAGATCAGGCCTGGGATTTCTTTGGAAGGAATGATGCTAAAGCTGAAACTCCAGTACTTTGGCCAACTCATGCAAAGAGTTGACTTATTGGAAAATAGTTTGATGCTGGGAGGGATTGGGGGCAGGAGGAGAAGGGGACGGCAGAGGATCAGATGGCTGGATGGCATCACTGACACAATGGACACAAGTCTAAGTGAACTCCAGGAGTTGGTGATGGACAGGGAGGCCTGGTGTGCTGCAATTCATGAGGTCACAAAGAGTCAGACACGACTGAGTGACTGAACTGAACTGAAGTGACATAGCAGTAGCAGTAGGTAGCATATTAAAAACTAGTGACATTACATTGTCAATAAAGTCTTTCTAGTGAAGACTGTGGTTTTTGCAGTGGTCATGCATGAATGTGAGAGTTAAACTATGAAGAAAGCTGAGTGACAAAGAATTGATGCTTTTGAACTGTGGTGATGGAGAAGACTCTTGAGAGTTCCTTGGACTGCAAGGAGGTCCAACCTGTCCGTCCTAAAGGAGATCGGTCTTGGGTGTTCATTGGAAGGACTGATGCTAAAGCTGAAACTACAATGCTTTGCCCACTCATGTGAAGTGTTGACTCATTGAGAAAGACCCTGATGCTGAGAGGGATTTTGGTCAGGACAAGAAGGGGATGATGGAGGATGAGAAGGCTGGATGGCATCACCTACTCATTAGACATGAGTTTGAGTGGACCCTGGGTGTTGGCTTTAGACAAGGAGGCCTCACGTGCAGTGATTCATGGGGTTGCAAAGAGTCGGTGATGACTGACCAACTGAACTGAACTGAACTGAGAAAGGAGGAAATAAATGAAACAGAGGGTAGTGTGAAAAAAAAAAAAAAAAAAAAAAGGAAACCAGGAAAAGGTTTGATGTGGCAATGAAAAATGCCCCATGATGAGAAACATAGGTGTCTAGAAGGAGAACACTGAAACAAAATGGGGTGGGGTACATCAAAATTCTTGAGGAAGTAAAAGTTGAAACCACCTTTAAATGAATCAAGACACAAAAATTTGATCAGACATGGACCAATTGACCAGTTAAAAACTGAAAGAAACGTAATAAAGCTCTTTATTGACATTGCCTATGTGAATCATATGTAGAGTATTCTATTAAAATACCAGCTGAGTGAATCACAAGCTGGCATCAAGGTTGCTGGGAGAAACATAAAAAAAAAAAAAAAAAAAAAAGAAAAAACCCTCAGATATATAGATGGTAACACGGAAACAAATAGAAAGTGAAGAGGATACAAACAGCCTTTTCATGAGGGTGAATAAGAAGAGTGAAAAACCGAGCTGAAAAGACAACATTTGTAAACGCAAAGATAAGGGCATCTTGTCCCATCATACTTGGCAAATAGAAGGGGTAATCATGTGGAAACAGTGACAAGCTTAATTTTCTTTGGCTTCAAAATTACTGGAAATGGTGACTGCAGTTATCAAACTAAATGTCACTTGCTTTTGGACGTAAAAGCTATGAGACACCTAGACATTTCATTATGAAGAAGACACACCACCTTACTAAATTCTCAGTAAATAAGAAAGGTCAATTTTAATAAGAGTGGAGACCATTGGATGTTTTTGAGTAATTTATATGACTTTTGACTGCTAATTTATCTATCATCTTTTTATTACTTCAGTAAGTACTTAAAATACCTCATTTGGCAGGCACTATGTCTTAGCTGATGTGCAAGATATAGAAGAAAACTTGGATAGACATGAAACACTTAGAATTGGAAATCTGTGATTAACTTGGTAGGAAGGAAGACAGGTTCTTTCCAATCCCAAAAAAATGCTTAGGAAAAGTTGTGAAAAGTGGCTTTATATGACTGAAAATATTTTGCTTAATAGGAGCTCTATAAATTAATTTAAAAAAGATAGATAATGAAGCTATGAAGGAAACATGACATATATTTTCCAAGAACTGATTACCATGCTGAGATGCTGCATTCATCACAAGGATTTAAGTCTGTCTTTGCAGCAGTACAAAAGTAACATCAAAATACCCTTAAGGAAATATTGGGTGGTGTCTTGGTGGGAAGAAATAAAGTCATGACATAAGGATAGTGAGCCAGAATGACCTTCTATAATTCTACTTGCAAAATGCCTATCTTTTGTTGACTGTGGTGCAATCTTTGACTATGTCAGTCATGTTATGACAGTGATCATGATTATGGAGTAGGCTACATCTACACTGTCAAGTGTGAAAATTATATATATATTTGTAATGAATAAAATCTGCTATTTAACCTCAGCTTTTTTTGCAATAACGTACATAAAATAATAAAACAGAGAAAGCACTAAAGTGTATACTGTTCATTTGCTTTCTCTAAATTTGATTTATAGTGTTCCTTCTCTCATATCATCCTATATCACCCTCTGGCTGATCTCCAAAATTCCTTGCCCCAGCCATTTATGAGATAACTACTCTAAACAACCTCAGAGAAGAACAGGCCCGCTTAAGACAATGGCTTTCCAAATATATGTATATATATGTATATGCTTACTCTTGTCTTGTGGTAGTGCAGCAGCTCACTAATCTGACTGCTGCATTTTCTTGCCTCATTAAAGATGATTTGTTCCTATAAAGTACCAGTCTCTTCCTTTTTCTGAACCTTGCCTTCTCTAACTCCCTTATCCTACAAACAAACCAAGTAGCTGGGACCTGACAGGTACATAAGATGCATGACCTACCTTGGTGGTGCCTTGCCTACCACCCAGTTGCCTGAGAAGTTTGGACCTGGGAAGGAAACAAAGCTCATAGCTGGTTGTTTTCAGTGCCCTTACAGAGCACCTAATAGCCTGAGTGGCTTAGACTTGGGAAGTCTATGAAACACAGGGCCCACTTTGGTCAGTGCATTTGCAGATCACCCAGGTACCTGAGCAGGGTGGACCTAGAAAGTACACGTTACCTATGGCAGTGGCAAGCTCCCTGTGCTCCATACACCTTAAGCAACCCCACCCACATATCCCACAGGTATTTGTTTTCAGTGTGATCCTCCTCACCACTGAACCACTGAGGTCAAATAAGGGCCTGCTGTCCCCTCGTGTTATGGTGCAAGCCAGTCATGTGTAAACTTGTCATGGAAGAGAATTGCAGAACGAGGAAGTGAAAATAAGCAAAGAAGGGTGAACTAGTCCAGCAGTGACAGGTGATACAAACTGAAATACTGAAGGTAATGCAGGAACTGTGCAATGCAAGAACAGAAGTAGCCTTTGAAAACAAGTAGAAGCAGGAAAAGAAAGATTATCTGACACTGATCTGACACCACTAAACTTACAGCAACTCTAGAGAAATTCTTAGACTATTCTTTATTGCATTCATGTGTTTTTTTTTTAATTAAAATTTTCTTTGTTCCTTATCATTCCCTTTAGTTTCATTTCTATATACTACAATATAAATTTGATAATTATTTTGACTTCTTAATTTTCTCCAGTAATTATAACAGTTTATATTCTATTCTAGGTTCTTAATATTTGCTTTTTGAAGCTTTTTTTAATTAATATTTATAGTTTAGGAATTCTATATTTAGAATCTATTTTTCACTCACAAATTTCATTCCTGAGTTGATTGCACTCTCACCTTTTTACTCTCCCTTTTCCCCTTCTAGAAACCTCTATCTCCCTCCTCACTTTCCTCTGATTCATGTAACTCTTTGAATCTGTCTACCTGTTATTGGTTATGGAAAATTGCTGCACCATCAATCTTAGGCTTTATCTTCTGTTCTGAGGATGAAGAATTCTTAATGCTACTGTAATTCAGGGTCCAAAACCCAGAGGTCACGAAGTTAATTCCGGATCTTTAAATTGTTTTTGAACTCCTGACACCAACGGACATTAAAAAAGAAGCACATTAAAAGGTTCCATGCCTACATGGAAATGAAGCCCCAAGCTGAAGCCAGCAATTTCAGTGCAAGACAGCACACACCTGTTCTCCAGCAAAGCTGCAACACATATACACAAAAAAACAATATTATAAAATGTGCTACCTGAAGCCATACCAAACCAACAGACATCTCAATGCACATTACAGGATAATTCATTGCACTTCATAGAGAAGTGATCCAGCTCCAGCTGAGAGACCACAAGTACAAAATATCCCAAACATTAAACCTTGAAAACTTAAAGGCCCAATCCCACCCACAAAGAACAGGTTCCATCGCAAATTGGATCCAAATACTGCAGCCTGCAAAAAGGAGACCCAAACCACAGCTATCTAAACACAATGAAAAGGGACAGAAATATGTAGCTGATGAATGTACATGATTAAAAAAAAAAAAAGAAGAAGAAGAAGAGATAGGAAGTTTTCCTGAAAAAGATTTCAGAATAATGAGAGTAAAGATGACCCAAATCTTGAAAGCTAAGGGGAGTTGTCAGCAAATACACTGGAGGCCCAGACTGAGAAGAAAGAAGCATGTTTACGATGCAGCTAAAAAAATAAAGAAGAATCAAGCAGTAATAGTCAATTCAGTAACAGATTAGCAAAGCCCAGGAAGGAAGCAATGGTAAAATATCTCAGACAGAGAAAGAACTAACTTATATGTAGAGTATATCATGAAGAAAGCTGGCTTGGAAGAAGCACAAGCTGGAATCAAGTTTGCCGGGAGAAATATCAATAACCTCAGATATGCAAGTGACACCACCCTTATGGCTGAAAGTCAAGAGGAACCAAAAACCACTGATGTAAGAGACAGAGGAGAGTGAAACAGTTGTCTCAGAGCTCAACATTCAGAGAATGAAGATCATGGCATCTGGTCCCATCACTTCATTGGAAATAGATTGTGAAACAGAGTAAACAGTGTCAGACTTTATTTATGGTGGCCTGCAACATCAATGCAGATGATGATTTCAGCCATGAAATTAAAAGGCACTTACTCCTTGGAAGGAAAGTTATGCCCCATCTAGACAGCATATTCAAAAGCAGAGATATTACTTTGCCAATGAAGGTCCGACTAGTCAAGGCTATGGTTTTTAAAGTGGTCAAGTATGGAAGTGAGAGTTGGACTGTGAAGAAAGCTGAGTGATGAAGAATTAATGCTTTTGAACTGTGGTGTTCGAGATAACTCTTGAGACTCCATTGGACTGCAATGAGATCCAACCCATCCATTCTAAAGGAGATCAGTCTAGGGTGTTCATTGGAAGGACTGATGCTAAAGCTGAAAGTCCAATACTTTGGCCACTTCATATGAAGAGTGAACTCATTGGAAAAGTCTCTGTTGCTGGGAGGGATTGGAGGCAGAAGGAGAAGGTGAGTGCATAGGACGACATGGCAGGATGGCATCACTGACTCGATGGACATGAGTTTCAGTGAACTCCAGGATATTGTGATGGACAGGGAGGACTGGCGTGCTGCGATTCATGGGGTCGCCAAGAGTCAGACACAACTGAGCGACTAAACTGAACCAAACTGAACTGAGAAAGGATGGGATAAACGAAACACAGTGGTATGTGTAAAAACATTTTTTTAAAAAAGAAGGAAAACATGAAAAGCTCTGAGAATACTTGGACAATATTAAATGCCCTACTGTGAGGATATCCTCTTGGAAAAGATCAAAAGTAAAAAGAAAAGAAAGAAAAGGTTAAAAAGCAAAAAGGGCGGATGTGGGGCTTGAGAAAATTATTCAAGAAATAAAAGTTAAACACCTCCATTAAATGGGGAAGGAAATAGCTCCCTGAGTCCCAATACAGCAGAATGTTCCAAACAGGATGAACCCAAAGTGAAACATCCCACAATATTTTTATCAAACACTGAAATTTTAAATGAAAAAAAAAAAAAAAAAACAACAAAACATTAAGAGCAGCAAGAGTAAAGACATAAATATCATACAGTCAGATCCCCATAGAGATAGCAGCTGATCTTTCAATAGAAACTCTTCAGGCCAGTAAAGCATGGTAGAATATTCTCAATATTATGAATGAGCCCAAATTAACACCAGTGAGGATCTTATTCAGATATGAAGGATAAATCAAATGATTTGAGCAGTAATTAACATGAATTTTCAAAAGTCATAATTATGCTGTTAAACTGGGATACTGATTTCATATGTCATCAGATTTGGAAAACTCATCAGTGGCCATGAGATTGGAAAAGGTCAGTTTTCAATAACACCAAAGAAGGATAATGCCAAAGAATGTTCAAACAAGTGTGCACTGTTGCTCTTTTCACATGCCGCTGGGTAAAACTCAAACTTCTTCAGCAGTACCTAAACTAAGAACTCCCAGAGGTGGAAGCTAGACTTGGAAACAATAGACAAACCGAGAACCGTTTGGAAACATTCACTGGATCTTAGAGGGAACTAGGGAATTTCAGAAAAGCATTAACCTCTGCTTCAGTGACTCCACTAAAGACATCTCCTGTGTGTGTCACAATTAACTGTGAACAGTTTGAAAGAGTCACAGACCTTCTAACCTGTCACCTGAGACATGTGTATGCAGTTCAAGATACAACAGTTGGAACAAGACATGGAACAATTGATAAGTTTAAACTGGGAAAGGCGAGTGACAACACTGCATGCTATCATTTGGCTTCTATGAAATATACACGGACGAAACTATTCAAAATGCCAGGCTGGATGAATAATAAACTGGAATCAAGGTTTCTGGGATAAACTTCAATAACCTTAGACATGCAGATGAAAACACTGTAAAAGGAGAAAGTGAAGAGGAACTGAAGAGAGTCTTAATGAGTATGAATGAAGAGAGTAGAAACCTTGCTGAGAACTCAGTAGTCAAATGCACAACACAAGGTGTCTGGTCCTATCACTATGTGGCAAATAGAAGGGGGAAACATGA
Organism: Budorcas taxicolor; assembly: GCF_023091745.1. Classification (NCBI taxonomy): domain Eukaryota; kingdom Metazoa; phylum Chordata; class Mammalia; order Artiodactyla; family Bovidae; genus Budorcas; species Budorcas taxicolor. Next base: position 6,139,698 of record NC_068936.1, on the reverse strand, counting down.
AATAAGTGACAGACTTAGCTTTCTTGGGCTCCAAAATCACTGTGAATGGTGACTGCAGGCATGAAATGAAGAGACATTTGCTTCTTGGAGGAAAAGCTATTGAAAAACCTTGACCTTGTATTACAAAGAGGAAAAATGAGCTTATTAGCAAAGGTCTCCTTAGTCACAAAATCTTATCGTTTATCCATTAGTCATGTAAAGATGTGAGAAATGGAATCTAAAGAAGGCTGAGAGCTGAAGAACTGATGCCTTCAAACTGTGATGCTGGGGAAAACTCTTAGGGGTCCCTTGAACTGCAAAGGGATCCAGCCAATCAGTCCTCAAGGTAACCAACCCTGAATACACTTCTGAAGCACTAATGCTGAAGCTGAAACTCGAGGATTTTGCCAAAATGATTCAAAGAACCAACTTTGGAAGATACCATGACACTAGGAAAAACTGAGGACATGAGGAGAAGGTGCTGATAGAGAATGAGATGGTTGGATGGCATCACCAATTCAATGGAAATGTGTTTGAGCAAACTATGGGAAACGGTGAAAGAGAGGGAGGCTTGGTGTGCTGCAGTCCAGGGAGTCACAAAGGGTTGGAAATGACTCAATGAATGAACAAAAGCAATCAAAATATCTAGAACTATGTCTTAAAATATTAATCTTAATAAATATGATGGATAGGGAGGCCTAGAGTGCTGCAATTCATGGGGGTCGCAGAGTCAGACATGACTGAGCGAATGAACTGAACTGAACTGAACTGAACTGAACTGAACTGAATGGTCTAGCGGTTTCCCCTACTTTCCTGAATTTAAGTCTGAATTTGGCAATAAGGAGTTCATGATCTGAGCCACAGTCAGCTCCTCATCTTGTTTTTACTGACTGTATAGAGCTTCTCCATCTTTGACTGGAAATAATACAATCAATCTGATTTCGGTGTTGACCATCTGGTAATGTCCATGTGTAGAATCTTCTCTTGTGTTGTTGAAAGAAGGTCTTTGCTATGACAAGTGCATTCTCTTGGCCACTCTATTAACCTTTGCCCTGCTTCATTCTGCATTAAAGTCCAGATTTGCTTGTTGTCCCAGGTGTTTCTTGACTTCCTACTTTTGCATCCCAGCCCTCTATAATAAAAAGGATAAATTTTTGGTTTAGAATTAAATGGTCTTGTGGTTCTTCACAGAACCATTCAAATTCAGCTCCTGCAGCATTTCCAGCTGGTGCATAGGCTTGGATTATTGTGATGTTGAATGGTTTGCCTGGAACATAAATCATTCTGTCATTTTTGAGGTTTCATACAAGTACTGCATTTAAGACTTTTTTGTTGACTATGATGACTACACCATTTCTTCTAAGGGATTCCTGCCCACACTAGTAGATATAACAATCATCTGAGAGAAATGCATCCATTCTAGTCCATTTTAATTATCTGATTTCTAGAATGTTGATGTTCACTCTTGTCATCTCTTGTTTGACCACTTCCAATTTGCCTTGATTCATGGACATGACATTCCAGGTTCCTATGCAATATTGCTCTTTGAAGCATCAGATCTTACTTCTGTCAACAGTCACACTCAAAACTGTGTATTGTTTTGGTGTTGGCTCCATGTCTTCATTCTTTCTGGAATTATTTCTCCAGTGATCCCCAGTAGCATATTGGACATCGACCAACCTGAATAGTACAGCATTAAAAAATCTGGTTCTAAGGGCTTATTTACAAATAATGGAATAACCAACTCAATTTCTTTTTAAAGAATCTGTTCATTTTTTTCCAATATTTAATTTTTTTGTCACTCTGTTATTCTAAAAATTTGACTGCATCGAATAGTTTGAGACATTTGTTGACAGATATACCTGTCATAGATACAAAAATCCCTCCTTTTTTAGTATGTTTATTAACAATGGGCTCTTATTCATTCTCATTTCAGTAACTAAATCTGCTCTTTTTTTTTTGTTTAGTTTACCTAATATTCTTTTTACTATTTTTGTTTTGTGTTCAACTTTATGTATTATTTTTATATTTATATTAACTTATACTAATATCTGTTCATTTCCTCTTTCTTTTGTGAAATAAGATTCATTTTTCAGCTTTTGAAGAAGGCATTAGCTTCTTCCCAGAACTAGATAGCTTTATTTTGGTGTAACCTTAAATATATATGGGTTCTTCTTCTGCTCTGTCTGATGACTTTCTACACTGTGTTTCATTCTGGATCACCTCAGAATATGTTTTCATTTCTCTGTGAGTTATTCTTTGCCTCACTGAGCACTACAGAACGTGCTGTTTAATTTCCACATATTCTGTTCAGTTTAGTCGCTCAGTCATGTCCCATTCTTTGTGACCCCATGAATTGCACCATGCCAGTCCTCCCTGTCCATCACCGATTCCCAGAATTCACTCAAACTCACATCCATTGAGTCAGTGATGCCATCCAGCCATCTCCTCCTCTGTAGTCTCCTTTTCCTCCTGCCCCTAGTCTCTCCCAGAATTAGAGTCTTTTCCATTGAGTCAACTCTTCGCATGAGGTGGCCGAAGTACTGGAGTTTCAGCTTTAGCATGATTCCTTCCAAAGAACGCCCAGGACTGATCTCCTCTAGAAAGGACTGTTTAGAGTTCCTTGCAGTCTATGGGACTCTCAAGAGCCTTCTACAACACCACATTTGAAAGGCATCAATTCTTCGGAATTCACCTTTCTTCACATTCCAAATGTTACATCCATACATGACTACTGGAAAAAATATAGCCTTGACTAGACTGTCCTTTGTTGGCCAAGTAATATCTCTGCTTTTGAATATGTTATGTAGGTTGGTCATAACCTTTCTTCCAAGGAGTAAAAATATTTTAATTTCATGGCTGCAATCACCATCTGCAGTGATTTTTGAGCCCCCCCCCCCCCCCCGAAAAAAAAAAAAAAATCTGACACTGTTTCCACTGTTTTCCCATCTTTTTCCCATGAAGTGATGGGAACAGATGCCATGATCTAGGTTTTCTGAATGTTGCACTTTAAGCCAACTTTTATAGGTATGATCTAAATTCAATCCTTTATGATTACACAGCGGAAGTAAGAAACAGATTTAAGGGACTAGACCTGATAAATAGGGTGCATGATGAACTATGGACAGAGGTTGGTGACATTGTACAGGAGATAGGGATCAAGACCATCCTCATGGAAATAAATGCAAAAGAGCAAAATAGTTGTCCAGGGAGGCCTTAGAAATAGCTGTGAAAAGAAGAGAAGTGAAAAGGAAAGGAGAAAAGTAATGATATAAGCATCTGAATGCAGTGTTCCAAACATTAGCAAGGAGAGATAAGAAAGCCTTCCTCAGTGATCAGTTCAAATAAATAGAGGAAAGCAAAAGAATGGGATATAGTAGAAATCCCCTCAAGAAAATTAGAGATACTGAGAGAACATTTCATGTAAACATAGGCTCAATAAAGGACAGAAATGGTACAGACCTAAGAGACTCAGAAGATATTAAAAAGAGATGACAAGAATACACAGTAGAACTATACAAAAAAGATCTTCACGACCCAGATATTCATGATGGAGTGATTGCTCACCCAGAGCCAGACATTCTGGAATGTGAAGTCAAGTGGGCCTTAGAAGGAATCACTATGAACAAAGCTAGGGGAGGTTATGGTATTCTTTTGAGCTATTTCAAATTCTGAAAGATGATGCTGTGGAAGTGCTACACTCAATATATCAGCAAATTGGAAAATATAGCAGTGGCCATGGGACTGGAAAAGTTCAGCTTTCATACTAATCCCGAAGAATCACAATGGCAAAGAATGCTCAAACTACCACACAATTACACTCATCTCCCATTCTAATAAGTTACTGCTCAAAGTTCTCCAAGGCAGGCCTCACCAATATGAGAACCGTGAACTTCCAGATGTTCTAAGTGGTTTTAGAAAAGGCAGAGGAACCAGAGATCCAAATGACAAAAAACTTGGATCCTTGAAAAAGTAAGAGGTTTCCAGAAAACAAAACAAAACAAAAACAAACAAACAAAAAACAACACCTATTTCTGCTTTATTGACTATGGCAAATCCTTTGACTATGTGGGTCACTATAAACTGTGGAAGATTCTGAAAGAGATGAAAATACCACACCAATTGATCTTGCTCTGAAGAAACTTCTATGCAGGTCAGAAAGCAACAATTAGAACTGGACATGGAAAAACAGACTGTTTCCAAATAGTAAGATAAGGATGTCATGGCTGTCTATTGCCACCCTGTTTATTTCACTTGTATTCAGAGTACATAATGAGAAAATCTGGGATGGAAAAAACACACTTTGGAGTCCAGATTGCAAGAGAAGTATCAATAACCTCATATATACAGATGACAGCACCCTATGGCAGAAAATGAAGAAGAACTGTAAAGCCTCTTGATGAAATTGAAACAGGAAATCAAAAGCTTGGTTTAAAGCTCAACATTCTGCAACGAAGATCATGGGTTCTTGTCCCATCACTCCATGGGAAATAGATGGGGAAACAGTGAAAACAGTGTCAGACTTTAATTTTGGCGCTCCAAAACCACTGCAGATGGTGACTGAAGCCATGAAATTAAAAAAAAAAAAATGTTTACTTCTTAGAAGGCAAGTTGTGCCCAACTTAGATAGCATATTAAAAATCAGAGACATTACTTTGCAAACTAAAGTCCGTATAGTCAAAGTTATGGTTTTTCCAGGGGTTATGTATGGATGTGAGAGTTGGACTGTGAGGAAAGTTGAGCACCAAATAATTGATGCTTTTGAACTGTGGGGTTGTAGAAGACTCTTGAGAGTCTCATAGCCTGCAAGGAAATCCAATCCTTCCATTCTAAAGGAAATCAGTCCTGGATGTTCTTTGGAAGAAATGATGATAGAGCTGAAACTCCAGTATTTTGGCCACCTCATGCGAAGAGTTGACTAATAAAAAACTCTGATGATGGGAAGGATTTGGATCAGGAGGAGAAGAGAAAGGCAGAAGATGAGATGGCTGGATGGCATCATCGTCTCGATGAATATATGTTTGACTGAACTCCTGGAGTTGGTGATGGGCAGGAAGGCCTGACGTGGCATGATTCATAGGGCTGCGAAGAACCAGACATGACTCTGAGACTGAAGTAAAATGAGTAAGTACAGTGGGGTTTTTTTTTTGTTGTTTGTTTGTTTTGTTTTTGCTGAGCATGTCATTGATAATATATGAAAGGTAAAGTGTACTATATATGTTCTTGTACTATATTATAACTCGTTCAACTGATATATCATGTGTTAAGTCACTACACTCCTGTCTGACACTCTGTGTCACACAGACTGTCACCATCTTGTATTCTCAATCCATGGGATTCTCAAGGTGAATTATTAGGGATGGGTTGCCATTCTTAGTTCCAGAAGATCTTCCCAACCCATGGATCAAAACTGCATGTCTATGATCTCTATGTTAGAAGGCAGGTTCCTTAGTACTAGTACTACCTGGGCCACCATTAGTTTATATATAGCTACACATATACATGCATAAGTGAAGTCACTCAGTCGTGTCCGACTCTTTCTGACCCCGTGGACTGTAGCCCACCAGGCTCCTCCATCCATGGGATTCTCCAGGCAAGAATACTGGAGTGGATTGCCATTTCCTTCTCCAGGGGATCTTTCCAACCCAGGGATCGAACCCAGGTCTCCCGCATTTCAGGCAGATGCTTTAACCTCTGAGACACGAGGAGCCACCAGGGAATATGTGTATGTATATGTCAAATGGTTAGGTATAAAATTTTGCTATCTAGAGATAGCTGTATATATTTTGCAGGAGATATATAACTGCAGGTATGCACTTTTGCAGGATCTGGTGATTTGCTAAAAGTGTTTTCATTTACATTTGCCTCCGAGAATTATATAATTTCCTTTGTGACTTACCTATGAAATATTGCTTCTTTACGAATGTTTTGTTTAATTTTTCACACATTGACAAATTTGCAAACACATATCCCATTTTAAAATTTTAGCTTCACATCTTTGTTTCCAGAGAACATTCTTGGTATGTTTTAAAATACTAAGACTTTTGTTATGCCTTAATATAAAGCATATTTTTGAGAATATTCCAGAGAAAGCATATTTTTGAGAATATTCCAGAGAAAGTTCAGGTAAAATTGGAAATATATGTGTTTGTGTATGTACATATATATATATATATATATATATATATATATATATATATATATATATATATACACAAACTTATATATCTATATATATATGAGTAGAGATAAATATATACACAGTATATGAATATATGCCTATTTGAACGTATCAGTTAGGTACGCAACTGTAAATATACTTATATAACATATATTTTATCCTTCCTTGATCATGAATTATTTTGGGTCATGTTCTTCAGATTTATAGTTTGCTTTTGGTGTCCTGTCTCTTTGAGATTTGTACTAAACCTATGTTAGGTATTTTCACATTACTTTTGGTCCTCTGATTCTGATGCTCAGAGGGATTGGGGGAAGGAAGAGAAAGAGACGACAGAGGATGAGATGGCTGAATGGCATCACTGAGTCAATGGACCTGAGTCTGAGTGAACTCTGGGTCTTGGTGATAGATGGGTAGGTCTAGTGTGCTATGATTCATGGGGTCACAAAGAGTGGGACACGACTGACTGACTGAACTGAACTGAACTGAACTGATGTCCTGTTGAGGTAGAAGACCAAAGTCCACTTCTTTGAGAGTGTAACGATCTTTCTAGAGATAGTAACTTTTTCTGAAGTTGTAGAGAATAGACTACACTGTGAACCAAGAAATTTGCCAGTGATATCAGTAAACAAAGGATGCTGCAGTCATCAAGTCATAAGCATTGCATAAATGTGAAACCTGGGGGAAATTCTTGATGAAATCAGGTTGTCCACTATCAAGTTCTTAGTTACTGAACCACAACCTGTGTTGCCTGAAGAACTGACTTGAGACAGAAAGAATAGATACTAGCCCTAGTTAAGGTGCTTATTAAAGGAATTATTTCAAGGACCCCAGATTCTTGCAGCTTCCAATAGGTAGAAAATGTCTAAATACATTCATTTGAGATGTCGAGTTTTTCTTTCTTTAAGCATATTTGGACATTCTCCATACCCGATCGTTGCACCAAAGCGTCTGTAAAACCTAGATCCTCCTATCCTTCTTCAGAGCAGTCGTTTCACAATACTTGAGAAGTTGCTTCTCATGATTAAATCCTTCTTAGAATGAAAAGCCTCATGAAGAACACATAATTCTCCACTTTGGGACTATGCATTTTTTCCAGTCAGCAGCACATATTCTAGATTGCAATATAAGGGATTCTTGTGCAGCACCTTAGTGTTAACCAAAGTTTAGTAATTCCTACTTAGCATAGTTCTCAAATTCAAAGGTCAGCAGTTACTTATTAAAATTTGAAGGGATTCATGGTTTCATAAATCGGTGACATCAGTTTATGAAAACATATCCATATATGTTTACTTTAATTCTTGAAAGTCATTCTTTACTTTTAGAAACAATGACAACTTGTGAGGTGGAGGGACACAAGTGTAGAGAGTGAATTTATTCTGGCTAACAGCTCTGCATTTAAGTTTTTCTTTTTTCCTTTCTTTTTTTGCTTTTGCTTTTGCTTTGTCTATACGTACTAAAGCCATCCTGGGTACATATTTTAATTGACACACACTGTGATGCTTTACTTGTCACTAGCACAAGTTAGCCAAGGACTGATTTTCTTTCTTTACAGTGTTGTGTCTGCTGCCCAGCAAAACAAATCACTAGTTAGTAAATATAGCTGAATCTCCCTTTTGAGCAGTCCTCCCACCTCCCACTTGGGCCTCCTCTCCTACTCCAGAACCATGTCCACTAGAGCACTCCATAGCAATAGCTATCTACTCCATACTTGGTATGTTACACTTGTCCTTCCTGCATTGCGTTCATAAATCTATTTTCTGACTGCATCATTCCCTACACTACAAATGGATTATCCAGCATCGGTTTTCTGGATTCCAATTAAATGTATTAATATGCATACACATATATTTACTTCTTTATTTTATTGCCACAAACCTCAATCGCTCTGTGTGGAATATTATTTCATGACCATGGATCAAACCCGGGACTCCTGCATAGGGATCATGGTGTCTTAGCCACTGGACTAACAGGGCAGTCCCCTGTTGTATATTTTTATTTTATTTTATTTTAATAATGGCCATTTGGAATGGTAAGAGGTGATATGTTTAGTTTTTATGTGTGTGCCTTTGATAAGTTGAGGCAGTTATTGCTATCTTCAGTTTTTAGAGAGTTTCTATCACAAATACTTGTTGAACTATATCAAAATTTTTTCACCAACAACGAGGAGATCATATGGTTTGAATCCTTCACTATACATAGATATGCAGCTACTGAAGAATGGTTCCATATCCGGAATAAACCACACACTTAATAATGGTATACAATTATTTTACTGTATTGGTGGATTTTTTTGCTCGTATTTTGCTAAGGATGTGTGCCTCTGTTCATCTATGTGATATTGGTCTCTAATTTTCTTTTTCTGTGTTATCTCTGTGTTGGTATCAGGCTGATGGTGACCTTGTAGGATGAGTATTGGGTTTTCCTTCCAATCTAGAATTTTGGAAGTGTTTCAGAAGTGCATGTGCTAACAGTTCTCTGATTGGTTCATAAAATTTACATGTGAAAGCATCTGGCTTTAAGTTTGTTAACTGGAAAGTTTTCATCACTATTTCAATATTATTGCATATAATTGCTATTTTCGAATTTTCTCTTTCGTCTTAGTTGAATTTCTGAGCATTTTTACATGGATAAGATTCTAATTTATATTGACTTATAGTTGTTTGCTGTAGTCGCTTATGATTCTTTATTTCTGTGGTATCAGTTATAATGACATCCTTTGTCAGATTTGATTGATTTGTTTGTCCTTTTTTCCTTGATTATTCTGGACCATGATTTATTTATTTTGTTTCTCCTCTCCAATAGACCCCTTTTTGTGATAGTGATTTTGGCTTTTTTTTTTTTTTTAATCATTTCCTTTCTTTAATTTCTGCTCTGACTTTTTATATTTTTTCCCCTTCTATTCACTTGGGGGTATTTTGTCTGCTTTTTCTTCCTTCTATAAGTGTTCTAGATTTAAGGTTATGTTGATTTCTTGAGATGTCTAGTATTTATCAACATCACTCTTTTACTGCTTTAGGATTCTCCATAACTTTTAGATAATCATGTTTTAAACATTATTTGATTCTAAGATTTTTCTTTCATTTTCTCTCAGATTTCATGAGTGATCTCATGGCCATGTAGAGTTGTATTTATTAGTCTACATGGATTCATGTTTTTCAAATCCTTGCCTGCAAAATCTGGTATGTAAATCATAGCATTGTGGTTAAAAAAAAAAATGATACAATTACTACTATCTTCAATTTACTAAGGCTTGATTTGTGATCAACTTTGTGATATTGTCACCCTGCTTATTTAACTGATATGCAGAGTACATCATGAGAAACACTAGACTGGAAGAAGCACAGGCTGAAATCAAGATGTCTGGGAGAAATGTGAATAACCTCAGAAACGCAGATGGCACCACGCTTATGGGAGAAAGTGAAGAGGAATTGAAAAGCCTCTTGATGAAAGTGAAAGTGGGGAGTGGAAATGTTGGCTTAAAACTCAACATTCAGAAAACAAAGATCATGGCACTTCATCCCAACACTTTGTGTGAAATAGATAGGGAAACAGTGGAAACAGTGTTAGACATTATTTTTTGTGGGATGCAAAATCACTGCAGATGGTGACTACAGCCATGAAATTATAGGACACTTACTCCTTGGAAGAAAATTTATGACCAACCAAGATAGCATATTGAAAAGCAGAGACATAAAAGGTCTGTCTAGTCAAGGCTATGGTTTTTCCAGTGGTCATGTATGACAGTCGGACTGTGAAGAAAGCTGAGCACCGAAGAATTGATGCTTTTTAACTGTAGTGTTGGAGAAGACTCTTGAGATTCCCTTGGACTGCAAGGAGATCCAAGTGGTCCATTTTGAAAGAGATCAGCCCTGGGGTTTCTTTGGAGGGAATGATGCTGAAACTGAAACTCCAATACTTTGGCAACCTCATGCGAAGGGTTGACTCATTGGAAAGTACTCTGATGCTGGGAGGGATCGGGGACAGGAGGAAAAGAGGACAACAGAGGATGAGATGGCTGGATGGCATCACTGACTCGATGGACGTGAGTCTGAGTGAACTCCGGGTGTTGATGATGGACAGGGAGGCCTGGTATGCTGCAATTCATGGGGTCACAAAGAGTCGGACACGGCTCAGTGACTAAACTGGACTCAACTAAACTGAACTAAACTTGTGATATATCCTGAAGATATTTTATTTTCATTTTAGAAAAAAATATATTTTGCTGTGTTTCAGTGAAATGTCCTATAAGTATCAATTAACTTTGTCAGGTTTCTTGTGCATTTGAACACTTGTGTTTCATTTTAAACTTCATTTTTAAATTGGAGAATAATTTCTTTCCAATGTAATGTTGGCTTCTGCTGTACAACAGTGTGTATTAGCATATAGGAGACCGAAGTAATTTTTTGTGTTCTTAATTGTTTACTGTTACTTATTCATTTTTCCAGGCCCTTCAGAAATATTTCTCGTCTTTTTTTCATTCTATTTCTAGAGTGTTTTATCACCTTTACTACCACAACATCCAAGTCATTTTCAGGGAGCCTGCCCAGTTTTTCTTTCATTATGTTTTGAATTTTTACCACATTCCTTCACCCACAACATATTTCTCTGTCTTCACATTCCCCTACTTACTTTGTTATTGGTTATTTCTTCACAAACTGCTGTGTTATAATTATTGCTCCTTGTCTTCACTCCAAGTCAATACAGTTGATTGAGTGGCTAGTGTGGGCTTTGGTGTTAAAGGGACTGACAACTATGTTCTTGAGTCTGCAGATAAGTCTTCCCTCTCTAACGGTGAGACCATATCTGTTCGTGTCATTTGTAGGTGTCTATGGGATTAGTCTGACATTAGGTAGTCTATCTGCTGATGAGTGGCTGTGTTTTTCTGTCTTGCTTGTTGTGTGCTGTGAGGCATCAGCCCTAGGTTGTGCAGGCAGTTGGGTGCAGTGCATCTGAGATTAAGAAAGAGGCCTTCATGGAGATTGCCACTAGTTAATATTCACTGAAGACAGGAATTCTCTTGTGTCCCATGATCCTGGTCTCAGTGTGAAAGGTTGTAGCAGAATGAAAAGACACTGGGATTCTTGACCTCTTGAGGAGAGGAATTCAATCTGGTGAAAGAGACAAGGCTGGATCTCTCAGAGCTTTGTATAATAAGGTTTAATTAAAGTATAAAGGAGATACAGAAAAGATGTGACATAGGCCTCAGAATGGGGCAGTAAGAGTACCCCCCCCCCCCCCCAACTAGCCTTCAGCTGGATGTAATATAGTAACTAGCAGGAGCGATGGCTGCACGGGTGCAGGAGGGCCTAGAGGATTTATCCCACATAGAAGGTCAGGAGATAGAGGAGATACCCCTCATCTGGAGCAGTGGCTGTGCTTTGCTAAAGCAGCCGTGAAGAGATACCCCAAGCTCAAGGTAAGATAAACCCAAGTAAGATGGCAAATGTTGCAAGAGGGCATCAGAGGGCAGACACACTGAAACCATACTCACAGAAAACTAGTCATTCTAATCACATTAGAACCACACCCTTGTCTAACTCAATGAAAGGAAGCCATGCCCACAGGGCAGCCCAAGATGGGTGGGTCATGGTGGAGAGGACAGACAGAATGTGGTCCACTGGAGAAGGGAATGGAAAACCACTTCAGTATTCTTGCCTTTAGAACCCCATGAACAGTATGAAAGGCGAAATGATAGGATATTGAAAGAGGAACTCCCCAGATAAGTAGGTGCCCAATGTGCTGCTGGAGATCAGTGGACTAATAACTCCAGAAAGAATGAAGGGATGGAGCCAAGCAAAAACAATAACCAGCTGTGGATGTGACTAGTGATAGAAGCAAGGTGCAATGCTGTAAAGAAATATTGCACAGGAACTGGAAATGTCAGGTCCATGAATCAAGGCAAATTGGAACTGGTCAAACAAGAGATGGCAAGGGTGAACATCGACACTCTAGGAATCAGTGAACTAAAATGGATTGGAATGGGTGAATTTAACTCAGATGATCATTATATCTACTACTGTGGGCAGGATCCATTAGAAGAAATGGAGTAGCCATCATGGTCAACAAAAGAATCTGAAATGCAGTACTTTGATGCAAATTCAAAAACGACAGAATAATCTCTGTTTGTCTCCAAGGCAAACCATTCCATATCAAAGTTATCCAAGTCTATGCCCAACCAGATGCTGAAGAACCTGAAGATGAACGGATCTATGAAGACCTACAAGACCTTTTAGAACTAATACCCATAAAAAGGTCATTTTCATTATAGGGGACTGGAATGCAAAAGTAGGACATCAAAAAACACCTGGAGTAACAGGCAAATTTGGCCTTTAATGCAGAATGAAGTAGGGCAAGGACTAATAGAGTTTTGCAAAGGAAATTCACTGGTCATAGCAAATACCCTCTTCCAACAACACAAGAGAAGACTCTACACATGGACATCACCAGATGGTCAACATCAAAATCAGATTGATCATATTCTTTGCAGCCAAAGATGGGGAAGCTCTATAGAGTCAACAAAAACAAGACCAGGAGCTGATTGTGGCTGAAATCATGAACTCATTATTACCAAATTCACACATAAATTGAAGAAAGTAGGGAAAACCGCTAGACCATTCCAGTATCACCTAAATCAAATTCCTTATGATTATACAGTGGAAGTGAGAAATATATTTAAGGGCCTAGATCTGATAGACAGAGTGCCTGATGAACTATGGAATGAGGTTAGTGACATTGTACAGGAGACAGGGATCAAGACCATCCCCATGGAAAAGAAATACAAAAAAGCAAAATGGCTGTCTGGGGAGGGCTTACAAATAGCTGTTATAAGAAGAGAGGTGAAAAGCAAAGGAGGAAGGGAAAGATATAAGCATCTGAATGCAGAGTTCCAGCGAATAGCAAGAAGATATAAGAAAGCCTTTTTCAGTTATCAATGCAAAGAAAAAGAGGGAAAGAACAGAATGGGAAAGACTAGAGATATTTTCAAGAAAATTAGAGGTACCAAGGGGGTATTTTGTGCAAAGATGGGCTCGATAAAGGACAGAAATGATATGGACCTAACCGAAGCAGAAGATATTAAGAAGAGGTGGCAAGAATACACAGAAGAACTGTCCAAAAAAGATCTTCATGCCCCAGATAATCACGATGGTGTAATCACTCATCCAGAGCCAGACATCCTAGAATGTGAAGTCAAGTGGGCCTTAGAAAGCATCACTATGAACAAAGCTAGAGGAGGTGATGGAATTCCAGTTGAGATATTTCAAATCCTGCAAGATGATTCTGTGAAAGTGCTGCACTCAATATGCCAGCAAATTTGGAAAGTTCAGCAGTGGCCACAGGACTGGAAAAACTCAGTTTTCATTCCAATCCCAAAGAAGGCAGTGCTAAAGAATGCTCAAACTACCTCACAACTGCACTCATCTCACATGCTAGTAAAGTAATGTTCAAAATTCTTCAAGCCAGGCTTCAGCAATACATGAATCATGAACTTCCTGACGTTCAAGGTGGTTTTATAAAAGGCAGAGAAACCAGAGATCAAATTACCAACATCCGATGGATCATGGAAAAAGAATCAGAGTTCCAGAAAAAACATATATTACTGCTTTATTGACGATGCCAAAGCCTTTGACTGTGTGGATCACAATAAACTGGAACATTCTGAAAGAGATGGAAATACCAGACCACCTGACCTGTGTCTTAAGAAATCTGTTTGCAGGTCAGGAAGCAACAGTTAGAAGAGGACATGGAAAAACAGACTGTTTCAAAATAGGAAAAGGATTTCATCAAGGCTGTATATTGTCACGCTGCTTGATTAACTTATACACAGAGTACATTATGAGAAATGCTGGACTGGAAAAAAACACAAGCTGGAATCAGTACTGCTGGGAGAAATATCAATAACCTCAGATATGCAGATGACAGAAAGTGAAGAGGAACTTCCCTTATGGCAGAAATTGAAGAGGAACTTAAAATCATGTTGGTGAAAGTGAAAGTAGAGAGTGAATAATTTGGCTTAAAGCCATTCAGCAAACGAAGATCATGACATCCAGTCCCATCACTTCATGGGAAATAGATGGGGAAACAGTATCAGCCATTATTTATTATTCATTTTTTTTTTTTTAAATTTTTGGGCTTCAATATCACATCAGATGTTGATTACAGCCAATAAATTAAAACATGCTTACTCCTTGGAAGAAAAGTAATGACCAACCTAGATAGCATATTCAAAAGCAGAGGCATTACTTTCCTGACTAAGGTCTGTCTAGTCAAGGCTATGGTTTTTCCTGTGGTCATGTATGGATGTGAGAGTTGGACTCTGTAGAAGGCTGAGCATCGAAGAATTGATGCTTGAATTGTGGTGTTGGAGAAGACACTTGAGAGTCCGTTGGACTGCAAGGAGATCCAACCAGTCTTTTCTGAAGGAGGACATCCCTGGGATATCTTTGGAGGGAATGGTGCTGAAGCTGAAACTCCAGTACTTTGGCCACCTCATGCGAAGAGTTGACTCTTTGGAAAAGACTGTGATTCTGGAAGGGATTGGAGGCAAGAGGAAATGGGGACGACAGAGTTTGAGATGGCTCGATGGCATCACTGACTCGATGGACGTGAGTCTGAGTGAACTCCAGGAGCTGGTGAAGGACAGGTAGGCCTTGCGTACTACGATTTGCGGAGTCGCAAATATTTGGACATGACTGAGCCACTGAACTGAACTGATGTAAACTGAGCAGTCTGTTAATGAAGGAAAGGAATGTTTTAAAATCAGTGTGGTACCAGGTCTCCTCACCCATAAGATGCATATTGGAATAATCTTGGCATCAGATGATTCATCCTGGGCCACAGTTTGATTAACCTGAATCTTGTAGAAGGACAGATTACCATACAAATAGTTTCATTTACATAGATTAGGGAAATAATATATGAGCATAACATACTGGTTTGTCAAGTAGGTCTGAGGCATTAGGCGAAACTGAATTGAGGACAGAGTTGGGAGTAACAGATAGTAAAATAGCATACCTAAAGACAGACATTTCCATAAGGAAAATGCATTGGGTATCTCAAGGTTTGAGAATAGTTAACTTCAGATGAAACCAGGTGTCATTATGGCAGCAGAATATTTTAAGAGAAATCTCCTTTTATATTTGTATTGAAAAGGAAATATATATATATATATATATATATATATATATATATATATATATATATATATATATATATATGGTTGGTTTGTTTCCTCCTGCCACTTAAGGGAGATAAAAATGTCTGACACTTGCAGGTTATTTCATCTGTTTGGAGACCCCTGGCGTTCCTGCCGCTTACCCTCTCAGTTGCTGACACCCGAAAAAATCAGACCGAGCTTATGCCCAGACAACTACAATACAATAGTAATAGATTGAGGAGATTAAAAAGGTAACATAGATAAATGGCAAATAAATAAATAAAAGGCACTACAAGTAATAAACACTACAGAGAAGACAACAGATTCATAAACAGAACCAATCAAGTAAATCTCAAGGCAAACAACAATACCAAAGCAAAGTGCCAACTGAATAATAAAGAAATGACAAAATCAGAAAACCCCCCACAGAATAACAGAAAACCACATTTAATATAAAATGCATAGCTGAGTTAAAAAACTGAAATGATACATCAGCAACAAAAGACACAGAAAATAGGAAACCAAAGTAAAGGTAGAAATAGCTTTACAACAAATAAAAATATGGTTGAAATAATCTCCAAAGACCAAATCAAGTTGCAGTAACAAAGAAGCCTACAACTGAGAAAAATAGTGCAGAAACAACACAGCAATTCAATGCATCAAAAGAATGATACATATTCCCTAGTGTCTCATCTGTTAGTGTTCTAGTCCTCAACATGAGCCAGAGGATAACTACACCTCTTTCAGAAGTTCTCCAAAAATGGAGAGAACTGGACTCTGGATCTCTCTAAGGACTCCTCAGACTCAAAACTGTGTGTTCTTACAGCTTCCTGAAGCTGGGCATTCCTTTTTTCTTTTGACCTCTTCTCATCTTTAGATGTCTTCCATAGATTCAGGGTCTGTGTTAATCCTGTATATTTAATCTGCAGCATGATCAACTGGTTGGAAAATTCCCAGTCCTCTTCCTTAATGGCTCTGTCCTTGAGTCTCAGGTGTAATTTTCATCCTTCCTCACACGTAGTCACCAAAGGAGTCTTTCCTGAGACACTTGTGGCACACTGGGGTCTGCCGTGATGAGCATAGGAGGTGGTACAGCTGCTTGGAATGCTGGAACCATGGAGGTGCCAATTATGAATAGGACCCAGCAGCCATAGCCAGAAGAGATTTGGCCTTAATGGGATCCTTTTCTAGCCTGTGTTTGCAGGAGCATAAGTGGTACTTCTGCTGGTCTTTCTCTATTGCCTTGTAGTAGGTGTTAACAGGTAGGAAGGTGAGGGTCTACCAAGGTATCTCTACCTCCTGAGTGTGACATAATACCTCCTCTTTGGCAGTTTGGGAATTCTCAAAAGACATTCCCTGCTACACAACTACTTGTACCTGCTTTGTGAGGTCATTTCCATATAGTCAAGAGCAGTCCTCTGCCAGGATCCCTCTAAATCACTGTTCCAGCTTTCAGACCCCATGCACACTAGCTGAGCTGCATTGCAGTTTGGACCATATACGGTCACAACACACATTGTCTGTGTGACTCTCGCTCTATCCAAATTATATTTCATCAGCTGTATTATCCTGTTTCCTTTCAACCCAAAGTAATTTACCCTTTAGTGAAGGGGCTTGCCTCATTCTGGAACTCTCTTCCCTGCTTCTCCATCTCCCACATGAGGCACAGGTTTTGTCTTGCTTTCTCTTATTCTCTTTCTCCCTTCTTAATTCCTTTCTACCCAGGTATGTCTGGAACCCACATAGAACGCTCTGATGATCAGGGTCTTATGCTAGTATTTATCTGATGCTGTTGGAGGACTATTGTCCTTGTAGAAGTGTTATTTGTGATCCATTCATTGAGAGAGTTGCATTTCAAATCTGCCTACAATTCTGCCTTCTTGGAACTTCTCAGTTTTTCCTGGCATGCTCTAATTTTTCTTTTTTTTTTCCTTGACAGTAAAACAGGGAACACTAGTTCCTATGAATTAATCTGTTGCATGGGACGTTGCTTAAGTACATATGTAAGTGGTACTATTTTGACCTCCATCAAGCATAAGGTGCTGTTGTTGGTTTTCTTTCCAAAATAGAAATTTCTCTTAATGAGGAATTGTCATCAGCATAAAGAAATGCAGAATTTTCCACATAAAATATAATAGCCTCAGTTGAATTCAGTTCAGTCACTCAGTCATGTCCGACTCTGCGACCTCATGTATCGCAGTACGCCAGGCCTCCCTGTCCATCACCAACTCCCAGACTGCACTCAGACTCATGTCCATTGAGTCAGTGATCCCATTCAGTCATCTCATCTTCTGTTGTCCCCTTCTCCACCTGCCCCTAATCCCTCCCAGCATCAGAGTACTTTCCAACGAGGCAACTCTTCTCATGAGGTGGCCAAAGTACTAGAGTTTTGCAGGGCTTCAGCCCCGGTGGATCCAGGGAATTCGAAGCATGGACAGCGTTGGTGAGGAAAGACTTATTTGTTTAATAATATAAGATTAGATTAAGAAACCATAGTGTAGTAGGAAAATTAAGTGGAGAAAGGAGGCTGAATAACTTGGATTATGTGGAAGACCAATAAAATTCCAGACAAGGAACTTGCACCATCTACACTGGGCCACCGGCACTCGCTTAAA
Organism: Budorcas taxicolor; assembly: GCF_023091745.1. Classification (NCBI taxonomy): domain Eukaryota; kingdom Metazoa; phylum Chordata; class Mammalia; order Artiodactyla; family Bovidae; genus Budorcas; species Budorcas taxicolor. Next base: position 6,121,769 of record NC_068936.1, on the reverse strand, counting down.
TATCTAAGGGTACCTCGCCTTAGGCTCCCTTTCTCGCGGGTCTTAGCAGGCAGGGCAAATAAGTAGACTTGGCGAGCCTCCTTGGCCCAGATGGGAATTCAGCCTAAAATTAAAGTAAAGGGGGGGGGGGGGGGCGGGGGAGAAATAAAGTAAAGAGGAAAAGAAAGAGGAGAGAGAGAGGACACGGGGGGAAACCAGTCCAGGGACTGGCTCCAGCCTCTGTTGTTCTGAAGGCCTTTTACACTTTTTATAAAACATGGAGATCAATGGGTAATACAAAATTATGTAGCAGTAGCAGTCCAGACTCTTATCAAAACGAGGACGAGGCTTTTCTCTCTGCATACCTAATTTTACACACAAGTCTTAAGTAATTTACATCATCTTCCAGCCGAAAGGGCCAATTAACATTTTACAGCCTTTTTTCTGATAAGGGTTTGTCAACCAGAAGACTTATTTGTGTTGATCTTCCCAAAGTCTGGTGCCATTCTCAGAAAGCACTAAATAAAGTTACATTCTTACATAGCAAGGACAGAAGAGGAGTGCAGTGATATATAACAAAGAGAAAAGTAACTAACTCAAAACTCTAGTGTTGCTAACATCAAAACTACTATATATCTTTTTCCATATCCTGTTTACATTGATTAACATCCTCCCAGGTGCCTAAAAGATAAAGAATATGGAGGCCTGGTGGCAATCATTAACCCATCACCAATATAATTTTTAACTCTTTAGAAAAGGCTCTGTATCTTTAAGATGCTTTTAAACTTTGTGCCTCTCATAGTTGGGGGGTTGTAAGCAATTCACAAGCTCTAAGAGGTCTGGGGAACCTGTTAGGCAAGCTAGAGAGAAATCAGAGTGGGTTTAACTGAAACATCCCTTTCAAATGCAGAAGGCTAAAGCCCTGAGCTGACTTTTTTCCAGAGAATATGAGAAGAGTGAAAAAGCAGGCAGATTTATATATATATATTTTTTTGGGGGGTGGGGGGGGGGTGGGGAGAGTGGTTTCTCAGGAAATGCCAGGGGGAAATCCTGAAGTCTGATCATGACATTGCATATGCCAACTTCCTTCCTCATGACCTTGTCACAGGTGGAATTCCTCACGCTGGCCCCCGGCAGAGTTTCAGCTTTAGCATCATTCCCTCCAAAGAAATCCCAGGGCTGATCTCCTTCAAAATGGACAGGTTGGATCTACTTGCAGTCCAAGGGACTCCCAAGAATCTTCTCCAACACCACAGTTCAAAAGAATCAATTATTCAGCGCTCAGCCTTCTTCACAGTCCAACTCTCACATCCATACATGACCACGGGAAAAACCATAGCCTTGACTAGACGGACCTTAGTCGGCAAAGTAATGTCTCTGCTTTTGAATATGCTACCTAGGTTGCTCATAACCTGTCTTCCAAAGAGTAAGCATCTTGTAATTTCATGGCTGCTATTACCATCTGCAGTGATTTTGGAGCCCCCCAAAATAAAGTCTCTTGACACTGTTTCCACTGTTTCCCCATCTATTTCCCATGAAGTGATGGGGCCGGATGCCATGATCTTCATTTTCTGCAAATTGAGCTTTCAGCCAACTTTTTCACTCTCCTCTTTCACTTTCATCAAGTGAATTTTTAGTTCCTCATCACTTTCTGCCATAAGGGTGGTGTCATCTGCATATCTGAGGTTATTGATATTTCATCCAGCTATCTTGATTCCAGCTTGTGCTTCTTGCAGCCCAGCATTTCTCATGAGGTACTCTGCATATAACTTAAATAAGTAGGGTGACAATATACAGCCTTAATGTACTACTTTTCCTATTTGGAACCAGTCTGTTGTTCCATGTCCAGTTCTAACTGTTGCTTCCTAACTGGCATACAGATATCTCAAAAGGGAGGTCAGCTGGTCTGGTATTCCCATCTCTCAGAATTTTCCACAGTGTATTGTGATCCACACAGTCAAAGGCTTTGGCATAGTCAATAAAGCAAAAAATATGCTTTTTTCTGGAACTCTCTTCCTTTTTCCAAGATCCAGCAGATGTTCGCAATTTGATCTCTGGTTCCTCTGCTTTTTCTATAACCTGCCTGAACATCAGGAAATTCACTGTTCATGTATTGCTGAATTGGGCTCAAAGAGTCAGCACTTGAATATATCTAGCTTTTTTTTTTTTTTTTTTTTTACGTTCCTTACATTTTCCCCGAGTATACATGTCTGATTTCAGATCTCAAACGTAACTCCGTTCAGTGTCTATCACAGGTCAGAGACTGCCATGGACATAATTAAATTCATGTAGAATAAGATGGCAAGTTCATAGGAAAGTACCAGTTGGTACTTGACTACTTGAAAAAGAAAATGGCAGCAGCAACAATGGCCAAAAACTAAAATTAAAAAAAAAAAAAAAAAATCACAGGAATGTGCATTAGTTATTTAATCATAAGAGGTAGATATGAATTAATGTTTATATCATAGAATAAGCAAGGAGATAGCATACAATCATCTATATCTGCTTAACTGTTTCTGCTAATGACTTAGACAATGCAAATCACAAACAAACCAAAAAAATAAAATAAAATACAAGTGTTTTTTGTTTGTTTGTTTGTTTGCTATAATTCTTAGAGATAAGAATAGGAGAATACCTTATATGTCTCCGGGGAAACGTGTACACCAGTAAAGGTGGAGCAGTTAGAATTGGACACGGGACAATGAACTGATTCAAAAAATCGGCAAAGGAACAAGTCAAAGCTCTATGCTGTTGCCCTGTTTATTTAACTTCTGTGCAGAGAACACCATGAAAAAATAAAAATCTAGATGAAGCTCAAGTTAGAAAAAAATTTATGAGGGAGATAGGAATAACATTAGTTATCCCAATGACAACACCAAAATGATGTAAGAAAAATAGTAAGTAAGGCACCACTTGATGAAAGTATTATCTGTTTCAAGTATAGACATCTTAAATCAGAGTGTTTACATAAAAGATGAAATTCTCAGTTTCACATATGAAACTCTAGTTGCAGATTTCAGGATGTAAAACATAAAATTCTCTATTATTCACATTTACAAATCTGAAATAAGTTTATTTTCCAGCTTAAAATACAGGATTCTCTGTACACCATAAGTGAATGTATGGACAGAAAATATTCTGTAGATAATGTGGAATTTTTTACATTAGAGTTATGAAAATCTGGATGCCTACTTGACAGGAAAAAAACAAAAATGTCTATGTCACATATCCAAACATGGTCACATGAAAGAGGAAATTTTTTCATATTTGTAATTTGAAAATATTTTGAAGTTTTCCTTCATGAAATACTGAATACTCTTTGACATTTGAAAAAAGTATTAATTTTCCTACAAGAAATATAGAATTTTCCCACAAATTTTCATCCTTGAACTCTGAAATTCTCTATATTTCCATAAAGAAAATTGGAAATAAAGTCTTCAGATAGGAGATTTGGAATTCTGTGTATTCAACATTTGACAATCGGGGGGAAATGTTCTCATATGAATTGTGAATTTGCAGTTATTCACCTGTGAAACAATTTCCAGATTCATACATATGAAAGAGAATTTTCCATGTTTCAGAAATTAAGGTCTGAGCTAAATGGCAAACATCAAACAGCTATATTTCATGTATTTCCCGAATATCACATAGAGTTTTCTGTACTTTTTTGATGAAAATCTGGGTGAATATTTCTCTACATGAAATAGGGAATTAATATATTTACTCTTTGGAAGGAATGATGCTAAGCTGAAATTCCAGTACTTTGGCCACCTCATGCGAAGAGTTGACTCATTAGAAAAGACTCTGATGCTGGGAGGGATTCGGGGCAGGGGGAGAAGTGGACGACAGAGAACGAGATGGCTGGATGGCATCACTGACTCCATGGACCTGAGTCTGAGTGAACCCTGGGAGTTGGTAATGGATAGGGAGGCCTGGGGTGCTGTGATTCATGGGGTCACAAAGAGTCAGACATGACTGAGAGACTGAACTGAACTGAACTGAACTGAACACAGTTAAAATCAAAACTCATGGTTACACAGTGGCAATGATAAATAGATACATGAGGATTCTATCTGATACATGAGTACCTGAAGACCTATGGATGGAGGTTTGTGAAATTGTAGAGGAAGCAGTGATCAAGACCATCTGCATGGAAAAGAAATGCAAAATGACAATTTTACAAGGCCTCACAAAGAGCTGAGAAGAGGAGCGGAGCTAAATGGAAAGGTGAAAAGGAAACCTATACAAATTTGGATGCAGAGGCCCAAAGAATAGCAAGCTGAGATAAAACCTTCCCCAGGTATCAATGCCCTTAAATAAAGGACATAAATATAATTGGAAAGCTTACTGATCTCTTCAAGAAAATCAGAGATACCAAGGGAAAATTTCATGCAAAGATGTGCACAGTAAAGGACAGAAATGGTATGGACCTAAGGGAAGCAGAAGTTATTATGAAGTGGGAAGAATACACAGATGAACTATACCCGAAATATCTTCTTGACCCAGTTAAGCACAGTGGTGTGATCATTCACCTAGCGCTGGGTGTCCTGGAATGCAAAGTCTAGTGGGTCTTATACCTACAAACAAAGCTCATGGAGGTGATGGAATTCAGTTGATATATTTTAAATTCTAAAAGATGATGCTGTGATGGTGCTGTCCTCCATATGCCAGTAAATTTGGGAGACTCAGCTGTGGCCACAGGACTGGAAATGGTAAGTTTTCATTTCAACCGCAAAGAAAGGCAATCCAAAGAATGTGAAAACTAGTGCTTAATTGCACACATCTCACACATTCGTAAAGAACTGCTCAAAATTCCCCAAGCCAGGCTTCAACAGAATGTGAACCATAAGGTTTCCAATGATCGAGCTGGATTTACAAAGGGCAGAGGAACCCAAGATAAAATTGTCAACACCTGTTGGGTCCTCCAAAAAGCAAGAGAACTCCAGGAAGGCATCTACTCCTATTTAACCATGCCAAAGACTTCGATTGACACATAAAAAAATGGCACAAGGGAACAATCACATCAAAACGTGAAATAGTCTTCAAAACATGGGAATACATGCCTCTTGAGAAATCTTGCATCCATGTAAATATGATAAATATTTATCCACTTGCAAAAATTTCTCAGTAAATAGGAAAGGTGAATTATGATAGTAGTGCAGGTTATAGAATGTTGTTGAGTAATGTGTAGAGCATTTGATTGGTTATCACATTTCTTTTTGATAATTCAGTAAGCATTTAAAATGTGTCATTGGCAGGCTCTATGTTTCAGCTGATGTGAAAGATATATAAAGTAAAGCAGGGAGCCCCAAAACACATTGAAGACCTGATATCTCTCCTCTCCTTCATAGGAGGGCAAACAGAAGTTCCTTCCTATCCCCAGAAAGAGTTGAGACAAAGTTGTGAGAAGGGCTTAGCATGACTGAAAATAATTTGTTTGATTGTAACTATAGAAGCACAGTATAAGAGAAAGATAATGAAATTACTAAGGAAAACAGATATCATGTATTCCAAGAACTTTTTAACCATGCTGATGTGCTGCAGTCACCAGCAGGATTTTATTTTTTTTCTGGGTTCAGATAAACATCATCTAAGCATGCATTCGGAATTATAGGGTGGGATCTTGGTGTCAGGAAATAAAGACATGCCTTAAGGACAGCAGAGAAAAAAAGTGACCCTATAGAATACCACTTGTAAAGAACATATCTTGTGCTGATCATGGGCCAGTCACTAATTATGTCATGGTATCTTTGTTATTGCAGTGATTGTATAATTGTGATCAAGATTTACAACATGCAACAATATCTATATTTTCAATGAAGAAATGAATTTCTATAATGAAAACAATCTGGCTCTAACCTTTTAGGACTCTGCCAGTCACAAATAGAATATAATGTGAATGCACTAATGTTCATATTGTGTGTTTTCATTTTTCTAATTTTATTTGCATCTCTTCCTTCTTCACCCATACTATCCTAATTTAGGCACCTCTTCATTTCAGCAGAGATGATTTCAGGAATCACTTTACATCCGTTACCTCGTTTCCCTTTGTTCTCGTTTTTTTTTTCTCACAAATATTATATCAGGTGTCATTTACCTAGGATGCATAACGAATGTTTTCTTGAACTGAAGAGTTTATAAATCCATGCAGTAAAATAGCCAAACATTGAACTAAAGTCTCATTTTACTCGTTTCTTTGAAAATAGAAAATAAAACTTTGAAGGTGAACATGAAAATTTATTGTTCAAATACAGGAGTTATAGGTATTTATTGAAATCTCTGAACATAAATTTCAATCTTCTTTAGGCTCCATGATCTGACATGTATTTGATAGGTCATTTTCAATTAGCATGGTTTGCATATAATGGTGATTATTGATGAGTTTACTTGAAAGAGAAGAGGCAGATGTATAAGCGACTGTTGGCACTGAGAACCAGGAGTTGTCTCTCTCTTGCAGGTTAGGAAAAGGACTGTCATGAGCTGACATATCACTCTGCCTGACTAAAAATTTAGAAGGTTCCAACATCGGTCCAGAATAACTGTTCTGTACTGGAAATATGATGCAGTTCTGAGAAATAGATGAGATGTAGTTGTAGTAACAAAGTACTCAACGTGACCGTTTACTTGAGTGTAGCTGTTATGTGAGTGCCGATTATAAATGCTTAACTTTTTTAAAACAGCAGGTTGATCTACCACAATCTGGTTTGTTTGTCTAACTGATATTGCTGATGGGGTAGGTCAGTCACACGGATATAGGACACTAGTATTAGTGACTATCTGACTAGTATGAGGCTTTTGTATGAAAGGCACACTTAAACTTGTGGAGGCTGAAAATGTGCTCTCTCCACGAGTTTCTGAGTTAAGATCGTCTTGGTTAACATTCGCTTTAACATGCTTTATTTTGCGGCACTCCAAAATCCCTGCAGATGGTTACTGCAGCCATGAAATTTAAAGACGCTTACTCCTTGGAAGAAAAGTTATGACCAACCTAGATGTCATATTCAAAAGCAGAGACATTACTTTGCCAACAAAGGTCTGACTAGTCAAGGCTATGGTTTTTTCAGTGGTCAACCCAGATAGCATATTCAAAAGCAGAGACATTACTTTGCCAACAAAGGTCTGACTAGTCGAAGTTATGGTTTTTTCAGTGGTCATGTATGGGTAGTTTGACTGTAAAGAAAGCTGAGCACTGAAAAGTTGATGCTTTTGAACTGTGGTGTTGGAAAAGACTCTTGAGAGTCCCTTGGACTGCAAGGAGATCCAACCAATCTATTCTGAAGGAAGTCAGCTCTGGGATTTCTTTGGAGGGAATGAAGCTGAAGCTGAAACTCCAGTACTTTGCCAGCTCATGTGAAGAGTAGACTCATTGGAAAGTACTCTGATGGTGGGAGGGATTAGGAGCAAGAGGAGAAGGGTACGACAGAGGATGAGATGGCTGGATGGCATCGCTGTCTCAATGGATGTGAGTCTGAGTGAACTCCAGGAGTTGATGATGGACAGAGAGGCCTGGCGTGCTGCAATTCATGGGGTCGCAAAGAGTCGGACATGACTGAGCAACTGAACTCTGCTGTACTGTTATCTTGAATTAATGAAGATATTGGAGACACACTATTAATCCCAACTCTTCTTTCCATTCTTACTAAAAGTTGGGGACGGCCTCTTTTGAAATTTGGATTATAGTAAGTCTGTAATTAAAATCAAAGTATCAAATAATTTAGTTTCTTTATAAACCAAGGTAAAATTGACAGTTAAATTATGAAAGTGTATTCCTTTAAAGAAACCATTAAATAACATCAAATAAAACACCTCCATTTGTAGTTTTAACAGGTAACATGTTAGAAACAAGAATGCTCCTCAACTAAAAATATGTTGCATACATAGACTAAATACCACTTTAAGTAGCTTCAGGGCTTGTATCTGGTTTCTAGTTACTAGGAAAGTTTGTTAAACATCCAATATTCTAAACTCCAGTTGTTCTCAACTTTAAAAAATAAAACTTTTTCAACAATTTGTTATCACAAGATTAAATTCTGTTTTAGCTACATATGGGAACATGCTTTCTAGGTCACATGATTTAATCTTACATATTGCCAATAAGTGAAAATATTGAAATACCTTACTCAAAAGAGAAATGTATTTTTTTCTTCTTTCAGATAGACAGGTAGTGAAGCAGATTTTTGAAAAGTTTGTCACTTTTTAATAAATCCATAAAGGTTAGGCTGTCGAATTAAACATTTCGTACTCTTGGTTTCAAGTATTCTGAAAAGTGATTTCTTTCCAAAGCTTCTTTCTTAACAAGTTCTTCATTGATCACTACACATGTGCCTCTTTCATCCAGCCAAATAGATTCAAATTGATCACTTTCAACTATATTCCAAAGTTTTTGTGGAAATGTGAGTGAAAGAAAATCATTCACCTCATCTGTTTCAGAGACAGAGTATGTGCAGCGTGGACTTTTGATCACAAGATCCTAAGACAAAACCTGAAAAGCATATTCTTCAATCATAGGTCTCAAAACCTAGTCCCCAGTAAGTGTATAATCATACAAAGAAGATGTAATGGAGGTTTCTGAACAAGTGGATTCATTTTTAGACGGCCCATCTTGAATTTCTGGAGAAATATGTGCCATCTCAGAAAAATCTTTATTCAAATATTTTCTTATTTGTCTAATTTTATACACTGCAACTTCAAATGCTGCTTGTCTGTCCTACAGACATAAAATCTCTAGATCATCACAGAGGACTTCAAAGTCAGAAAACTGTGACATCAAAAACCACTGATCTCCTTAGCAATCAAAGATTAGCTGTGACATCACAAACTCACTGGTCTCCCAACAATTGAAGGATAATGTTCAACAAGTATTTACTTCAGCATCAACTTAAAATGTAGACTGCTTAAAGAAATAGTAACCAAAATCATGAAGCATGCAAAATCTCATTCCTAAAGAATTTTTACACTGAAAAATCACATCAATAAATCTACTTTATATCTGAAAGAAAAGGTATTTATCACCCTTCTATACCCACACTTAATACTCAGTACTATTACCCTAGCAAACTTGATCTACTGGCTTCTGTGCAATAAAATCTATGAAACGACTGTGGGTTTCAGGGAAAACAAGTGTTTATTATAGGGCAGAGAGAGGTGTCTTAGTAACTGGTGTTTCAAGGTCCCAAATCCCCCAGTACTTTCAAGGGAAGCATTTTAATGACAGAATGAGGGAGGAACATTGGGTCTGAGATCAATATTGGAACGCTCTACTAATAGCCTGTTACTGAGGATATTGGGAGTCCACATCATCGACCATCCAGTTCCAACTATGTACTAAAATTTCAGCTTGGTTTGGGTTTTAGAATCTCTAAAATTGTTCACAGGATATTGCTCAGAATGTTATTGATAGCCCTTGAGGAGGAACTAAAGACCCTGGAATTTGTTTAATGGCTAAATCATTTTTATTCTCCATTACTTGATTATTTTCCTTAGTTTCTGTCTTTTCTAGCTTCTCTGATTAAAATTACTTTTGAACACGAGGAGGTCTGCTATATCCTACCTCTCTGTCTCAGTTTTCATACTTTTCAATTTTAAAAAAGACTGCTTACTACAAGAAAGGTAATAAAGTGTTGGACTTAGAGCTCGATCATATATGTGACAGAAAAATCTCAGTTGAAGGTTCAACTTCATTTTGATGTTTCCCAGCTCTTGGAGTGTTTGAGTCAGCAACATATTTGTCTATTTCCTGTTGAGATGGAATATGGAGTTAGAAATAATTCTGAAATCTAAGCTTGGTACCAGTTTTTTTCTGTTGTGCAAACATATTTCTCTATTTTATATATGATATTTGTATATATATGTATATATATATGTCTATTTTTGTCACTAAAAGGGACAAATTTGAAATTTGGTAGATTTATTAAAAGGAGAGAGGTGAGTGATTTAAAAGAGTCCTCATATTTTACATGCAGTCAAGAAAACACATTTTGAAATATTTCCACTTACATATATTCAACAAATGAGTAGACTTTTGAATTATTCTACATTTCGGTTTTAATTATTTCCATTTCTATTATACCTAACAGGAATTAAAAGCCTTTGTCCGTGTTTGTTTGTTTTTTTTTGTTTTGTTTTGTTTGTTTGTTTGTTTACATACATTCATGCACACACAGTTGTATATATGTCAAAATATAATTTTAGGCAACTTTATTTAGGTGACCAAACTCCTTGCTAGCTCCCACGATCTTTAAATGAACTGTTCGGGAAACCCTACATTACTTAATAACTTTCTGGCTGAATCATTCAGATCCTGTTGCTGAAAAGCTCTCCTTTAATTGAGCTCATCTTCCACTATTCTTTCTATAATAAGAGGTAGGGCTCATACTTATTAGTACCTTGAACCCATAAAATTGCAACTCTCATTTACTTAGAGATATTGTTCAAAGAAGGCTGTTGCTTTCCTCACGTTGGACACTTTTATTTTATTTATTTCCGATGTAAATTTATTTATTTTAATAGAAGTCTAATTGCTTTACAATATTGTATTGGTTTTGCCATACATTAACATGGATCTGCCAAAGGTGTGCAGGTGTTCCCCATCCTAAAACCCCTGCCTTTTCATACCATCCCTCCTGGTTATCCCAGTGCACCAGCCCCGAGCATCCTTATCATGCATTGAACCTGGACTGGCGATTCGTTTGACAAATGATATTATACATGTTTCAATGTCATTATCCCAAATTATCCACACTTGCCCTCTCCCACAGGGTCCAAAAGACTGTTCTATACATCTGTGTCTCTTCTGCTGTCTCGCATATAGGGTTATCATTACCATCTTTCTAAATTCCATACATATGTGTTTACTCTATTGGTATATTTCTTTCTGGCTAACTTCACTCTGTATCACAGGCTTCAGTTTCATCCACCTCATTAGAACTGGCTGAAATGTATTATTTTTTAATGGCTGAATAATACCCCATGGTGTATATGTACCAGAGCTTCCTTATCAATTAATCTGCTGATGAACATCTAGGTTGATTCCATGTTCTGGCTATTAGAAACAGTGCTGTTATGAACATTGGGGTACACGTGTCTCTTTCAATTCTGGTTTCTTCTGTGTGTATGGCCAGCAGTGGGATTGCTGGGTCTTATGGCAGTTATATTTCCAAGTTTTCTTTTTTTTTTTCTTTCTTTTTTTTTAAGGAATCTCCACAGTGTTCTCCATAGTGGCTGTACTTATTTGCATTCCCACCAACAGAGTAAGAGAGTTCCCTTTTCTACACACCCTCTCCAGCATTTGTTGCTTGTAGGGTTTTGAATAGCAGCCATTCTGACTGGCATGAAATGATACCTCATTGTGGTTTTGATTTGCATTTCTCTGATAATGAATAATGTTGACCATCTTTTCATGTGTTTGTTAGCTATATGTATGTCTTCTTTGGAGAAATATCTGATTAGTCATTTGGACCATTTTTTCATTGGGTTGTTTATTTTCCTTGAATTGAGCTTCAGGAGTAGCTTGTATATTTTTGAGATTAATTCTTTGTCAGTTGCTTCAGCTCAGTTTAGTTCAGTTGCTTAGTCATGTGTGACTCTTTGCGACCCCATAAAGTTTAGCACGCCACATCTCCCTGTCCAATACCAACTTCTGGATTTCACTCAAGCTCACATCCATCGCATCAGTGATCCCATCCAGCGATCTCATCTTCTGCCATCCCCTTCTCTAGATGCCCCCAATCCTTCCCAGGATCAGAGTCTTTTCCAATGAGTCAGCTCGTCCCATGAGGTTGCCAAAGTACTGGAGTTTCAGTTGTAGCATCATTCCTACCAAAGAACATCCAGGACTGATCGTCTTTAGAATGGACTGGTTGGATCTACCTGCAGTCCAAGGGATGCTCAAGAGTCTTTTCCAACACTACAGTTCAAAAGCATCAATTCTTCTCTCAGTCTTCCTCACAGTCCAACTCCACATTCATACATGACTACTGGAAATTCAGAGCCTTGACTAGAAGGACCTTTTTGTTTAAAGTAATGTCTCTGTTTTTCAATATAATATTTAGTTTGGACATAAATTTTATTCCAAGGAGAAAGCATCTTTTAATTTCATGGCTGCAGTCACCATCCACAGTTATGTTGTAGCCCAAAAAGAATAAAACCTGACATTATTTCCCCATCTATTTCCCATGAAGTGACGGGACCAGATGCTGTGATCTTCATTTTCTGAATGTTGAGCTTTAAGCCAACTTTTTCACTCTCCTCTTTCACCCAGCGGCTTTTTATTTCCTCTTCACTTTCTGCCATAACAATGGTGTCTTCTGCATATCTGAGGTTATTGATATTTCTCCCAGCAATTTTGATTCCAGCTTGTGTTTCTTCCACTCCAGCGTTTCTCATTATGTACTCTGCATAGAAGTTAAACAAGCAGGGTGACAATACACAGGTTTGATGTACTTCTTTTCCTATTTGGGACCAGTCTGTTGTTCAATGTACAGTTCTAACTGTTGCTTCCTGATCTGCATATAGGTTTCTCAGCAGTCATGTCAGGTGGCCTGGTGTTCCTATCTCTTTCATAATTTTCCAGAGTTTGTTGTGATCCACACACTCAAAGGCTTTGATGTAGTCATTAAAGCAGAAATAGATGTTTTTCCGGAACTCTATTGCTTTTTCAATGATCCAGCAGATGTTGGCAATTTGATCTCTAGTTCCTGTGCCTTTTCTAAAACCAGCTTGAACATCTGGAAGTTCACGGTACATGTATTACTGAAGCCTGGCTTGGAGAAATTTGAGCATTACTTTACTAGCATGTGAGAAGATTGCAATTATGCCATGGTATAAACATTCATTGGCATTGCCTTTCTTTGCGATTGGAATGAAAACTGACCTTTTCCAGTTCTTTGGCCACTGCTGAGTTTTCCAAATTTTCTGGCATATTGAGTGCAGCAGTTTCACAGCATGCTTAAAAGAGGACAAAAGCCCCAAACAGACATTTTCTTAAAGAAGACTTACAGATGGCTAACAAACACATGAAATATGCTTAACATCATTCATTATTAGAGAAATGAAAATTAAAATTTTAATCAGTATTCATCTCACACTGTTCACAGTGGCCATCATCAGAAATTCTACAAGCATGAAATCCTGGAGAGGGTGTGGGGAAAAGTTAACCCTAATACACTGTTGGTGGTAACACTAACTGGTACAACATGTATGCAAAACAGTTTGGAGATTCCTTGAGAAACCTGGACTAGAACTGTCATATGACCCAGCAACCTCACTTCTTGGCATATACCCAGAGGAAATTAGAAATGAAAGAGACATACGTGCCCCAATATTTATTGTAATTCTCTTTACAATCTATGACATGGAAGTAATCTAGATGCACATCAGCAGATGAATATATAAAGAAGTTATGGTATATATCCAAATGGAATATTATTCAGCTACAGAAAGACATATATTTGTGTCACTTTTAATGAGGCAGTTCAATCCGCATCCGATTATTCAGAGTGGGAAAAAAAAAAAAGAGAAAGAGGCAACAATTTTTTATTAATGCATATAAATGGGATTTAGGAAGACAGTAACAATGATCCTACATGAAGACTAGTAAAGAAGATCCACATATAAAGAACAGGCTCTTAGACTCAATGGAAGAGTTCAAGGATAGGATGATTTGAGAAAAATAGCATTGAAACAGGTACATTACCATATATAAAAAAGATGACAGTGCAAGTTCAATGCATGAAATACACACGCAACTCTTGTGCTGTGGAAAAACCCAGAAACATGGGGTAACAAGGGAGGTTTGGATTGTGTTCAGGATACGGGGACACATGTATCCATGTGGCTGATTCATGTTAATGTATATGTCAAAAAAATCACAGTAATACGTAGAAATTCTACTCCAATTAAAATAAATCATTTTTTAAAAGACATATGAAGAAATTTTTAAAAAGTTTTCAGATGTGTGGCTAAAGTTAATCCAGTCCTTGACCTTCATATTATTTTTTTACATTAGAAGTTTGTTTTCATGACCAATTTTTAAATTATCATACAGATCATACTCACAAGCATACTGGCAGGGACTTCTTTGCACACATGTGCACTAACGTGTGTGTACACAGTAACATCCCTGAGAGGAAACTTGCATATATGCAGAAGTATAAGCTTTCTTTTCCAGGAACATTAATTTTGGTAAGCACTCAAATTTCTTTGTACTGGTTGTTTTCTTTCACTTGCTCATTGATCATGTCACATTGCACTTCTAACTCTGTGACTTATCCTCAAATGTTACAAAATCTTGGCATTTGCTGTTGACAGGGACTGACCTGCAGAGCCGCGGGCAGGGTTGGAAGCACTTGGCATGAACAGCTGTATAACACGCATCTGCCTTCTGCATTCTCCCATCACCTTGGACAGCTTCACAGTACCAGTCACTTTGCCCTGATCCATTGCCTGTGCATTCCTTCAGAGGACCAGAAAACAAGGACCTTTGAGCTCAGCTGAATTGGAAAACCACTTTCTCAATGTGCACCTATCTAGGTCATTCCTTGTCAATGTTGTGCCCCTCTTGCTAGCCTACCAACCCTTACAGCCCACAACATTCTAGGTGAGGACCCCTGCTCTTCCTGTCTGTGTAGCTTTCTATGTGCACTTGTCTGCCTGTGCCCCCAAGTGCTATCTCAATGAAGCATAAAAAGGTCGAAGAGATGCCTGAGGCTCCAAAAGCCCCCAGAGACTGTGATAGGCCTGGGTTTCATCCATTGTTGTGAAGAAGATGAACATGGATACAGGGTCTCTTCCTATACAAAGAATGGAATCTGAGGCCATAAAAGTAAGGTGGCATCCCTATATGTCGTGCCTTCTGTTTAACACTACCCATGCACATGGAGTCCCTGAACAGATGATGCCCTGGGAAACTTGCACTTTCTGGGCCCACAGCTAATGCCTCCCTTGGGCAGAGAGCAGCTTTTCTATCTCAAATGCACCAAGAGGGCTTGAACCACCCATGCCTCAGTGATTTGCTAAATGTCAAGGCTCCCTTTCAGTTACTCTCATTAGGCCCAGGTAGGACTCCCCACAGTCATGCATCCCTGTTTTCCTACCCAGCCCATGTGCCAAGGAAGCCAGTGCTCAGTTGGGCACAGGGACATCCAAGACTGTCACCTGGAATGCAGCATCCCTCTGAGTGTCACCTGGTGCAGATCCCCTAAGACAAAATCAGAGATTTTGCCCCAGTGAGGCTGCCAGAATCCTCCCTCAGGTGCAGACCCACACCTTTGCTGCTCAGGCCCCCAAAGCCAGGAGAAAGACCCCAGTGAAAAGAAGGAATGTCAGGATTTTCAGCACAGACCAAGGGATATCTTTGGCAAGACCACTATTGTCTGGACCCTGAAAACCAGCAGGCCCCAAACTACCCACAGTGGCTTCCCTGTCTCCCACTCTCCTGAGGTCCCTTCGGACATGCAATTAACCCACGTACTTGCTTGTTCTCTGTTCCCACCCTCACAGGCATATCCAGGCAGAGGGTCACACATGTATACCACACCTGTGCTTTCCTTGCCTTTCTTCACTGCCACGGAGGCAGGCTGGAAGTGCATGGAGGCATGCCACACTCATACCCTTTCTCTCCTAGGATATCTGTGGTTATGCAGGCACAGCTTACTTTAGTATGTCTCACATTTTGTGTCACATCATGCCAGTGTACGCCACCCTCAGGCAGTGAGTGTGCTGGCCGATGGGCTGATCCTGGGTAGCACTGGCCCAGGACCTTCCCAGTTCTCCTTCTCACGTGTGTGGAACAAGTCTCCAGTGAAGCCGGCAATCTGTGCCTCTTTCTCCTTCGGGTCTCTCCCCATCTCTCCAGGACCTTAGCCTCCACATTATCCTGGGTCTTGCCATAGCTACGGCCACCATTTCCACAGGTGGGCCCATAGCCCGCAAGACTGGGCTCCACAGGCAGTGGTTTCAAAGCCCTACCCTATCTGAGTTGCTCTTTGTGAATCCTTAGGCCATGAACCCCCTCTTCCCAGTCCAAAGACACAAGAACATGGTAGAAATGGTGAGTGTGTTTTGTATTTGGTCTAATTGCAGATATCTGGAGCCATGGTCCAGAGTTATCACTGGCCATCCTTTCCTAGTCCCCATTCTGGACAGGGTCAATGCAGAGATACAGTGACAAACCATCTTCAGGCTGGGGTCGCCTCATGCCTCCTCTTTGGTTGCTCAGCACCTCCTCTCTTGTCACCTTCATCTATGCATCTGCCCTGGACTGGACACACACACACACACATAAACACAGCTGACACAAGCACACATGTGTATACACATACATGCTCAGCATGGGTACACAGACACAAACAGGTAACATGGGTGTTTCAAGAGGTGAAGACCACCGAGCCCAGCGATGTCAGAGATGGTGACAGTAGGCACCATGTCCTACCCTTCGGGCTCCCTGTCCACCTTCTCCATGAACTCTTCCATATTTTCTCGAGGAAGCCTGAAGCTTCTTCCAGCGTAGCATGTTTGGTGGTTGTGATATGCTGAATGGTGAATGTGGAAATTCACAGAATATCCCAAAGTCAGCACACAGGTGCCCTGGGACCCTGGAGAGGACACCCTTTCAATGATAGGCCTTCCCAGGGTAAGGGGCAGGTGTGAAGTGCCCAAGCAATCTCAAACTCAGTGAGCAGCAGGAGGCCAAGTTATTTCAGGACCCACAAAGGATGATTCTGCCAAAGATACTTAATTCACACTGTCTCTAGTAGTATCACCTGGACTCAGGTGCTGCAACCACAGCTGATTTGAGGGAGACTTGCTTCACTCAAGGACACACCAAGTCCCCAAATACACAGTCTCAGGAGGTCACCTGCTACATGCATGACCCAAATTCAGGCTTCACAGCCAGCTTACACGAGTCTGAGCATCCCCATTTGGGAAAAGACAGTGTCCCGGATACTACACGACTGTCGCTTCAGGGCCCACCTCCAGACCCTCTCTCCACATATCTTTCTGTCAGTTATATCCATGGAATACCCTTCCTCCCCAGGGTACTACCTCAGGGGATCATCCCACACATCTTCACTGACAAACTGCTGACAATACGTGCAAGGTGAGCCATCAGCCAAGAATTCCAAAATCAATTGCTAACTGTGTGCAGGTCAAAAGCCACCACACCTTAGCAATCCTATTTGATTCTGGAAAGTTGTGACCTAACAGACAGCTGAGAAATTTAAGGCTCCTCATGTCCAACCTGTGGCTGGATGCTCCCTGTTTGAAGTCCCAGAACCAGTGGACAGGAGTGGAATGACGTGCCCTACACCCTGCAGAGAGACAGGGGAGACAAATGTGGATCCCAAAGGTGGACATTCCACACCCTTGCACACCCACACTCATCACCCAGGAAACACGTTTTACAAGCGATGTCAAGGTAATTCTACTTAGCGATCACCATATTCAAGACGTAGGGGTGGTCCTAAAAGGAAAATATCACCTTGCAGTGGGACAATAGATGGCTCCGCAACAGCACCTGCCAGGATAGGGAGGAGGGAAAAGTTTCCTGCACCTCCTCCTGAGCACCGGACCCCAACAAGCAGCAGAAAGGATACAGCTATGGCCCAGAAGCAAGGGATGCCCAGGATGATGGCGTTCCTTTGAGCCAAGTCAGGCTTCCTCCTCTAATGTTTCTTGCACATGAACTGGAAGTAGGCCCTGCAGTTTTTTTCATGCTCAGAGCTTAGTTCCCCATGCAGGTTGGCCAGTACCTGCAGTGCATCTTGACCCAGAAGCTCAGTCATGTTCCCGGGCCTTCCTGGCCCTGCTCATCTACCGTATTCTCCTCAGGTCCTGGGAGCACCCCATTGCTGCTCATCTGCCACAACCTCCACCTCCTCCATAACATCTTCTGCAAGCAGCTTGAACAGCCTCCCAAACCCCACCACGTCTCCATCCACCAGGGGCTAACTGTCGTGCACCACCTCCACCCTGAAGAGGGTGGCCTCTTTGCCTGGCATGATAACTGGTGGCTGCAAGGTCCCAGCCACACAAAGCATCAGGATGGCAGGCCACCAGCCCCAGCACCCGGAGCACCAGTGCTCAAAACTAGGAAAGTCCAGGGTCCCAGGATGCTCCTGCATTCCTCTGACTGCCTGTCACACTCCTCTTGCCCGGGGTCATGACCCCAGGCTGCAGCAGATGCAAACAGACAGGATATAATAGCACAACAAGTGGTGTCCAAATGCAGTTCAGACTGCAGTAATCCTCTGGAACCCACTAGCTTTTTGGGGGTGGGGAGAGAGGGTGATGGTAAGGAAGCAGGGGCTGGTGTGCATGGGGTGGCGTGAGGCTGAAGAAACGGGTAGCAGACAGTGCAGGACAGAGTGAATAGGCCCTGGGGAGATCAGCCAAATAGGAAATAGGCAGGCCCCTAGACTGTGAGCCACTCACAGGCTGCTGGCCCAAATCTAGTTCAATGGCGGACAGCGTGGTGGGCGGAACCCTTATGGACACGTCCCTCAAACGGAGGGCATCTTCCACAGTTAGTGGGCTCCAGCGTGCCCACCTGACATATTCTGCTCCAGGGAGTAGGTGGCTTTTGTGTCTGCTGATACCCTAGGCGCTATCATTGACAGGGCTCTGGAAATTCCAACCACGGTTTCCTGCTCCACAGTCCGAACTGCACACTCCTGTGTCCCACAGGAATGTTGATAACTAGGGACTTTACCTGAGTATCCAAAGGATAAGCAGGGGCACCACGTGGATGGATACTTTTCTCCATGGGACAGAGAACCTGTTGCTGTCCAGATGCCAGGGGAGTAGGGAAAAACTCCCCAAGCTATAGTTGATCTCCACTGTTCAGGGACAGCAGAGCCTTAGGGTACAGAGCTTGCTCTGTGTTTCTCTACTTCTATTTCTGGCATAGCACTATTTTGGGCAATCCTTCTATGTCTGTACCAAGGGCTGTTGTCTGTGTTTCTTGTCTCTTTAAGTGGTGCTGTTGCTCTCTGCCACCCCCTGGAAACCAGCACTCATACCAGAAGATTAGCCATTGTGTGAAGGCAAGCCCTTCTTCTCCTTACTGAGTTGCACCCATGGGAGATCAGATATTTTTAGTCCACATGTTCAGAGACTACTTTTGCAAACATCCATACATGACCACTGGGGGAAAACAACAACAACATAGCCTTGACTAGGCGTAACTTTGTTGGCAAACTAATGTCTCTGCTTTTTAATATGCTATCTAGGTTGGTCATGAGGTGGTTATATCAGACCACCTCACCTGCCTCTTGAGAAACTTATATGCAGTCAGGAAGGAACAGTTAGAACTAGACATGGAACAACAGATTGGTTCCAAATAGGAAAAGGAGTACCTCAAGGCTGTATATTGTCACCCTGCTTATTTGACTTCTAAGCAGAGTATATTGTGATAAATGCTGTGCTGGAAGAAGCACAAGCTGGAATTAAGATTGCCAGGAGAAATATCAATAACCCCAGATATGCAGATGACACTACTCTTATGCCAGAACGTGAAGAGGAAATAAAAAGCTTCTTGATGAAAGTGAAATAGGAGAGTGAAAGTGTTGGCTTAAAGCTCAACATTTAGAAAATGAAGATCATGGCATTTGGTCCCATCACTACATGGAAAATAGATGGGAAAACAGTGGAAACAGTGTCATACTTTATTTTGGGGGGCTCCAAAATCACTGCAGATGGTGACTGTGGCCATGGAATTAAAAGATGCTTACTCTTGGAAGGAATATTATGATCAAACTAGATAGCATATTAAAAGGCAGAGACATTATTTTCCATGCAAGTTCTGTCTAGTCAAGGTTATGGTTTACTAAGTGACAATAGAATGGTAAGCTTAAATGCCTTGTGACCATTCACAAGGCTTCACTCTTAGGAGATGAAACATTTAGGGCTCAAGTCCATATCTATGTAACTAGACCTGCCTATAACAAAATTTAAAATGTTAGAAGGAAAATGTTCACATATAGAAAGAAAGTACAAAAAAAAAAAAAAAATCAGTAAAGATTAGTGAGTCTAAGTGAAAAGCATGGGATTTGACTCACATTTCAACGTTTCCATGGGCTTAAATTTTCATTAAAGGGAAAAAAGTAGGTGCTTCCGTCAATTATTTTATTCATTTTAGTCTGCATTTACTTAAATAAGAGTCAGTTATTCGGTAACTTTATTAAATATGATCATGTGCTAATGACATTTTAGTACTGATGGTCTGAGGTCTTGGCATGGATTTTTCATATTCTACTGAAAAATATTACAATAGTAGGGAATTTTCAGTGTTGGAAGACAGCCCTACTCTGTCTGAACCCTAAAATTCACTCTCAGTTATACCATGTTTTTCCATAGAGTAAAAACAGAACACTTTGTTTACAGAAAAGCCACATTAAGCCTCCATGAGAAACAGTGTAAAGTGAATTATTTAATACAGAAATTCTAGAGAAATGTATGGCATTGCAAATGGGGAAACGTTGGAGCTATGAGGGGATTCTGTGGTGGCTCAGTGGTAGGGAATCTACCTGCCAATACAGCAGCAACCAGTTTGATCCCTGGTCCAGGATGAACCCACATGCCTCAGAACAATTGAGCCCCTATGCCACAGCTAATTGAGCCTATGTTCTACAGCCTGCAAGCTCCAACTGTTAAGCCCATATGCTGCAACTACTGAAATCTGATCTCCCTAGAGCCTATGCTCCACAAGTGTAGAGGGCACCCCAATGATAAACCCATGCATGGCAACTACAGAGCAGACCCCATTCCTCACAACTAGAGAAAAGCCCATGCACAGTTATGAAGGCCCAGCATATAAATAGCTAAAGACTTCTTCCCTTGTCCTTTAGCTTACCTTGCCTCCTTTACCTCAAAAGTGAATTAAAAAGTGAATAAAAATGGAAGTCTAATCATCTGTATAATAGTTGACAAATTCATCAAACAAGCTAACATAAGCTGCTAAACATTTTATAAACAGGGAAACAAACAGATTATCATTTAAATAGCAGCAAAATATTAACAGACCTCAAAAGAGATTTACAGTTTAACCTAATCTGCTTACTGATTAGCCACTTACAAATTGTTGATGACTTTCTTCTAAATCCCTTAGCAAATAAATATATTATCAACCACATAACCCATTACCAGAAATAACCATTAGTATTTTTTATTACTCATGCTTTCCAATTAAAACTAGGTTCTATACATTCCGTTCCACAATTCATTTGCAAATTAATAAACCAAAAATGTCCATATATTTATAAAGCAATGAAAACTGAAAAATCGTATGTTAAAATGTCTTCAGTTTGGCCTGAGAGGAAGTAGCTGGTTTAAAAGTCCCACTGAAGGAAGAGGAGAGTTACCCAATGAAGCCTAGGAAGATAATATTAACAAAAATGTGTTGAACATCTATTAAGCAGCAAGTTGCAGTAATTCTGCATTCGTAAAATAATTACTATTCTCTTAAGAATACACAATCTAACATGGGCATCTGAAACTTCATTCCTAGAAACAGAGGAAGAAACAAGGAATGTATGGAAATGTACTTTTATTTGTAAGTTAAAAGTGAATTAAATAGATTTTAAAAAAAGTAGAAGTTTGTAATTTACCTAACTCATTATGAAAAAGACATTCCTAGAGTTTCCCTGAATAGTTAGTAGCAAACCATTTGCTAGAGAAAGGCTGTGCCAGTTGGTTTGGGGAATCTAGAGAGCACTGAACTCAAAAGCAAAGAAGTGTGACTGAATATGGCAAAGGTTAAGTAAGCCTTGAGAGCTAAAATGAAATGCCAGGAATGAATAATGAAGAGAGATTTGTTGTGGAATGTGAAAAGTGGTGCGATTCTGAAGGAGGTATTCTCATTCCTTGCAGTTAGTGGTCCAGGAGGCATTTCAAGGACATTAAACATGACGCAAGCAGAAGTTAGGACTGTAAAAAGGAGAATTCAAGGAATGACTGTCCCAGTGCCCTCCTTCAGTTAGCTTAGAAGTACCGTTTTGGAAGTTACAAGTGCAGTTATTGTCAGATCTGGTTATTTGTGAACTGTCTGCCTCAGAATAAAGATAAATAGAAATACATAGTGCCAGCATCTATTTTATGAGAAAAGAAGGCTGAACATATTGGGATATGTGTGCCTTCTAAAAGAAGGTTAAGGTTTGTGACAGGTAGAGGAAAGTAAACCAGCAGACATGAACCTAAACATGCAACATGGATTTACACTGTCCTGGTAGCTCAGATGGTAAAGCGTCTGCCTACAGTGCGAGAGACACAGGTTCCATCCCTTGGTCAGAAAGATTCCCTGGAGAAGGAAATGGCAACCCACACCAGTATTCTTGCTTGGAAAATCCCATGGACCTAGGAGCCATGTAAGCTACAGTCGATGGGGTCGCAAAGAGTCAGACACGACTGAGCAACTTCACTTCACTTGCAAAGAAGCAGCATTTTCACCAGAAGTGAACTCTCCACAAAGTAAAGTATGGACAAATATTTAACAGCCCCAAAAGAAAGAATCAGTGTGTTACAAACAAAGCTAAGAAAGAGTCCTGGGAAGGGATGAAGGCTGCAGGGGCGAAGCCTCGGCTGACCGAAAAAAAAAAAAAAAAAGGTAGGCTTCTGCCAATTTATTAAGGCACCTGCAGTTAAACTGGTATGAATCCAACCTAATAGTATTTTACCCTCAGGGTAAAATTGACCAAAAGGGAGAGGAAATTATACCGCTATGGGAACAGAGTGGGAGGAGGCACGAGCAGCTTCTTGCTCCTATGTGGACTGTGCAGTCCGGCTCAAAGACATCAGCCAACCATAAGAAGCAGGAACTACCACTGACGGCGGCTGAGTAATCGCTGGTTCCGGGAAACTGAGTCATTACATTTATTCTTGGGCATAGCTGTAGCGGCAGGCTCACTGTTTCCAAGCGGCTTCCTGTGCTGCTGCCACTACCAGGTAATCCTCCAAGGCTTCCAAAGAACAAAGTTACGGTCTCCGAATTGAGAATTCTGGAGAGATAGGCACGCAGCCAGGCTTAGCAGCAGCAAAATGGCAACCCGGCTGGTGTCAAGAGGTTAACTTCACTTTCCTCGGGCACGACGCTACCATCCTATCTCCCAAGCAGAGCCTCTTCTGCCCTGTGGAGCACGCATAGCCCAAACCAACTGACTTCCTGGTACTCAACAATGTGAGGCAAGCTGTGTCAGATTCCAGTAAAGAGTGATAGATTTTTGGAGAACGCGGCATTGAGCTTGAAAGATGTGTCAATACAGTAGAGACCACGAGCATTTCTCCAGTTGGAAATTACCTGAGCTAACTCATACTACTGAATAGACTTCTGCTACCTGTTAATAAGTGCTCTTGCCTGACCATTTCTTCACTTCAATCATATCCATTGTCTTCCTTCTTGGAGAAACAAATCCCATCAGGGTGCTTCTATTAGAAATCTAGTGTAATAAAAGTGGTGGAGGAATTAAAGAGAAAGGTTGTCTATCTACCTTCGGTTTGGGAGACAGGAACCTCCTGATGTTCATTACAGATCCCTCTCTTTGAAATATTTAGGTCCACTAAGCTAGGGACTGTTGGTGGTAGGGGTAGAGCCCATGATCTGTGTATTCAATGTTGGAGTGAAGGAATAAAGTTTAAAGTTACTGTAAACAAACAAACCAAAAAAAAAAAATACTTTCTCTTAATACTTAATACTTATTAATACATGTTCTCTTATTAATACTTAATAAAATGCTTAGAATTGTTTTTCATAGTGATGGAAGTCCTTTTTCACCTATTTAAGTATAAGTGAACATTCTGGCTAGATATAATTTTCCCTGAACTTTATGCTAGACACTCTATTTTTGACCTGTTAAACAAATATTGTACAACTGCTTTAACTGTGGAGAATAGTCACTGGGTATCCACTTGAATGGGGAAGTAAAAATCTACTGCCGTTGTCTATCATCAGTGTACCCTCTGGGAAAATCAGGATACAAAAATGAGATTTTGCATTTCTGTGCTTTGGAGTTGTGTGTTCCTAGTCAGTTAATGTAATTAAGAAATTTAATGATTCCAGATTCTTGCCTAGGAAAACACTAACATCACTGTTGCCACACGTATATTTTGTGGTTAACAGGATACTTTTACCATGATATATGTTTCACTCACATATTTTCCACTTTAAAGAACTTTGTATGTGTACTGGCTCTGCCTCTACAGCTTCAGAACACTCCTCTTTAAACTGTACATAGACCATTTCCCAGGCTATGGTCCTTGGATTTGTTTGATTTTTTTTTTTCTAATTTTAGTATATATTATTTATTGCATATTTTCATCAATACGGTATAATTTTCTTCAAAGAAAAAAATTGTTTTTCACTCAAGTATGAAACTTTGTACTGAAATTTGTCCCCTACTTAATCATGACATATGATCAGTGTGTCCACATAATAAGGTACTTTTTAGCAGAATCCAGGGCTTCCCAGATAGGTCACCTGCTTAAAAATCTGATGCAATGCAGGAGACCCCAGTTTGATTTCTGGTTTGGGAGGGTTCTCTGGAGAAGCAATAGGACACTCTCACTCCAGTATTCTTTAGGCTTTCTTGGTGATTCAGATGGTAAAAAATACATCTGCTATGAGATATCCACTAGAAGAGTGGCCTGACAACGCACTCCAGTATTCTTACCTGGAGAACCCCCATGGACAGAGGAGCGTGATAGGCTGTAGTCCAGAGGGTAACACATAGTCAGACATGACTGTGAGAGTAAGCAGACCATAAACAAAAATAGATTTTTTAAAAAATGCTTGAAAAGCTGGAAATGTGGAGTATTAGAAATAGTATTTTAACTGTGAAAAAATATATAAAGCAATGAACTTTACTACTCACTTGTCCCTATAAAATCAGAGAAGAAATGGAGTGTCATTCCCCTTTTTAGAGGCTAGTTGTTGTAATAGAAAATACTAAATGATTAAATAAATTATTTAAATCTACTGAAATATTGCTTTCAAAAAAAAAAAATCTAATTCAAGACGGATACCAAATCAAGAACATAATTGAAATCAGTTGCTGTTGTAAGAAATGGCTTCAAGAGAACTAAATAAATGTATATAATGACTGGCTAAATTCTCTGGAAATGCATTAGAAAAATTCACAGTCAAAATTTTAAATGATTTTTACACACAATAAAATAAAAATGTTGCCAGAAGCCACTCTGCTTCTTACATTTATCTCTATGTACAACTTAAAGTATAAAAGTTCCACTAAAAAATAAAGAGATGGACCAGGACCAGGACCAGTTCCATGAAAGTCTGGTTCCCCTGTGTCATCTTTTCTTTCTCACTCCCATTTTCAGGCTAATTCCCATCTGGAGCACAGAGGTCCATTGTGTTTACTTATTTGCCTGGGCTTCTAAGACCTGAATGGGAAGGCATCCTGCATCCTCACTCCCTCTGGAAATCAGGAGGGTGTCTGCAGCCTATGTAAATTGTGCAAGTCTCTTGTCTCGAGATTTTTTTGATTTTCTGGGTAAACCAAGGAATATAAGCCTGTTTCTCTCCTATATTTTCCTAACTGCTATATTTCTTCTTTATATCTTTCTATATCTCTAAATAAATCATTTGTCTAGGTTGCTGATGCTCTCCCCCTGAGGATACCCTGGATCCAACCAGCTGGACCCTGGTAAAATGCCTTTTACTTATGCATAGTTTTAAAAATCAAAAGCGCTGACTACTTTTCAGACATTCCAGACAAAGATCATTTAAACAAACTATCTTCTTTATCTGCCAAAAAAACATGGTGGTGGTGGTTGTGATTAGTTGCTAAGTCATTTCTGTCTCTTTTTCATCTCCATGGACCATAGACCACCAGGCTCCTCTGCCCGTGGGGTTTCTCAGGCAAGAATACTGAGGTTGGTTTCCATTCTCTCTTCCAGAAGATCTGTCTTTCTAACTCAGGGATTTCTCAACCCTGGGTCATCTACATTGGGAGGTGGATTCTTTACCACTGAGCTACCAGGAGAATCCCCCAATGCAACACAATGTTTACTTAAGAAGTACTTCAATATGTGTTGTATCAAACTTCTAGCCTGTATAGTCTGTGTTTGTTCAGAACTACCCTGATGATCCATCGATTTGTAGTCAGCTTGCCAATGATCCTTGTCTGGGAAGACCCCACATGCTGAAGTGTAACTAAGCTCACGGGCCACAACTCATGAGCTCATGTGCTAAAACTAGAGCCAGTGTTCTGCAACAAAAAAAACATCACAATGGGAAGGCTATGCACCATATCAAAGTGCACTGTATCACTTGCCTCAGTTAGAGAAAGCCCTTGAACATCCATGACTACTTTCCCCCTCCAAAAACAATAAATAAAATTTTAAAAATAATAAAATAAATAAGACTTTAAAGAAAAATCAGTGAGTTTGTTTAACATAGAAGTATAGTTACATATATGTAGCAAAAAACAAATGGACTTTGAATGTTGAAAGCACAAAAATACTTCATTTTCAAAACATGATAGAACAATACTGATTAGAACAAATTTATCAGAAAATAAAAATATTCTATGCAGTAGATATGCACCAGGATGAGAGGTAAGGGTATCCCAACCATCAGAGTTCAGATTTGTGGTCTGAATGCCTAAAAGCCTATGAAACATCATGTTGCTCATGTAATTCTAGTATACATATATCTACTGAAGCTGTTAGCTCTCTCTTCTGCACCTTGGACTTGGAGCAAAAACCATTTGGATATTCTAAAAGAATGTGCAAGATTTGTTATGTTTGTTTTAGTTTATGAGTAGACTTCTCATTCTGCCCACACACTAGGAAACTTTTAATATATTTTCCATTACTATATTTTAAGTTTCATCTACCCTAAACTTTCATGCCACTAACCCCATATTGCATTTCTTTTAGCAGGCTCTAGTGATGTTCTTCATGCTGTTTTTGCCATTCTTTAATTTGGGTGTAATGCTCACTGATTTTAATAGCAAATTAACGCTTTTCTAATGTGCTTTTAGAGTATGGTGAGCGGTTCTGTTTCAGGGTTTTGGTTGGAAAACCCTGCATTATTGTTAAGGCTGTAGTATCTTCTGATACTGAAGGAAAAACTACAAATATTCCAAACAAATTTGATTATAGTAATTAATGGTTTCTAAAGAATTAAAAAGCTACTCATCAAAATATTTAATTCCCATGGAAAAAATACTTCTAACTCCTTAGGTACTTCATGATTTTATTAAGCAAATCTGAGAGAACTGAAATTTCTCTGTGCATCATGATTTCATCAATACACCTCTTGAAATGAAAAAACAAATTAGAATTCACATACTTCAGGAAAGTCATATTTAAATATGGAAAAACATTTCAATAATAGTAAAAATGGCTGTATGAGAAGTGGATTGATATTTTTTTTCTCTATTTTTCTCTGAGAATCTTCTCAAATGTTGGGTCTTCACTTCTTACTGAAATGGATCATTCTGTTGTTTCTCAGTTGCTCAGTCTTAGCAACTCTCTTCAGCACCACAGACTGTAGCACACCAGGCCTCACAGTCCATCACTAACTCCCAGAGTTTTCTCAAGCTCATGTGTATCAAATTAGTTTTACCATCTGACCTTCTCATCCTCTGCTAGGCCCTTTTCCTCCTGCCCTCAAGCATTCCCAGCTTAGGGTCTTTTCCTATAGTCAGTTCTTTGCATCAGGTAGCCAAAGTATCAGAGTTTCATTTCCATCAAGATTGACTGCTTTGATCTCCTTGCAGTCCAAGGGACTCTCAAGAGTCTTCTCCAACACCACAGTGCAAAAGCATCAATTATTTCATGCTCAGCTTCCTGTATAGTTCAAATCTCCCATCTATGCATGAGTAATGGAAACTCCATAGGTATGACCTAATAGACCATTAATTGTAAAGTAATGCCTCTGCTTTGAATATGCTCTTTACATGGTTACAGCTTTTATTCCAAGGATCTAGCATCTTTTAATTTCATGGCCACAGTCACCATCTGCAGTGATTTTGGATTTGATGTGTAGTGATGGGACCAGATGCCATGATCTTCATTTTTTTCACTGTTGAGTTTTAAGCCAGCTTTTTCACTCTCTTTTTTCTTTTCATCAATGGGCTCTTTAGCTATTCTTCACTTTCTGTTGTATATGTGGTTTCAACTGCATTTCTGAAGTTATTGATATTTCTCCAGGGAATCTTGATTCTAGTTTGGGCTTCATCCAGCCTGGCATTTCACATGATTTGCTCTGAATATAAGTTAAATGAGCCACATGACATTATACAGCCTTGATGTATTTCTTTCCCAATTTGAAACTAGTGCATTTTTCCATGTCCAGTTCAAACTGTTGCTTCTTGACATACCTAGAGATTTCTCAAGAGGCAGCTAAAGAGATATTGTATTTGCATCTTTTTCAAGAATTTTCTATAGTTTGTTGTCATCCACACAGTCAAAACCTTTGGCATAGTCCAAATCAGATGTAGATATTTTTCTTGAACTCCCTTGCTTTTTCTCTGATCCAATGGATGTTGGCAATTTGATCTCTGGTTTCTCTGACTTTTCTAAATCCAGCTTTAACATCTGGAAGTTCTTGGTTCATGTACTGTTGAAGCCTGGCTTAAGGAACTTTGAGCATTACTTTGCTTTCATGTGAGATGCGTGCAATTATATGTTAGTTTGAACATTCTTTGGCATAGCCTTTCTTTGGGATTGGAGTTTAAACTAACCTCTTCCAATTCTGTGGCCAATGCCGAACTTTCCAAATTTGCTGGTATATTGAGTGCAGGATTTTAATGGCATAATCTTGTAGGATTGAAACTGCACAACTGGAAACCCATCACCTCTAGTAACTTTGTTCATAGTGATATACTAAGGGTTTCACATTCCAGGATGTCTGGTTCTAGTGGGGTTGGTGATGGACAGGGAGGCCTGGTATGCTGTGATTCATGGGATTGCAAAGAGTCGCACACGACTGAGCGACTGAACTGAACTGAAAGACACCATCACGGTTATTTGGGTCATTAAGTTTTTTATTTTTATGTTTTTCGGTACAGTTCTTCTGTGTATACTTCCCACCACTTCTTAATATATCTGCTGCTGTTAGGTCCATATAGTTTCTCTCCTTTATTGCGTCCATCTTTGCATGAAATATTCCCTTGGTATCTGTAACATTCTTGAGGCAATCTCTGTTCTTTGCCATTCTAATGTTTTTCTCTATTTCTTTGCATTGATTGCTGAGGAAGGTTTTCTTATATGTCCTTGCTCTTTGGAAAACTGCATACAAATGGATTATCTTTCTTTTTCTCCTATGCCTTAGCTTCTCTTCTAAGCTATTTGTGAGGCCTCCTCAGACAACTCTTTTGCCTTTTTGCATTTGTTTTTCTTGGGTATGATCTTGATCACTGTCTCAGGCAGAATGTCATGACCCTTGGTCCACAGTTCTCCAGGCAGTCTGTCTATAAGATCTAATCCCTCAAATCTATTTGTCACATCCACTGTGTAACCATAAGGGACTGATTTTCATCAAACCAAATGGTTTAGTGGTTTTCCATACTTTCTTCAATTTAAGTCTGAATTTTGCTTTAAGGCACTCCTGATCTGAGCCATGTCACTGCTTAGTCTTATTTTTGCCAACTATATAGAGCTTCTCCATCTTTGGCTGCAAAGTACATAATCAGTCTGATTTCAGCATTGACCATCTCTAGTGTCCTCTCTTGTATTGTTGGAAGAGGGTGTTTTCTAGAAATGGTGAGTTCTCTTAGGAAACTTTGTTAGGCTTTGCTGTACTTCATGTGTACTACGAGGTCAAACTTGCCTGTTATTCCAGGTATCTCTTGACTTCCTACTTTCTCTAGTAGGCAATGGATATGGGCAGTATAAGCCCTTGCCAGGGTCCAGCCCTGGTGGATCCAGTGTGATTCGAAGGTGGGTAGACGGAGTCGACATCTTTGGAGAAATACATATTTAATTACAGATATAGAGAGAGATTAGAAACGGATAGTGTAGTAGGAAGATTAGCGGAGAAAAAGAGGCTGAATAACTTAGATTACTTGGAATAGCATCTGTGCTCCAGATGGGAATTCAGCCAGAAAAACGAGAGCAAGAAAGAAGCGACATGGGGGAATCAGTCTTTCCGGAAACTGATCCCATTTTCTTTATTTTTAGGTTTGCTTATATACCTTTTGTTACACATAGGGATGAGTAAAGAGTCATGCAGGGGTCAGCAGTCCTGACCTTTATCAAAATCAGGTGCTTCACATAAATGTAAAAAAAAAAAAAACAGGTCTTAGGAATATTACATCATCTGGCCATGAGTGAGACCTGCTGACATTTTATGATCCTTTCTTTCTGATAATCAAAAACTTATTTTTTCCAAGGGTGTTTTTTCTTAAACCAGGCACCACCCTCCAAATAAAGTTACATTCCTATAGGGTGAGGGTGTAGTGAGTTACAATCAAGAAAGGAATTTATTTAACCCAAGGTTAACATGATTAATCTTAAAGGTTAATACTTATTTCTCCTATATGCTTAAAGGTTAATGCTTATTGCTTCTATATGTTAGTTATATTCGTTATAAGGGCAGGGAACATGGAGATTTAGCAGCAAACATCAGCCCAACAAATGAAAATCCTTTCACCAATGCTCCCCTTAAGATCTATTTAGTCTTAAGATAGTGATAAAGTTACGTTTTTACATAACAAGAACACAGTGATTTATAACAAAGCACAGTGACCTGTTACAAAAGAGAAACCCATTAACTCAAAAAGTCTAGTATTGCTAACCTTAAAAACTACATTTCCTTTACTATGTTCCAAATAAATTGATTAATATATTCCCAGGTGCCTAAGGATATGGAGGCCTGGCGGCAGTCATTGACTCAACGATGAGAAAAGCCCTATGCTAATTAAGGTTCTCAAAATACTCCAAAACTCTCTGTGCTGTTTATGGTTGAGAGGTAGTAAATAATCATGTAGTGGTAGGAGTGTGGATAATCCTGTCACACAAGCTAGTCTGTCAGCAGAGAGGTTTGACCTGAGACACCCTTGTCACATCCAGAGCCGGGAATTAGCAGCAATTATTGACACAACAAATGAAAAACCCTTCACCAATATAATTCCTAAACAACCCACTATACTGATAATTTCTAACTCCCCAAAAGAATTTGCCTTTAGTAAATCTAAAACATCTCATGCCTCTCAGGTTGGGAGGCTGTAAACAATCACATGTGGCCGGACGAACCTATACAGGTGGGCTAGATAACCTTCAGAGGAGTTCATAAGCTGAAACACTCTTATCATGCCCAGGAATTTTTATTGCCTCGGAGCTGCACGTTTACTCCTTCTCTGAGAGAAACGGTTATGCGGGAGAGCCCCCCCCCCCCCCCCCGCCCCCCCATAAAGTCAGAGCCGTAAGTGAGAGCATAAAACAGACTCTGGTTTTAGGGTTAAATTCTCAGGAACAGGGGTTTCCTGAGGCTTGATCACGCCTTTGCGTATGCCAACCCTCCTTCCCCATGACCTTTGCCATGGGCGTAGTTCCTCATGCTGGCCCCCATTCCTCTCCCTTTTCTAAATCCATCATATATATTTGGAAGTTCTTGGCTCACAGACATTGAAGCCTAGCACAAATAATATTGAGCATTATCTAGCTTAGTATGTGAAATGAGCACAATTGTGCAGTACTTTGGATAATTTTCAGCATTGCCCTTTGATGTGGGGATCAGTACTTTGCCATGTGTACTCTAGAGCTTTCTCAGTAGTGGCATAATGTGTATTCCATAGTACAAACTCAGAAGCTGGATCCTGTATGCCATATAATGTTGACTCAGTACAGGTAGGATGATACTTCCAGGATGCAAGCTCTGTAGTTGTGGTAAGCCTGCTGTAGAACACTGGATCAGTAATGGCAAGATGTGTGTTCTAGAATACAGGATAAATAGTGTTGTCACATTTCCTCCAGAGTTTAGCCACTGCAGAAGTGGCATGTGTACTTAGAATGGGGTCTTAGTAGTGGTGAGATGAGTGTTCTACAACTCAGTCTCAGTAGAAGAGAGATATGTTCTCTAGAGTGCAAGCTAGTAGTTGCAAGACACTTGGTGTGATGACCTGTAGTACACGAAGAAGCAGTGGAAGTTGTCACAGCACTGAAACACTGAATGGTGAAAAACTACTAGGTGTGTTTGACACACAGTAGATAAAGAAGCATCCCAAGAATGTTTTACTTCTGGTTTACAGGATGGTGGTAATTATTGAGTGTGTTCCACCTAAAGTAAATGAATATATGCTTCAGTCATCTCATAAAACTGAACCAGTGGTGGTTATAATCTATTAACCATGCCAGAGCTATTTGGATGCAGAAACACTTAAGAACTTCACAGCACTGAAGCACAGGACTTTATAAATTATTGGATGCATCTTCCAAGAATGGATGATAAGGTACTTGAAGTATATCACATAGCTGAAAGACAGGATGTTCATCAATACTGGGTGTGTTTGACCCGGGGTAGAATGGGGACTCATTTAATCATATGACAGACCTAAACACAGGTTGGTGATAAATTTATGAGTGTGTATGAACTGGTATGTACAGAAGCTATTGAAACATATCACAGAACTAAAAACTTGATGGTGAACAACTGCCAGGTGTATATGAACCAGAGTATATGAAAAAAGACTTGAAGACTGTTACAGAACTGAAACAATTGATGGTGATAAACTATTGCTTGTGTTTACCATGGAGTAGAAGAAGAAGCATTTGAAACATGCCACAGCACTGAAACACCAATGGTCATAAAGTACTGGATATGTTTCAGCTCAAATGGATTAGAGAAATATTTGAAGCATCTCACACAAATGAAACGTTGCATGTTTATAATCTACTGAATGTACTTGATATGGAGTGAATGAAGAAAGCACTTGAAGCATGTGACATCACTGAAGCGTTGATTGAGAATACTATGTTTGAGCTGGGATGCACACAGAGGCTCCAGAATCATTTCAGAGTACTGAACACTAGCACTAGATGGGGAAAAAAACTACTGGGTTTGTTTGACACAGGAATGGATGAAGAAGCGGTTGACATTATGTCACAGCAGTGAAACAAGATGGTTATAAATGGTGAATATATTGATGTTACTGGGACCAAGAACACATTTCATTTTATCTAAGACCTGAAAAACTGAAGGATAATGAACTACTGGCTGTGTATGCCTCAGTGTGGACAAACAAAATTTCAAATCATGTCACAGCAATGAAACGCTGTTATAGTGATAAAATACTGACTGTCTAGATCTAGGGTGGATGATGAAGCTCTTTAAGCATGTCACAGTATGTATACACTAGATGGTGACAAAACATGGAGTTTGGTGAGAATGAGGAAGCCATTGGTTCATGCTCCCAAACTAAAACACTGGATGTTTATAAGTACTAGAAAATTTGCCCCAGGATTAATGTAGGAGCATTTTGAAGCATGTCTGTGTACTGAAACAATGGATGGTTATGACTATGGTTTCAATGACTATTGTAACCTGAAGTGGGTGAAGAAGTACTTGAATCCAGTGGCAGCCATGAAACACTGTGTGTTGATAAACTCCTGGGTGTTTTTTACCCACTTCATTAATGAAGAATTGAAATCGATCATATGTCACAGCACTGGACACTGGTTGGTACAAATTATTGGCTATGACTGACCAGAGTGTAAAGAGAAGCATTTGAATTGTGCCGCACACATTGAAACAAAGAAATAGATAAAACCAACAGGATGGCAAAGACAGAGATCTCTTCAAAAAAATTCGAGATACTAAGCAAACATTTCATGGAAAGATGGGCTCAATAAAGAACAGAAATGGTAAGGGCCTAACAGAAGCAGAGGATATTAAGAGGTGGCAAAAAAACACAGAAAAACTACAAAAAAGATAATCACGATGGTGTGATCATTCACCTAAAGCCAGACATCCTGGAATGTGAACTCAAGTGGTTCTTAGGAAGCATCACTACAAAGAAAGCTAGTGGAGGTGATAGAATTCCAGTTGAGTTATTTCAAATTCCGAAAGACTATGCTATGAAAGGGCTGGACTCAATATGCCACCAAATGTGGAAAACTCAGCACAGGACACAGGACTGGAAAAGCTCAGTTTTCACTCCAATCTCAAAGAAAGGCAATGCCAAAGAAATCTCCAACTATTGCACAATTGCACTAATTTCACACGCTCCTGAATTAATGCTCAAAATTCTCCAAGCCATGCTTCAGCAATACATAGACCATGAACTTTCAGATATTCAGTTTGGTTTTCGAAAAAGCAGAGGGACCCAAATCAAATTGCCAACATCTGCTGGGTCATTGAAGAACCTGAAGAGTTCCAGAAGATCTACTGCTTTATTATGATTTTGACTGTGTGGATTACAATAAACGTTGGGAAATTCTGGAAGAGATGGGAATACCAGACCACCTGACCTGCCTCTTGAGAAATCTGTATGCAGGTCAGGAAGCAACAGTTAGAACTGGAAATAGAACAACAGACTGGTTCCGAAAAGGAAAAGGAGTACCTCAAGGCTGTTTAATTGTTACCCTGCTTATTTAACTTCTACACAGACTACATAACGAGGAACGCTGGGCTGGAGGAATCACAAAGTGGAAACAAGATTGATGGAGAAATATCAATAACCTGAAATATGATGATGATACCACCCTTATGAGAGAAAATGAGGAACTAAAGAGCCTCTTGATGAAAATGAATTGGAAGAGTGAATAAGTTGGCTTAACGTTCAACATTAAAAAACGTAAGATCATGGCTCCCGATGCCATCACTTCATTGCAAATAGATGGGGAAACAGGGGAAACAGAAGATGATTTTGTATTTCTGGGCTCCAAAATCACTGCAGCCATGAAATTAAAAGAGGCTTATTCCTTGGAAGGAAACTTATGACCAACCTAGATTATTAATTATTGATTACTATTAATTATCATTGATAATTGCTTATTATTGATTATATGATTATTAATAATCATGTTAAAAAACACATACTTTATTTGTCAACAAAGGTCCATCTAACCAATGCTATGGTTTTTCCAGTGGTCATATATGGATGTAAGTGTTGGACTATAAAAAAGGATGGGCACTGAAGAATTGATGCTTTTGAACTGTGATGTTTAAGAAGACTCTTGAGAGTCCCTTGTACTGCTGTGAAACCAAACCAGTCCCTCCTAAAAGAAATCACTCCTTAGTGTTCTTTGGAAAGACTGACGTTGAAGCTTAAACTGCAATAATTTGGCCACCTGATGTGAGGAGCTGACTCATTTGAAAACATCCTGATGCTGGGAAAGATTGAGGGCAAGAGGAAAAGGGAACGTCAGAGGTTGAGATGTTTGGATGTTATCACCAACTCAATGGACATGGGTTTGGGTTACCTATGGGAGTGGCTGATGGACAGGGAGGCCTGGCTTGGTGCGGTTCATGGGCTAACAAAATGTTGGACATGAATGAGTGACTGAGCTGAACTGAACACCCCTTAAATAGTTATTTTTTTCTTTCTTTCTTTTAATAGTCTTGGGCACATTTGACCTGGGAGAATAGAGAAGCCCTTGAAGCATATTACGTATTAAACTTTGAATGGTTAATAAATACCAGGTGAGTTTGACACTGAATGGATGGAGAAGCACTTGAGGCATCTCACTGATCTTCAGCACTGTATGGCGATGAACTAGTGAGTGTCTTTTTTTTTTTTTTTAATATGGAACGTTTCACGAATTTGCGTGTCATCCTTGCGCAGGGGCCATGCTGATCTTCTCTGTATCGTTCCAATTTTAGTATATGTGCTGCCGAAATGAGCACTAGTGAATGTCTTTAAATGGGGAGAATGAATACACCATTGAAGTGGATCTTGGCATTGAAACAGTAGGTGGTGAATGTTATGTGTGTATTTGATTTGGGATAATGAAGAAGACTTGAGGAATCTCATACAGTAAAACATTGGATGGTGTTAACTGCTGAATGTGTCTAACCTGGTGAGGATGGAAAAGTCCTGGAAGCATGCCATAAAATGGAAACAGTAAATGGTCATAAGCTACTGCATGTGCTTTACATAGAGAGGATAAAGAAGCACATGAAACATGCCACAGGACTGAAACAATGGATGGTAATAATCTACTGGGTGTGTTTTAACGTTGTGAAAAAGCACTTGAGGCAACTGAGGCATGGGATGCTGATAAACTATTGAGTACTTCTGAATGGTGTTGTACGACAAAATTCTTGAAATATGTTACAGTAGTGAAACATTGAATAACATTGCTAAACTTCTGGTTTGTTTGACCCAGGATGGACAAGAAGCACTTGAAGCATGGTAAAAAACTGAAACAGGTGATAAACAACAGGGTGTGTATAACTCAGAGTGCATGGGGAAGTATCTGAACCTTGTCAACAACATGAAACACTGGATGGTGACAAACTATTGAGTATGCTTGATTTAGGGTGGACAAGAAGCACATGATCCATTTCACAGTACTCCAAAGTGAACGGGGACAAGCTACTTGGTATGTTTGACCCAGGGAGAAAAAGAAGCTCTGGAAGCATGCTGTAACCCTGAAACACTGGATAGTGATAAACTACTTGGTGTGATGACCTGAGGGAATGAAGAAACCCAGAAGCATGTTGCATAATTGAAACATTGGATAATGACCAACTACTGGGTGTCTTTGACCCAGTGTACACAAATAACCACTTCAAGCATGTCACACAACTTGAAAACTGGATGGTGAAAAACTCCTTGGAGTGTTTGACTGTATGAAGCAGCTCTTCAAGCACGTCTCCACACTAAGACACTGGATGATGAGTGCGTTTCATCTTCAGAAAATGAAGCACTTGAAACGTGTAACAGCACTAAAATAGAGGATGACACTTATATCACTGGGTGATTAGTCCCAGGTGAAAAGGAAACAATGGAAACTGCCACATGTTAATGCACTGAATTCTCTATGGTAATAAGCTACTGAATGTGTTTGATCTGGGGTTGAGAAGAAGCAGAAAAAGCAGGTCCCAGTTCTGAAACATGGGATTGTGATACACTACTGGGAGTGTCGGAATTCAAGTGGAAGAAGAAGCACTGGAAGCATGTCACATCCATGAAACAATAAATGTTGGTAAACTACTGAGTGGGAATGAGAGACTGGGAAAGACTAGAGATCTCTTCAGGAAAATAAGAGGTATCAAGGGAGTATTTCATGCACATATGGACACAATAAAGGACAGAAAATGTATGAACCTAATAGAAGTGGAAGATATTAAAGAGCGGTGGGAGAATACATAGAACAACTATCCAAAAAGATCATAATGACCCAGCTGACCATGATGGTGTGATCACTCACCTACAGCCAGATATCTTGGAATGTGAAATCAAGTGGCTCTTAGAAAGCATTGCTACCAACAAAGATAGTGGAGGTGATGGAACACCAGCTGAGCTATTTCAAATTCTAAAAGATGATACTGTTGAAGTGCTGCAGTCTGTATTCCAGAAAACTTGGAAAACTCAGTTGTTGCAGGACTGAAAAAGATCAGTTTTCCATTTGAAATCCAAAGAAGGACAATGCAAAGGAATGCTTTGCATATAAATTATATGCTCTGCATATAAGTTAAATAAACAGTGTGACAACAAAGTAGAGCTTTTTCCCCCAACTTCAAACCATCTGTTCTTCTGCATCTGGTTCTAACTGTTGTTTCTTGACCTGGATACAGATCTATCAGGAGGCAGGTAGGTAGTCTGGTATTTCCATGTCTTTAAGAATTTTCCGAAGTTTGTTGTGATCCACACAGTAATTTTTATCATAGTCAATGGAAATATTAATAACCTCAGATATGCAGATGACACCACCCATAAGGCATAAAGTAAAGAATAGCTAAAGAGCCTCTTGGTGCAGATGAAAGAGGAGAGTGAAAAAGCTGGCTTAAGACTCAACATTCAAAAAACTAAGATCATGGCATCTGTTCCTAACATTTCATTGCAAATAGATGGGAAAACAATGGAAACAGTGACAGACATCTGTTTACTTGGACTCCAAAATCATGGCAGAAGATGATTGCAGCTATGAAATTAAATGGCACTTATTTCTTGGAAGAAAAGCTGTGACAAACCTATACTGCATGTTAAAGAGCAGACGCATTCCTTTGCCAACAACGATCCGTATAGTCAGAGCTATGTTTGTGTTTTTTTCAGTAGTCATGTGCCAATGTATGTTATACCATAAAGGAGGCTGAACATTAAGAAACTTATACTTTTGAACTGCAATCTCGGAGAAGACACTTGTGAGTCCCTTGGGCTGCGAGAAAATCAATCCAGTCAATTCTAAAGGAAATCAATCCTGAAAATTCACTGGAGGGGCTAATGCTGAGGCAGAAGATCAAATATTATGGCTATCTGATGTGAAACTCCAACTCAATAAGAAAACACAATGAGCTGGAAAAAGATTGGAGCAGGAGAAGGGGATGATAGAGGATAAGATGCTTGGACGACATCACCGACCCAATGGATTTGAGTTTGAACAAGCTCCAGGAGATGGTAAAGGGCAATAAGGTGTGATATGCTGCAGTCCATGGGATTATAAAGAGTTGGAGATGACTGAGTGACTAAAAAACAAATAGCCAGCAACAACGAATCTACTGAGTGCATTTGACATTGAGTAGTTTCTGGAGCCCTTGAAGCATGTCACAGATCTAAAACTCAAGTTAGTGGTAAAACACTGAATGTATTTGACTTAGAGTTATTGAAGCATCCATTGAAATGTGTCAAAGCACTGAAACAATGAATGTTGATAACCTATATGGTGTATTTGTGTGGAGTGAGTGAAGAACCACCTGAAATGTGTTTCATGACTGAAACACTATATGTTCACCCTTCAGATGGTCTGTATTTGATCTTGTATAGGGAAAGAAGCACATGGAGCATGTCACAACTCTGAAACTGGATCGTGATAAATCATTGTGTATGATGACCTGTGGTAGCTGAAAAATCAATAGATGTATTAGTAGCACTGGATCAATGGAAGCTAATAAACTAAGATTGTGCTCAATCTTGAGTGGACAAATGATCTTTTGAAACATATACCAGAATTAACACACTGGATTGTGATAAAATATTGGTTGTGTATTTTCTGCAGAGAATGAAGAAGCAGTTAAGCAGGAAAGAGCACTGAAATACAGGAAGGCAATAAACTATATGATGTGTTTGAAACATGTTGAATGAAGAGAAACTGGAAGCATGGCACAGAGTAAAACATGAACCATGGTAAACTTCTGAATGTGTTTTATCTAGAATGGACTAAAGAAGGACTTGAAACTAATCACAAAAATGAAACAGTAATTGTAATAAGTAACTGACCGTATTTTATTTGGATAGGATAAAGAAGTACATGAGGCATGCCACAGTACTGGGACACTGGATAGTGGTAAACGACAGGGAGTGTTTGACTAAATGAGACAAAGGGACACTTCAAGCCTGTAATAGCACAGCATCAAGGAATGACGATAATTTACAGCGTGTGTTTTACCTGGAGGGAATGGAGGAGGCTCAAAACATGTCACAATACAGATAAAATGGATGATGATAGCTGTCACATTAATTTTTTCTGGAGTGGATTAAAAAACACTTGAAGCATATCTAAACTTAAACACTGGGTGGGGATATAATACTGTGTGTGTGTTTAATGCCAATAAAATAGAGGGAACAATAGAATAGGAAAGGCTAGAAATCTTGCCAAGAAACTTTGAGATACCAAGGGAATATGTCATGAAAACATGGGCAAACATGGGAACAATCAGAAGTGGTATGAACCTAGCAGAAGCTGAAAAATGTGATGAAGTGTTGGCAAGAGTATAAGAGAAGAGCTGTACCAAAGAAAGTTCTTAATCACCTGCTGCTGCTGCTGCTAACTCACTTCAGTCGTGTCCAGCTCTTCGCGACCACATAGACTGCACCCTACCAGGCTCCTCCATCCGTGGGATTTTCCAGGCAAGAGTAATGGAGTGGGGTGCCATCGCCTTCTCCACTTAATCACCTAGATAACAATATGGTGTGATCACTCACATAGAGAATACAACCTGGGGTGTAAAGTCAAGTGGATCTTAGGAAGAATTACCACAAACAATGCTAAACAAGGTGATAGAATTGAAGCTCAGTTATTTCAAATTTTAAAAGATGATGCTGTTAAAATGTTGCAGTCAGTGTGCCAGGAAATTTGGAAAGAATCATCAATGACCACAGGACAGGTAAAAGTCAGTTTCATTCTGATCCCAAAGAGGGGCATTGTGAAGGAATGCTCAAACTTCTGCACAGTCGTGCTCATTTCATATGCTGGCAAGGTAATGCTCAAAATGCCTCAATCTAGGTTTCAACAAATGTGAACTGAGAACTTTCAAATGTAGAAATTGGATTAGGAAAGGCAGAGGAACCAGAGATCAAATTGCCAACATTCATTGGATCATAGAAAAAGCAGGGAATTCCAGAAAATGATCTACTTTCCAGCTTCTTTCACTACACTAAAGCCTTTGACCGTGTGGATCACATAAAATGTGGAAAATTCTTAAAGACATGGGTATACTAGACCACTTTACCTGGCTCCAGGGTAACTTGTATGCAGGTCAAGAAGTAACAGAAGCAGGCAGGAACAATGGACTTGTTCAGAATTGGTAAGGGAGTGTGTCAAGTCTGTCTTGTTGCCACCCCACTTATTTAACTTATTTGGAACAGGATAGTTGAGGAAGCACTTCTGTATTAATCAGCACTAAAAGAATGGATGTGCGTATTAACCCAGAGTAGATAAGGAAGCACTGTAGTATGCCACAGCACTGATAGACTGAATGGTGATAAAACACTTGTTGAGTTTCACCTCTGGTGGTCAAACAAACACCTAATATATGCCACAAGTTATGGCCATGAAACATTGTTTAATGATAAAATGCTGTGAATTTTCAACTGATATGAACTATTAAGCACTTGAAGCATATCACCGTCCTGAATATTGGATGATGATACACAAATGAGTATGTTTTACAGGAGAGGATGAAGCACATGAAGAATATCACAGCACTGAAACACTGAAGGGTGGTAAACTCCAAGTATTGATGTGTCAGGATTGACAAAGAAGCATATGCAGCGATTCACAGTACTGAAATATAGATGTTGATAAACTATTGAGTATTTGAGACCAGGTGGACAAAGAAGCATTTGGAGCATATCACGTGTCAAGACACTGAGCACTGCATGATAATAAACTACAGAGTGAGTTTATCCAGAGAGTGGATGAATAGGCATTTGAATCATGTCACAGCAATGAAAAACTGACTTTGATAACTACTGGATGTATGTTTCCAGTCTGGATGATAAAGCAGTTTGTGTCACAGCTTGAAAATACTGCATAGTGATAAATTCCTGGTGTGTTTGATAAAGATGCACTTGAACTTGTGACAGCAGTGAAAAGCTGAAAGTGATAAGCTGCTGAAACTATTTTAGCTGAGGTGGACAAAGATGTGGCTGAACCTCCTCTCTGAAGTGTGGATAATGATATGCTACTTAGCATTTTTGACCTGGGGTGGGTGAAGAAATACTGAAAGCATGTCACAGCAGTGAAACACTGGATAGAGACATACAATTGGATGTGTTTGACACAGGCTGTGTGAAGAATAACTTGAGGTGTCACTTCAATGAAACAGTAGATGATGATAATCTATTGGATGCGTTCAATGAGTAACCAATGAAGAAGCACATGGAATGGCACTACATTGTGATAAAAACCTGCTTGTAGTTGACCAGTGTGGATGAAGAAGTTCTTGCAGCATGTTAAACCTTTGCAACCCTGGATGGTGATATATTCCCATCAAACAATGTGTCTTTTTGATATAGGGTCTTAAAGCATATCACAGGGCCTTTCCTGGTGGTCCAGTGGTTAAGCATCCACCTTATAGTGTAGGGGATGAATGTTCAGTCCCTGATTGGGTAACTTACATCCCGTATGATACACAGTAACTAAACCTGCACCGCTGCAAATACTGAAGTTCTCACACTCCAGAGACTTCATGCCATGGTTAGAGTTGGCTTGTCTCAAGGATTATCTTATGTGACACAACTAAGACCCAACACAGCCAACTACATAGCTACATAACTAAATAAATTAAGAAGAATCACGTCACAGGTGAAACACTCGTGACAAACTGCTGAGTG
The DNA here is from genome assembly GCF_023091745.1 of Budorcas taxicolor. Taxonomy (NCBI): domain Eukaryota; kingdom Metazoa; phylum Chordata; class Mammalia; order Artiodactyla; family Bovidae; genus Budorcas; species Budorcas taxicolor. Next base: position 6,079,614 of record NC_068936.1, on the reverse strand, counting down.
TGCTTTACCTGGAGGAAATGAAGAAATGCTTGAATCATGTCACTGCACTGAAACACGGGATGGTGATAAGCTACTGCGTATGTTTCACATGGGCTGCATGAAGAAGACTTCTGGAATGTTCCACAGTTGAATCATTGGATGATGATAATCTACTGAGTGTGTTAGACCTGGAGTAAATAGAAGCAAATCACAAAATGAAACACTAAGGGTGATAAACTACTGTATGTGTTTAACCAGGGGAGGATGAAGAAACACTTAACCTGTCACAGCACTGAATACTAGATATGTTTGACCTGGAGTGGGTTGAACAAGCACTCGAAACAGGTTACAGGACTGAAATAAACCCTGGATGGTGATAAACGACACAGAGTGATGACCAGAGATGAAGAAGCAATGGAAACATGTCATGACGGTGAAACACTAGATGATGATAAACATTATCAGTGGCAAGATGCTCCAGAGTTCAGCTTCAAAACGCAGCATGTTTGCATTAGAATCTGGGCTTAATAATTTTGTGATGCTTCCCCTAAAGTGAAATTCAGCCTACCCTGGATCATGGGGTCAGAGGGGTAAAATGAGAGCTCCAGGCTGCAAGCTTAGACATGCGTGATGTGCACTGGAATGCAGGCTAATTGGTGGCTGATGCATGCATTATATTGCAAGCTCAGAAGCTGTGACATGGATATTCTATAGCACCCATGTTGTAAAACCTCACACTGGTCATCTATTTTTTACGTATGGAACCATACACACTTAAATGCTATTTTCTCAAATCAATCCACCTTCACCTTCTTCCACTGAGTCCAAAGTCTGTTCTTTAGATCTCTGTCTCTTCTCCTGGCCTGTGTATAGGCCATCTTTCTAAATTCCACATATATGAGTTAATATACAGCTTTGTCTTTGTCTTTCTTAGTTCCTTCACTCTGTGTAATAGGTTTCACTCTCTGCTAACTCATTAGAACTGATTCAAATGCATGACTTCTTATAACAGAGTAATATTTCATACATATATATAGCAAACCTTCCTTAACCATTCATCTGCTGATGGACCTCTTGGTCACTTTCACATCCTAGCTATTGTAAACAGTGCTTCAATAAACATTGGAGTACTGCGTTTCTTTCAATTCTAGTTTCCTTCAGGTTGATGCCAAAGAGTGGGATTGCTGGGTCATATGGAAATTCTATTTCCAGCTTTCTAAGGAGTTTCCACAAAGTTTTCCATAATGGTTGAACCAGTTTGCATTCCCATGAACAGTGTAAAAAGTTCCCTTTTCTTCACACCCTCTCCAGCAGTTATATTGTAGACATTTTTTAAGATGGCCAATCTGACTAATGTGAAATGATACCTCAATGTGGCTTTGATTTCTCTTATAATGAGTGATGTTGAGCAATATTTCTGTGTCTCTTAGCAATCTGTATATCTTCTTTGGAGGGGGCTTTTGGCTATGTTTTGATTGGTGGTTTGTTTTTCTGAGTAGTATTTGTAGCTGAGTATTGAGATGCATGAGCAGATTGCATATTTTGGAAATTAATTTTTTAGTTAGTTATTCAGTTGCTATTATATTCTCCCAATTCTGAAGGATACATATTCACCTTAATTATAGTTTCCTTCATTGTACAAAACCTATAGAGTTTAATTAGTTTCCTTTTTTAAAATTTTATTTTTATTGCTTTACTCTAGGCAATGGGTCATAGAGGATGTTGCTGTAACTTATTTTGCAGTGGTTATACATATGTTTTACTCTAAGGGTTTTATATTTTCTGGTCTTACATTTACATTTGTAATCCATTTTAAGTTTATTTTTAAACTTTGTGTTAGATACTGTTCTAGTTTCTACACATAGCTGTCCAGTTTTCTCAGTAACACTTTTCGAAGAAAATATCTTTTTCTGTGGCAAATTTTTACCTCCATTGTAAAATATAAAGGGTGTATTAATTTATCTTTGGACTTTATATTTTGTTGCATTGGTCTATATTTCTATGTTTGTGCAAGTTTCATACTCTCTTGATATCTTTGTAGTGTTGTCTGAAGTCAGAAATTTGACTCCTCTAGTTACATTCTTCTTTCTCAAAATTGCTTTGGTTCTTCGAGGTCTTATGTGTTTTCACGCAAATTGTAAAATAATTTATTCTACTTTTATGAATAATATTGGTAGTTTGAGAGGTGTTGCACTGAATCTATTGATTGCTTTTGATGGTATATTCATTTTAATTATATCAATTAGTCCAATCCAAAAACATGATATATTTCTCCATTTATATATTTTTGATTTCTTTCCTCAGTGCTTTTTTTTTTTTTTTAATCCTTCTGAAAAAGTGAAAGTTACTCAGTCATGTCCGAATCTTTGCAATCCCATGGACTATACAGTGTATGGAATTTGGAATTCTCCAGGTCAGAATACTAGAATGGAAAGGCTTCCCCTTCTCTAGAGGATCTTCCCAACTCAGGGATCAAACACAGGTGTCACACATTGCAGGAGGATTCTTCACCAGCTAGGCCACAAGGAAAGTTCAAGAATACTATAGTGGGTAGCCTATCCTTTCTTCAGGGGATCTTCCTGACCTAGGAGTTGAACAGGAGTCTCCTGCATTGCAGCCAGTTTCTGTAACAATTGAGCTATCAGGGAAGCCCTTTGTCTCTTTATGTAAATTTATTTCTAGTTAATTTTAATCCTTTCATTGCAATGGTGAACAAGATTTTTTTTCATTTCTCTTTCTGATTTTTCATTGTTAGTGTGTAGGAAAATAAGGATTTCTGTGTATTAATTTTATACCCTGCACATTTACTCTACTCGTTGATTAACTCCAGTAATTTTCTGGTGGCATCTCTTGGGTTGTCTGTGTAAAGGATAATATCATGTGCAAATAGAGAGAGTTTTACCTCTTTTTTTCCAACGAGGATTTTTTTTGTAAATTTTTTTTTTTTTTTTTTTTGAAAGCTGTGGCTAGAATTCCCAGAACTATTGGTGATGAGTGTGGGCACCCTTGTCTTAATGCTGATTTTAAAGGAAATGTTTTAAGTTTTTCATTATTGACAATAATGTTTACTGTGGTTTTGTCATATTTGGCTTTCATTATATTGAGTATGTACCATCTATGACTAATTTGGCATAGTTTTTTGTTTGTTTGTTTGTTTTGTTTTTCATAAAAACTCTGAATTGTGTTAAATTCAAATTTGAATTTTGGGCCATTTAGCCTCCAAATTATTTGTGTTTCCTCTAGTTATTATTTGTTTTTCCTCTAGTTGATCTAACAACATCGTGATCAGAAAATATGCTTGAAAAGATTGCAATTTCTTGAAGTTTACCAAGGTTAGATATGTCCTTGGATGTGATTTGTCCTAATGTAATGTTCCATTTGCACATGAGAAAAAGGAGAAAAAGGTGAAATCTGTTCTTTTGGGGTGGGATGCCCTGTAGATATCAGTTAGCTCAAACTGGTCTAATGTATCATCTAAAACTTGAGTTTTCCTTATTTTATTTCTGTATGGATGATCTGTCCATGTTATGAGTGGAGTATTAAAATCATACGATGCTATTGCTTAGTATCTATTTCTGCTCTAACAGTTGTTGGCATTTGCCTCTTGTATTGAAGCACTCCTACATTGGGTACATATAGCTTCTTCTTGGACTGATACCTTGATTGTTATGTAATGCAAACGTCTTTGTCTCCTCTAGTGATCTTTAATTAAAGTCCATTTATCTGATATGAGTATTGCTCCTCCCATTTTCTTTTGCTCTCCATTTTCACAAAATAGCTTTTTATTGGCTATCACTTACAGTCTGTATGTGTACCTAGTTATAAGGAGGTTTTCTTGCAAACAGTATATTCTTGTGTGCATTCACCCAGTCTTTGCCTTTCCATTGGAACATTTAGCCCATTTCTGTTTAAGGTGGTTGTCAGGGTCCTACCCTGGTGGATCCAGGGAATTAAAAGGGGAGACGGGTAGGCAAGGAAAAATTATTTATTTAATTAGAAATATAAAGAGAGATTAGGACGAAATAGTGTAGTAGGAAAATTTAGTGGAGAAAAGTGCCTGAATAACTTGGTTTATGTGGAGAACCAATAAAACTTCAGGACAGGAAGTTTGCACCATCTACATTAGGCCACTGGTGCTTGTTTGATTAGCAGAGCATGCCCTGCCTTGTGCTCCCTCTCTCACAGGACTTAAAAGCTGGGGCAAATTAGTAGACATGGAGACCCTCCTCACTCCAGATGGGAATTCAGCCAGAAAAGGAGAGAGAGGGAGAGGGAGAAAGAGAGAGAGAGAGAGAGAGAGAGAGAGAGAGAGAGAGAGAGAGAGAGAGAGAGAGATGGGGGAAACCAGATTTCCAAGAAATCATTTTAAGAGACTAGTCTGGATAACTGATCCATCCTTTATTGTTCAGAAGGCCTTTTATACTTTTGATTGTACATAGAGATCAATGGATAATACAAAATTATGCAGTGTCCACAGCCCTGACTCTTACTGAGACCAGGTTTCTCTCTGCATACCTGTCTTAGGTGATTTATGTCATCTTCTGGCCAGAAGGCCAATTAAATTTTTACAGCCCTTTTCTGATAAGGGTAATAGTGTTGTTCTTCCCAAAGTCTGGTGGCACACTCAGAAAGCACTAAATAAAGTTACATTCTTACATAGCAAGGATACAACAATTTATAACAAGGAAAACGGAGTACAGTGATTTATAACAAAGAGAAAAGTAATTAACTCAAAAGTCTAGTGTTGCTAGCATCAAAACTACTATATTCCTATTTCTGCATCCTGATTACATTGATTAATATCCTCCCAGGTGCCTAAAAGATAAAGAATATGGAGGCCTGGTGGCAAACACTAACTCAACATAGTCTTCACCAAACTAACTCTAAAAGGCTCTATATCTTTAAGATGTTTTGAGCTTCATGCTTCTCACAGTTGGGGGCTGTAAACAATCCACAAGTTGTAAAGCAGACAGGTCAGATAGGTTAGAAAGCCACCAAAGGGTCTTTAAACCGAGACATTCTTTTTATATGCAGGAGACAGAAGCCTTGTGTTGACTTTTTTTTCCCAGAGAATGTTAGAAGAGTGGAAAGCACAGTAATAAAGCCGGCAGACTCTGGTTATTGGGGATAGATGTTCAGGAAAACCCAGGAGAAGCCCCTGAAGCCTTACTCACCTTGCCCATCCACATGACCTTGTCATGGTGGGATCTCCTGTGCTGGCTCCTGGCAGGTAGTTGTTGATAAGCATGATCTTGTTACCATTTACTATATATTTTGTGGTTTTGTTTTTATAAGGCTCTTCTGTTTCCTATCTAGAAAAGATCCTTCAGCATTTTACTGAAGTGCTGGTTTGGTACTTCTGAATTCTAATTGCTTTTGTTTGTCTGTAAAACTTTTGTTTTCTCTTTTGAATTAGAATGCAACCCTTCTTGGAGAGAGTAATCTTGGCTTTCGATTTTTGCCTTTCAGCACTTTAAGTATATCCTGCCATTCCCTTCTTAGCTGAAGTGTTTCTCTTGTCAGATCAGCTGTTATCCTTATGGGGGTTCCCTTCTATGTTTGCTGTTATTCCTATGTTACCTTTAATATTTGTTCATTGTATATATGTACTTGTTTGTTTGTTTTTATTTTGATTAATGTGTGTTTTGATAAGTTTTGTCTTGGATTTATCCCTATGGGACACACTGGGATTTTTTCATCATAGGTGTCTATTCCCTTTCCCATTTCAGGGACGTTTTTAACTATTTCCTCCTCAAATATTTTCTCATGCCCTTTTCTTTTGTCTTCTTTCTCCAGGAAAACAATGATTTAAATGTGGGGGCATTTAACATTGTCCCAGATGTTTCTGAGATTGTCTTCATTTCTCTCTCTTTTTATGTTCCTGTTCGGCTTCATTAATTTCCAACATTCTATCTTCCAGCTCATTTAGTCTTTCTTCTTCCTCAGTTACTCTACTGTTTCTGTTGTCCAGAGTGAATTCTATCTCAGTTATTTCATTGTTCCTTACTGATTATGCATTATTTCTTCTAGGTCCATTTAAAACACTTCTTACATCCTCTCAATCCATGTCTAAAGTCTATTTATCTGTAGATCCATTTGTTTCCAAGACTTTGACTATTATTATGCTGAATTGTCTTTCCTGTAAACTTCCTACTTCCTCCTTTTTAATTGGTTTGTTGATTTTTATTGTGTTCCTTCATCTTCTGGATATGTCTCTGCAGTTTCATGTTGTTTAGATGGCTGTCTTTGGGGTCAATTTTCTGCAAACGGGAGGGTCATCATTGCTATCAATTGGGTAGTCTCCTCCTAGTGAATGTGGTGGGACCAGTGGCTTGTGAAGGTTTTCTAGTTGAGGGAAATGTTTTTGTTGTTGTTGTTATAGAAGATGGCTGTGGATCTCATTTTTTTCTGAGAGGTAATCCAATATCCATTAGAGAATTAGTGAAGTGAAGTCACTCAGTTGCGTCCAACTCCTTGCAACCCCATTGACTGTAGCCTACCAGGCTCCTCTGTCCATGGGATTTTCCAGGCAATAGTCCTGGAGTGGATTGCCATTTCCTTCTCCAAGGGATCTTCTAGAGGGCTTGATTATGGATTTGATTCCAGTTGAGCTATTTCAAATCGTCAAAGATGATGCTGTGAAAGTGATGCACTCAATATGCCAGGAAGTTTGAAAATCTCAGCAGTGGCTTCACTGGAAATGGTCACTTTTCATTCCAATCTCAAAGAAAGACAAACCAAAGAGTGCTCAAACTGACATGCAATTGCACTCAGCTCATATGCTAGCAAAGTAATGCTCAAAATTCTCCAAGCCAGGCTTCAGCAATATGTGAACCATGAACTTGAGATGTTCAAGCTTGTTTTAGAAAATACGGAGGAACCAGAGAACAAATTCCCAACCTCTGCTGGATCTTCAAAAAAGCAGGCAAGTTCTATAAAAACATCTACTTCTGCTTTACTGAGTATGCCAAAGCCTTTGACTGCATGGGTAAAAATAAACTGTGGAAAATTCTGAAAGAGATGGGAATGCCAGGCCACAGGACCTGCCTCTTGAGAAGCCTGTATGCAGGTCAGGAAACAACAGTTAGAACTGCACTTTGAACAACAGACTGGTTCCAAATAGGAAAAGGAGTACCCCAAGTCTGTATATTTGTCACCCTTCTTATTTAACTTCAGTGTAGAGAAATGCTGGGCTGAAAGAAACAGAAACTGGGATCAAGATTGCCAGGAGAAATGTCAACAACTTCAGATGTGCAGATGACACCACCCTTATGGCAGAAATTGAAGAGGAACTGAATAGTCTCTTTATGAAGGTGAAAGAGGAGAGTGAAGAAGGAGGCTTAAAGCTCTACATTAAGGAAACTGAGATGGCATTCTGTCCCATCACTTCATGGCAAATAGATGGGGAAACAGTGGCAATGGTGGCAGACTTTATTTTTGGGCACTCCAAAATCACTGCAGATAATGACTACCACCATGACATTCAAAGATGCTCACTCTTCCTAGACAGCATAAAACAAGACCGGGAGCTAACTGTGGCTCCGATCATGAAATCCTTATTGCCCAATTCAGACTTAAATCGAAGAAAGTAGGGAAAAGCACTAAAACATTCAGGAATGACCTATATCAAATCCCTTATGATTATACAGTGTAAGTGAGAAATAAATTTAAGGGACTAGATCTGATAGAGTGCTTGAGGAACTATGGACAGAGGTTCATGACATTGTACAGGAGACGGGGATAAAGACCATGCCCAAGAAAAAGAAATGCAAAAAGGCAAAATGGCTTCCTGAGGAGGCCTTACAAATGGCTGTGAAATGAAGAGAAGCAAAAGGCAAAGGAGAGAAGGAAAGATATACCCATTTGAATACAGAGTTACAAAGAATGGCAAGGAGAGATAAGAAAGCCTTCCTCAGTTATCAGTGCAAATAAATAGAGCAAAGCAATAGAATGAGAAAGACTAGAGATAGCTTCAATAAAATTTGAAATAACAAGGGGATATTTCATGCAAAGATGGGCACAATAAAGGACAGAAATAGTATGAACCTAACAGAAGCAGTATATATTAAGAAGAGGTGCCAAAAAATACACAGAAGAACTGTATATAAAAGATCTTCACAACTCAAATGATCATGATGTTGTGATCACTCACCTAGATCCAGACATCTTGGAATGTGAAGTCAAGTGGGCCTTAAGAAGCATCACTGTGAACAAAGTTAGTGGAAATGATAGAATTCCGGTTGAGCTATTTCAAATCCTAAAAATTATGCTTTGTAAGTGCTGCGTTCGATATGCCAGCAAATTTGAAAAACTCAGTATAGGTTCAGAACTGAAAAAGGTCAGTTTTCATTCCAGTCCCAAAGAAAGACAGTGCCAAACAATACTCAAGTGAAGTCATTCAGTCGCGTCTGACTCTTTGTGACCCCGTGGACTATAGCCTACCAAGCTCCTCTGTCCATCGGATTCTCCAGGCAAGAATACAGGAGGGGGTTTCCTTCTACAGGGTATCTTCCCGACCCAGGGATCGAACCCGGGTTTCCCACATTGGAGGCAGACTTTTTAACCTCTGAGCCACCAGGGAAAACTAGCACACAATTGCACTCATCTCATATCTAAGCTATTAAAGTAATGCTAAAAATTCTCCAAGCCATGCTTCAGCAATATATGAACCATGAAGTTCCAGATGTTCAAGCTGGTTATAGAAAAGGCAGAGGAATCAGAGATCAAAATGCCAACTTCTGCTGGATCATTGAAAAAGTTAGAGAGTTCCAGAAAAACATCTATTTCTGCTTTATTGACTATGTCAAAATGAGTGTGTGGATCACAATAAACTGGAAAATTCTGAAGGAGATGGGAATATCAAACCACCTGATCTGCCACTTGAGAAATCTATATGCAGGTCAGGATGCAACAGTTAGAACAGGGCATGGAACAACAGACTGGTTTCAAATAGGAGAGGGATTGCATCAAGGCTGTATATTGTCACCTTGCTTGTTTAACTTATATGCAGAATATATCATGAGAAACGCTGGACTGGAAGAAACACAAGCTGGAATCAAGCTTGACGGTAGAAATATCAATGATCTTAGATATGAAGATGATGCCACCCTTATGGCATAAAGCGAAGAGGAACTAAAAAGCCTCTTGATGAAAGTGAAAGAGAACAGTGAAAATGTTGGCTTAAAGCTCAACATTCAGAAAACTAAGACCATAGCATCTGGTCCCATCACGTCACAAGAAAGAGAAGGGGAAATGGTGGAAACAGTGTCAGACTTTGTTTCTGGGGGGCTACAAAAATCACTGCAGATAGTGATTGGAGCCATAAAATTAAAAGACGCTTACTCATTAGAAGGGAAGTTATTACCAACCTAGATAGCATAGTGAAAAGCAGATATATTATTTTGCCAACAAACTTCCGTCTTGTCAAGGTTATGGTTTTTCCAGTAGTCATGTATGTATATGAGAGTTGGGCTGTGAAGAAAGCTGAATGCTAAAGAATTGATGCTTTTGAACTGTAGTGTTGCAAAAGACTCTTGGGAGTCCCTTGGACTGAAATGAAATCCAACAATTCGATTCTAAAGAAGATCTGCCTGGATGTTCTTTGGAAGGAATGATGCTACAGCTGAAACTCCAGTACGCTGGCCACCTCATGCAAAGAGTTGACTCATTGGAAAAACTCTGATGCTGGGAGGGATTGGAGGTAGGAGGAGAAGGAGGTGACAGAAGATGAGATGGCTGGATGGCATCACTGACTCGATGGACGTGAGTTTGAGTGAACTCCAGGTATCGGTGATGGACAGGGAGTCCTGGTGTGCTGCCATTTATGGGGTCTCAAAGAATCGCACATGACTGAATGACTGAACTGAACTGAACTGAACTGAAGCAACTGAAAAATAATTAATCTCAAAATTATACAAGCACCTCCTGAAGTGCAGCTCCAGGAAAATAAACGACACAATGAAAAAATGAGCCAAAGGACTAAACAGACATTTCTCCAAAAACGACATACAGATGGCTAACAAACACATGAAAAGATGCACAACATCACTCATTATCAAAGAAATGCAAGTCAGAACTACAATGAGGTACCATTCCATGCTAGTCAGAATGGCTGCTATCCAAAAGTCTACAAGCAATCAATCCTGCAGAGTGTGTGTAGAGAAGGGATCCCTCTTACATTGTCGGTGGAAATGCAAATCAGTACGCCCACTATGGAGAATACTGTGGAGATTCCTTAGAATAAAAAAATAAAAATAAAACCTATAAATAGAACTGCCATATGACCCAGCAATGCCACTGCTGGCCATACGCACCAAGAAAACCAAAATAGAAAGAGAGAAGTGTACCCCAATGATCATTATAGCACTGTTTCTAATAGCCAGGACATGGAGGCAATCTAGATGTCCATCAGCAGATGAATGGATAAGAAAGCTGTGGTACATATACCCAAAGGAGTAGTATTCAGCCATTAAAAATAATACATTACAATCAGTTCTAATGAGGTGGACAAAACTGAATCCTAATATACAGAGTGAAGTTAGGCAGAAATTAAAATACCAATAGGGTAAACTAATGCATATATGTGGAATGTAGAAAGATAGTAACGATAACCCTGTATCAGTTCAGTTAAGCAAACAGACACAGATGTATATAACAGTCTTTCAGACTCTGTGAAAGAGGGCAAGGATAGGATGATTTGGAATAATGGGATTGAAACATGTATAATATTATTTGTCAAACGAATCGCCAGACCAGGTTCAATGCCTGATCCAGGATCCTCGGGGCTGGTGCACTGGGATAACCAGGAGAGATGGTATGAGGAGGGAGGTGGTAGGGGGTTCAAGATGGGGAACACATGTACACACATGGCAGATCCATGTTAATGTATGACAAAATCAATACAATATTGTAAAGCAATTAGACTCCTTTTAAAATAAATAAATTTATATTAAAAATAAATAAAATAAAATTGTGTCAAACGTGAGGACACCAACAGCATTTTTTGAACAATATGTCTAAGTAAATGAGAGTTGCAATTTTATAGATTCAAGGTGTCCTTATAAGCCCTACCTCTTATTACGGAAAGAATAGTGGGAGATAAGCTAGATTAAAGGAGAGCTTTTCAGCAACAGGATCTGAAAGATTCAGCCAGAAAGTTATTAAGTACTGTAGGGCTTCTCATATAGTTCATTTAAGATCTTGGGAGCTAGCGATGAGTTTGGTCATCTAAATAAAGTTGCCTAAAGTTATGTTTTAACATATATACATATATACAACTGTCTATGCATGAGTGTGTGTATAAAAATATACAATGGCTTTTAATTCTTGTTAAGTATAATAGAAAGAAAAAATAAATAAAACCCAATTGTAGAATGATTCAAAAGTCTGCTCGGTTGTTATATGGAAGTGGAAATACTTCAAAATATGTTTTCTTGGCTGCATGTAAAATATGAGGATTCTTTAATTTCACTCATTTCTCTCCTTTTAATAAATATCTACCAATTTTCAAATATTTGTCCAGTTTATGACAGAAATACAGATATATAAATATATATACAAATATATATAAAACAGAGGGATATGTTTTCATAACATAAAATATTGATACCAAGCTGAGATTTCAGAAATATTTCCAACTCCATGCTCCATCTCAACAGGAAAGAGCCAAAGTCGTTATTGACTCAAGCACTCCAAGAGCTGGGAAACCTGAAAAAGAAATTGAACATTCAACTGAGATTTTTTGTCACATTTTTGATCGAGCTCCAAGTCCAACATTTTATTTCCTTTCTTGTATTAATCAGTCCCGTCTTAAGATTGAAAAGTATGAAAACCGAAAGAGAGAGGTAGGAGATTGTAGACCTCCTCGTGTTCAAAAGTAATTTTAATCAGAGAAGTGAGAAAAGACAGAAAATAAGGAAAATAATCAAGTGATATAGAATAATGATTTAGCCATTAAGCAAAGTCAAGGGTCTTTATTTCTCCTCAAGGGCCATCAATAACATTCTGAGCAATATCCTGTGAACAGTTTTAGAGATGCTAAAGCCCCAACCAGGCTGAAGTTGAAGTACATAGTTGAAACTAGACGGTCGATGATGTGGACTCCCAATATCCTCACTAACAGGCCATTAGTAGAATGTCGCAATATTGATCAAAGACACAATGTCCTACCCTCACTCTGTCATTAAAATCCTTTCCCTGAAAGTATTTGGGGATTTGGGTCTTTGAAGCATCAGCTGCTAGGACACCTTACTTGGTTCTACAATAAACAGTTTTTTTTTTTTTTTTTTTTTTTTTTAACTGAAACCCACAGTTAGTTCACTGATATTTTTTTCACAGAAGCCAGTAGACCAAGTTTGGTAGGGTAACAGTACTGATTTTTTTTTTTTTAATTTTTATTTTTACTTTATTTTACTTTACAATACTGTATTGGTTTTGCCATACATTGACATGAATCCACCACGGGTGTACATGAGTTCCCAAACATGAACCCACCCTCCCACCACCCACCCCATATAATCTCTCTGGATCATCCCCGTGCACCAGCCCCAAGCAGTCTGTATCCTGCATCGAACATAGATTGGCAACACGTTTCTTACATGATAGTATACGTGTTTCAACGCCATTCTCCCAAATCACCCCACCCTCTCCCTCTCCCTTAGAGTCCAAAAGTCCGCTCTATACATCTGTGTTTCTTTTGCTGTCTTGCATACAGGGTCATTATTACCATCTTTCTAAATTCCATATATATGTGTTAGTATACTGTATTGGTGTTTTTCTTTCTAGCTTACTTCACTCTGTATACACACTGAGAAAATCAGAATAGAAAGAGACACATGTACCCCAATGTTCTTTGCAGCACTGTTTATAATAGCCAGGACACGGAAACAACCTAGATGTCCATCAGCAGATGAATGGATAAGAAAGCTGTGGTACATGTACACAAGGGAGTATTATTCAGCCATTAAAAAGAATACATTTGAGTCAGTTCTAATGAGGTGGATGAAACCGGAGCTGATTAAACAATACTGAATTTTAAGAATGTGTGAATAGAAGTGTGATAAATCACTTTTATTTCAGAAACCAAACAGATTTATTGATGTGATTTTTCTGTGTAAAAATTCTTTAGGAATGAGATTTTTCATGCTTCATGGCTTTGGTTACTATTTCTGTAAAAGTCTGTATTTTAAGTTCATTCTGAAGTAAACACTGGTAGAACATTACCCTACAATTGCTAGGAGACTAATGACTTTGTGATGTCACAGGTAACCTTCGATTGCTAGGAGACCAGTGATTTTGTGATGTAACAGCTTTTTAACTTTGAGGATCTCTGTGATGGTTTAGAGAGTTTCTTTCCATAGGCCACCCAAGTAACATTTGAAGTTGCAGTATGTAAAATCAGACAAATGAGAAAAGTACCTGAAGAAAGATTTCTCTGAGATGGCACATATTTCTGCAGAAATTCAAGATGGGCTACCTAAAGATGAATATATTGGTTCAGAAACCTCCATTAGATCTTTGTATGATTATACACTTACTGGGGACTCGGTTTTGAGATCTATGATTGAAGAATGTGCTTTCAGGCTTTGTCTGAGAATCTTGTGATCAAAAGGCCACACTACACATACTCTGTCTCTGAAACAGATGAGGTGAATGATTTTCTTTCACTCACATTTCCACAACAATTTTGGAATATAGTTGAAAGTGATCAGTTTCAATGTATTGGGTGGGATGACAGAGGCACATTTATAGTGATCAATGAAAAACTCTAAGAAATAAGTCTTGGAAAGAAATCACCTTTCAGAATATTCGAAACCAATAGTATAAAATGTTTAATTCAACAGCTTAACCTTTATGGATTTAGTAAAAAGCAACGAACTTTTCAAAGATCTACTTCACTACCTGTCTTTTTGGAAGAAGAAAACAACATCTCTCTTTTGAGTAAGGTAGTTCAACATTTTCACTTATTGGCAATATGTAAGATTAAATCATGTGACCTAGAAAACATGTTCACATATGTAGCTAAAACGGAATTCAAACTTAAGGTAATGTATTCTTGAAAAAAGTTTTATTATTTTGAAGTTGAGAACAGTTGGAGTTTAGAATACTGGATGTTAAGCAAAATTTCCTAGCAACTTGAAACTAGATATATGTCTTTAAGCTAATTAAAATGGTATTTACTGTATGTGTACAACATATTTTTGGTTGAGAAGCATATTCTATCTAATATGTTACCTGTTAAAACTACTAACAGAGTGGTTTTATTTGATGTTAGTTAATTGGTTTCATTAATACATTTTTAATACATTTTTATAACAGCTTTTTCTGTCAGTTTTACCTTGTTTTATAAAGAAACTAAATAATTTAATCCTTTGAGTTTAGTTACAGACCTACTATAATCCAAATTTCAAAAGAGGCCATCTCCAACTTTTAGTAAGAACACAAAGAAGAGTTGGGATCAACAATGTGTCTCCAATATCTTCATTAGTTCAAGATACAAGAATCATGTTAAAGCAAGTGTCAAAAACGATGACATTTCAAAAAAGATGACATTCTGAATATCTTCCAGAAATAAATGAAGAGAACGCATTTTCAGCCTCCACAAGTTTTCGTGTGCCTTTCATACAAAAGCCTCATACCAGCGAGATAGTCGCTAATAAAAATGCCCTATCTCCATGTGACTTACCTACCCCATCATCAACATCAATTAGACAAACAGACCAGACTGTGGTAGATCAATCTGCTGTTTTAAAAACGTTGAGCATTTTTAATTGGCACTCACAGAGCAGCTACACTCAAGTAAATGACCAAGTTGAGGACTTTTCTACTACAACTACATCTACTTCTCAGAACCATATCACATTTTCATACAGAGCATTTATTCTGGAATGATGGTGGAACCTTCTAAATTTCCAGTCAGGCATAGCGATATGTCAGCCCATGACAGTCCTTTTCCTAACCTGCAAGATAGAGGAAACTCATGGTCCTCAGTGCCAACAATCGCTTATACATCTGCCTCCTCTCTTTCAAGTTAAACTCATCAATAATCATCATTATGTGAAAACCATACTAATTAAGACTGACCTATCAAATACGAGCCTAAAGAATATTGAAATTTACATTCGGAGATGTCAACAAATACTAACAATTATTTTATCTGAACAATAAATTTACACATTCATCTTCACAGTTTCATTTTCCATGTTTAAACAAGAGTAAAATGAGGCTTTAGTTCAATGTATGGCTATTTTACTGCACAGTTTTATAAATTCTTCAGTTCAAAACATTTTTATGCATCCTAGGTAAATGACACCTAGTATATTTATAAGCAAGAAAATGAGAACAAAGGGAAAAGAGGTAATGGATGTAAAGTGATTCCTGAAATCATCCCTGCTGATATAAGGGGTGTATAAATTAGGATGGTGTGGGTGAAGGAAGAGATGCAAATAAAATTAGAAAAATGAAAATGCACAGTATGAACTTTATTGAGTTCACATATTATATTCTGTTACTGGTACAGTCTTTAAAGGATAGACAGCAGATTGTTTTCATTATAGAAATTCATTTTGTACTTGAAAATATAGAGATTGTAGCACTTCTAAAATCATGACCACAATTATACCATCACTGTGATGACAAAGACAACATGATATAATCAGTGACTGGCCCATGGTCAGCACAAGATATGTACTTTACAAGCGGTATTCTATAGGTTCATTTTTGTTCTGCTCTCCTTAAGGCCCGTATTTATTTCCTGACACCACGATCCCACCCTATAATTCCAAATGCATATTTAGATTTTGTGTATCTGTCAACCACAGAGACAGAATATATTCCTGGTGGTGACTGCAGCACATCAGCATGGTTAAAAAGTTCTTGGAAGACATGATATCTGTTTTCCTTAGTAATTTCATTATTTTTCTCTTATACTGTGCTTGTAAAGCTACAATCACACAAATTATTTTCAGTCATGCTAAGCCCATTTTCATAACTTTGTCTCAACTCTTTCTTGGGATTGGAAGGAACTTTCTGTTTGCCTTCCTACTAAAAAGAGCAGAGATATCAGGTCGTCAATGTGTTTTGGGACTACCGTCTTCACTTTATGTATATTTTATGTCAGCTGAAACATAGAGCCTGACTATGACACATTTTAAGAGCTTAATGAATTATCAATAAAGAAATGTAATAAGCAATCAAATGCTTTACACATTACTCAGCAACATTCTATACCCTGCACTCAGTTCAGTTCAGCTCAGTCACTCAGTCAAGCCCAACTCTTTGCCCCATGAATCACAGCACACCAGGTCTCCCTGTCCAGCACCAACTCCCAGAGTTCACTCAGACACCCTCCATTGAGTCAGCGATGTGATGCAGCCATCTCATCCTCTGTCATCCCCTTCTCCTCCTGCCCCCAATCCCTTCCAGCATCAAAGTATTTTCCAATGAATCAGTTATTCGCATGAGGTGGCCAAAGTACTGGAGTTTCACCTTTAGCATAATTCCTTCCAAAGAAATCCCAGGGCTGATCTCCTTCAGAATGGACTGGTTGAATCTCCTTGCAGTCCAAGGGACTCTCAAGAGTCTTCTCCAACACCACAGTTCAAAATCATCAATTCTTCAGTGCTCAGCCTTCTTCACAGTCCAACTCTCACATCAATATATGACTACTGGAAAAACCATAGCCTTGACTAGACAGACCTTAGTCGGCAAAGAAATACCTCTGCTTTTGAATATGCTACCTAGGTTGGTCATAATGTTTCTTCCAAGGAGTAAGCGTCTTTTACTACTATCATAATTCACCTTTCCTATTTACTGAGAAATTTTTCCAAGTTGATAAATATTTATTATATTTACATGGATGTAAAATTTCTTGGAAGGCATGTATTCCCGTGTTTTGAAGATTATTCCATATTTTGATGTGATTGTTCGCTTGTGTCATTTTTTGTGTCAATCAAAGTCTTTGACATAGTCAAATAGGAGTAGATGCTTTCCTGAAGTTCTCTTGCATTTTGAAGGACCCAGAGGGTGTTCACAATTTAATCTCGGGTTCCTCTGCCCTTTGTAAACCCAGCTTGAACATCTGGAACCTCATGGTTCACATTCTGTTGAAGTATGGCTTGCTCAATTTTGAGCAGTTCCTTGCGACTTTGTGAGATGTGTGAAATTAAGTGGTAGTTGGGATATTCTTTGGATTGGCTATCTTTGTGGTTGGAATGAAAATTGATATTTTCCAGTCCTCTGGCCACAGCTGAGTATCCCAAATTTGCTGGCATATGGAGGGCAGCACATTCACAGCATCATCTTTTAGAATTTGAGATATCTTAACTGAATTCCATCACCACCATGAGCTTAGTTTGTAGGTAAGTTTCCTAAATCCCACTAGATTTCACATTCCAGCCCTAGGTGAATGATCACACCATCATGCTTAATTGGGTCATGAAGATCTTTTGGGCATAGTTCATCCGTGTTTTCTTCTCACTTCTTCCTAATAGCTTCTGCTTCTATTATGTCCGTACCATTTGTGTCCTTTATTGTGCCCTTCTTTGAATGAATTTTTCCCTTGGTATCTCTGAATATCTTGAAGAGATAAGTAGCATTTCCAATTCTATTTATTTCCTTTATTTATTGGCATTGATAACTGAGGAAGGTTTCGCCTCTTTGCTATTCTTTGGGCCTCTGCATCCAAATGTGTATAGTTTTCCTTTTCCCCTTTTCATTTAGCTTTGCCTCTCTTCTCAGCTCTTTGTGAAGCCTGGTACCTTTATCATTTTGCATTTCTTTTCAATGCGGATGGTCTTGATCACTGCTTCCTGTACAATAACAAAAACCTCCATCCATAGGTCTTCAGGAACTCATCTATCCGATAGAATCCCCTGTATCTATTTATCACTTCCACTTTATAATCATAAGGGTTTTGATTGTAAATATGTAAAATATATTAACTCCCTATTTCATGTAGGGAAAACTTCACCTAGATTTTCATCAAAGAAATACAGAAAACTCTATGTGTTATTCGGTAAATACATGAAATATAGCTATTTGATGTTTGCCGTTTAGCTCAGATCTTAATTTCTGAATCATAGAAAATTTTCTTTGATATGTGAATCTGGAAAGTGTTTTACATGTGAAGATTTGAGAATTCATATTTCACATGAGAACATTTCACTCCAGATTATCAAATGTGAAAAAGATGGAATTCCAAATTTAATATCTGAAGACTTTAATTCAAACTTCGTTGATTGGAAATATAGAGAATTTCAGAGCTCATGCATGAAGTTCAGTTAAGTTCTGTTGCTCAGTTGAGTCCGACTCTTTGTGACCCCATGAATCACAACATGCCAGGCCTCCCTGTCCAGCACCAACACTAGAAGTTCACTCAGACTCACGTCCATCAAGTCAGTGATGCCATCCAGTCATCTCATCCTCTGTCGTCCCCTTCTCCTCCTGCCCCCAAAACCCTAACAACATCAGCGTCTTTTCCAATGAGACAACTCTTCGCATGAGGTAGCCAAAGTACTGGAGTTTCAGCTTTAGAATCATTCCTTCCAAAGATATCCCAGGGCTGATCTCCTTCAGAAAGGACTGGTTGCATCTCCTTACAGTCCAAGGGACTCTCAAAAGTCTTCTCCAACAAGACAGTTCAAAAGCATCAACTCTTCAGCGCTCAGCCTTCTTCACAGTCCACATCTCACATCCACACATGACTACTGGAAAAATCATTGCCTTGACGAGACAGACTTTAGCTGGCAAAGTAATGTGTCTGGTTTTGGAAATGCTATCTAGGTTAGTCATAACTTTTCTTTCCAGGAGTAAGCTTCTTTTAATTTCATGGATACAATCACCATCTGCAGTGATTTTTGAGCTCTTATCAATAAAGTCTGACAATGTTTCCACTCTTTCTCATCTATTTCTCGTGAAGTGATGAGACCAGATGCCATGATTCTCGTTTTCTGAATGTTGAGCTTTAAACCACCTTTTTCACTCTTCACTTTCACGTTCATCAAGAGGCTTTTTAGTTCCTCTTCACTTTCTGCCATAAGGGTGGTGTCATCTGCATGTCTGAGGTTATTGATATTTCTCCTGTCAATCTTGACTCCAGCTTGAGTTTCTTCCAGTCTTGTGTTTCTCATGATGTAGTCTACATAATTTAAATAAGCAGGGTGATAATATACAGCTTTGACATATTTCTTTTCCTATTTGGAACCAGTCTGTTTTTGCATGTCCAGTTCTAACTGTTACTTCCTGACCTGCATACAGATTTCTCAAGAGGCAGGTTAGGTGGTCTGATATTCCCATCTCTTTCAGAATTTTCCACAGTTTATTGTGTTCCACACAGTCAAAGGCTTTGGCCTAGTCAATAAAGCAGAAATAGATATTCTTCTGGAACTCTCTTGTTTTTTCCACGATCCAGCGGATGTTGGAAGTTTAATCTATGCTTCCTCTGCCATTTCTAAAACTGGCTTCAACATCAAGAAATTCATGGTTGACGTATTGCTGAACCCTGTCTTGGAGAATTTTGAGCATTACTAGCATGTGAGATGAGTGCAGTTGTGCGATAGTTTCAGCATTCGTTGGCATTGCCTTTCTTTGTAATTGGAATGAAAACTGACATTTTCCAGTCCTGTGGCCAGTGCTGAGTTTTCCAAATTTGCTGGCATATTGTGTGCAGCACTTTCACAGCATCATCTTTCAGGATTTGAAATAGCTCAACTGGAATGCCATCACCTTCACTAGCTTTGTTCGTAGCTATGCTTTCTAAGGCCCACTTGACTTCACATTTCAGGATGTCTGGCTCTAGATGAGTGATCACACCATCATGATTATCTGAGTCATGAAGATCTTTTTTGGACTGTTCTGTGTATTCTTGCCACCTCTTCTTAATATCTTCTGCTTCTGTTAGGTTCATACCATTTCTGTCCTTTATCAAGCTCATCTTTGCATGAAATGTTCCCTTTGTATCTCTGATTTTCTTGAAGAGATCTCTAGTCTTTCCCATTCCATTCTTTCCCTTTCTTTCTTTGAACTGATTGCTGAAGAAGACTTTCTTATCTCTTCTTGCTATTCTTTGGAACTCTGCATTCAGATGCTTATATCTTTCCTTTTCTCCTGTGATTGTCACCTCTCTTTTTTTCAAAGCTATTTGTAAGGCTTCCCCAGACAGTCATTTTGCTTTTTTACATTTATTTTCCATGAGGATGATCTTAATCCCTGTCTTCTGTACAATATCACGAACCTCATTCCATAATTCATCGGGCACTCTATTTATCAGATCTAGGCCCTTAAATCTATTTCTCACTTCCATTGTGTAATCATAAGGGATTTGATTAGGTCATACCTGAGTGGTCTTGCGGTTTTCCCTAATTTATTCAGTTTAAATCTGAATTTGGCAATAAGGAGCTCATGATCTGAGCCACATTCAGCTTCTTGTCTTGTTTTTGTTGACTGTATACAACTTCTCCATCTTTGCCTGCAAAAACATAATCAGTGTAATTTCAGTGTTGACCATCTGTTGATGTCCATTTGTGGGCAAATTCTGTTTTTCTTCTAGGAAAATTAACAGAGTTTTTTCAAATGTTAAAAAGACAGTATTCACTATTGCATGAATGAAAAACTTCACATTTTCAAATTACAAATATGAAAAAATCCCATGTTTCATGTGACCATGTTTGGATATGTGACATAGACATTTTGGTATTTCCTGTCAAAGAATCTGCATCCTGATTTTCATAACTCTAACTAAAATATTCCATATTTTCTGCAGAATATTTTGTTCAATCTTTTCCTGTATGATGTACAGATAATTCTGTATTTTAATTTGGAAAAACTTTCTCCAGATTTGTATATGTGAATAACAGAGAATTTTATGTTTCATATCCTGAAATCTGCATCTAGAGTTTCATATGTAAAACTGAGAATTTCATTTTTTATGTAGGACACTCTCATTTCAGATGTCTATACTTAAAACAGATAATACTTTCATCAAGATGTGCCTTAATTACTATTTTTCTTTTGTCATTTCAGTATTGTCATTGGTATAACTAAGGTTATTCATATCTCCAACATAAATTTTGTTTCTAACTTGAGCTTCATCCAGATTTTTGTTTTTTTCATAGTGTTCTCTGCCCAAAAGTTAAATAAGCTGGACAACAATATATAGCTTTAACTTGTTCTTTCCCCAATTTTGAATCAATTCATTGCCCCGTGTCCAATTCTAACTGCTGCACTTTTACTAGTGTACACATTTCCTAGGAGACATATAAGGTATTTTTGTATTATCTCTAAGAATTTTACAAAATTATTTTTGTTCTTTTTTTTTTTTTTTTTTCCGGTTTCTGTGTTATTTGCAGTGTCCAAGTCACTAGCAGAGAAAGTTAAGCAGATGTTGTTGTATGCTATCTCCTTGATTATTCTAGGATACAAACATCAATTCATGAGTACCTCTTATGATTAAATAACTAACTACACATTCCTGTGTTTGTTGGTTTTGATATTTTATTTTTTGTTCATTGTTGCTGTTGCCGTTTGCTCTCTTTTTCAAGTAGTCAAGTACCAACTGGAAATTTCCTATGAACTTACCATCTTATTCTACATGAACTAAATTATGCCCATGGCAGTCTCTGACCTTTGATAGCCATTGAATGGAGTTACACTTCGAGATCCAAAATCAGACATCTGTATTCTGAGAAAATGTCAGGAACGTTCAAAAAATAGCTAAATATATTCAAGTGCTGACATTTTGAGCCCAATTATGCCATTATATTTTATGATGAAAATTCTTCATTTCTTCATGCTGATGACAATTCCTCATTAAGAGAACTTTCCAAGGGGGGAAGAAGAACTAATACAGTATGCTTGATTCCATGTTGGAAGTTAAAGTAGTATCAGTTATGTGTGTAGGTAAGCAACGTCCCATCAAACAGATTAATTCATGGCAACTAATGTTTCCTGTTTTACTGTCAAGGAATAAAGAATAATAGAGCTTTCCAGGAAAAACGGAGAAGTTCCAAGAAGGCAGAATTGTAGGCAGATGTGAAAGGCAACTCTCTCAATGAATGGAACACAAATAACACTTCTACATGGACAATAGTTCTTCCACAGAATCAGATAAATATATAGCAGAAGACCCTGATCACCAGAGTGTCCTATGTGGGTTCCAGACATACCTGGATAGAAAGGATTTAAGAAGGGAGAAGGAGAATAAGAGGAAGCAAGTCAAAACCTGTGCCTCATGTGGGAGATGGAGAAGCAGGGAAGAGATTTCCAGAATGATGCAAGCCTCTTCCCTAAAAGGTAAATTACTTTGGACTGAAAGGAAACAAGGTAAAACAGCTGATGAAATATAATTTGGATAGAGCGAGAGTCATACAGACAATGTGTGTCATGGCCCTCTATGGCCCAAACTGCAATAAAGCTCACTCAGTGTGCATGGAGGCCAGAAGCCGGGGGGCAAAAGTTAGGGAGCCACCCTGGGAGAGGACTGCTAGTGACTCTTAATTGTTAACACCTACTACTGCTGCTGCTGCTGCTGTGTCACTTCAGTCGTGTCCGACTCTGTGCAACCCCATATATGGTAGCCCACCAGGCTCTCCCATCCGTGGGATTCTCCAGGCAAGGACACTGGAATGGGTTGCCATTTCCTTCTCCAAGGCATGAAAGTGAGAAGTGAAAGTGAAGTCGCTCAGTCGTGTCTGACTCTTAGCGACCCCATGGACTGCTACCCACCAGGTTCCTCCACCCACGGGATATTCCAGGAAAGGGTACTGGAGTGGGGTGCCATTGCCTTCTCCCACAAGGCAATACAGAAAGACCAGCAGAAGTACTACTCATGCTCCTGAAAACACAGGCTAGAAATGGATCCCATTAAGGCCAAATCTCTTCTGCTGATGGCTCCTATTCATAATTGGCACCACCATGGTTCCAGCATTCCTAGCAGCTGTACCACCTCCCGTGCTCATTACAGCAGACCCCAGTGTGCCACAAGTGTCTCAGGACAGATTCCTTTGGTCATTCCTTTGGTGACCACATGTGATAAAATTAAACCTGAGGCCCAGGGACAGAGCCATTAAGGAAGAGGATTGGAAATTTTCCAACCAGTTGAGCATTCTGCAGATTAAATACACAGGATTAATGACACAGACCCTGTATCTATGGAACATATGAAAAGATGAGAAGAGGTCAAAAAAAAAAAAAAAAAAGTTTAGTCTCAGGCAGCTGTAAGAATGCACAGGAAGTACAGCAGTTTTGAAACTGAACTGTCCTTAGAGAGATCCAGAGCCAGTACTCTCCATCTTTGGAGAACTTCCCAAAGAGGTGTAGTTGTCCTGGCTCATGTTGAGGACTAGGACAATGACAGATGCGACACTAGGGAATATGTGTTATTCTTTTGATGCATTGAATTGTTGTGTTGTTTGTGGACCATTTTTCTCAGTTATATGCTTCTTTGTTACTACAAATTGATTTGGTCTTTGAAGATTATTTCAACCATATTTTTATTTTTTGTATAGCTATTTCTGCTTTTACTTTGGTTTCTTATTTTCTGTGCCTTTTGTCCCTGTTCCATCACTTCATTTTTTAACACAGGTATGCATTTCTACATTAATTCTGGTTTTCTGTTATTCTGTGGGGGCTATTCTGATCTTCTTGTCAGATTCTCTTTCTTTATTCTTCAGCTGACAGTCTGCTCTGGTGTTGTTTGTCTTAAGATTTACTTGATTGGTTCTCTTTATGAATCTGTTGTCTTCTCTGTAGTGTTTATTGCTTGTGGTGCCTTTTATTTATTTATTTGCCTTTTATCTATGTTACTTTTTTTAATCTCCTCAGTCTATTACTATGGTATTGTATTTCTCTGGGCATAAGTTGGGCCTGATCTTTTCGGGTGTCAGCACCTGAGAGGGTAACAGGCAGGAAGGCCAGGGTTCTCCAAACAGAGGAAATAGCCTACAAGTGTCAGACATTTTTATCTCTCTTAAGTGGCAGGACAAACTAGCAATAATTGGGTTCCCCCCCCCCCCCGCCCCCCCGCCCCCCGCCGCCTTCTCTATACAAAATTTAAAGGAGGTTTCTCTTAAAATATTGTGTTGCCATAATGACACCTGGTTTCATCTGAAGTTAACTATTCTCAAACCTTGAGATAAACAATGCCTTTTTCTTATGGAAATGTTTGTCTTAAACTATGTTATTGTACTGTGCTTTTACCCCAAACTCTATCATCAAGTCAGTTGCACTCAATGACTGAGAACCTACTTGACAAACTTATGTATTATTTTCCTAATCTATGTAAACAAAACTATTTGTATTGAAATCTGTCCTTCTCCAAGATTCAAGTTAATCACTTTATGGCCCAAGATGAATAGTCTGATACCAACAGTAACCCAAAATGCTTCTTATGGGTGAAAGGGCCTGGTATCACTCTGAGTTTTAAAACATTCCTTTCTTTCATTCACAGACTGCTAGTGACTATATAAAATCCAGCTGAAGACCAGCAGGGGGTATTCTTTCTACCCCCTTCTGATGCATATGTCAGAAGTATTCTCCATCTCTTTTATCCTTTAATAAAACTTTATTATACAAAGCTATGAGCAATCTAGCCTTGTGTCTGGCCTGGATTGAATTCCTCCCCTCTGGAGGCGAAGAATCCTGGCGTGTTTTCATTCTGCTACAACATTTCACACTGAGACCAGGATCATGGGACACAAGAGAATTTCTTTCTACCGTTAATATTAACTGGTGACAGTCTCCATGAAGGTCTCTTTCTTAATCTCAAAAGCATAGCACCCAACTGCCTACACAACCCAGGGCTGATGTCTCACACCACACAACAAGCAAGATAGGAAAACACAGCCAACCATCAGCAGATAGACTGCCTATTGTCTCACTAATCCCATAGACACCAGAAATGACACGAACAGATATGGTCCCACCATTAGAGAAGGAAGACTCAGATGCAGACTCAATAACATTGTTGTCAGTCTCTCCAACTTCAAAGCCCAAACTAGCCACTCAATCAAGTTTATTGACTTGGAGTGGAGACAAGGATCAATAACTAAAACACAGCAGTTTGTAAAGAAATAACTGTTAACATAGTAAGCAGGGAAATGTGAAGACAGAGAAACATGTTGTGCTCAAAGAAATGTGGTAAAAACTCAATACATAATGAAAGAAAAAATGGGCAGGCTTTCTGAAACTGACTTGTATGTTGTAATAAATTTGATAAAACACTCTAGAAATGGAATGGAGAAAAGACAAGAAACATTTCAGAAGGGCCTAGAAAAATGAATAAGTAACAACAATTAACAACACAAAAAATGACTTTGGTCTCCTGTATACTAATACACACTGTTGTACAGCAGACGCCAACACAACATTGGAAAGAAATTATCCTACAATTTAGAAATGAAGTTTAAAGTGAAACACAAGTGTTCAAAGGCACAAGTTACCTGCCGAAGTTAATTGATACTTATAGGACATTTCACTGAAACACAGCAGAATATACATTTTTCTAAAGAGAAAATAAAATACCTTCAGGATATATCACAATCTGGATCTCCAATCAAGCGTTGATAAATTTAAGATTGTGTCAATTGTATCAAAAAAAATTTTTTTAGACTACAATGATATGGTTTACATACCATATTTTCTGGCTAACGACTTGAAAAACACGGATCCATGTAGAATAATAAATACAACTCCACATAGCCATGAAATCACCCATAAATCTGAGAAAAAAGGAAAGAAAAAATCTTAGAAGCAAATGATATTAAGAACATGATTATCCAAAATTATGGAGCATACTAAAGCAGTAAAAGAGTGGAGTTAATAAATACTACACATCTCAAGTAATCAACATAACCTTAAATCTAAAGCATTTAGAGAAGGCAGAAAAAGCAGACAAAATTCCCCAAAGTGAATAGAAGAGGAAGAAATGATAAAAATCAGAGCAGAAATTAAAGAAAGGAAGTGATGAAAAAAAAAAAAAAAAAAGCCAAAATCAGTATCACTAAAAGGGGTGTCTTGTAGAGGAGAAACAAAATAGATAAATCAAGGTCCAGACATCACAAAAAAAAGGACAGTCAAATCAATCAAATTTGACATGACAAATGACAACATTATAACTGATACCACAGAAATAACAAAGAATCATAAGAGACTATCAAACAACTATAAATCAATAAATATTGGAATCTTATCCATGGACAAATGCTCATAAATTCAACTAAGTAGAAATAGAAAATATGAGCAGACCAATTATAAGCACTAACATTGAAATTGTGATGAAAAATTCCAGCTGACAAACTTAAAGCCAGATGGCTTCACATGGAAATTGTATGAACCAGTCAGAGAACTGCTAGCATATGCACTTCTGAAACACTTCCAAAATTCTCGATTGGAAAGAAAACCCAAAACTTATCCTACAGGGTCGCCATCACACTGAAACCAACACCAACAGAGATAACAAAAAGAAAAAAAGAAAAAAAAAATAGAGACCAATATCACATAGATGAACAGAGGCAAATATCCTTAGCAAAATATGAGCAAAAAAATCCACCAATACCAGAAAAGGATTGAACACTGTTATTAAGTGTTTCCTGATATGGAAACATTCTTCAGTGGCTGCACATCAATGTATAGTGAAGGATTAAAACCATATGATCACCTCAGTAGTTGGTGAAAAAATTTTGATATAATTCAACAAGTGTTTTTGATAGAAACTCTCCAAAAACTGAACATAGCAAAATCTACCTCAACTTATCAAAGGAATATAGATCAAAACTACAACAACATACCACCTCTTACCATTCCAAATGACCATCATTAAAAAAAAAAAAATCTACAGCAGGGAACTGCCCTGTTAGTTCAGTGGCAAAGACACCATGATCCCTATGCAGGAGTCCTGGGTTTGACCCCTGGTGATGGAATTAGATTCCACAAACAGCGATTGAGGTTTGCAGCCACCAAATAAAGAAGTAAATATATATGTGTGCATATTAATGCATTTAAGTGGAATCCAGAAAACAGGTGCTAAATAACCCATTTCAAGTGTAGCAAGGGATAGACTCATAGAAAACAGACTTGTGGACACAGTGCCAGAAGGACATATGTAACATACCAAGTATGTAGTAGATAGCTGTTGGTGTGGAGTGCTGTAATGGAGTTGGTTTTGGAGTAGGAGGGGAGGCCAAAGAGGGAGATGGCAGGACTGCTCAGAGGGAGGTTCAGCTATATTACTAATAACTGATTTATTTTGCTGGGCAGCAGACACTAATGTAACATTGTAAATTAAGCAAATCAGTACTTGGCTAACTGGTGCTAGAGACAAGTAAAGCATCACAGTGCATGCCAAGTAAAACGTGTACCCAGGATGGCTTTAGAACATACAGACAAAGCAAAAGCAAAGAAAAAAAAAAAAAAAGAAAGACCAAATTAACTGCAGAGCTATTTTAGTCAGAATAAATTCAGACTCTACACTTGTGCCCTTCACTTCACTAATTTGTCATTGTTTCTAAAAATAAAGAATGGCTTTCTAAAAGTAAAGTAAACATATATGGTTATATGTTTTCATAAACTGATGTCACCATTTTATTAAACCATGAATCCCCTCAAGTTTTAATAAGTAATAGCTAACCTTTGACTTCAGGTACTACGCTAAGTAGGAATAAGTAAACATAGGTTAACACTGAGGTGCTGCACAAGAATCCCTTATATTGCAATTCTAGAATGTGTTCCACTGACTGGGAAAAATGCATAGTCCAAAACTGGAAAATTTTGTTTGCTTCATCATGCCTTTCATTCTAAGAAGGATTTAATCATGAGGAGCAACTTCTCAAGTATTGCTGAAAGACTGCTGTGAAGAAGGATAGGAGGATCCAGGTTTTACAGAAGTTTTGGTACAATGATTAGGTATGGAAAATGTCCAAATTTTATGGTTAATGAAAGAAAAACTGGACATCAAAAGTGAATGGATTCAGATATTTTCTACCTATTGGAAGATGCAAGAATCTTGGCTCCTTGAAATAATTCCTTTGATTAGCACCTTAACTAGGGCTAGTATCTATTCTTTCTGTCTCAAGTCAGTTCTTCAGGCAACACTAGTGGCAGCTGCAGCAACTAAGGACTTGATAGTAGGCAACCTGATTTCATCAAGAGTTCCACATTTATGGATATATGCAATGGCTTATGACTTGATGACTGCAGCATCCTTTGTTTAATGATAAGGCTCGCAAATTTCTTGGTTCACAGTGTGCTCTATTCTCTACAACCTCAGAAAAACTTACTATCTCTAGAAAGATTCTTACACTCTCAAATAAGTTGACTGTGGGCTTCTACCTCAACAGGACATCAGTTCAGTTCAGTTCATTTCAGTCGCTCAGTCGTGTCCGACTCTTTGTGACCCCATGAACTGCAGCACGCCAGGCCTCCCTATCCTTCACCAACTCCCGGAGTTCACTCAGACTCACGTCCATTGAGTCAGTGATGCCATCCATCCATCTCATCCTCTGTCGTCCCCTTCTACTTCCCTCAATCCCTCCCAGTATCAGAGTCAGAGGACATAAAGTAATGTGAAAATACCTAATATAGGTTTACTAAAATCCCAAAGATACAGGAGACTGACGGCAAACTATAAATCAGAAGAAAATGACCCGAAACACTTCAAGACCACGGAAGGGTAAATATAAATGTATATATGTATATTTACAATTCTGTACCTAAGTGATTTGTTCAAATAGGCATATATATATATATATATATATATATATATATATATATATAGTGTATATATTTGTCTCTACTCAGATGTATACACACACACATATATTTCCAATTGTACTGAAGTTTTCTCTGGAATATTCTCAAAAATATGCTTTACATTAAGGCATAACACAATTCTTAGTATTTTAAATCGTACCAAGTATGTTCTCTGAAAAACAAGATGTGAAGCTTACATTTAAAAATGGGATATGTGTTTGCAAATACGTCAATGTGTGAAAAATCAAACAAGACATTCCTAAAGAACCAATATGTCAAAGGTTAAGTCATAAGGGAAATTATATAATTCTCTGAGGTGAATGTAAATGAAAGCACTTTTAGCAAATCATCAGATCCTACAAAAGTACATGCCTTGTTATACACCTCCTGCAAAATATATACTGCAACTTCTAGACAGCAAAATTATATACCTAAACTTTTGACATA
This sequence comes from Budorcas taxicolor, assembly GCF_023091745.1. NCBI lineage: Eukaryota > Metazoa > Chordata > Mammalia > Artiodactyla > Bovidae > Budorcas > Budorcas taxicolor. The sequence continues at coordinate 6,050,448 of NC_068936.1, read as the reverse complement.
TACATACGCATGTATACGTGTAGCTATATATAAGCTATTGGTTGCCCGGGTAGTACTAGTAATAAGGAACCTGCCTTCTAATGCAGAGATCATAGACATGCAGATTTGATTCATGGTTTGGGAAGATCTTCTGGAACTAAGGATGGCAACCCATTCCAATTTTTTCATCTTGAGAATCCTATGGATTGAGAATACAAGATGCTGACAGTCTGTGTGATACAGAGTGTCAGACAGGAGTGTAGTGGTTTAACATATTATACATCACTTGAATGGGATATATATATATATATACACTGTATATTCTATAGTGAAAATACCTAATACAGGTTTACCACAAATCCCAAAGATACAGAAGAAGGACGGCAAACTATAAATCTGAAGAAAATGACCCGAAGCACTTCAAGATCAAGGAAGGGTAAATATAAATGTATATATGTATATGTACATATATGTATATATATGCATATGCTGTATACTGCCACCCTGTTTATTTTACTTGTATGCAGAGTACATTATGAGAAAATCTGGGCGGGGGAAGAAGCACAAGCTGGAGTCCAGATTGCCAGTTTTCCAAATTTGCTGACATATTGAGTGCAGCACTTTCACAGCATCATCTTTCAGTATTTGAGATAGTTCAATGGGATTCTATCACCTCCACTAGCTTTGTTTGAAGTGATGCTTTGTAAGGCTCACTTGAGTTCACATTCCAGAATGTTTGTCTCTCGGTGAACGATCACACCATCCTGATTATCTGGGTTTTGAAATACTTTTTGTACAATTCTCCAGTGTATTCTTGCCACCTCTTCAGAATATCTTCTGCTTCTGTTTGATCCATGCCATTTCTGCTCTTTATCGAACCCATTTATGCATCAAATATTCCCTTTGTATCTCTAATGTTCTTGAAGAGAACTCTAGTCTCTCCTATTCTGTTGTTTTCTTCTATTTCTTTGAATTGATCCCTGAGGAAGTCTTTCTTATCTCTGTTTGCTATTCCTTTGGATCTCTGCATTCAGATACATATAACTTTTCATTTCTTCTTTTTTCTTTACTTCTCTTTTTTTTTCACTGCTATTTGTAAGGCCTCCTCAGATCACCATTTTGTTTGTTTGCATTTCATTTCTACGGGGATGGTCTTAGTCCCTGTCTCCTATAAAATGTCACGGGCTTCCATCCATTGTTCATCAGGCAGTTTGTCTATCAGATCAAGTCTCTTATCTATATTTCACTGTACAATGATAAGGAATTTGACTTAGGTCATACCTGAATGGTCTAGTTGTTTTCCCTTGCTTCAACTTAAGTCTGAATTTGGCAAAAAAGGAGTTCATGATCTGAGCTGCAGTCAGCTCCCGGTCGTATCTTTGCTGACTGTATAGAGTTTCTCCATCTTTAGCTGCAAAGATAGAATTAATCTGATTTCTGTCTTGACCATCTAGTGATGTCCATGTCTCGAGTCTTCTTTTGTGTTTTTGGAAGAGGGTGTTAGCTATAACAGTGCATTCTCTTACAGTACTCTATTAGCCTTTGCCCTGCTTCATTCAGTACACCAAGGCCAAATTTTCCTGTTTCTCCAAGTGTTTCTTGACTTCCTACTTTTGCATTCCAGTCCCCTATAATGAAAAAAATAACTTTTTTGAATATTAGTTCTAAAAGGTCTTGTGGGTCTTCACAGAACTGTTCAACTTCAGCTTCTTCAAAATTTCTGGTTGGGGCAAAGGCTTGGATTACCATTATATTGAATGGCTTGCCTTGGAAATGAACAGAAATCATTCTTTCATTTTTGAGATTGCATCCAAGTACTGCATTTAAAACTCTTTTGTTGACCATGATGGCTACTCCATTTCTTCTAAGGGCTTCCTGCCCACAGTAGTAGATGTAATGGTTGTGTGAGTTAAATTCACCTTTCCAGTCCATTTTAGTTTTCTGCTACTGAGAATGTTGATCGTCACTTTTACCATCTCCTATTTGACCACTTCCAATATGCCTTGATTCATGGACCTGACATTCCAGGTTCCTCTGTACTATTGCTCTGTACAGCATTGGACCATGGCTCTATCACCAGTCACATCCGCAATTGTGTAATGTTTTTTTTTTCTTCAGCCTCCCCCCACCCTGCCCCCCGCCTGCATTTTCATACTGTTCATGGGATTTTCAAGGCAAGAATACTGAAGTGGTTTATCATTCCCTTCTCCATGGACACATTCTGTCAGACCTCTCCACAATGACCCACCCATCCTCCGTGGCACCACATGGCATGGCTTAATTTCTTTGAGTTAAATAAGGTTGCCGGCTGTGTGACAAGATTGGCTAGTTTTCTGAGGTTATGGTTTCAATGTGACTGCAATCTAATGCCCTCATAAGTGAAATCAGATGCTAAGGATTGTATTCCTTAAGTTACAACATTGGTAACAATTTTTGGAAAGTAAAAGTTAAGAACTAAGAATAAAAATTAGACTCATTTACACAGTGTAAAAAAAGAAAACGGAGGCCAAATTCATTCTTATATATATAAAAGAAGTGTTTAAAAATAGATGTATGTATTTTTATTTGAAAGGTAATAATAGTTAATAGAAATAAAAGTTTAGGGTGTTAAGAAGGACTAACATTGTTAAAAGGTAAAGAAATCGTATAGAAATAGATCTCACAATTAAAAGAAAAAAAAAAAGTTTGCTTTTTGGTGTCAATAAAGTGTTAGATAGTCCCTAGTTGGAGTTTGTACTTGTTGTCAAATTCTACTATTGTCCCTCAGTTGAACAGTCTCGGCATTAATTGAAGACTTTGTCTGTTGAACCTGTGACTACTGGGTTGGTTTATGATTCTTAGTTTATATTTCCTTCTTTTACTTGAAAGCCTCTCCATATCTGGTTATCAACATGAAATGAGGGTGTGGTAGCCTCTTATTCGACCTTACTTGTTCAGTGTTTTGGAGGTGAAGTGGGACACTGAAAACAAATACCTCTGGGATATGTGGGGATGATTGATGTGGATTGATCACTTTGGTCTTGCCACCTACAAACGTGACATGTCTTTCCTGGGTCCACCTTGCTCAGCCTCCCGGTTGATACATGAGGGCACTGTCCGTTTGGCCTGGTGTTTCATGCACTTCCCAGCCAGTCAGGCACTAAGGGGCTTGGCAAGGGCACTGATCATGATTGGCTCTTTGTTTTGCGCTCTTCACAAGTCCAAAATCTCAGGTGGCTGGTTGGAGGACAAGGTAAAGTCCTAGGTAGGCCATGCTTCTTATATCGCTCTCTGGTCTCAACCACACAGTTTGCTGCCTGTGCCAGAGCACACAGTCTCAGGTGTGCCGTATGTCTCCTCACAGTAGCTGACCCCAGGCTGTCATGAGCCTGGCCTATGTGAGCTGTCCATGAATCAAGGTATTCATCATTAGCAAATGTCAACCAGCTTAGAGCTTGGTAGGGGATGTCCCTGGGACCAAGATACATGTAATCTATTTCCTTCTGCCTCTGGCATTCTTACACTTTCCTCTTTACCTCTGTGTACAAAAGGGTCTTAAATGGAAGCTGGCTTGGTCTCCTTTGGTATTTTCTAGTGCACATTCTTCTGTTCTGTGAGTGTCCCATGGTTCATTATGTGGCCTTAGAGCCTTCTTGTAGGAAAGGTCCTTTCTAAAATGGCTGTCTCTAGTGTTCCCATGGGTTATGTTTCTTTGTCATCTTAGCTCCATCAGATTGTCCTCAGGGTACTAAATCCTGGTTCTAACCATGGTGTGTTTGATACATCACAGGCCTCCCTCCCAGGCCTCATGTATGACACTGAACAGAAGCATCTGAGCCACTGCTTGTCTAGTAATTGCATTTATTGGCATAATCTATGTTTTTGTTCTTTCAGCCTCATTTCCGCCCCCCCCCCCCCCCCCCCGCCCCCCCACTGACACCTATGAGAGAGGGTTTCCTATCTTCTGTTATTTTCCTCCTTTATGACTCCCTCTCCAACCGGGGTCTCATTCAAAAAAACAAAACAAAACAACAACAACAAAAAACTTTCCTTCCCTTATGTCTCTTATTTGTTCCTACCTCCTTTTTAAAAGGTGGATTTTCCTTACTCGGTTTCTAGGGCCCATCAACATCATTCATATTTATTTCTGGAAGGTGTTCCATGTGCAATCGATCATTTGATGGGTTTCTGTTGGAGAAAGTTGACTGTGCCTCCTATTCCACTAGCATTATGAGACTCCACCATGATCCCAGAACTTCCATTTTGTTAATGGAAATCTTGTTGTTTTTCAGTCACAAAGTCATGTCTGTCTCTGTGACCCCTTGGAGTGCAGTACACAAGGCCTCTCTGTCCCTCTCCATTACCCAGGGTCTACCTGAAATCATATCCATTGAATGGGTAAATCTATACAACCTTCTCCTTCTTTCTCACCCATTCCTCCTCCTGATTCCATTGTTTCCTAAGAATCATGGCCTTTTCTAGTGAGTCAGTTCTTTGCTCAGGTGGTCAAAGCTTTGGGGACTCATCTTCAGCATTAGTGATTCTGATGCTTCTTCAGAGTTGATTTCCATTATGTTTGACTGGCTTGTTCTCCTTGCAATCCAATGGACACTAACAAGCCATCCCATCTGTTCTCCCATCTGTACATGTCTACAGGAAAGATCATAGATGAGATTCCTCATCCTTGCCTCCTTTGGTCAAGTCATGACTTCACTTTTTAACATGCTTTCTAAATTTGTGAGAGCTTTTCTTCCAGGAAGCAATTGTCTTCTAATTTTATAGCTACCATCACCATCTGCAGTGAATTTAGAGCCAAAAAAGGTAATCTGTTACTGCTTCTGTCTTTTCCACTTCCGTTTCCTATGAAACTGTGGGACCAGATGGCATGACCTTACTTTGTGTAATACTGAGAAGGAAATGATAAACCACTCCAGTGTTCTTGCCTGGAGAATCCCAGCAACTAGGGAGCCTGGTGGGGTGCCGTCTTTGGGGTCTCACAGAATCGAACATGACTGAAGCGACTTAGTAGCAGCAGTATCAGAGAATTCAAATGTAGCTGTTTACCCTATGTTTTTCTATGAACATTGAGAATCACTCTATTCTTGTACCTTTTTTTTTCCCTCACTGTTTTGGATGAGAAGTTATTTTCTGAGAGTATTCTAAGATGATAGTTACTCATTATATATTATACTACTCATTTTAAATTTCCTGCTAGAGCATCAGTGCCATACTTCTGTGACAACTGTGTAAAATGTTGCAAAATACACACCCTATATTTTTCCACTAACATAATATATTGAGCCTGTTCATATTATCTAGTTAAATTTCTCTAATGTGGCTACTACAAAAATACAAAGGTGGGCACGGAACAGGATAAATGGTATTGACGGGACAGGAAGGTGAACCCCTGTGGCATGAAGAGACAGAAACTTTCATCATCAATGATTTCTACTGAAATATTTTTTACCAAAAGTTGAAAGTGATGAAAGAAAACTTTACATACTGGATTATGGAGAAGTGATTTTGATGTACACATCTTATAATTTCAATGTTCAGTTGGTCAGAAGATCCTTTCTATAATCTATGCACAGTGCACTGGGCATCTGTTTTACCCATTTAGCGGGTAGCTGTTATCCCAAATTCAGCTCGTTGACCATTGTGCTTGTGATTCTGATATGTTCCTATGTTACTACAGACTTGAATGTTTAAAATGGTAACCATCGTGGGAAGAGCAACAACTTTCTTTGAACAATATCTCTAAGTAAATGAGAGTTGCAATTTTATGGCCTCAAGATGTCCTCATATGCATGAACCCCAACTCTTATTACAGAAAGAATAGTGGAAGATGAGCTAAATTTAAGGAGAGTCTTTCAGGAACAGGATCTTCAGTATTCATCCAGTAATTTATTAAGAAATGTTGGGCTTTGGAAACAGTTCATTTAATATCTTGTGAGCAAATAAAGTCTCTGGCCACCTAAACAAAGTTGCCTAAAATTTTATTTTGACATATCCACATATATACACATGTGTGAATATGTGTGTATGTAAAACAAGTACAATGGCTTTTAATTTCTGTTATATATAACAGCATGGAAAAAATTAAAACCCAAATGGAGAATGATTCAAAAGTCTACTCAGTTATTGAATATATGTAAGTGGAAATACTTTAAAATATGTTTTATTGGCTGCATCTAATATATGAGGACCCTTTTATATCACTTCCCTCTCTCCTTTTAATAAATATCTACTAATTTTCAAGTTCCTCCAGGTTAAATTAAAAAAAGATTATATATATATATAAAATATATATAGTATATTTATATATTTATATAAATATATTATTTATATATTTATATATATATTATATTTATATATATAATATGCATAAAGGTTTATGTATATATAAAATCAACAGATATGTTTCCATAACAGAAAGTGTTGATACCAAGTTAGATCTCAGAATTATTTCCAACACCATGCTCCATCTCAACAGGAAATAGTCAAAATTGTTGCTGATTCAAACACTTTAAGAGCTGAGAAGCCTGTAGACCTCCTCGTGTTCCAAGAGTAATTTTGATCAAGAAGCTAGAAAAAACTGAAACAAAGGAAAATAATTAAGCGATAGAGAATAGTAACGATTTAGCCATCAAGCAAAGTCAAAGGTCTTTATTTCCTCCTCAAGGACCATTAACAACATTCTAAGTAATATACTGTGAACAGTTTTGGAGATGCTAAAGCCCAACCAGGCTGAAAGGCATGTACATAGACCACAGAGTAGTTAGAAACAGACCGCCGATGATATGAACCCAATATCCTCAGTAACAGGCCGTTAGTAGAATACCCCAAAACCATGGTGTGTGATCAGTCATTAAAATCCTTCCCCTGAAAGTATTTGAGGATTTGGCTCTTTGAAGCACCTAAGAGTCCTAGAACACCTTGCTTGCTCCTATAATAAACACATGCTTTCACTAAAATCCACAGTGAGTTCATTGATTTTACTGCATAGTAGCGAGTAGGTCCAAGTTTGCATGGTTAACAGTAATAGATATTAAGAATGTGTGTATAGAAGGGTGATAAATCACTTTAATTTCAGATATCAAGTAGATTTATTTATGTGATTTTTCTGTGTAAAAATTCTTTAGCAATGAGGTTTTGCAGGTTTCATGGCTTTGGTTACTATTTCCATAAGCAGTCTGTATTTTATGTTGATGGTGAAGTAAACCCTGGTTGAACATTACCCTTCAATTGATAGGACATCAGCGACTTTGTGATGTCACAGTTACCCTACAATTGCTAGAAGACCAGTGACTTAGTAATGTCATAGCTTTTTGATTTGAGAACCATTGGGATGGTCAAGAGAATATCTCTCTGTAGGCCAGCCAAGGAGCATTTGAAGTTGCAGTTTATAAAATCAGACAAATGTAACATGTCTGAAGAAAGATTTCTCTGAGATGGCACATATTTCTTCCAAAATTCAATGTGGGCCTCCTAAGGATGAATCAACTGGCTCAGAAACCTCCATTAGATCTTCTCTGTATGATTATACACTTAGTGGGGACTCTGTTTTGACATCTATGATTGAAGAATATGCTTTTCAGGCTTTGTCTGAGGTTTTGTGATCAAAGACCATGCTATACATTTTGTCTCTGAAACAGATGAGCTGAATGATTTTTTTTTTCATATGCATTTCCACAAAATCTTTGGAATATACTTGCAAATTATCAGTTTGAATCTATTTGGTAGGATTAGAATGACATATGTATAGTGATCAATGAAGAACTTTTTAAGAAAGAGGTCTTGGAAAGGAATAAGCCTTTCAGAATATTTGAAACCAATACAAAATTTTCAAAGATCTGCTTCACTACCTGACTTTTTTTTTTTTTTTGTCTTTATTTTGAATTTGCTCATTTATTTATACAACAAACATTTACTTTATTTCACTTTACAATACTGTATTGGTTTTGCCATACATTGACATGAATCCACCACGGGTGTATACAAGCTCTCAATCCTGAATCCCCCTCCCACTTCCCACCCCATATCATCTCTCTGGATCATCCACATGCACCAGCCCCAAGCATCCTGTATCTTGTATCGAACATAGGTTGGCACTTCGTTTCTTACATGATAGTATACATGTTTCAATGCCATTCTCCCAAATCATCCTGCCCTCTCCCTCTCCCTCAGAGTCCAAAAGTCCATTCTATGACTTTCTGGAAGAAGAAAATATCCTTCTTTTGAACAAGGTATTCCAAAATATTCACTTATTGGCAATATGTAAGATTAAATCATGTTACATGTGAAGCATTTTCACATATGTAGCTAAAACTGAATTTGAAATGGAGAGAAATTTTTGAAAAAGTTTTATTTTTTGAAGTTGTATTTTAAATAATTGGATGTTTAAAAAGCTTTCCTAGCAACATGAAACCAGATACAAATCCTGAAGCTACTTTAAAGTGGGACTTACTGTATATATACAACATATTTTTAGTTGAGGAGCATAACTGTTTCTAATACTTACATGTTAAAATTACTAATGGATGCGTTTTGTTTGAGGCCATTTAATTGGTCTCATTAAAGGAATACATTTCTATACCTTAGCTTTGTCAGTTTTACCTTGGTTTATAAAGAAACTAAATAATGTTTTCCTTATATTTTCGTTACAGACCTATTAAGAATCAAAATTCAAAAGAAGCCACTCCCAAAGAAAGCAAAGAGTTGTGATTAACTATGTATCTCCAAATCTTCATTAGTTCGAGATAACAAGAGGTATGGTAAAGCCCGTGTCAACAAAGATGATCATAATTGATTTTCTTCCAGAAACGAGAGGAGAGAGTGCCTTTTCAGCCTACACAATTTTACATGTGCCTTTCATACAAAAGCCTCATCAGTTCAGTTCAATTCAGTCACTCAGGTGTGTCCGATTCTTTGTGACCCCCATGAATCGCAGCATGCCAGGCCTCCCTGTCCATCACCAACTCCAGGAGTCACTCAGACTCACGTCCATCAAGTCAGTGATGCCATCCAGCCATCTCATCCTTGGTTGTTCCCTTCTGCTCTTGCCCCCAATCCCTCCCAGAATCAAAGTCTTTTCCAATGAGTCAACTCTTCACATGAGGTGGCCAAAGTACTGGAGTTTCAGCTTTAGCATCATTCCTTCAAAAGAAATCCCTGGGCTGATCTTCAGAATGGACTGGTCCAACACCACAGTTCAAAAACATCAATTCTTCGGCACTCTGCCTTCTTCACAGTCCAACAATCACATCCATACATGACTACTGGAAAAACCATAGCCTTGACTAGACAGACTTTAGTCGGCAAAGTAATGTCTCTGCTTTTGAATATGCTATCTAGGTTGGTCATAACTTTTCTTCCAAGGAGTAAGCATCTCTTAATTTCATGGCTGCAGTCACCATCTGCTGTGATTTTGGAGCGGAAAAAAATAAAGTCTCACGCTTTTTAAACTGTTTCTCCATCTATTTCCCATGGAATGATGGGACGGGGTGCTATGATCTTCATTTTCTGAATATTGAGCTTTAACCCAACTTTTTCACTCTCCTCTTTCACTTTCATCAAGAAGCTTTTTAGTTCCTCTTCACTTTCTGCCATAAGGGTGGTGTCATCTGCATATCTGAGGTTATTGATATTTCTCCCAGCAATCTTGATTCCAGCTTTTGTTTCTTCCAGCCCAGCGTTTCTCATGATGTACTCTGCATATAAGTTAAATTAGTAGGGTGACAATATACAGCCTTGATGTACTCCTTTTCCTGTTTGAAACCAGTCTGTTGTTCGAAGTCCAGTTCTAACTGTTGCTTCCTTACCTGCATACAAATTTCTCAAGAGGCAGGTCAGGTGGTCTGGTATTCCCATCTCTCTCAGAATTCTCCACAGTTTCTTGTGATCCACACAGAATAGTCTTACATGCAAATTTTTCTAAGATCCAGTGCAATGCAGAACACAGTTATATATTTTAAAACATTCTGATTTAAATGGTCACTAGAGTGAAATCATTCATCTACAAAATAACTTCCAACCTTAAGCCTAAAAACAAATATAAGAGAACTCTGTGAATTTCATAGGTATCCTTCTGTGAGACCTTGGGCTTTATTTTCCTATCATAATTGTGTTTTGAGCATATAAAACTGAGGCTGTACTTGTATGTGTGCGTGCATCACTTTAACAATGCGATTGTGAGCGTATGTCTAGGTTCTCCTTTGGACCCTTTTGTTAGAAATTTTTGCTGAAGAATTGGCTAATTCAAAAATATAAAGAGGCACAAATTAAAATGCCCATTCAAATGTCTGCTTTAGTTTTTCAAAGTGCAAGACAACTGGGTGAGATTAAGAGGTTGAAGGCATTTCAATACTAACCAAGCTACTCCACTCTAACATTGTTACAAACTATGGAACTCTACCAATTACCTAGCAACAATTGAATGGGACCTTAGATGTCTATTATGTCTGGCAATAACAAAACACCCACCCACTGATATGGCAGTACCAGAGAAGGCTAAGTAGATGCCTGGAGTTTCAACCAGGTCTTCCTTAATAGGATATTACCTTCCTATGGAAGGCTGCACACTCACCAATAACAAAGAACACTCTTAGGAATCAAAGAACCTAAGAAAGGAATCTGTAATTCTGTTCCCACATAGTAGACCTTGTTTTCCCCTTTCTCAAGAATATCAGACAGACAGTTAAAATAGAAGGAAGTTATAACATGGCCTACATGCTTCTTACATAATACCTTAAAGGTCCAAGTCCCACCACACTGCTAAGATGATGACAATACACGACTTCTGGTTTCAACTCTGTGTGGCAGTCATCATATAAGAATTTTAAGAATATTTGAGATCATTCATAGTGCATCTATAAAGCCAAAAGTCTTGAGATCTGGTTGAAAGAGGAAATCTGTCTACTCCATGCCCTCAGTTTTATGGGACTTTCACACACATTCACACATTTCCACAATCCTCATCCTTTATCTGAAGTAAAAAGCTGACATTAAAAGAAGAGGAGTGGCCTATTCACAAAGAAGGCAAGCGGAAAAATCAAAATGGATCCAGTCACCTACATTCTTCCATGCTCAGTAATGGAACCCCTGTTAAGCATTCCTATGGGCAACTAGGAGAAACAACTCAAAGATGCTTCTCCCAGGATTAGAGAGGTTAATTGAGAAGCTATAAGTTTGTTTAACTCTCACCTCATCCTTAAGATCACATACTATGCCTGTTAACACATCAGAAGATGGGCAGCTCTACCAAATATTTACAGACAATGCCTGCTTCTGCCTAAGGCTAAGATTGTAGATCCAAGGGACAGGTAGGATAAGGTTTCCATCTCAGGATATCATATGACACCGCAGGTGTTCTCCTTCTCTGGGAAGACTTAAAAATACATTGTGGGAATTACAATATGAGGGAGGAAAACAAGGAAACTGACAACAGCTGTGTTCTTTCTAATTGTCTTGATTCTCATTTATCATTTCAATTTGAGTGGCAGACTTAACATGTAATCTGAATCATCTCCCAAGCATGCCAGTTCTAATTTTTTGATCTTGTTCAGTCACTCAGACTTGTCAGACTCTTGCGACTCCATGTATGTCAGGAACCCTGGGCTCACCTGCCCTTCAAATATACGAGAGTTTAATTCAAACTCAAGACCTTTGTGTCAGTGATGCTTTACAGCCATCTTGCCCTCTGTCGTTCCCTTCTTCTGCACACAATCTTTCCCAGAATCTGTTTCCTCCAAGGGATTTTGCTTTTGGCTTCAGGAGGCCAATATATTGGCTCTTCATGTGCAGCATCAGTCCTTCTGATTGAATCATTTCAGTCAGAAATGATTCCCTTCACGGTTTACAAGTTTGAACCCCATTCTCACCACAGAGCTTTCACACATCTTCTCTAGCCATACTGTTGAAAAGCACCCATATTTTGGCAGTCAGTTCTTGTGTTCCTGCACACTCCTCCATACGTTACTCCTTAAAATCAACTTTGACTATTCATGTCTTGTTCCATAATCTGTCAGCTTTGTAGTATGGTTTCTAGATTGATCATAGCTTTTCATCCAAGGGGGAAGTGCCGTTTATTTTCATGGCTGCAGTCACATCACAGTCATACAGGAGCTCAAGAAAGTGAAACCTATCACTAATTCAACTGTATCCCTTCGAAATATCTGAAAATGATGGGACAACATTCCATGAGCTTATTTTTTGTGTTTATTTGTTTTTGTATTGAGTTTCAATCCAGCTTTTTCAATCTCCCCTTTCACCTTCTTCAGAAGGCTCTTTAGTTCCTAGTGTTTTTTAGCCATTTGTGTGTTGTCATCTTATACCTAAGGTTATTCTTACTTCTCACAGTAATTTTGTTCCAGCTTCAGATTCTTTCAGCAAGTTACTTTCCATGAAGTACTCTGCATAGAAGTCAAATAAGCTGGATGACCATATATCACCTTGATGTATTTCCTTCCCTATTTTGTACCAGTTCATTATTCCTTTTCCAATTCCAACTGCCATGTCTTGATCTGCCTGCATGCTTCCCTGGAAACAGGTATGGTGGTTTGGTATTCTTATCTCTTTAAGGTTTTTCCACAATTTGTCATTACCCTCATAGTCAAAGGGCTTCCCTGGTGGCTCAGATGATAAAGCATCTGCCTGCAATGGCACAGACCAGTTTGGTACCGGGTCTGGAAGATTCCCAGGAGAATGAAATGGTAGGCTACAGTCCATGGGGTCACAAAGAGTCAGACAGGACTGAATTGACATCATTTTCACACACAGTCTAAGCCAGTAAAAGAGAAAGTTAAGTAGATGTAGATGACTTTATGAAACCCCCTTGCTTTCTCTATTATCCTAACTCCAATTGAGGTTCACCTATTAAGATTAAATGAGTGCAACTAATTATACCTGCCTGTTCTTTTTAATTTTTTGGTATTTTTTTCCTCAGTTTCCCTTTTTCAAGTTATCATCTACATACTGTTACATTCCTGGGCACTTTCCATCTTCTTATAAAAGAATTTAATTATGCCCATGCCAGTCTCTGACCTTTGACACCCTCTTAAAACAGTTAAGTTTCCAGGACAGAAATAAGGAATCTGTGCTCTGGGAAAATGTCAGGACAGTTTGATAAATAGCTAGATATTTTCAGGAACTGATTTTGAGCCCAATTCCTATATCATCTCTTATCTGTAAAAGAACTATGTTTCCTCAAGCTGATGACAATTCCTTATTTGCATGTTCAAGTCAGTGATGTAGCAATTATGTGAATACGTATGCAACCTCCCATCAAACACATTAATTCATGTCAAGTAAAGTTTGTCGTTTCAATGGTATGTCTGAAGAAATTACCTAGTTTGCCTAGAAAGAAAATCAGAACTTGCTATTTGGCAGATAATAAAAGAGCATGTTGACTGCAACTCTCTCCATGGAGGCATCACAAATAATCCTATAAGCAACATTCCTCCAGAGCATAAGATGAATATTAGCAGAAGATCTTGCTCAACAGAGAAGACTATATGAAAAGTAGACATAACTGGGAAGAATGGAGGGAAGATGAGAGAAGGAGGACGACAGGAAGAGAACCAAGCCTGTGACCTGGGGTGGGAGATGGAGAAGCAGGGAATCGACTGAGGATTCATGTAAGTCACCTCACTAAACTTAAATTACTTTTGACTGAAAGGAAGCAAGGTGAAAAAGCTGAGAACATATAGTTTGTCTAGAGTGAAAATCAAACAGAGAATATGTGGTGTGGTCTTGCATCCCCCAAACTGCAATGCAGGTGAATTAGTGTGCAAAGGGGCTGGAAGATGAAACATGGGTTTAGAAAGCCAACCTGGGAAGGAACTACTTTTGACTCTGTGGAGATGGAATGATGGAACTGTGACGACCAAGTGTGTAGAAAGGAAAGCCTTTTGAAAAATCCCAAACTGACAAAGAAGCTGGAACTTAGGGCTCAGTCACACAGTGAGGAGGTGACAGTATTGAATTTTCCCTTCTTGCCACATACTAAGACCCACTATCAAGCAATAGAAAAAGACTAGCCAGAACTACCACTCATGCTTCTGCCACCACACGCTAGAAGATGATCCCATTGGCTATAACTTTTCTGCCCATGATTGCTGGCTCCTCAACAAACCTGACACCATCAGTGTTCCAAAATTCCAAGCACGTGTAAAATGCGACATCTTTTTCAAAGATCTGCTTCACTAGCTGACCGTCTGGCAGGAGAAAACACTATCTCTGTTTTGAGCAAGGCATTCCATAAATTTCAATTATTATAGGAAATATGTACATATTTTTAATATAGTGACCATTTAACTGTGTTAACATAGGTAGCTAAAACTGACTTTAAAATTGAGATAATATGCTGCTGAAATATTTTTCTATTATTTTCAAGTTGAGATCAGCTGGATACTAAGTCATTTTAAGTGTAACAAATTTGTTTTTAACTTTGCTTAGCAACTTGAAACCAGAGAAATCCTAAAGCCACTTAAAGGAGTATTGGTGTAGATATAAAATATATTGTTATATGAGGAGTGAAATAAATTTGAATAGATAAGTATTTAAAGGATCAATAATTCGAGTGTGGCTTTGTTTCTCTACTTTACCTTGGTTTGAAAAGTCGCTAATAATTTTCTTCTTTGGCTTTAGTCGAAGTTCTATCATAATTCAAATGTTAAGTGATGCTATCTATCCCCAACTTTTAATAAGAATGAATAGAAGAGCTGTCTCTCCAGTACCTTCATTAGTTTGTGATTACAAGATGATGCCTGCTAAAGGAAGGAGTAATGTGAATGATCATCTTTCCTGGATTCTTGCTGAAACTAGAGGAGACTGTGTATTTTCAGCCTCCACAATGTTAAGTGTGTCTTTCATATGAAAGCTTTCTTCCAGCCACATAGTTGCTAATACAAGTGTCCCAAATCAAAGTGATTTTTTTATTCATCATCAATGTCAGTTAGGCTGAAAGAGCAAATTGTGATAGATCAAGCTAATATTTTAAATCGGTTGATCTTTTTACATCAGCATTCACAGAGCAGCTGCAATCAAGCAAACAGCCACAGGGAGAATTTTGTTACTATGACTATTTCTACTTCTTAGTACCACATCATATCTCCTTTGCAGATACCTGATTTTGACTGATGATCAGCCTTGTAACTTTACAGTTAGATACAGCGATATGTCAGCCCATGTGGATATTTTCCCTATACTGTAAGTGGGAGGCATGGTTCCCAGTGTAAACAATTACTGATGCAACTGCTACCTCTCTTTAAAGGTCAACTAATCAGCTATCTTTCATATAAATACATATAATTACTTTCATATAGTTACTACTTACAACTGATCTATCAAGTAGGAACCTGATCATGCAGAATAATGTAGATTAAAATGTTGTTGTTGTTGCAAACATATTCCTACATTTATCTTATTTCAATATTAAATTTACATGTTTACCTTCATAGTTACATTTTATATTCTGAAATAATTAAGAGGAATGTGAGGCTTTATCTCAATGCCTGTCTGTTTCATTGTGCATTGAATGGTCATCTGATTTAAATTTGTCTATTCCAGTGAATTTTAATTCACTGATTCCTGAAAATCTGATCAAATTTGTCATCTTCTGTTTGACCACATCCAATTTACCTTCATTCATGAACCAAACATTCTAGGTTCATATGAGATATCGTTATTTACAGCATCAAACTCTTCTTGTATCCATAGTTATATCCACAATTAGGTGTTGTTTTCCCTTTGGCTCCATCTCTTCCTTTATAGTGATTTCCAGAAGCATATAGACCATCAACCAACCTACAGAGTTCACCTTTCAGTGTCCTATCTTTTTACTTTTTCATATTGTTAATGGATTTTCAAAGCAAGAATATTGAAGTAATTTTTCATTTCCCTTCTCCAATGGACCACATTTTGCCAGGATTCTCCACCATGTCCAATACATCCTACATGGCCCTACATGGCATGTCTCATAGTTTCATTGAGATAGACAAGGCTGTGATCCATTTGATCAGTTTGGTTTGTTTTCTGTGGTTGTGGTTTTCATTTGGTCTGCAATCTGAAAGATAAAGAAAACAGGCTTATGGAAACTTCCTGATGGGATAGACAGACTGTGAATGAATCTTGGTCCTCTTCTGATATATGCAGCCATATTCAGTAAATCTTTAATTTACTCTTGATGGGTGTGGTTGTATTCAAGCCCTGTTGTTTGAACTGAGGCCTAACTATGGTATGGGTAATCAAAGTAATTGCGACCTTCTTCAAAAGGACTTGAGCAACCACTCTTGTATTCAGAGCCCATCACGTTGATGCATCCCATTCTTGGACCATGTCCCTGCCAGACACTCCTGGACACTCAAAAGCAAAACTGGCTCAGGTCCTTGTGGGAACACTACTCTTACTCTTAGCTCCTGGTGAATACACGGCTTTGTTTGTGCCTTTCAATAGTCTGCTTCAGTCCTGTGGAAGTTCTGTAATCAAATCCAGCTGGCCTCCAATGTCAAATTCCCTGTGGGTTCTCAGTCCTGTGGCTTCTCAGTCCCTTTGTCAGATCCCCAGGTTGAAAAATCTGTAGTTGTTCTAAAACTTCCTTACTTGTACAAGAATTTCTTTAGAAAAATTATCCTGCAATTTGTGGATTGTGTGCTAGGCCACTTTTTGGTCGGTTGAAAGGCTACCTCCTCTGAGAGGGCTTATGTCAAAAACTGCATGAACAAGGTCTGTAGTAGCCAGAGTGTCTCTTCCATGTCAGATCATTGCTGACCCATGCCTCTGCAGGAGACCCTCAATCACTCAAAAATTGTTCTATGTCTTGGGGCAGTCCCTGGATATGGGTGCACAAAATGTTTTATTGAGCACTCAGCGTGTCTGGTAGATATTGACTCTAAATGCAAATTCATTCCTGCTACTGTCTTGTTGGGACTTTACCTTTGCCTTGGACATTTTTTTTTTTTTTTTTTGGTGGGACCCAGCATTCTCCTGTCAATGGTCATTCAGCGACAAGCTGTAATTTTGGAGCTATTACAGGAAAAGATGAGTTCATACCTTTCTACTCTGCCATCTTCACTTCCTCACTGGCACAAACCAGCAAAGGGGGAAATGTCTACATCATACCTCTGCACTTTCTTCACCTTTCTGCACTGTCAGATAGGCTGGAATCCCATGGGCAGAGCCAAAGTCACCTCTTCTCTTCTAGGATGGCTGTGCTTTCTCAATGAAGGACCCTACCTTATCACGTCATTTGTCTCATATGATGATATTGTTTGTGACATGTAAAGAGAGAGTGTGCTTCCTGATGGGCTGACCCGAGGCAGCAATATCCCGGATCCTTCCTCTAATATGGAAAACTTCTCCAGTGCAGTAGCATATATTTCTGTTCCTCCTCCTTCCAGTCTCTACTCTCTTCTTAAGGACCTTCACCTCTTCACAGACATGGACCCATTTGTAGCCATATCCACCATTTCGTGAAGTCAGCCCAATTTTCATAGACTGAGGGGTCCACAGGCTATGCTTTAAAAGCCCCACACCACTGGATTTACACTGGATTAGTCTTCAAGCCTTCCACATCCTTTTCCTGATAAACACACATACATCAACACAGCCACAACTGTGAACTTCTTTCTGTCTCTTGCTGTAAATCCTAATTTGTGAACACACTCTCTTGAGTTGTCACTGGCCATACTTTCCTCATTCCTGTCTTGAACAAGACCACCTCAGAGATGCATGGACCAGTCTCCCACACTTTGCGGATGCCTGGTGAGCCTTCTGCTTGCTCCATAACTCATGGTCTGTAACATTCATCTCTGCCAGCTGTGTTTGAACACACATCCACACAGAAATACACACAAACGTTGGCAACAAGCTCATGTGGGTAGATACACAAATGTTCAACGTACGTGAAAACATAAGCAAAATGGGAACATAGATCTTTCTGTAGCTGCAGAACCAGTGCTTCATATGAAATATAGATATTTCTGTTTTCTTATAGAAAAATCTCTATTCTGAACTGGAATATGAAGTATAGAAAAGTCCAAATTCCATGATGGAGACTTAGCACCTAGGTTTTGATATTGTAAAAACAAACCATTCCCCACTTCATGTAATAAATCTTTGTTTTGGTAACATGTAACATGTAATGTTTTGGTTCATGTAATGAATCTTTTGTTTAGAAATACAGCAAACTCCTTACTTCATTAAGAAACAGGGGTGACCAAGCAATCCCACTGCTGGGCATACACACCGAGGAAACTAGAACTGAAAGATACACATGTACCACAATCTTCATCGCAGCACTGTTTATAATAGCCAGGATATGGAAACAACCGAGATGTCCATCAGCAGGTGAATGGATAAGAAAACTGTGGTACATATACACAATGGAGTATTACTCAGCCATTAAAAAGAATACATTTGAATCAGTTCTAATGAGATGGATGAAACTGGAGCTGATTATACAGAGTGAAGTAAGCCAGAAAGAAAAACACCAATACAGTATACTATCACATATATATGAAATTTAGAAAGATGGTAATGATAACCCTGTATGAGAGACAGCAAAAGAGACACAGATGTATAGAACAGATTTTTGGACTCTGAGGGAGAGGGAGAGGGTGGGATGATTTGGGAGAATGACACTGAAACATGTGTACTATCATGTAAGAAACGAATCGCCAGTCTATGTTCAATGCAGGATACAGGATACTTGGGGCTGGTGCATGGGGATAATCCAGAGAGATGATATGGAGTGGGAGGTGGGAGGGGGGTTCAGGATTAGGAACTCATGTACACCCGTGGCGGATTCATGTCAATGTATGGCAAAACCAATAGAGTATTGTAAAGTAAAATAAAGTAAAAATAAAAATTAAAAAAGAAAGAAAGAAAGAAAGAAACAGGGGTACCCAGATTTTAATTTGTGCAATAGAGGTAATTCCATTTTCATACGGGTTTTTCATATCTTCAAAAAGCAGTGCCAAGATTGTCCTATATGAAATATCCAGAATTTCACATTAATGGTAGACAACCACCATCTAGATTCATATGTGTGGTATAGACAAGTCCAAATTCATGTAAGAAAAGCAGCTTCCAGATTTTGATATAGTGAAATAAAAAATGTGATAGATCATGGAGGAGAACAAGAACCACTCTATTTGCATGTAAAAATGTAGGTACTTCTACATTTGAGTTCAATTCAGTTCAGTCTCTCAGTTGTGTGCAACTTTGGCAATCCCATATTCTGCAGCATGTCATGCTCCTTGTCCAACACCAACTACCAGAACCTCCACAAACTCATGTTGATCGAATCTCTGATGCCATCTAACCATCTCATCCTCGATTGTCCCTTTCTCTTGTTGGCTTCAATGATTCCCAGCATCAGGGTGTTGTTCAATGAGTCCATTCTTCCGATCAGGGGTCCAGGTTATCGGAGTTTCAGCTTCAGTATTAGTGCTTCCAATGTATATTCAGGACTTATTTCCTTTAGTGTCCTTACAGTCCAAGCGACTCTCAAAAGCCTTCACTAACACCACATTTGAAAGCATCAATTTTTCTGTACTCAGCTATCTTTACAGTCCAACTATCACATCTGTACATGACCTCTGGGAACATCATAGTTTTCACCAGGTGGACAAAGCAATTTGTTGGCCAAAGGCTTTTGTTGGCCAAGCAATGTCTCTGCTTTTGAATATGCTGTCTAAGTAGTTCACAGCTTTTCATCCAAACGTAAGTGCCTTTTAAATTCATGGCTGCAGTCACAATCTGCAATTATGTTGGAGCCCCCCAAAATAAAGTGTTTTGGTATTTCCACTGTTTCTCCATCCATTTTGTAAGCAGTGATGGGACTGGATGTCATGATCATAACAGAATGTTGAGTTTTAATCTACAGTTTTCACAGTTCTCTTTCATTTTTATCAAGAGGTTATTTACATCTTTTTCACTTTTTGCCATAAGAGTGATTTCATCGAAATATCTGATGCTGTTGACATTTTTCCCAGAAATCTTGATTCATGTTTGTGCTTCTTCAAGCCTGGCATTTAACATGTTGTACATGACATATGAACTATGCACGGAGGTTTGTGACATTCTATAGGGAACAGGAATCAACATCATCCTCAAGAAAAACAAAACAAAACAAAAAAAAGCAAAGCAGATGTCTGAGAAGGCCTTACAACAAATTGTGAAAACAAGACAAAAGCAAAAGGGAAATGGAAAGATTTACCCATTTCAATGCAGAGTTCCAAAGAATATCAAGGAGAGTTAAGAAAGTCTTCTTCACCAATCAATGCAAAAGAAATAGAGAACAATAGAATGGGAAAGACTAGAGTCTCTTCAAAAAATTAGAGATAGCAAGGGAACATTTCATGCCGAGATGAGCTCAATAATGAACAGAAATGGTATGGACCTGGCAGAAGCAGAAGATATTAAGAAGAGGTGGCAAGAATATGCAGAAATAATATACAAAAACATCTTCAGGACGTAGATAATCACAATGATGTTATCACTTAGCTTCACCTAGGGTCACACATCCAGGAATGGGAAGTCAAGTGGGCCTTAGGAAACATCACTATGAATAATGCCAGTGGAAGTGATGGAATTCCAGTTGATCTATTCGAAATCCTAAAACATGATGCTGTGAAAGTGTTGCACTCAATATGGCAGAAAGTTGGTAAACTCAGCAGTGGTCACAGGACAGGAAATGGTCAGCTTTCATTCCAATCCCAAAGAAAGGCAATGCCAAAGAATGTTCAAACTATCACACAATTGGACTCACCTCACAAGCTTGTAAATAATGCTCAAAATTCTCCAAGCCAGGGTTGAACAATGTGTGAACCATGAATTTACAAATGTTCAAAGTGATTTTAGAAAAGGCAGACAAAGCAGAGATCAAGTTACCAACATCTGCTGTTATCATTGAAAAAGAAAGCGAGTTCCAGAAAAAAAAAAAAAAATATATATATATATATATATATATATATATATATATATATAATATATATATAATTTAAGTTAATTATTTAACTTAAATGCACAGTACATCATGAAAAATGCTAGGCTGAAAGAAACACAAGCTGGAAACAAGATTGCTGGAAGAAATATCAATAACCTCAGATATGAAGATGACACTACCCATATGGCAGAAAGTGAAGAACAACTAAAAAGCTTCTTGATTAAAATGATGAGAAGAGTGAAATTTTTGGCTTAAAGCCCAGCATTTACAAAACTAGCATCATGGCCTCCAGGCCCATCACTTCATGGCAAATAGAAGGGGAAACGGTGGAAAGACTGTCTAACATTATCTTATGAATGTGTGTATGTATGTATGTATGTATGTATCTATGTATCTGATGGAGTGTCTCCAAAATCACTGCAGATGATGACTGAAGCCATGAAATTAAAAATCCTTACTACTTGGAAGGAAAATTATCACCAATATAGACAGCATTTTGAAAAGGAGAAACATTACTTTGCCAACAAAACTCGTCTAGTCAAGGTTACAGTTTTTCGAGTAGGCATGTATGGACGTGTTATTTGGACTAAAAAGAGAACTGAGAACCAATAATTGATGATTTTTAAATAAGATGTTGGAGGAGATTCTTGAGAGTGCTTTTGGACTGCAAGGAGGTCCAATCAGTCCATCCTAAAGGAGATCAGTCCTGGGTTTTCATTGGAAGGAGTGACGTTAAAGCTGAAACTGAAATACTCTGGCCACCTGATGCAAAGAAGTGACTCAATGAAAAAGATCCTAATGCTGCAAAAGATTAAGGTGAAGAAGATAAAAGGATGGTAGAGAATGAGATGTTTAGATATCATCACCAACAAAATGGACATTTGGGTAAACTCAAAGAGTTGGTAACAGACAAGGAGGCTTGGCATTCTGCGGTTCATGGGGTCTCAAAGAGTCGGACGCGACTGAGCTACTGAAGTGAACATTACATATAATTTAAATAAGCAGGGTGGCAATATGGAGCTTTATCATAATCCTTTCTCTATTTGGAAGCATTCTGTTGTTTTACATTCAATTCTAACTACTGCTTCCTGAGCTGCAACAGATTTCCTGGAGGCAGGTCAGGTGATCTGGTATTCCTATCACTTTACATTTTTTTCACAGTTTGTTTTGATCCACACAGTCAAAACATTTGGTATCAACAATTAAAAAGAAGTAGATTTTCTTACTCTTTGGAGCTCTCTTGTCACTTTGGTGATCCCACACATGTTGGATATTTGATTTCTAGTTCCTCTGCCTTTATTAAAACCAGCTTGAATATCTGGAATTTCATGGTACCTGTTCTGCTGAAATCTAGCTTAGAGAATTTTGAACATTATTTTGCTTCCGTTTGAGATGAGGGAAATCATATGGTTGTGTGATCAGTCTTTGGCATTGACTTTCTATGGAATTGGATGAATTTTCCTGTTCTATGTCCATTGTTGAGTTTTCCAAATTTGAAGGCATATTGAATGAAGCACTTACATAGCTATGCACTCAAATAGAATTCCATCAATTCCACAAGCTTTGTTCATAAGGATGCTTCATTAGGATTCCTTGACTTCACACTCTAAGATGTCTGGCTCTAGGTGAGTGATCACAACATTTTGGTTGTCTGGTTCATGAATATTTTTTTGTGTGTGTGCAGTTCTCCTGTGTATTCTTGCCACCTCTTCTTAATATCTTCTGCTTCCATTAGGTCTATGAACTTTCTTTTATTTTGATGAACTGTGCCAGAAATATTCCCTCGGTAACTAATTTTCTTAGGGAGATCTCAAGTCTTTCCCATTCTATTATTTTCCTCTATTTCTTTGCATTGATCACTGAGGAAGTCTTTCTTATCTCTCTTTCCTATACTTTGGAACTCTTCCTTAAAATAGGTATATTATTCCTTTTTTCCTTTCCTTTTCTTCCTTTTCTCTTGCATTTTCTTCCTTTTTTCCTTTCCTTTTCTTCCTCCTCTTTCAGTTTCTCATTTCCCTTTCTTCCTTTTCTCTTTTCAGGTTCTATTCTTTTCTTATCTATTGGTAAGGCATCTTTAGAAAACCATGTCTCCTTTTTCCATTTCTTTATTTTGAGGATAGTCTTGATCACTGTTTCTTGTAGAATGTCACAAACCTCTGTCCATATTTCTTCAGGCACTCTTTCTAACAGATCTAATCCCTCGAATCTCTTTGTGAATTTCACTATGTAAATTTAAGTGATATGATTTTGGTCATACCTGAATAGTCTAGTGTTTTTCTCTATTTTTTAAATTTAAGTCTGAATTTGGCAATAAGGATTTCATGATCTGAGCCATAGTCAGCTCACCATCCTGTTTTTGCTGACTATATATAGCTTCTCCATCTTTGGCTGCAAAGAAAAGAATCAATGTGATGTCAGGACTGGACATCTGGTGATTTCATGTGTAGAGTCTTCTCTTGTGTTGCTGGACCAGGGCGTGTGCTATAAGCTTATGTTCTCTTGACAGAACTCTGTTAGCCTTTGACTGGATTCCTTTTGCACTCCAATGGCAAATCTGTCCGTTATTCTGGTTATCTCTTGACTTTCTACATTTGCATTCCATTCCTCTATGTTGAAAAGGACTTCTCTTTTTGTATGTTATTTCTAGATGGTCTTGTAAGTCTTCATATATCTATTCCATTTCAGCTACTTCAGCATAACTGGACAGGATACAGCCTTAGATTATTGTGGTATTGAATGGTTTGTCATAGAAATGAACTGAGATCTTTCTGCTTGCTACACATCTTGAGATCTGTCAGCTTCATCTCTTCATCAGCTGTGGAAGGACACACATTCACACAGGAAAAAAAAAAAAAAAAACATAAAAAAGAGCCAACAATCTCACACATATAGACACAAACTAATATTCAAGGCACAGGGAAACAGACAAACACGAAATACAGGTGTTTCTGTAGCTGACAAACCAGTCCTTTTTCTGTGCTTCATATGAAATATAGAGATTTCTATGTTTTTATAGGAAAATCTCCATTCTGATCTCAAATACGGTATCAGTTCAGTTCAGCTTAGTTAAGTCCCTCAGTCATGTCTGACTCTTTGAGACCCCATGAATGGCAGCACACCAGGCCTCACTGTCCATCACCAACTCCTGGAGTTAACGCAAACTCACATCCATCGAGTCAGTGATGCCAGTGATGCCATCCAGCCATCTCATCCTCTGTGGTCCCCTTCTCCTCCTTCCCCCAATCCCTCCCAGCATCAGAGTATTTTCCAAAGAGTCAGCTCTTCTCATGAGGTGACCAAAGTACTGAAGTTTCAGCTTTAGCATCATTCCTTCCAAAGAACACCAAGGACTGACCTTCTTTAGGATGAACTGGTTGGATCTCCTTGAAGTCCTAGGGACACTCAAGAGTCTTTTCCAACACCCACAGTTCAAAAGCATCAATTCTTCGGCACTCAGCTTTCTTCACAGTCTAACTCTCATATCAATACATTACTTGAGAAACCATAGCCTTGACTAGACGGACTTTTGTTGGAAAAGTAATGTCTCTGCTTTTGAATATGATATCTGGGTTGATTCATAACTTTTCTTCTAAGGAGTAAGGGTCTTTTCATTTCATGGCTGCAGTGATTTTGGAGGACAAAAAATAAAAATAATAATAAAAATAAAATTTTACACTGTTTCCACTGTTTACTCTTCTATTTCCCATCAACTGATGGGGCTAGATTCCATGATCTTAGTTTT
This sequence comes from Budorcas taxicolor, assembly GCF_023091745.1. Taxonomy (NCBI): domain Eukaryota; kingdom Metazoa; phylum Chordata; class Mammalia; order Artiodactyla; family Bovidae; genus Budorcas; species Budorcas taxicolor. The sequence continues at coordinate 6,025,801 of NC_068936.1, read as the reverse complement.
CTGAATGTTGAGCTTTAAGATAACATAGTCACTCTCCTCTTTCACTTTCATCAAGAGGCTTTTTAGTTGCTCTTCACTTTCTGCCATAGAAGTCCAAAATCCTAGATAGAAAATTAGCACCTAAGTTGTGATACAGCTGATAGAGAACATTTCATGTTTCATGGAATAAACTAAATGTTTTGAGTTTTGTCCTCTATATGTTTGAGAAATGCAAACACTCTATTTTATGAAGAAACAGTGGTGCTTCATTAAGCTTGGCATTTCGCATGATATATACTGCATAAAAGTTAAGCAGAGTGACAATATACAGCCTTGGTAAAATCTTTTCCTTATTTGAAAGCTGCATGTCGTCCCATAGCCTGTTGCTTCTTGATTTGGATACAGATTTCTCAGAAGGCAGGTCAGGTGGTCTGGTTTTCCCACCACTTTAAATTTTTTGAACAATTTGTTGTGATACCCAAAGTAAAAGACTTCTGTATAAAGAATGAAGGAGAAATACATTAAAAAAAAAAAAAATCTTGCTTTTTTGATGATATCGTTGATGTTGGGAATTTGATCTTTCATTCTTCACACTTTCCTAAATCCACCTGGAACATGTGGAGGTTCATTGTTCAGGAACTGTTGAAGCCTGGATTGGAGAGTTTTGAGCGTTACTTTTCGACCATATGACACGGAGGCAAATGTGTGATAGCGTGGACATTCTTTGGTAATGCCTTTCTTTAGTATTGGACTGAAAACTGAACTTTTCCAGTCCTGTGGCAACTGCTGAGTTTTTCAAGTTTGCTGGCATATTGAGTTTAGCACTTTCATGTAATTATATTTTAGTCTGTGAAATAGCTATACTGGAATTCCATTGGCTCCATTAATGTTTTCTCCTTAGTGGTCCTTCATAAAGATGGCTTGACTTCACATTCCAAGATATCTGGCTCTAGGTGAGTGATCACATGATCGTGATTTATCTGGGTTTTGAAGATCCTTTTTGCATAGATCTTCTGTGTGTTCTTGACACCACTTCTTGATACATTCTGCTTTTGTTAAGTCAGTACGATTTCTGTTCTTTATTTTGACCATTTTTGCATAGAATGTTTTCTTGGTATTTCTTATTCTCTTCAAGATATCTTATTTTTTCCCATCCCATTATTTTCCTCTATTTGCATTGTTCACTGAAGTGGGCTTTCTTGTCTCTCCTTCTTTGGAAATCTACATTCACATGGATATATGTTTGCTTTTCTCCTTTGTTTTAGCTTCTCTTCTTTTCTCAGTAATTTGTAAGATATACTCAGACACCCATTTTGGCTTTTTGCCCTTTTTTTTTTTTTTTGTCTCGAAGATGGTCTTGGTCACTGCCTTTTGTACAATTTCACAAACCTCTGTCTGTAGTTACTCAGGGACTATTTCTATCAGATCTAATTCCTTGGATCTACTTGTATCTTTCACTACATAATCATAAGGGGTATCATTTAGATCCTACCTGAATAGTCTAGTTCAGTTCAGTGGCTCAGTCGTGTCCAACTCTTTGTGACCCCATGAATTGCAGCACGCCAGGCCTCCCTGTCCATCACCAACTCCCTGAGTTCACTCATATTCATGTCCATTGAGTCAGTGATGCCATCCAGTCATCTCATCCTCTGTAGTCCCCTTCTCCTCCTCCCCCCAATCCTTCCCAGCATCACAGTCTTTTCCAATGACTCAACTCTTTGCATGAGGTAGCCAAAGTATTGGACTTTCAGCTTCAGGATCATTCCTTCCAAACAAATGCAAGGGCTGATCTTCAGAATGGACTGGTTTGATATCCTTACAGTCCAAGGGACTCTCAAGAGTCTTCTCCAATACCACAATTCAAAAGCATCAATTCTTCGGTGCTCAGCCTTTTTCACAGTCCAACTCTCACATCCATACATGACTACTGGAAAACCCAGAGCCTTGACTAGACGGACCTTTGTGGGCAAAGTAATGTCTCTGCTTTTGAATATGCTATCAAGGTTGGTCATAACTTTTCTTCCAAGGAGTAAGCACCTTTTAATTTCAGGGCTGCAATCACCATCTGCAGTGATCTGGGAGCCGAAAAAAGTAAAGTCTGACACTGTGTCCACTATTTCCCCATCTATTTCCCATTAAGTGATGGGACCAGATGCCATGATCTTCGTTTTCTGAATGTTGAGCTTTAAGCCAAATTTTTCACTCTCCTGTTTTACTTTCATCAAGAGACTTTTTAGTTCCTCTTCACTTTCTCCCATAAGGGTGGTGTCATCTGTATATCTGAGGTTCTTGATATTTCTCCCAGCAATCTTGATTCCAGCTTGTGCTTCTTTCAGCCCAGTGTTTCTCATGATGTACTCTGCATATAAGTTAAATAAGCAGAGTGACAATATACAGCCTGGACGTACTCCCTTTCCTATTTGGAACCAGTCTGTTGTTCCATGTGCAGTTCTAACTTTGCCTCCTGACCTGCATACAGATTTCTCAAGAGGCAGGTCAGGCAGTCTCGTATTCCCATCTCTTTCAGAATTTTCCACAGTTTATTGATCCACACAGTAAAAGGCCTTGAAGAGTCCAGTGGTTTCACCACTTTTTTTCAATTTAAGTCTGAAGTTGGCAATAAGGAGGTCATGATCTGAGCTACAATAGATCCCAGTCTTATTTTGCTGACTGTATATAGTCTCTCCACTTTTGGCTGCAAATCAAAGAGTCAATCTGATTTCAGTATGACCTTCTGATAATGTCCTTGTGTAGAGTCTTCTCTCATGTTCCTGGAAGTGAGCGCTTTCTTTGAGATGTGTGTTCCCTAGGCAAAATTCTATTTTTTTTTTTTGAGTGGCTTCATTTTTACTTTCAAGGCCAAAGTTGCCTTTTACTTCAGGTGTGTCTTGACTTCCTACTTTTCCACTCCACTCCCCTGTGATGAAAAGGACTTCTTTTATGCATGCAAGTTCTAGAAGTTCCTGTAGGTCTTCATAGAAGAAGCTACTACTACAGCTTTTTCAGTATTAGTATTTCTATTGGTGGCATAGGATTGGATGACTGTAATATTGACTTGTGTGTTTTGGAAATGAACAGAGATAATTCTGTTGGTTTTGAAATTGCCTACGAGTACTATATTTCAGACTCCTTGTTGACTGTGGCAGCTACCCCATTTTGTCTAAGGGCTTCTTGCCCACAGTAGTAGACATAATGGTCATCCGAGTTAAATTCGCACTTTCCAGTCCATTTTAACTCACTGGTTCCTAAAATATAGATGTTTACTCTTGGCATCAGTTGTTTGACCCCTTGCAATTCTCCTTAATTCATGGACATAACCTTCCAGGTTCCTATGCGGCATTACTCTTTACAGCATCGGACTTCATTCCATCACCAGTCACTTCTACTACTGGGTTCTGTTTTTGCTCTGGTTCCATGCCTTCAGTCTTTCTTTCTGTAGTTTCTTCTCCACTGATCTCCCGTAGCGTATTGGGCACCTGCCAATCTTGGGAGTTCCTCTTTCTGCTTGCTATATTTTGCCCCTACAGGCTGCTCATTATTTTCTCAAAGCTGGAATACTGAAGAGATTTTCCATTTCCTTCTCCTAGGACCATGTTTGGTCAGAACCCTTCCCCATGACCTGTCCATCTTGGGTGGCCCTACACATATTGCTCATAGCTTCATTGAGTTAGACAAGGCTATGAACTATGTGATCAGTTTGGTTAGTTTTCTGTGTTTATGATTTTCTTTCTGTCTTCCCTCTGATGGATAAGAATAAGAGGCTAGTGGAAGCTTCCTTATAGGAGAGACTAACTCAGGGGGAAGATAGTTCTTGTTCTGATGGACAGGGCCATGTTCAGTTCAGTTCACCTTTGTGGCTCAGTCATACTCAAAGCTTTGCATCCCCATAAACTGCAGCATGTCAGGCCTCCATATCTGTCACCAACTCACTGAGTTTACTCAAACTCATGTCCATTGATTCACTGATGTCATCCAAACTTCTCATCCTCTGTTGTCCCTCCTCCTCCTGCCTTGAACACTTCCTGGCATCAGAATCCTTTCCAGTGAGTCAGTTCTTCACATCAGGTGGCCAAAGTATTGGAGTTTCATCTTTAGGCCCAGTCCTTGCAAAGAATATTCAGGATTGATGTCCTTTAGGATGAACTGGTTGGATTTCTCCTAGCCATCCAAGATACTCTGAAGAGCCTTCTCCAACACCATAGTTCAAAAGTAACAATTTTCCCGCTCAGCTTTTTTATAGTCCATCTCTCACATCCATGCATGACTTCTGGATAAACAACAGCTTTGACTAAATGCATATTTCAGGTAAAATTTCTTCATTCAAATTTTCATATCTGAAATATGTACACTTTATATCTTATAAGGCAAATTGTAGCTTGGTTTTTGCATGTGAAAGGAACAAAAATCCCACTTTTCCATGTACAAGATTCCTCAGCAGTTTTTCTTACATCAAATATAGAGAATTCACTTCTGCATATCGGAGACTCTACCTGCAGAATTAAATATGTGTGATAAAGAAAATTCCCTATTTTATTTAGAAACATCTACATCTAGATGATGAAATATAAAATATACAGAACACCACGTTTTGGGGAACTTTTTTAGTTCATTAATTTTTAACTGAGGGATAGTTATTTTTTTGGTATTAAACCTTAACATTCATTTGAGAATACCATATTTCATGCAAGAAAATATGTGCGTTGATTTTTACTTGAAATAATGTGTGTTCCATAGTTCATGTTAGATTTTCAAGGACCCACCTATTTATGCATGAATTCCACAGATTCCCTCGATCACGCTGCAAAGTTTCAACCCACATTTTTGAAGGGGAAATAAAAACAATTTTGTATTTTATGTAACAAAAACTGTGCTCATTTTTTGGTCTTGGAAATACGGAGAATTTCATACTAAATGTAGGAAAATGGGCACCCAGAGTTTCTAATAACATGTCCAATAATGACACTGTGCTTTTCACATTTGAAATGTATAATACTCATATTCCATATAAACATATTTGTATTAAAATATTGTTGCTAAATAATTGAATCTCTCTTAGAAGAAAAAGTAAAATATCCAAAAAGACTTTCATAAATGCAATTGAGAGATGTCCATAATTCATAAAGAAGCATCTAATTTTCCTACGGGTATATAGAGAATTCCATATTTCAGGTTCGGAAATCTCCTCTTGATTAACGTATGTGAAATAGATATCTTGCTGATTTTCAGTTGACCAGACAGTTCCAACTCTGCAACACCATGGAGAGCAGCACTCCAGTCTTCCCAACCCATTCCTGTCTCCATCATTTTGCTCAGAATCATCTTTGTTGAGTCAAGAGATTCCAGCATGTCCAACCAACTCAACTTCTGTTGCCCTCTTCTTCTCCTGCACTCAGTCTTTCCCACTTTAGAGCCAATAATGTTTCATGGCAAGGTAGAGTCGCAGTCTTTTCTCATGAGTCCTTTAGCCAAAATATTGGAGCATGAGCTTCAGCATCAGTCCTTCCAAATAACATTTACAGTTAGTTTCTTTAAGGATTGACAGGGTTGAACTCCTTGCTGTCCAAGGGACTGTCAGTAGTCACCTTTAGCAAGACACGTTCGAAATCTCTTTGGCACTCAGACTTCTTTATAGTTGACCTCTCACATCCATACATCGGCTCAGATCAGTACAGTTCATTCTCGCAGTCGTATCTGACTCTTTGTGACCACATGGACCACAGGAGTCCAGGTCTCCCTGTCAATCACCAACTCCTGGAGTTTACCCAAACTCATGCCCATTGAGTCTGCTATGCCATCCAACCATTTCATATTCTTTTGTCACTTGTCCTCCTGCCCTTAGTCTTTCCCAGAATCAGAGTATTTTACCATTAGTCAGCTCTTCTCATCAGCTGGCCAAATCATTGGAGTTTCAGCACCTACATCAGTTTTTCAAATGAACACCCAGGACTGATCTCCTTAAGATGGACTTTTTGGATCTCCTGCAGTCCAGGGGTTTCAGAAGTGTCTTCTCCAAAATCACAGGTCAAAAGCATTAATTATTCTTCTTCTCAGCTTTCTATACAGTCCAACTCTCACATCCATATATGACTACTGGAAAAACAATAGCCTTGACTAGACAGTTATTGGCAAAATAATGTCTCTGCTTTTTAACAGGCAGTGTAGATTGCTCAAAACCTTCCTTTCAAAGAGGAAGCATTATTTTGCAGTGGTTTGGATTCACCCTCCGCCAACAAAATTAATGAAGTCTAACATTGTTTGCCTATCTATTTGCCATGAAGTGATGGGACTAAATTCCATGATATTCACTTTCTAAAAGTTGAATTTTAAGTCTTTTTTTTTTTCACTCCCTCTTTCACTTTCTTCAAGAGGCTCTTAGATCTTCCTCCTTTTCTGCCATAAGGTTGGTGTCATCTGCATATATGCAGTTATTGATAATTCTCCATGCAAACTTGATTCCAGCTTCTACTTGATACAATCCATTCGTTCTCATGATGTATTCTGCATATAAGTGAAAGAAGCAGGGTAAAAATACAGCCTTGACCTACTCCATTTCCTATTTGAACCAGTCTGTTCTACCATGCCTTGTTCTAACTTTTGCTTATGGACCTACATCCAAATTTCTCAAGAGACAAGTCAGGTGGTCTGATATTCTCATTACTTCTATAATTTTCCACAGTATATCATGATTTGATTTATAGAGTCAAAGTTTTTGGCAAAGTCAATAAAGCAGAAATAGATGTTTTTTCTGAAACTGTTTCGCTTTTTCAGAGGTCCAGTGGAGATTTGCAATTTGATCTCTGGTTCCTCTGCCTTTTCCAAAACCAGCTTGAACATCTGGAATGTCACGGTTCACATATTGTTGAAGCATGCCTTGAAGAATTTTGAGTATTACTTTACTAGTGCATGAGATGAAAGCAATTGTATAGTAGTTTGAGTATACTTTTGCATTGCCTCTCTTTAGGATTGGAATAAAAACTGACATTTTCCATTCCTGTGGTCATTACTGAGTTTTCCTAATTCACTAGAGCAGAGAGGTGTAGCTCTGTGGCACTGGAGCAGCCAGCAGTCAAGAGGAGATGTCCCGTGTCCAAGGTAAGGTGCAGTGGCTGTGGTTTGCTGTAGCAGAAGTGAAGTGATACTCCACATTCAAGGTAAGAGGAATCCCAGTAAGATGGTTGGTACTGGAAAAGGGCATTAGAGGACAGAAACACTGACATCACCAACACAGAAAATTAAGCAATCAATCATATGATCCCCCGCTTGTCTAACTGAGTGAAACCAAGCCATGCTTTGTAGGGTCAAACAAGATGGACATCCATACATATCCCCTGGGGGGGAAACAAACAAAGAAACAAAAACCTAGCTTTGCTTATATGGACCTTTGTTAATAAAGTGATGTCTCTGCTTCTCAGTACATTGTGTCTAGGTTTGTCATAGGTTTTCTTCCTGGGAGCAAGAGTGTTTTATTTCCACGGCAGTAATCACTGTCTGCTGGGGAAGACAATGGCAACCCACTCCAGTATTCTTGCCTGGAAAATCCCATGGGTGGAGGAGCTGGGTAGGCTGAAGTCTATGGGGTCACTAAGAGTCGGGCACGACTGAGTGACTTCATTTTCACTTTTCACTTTCATACCTTGGAGAAGGAAATAACAACGTGCTCTAGTGTCCTTGCCTGGAGAATCCCAGGGACGGGGGAGCCGGGTAGGCTGCCGTCTATGGGGCTGCACAGAGTCGGACACGAATGAAGCTACTTAGTAGTAACAGCAGCAATCACTGTCGCCAGCGATTTTGGAGCCCAAGCACACTGTTGCTGTTTCCATTTTTAACCTTTGTATTTGCAAAATTCTGCATTTAGCCTTGTTCTGCATCGTTTTGAACCCAAAGTCCAAACTTGCCTGTTACCCACCTATCTCCTGATTTCCTGTTTTTACAACATAGTCAGCTATCATGAAAAGGACATCTATTTTGGGTGTTAATTTTAGATAATCTTGGAGGTTTTTGTAAAACTATTAAAATTCCATGGTAGTTTCAATGGTAAAAATTTGAAATACAGTAAGTTGCATACAAAAGTAGGGAATTCCTCATCTGCAGTATGAAGCATAATCATCCTAAATTTCAAATGTAAATTATAGATAATTCCAACTTTCAAAATACAATTAACATCTATATTTTCTTCTGTGAAATTTAGAGAATCATATAGGAAAATCTACACCAAAAGACTTACATGTGAAATGTAGAGAATTTGTGTTTCATTTACGAATGTGCCATTGGTTTTTATATTTGAAATATTGGAATTCCATGTTTCAAACAGTCAGTTGAACATCTGGATATTCAATGAAATACAGGAATTCATATTACATTGAAGAAATTAAAAATTTAGAATTTATTTATAATTTTTAGAATTTATTTATTTATTTGTTTATGGCTGCATGTTCTTCATTGTCGTGCACAAAATTTCTGAAGTTGCAGTAAATGGGGGCTTACTCTTATTGCAGTGAGCTGGTTTCTTATGCTACTTCCTTCCATTAGAGACAGAAACTCTAGGGCGCCGAGGTTAGGTAGTTTGGGGAAAAGGGGTTATCTACTTTGGTAGCATGTGCCATCTCCTCATCAATGATGAAACCCATGTCTCCTGCATTGGCAGGAAAATTCTAAAGCCACTGAATCTCTGGAGAAGTCCGGCAGGGTTTTCTTTTATTATTTTATTTTAAGTACATTTTTTAAAGCTTATTTATTTTAACCAGGGCTAATTACTTTAACCAGATGGTCAACACCAAAATGAGATTGATTATATTATCTGCAGCCAAAGATGGAGAAGTTCTTTACAGCCAACATAAATAAGACCAGGAGCTAATTGTGGCTCAAATCATGAACTCCTTTTTACAATAATTCAGGCTGAAATTGAAGAAAGTAGGGAAAACCGCTAGACCATTCAGGTATGACCTAAATCAAATTCCTTATGATTATACAGTGGAAATGAGAAATAGATTTATAGGCCTAGATCTGATAGATAGAGTGCCTGATGAACTATGGAATGAGGCTTGTGACATTGTACAGAAGACAGGGATCAAGACCATCCCCATGGAAAAGAAATGCAAAGAAGCAAAATGGCTGTCTGGGGAGGCCTTACAAATAGCTGTGGAAAGAAGAGAAGCAAAAAACGAAGGAGAAAAGGAAGGATATAAGCAGCTGAATAAAGATTTCCAGAGAATAGCAAGAAGAGATAAGAAAGCCTTCTTCAGCAATCAGTGAAAAGAAATAGAGAAAAAGAACAGAATGGGAAAGACTAGAGATCTTTATGAGAAAATTAGAGATACCAAGGGAATATTTCATGCAAATGTGGACACAATAAAGGACAGAGATTGTATGGACTGAACAGAAGCAGAAGATATTAAGAAGAGGTGGCAAGAATACAAGGAAGAGCTATACAAAAAAGATCTTCATGACCAAGATAATCATGATGTTATGATCACTAATCTAGAACCAGACATACTGGATGTGAAGTCAAGTGGGCGTTAGAAAGCATCACTATGAACAAAGCTAGCGGAGGGGATAGAATTCCAGTTGAGCTGTTTCAAATCCTGAAAAATGATGCTGCAAAAGTGCTGCATTCAATATGCCAGCAAATTTGGAAAACTCAGCAGTGGCCACAGGACTGGAAAATGTCAGTTTTCATTCCAATCCCAAAGAAAGGCAACACCAAAGAATGCTTAAACTACCGCACAATTGCACTCATCTCACACGCTAGTAAAATAATGCTCAAAATACTCCAAGCCAGGCTTCAGCAATACGTGAACTGTTAATTTCCTGATGTTCAAGCTGGTTTTAGAAAAGGAAGAAGAAGCAGAGATCAAATTGCCAACATCTGCTGGATTATGGAAAAAGCAAAGGGATCCAGAAAAGCATATATTTCTGCTTTATTGACTATCCCAAAGTCTTTCACTATGTGGATCACAATAAACTGTGGAAAATTCTGAAAGAGATGGGAATACCAGACCACCTGACTTGCTACTTGAGAAATCTGTATGCATGCCAGGAAGCAACAGCAAGAACTGGTCATGGAACAACAGACTGGTTCCAAATAGGAAAAGGAGTATGACAAGGCTGTATATTGTCACCCTGCTTATTTAACTTCTGTGCAGAGTACATCATGAGAAATGCTGGACTGGAAGAAACACAAGCTGGAATCAAGGCTGCCGGGAAAAATATCAATAACCTCAGATATGCAGATGACCACCCTTACAGCAGAAAGGGAAGAGGAACTATAAAGCCTCTTGATGAAAGGAAAAAAGGAGAGTGAAAAATTTGGCTTAAAGCTCAACATTCAGAAAACGAAGATCATGGCATCCGGTCCCATCACTTAATGGGAAATTGATGGGGAAACAGTGGACACAGTGTCAAACCATATTTTCTTGGGCTCCAAAATCACTACAGATGGTGACTGCAGCCATGAAATTAAAAGACGCTTACTCCATGGAAGAAAAATTATGAGCAGTCTATATAGCATATTCAAAAGTAGAGACATTACTTTGCCGACTAAGGTCCGTCTAGTCAAGGCTATGATTTTTCCAGTAGTCATGTATGGATGTGAGAGTTGTACTGTGAAGAAGGCTGAGCACCGAAAATTTGATGCTTTTGAACTGTGGTGTTGGAGAAGACTCTTGAGAGTCCCTTGGACTGGAAGGAGAGCCACCCAGTCCATTCTAAAGGAGATCAACCCTGGGATTTCTTTGGAAGGAATGATGTTAAAGCTGAAACTCCAGTACTTTGGCCACCTCATGCGCAGAGTTGACTCATTGGAAAAGACTTTGATTCTGGGAGGGATTGGGAGCAGGAGCAGAAGGGAACGACCGAGGGTGTGATGGCTGGATGGCATTACTGATTCAATGGACGTGAGTCTGAGTGAACTCCGGGAGTTGGTGATGGACAGGGAGGCCTGGCGTGCTGTGATTCATGGGGTTGCAAAAAGTCAGACAAGACTGAGTGACTGAACTGAACCGAACTGAATTACTTTAAAATATTGTAGTGTGTTTACAATATAATGACATGAATCAGCCATGGGTTTACAAGTGTTCCTGATGGTGAGCATTCCTTCCACCTCCTTACCGATCCCATCCCTCAGGATTATCTCAGTGCACCAGCTCTGAGCACCTTCTCTCATGTATTGAACCCAAACTGGAGATCTGTTTCACTTATGATAATATACATTTTTCAATGCTATCCTCTCAAATCATTCCACCCTCACCTTCTCTTACAGAATGCAAAAGACTGTTCTGCACACCCATGTCTATACTGCTGCCTCACATACAGGGTCATTGTTAACATATTTCTAAAATCCATATATATGCATTAGTATACTGTATTGGTATGTTTCATTCTGATTTACTTCAGTCGGTGTAATAGGCTCCAGTTTAATCCACCTCATTAGAATGGAATCAAATGAATTATTTTTAATGGCTGAGTAATATTCCATTGTGGATAGGTACCAAGGATTTCTTAACCACATGTCTCCCAATGGACATCTACATTGCACCCATATCCAGGCTATTATAAACAGTGTGGTGATGAACATTGGGGTACACATGTTTCTTTCAATTCTGGTTTTCTTGGTGTGTATGCCCACCAGTGGGATTGCTAGGTCATATGGAGGTTCTGTGTCCAGTTTGTTTGTTTGTTTTTTTAACTTATCTCCACACTTTTCTCCATAGTTCTATTCCTAGTTTGCAGCCCCACCAACAGTGTAAAAGGGTTTCCTTTTCTCCACACCCTCCCCATAATTTATTGTTTGTATACTTTTAGATAGTATCCATTCTGAACAGTATGACATGGTCCTTCATTGCTAGTTTCATTCTTTTATATGTGGTTGACCAGTTTTCCGAGCACCACTTGTTAAAGAGATTGTCTTTTTTGCATTGTATATACTTGCCCACCTTTTCAAAGAGAGATTGTCCATAGGTGTGTGGCTTTATCTCTGGGCATTCTATTTTGTTACCTTGATCTATTTCTGCCTTTGTGCCAGTACCATACTGTCTTGATAGTTACAGCTTTGTAGTATAGCTTGAAGCCAAGCAGGTTGATTCCTTCAGGTTCATTCTTCTTTCTCAAGATTGCTTTGGTTATTCGAGGCTTTTGCTATTTCCATACACATTGTGAAATTTGTTGTTATAGTTCTGTGAAAAATACTGTTCTTAGCTTGATAGGAATTGCTTTGAATCTGTAGATTACTTTAGGCAGTGAAGCGATATCATTTTCACAATTTTGACACTTCCAATCCATGAACATGGTACATTTCTCCATCTATTTATGTTCTCTTTGATTTATTTCATCAGTGTTTTATAGTTTTCTATATACAGATCTTTGTTTTCCTTAGGTAGATTTATTCCTAAGTATTTTCTTCTTTTCATTACAATGGAGAATGGGATGTTTCCTTATTGTCTTTCTGTTTTCTAATTGTTAGTGTATAGGTATGCTAGGGGCTTCTGGGTGTTAACTTTATATCCTGAAACTTTACTATATTCATTCCTTAGCTCTAGTAATTTTCTGGTAGGTCTTTAGGGTTTTCTATGTAGAGGATCATGATATCAGCCAAGAGTGAGAGATTTAATTCTTCTTTCTAAATTTAATTCTTCTTTCCCAATCTGGATTAATTCTGTTTCTTTTTCTTCTCTGATTGCTATGGTTAAAACTTCCAAAACTATGTGAAACAGTAGTGGTGAGTGTGGGCCATTTTTTATTGTTCTTGATTTTAGGGGGGGATGCTTTCAATTTTTCACCATTGAGGGTCATCTTTGCTGTGATTTTGTCATATATAGGTCTTATTGTGTTGAACTATGTTCATTCTATTCTTTCTTTCTGGAGGGTTGTTATCATAAATGGATATGGATTTTGTCAAAGGACTTCTCTGCATCTATTGAGATAAGCATACCGTTTTTATCTTTCAATTTGTTAAGGTGGTGTATTACATAGATTGACTTGTAAATATTAAAGAATCTTAGAATCCTGTCATGAAGCCTTTTTGGTCATGGTGTATGATCTTTTAAATATGGTGTTGAATTATATTTGCTAGGTTTTTCTTAAAGATTTTTGCATCTATGTTCATCAGTGTTATTGGCCTGTAGTTCTTTTTGTGTGTCATCTTTGTCTGGCTTTGGTGTTAGAAAGATGGTGGCCTCATAGAATGAGTTTGGAAGTTTCCCTTCCTCTCCATTTTTCTGGAAGAATTTGAGTAGAATAGGTGTTAGCTCTTCTCGAAATTTTTCATAGAATTCAGCTGTGAAGCCGTCTGGTCCTGGGCTTTTGTTTGCTGGAAGATTTCAGATTACAGTTTTGATTTCTGTGCTTATGATATGTCTGTTAAGATTTTCTATTTCCTCTTGCTTCAATTTTGGGAAGTTATACATTTCTAAAAATTTGTCCATATTGTCCTACTCATCCATTTTACTGGCACATAGTTTCTGATAATTCTCTCTTATGATCTTTTGTATTTCTGTGTTGCCAGTTGGAATTCCTCCATTTTCATTTCTGATTTTGTTGATTTGATTCTCCTCCCTTTGTTTCTTGATGACTCTGGCTAATTGTATTTCAATTTATTTATCTTCTCAAAGAACCAGCTTTTAGCTTTGTTAAAATTTTCGCTTGGCCTATTTATTTCTCTTGATTTTATTTCTGTCCTGATTTTTACAATTTATTTCCTTCTACTTGCCCTGACATTTTAAATTTGTTACTTTTCTATTTGCTTTATGTGTACAGTTACTTGATTTTTTTAGCTTATTTCTTGTTTCTGGAGATAAGCTTGTATTGCTATGATCCTTTTGCTTAGCACTGTTTTTACAGTGTCCCATTAGTTTGGGGTTATTTTGTTTTCATTTTCTATCCATATGTTGATTTCGTGTTTTAATTTTTCTGTGATTTGTTGGTTATACCAAAGTTTGTTGTTCAGCCTACATATATTGGGATTTTTAGAGTTTTGTTTTGTTTTTGGTTTTGGTTTTTTTTTTCTGTATTTGGTATCTAAACTGACACAGTGTGGTCAGAAAAGATGCTTATAATGACTTCATTATTTTTTAAATTGATGAAAGCTAGATTTATGGTCCAGAATGTGATCTATCCTGGAGTGCCTAGAGTTTAAAAGGTCAAAAATAGAAAAATCTGTATTTCATGTGGCAAAATATAGGCTGAGATTTTCACTTTTGAAATATAGAGAAGTGAATATTTCATGTAGAAAAATCATGACCTACTTTTTCCAGAATGATATACAGAAAATCGATATTTGATGGGTTAAATAAAATCTGCCTTGATTTTCATATGTGCAGTATAGAGTATTCCAGATTTAATAGAGGGACATCAGTGCCCCTATTTACATAGCTGTAAAAATAAAAATGCAATCTTTTGTGTGCTAAAATCAATAGCCAGATGTTCATAAGGTAAAGAGGCAAAATTCCACAATACATGGATAAAACATAAACCCCTGTTTTTCATATGAGTAAAACATAAAATTCCTAATTTCAAGTGTGAAAACGTGTACACATATTTCATATGAAATATAGAGAATTCCAGTTTTGTTTTTGAAGTTTTGCTGTCAAAATATGGAGAAATATGGAGAATTTCATATTTCCCAGAGGAAAATTACATGCATTTATTCATATATGACATACTGTGTTCTATATTTCAAATCCTGAAAGATGATGCTGTGAAAGTGCTGCACTCAATATGCCAGCAAATTTGGAATACTCAGCAGTGGCCATAGGACTGGGAAAGGTCAGTTTTCATTCCAATCCCAAAGAAAGTCAATGCCAAAGAATGCTCAAACTATCGCACAATTGCACTCATCTCACACACTAGTAAAGTAATGTTCAAAATTCTCCAAGCAGGCTTCAGCAATACGTGAACTGTTAACTTTCTGATGTTCAAGCTGGTTTTAGAAAAGGCAGAGGAAGCAGAAATCAAATTGCCAACATCCGCTGGATCGTGGAAAAAGCAGAGATCCAGAAAAACATCTATTTCTCCTTTATGGACTCTGCCAAAGCCTTTGACTGTGTGGATCACAATAAACTGTGGAAAATTCTGAAAGAGATGGGAATACCAGACCAAATGACCTGCCTCTTGACATGAAACAACAGACTGGCTACAAATAGGAGTACGTCAAGGCTGTATATCGTCACCCTGCTTATTTAACTTCTGTACAGGGTACATCATGAGAAACGCTGGACTGGAAACACAAGAAACACAAGCTGAAAGCAAGATTGCTGGGAGAAATATCAAACATCAGATATACAGATGACACCACCCTTACGGCAGAAAGTGAAGAGGAATCAAAAACCCTCTGGATGAAAGTGAAAGTGGAGAGTGAAAAAAGTTGTCTTAAAGCTCAACATACAGAAAATGAAGTACATGGCATCTGATCCCATCACTTCATGGGAAGTAGATGGGGAAACAGTTTAAACAGTGTCAGACTTTATTTTTTGGGCTCCAAAATCACTGGAGATGGTGTCTGCAGCCATGAAATTTAAACACGCTTACTCCTTGGAAGAAAAGTTACGATCAACCTAGATAGCATATTCAAGAGCAGAGACATTACTTTGCCAACAAAGGTCTGGCTAGTCAAGGCTATGCTTTTTTCATTAGTCATGTATAGATGTGAGAGTTGGAATGTGAAGAAGGCTGAGCACCAAATAATCGACACTTTTGAACTGTGGTGTTGGAGAAGACTCTTGAGAGACCCTTGGACTGCAAGGAGATCCGCCCAGTCCATTCTAAAGGAGATCAACCCTGGGATTTCTTTAGAAGGAATGATGTTGAAGCTGAAACCCCAGTATTTTGGCTGCCTCATGAGAAGAGTTGGCTCATTGGAAAAGGATCTGATTTTGGGAGGAATTGGGGGAAAGAGGAGAAGGGGACGACAGAAGATGAGATGACTGGATTGCATCATGGACTCGATGGACATGAGTCTGTGTGAACTCCGGGAGATGGTGATGGACAGGGAGGCGTAGCATGCTGCTATTCATGGGGTCACAAACAGTCATACATGACTGAGTGACTGAACTGAACTGAACTGAAAAATGACTATAATAGATAAGAAAATATTGTAATAACCAAAATGTTTTATTCTCCCATGTGACTACTAGGAGACTTCTAGCAGAACAGGGCATTAAAGAAAGACTTTGTAAAGGGCCAAAAAAGAAATATTTTAGGCTTTGCGAATATGATCATTGGGGATTAAACAAGTTTTCAGCCATAGATAATAACAAAAGAAACTGGCAAGTCCCTGTTCCAACTTTAAGGACTCCAAAATTGAATTTCACAAAATTTTCACGTCAGTAAACAATATTATTTTCAGTTTTCCTCAGGGATTAAAAGTGTTAGTTCAGTTCATTTCAGTCCCTCAGTCGTGTCCGACTCTTTGCGACCCCATGAATCGCTGCATGCCAGCACTCCCTGTTCATCACCAACTCCCGGAGTTCACCCAGACTCACATCCATCGAGTCCGTGATGCCATCCAGCCATCTCATACTTGATCGTCCCCTTCTCCTGCCCCCAATCCCTCTCAGCATCAGTCTTTTCCAGTGAGTCAAATCTTCTCATGAGGTAGCCAATGTACTAGAGTTTCAGCTTCAGCATTATTTCTTCCAAAGAAACCCAGGGTCGATCTCCTACAGAATGGACTGGTTGGATCTCCTTGCAGTCCAGGGAACTCTGAAGAGTCTTCTCCAACACCACATTTCAAAAACATCAATACTTCGGTGCTCAGACTTCTTCATAGTCCAACACTCACATCCATACATGACCACAGGATAAACCATACCCTTGACTAGAAGGACCTTAGTCAGCAAAGTAATGTCTCTGCTTTTGAATATGCTACCTAGGTTGGTCATAATTTTTCTTCCAACGAGTAAGCGTGTTTTAACTGCATGGCTGTAATCACCATGTGCAGTGATTTTGGAGCGCAAAAAAATAAAGTCTGACACTGTTTCCACTGTTTCCCCATCTATTTTCCATGAAGTGATGAACCAGATGCCATGATCTTCGTTTTCTGAATGTTGAGCTTTAAGCCAAATTTTTCACTCTCCTCTTTCACTTTTATCAAGAGACTTTTTAGTTCATATTCACTTTCTGCCATAAGGGTGGTGTCATCTGAATATCTGAGGTTATTGATATGGTAATAGCACAAAAACAGAACTATAGACCAATTAGAGGACAGATAGTCAAGAGATAAACCCAGACATCTATGGTCACATAATATATGACAAAGGAGGCAAGGATATACAAAGGTGAGAAAGCAGTCTCTTGAACAACTGGTGCTAGGAAATCTGGACATCTACATGTAAAATAGGAAATTAGGACACTTTGTAACACCATATACCAAAATGAACTTTTTTCAGATGTTACACATCTTCACTTCTGTATTTGCTTAGTCTCACAGGTCAACTCTGTGGTAGATTGAGAGAGAACTACAAAGGGGTGGGAATATCAGGAGATGCAATTCATTTGAAGGCTGGTTACCATATCCATTAATCCACCATGCCAGCCTTTCTTCATATGATCTCAGTTCTGTTACTGTGAGCAAATTATTTGGCTTGTGTACACTTCTTGTGTGCTGCTGCTGCTGCTAAGTCGTTTCAGTCATGTCCGACTCTGTGCAATCCCATAGACAGCAGCCCACCAGGCTACCCCATTCCTGGGATTCTCCAGGCAACAAGGGTTGTCCTTTCCTTCTCCAAGGCATGAGAATGAAAAGTGAAAGTGAAGTCGTTCAGTCCTGTCCCACTCTTCAAAACCTCATGGACTGCGGCCCTCCAGGCTTTTCTCTCCATGGGGTTTTCCAGGCAAGAGTACTGGTGTGGATTTCCATTGCCTTCTCCATCTTTTGCCTTCTTTTGCCTTCTCTGGCTTGATCTACTCAATTCTTGATCTATTCAGTTCTTGATCTACTCAATTCTTGATCTACTCAATTCTTGTTTATTCACTGATATCCTAGCAAGTCTCTTCTTTGTCCTGGATTAAGATTTCTGTTTCTCTGGATGGTTCCCATCAGCAAACAGACTGACTATAATGTCACCTGTCATTAAAAATCCGTCTTTTGGTGATGCTTCCTGCTTCTGCTGCTTTTATTTCATATTTGCTTATTACAGATTTCTGCAGAGTTGTTTTTAGACTTTGTTATCTCCAGTTCTTTCATTTTCCTTTAAATCCACTCTTGTCAAGGCCACCAGTGAATTTCAAATGTTTAACTCAGTGGTCAATTTTTAGTTGTTATTTTATTTAATTTATTGGCATCCTTTATCAGAGTAGTTCATTTCCTCCTCCCTGAAAAAAATGTTTCACTTGGATTACAGAGTGCTTCTCTTTCCTGCTTCTCTTCCACCTACAGTTATCCCACATACAATGTGTGACCTTTGTGTCTGGCTTTATTCAGATGTCATATTTTCTTTTTAAATATTTCTTTATTTAGCTCTGTGGCATGTGGGATCTTAGTTCCCAGCCCAGGGATGGAACCTGTGGAGAGTCTTAAACACTGAATCTCCAGGGAAGTCCCCTAGTTTGTGTATTTTCAAGATTTATCCATTTCATGGTTGTCTAGCAGTGAATTTTTTTTTTTTGTGGCTGAATATGGTATATGAATATGATAAATGGTTTCCATGTAGTCCATTGAGATCATATACCACAGTTTATTTATTCATTCACCAATTAATGGATAATACTTGTATGGTGTACTCCTTGTGGCTATTGTGAGTAATGTTGCTGTGAACACTGATTTTGCATGGACTGAACAGTTTCAGTTTTTATGGATATATACAAAAGAGTGAAATTTCTGGATCATATGGATACCTTATATTTAATTTTTGTGGTACTGACAAACCACTTAGTGGTTGTACCATTTTACAGCAATTACATCAACACTACCTGAAGATTCCTTTTCTCTGCATCCTCTGCAGCACTTGTTATAATTCCTCTTTTTGATTATAGCCAACCTAATGGGTGTGGAGTAGTATCTCAGTAAGACTGATTTATGTTTTGCTAGGTGCTTCCCTGGTGACTCAGAAGGTAAAGTGTCCGCCTGCAGTGTGGGAGACCTGGGTTCGATTCCTGGGTCAGGAAGATCCCCTCGAGAAGAAATGGCAATCCACTCCAGCACTCTTCCCTGGAAAATCCCATGGACCGAGGGGCCTGATAGGCTGCAGTCCATGGGGTCGCAAAGAGTCAGAAATGTCTATTCAAATTCTTTTCCTGGAGGTTAAATCGTTTTTTTTTTTTTTTTTTTAATTGTTGTAAAAATCACTGAACTTAAATTTTTACCATTTTAACCATTTTTGCATGCTAACTATTTCACACACTTTCATCAGCCTTTGGGATAAAGAAATGGCAACCCACTCCAGTATTCTTGCCTGGAGAATCCCATGGACAAAGGAGCTTAGTGAGCTACAGTCCATGGGGACACAAAGAGGCGGACATGACTGAGCAACTAACACACACACACACACACACACACACACAGAGTCACGGTGTTGTGTTGTTGTTGTTGTTATCATTGTTTTAGCTGTGCTGTGCAGCTTGAATGACAGTTCCCTGTTGAGGATCATACCCAGTCCCCTGATAGGAAAGCATGGAGTCCTAACTTCTGAACTACCAGGGAATTCCTTATCCCATTTTTATGATCTTTACACTTTTTCATCTTGCAAAATTGAAACTCTGTACATATCACCTGTCCCATTAAACAACAACTCCTCTTTTCTTCCCTGTTTCCCTAGACCCTGCATTCCATCATTCTTCTTTGTTTCCTTTCTATTGCTGGGCTATATAAGATATTACATGTAAGTGGAAACAAAGTATTTATCTTTTTTATGACTGGCTTATTTCATTTGGCTTGATGTCTTAAATGATCATGCATGTTGTAGCATGTGACAGGATTTCCTTTATATGGCTAAATAATGTTTCATTTTATGTATATATCACATTTGATTGACATTTAGATGCTTCCACCTCTTAGTTGTTGTGATTAGTGGTGCCGTGAGCATGGCTGTGCAAATATCTCAAGAACCCATGTTAGCTTCTTTTGAATTTATATCCTGAAGTGGAATTGCTGAATCATGTGCTAGTTCTATTTTTTTTTTAATTTTTCAAGGAGCCTTTATACTGTTTTCTGTAGCAGTTGCACCGTTTTAAAATCTATCCATAACACACAAAGATCCAGTTTCCATAACACACAAAGATCCAGTTTCGGTACGTGCTTGCCAAGAGTTGCCCTTTCCTTTGCTTACTTTTACCTTTCCATTCCTTCATATGTAAACACACACACATGCACGGACAATTTTTTGCATATCCTTTTCCATTATTATTTATCACAAACTTATGAATATAGTTCCTTGTGCTCTACAGTATGATCTTGTTTATCTATTATATATATTAATATTATAGTTTGCAAATGCTAATCACCATTTCCCAAGCTATGCCTGCCCCACACTTCCCCTCCTGGTAATCACATACTCTGCTCTCTATGTCTGTGAGTCTGTTTCTGTTTCATAGATAAGTTCATTTGTGTCATATTTTAGAGTCCACATGTAAGTGATATCATATGATATTTGTCTTTCTCTTTCTGACTTCCTAAGCATTCTTTTTGGTGCTAGTGTAGATTCAAGTATTTACTTAACTTCATTTTCAGAACATTTGTTGCTACTGTATATACTTTGACTTTTTCCTTTCCATTCTGAAGGCTGCTATTTATTTATTTATTTATTTATTTTTAAACAGCAACAATTCCTTTTTCTTACCTGATTGCTCTGGTTATAGAACTGCCAGTATAATAATGAGCCAAAGTATGGAATAGACTTCCTTGTGTTGTTCAGTTTTTCATGATTAAGTATGATGTTAGCTGTGGGTCTTTTACAGATACCTGTTGATTGAGAAAGTTCTCTGCTGTTCTTAGTTATTCAGTGTTTTTTTAACCCCTATTATGATAAGGTGCTAGATTCAAAGAAATGCTTTTTCTGCAGGCAGATGTGGTTTTTTTGTCCTTTATTGTTTTAAAATGGCATAATGTTGATTGACTTTCATATAATGAACCAACTTTGCATACTTCCATAAATCCCACGTGATCATGATGTACAATCTTTTTTTATATGTTGTTTGATTTTGTTTGCACTTATTTTGTTGAGGACTCTTTCACCTGTATTCACAAGGGATATTGGTTGTGTGTGTGTGTGTGTGTGTGTATGTGTGTATGTGTGATGTCTCTGTCTGATATTGATATGAGAGAAATACTGGCATCACTTTGCTTGCTATTTGGGAAGAGACATGTGGAGTGAAGAATGAACCATTGTTGCATTTAAGTTTAGTCAGGATTAGAGGGAGAAATTTAGGATATATCAGTGTGGAATTGGGGTGAGATCATCAAGAGAATTCATTCTGAATTTCTTAGGCCTGTGTTAAGTGCTTGACATTGATTTATGCTGTTTGTTAACTAGGTATAGATACTTTATACTTTGAATTTACTACCTATTTTCTTTATTAACATTTATGAAATTAGTATTTGTGAATCAGTTGTAATGTGCATTTAACATACAGGTTCTTCCAATTTTACTAGAAAACAAGATGCCATTAAACAGCTGATGCCTCTTAAAAAGAGTTTTTAAGCTTAAATCTAACAAATAAGCATGTTTGATTTTAAGATAGAGAAACACATTTAAAGGTTATAAATTTCACCAGAAAGATGCA
This sequence comes from Budorcas taxicolor, assembly GCF_023091745.1. NCBI lineage: Eukaryota > Metazoa > Chordata > Mammalia > Artiodactyla > Bovidae > Budorcas > Budorcas taxicolor. The sequence continues at coordinate 6,004,114 of NC_068936.1, read as the reverse complement.
GCTGGTGTGTGGTTAACTTAGAATTCCAAATTAATAGTCTGTGACTCCAAAGTTCATGTTTCTCAACACTGTACAACAGTGCTTTTGTAGAAATACTCGTCCTTTTCATGTGATTTCACCTAATGATCAATAGTGTGGGTTTGTTTTTAATTTCTTTTTTTTTTTAATAGAAGAGATTAAAGTCAACATGGGACAAAGCTGTGATTCTAGAGTCATGTAGACTTGTAGTCATAGGTTTTTCAGCTGTCATTCAGTCTTTTTGACACTCAGTGTCTTTGTCTGTAAGATAAGGGTGTTTATAACTAATCTAGAGTTTTGGAGATATTCAAATAGCACATTTTTCTGTACTTAACTAATATGTAATATGTTTATACTTAGGTGGCAGTTTGTATAAAGGAAGCACTGGGACTTGTGGCCACACCCTCCAAGAATAAAAAAGTATTTAAAATATGGAATCACTATGTAAGTTATGTGAAGAAGAACAAGAGCCAGCACTACCGAAAAGTGAGGAAGAAACCAAACAAGTAGATGATGATGATGCTGAACTGATTTTGGTTGGAGTGGAACATGTAAATGAAGATGCTGATGTGATATCTGTTGGGATGATGTCAACTTCAAAATCAGTCGTTTCAAACATACTGAACAGTTACCCCAGGTTCTTGTTCAAGGAGAAAAAGGTGTGGTCACTTCAGGAAAGACAACGTTCACAAATCACAACCTGTTAGTCATGTGACTCCTACATCAGAAGCAAAGACTGTCTTGCCAATTTCTGACTCTGAATCAAGATCAACAGATAGTGCTATTATTATTAAGCCTTTGTCTCAAGCTGATTATAAAAATATTTCACCACAAATAGTGCCTAATAGCTTTTCAAAGGAGTTATATTCTTCTTTGATTACCTTCCGAAGTTCATTGCAGCATCCAGTAGAAACAGCAGTTTCTACAGGAGATATGAATAAAAGTACTCATGTATCAAAGTGACTTTCCACTTGTGAAACAAATAGCAGAAATCCCAGAAGGCCTAAACTCAGTGATGGCATTATAGGGGAACATTCTTTGGCTTTGTGTCCTTCTGGTATTTTTAATACAGTGACCACTCAGCAAAGCACACCAGACCGTGTCCATACCTCACTAAGCCATGTTCAGAATGGACAACCTTGTCCAACACCTTTTCCAAAGGACAATGTTCATTGCAAGCCTGTAAGACCTTTAGGGGAAAATGGACTGACAAAAACTGATTTTCCAAGTTTAGCAAGTCAAAACAAGATTGTTGATCCATGTGGAGAGCATATAGGAGTTGGGCAGCCAGAACTGAAGACCCACACAGCGTTTAAATGCCTCAGCTGCTTGAAAGTTCTAAAAAATGTCAAGTTTATGAATCACATGAAGCACCATTTGGAACTTGAGAGGCAGAGAGGTGACAGCTGGAAAACCCACACCACCTGCCGGCACTGCCTCCGCCAGTTTCCTACTCCCTCCCAGCTGCAGTGTCACATTGAAAGTGTCCACACTCCCCAGGAGCCCTCTGCAGTCTGTCACATCTGTGAGTTGTCCTTTGAGACAGATCAGGTTCTGTTAGAGCACATGAAAGACAAGCATAAGCCTGGTGAAATGCCCTATGTATGCCAGGTTTGCAGTTACAGGTTACAGATCATCATTTTTTGCAGATGTGGATGCACATTTCAGAGCATACCATGGTAACACTAAGAATTTACTTTGCCCATTTTGTCTCAAAATTTTTAAAACTGCAACACCATACAGACGTCATTATAGAGGGCACTGGGAAAAGAGTTTTCACCAGTGTTCCAAATGTCGGTACAGTTTTTAACTTTCAAAGAGTAAATATGGGATAAGACCCAGGGTCATCAAATTTTTAAGAAGTCTAAGCAGCTAGAAGGATTACCTCCTGAAACAAAAGTTATTATTCAGGTATCACTGGAACCCTTCAACCAGGATTGGTGGAAGTAGCATCCATTACTGTGAACACATCTGATTCTGAATCATCACCCTCCAAATCTAAAAGTAGGACGTCAAAAAAAGAAAAAAAAAGAAAGTTAATTCTACTTTCAGTAAGTCTGAGCAAGTATTTCAGTCAAAATTAAAAGCCCAATTAAAAACAAAAAGATCAAATTATAGAATTATGTAATAATATCAAATATAGGGAAACTGATGGGTAATTTATGTGTTTTTGTTTTAAAGACATGAAGTACAGTTTTATTTGATTTGAATATTGAGATGTTATTTAAAATTCTATTACCTGTTTTCATATAATTGTCTTAACATGTAAAAAGAATGTGTGCATGTATGTGAGTGAGAGAGAGAGAATGAGAGAAGTGGAGAAAGGAAAAGTAACAACCTATTTTAGTATTTCATATTATTTGTACGTTCGAAAGCTCTACTATACATACAATCTGTAGAGTGTTTTGGCAATGTAATTTTCAACTATGTTCATGCCTTCAAGAATATCAACTATATAGTCAGATTGGAATGAGTTCTTATGATACGGTCCGTGTGCTGTTGAACTCTGCGAAGTGCCTCTTGTGCTGATCTAAGATAATCTGGCTCTGAAAGGCTGCTGTGGAGAAGTTGATGGAGAAGCTAAGATTAGAGTTTGGACCAGATACGGATTGATTAGTGGAGTGGCTGTGGCTTCTTGTCCCAGTGGAGGAAGAGGCATACATTCACTCCAGCCATGGAGCCAAGGCAGAAGGAACACTGTCTCAAGAGTGTCTTGACCTAGCCAGGGACATCTCAAGGAAGCCAACCATTAAAACACCTGTGTCTGGTGAGAGACCCCTGCAAGCATCAAGCAGGCCCTGTGTTTCATTGACTGCAGTTGGAGAAGCAGAGGTAGTTATTAGAATGGGGCCTGGTGCCTGTGGACCTCCTGTTGAGTGATCAAAAGGGGAATTTGATTCTTTCCAAGCCCCTTTCCCATTTGCTGTCCTATAGTCACAGTGAAGTAGCCATATCTGTCTCAGACACAGTAGTAAAGCAAGTTAACTCTCCTAAAGAAAAAAAGAGCCTTAACATCCAGTTTGATTTGTACTGGACCCATAGTTTTAACTGAAAAGGATCAAACACAGGGAATCTGTTTAGTTTATGAATTGAGCTAATTTAGTTCTCCTTACACTTAAGCTACAATGCCAGTTGTCCAAGAATAGTAAATGTAGTGGATAAAAATGGCCAAGGGTGATTAAATCCTTTTTAGGACTTTTCCTTAACTTATCCAGTAACATGTGCCTTACCCTAGTTGAACATGTGAAGATTTCAGATTTGTTCTTATCTTGCCTTGGACACAAATGTAGTAGAGTTAACAGCTAATTATTTGCGTGTGTAATTTACCATTGTATCAAACTAATTGAGTTTCAGTCTTTCTTGACACAGTCTGATGTGCAAGAATTGTCTCATGTATTTCAGTAATTATCAGGTCATAGAGTTATCCTTCCTCTAATCTATCCAACCATCTAATCTGTGATTATACTTGTGGAAACCTTTTTCTTGTGGTCTCCAAGGGCTCTTTCACAGACCTGTGGGGTACCCTCTAAGTATTGATTCCTGAACATCAGCACACTTGGCTGCCTCTGTAGGTTCTTGGAGTTGAGTCTCCTCCTGGAGTTGAATGTCACCCCTTCTCCACTTCTGGCACAGATACCTAGCAATCTCTGTGCACCATTCAAGGAAGCTGGGATCCTGTCTGTAGACCTATGCCAGGGAGCAATCTCTCCGTTTCCTCTTCCTTTCTCCTCCTCTTTGTCTCTCCCCACTCTCCCCACTCCTCAATTTATTTAAGTCCTCTAAGCTTTCACAAAATGCTGGAAAATGATAATCACCAAGGGGTTAGCATCCCTCTCAGAACTAAAGAGGAAGGACTACAGAAGACTAAGCTGTAGTGAATCTATTGTCTCCAGTTTAGGTAATTTCCTGAGTGTAGATTCAATTTCAAATAAATTGTATTTATTCACCTTCAATGCTTGCTTGATTGATTTGCACTTTGAATATTATATTGGGCTTTCCAGTTAGTTTACTTGGGCCAAAGCACTTTGCTAAGTGTCCAGCCTAAACCACTTGTAGGTGTATAAAGAGTGTGTGTGTGTGTGTGTGTTCTGGTCTCAGGTGAAAACTTTGTGTATATATAACTGTGCAGACTATTGCATTCTTATCTCCTTTATTCTATTTCTATAGTAAAAATAGGAAATGTTTTAGTTATGTGTTTTTATTGTTGCTTAGTATTATCAACACTGTTACTGTTTGCTTTGAAGTATGCTCCTAATGAGTACAAGTTGTATTATTATCAAATAAAAAGTTTCCAGGGATATGGTTCCTGACTACTTCCTCTCTTCCATTCTCTGTCCATACACTCTACTATTTTCCCAACTAGTGCACTGTTTATTGACTACACAGCCCTTGCTTTTCCTCAAGCAAATTCCATTTCTTCCCTATCCAAAGATTTTGCAACTCCTGTTGTTCTGAAATGCTATTGCCCTAGGCCTGCATGGCTTGCTACCTCCCTTGTTTGAGCTTCACCAACGCTGTTTAAATCACACAATGAAATCTCCAACCCTCTCCTTTCCTCCTCCTCCTTAAAGGCACTTTAAGTCTCTACCGTCTTCCCTCTCCAGCCTAAATTTCCTAGATTTTTACACACACACACACCAAAAAACAAACAAAAAAAAACTGAGAAAAGATAATATCAGGGCTTTGCTTGTTAGAATTAACTTGAGTCAGTTTCTGTGCCTGCAAATAAAAAGATAATTAATACTGAATTGAGTTCTTTCAGGAGCTTCCTCTATTTTTCTATTGATAACTCTATATTTTTTCAGCAATTACACTTTGTTTTGTTTACAAATATATTGAATATCTGTCAAGATTACTATTTTGTTATTGCCCTTTGAAAATTTTCTTGTCAACTTTGCTTGTTCTTTCAGTAAAATTTATTATTTTATTAATGTTGTGAAAACATTGTAAGTAAAATTAGTATTTATAGAAATAAGTTTTAAAAAATTATGTCCATCAGCTGTATTTTTACAAATAACATGACATATTTTTATTTATTTATTTTTTTTAATAATCGTATTGTGTTAGCCAGGACTTCTAAACAGTGATGTGTAGATGGGTTTTCTTTATCTGAGTACATCAAAGGTAATGAGTATATAGCTTGACAAGTTTCCTTTTCTGTTTTTAGATCTTAAAGAGAATTTTTTATTTGATAGTTTAAATTTGCTGAGACATTTACTTTTCTTTCTTCCTTCCTTTCCTTTTCTTCCTTTCTTCCACTGTCTCTCTTCCTCTTTCTTTCCTTCACTTTCTTTCCCCAGTTTTTTGCTTGACTGGACCTTTCCTGAAACAAAAGTAACACCACTCAGAGATGAATATTATCCTCTCAGAATCCCATTCCATTTCTCATTTCTAGTATTGGAATTAACCTCCTGTGCCCCTTATTATATTGCCACAGTTGTATCAATGTTTCTCATTTTCTTTTTTCCAAGAAGCAGCTCTTGTTTTATTATCCCAACAAGCTTTATTTTTGTTGTGTTCTATTTTTGTTTCATATATGCCTTCTATTTATTTAGGGTTTTTTCTTTATAACCTTGTATTTTAAAAGCTTTCTTTACATTTTTTTTCCTGTAAATTGATTTACAAAGTTGAGTTTCAGATGTATATCACAGTGATTTACTTATGCAGATACATATCTATTCTTTTTTAGGTTATTTTCCATTATAGGTTATTACATGAAACTGAGGATTTATTTTCTTCTTATTATCATTATTTATTTTTTTTTTTATAGAGGGTTTAGGGCTTGACTTACCTTTATTTAGAAATTTTGTCTGAATCCCAGATATTTTTATGTATACATTTTTTAAATTAAAATTTCATTCTGTATGAATTTTGGCAAGTTAATTCCAAAGATTTCACTATTTGCAGGCTGAATATTTTCATTTATAGTTTATTGAGAATTAAGTCTTCCTTGGAGTTCTGAGGGTATGTGTGTATATAGACTGACATGTCTATACACACATCCTTTTCAGATTACTACATTTTTTAAGATATGTAAATATATTTTCAAAGATATTTTCTGTTTGTATGGTTAAAAACATGAAATGTTTTAATTCTAGAAATTTGTTCCCCAAAATGAATATAGTATAAAGAGTAAAGGTATAAAACTATATTCCTTTCAGAATAATCCTTACTAACGTAACTTGGAAATGTTTAAAAAATTATTCACAACACTTAATAAAAGTGGTGAGAAAAACTTTATTCAAGGTAAGAGTACTACATAATATGGGAGAGAGATTGAGCTTATATCTGACTCCAGCAGGGATGCAGCTGGGATTTATAGGTAAGGAACAGGGTGGGTCCATGGGATTGCAAAGAGAGACTGGGAGACTGAAAAGCAATGAACAACAAGAGAATGGGTGTCAGTTGATGGAAACATATTAAGGGGACCATAAGTGTGAGGGTCGATTCTGGTTCAACTGAGAGGATTGTTGCTGAGGCTAGGCAAGGCTGATAACATATTGAAGTGAGTGAAAAGTTATGACCAACCTAGATAGCATATTCAAAAGCAGAGACATTACTTTTTCAACTTAGGTCTGTATAGTCTAGCCTATGGTTTTTCCAGGAGTCATGTATGTATGTAAGAGTTGGACTGTGAAAAAGGCTGAGTGCCGAAGAATTGATGCTTTTGAATTGTGGTATTGGAGAAGACTCTTGAGAGTCCTTGGACTGCAAAGAGATCCAACCAGTCCATTCTGAAGGAGATCAGCCCTGGGATTTCTTTGGAAGGAATGATGCTAAAGCTGAGACTCCAGTCCTTTGGCCAGCGCCTGCGAAGAGTTGACTCATTGGAAAAGACTTTGATGCTGGGAGGGATTGGGGGCAGGAGGAGAAGGGGATGATAGAGGATGAGATGGCTGGATGGCATCACTGACTCATTGGACCTGAGTCTGACTGAACTCCAGGAGTTGGTGATGGACAGGGAGGCCTGGCGTGCTGCGATTCATGGGGTCGCAAAGAGCCAGACAGGACTGAGCGACTGAACTGAACTGAGAAGGTATGATCTGATACTGAGGGTGGTCAGATCAAGGGCAGGGTATGTTTTCTAAACAGAAATAGCAGATTCTGGCTTAGATTGGACTAAATGGATAGGCGCCCCTGGATAAAGACATGGCCCAAATTTGGCAGTGCATTAATGGACTACTGCTGCATAAAAAATTACCCCAAACTAACAGCTTAACACAATATTATCTCATACTTCTGCTGAAAGTTGGGCAACCAGGGGTAATTCAGCTTAGTGATCTGGCTCAGCATTTCATGAGATTGCCATCATCTGAAGCCTTGACCTGGTCTTGTGGATTACCTTCCAAGATGACTTACTCACATAATTGTTGAAACCAGTTTCCTTGCTGGCTTTTGGGGGAAAGCCTCAGTTCTTTCACATGGGCCTCTCTACTGGACTACCTGAGTGTTCTCAGGATACAACTAAGCTGGCTTCTATAGTTAGTGATCCAAGAGGATGAGTAAGGAGGCTGCAGTGCCTTTTATGACTTAGTTTCAGACACCTCATTGTTCATTTCTACAATATTCTAGCATTAGAAATGAGCCACTCAGTCCACCACACATGTGACAGGGAGGAGGAAAGGATTTGTGGACATAATTTAAAACCACGTGGTACACACATGGCCACAAATTGTTCACATACTTGTATGTCCAAAATGCATTTTCCTGCCAATGCTTTCAAATAATTTATCCATTATAGCATTAACTTGAAGTTCAGGACCTTGTCGTCTAAGTCAGGTCCAGATATGGATCAGGGTCCACGTGTACAGTATCTCAAGTGTTCATCGCTCAGTTATATCCTATTCTTTGTGACCCCATGGACTGCAGCACTGTGGGCTTCCCTGTCCATCAACTCCAGGAGCTTGCTCAAACTCAAGTCCATTAGGTCGATGATGCCATCCAACAATCTCATCCTTTGCTGTCCCCTTCTCCTACCTTCAGTCTTTCCTGCATCATGGTCTTTTCCAATGAGTCAATTATTTGCATCAGTTAGCCAAAGTATTGGAGCTTCAGCTACAGGATGAGTCCTTCCAATGAGTATGCAGGACAGATTTGCTTTAGGATTGACTGGTTTGATCTCCTCGCAGTCCAAGAGCCTCTCAATTCTTCTCCAACACATTAGTTCAAATTAAACAATTGTAGTTCCTCTAGACCTGAGGATCTGTGAACAAAAGAGATGAGCTAATCTGTTCACTTTCACAGTCAATATACGGCAGTGAATCAGGCATAGATAACCTTCATAGACACTCCTGTTCCAGAAAAGGGGAGGGGAGATGGGAGTCAATAGTATCAGTTCTGAAATCCCACGGGTTCTTTTTGGCAGTCCTTTGATTAGGACTTAAGGCCTGGAGACTTCCTAGGCTTCAGTCTCTGAATTTTTAATTCTGCCCTCTGACATGATTCCATTGCATGAAAGGTAGGTAGTATATGGTTACAGTGGAAGTCTCCTGAGCCTGTTTCCTGCTTATAGAAGGTAGAAGTCCAGCACTCTTATTTTGTACTATTGCTGGTCCTTTCAGTCCAAGTTGAACTTAAATATGTTATCTTAAAAACTTGGTGTGTCTCCTGATAATCTTACTGGTGTTCATAGCAAAGCACCCCACTCCAAAGCCATAATCACACATGTCTTCATAACAAGGCCTACTCTGTCTTGGTTTTCTGCTGAGATAGCTGAGGGATAACACCCTGAACATTGGTAGAAGTCTTATTGTATGACTGAAAGGATCTCTGAATGACACCCCTAAACTCTTTGGAGGGTATTGGCCTGACTAAATAATGCCACGAGGCATCCCCTTCCAGCTTTCTGAGGCTTAACAAAGAATTCTAGAGTCACACTCATCTTTAGAACACCTTTATTTAAAAAAATAATAACAATATGAAGAAGTACTGGTGTATACGTGGTGTAAAATGTTATATTTAGACCACGTTATCTCAATGTCCTGAATATGATCTTGCTTGAGAGCCATTAATTTTAACATCTGTTATCTTAAAAGTCTGAAAAATTTCCAAATCAGGAAGTTCTGTCTCTTTTTTTAATAGTCTTTATCTTAAACATTTTTTTTTTAAATTTCCCTTGATATTTTTACTAGAGGCAGCAAGAAGAAACCAGGGAACACTTTTGGCAGTTTGGATGGAAATCCTCTTAGCTAGATAACTCAATTAACTAGATACAGTTTCTCCTTCCAGCTCATTAGGTACGTTTTCTACTTTTCATAAACTGCAGGTGTAGTGGACTTTTCTCTTCACACTCCCCAGGCTCTTTCCTCCTGCCTCTCCTTTCTGCCAGGCATCCTAGGTGCATCACTGTGATTCCACTTAGAAAGTGTTCGCTCAGTGAGATAACAGGGATCCATTCCCTGGATTCAGTGCTTCTGCTGGACAGAGACTATGCAACTTTCACTAAAAACTTCATGTTTTCGCTATCCAACTTCCATCACCTGGCTAGGTCAGTTGCAACAGCTCATACTCACAAGCATATTGGCAAGGACTTCTATGCGCACATGTGCGCAAACATGTGCATGTACACAGAAATATCGCTGAGAGCAAATTTATACATATGCAGAAGTACAAGCTTTATTTTCCAGGAACATGAATTTTGTAAGAACCCAAATTTATTTGTCCTGGTTTTTCACTTGCTCATCGACCACGTCACTTTGCACTTCTAACTCTGTGACTAATCCTCAAAGGTGACAAAACCTTGGCATTTGCTATTGACAGGGACTGACCTGCAGAGCAGTGGGCAGGGTTGGAAGGACTCGCCATGAACAGCTGTATAACATGTACCCGCCTTCTGCATTCTCTTATCACATTGGAGAACTTCACAATACCAGTCACTTTGGCCTGATCCATTGCCTGTGCATTCCTTCATGGGACTAGAAAACAAGGACCTCTGAGCTCAGCTGACTTGAAGAACTGCTTTCTCGGTGTCCATCTATTTAGGTCATTCCTTGTCATTGTTGTGCCCCTCTTGCTAGCCTACCACCACTTACAGCCCACAACATTCTGAGTGAGGCCCTCTGTTCTTCCTATCTGTGTACCTTTCTGTGTACACCTGTCTACATGTGCTATCACCATGTAGCATGAAAAGCTGAAAGAGATGCCTGAGGCTCCAGAAGCCCCAAGAGACTGTGATAGGCCTGGGTCTGATCAAATGTTGTGAAGAAGGTGCACATGGATACAGGGTCTCTTCCGATACAAAGAATGGATCCTGAGGCCGCAAAAGTAAGGTGGCATCCCTACATGTAGTGCCTTCTGTTTAACACTACCCATGAGCATGGAGTCCCCCAACAGATGATGCCCTGGGAAACCTGCAGTTTCTGGGCCCAGAGCTAGTGCCTCCCTTGGGCAGAAAGCAACTTTTCTATCTCAAAAGCAGCAAGAGGTCTTGAACCACCCAGGACTCAGTGATTTGCTAAATGCCAAGGCTCTTTCAGTTGCTCTCATTAAGCCCAGGTAGGATGTCCTACAGTTACACATCCCTGTTTCCCTCCTCTGCCCCTGTACCAAGGAAGCCAGTGCCCCGTTGGGCCCAGGGGCATCCAAGACGGTCACCTGGAAGGCAGCGTCCCTCTGAATGTCACCTGCTGCAAATCCCCTATGACAAAAGTAGAGATTCTGCTCCAGCAAGACTACCAGAATCCTCCCTCAGGTGCGTCTTTGCCCCTCAGGTCCCCAAAGCCAGGGGCAAGACCCCAAAGAAAAGAAGGAATTCATGTCAGAACTTTCAGCAGGGACCATGGGGTGTCTTTGGCAGGACCGCTACTGCCTAGAGTCTGGACCCTGAAAACCAGCAGGCCCTGAACTGCCCCAGGCGCTTCTCTGTCTCCCTCTCCTGAGGTCCCTTGGGACATGCAGTTTACCTACCGCCCTTGCCTTTTCTCTGTCACCTCCCTCACAGGCATATCCCGGCATAGGGTCACACAGGTAAACCCACTTGTGCTTTCCTCACCTTTCGGCACTGCCAGGGAGTAAGGCTGGAAGTGCCTGGAGGCATGCCATGATTATAGCATCTCTCCTAGGATGCCGGTGGTTTTGCAGATACAGATTACTTAAGCACATATAGTGTTTTGTGTCGCATCGTACCAGTGTGTTCCACCCTCAGGGAGGCCACGTGCTGGCTGCTGGGCTGATCCAGGGCAGCACTGGCCCAGGACCTTCCCAGTTGTCCTTTTGACATGTGTGTGGAAAAAGTCTCCAGTGCAGCAGGCAATCTATGACTCTTTCTCCTTCGTGTCTCTGCCCATCTCGGCAGGACCTTTGCCTTCTCACCATCCCGGGTCTTTCCATAGCCACATCTATCATTTCCCCAGGCCAGCCCATGGCCCCACAGACAGAGGGCTCCACAGGCAATGGTTTCAAAACCCCACACCACGTGGTTTGCGCTGTGTGAATCCTTAGACCATGAACCCCCACTTCATGATCCAAACACACACAACAACACAGTAGAAATGATGAGCGTGTTTTATATCTGGTCTAATTACAGATATCTGGAGCTACAGTCTGGAGTTATCACTGGCCATTCTTTCCTCGTTCCCATCCTGGACAGGGTCAATGCAGAGATATGATGACCAACCACCTTCAGCCTGGTCGCCTCATGACTCCTCTTCTGGTTGCTCAGCAGCTCTTCTCCTGCTGCCTTCATCTCTGCCTCTGCCCTGGGCCAGACACACACACACATAAACACAGCCAACATAAATAAGCACACATGTGTATACACACACATGTTCAGCATGGGGACACAAATGAAAACAGGGAACATAGTTGTTTCAGGAGGTGAAGATGACTGAGTCCAGCAATGTTGGAGATGGTGACAATAGGCACCATGTCCTGCCCTTGGGGCTCTCTGTTCACCTTCTCCACGAACTCTTCCATATTTTCCAAAGGCAGCCTGAAGCTGCTTCCAGCGCAGCATGTTTGGTGGTTGTGAGACACTGAGTGGTGAATGTGGAAATTCACAGAAAATCCCAAAGTCAGCACACAGGTGCACTGGGACCCTGGAGAGGACAACTTTTCAATGATAGGCCTTCTCAGGGTAAGGGGCGGGAGTGAAGTGCCCAGGCAATCTCAAACTCAGTGAGCAGCAGGAGGCCAGGGGATGGAAGGACCCACAATGGCTGAATCTGACAAAGAAACTTATTACACATTGCCTCTAGTAGTATCACCTGGATTCTGGTGGTGCCACCACACCTGATTTGATGGAGACTTGCTTCACTCACGGACATACCAAGTGGCCAAATACACAGCTTCAGGAGGTCACCTGCTACATGCACAACCCAAATTCAGGCTCCACAGCCAGCTTGCATGAGTCTGAGAATCCCCATTTGGGAAAGGACAGTGTCCCTGTAGTATCACACGACTGTCCCTTCAGGGCCCACCTTCAGACCCCATCTCCACATATGTTTCTGTCAGTTACTCTCATGGAAGAACCTTCCTGCCCAGGGTATTACTTTAGGGGATTGTCCCACACATCTTGGCCGACAATCTGCTGGCAGTACGAGCAAGGTGAGCCAGCAGCCAAGAATCCCAAAGTGAATTGCTAACTATGTTCAGGCCCAAAGCAACCACACCTCAGCAATCCTGTTCAGTTCTGAGAAGTTGTGACCTGACAACCAGCCAAGAAAGTTAAGGCTCCTGGTGTCTATGATGTGGCTGGACGCTCCCTGTTTGAAGTCCCAGAACCAGTGGACAGGAGTGGAATGACTTGCCCTATACCCCGCAGAGAGACAGGGGAGACAGGTGAGGATCCCACAGGTGGACAATCCACACCCTTACACACCCACACTCATCACCCCAGGAACCACATTTTACAAGTGATGTCAAGGTAATTCTACTTAGTGGTCACTGTGTTCAAGCAGTAGGGGGTCCTGAAAGGAAAATATCACCTTGCAGTGGGACCATGGATGGCTCTGCAACAGCACCTGCCAGGACAGAGAAGAAGGAAATGGCTCCTGTGCCTCCTCTTCTTCCTGAGCAGCACACTTCAAAGAGCAGCAGAAAGGATACAGCTATAGCCCAGAAGCAAGGGATGCCCCTGATGATGGCGATCCTCCAAGCCAAGTCAGGCTTCCTCCTCTGATGGTTCTTGTACATGAACTGGAAGTAGGCCCTGCAGTTTTTCTTATGCTCAGAGCTCAGTTCCACCTGCAGGGCAGCCAGTGCCTGCAGCACATCTTGCCCTAGAAGCTCAGTAGTGCTCCCGGGCCTTTCCTGGCCCTGCTCCTCCACCGCCTTCTCAGCTCCTGGGAGAACCCCTATTGCTGCTCCTCATCTGCCACAACTTCCACCTCCTCTATAACATCTTCCACAAGGACCTACAGTAACTACCCAATCCCCGCCATGTCTTCGTCCACCAGGGGTTCACTGTTGCCCAGCACCTCCACCCTGAATAGGGTGGCTCCTTTGCCTGGCATGACAACTAGTGGCTGCAAGGTCCCAGCTTCACAAAGCATCAGGATGGCAGGATGCCAGCCCTAGTGGCCTGAAACAGGCTGTTACAACTAGGAAGGTCTGGGGGTCCCAGGATGCTCCCGCATACCGCTGACTGCCTTTCACACTCTTCTTGGCCCTGGTCGTGACCCCAAGGCTGGGGCAGACGTGAAGGGAAGGGACATAATAGCACAACAAGTGGTGTGCAAGTGTGACTCAGGCTGCAGTAATCCTGTGGGACCCACTAGCTCCTTGGGAGTGGGGAGTGAGGGTGATGGTAGAGAAGGAGGGGCTGGTGTGTGTCCAATGGCCTGAGGCTCAATAAAGGAGTGGTAGACAGCATAGGACGGGGTGAACAGGTGCTGCGGATATCAGCCGAATAGGCGGATCCGTAGGCTGTCAGCCACGCACAGGCTGCTGGCCCAAATCTAGTCCAATGGCTGAGAGCGTGATGGGCAGCACCCTTATGGACACGCCCCTTGAACGTAGGGCATCTTCCATGGTTCCTGGGCTGCAGCGCACCCACATGGAATATACTGCTCCAGCGGGAGAAGTGGGTTTTCAATCTGCTGATACCCCAGGCGCTGTCATTGACCAGGCTTTGGAATTTCCAACTACAGGTTCCTGCTCCGTAGTCTGGACAGCACACTTCTTTGTCCCTCAGGACCGTCGATAACTGAGAACTCCCCCTGAGTATCCAAAGGATAAGCAGGGGCTCCACGTGGCTGGATATTTTTCTCCATGGGACAGAGAACCTGTTGTTGTCCGGATGCTAGGGAAGAAGGGAAAAACCCCACTGTTTGCTACAGTTGATCGCCACGGTTCAGGGACACCAGAGCCTTAGGGTACAGAGCTCTCTCTGTGTCTCTTCATCTGTGCTTCTGGCATAGCACTGTTTTGGGCAATCCTTCTATGTGTGTACCAAGGGCTGGTGTCTTTTTGGCTCCATCTCTCTAAGTGGTGCTCTTGCTGTCTGCCACTCTCTGGACACCAGTGCTCATACAAGAAGTTTATATGAGAAGGCAAGCCCTTCCCCTCCTTAGTGAGTTGCACCCATGGGAGATCAGACTTTTTCAGTCCACACATTCGGAGAGTGCTTTCTCCACCTTGAAAGTCAACAGTGGGAGGTCACTGCTGAACTGTAGAAGGTGCGGTGCGACCCTCCCTCCCTCACTGGACAGACATGAATGCTGCAAAGGCCTGAGGTGGCTTGGCCACACTTTGCACAGATGGAGAAATGGGGAATGCCCTTCTAGCCTGAGGGAACTCCCTGAACATTATTTGAATACCTGCCAGGCAGATGGTAAGGACAGCTCCCCATTAAGTTCCATGACCCACTGGTGCCAGAAACATGCACGGCTGCCAAATTTCCCTATTGAGGCCCTTTCAAAGTGGTTCTGTTCTCCATGTGAGAACGCAATCCAGCCTGCCCGGTCACCCAAGCCTGTGGAGCTGGGAGCAGCAAGAGGATCAAGCTAAGTCATCTGTCTTATAGTTCTCTTACCCAATATATGTGTTCTGCAAAGACTACAAAAAGTGACGATTCAAACTGGACGACTGCAGGTAGCAGGTACTTATGCTGCAGTTCTGGTCCATCACTGAAACCACACAAAAAAGTCAAGGGTTGCTCATGCTCATTGTAAGGTCAGGGAAAGTATGCCTGGCACTTGAGAAGGACAGAAAGGCCCTTATATCCAGGTGTTCAAGGGGCAGTGGGGTCACTCACCATGGCTTCTGTGTCTGGGATTGCAGCCTGTTCTGTGTCTCAGATCTTCTGCACTCTCACTGGTCGCCCCCAGGCACTTTCTTCCTGCCTCTCCTTTCTGCCAGGCATCCTTGCTATACCACTGTGATTCCACTCAGAACTTGCTTACTCATTGAGATAACTGGGATCAGTACCTGGCTTCAGTGCTTCTGCTAGCTTCTATGTACCTTTCGCTATGGCTTTCATATTTTTGCTATTCAACTTCCATCACCTGGTTAGTTCAGTTCTGACAGCTCATACTCATAAGCGTACTGGCAGGTGCATCTGCACGCACATGCGTGAACACACTAACATCCCTGAGAGGAAACTTGCACATATGCAGAAGTACAAGCTTTCTTTTCCAGGAACATGAATTTTGGTAATCACCCGATTTTCTTTGTCCTGGTTATTTTCTTTCACTTGCTCATCAATCACGTCAAGTTGCACTTCTAACTTTGTGACAGCACCGAGTGTTTGAACCACCCATGCCTCACTGATTTATTAAATGCCAAGACTCCCTTTCATTTGCTCTCATTAGGGCCAGATAGGTCTTCATACAATCAGCTATACCTGCTTGCCCACACAGCTGAAGTGCCAATGAAACCTGTCCTTGGTTGGGCCTAAATACATCTTAGAGAATCACTTGGAAGGCAGAGTCTATCTGAGTGTCACCTGATGCAGATTCTCTATGACAAAATCAGAGAATCTGCTCCAGCAAGACTACCAGAATCCTCCCTCAGGGGCAGCTGTTCACCTTTGCCCGTCTAGACCCACAGCCAGGGGCATGATCCCAGAGGAAAGAGGGAATTCACGTCAGGACTTTCAGCATGAGCCAGGGGGTATCTTTGGCAGGACTGTAATTGCCTAGACCCTGGACCTTGAAAACCAGCAGGCTTCAAATTGCCGCCAGGGGCTTTCCTGGCTCTCATTCTCCCAAGGTCCCTTGGGACATGCAATAAGACCACCATTCTTGCTTCCTCCCTGTTCCCTCCCTCACAGGCACATCCTGGCAGAGAGCCACACATGTACACCCACCCCTATACTTTCTTTGCCTACCGGCACTGCCAGGGAGGCTGAAAGTGCCTGGAAGCATGCCACCTTCACACCCTGTCTCTCCAAAGATGACTGTGGTTTTGCACGGACAGCCTAACTTAGCTCATCTTGTATTTTGTGTCACATAGTATAAGTGTGTGCCCCTCATGGACAGAGTGTGCTGGTTGATGGGCTGATCCTGGGCAGCACAGGCCCAGGACCTTCCCGGTTCTCCTCATGTGTGTGGAACAAGTCTCCAGTGCAGCAGACAATCTGTGCCTCTTTCTCCTTTGGGTCTCTGTACTTTTCTGCAGGACCTTAGCCTCCTCACCATCCCAGCCCTGCCGTAGCCTTGTACACATTTCCACAGAACAGCCCATGTGCCCACAGACTGAGGGCTCCAATGCCAGTGGTTTCAAAGACCCACCCCATCTGATTTGTCCTGGGTGAATCCTCAGACCAGCACCCCTCTTCCCGATCCAAACACATGCAATAACAAGGTAGAAATGGTGAACGTGTTTTTATATTTGGTCTAATAGAAGATTTCTGGAGCCATGGTCTGGAGTTATCACTGACTCCCATCCTGGACAGGCTCACTGCAGAGATATGGTGAACAACCTGCCTTACAATGGGGACACCTCCTGCCTCCTCTTATGGTTGCTCAGCATCTCCTCTCCTGTCACCTTCATCTCTGGATCTGCCCTAGGCCAAACACACACACACAAACATGTTTGAAACATGAACATGTGTGTATACACACATGCTCAGCATGGGAACACAAACCCAAACAGGAAACAAAGGTGTTTCAGGAGCCTGTGTTCCCTGTTTGTGTTTGTGTCCCCATGCTGAGCATGTGTTTGTATACACACATGTGTTTGTGTCAGCTGTGTGTGTGTGTGTGTGTGTGTGCATGTGTCTGGCCCAAGGAAGATGTAGATATGAAGGCGACAGGACAGGAGGTGCCAAGCAACCATAAGAGGAAGCACGAGGCATCCCCAGTCTAAGGGTGGTTGGTCGCTGCAATGTCAGAGATGAAGTCAGTAGGCACCATGTTCTGTCCTTGTGGCTTCCTGTCCACCTCCTCCCCGAGCTCTTCCATATTTTCCCAAGGTAGCCTGAAGCCACTTCCAGCACAGCATTTGTGGCTATGGTGAGATGTGAGTGGTACACGTGGAAATTCATAGAAGGTCCCAAAGTCAGCACACAGGTGCACTGGGACCCCAGAGAGGATGCCCTTGCAATGATAGGCCTTCCCAGAGTAATGGGTGGGTGTGAAGGGCCCAGGCAATCTCAAACTCAGTCAGCAACAGGAGGCCAGGTGGTGGTAGGACCCACGGAAGGATGATTCTGACAAAGAAACTTAATTCACCCTGCCTCTAGTAGTATCACCTAGGACTCTCACTCTGCAACCACAACTGATTTGAGGAGACTTGCTTCACTCATGGACACACTGAATCCCCAAGCCCCCAGTCTCAGCAGGCCACCTGCTACATGCATGCCCCAAATTCAGGCTCTGCAGCCAGCTTGCATGAGACTGAGCATCTGCATTTGGTAAAGGACAGTGTCGCAGCTAGTACACAGCTGTCCCTTCATGGCTCACCTCCAGACCCCTTCACAACATGTGTTTCTGTCATGGAAGAATCTTCCCTCCTGGGGTAGTCCTTCAGGGGATCATCCCACTCATCTTCGCTGATAATCTGCTGGCAACACTTTGCTGCTGAGCAAGGTCAGCCCTGGGCTGAGCAGGATCCAAACCCTCATGTGAGTAGCCAAAAAGTCCAACAACAATCGTTAACTGTATGCAGTACCAAAGCAACCCCACCTCAGCAATCCTGTTTCATTCTGGGCAGTTGTGGCCTGACAACCAGTTGAGAAATCTCCTGGTGTCCAGCCTGCAGCTTGTGTTCCCTGTTCAAAATCCTAGAACCAATGGGCTGGAGTGGAGCAATGTCCCCTATACCCTGCTGAAAGACAGGGGAGACGAGTGTGGATCCTGCAGGTGAATCATCCACACCCTTGCACACCCACAATCATCAGCCCAAAAGCCACACGTTACAAGAAATGTCAAGGTAATACTCCTTAATGATCACTGTTTCCAAGAAGTAGGGGTGGTCCCGAAAGGAAAAGTTCAGCTTGCTGCATGACCGTGGATGGCTCGCACCTGTACCTGCTATAATAGGGAAGAGGGAGAAAAGGTGTAAGCTTCTAGGGTCCTCATCTTGCCTCCCAGGCAGGCATTAGCAGCTTCCATGAAACCTCTCCAAACTCCCACAGTGTAGGAACATGGATAACATGATCCTCCCCACCCCACCAAGTCCCATACCCACCTGTCCTCAGTCTCCCTCACTGACATTCAAGTTGATCATGTAGCTGAGAAAGTCTTTATCTTGATTGCTGATCATGACAGAACCTTGAGGGTGGTTCAAAATCTGCTTGAGGTCAAGGAGCCATTTATGCCACGTGCTGGGTGAAGAAGAGCCAGGAGTATCAGCCCTAGTCTGGGGTGGAAGAAGGACAGGGAACAGACATCTTCAAGGATGCTGGGCACTTCTGCTTAACCAGCCACTACTGATGTGCTCAGGCCCTGCCATACCATCAGACAAGCTCATGGCTCGGTGTTCCTTGTGGTGTTCTACATCTGAGGTGGTTTGCATTCCCCAAGCAGGGGTTGTTTCTGACCACTGCTCTTCTCCAGACCTGTGTATGCTGTGTAGTGGCATGTCACTGTTTACATGGTCATTCTTACAGTCATTGTGACAAACTGTGTCTAAAAGCAAAAGGGTTGGTGTTTGCTAGTGTCTGTGTATGTATGTTGTGTGGGTTTGTGTGTGTATGTTTGTGTGTGTGTGTGTGTGTGACTCCCATGTCTCAGTTATTTTTGGGATCATTCATCTTTATGGCAATAACTGTCTGCTAAGGCTGCTCTGGTGTACTGTCTCTGTTCATTTCTGATTTAGAGGCCCTGGAGCTGTTCCTCCTCAGATGCAGGCCTGAAGTAGACAAACAAAGTCATGGCTGTGACACTTAATGGGTGTGGCCCTGCCCGGACTGTGCTCAGCTGTTCCTTTGGAGCCTGCCAATTGCTCAGTACCACACTTCCTTCAGGGTCCACCAGCACCCATCCTGGGCCCTTGTCTCCACCCTTCCTCCTGCTCCTGTCTCTGCACCTCCCCCTCCTCCTGAGCAGCAGACCCCAAGGAGCAGCAGAAAGGATAACACTTGGCCCGGAAGCCAGGGATGCCCTGGATGATGGCACTCTTCTGAGCCAAGTCACGCCTCCTCCCCTGATGGCTCTTACACAGGAAACCAAATTATAGGCCCTGAGGTTTCTCTCATGCTCAGAGCTCAGTTCCACTTGCAGGGTGGCCAGCGCCTGCAGCCCATCTAGCATTGGAAGCTCACTTGGGCCTCCAGGCCTTTCCTGGCCCTGCATCTCTACCATATTCTCCTTCAGCTCCTGGTAGGACCCCTGTTGCTGCTGCTTATCCACCACAACCTCCACATCCTCAATGATGTACTCTGCAAGCCGCTGGAACACCTGTCCAGTCCCTGCCACATCTCCATCCACCTGGGCCTTGCCATCCTCTCCTGCCTCCTCCCTGAAGAGGGTAGCATCTCTGCCTGGTGTGACAACTGGTGGCTGCAATGTCCCAGCCATGCACAGCATCACCAGGGCAGGCCGCCACACTCCTCTTGGCTCTGGCCATGAGCCCAAGCTGGGTCAGATGTGAAGGGACAGGACATAATAGTGCCACAGCAAGCGGTGTGCAATGGCGTCCCAGGCTGCAGTAAACCTGTGGGGCCCACTAGCATTTTCGGTGTGGGGAATATGGGGCATGGTTGGGAGGCTATGGCTGGTGTGCGTGTGGGGTGACCTGAGACTATAGAAAGGGGTGGTGGCAGCCGAGGACTGGGTGAATGGGCCCTGTGGCATCAGCAGAACAGGAGGGGCCCTAGGCTGTAAGCCATGCACAGGCAGCTGAACCAAATCTGTACCAATGACTGAGAAGGTAGTGGATGGCACGCTATGGATACGCCCCTAGAATGGAGGGCATCTTTCGCAGTTCCTGGGCTCCAGCTCCACCACGTGGCCAGATTCCGCTCCAGGGAGCTAGTGAGTTTTTCATCTGCCACTACCTCAGACACTGTCATTGATCTGGATCTGGAAATTCCAACTGTGGGTTCCTGCTCCACAATCTGAACAGCACTCTCCTGTGTCCCACAGGACCTTCAATAACTGGGAGCTCTCCCTGAGTAGCAAAAGGTTATGCAGGGGTGCCAAGCGGCTGGATACTTTTCTCCATGGGACAGAGAGACTGTTGCTGGCCAGATGATAGGGAAGTAGGGAAAAACCCCACTATTTGTAATATTGATCTCCATTGTTCAGGGACACCAGGACCTTAATGTACAGAGCTTTCTCTGTGTCTCTTTATCTCTGCTTTTGGCAAAACACTGTTTTGGGCAATCCTTCTTTGTGTGTACTAGGGCTGGTGTCTATGTGTCTCCGTCTGTTTAAGTGGTGCTGTTGCCATTTGCCACTGTATGGACACCAGCGCTTATACAGAAGCTTATCCTTGACATGAAGGTAATCCCTTTTCCTCATGAGTGAGTTGCACCAACGGGAGAATCAGACTTTCTTAGTACACAAGTTTGGACAATGCTTTCTCACACTTGAAAGCCAACAGCAGGCAGTCACTGCTGAACCGCAGAAGGGGTCGGGTAACCCTCCCTTCCTCACTGGACAGACATGAACCTGCACAGGCCTGAGGTGGCTTGGCCACACTTTTTACAGAGGGAGAAATGGGGTATGCTCTGCTGGCATGAGGAAGCTCCCTGAACCTTGTTCAAATGCCTGCCAGTGAGTCACTAAGGAAAACTCCCTGTTAAGCTCCATGTCTCAATGGTGCAGTAGACATGTACGTCTGCCCATTTACCCTATCGAGGCCCTTTTAAATTGGTTCTGTTCTCCACATGAGAACACATACCAGCCTGCCCAGTTACCCAATACTTTTGAGCCAGGAGCAGCAAGAGGATCATATAAGCAATACATCCTATAGTCCTGACCCCCTATATATGCTATCTGCAAAGAGTTCAAAGAGTGATGTTTCATTATGGAAGACTATACAGGTAACAAGCGCCTATGCTGCCATGCTGGTCCATTTCTGAAACCTCACGAAAATGGCAAGGGGTGCTCATGCTCATGGCAAGGTCAGGGAAAGAATGCCCAGCATTTGAGAAGGATGGAAAAGCCTTTTTGTAGCTGCATGTCAAAGGGACTGTGGGGTCACCCACCACAGCTTCTGTGTCTGAGTCTGCAGCCTGTTGTGTGTCTTGGATTCTCTGCACTCTCACTGGTGGCCCCCAGGCACTTTCTTCCTGCCTCTCATTTCTGTCAGGCATCCTGGGTGCACCAATGTTATCCCATTTAGAAATTGCTCACTCAGTGAGATAACAGGCATTGGTACCCTGGCTCCAGAGCTTCTGATGGCCAGAGTATGTACCTTTCCCTATGGCTTTCATGTTTTCGCTATCCGACTTCCATTACCTGGCTAGGTCAGTTCCGACACCTCTTATTTTCAAGCGTACTGTCAGGAAATTTTGTGTGCACATATGCACACACATACATCTGTACACACTAATATCCCTGACAGGAAACTTGCACATATGCAGAAGTACAAGCTTTCTTCTCCAGGAACATGAGTTTCTGTAACCACTGGAGTTTCTTTGTCCTGGTTGTTTTCTTTCACTTGCTCATTGACCATGTCAGGTTGCACTTCTAACTCTGTGACTTAGCCTCCAAGGTTACAAAATTTTGGCATTTGCTCCTGACAGGGACCAATCTGGAGAGAATAGGACAGGTTGGAAACACTCACCCTGGACAGCTGAGTGACATGCACCTGTGTTCTGCATTCTCCCAACATCTTGGACAGCTTTACAGTACCAGTCAGGCTGGTCTGATCCATTGTCTGTGCAAACCTTCAGGGGACCAGGAAACAAGGATGTCTGGGCTCATCTGACTTGGAGAGCTGTTTGCTCAGCGTGTGACTATCTAGGTCATTCCAGGTCAATGTTGTGTCCCTGTTGCTAGCCTACCATCCCTTAGACCCCATAACATTCTGAGTGAGACCCCCTGTTCTTTCTATCTGTGTAGCTTTTTATGTGCACCTGTTTACCTGTGTTTCCAAGTGCTATCTCCCTTTAGCAGGAAAGGGCCAAAGAGATGCCTGAGCCTCCAAGGGCCCCCAGAGATTGTGACAGGCCTGGATGTGATCCAATGTTGTGAGGATTTATGTTAATGTGTGGCAAAACCGATACAATATTGTAAAGTAAAATAAATAAAATTTAAAAAATATTAAAAAAATAACAATGTTGTCAGGAAGGTGCACATAGAGGGTTTCTTCTGATACAAGGTGTGCAACCTGAGGCCATAAAAATAAGGTGGAATTTCCACACATAGTCACTCTGTTTATTACTACCCTGACCCACTGAATCCCCAAACAGATGATGACCTGGGAAACCTGCCCTTTCTGGGCCCATAGTTCATGCCTCCCTTGGGCAGAAAGCAGCTTTCCTATCTCAAAAACAACAAGAGGGCTTGATTCCACCCACCCACACTGATTTGCTAAATGCAAATTCTCTCTTTCAGTTGGTCTCATTAGGCCCAGATAGGACTCCCTACAGTCAGGCAACCCTGTTTACCTACACAGCCCACGTGCCAAAGAAGCCAGTCCTCAGTTGGGCACAGGGATATCGAAGATGGCCACCTGGGAATCAGCTTCCATCTGAGTGTCACCTCATGCAAATCCCCTACCACAAAATCAGAGTTGCTGCTCCAGAAAGACTTCCAGAATCCTCCCTCAGGTGCAGACACACACCTTTGCCCCTCAAGCCCCAAAAGCCAGGGGCAAGACCCAGAGCAAAGAAAGAACTTACATCAGGCCTTTGAGCATGAGCCATTGGGTATCTTTGGCAAGACTCTCCCTAGACCCTGAAAACCAGCAGGCCCTGAAATGCCCCCAGGGTCTTACCTGTCTCCCACTCTCCTGAGGTTTCTTGGGAAATGCAATGAGCACACCACCTTTGCTTCCTCCCTGTTCCATCCCTCATAGGCACACCCCACAGAGGAGCACACATGTACACAAACACCTGCACTTTCTTCACCTTTCTGCATTGCCAGGGAGACTGGAAGTGCCTGGAGGGATGCCACACTCACACCTTGCCTCTCCTAGGATGCCTGTGGTTTTGCATGGACAGCCTACTTTAGCATGTCTTGCATTTTGTGTTTCATCGTGCCAGTGTGTGCCACCCTCATGGAGAAAGCATTCTGGCTGATGGGCTGATCCTGGGCAGCACTGGTCCAGGACCTTCCCGGGTCTCCTTCTCATGTGTGTGGAACAAGTCTAGAGTGCAGCAGGCAATCTGTGTCCCTTTCTCGTTTGGGTCTCTGTCCTTCTCAGCAAGACCTTAGCCTCCTCAAATATCCCATGTCCTCTGTATCCACATCCACCATTTCCACAGGCCGGCTCATGACCGCACAGACTGTGCACTCCACAGGCAATGGTTTTAAAGCCCCACCCAACCTGATTTGCCCTGGGTGAATCCACACACCATGCACCCACTATTCCTGGTCCAAACACATACTACAACACGGTAGAAATGGTGAGCATGTTTTTGTATTTCATCTCATTGCAGATTTCTGGAACCAAGGTCCTGTGTTATTACTGGCCATCCTTTTCTCATTCCTATCCTGGAGAGGGTCACTGCGGAGATATGGCGACCAACCACCCTCAGACTCGGGACGCCTTGTGCCTCCTCTTCTGGTTGCTTGGCATCTCCTCTCTTGTTCCCTTCATCTCTGCTTTTTCCTGGACCAGACACACACACACATAAACACAGGCGACACAAGCACACACGTGTATACAATTCCAGGCTTGATCCTGAGACATAAACGTAAACAGGGAACACTTGTATTTCAGGAGCTGAAGAGGCCCATGTCCAGCAATGTTGGAGATGGAGTCAGGAGGCAACATGTCCTGCCCTTGGAGCTCCCTGTCCACCTTCCTCCCTGAGCACTTCCATATTTTCTGAAGGCAGCCTGAAGCCGCTTCCAGCACAGCATGTGTGGTCCTGGTGAGACGCCAATTGGTGGATGTGTAAATTCACCGAAGATCCCAAAGTCAGCACACAGGTGCACTGGAACACTGGACAGGAGGCCATTTCAATGATAGGCCTTCCCAGGGTAAGGGGCGGTAGTGTAAGGAACAGGCAATCTTAAACTCATTGAGCAACAGGAGCCTGGGGATTGGCAGGACACATGGAAGGATGATTCTGACAAAGATACTTAGTTCATCCTGTTTCTAGTAGTGTCACCTAGGACTCTAGCACTGCAACCACAGCTAAATTGAGGGAGACTTGCTTCACTCATGAGCCTGAGCATCCCCATTTGGGAAAGGACAGTGTCCTGGCCACTACACGGCTGTCCCTTCAGGGCCCACCTCCAGACACCCTCCCCACATGTGTCTCTGTCAGTTACCGCTCATGGCAAAACCTTCCTTCCTAGGGTAATATGCCACAGGATTGTCCCACGTCTTCCCCAGTGATCTGCTGGCAACACAAGCAAGGTCAGCCCAGGGCGGACCAGGCCCGAACACTCTTGTGAGCATCCAAGAACTCCAACATCAATCATCAACTGTATGCAGGCCCAAAGCAACTCCACTTCAACAATCCTGTTCGATTCTGGGCAGTTGTGGCCTGACAACCAGTTGAGAAAGTTAAGGCTCCTGATGTCCAGCCTGTGGCTGGGTGCTCCTCATTCAAAGTCCAATAACCATTGGAGTGGAGTGGAATAATGTGCCCTATATCCTGCAGAAAGACAGGGAACACAGGGGTGGATTCCACAAGTGGATCATCCATCCCCTTACACACCTACACGAGCCACGTTTTATCAGTGATGTCAAGGTAATACTCCTTAATGATCACCATGTTCCAGAAGTAGGAGTTGTGCTGAAAGGAAAAGATCAGCTTTCAGCTGGATCTTGGATGGCTCTGCACCTGCACCTTCATGATAGGGATGAGGGTAAAGGTGCAAACTTCTAGGTGCCTCAGCTTGCCTCCCAGGCCAGCATTAACAGCATTCATGAGGCCTCTGCACATTCTCACATCACATTAACATAGATATCATGATCCCTCCAACTCCCCACCAAGTCCCATATCCACCTGTCCTTAGGCTCCCTCACTAACCTTGAAGTCGATCTTGTAGCTAAAAAAGTCTTTATCTTGGTCGCTGATCATGACAGAAACTTGAGCGTGGTTCATAATCTGCTTGAGGTCAAGGAGCCATTCAGGCCACATGCTGGGCCAGGAGGTCTAATAGCAAGAGCCCTAGTCTCAAGTGGAAGAAGCACACTGGAATAGGAGTTTCCAAGGATGGTGAGAAACTTGGCCAGCCACCACTGATGTCCTCAGGCCCTGCCATACCATCAGACATATTCATGGCTCTGTGTTCCTTGTGGTGTTCTGCATCTGAGGTGGTCGGCATCCCCCAAGCAGGGGTTGTTTCTGACAGCTACTATCCTCCTCCTGACTTGTGTGTGCTGGGTAGTGTAATGTCACTGCTTATCATATCAGCATTTGCAGTCCCTCTGGCACATTGTGTCTTCAAGGAAGGGGGTGGTGTGCATGTGTATGGGTACATGTATGTGTGTGTGTGTATGCGTCTTCAGCAAAAAAGCCCTAGGTCTCTGACCTGCTCCCTGTCTTCACAGAAGATGGCAGGCATGTGTCTGAATCCATCTGGTACTCAGAGCAGATGAGAATAGCAGCCCCTTCCAGCTCCTCTTTGCTGGTGGACCACCTCGTGCCTTTGCATTGCACTAGTGAGAGCAACTACAGGGGCTCTGACTGACGGGCATGGGTCTTGGACTCCCACTCTCTCAACTATTTTCCAGGATCATCCACATTTACAACAATAACTGTCTCTGGTGGCTGCTCTGGTGTACTGTCTCTCGTCATTCCTGACCTAGATGCCTCAGGGGCTGATCCTCCTCAGATGCAGGCCTGAGGGAGACACCCAAAGTCATGGCTGTGACACTTACAGCTGTGGCCCTAATGGACTCTCCTCAGCTGTGCTTTTGGAGCCTGCCTCTGCCCCAGACCACACTTCATTCAGGGATCTCCCACACCTCTCCTGTTCCCTAGCCCTGTGGCCTCACATGTTTTAGCAGGATCTTCATCACGCCATCTTGAAGGCGTTTTTGTCATTCTTTAATTTGGTTATAGAGTTCACAAATTTTAACAGCACAGTAACACAATTTTTCTAATGTGCACTGTTAGAGTTTGATGAGCTCTTGGTGACTTTCTTGGTTTCAGTTAGAAAGCCATGCATTACACTTAGGACTGTACAAGCTTCTGAAACTGAAGGAAAGACTACAAGTATTCCAGACTGATTTGATTATGTTATAGCTTTCTAAATACTTAAACAGATTCTGCTTCCCTGCCACCCAAAAAATTACCCCTAATTCCTGAAAATATTCATGATTTTATTCCAGGAATCTGGTAGAATTGAGATTTCTCAGTGCTTCATAATTTCATCAGAAAGCTTTTCTCAGGTGAAAAACACATTGAAGTTAGTTTTAAAATTAGTCCTCGACACAGCAGTCAGGGAAAAAGGAAATAAAAGCAATACAGATTGGGAAAAAAAAAAAAAATTCCTGTTAGAAGATGGCATTACCCTCCACACAGCGAACGATAAGGATGCCAGCAGAAAATTACTTGAGCTAATCAATGAATAGTGTATAGCTGAAGAATACAAAATTAATACTCAGGAATCCCTTTCATTCTGATACACTAGCAATGAAAAACAAGAAAGAGAACTTAAGGAAAGTATCTCATTCACTATCCAATGAAGAGAATCAAATATTTAGAAATCTATTCCCCTAGAGAAAGCAAGAACCTGGTACAGAAAACTATAAAACCATGGTGAAACAAATCAAAGATGGCACAGATAGATGAAGAAGTATACCATGTTCTTGGATCAGAAGAATCAATATAGTGAACTTGAGTATGCAATTCAAGGCAATCTATCAGTACGTTCATTCACATTGATATTCTCATATTCAACTGTGAAATCCCTATCAAAACACCAGCGGTGTTTTTCACTGCACTAGAACAAATAATTTCACAATTTGTGTGGAAACACAAAAGACCTCCAATGAGCAAATCACTCTTGAGAAACAATGGGATTGGAGGAATCACCCTTCTTGACTTCAGACTATACTACAAAGCTACAGCCATCAAGATTGTAAGGTACTTGCCCAAAGACAGGTATACAGATCAAGGGAACAAAATAGGAAGTCCAGCGATGAAGCCATACACCCATGGCCACCTTGTCTTTGACAGAGGAGGCATAAATATGCAACAGAGCAAAGACAACCTCTTGAACAAGCAGTTCTGGAAAAACAGGTCAACCATATTAAAATAATGAAATGTTGTCTAATGGCACACACACAAACGAATGATAAATGGGTTAAAGACCTAAGTGGAAGACCAGAAACTATAATGTTCTTAGAGAAAAACATTGGCAGAACACTCTCTAACAGAAATCACAGCAAGATCTTCTCCTCTTTGACCCACCTCCCAGAGTAATGGAAATAAACACAGAAAGAAACAAAAGTGACTGATTTAGATTTCTAAGCTTCTGCACAGTGAGGGAAACTATAAGCAAGGTGAAAAGACAGCCTTCAGAACTGGGGCAAATTACAACAAATCAAGCAACTGCCCAAGAGTTAATCTCCCACATATACAAGCAGCTCATGCAACTCAATACCAGAAAAATAAACAACTCGATCAAAAAGTGGGCAAAAGAACTAAATAGACATTTCTCCAGAGAACATATACAGATGGCTAATGAACGCAGGACAGATGCTCAGCATCACTCATTATCAGAGAGGTGATAGTCAATACCACAATGAGGTGTCATCTCTCATTGGTCACAACGACCATCACCTAAAGGCTCAAACAAGAAACACTGAAGAGGGAGTGAAAAGATAATCTACTTACACTGTTGGTAGGAATGAGAACTGGTATAGCCACAATAAACCATATGATTTCTTAAAAACCTGGAAATAGAACTGTCATATGACCCAGTAATCACCCCAGCATACACCCCAAGGAAAGCAGAACTGAAAGAGACACGTGCACACCAATATTCATCCCACGACTATTTACAATAGCTAGGACGTGGAAGCAATCTAGATATCCACTGCAGATGAATGGATCAGAAATTGGTGGTATATATATATATGGTAGACTATTACTCAGCTGTGGAAAGGAAGGCATTTGAGTCAATTCTAGAGAGGTAGGTGAAACAGGAGCCTCTTCTACAGAATGAAGTAAAGTCAGAAAGATAAATACAGATCCTGTGTAGTAATGCATATGTATGAAATTTGGAGAGATGTTCATGATGATCCAACATGCAGGGCAGCTAAAGAGACAGAGATGGAAAGAACAGACTGTGGAGAGGGCAATGGTGGAATGATTTGAGTGAATAGTATTGAAACATGTACTTTACCAGACATAAACATGACTGGTGCAAGTTCAGTGCATGATGCAGGGCACCCAAAGCCAGTGCTCTGGGACAACAAAGAGCAATAGTCTGGGGAGTGAGGTGGGAGGAAGGTTCTGGATGCGGGAACACTGGTGACCTACTCTTGTTGATGTAAGGCAAAAACTAACCCAATATTGTAAATTGAATGTCTTCCCATTAAAATAATTTGAAAAAATGAAAAGGTTGCTTTCTGAAATTTCAGTGTTGGGGGTCCATGGTCCAGCCTATCTTCTGAATCTATGTAACAATGTCTGATTTGAATGAGGGTAGTGTCAAATTTTGATGCCGAGAAATGTGTTCTCACACTCTAAAATCCTACAAAACAGAACTGTTAAGTTTCCATTAAAATATTACTTTGTGCTCCCCTCCAGGGGATCTTACAGAATGTTTCAAGTGACTGGAGAGGAAGCAAAAATGATCACTCACTTTTTAGCACCAATTAATGTCAGACATTCAATTTTGAATAAAGTTTCTAGGCCTGACAAAAATTTACCTATGCAATTTCTACGTGACATGTATCAAGATAATTCTTCCATGTGAAATTGCACATAAGCAACTCAAGATGAAACACTATGCCTCACAGTTACAAAAAAGTGAGAATAAAACGTGCTGTCACCAGTGTTTCACGTCATTCAATTTCTTATGTCAAAATGCTACTTCTAGTCATGGGAAGTCTAGCATCAGTGTGCTGGTAGGGTTCTGGTTCTGGTGTATATCCTCCTCTGATTTGCAAACTGCTGAGTTCTTTCTCCCTCTGCTATGGCGAACCCTCTGAGCTCTCCTTCATATGTGGAGAGATTCCTTTCCCAACAGTTTCTCCATGATGACAGAAGGACATCCCAGAGGGCCTGCTTCCCAATACTATCATCTTCTGGGGTTAGCGCATCAGTACAAAATTTTTAGGAAGATAAAAACAAACAAGCAAACAAGTGTACAACTATCAGACCATGACAACTAATGCACACATTTTCAGGGTAGATTAAATCTTTGGGCAAACCTCTATGTGTTTGAGAAAGTCCACAGAGAAGTTTTGCAATTTATCATGTGTGCAGATTCTGATATTTTTGGCAAAGGGTTAAAGAAAGATATGTAAAAAGACTAAATAACCAGGAAGTTTTGATTATCCATGAAGTCAGCTTCTCAAGGTTTTTCTTCAGCATAATAAAACTAATCTTCCATGTCAAATACATTCAGTATATAAGGGTTCAGGACATCTACTGATGAAGCACCACAAACCACATCAGTGAACTTTTTCTTGGATTTCTTTATGTATACACTCAGTTTACCAGGACTTCCCTGATGGCATTTGCCTACAATGTGGGAGACCTGGGATTGATTCCTGGGTTGGGAAGATTCCCTGGAGAAGGAAATGGCAACCCATTCCAGTACTCTTGCCTGGAGAATCCCATGGATGGAGGAGCCTGCTGGGCTATAACCCATGGGGTCGCAAAGAGTCGGACACTACTGAGCGACTTCACTATTACTTCAGTTTATCAACTTGGAAAAGAAAATTCTAGCAACGTGAAATGAAACCATCTGAGGGTGTCCTCCTGCCTTTTTTATATTATGTGTATTCTAAATGTGTATTCCATATAATTTCTCAGAAGAAATGTGTTTGATGAATGGTCTCTCACTACATACGAGTATAATTTTATTGAGTTTAATGAACAAGCACTGAACTTCATTTCATCTTAATACAGAGGATATAGTCAAAGTACACTGTTAAAAAGCAAAGTTAATATCTAAATTTGCAGAAAAATACGCACACATAAAAATACACCAGTGACAAAAAGTAAGGCCAAAATACACTGTGTGCAACACTTTCTCAATTTTTTCAGTGGATGTTCCTTCCTTTCTCTTATCTCAGCTAAAGGATAAATTTAAGAAAGTGTTAATTTGTGGAATTTAGTTATGAAATTAGATTTTCACTTACACAACATAATTATACGATTCATCAAATTCAGCACCATTTGCTTACAACACATATGACTTTTGAGTATAAAATGATATAAAATCTATTTTATCTGTAAAGGATCATCCAACTATTTTATCCTTAATGGCTGTTGTACTTGAGAAATATTTAAAATCTAAGCAGAAACACTCTCAACAAACAGATCAAATCTTTCAATATTAAAATTGAGGGTTACTTAGTATAGAATTTCCTCAACTTTTAATTTCAGTTCAACAAGAATTGAAAATTATGACTCCAGTCTGTCTTCTGATAGCTTTACTTTGGAAATGCCCTTCTTATGATAGTGGCAAAACAAAATGATGGAAATAATATATGTTAGCAAATGGTATAAAAATACACTTGGGCAACGTTTTTAAGAAAATAGCCCCTTTTATTAACTTCAAGTGCATATTTCCACTTTCCTTAAATTCTATCAAAAATATCAAGAAAATATATAAATAATTGGAATATATAGAAAGACTCTGTAAACAGACAAGTTCATACTACAGCTTATGATGGTGAGACAATTTATTCAAAACACCTGTTAACTGCAGGCAAAACAGGAGAGGAATCTTTTGTCTTCTTTCTTTCTTCCCAGTGTTTTAAGCAGATACTGTGGTCTTTATCCTTAAGTTCCATTATATTGAAAGAACTAAGTGTTAACATTTCCCTCAAAATAATTCAGGTCCATAAGTTTGTAAAAGAAATATGATACTTTAAAACAATGAAAACACACCGTTGTTTATTTAAGACACTGCTGCTGCTGCTAAATAGCTTCAGTCGTGTCCTACTCTGTGCAACTCCATAGATGGCAGATCACCAGGCTCTTGCGTCCCTGGGATTCTCCAGGCAAGAACCCTGGAGTGGGTATTTAAGGCAAAGTGTGCTTTAAATAACATTCATACTAAAGTGTTACTCTTTTTAACAGGTGATGACCAAAATTCAAATTGAAAATACAATCCTCAGACCTCTGAGTTCAATTCAGATCTGTAAGAGAAAAGAACATCAGATCTACAGAAACATTAATTCTTGTAATAATACATAATGGGTCTACTTTACACTACTTAGAAAATCAATCCTTTTGAACTAATGTTAAGGACACACAGAAATTGTTTCCTAAATTCCTATCTGTTTTCACTATGGTCACCATGAGAACATCATATGCTATATAAGCTATTCTTGTTTTAATGTTTTAAATTAACTTATTCATTTTAATGGGAGAAGAAAATGGTAACCCACTTCAGTTTTCTTGCCTGGAGAATCCTGTGATCAGAGAAGCCTGGAGGGCTGCTGTCCACAGAGTTGCAAAGTCAGACACGAGTGAAGCAACTTAGCATGCACGCATGCCCTGGAGAAGGAAATGGGAACCCACTCCATTGTTCTTGCCTGGAGAATCTCAGGCACAGAGGAGCCTGGTGGGCTGCCCTCTATGGGGTCGCACAGAGTCAGACACGACTGAAGCGACTTAGAAGCAGCTGCATTCATTTTAATTGGAGTTCAGCATCTTCTTTCCTCCTAAAGAGTGAAGGGTGGTACACAATCAAATACTTCTCAATCTGATCACAGGAGTAGCACTCTAGTAAATCACCAGGATAACTGACTCTGGCAAGAACTGGGATTTTGATCTAAAATAAATAATCAAACAAAATTTCCAAACTAACACAGACTCTTTTCATTACCATTGTCTTTAGTCTTTTCCCCAACTGAGCTGCTTTGTCACAGCTCCAGAAAGCTATTCTCTTTTCATTCTAAGGACAGGCTTACATCTGTGGGGCTTGGTATTCAAATGTTCCCTTTGATTAGATTCCTTGCCTTCAGCTCCTGCTCAGTGCTGACAACCTTCAGGTCTCAAACAATATACTATGCAACTGGAGCATTTTACATTCTTACCAAAGAAAATAACTGTCAGTTGTACCTCCACAGTATTAATTTAGCCACAAGGAATCTCTGGCAAAACTAAACAAAGTGTTAGAAAGAGGACAGCACTTCTATGAAATCTGTTGTCAGCATTATTAACGACTTATAAAGTACAAAGTCATCACTAAATAGACATCTACTTAATACACATTTCATTACTGGATTCTTTCTTTGTATATAATCATTTTATACTTTCTGATTTGCAACTTATTCATAAAACCTGGCGTCCACTTTTTCAAATAAAACTGGCTTTTTTTTTTTTTAAAGTTAAGATTTAACTGATGTCTTTAAGACGTTCATTTTAACATTTACATAATTCATAACTCCAAATACATAAAAGTTGATGACAAAAACATCATAAATACATAAAATAAAAATGTATGTTATATTTTTAGAGCCCCTGATAAATGATAGCAAAACTTGAACAGAAAAATTAAAAAAACATTTAATGATATTTCAACATTTTTCTAATCTTTTTTTCATTTCATATTTCTTGTGTGATTTAGAATGCATTACAACATCAGTAGAGTATTGGGTTTCCCTAGTGGCTCAGAGGGTAAAATGTCTGCCTGCAATGCAGACCCACGTTTCGTTCCTGGGTTAGGAAGATCCCCTGAAGAAGGAAGGCAACCCATTCCAGTATTCCTACCTGGAGAATCCTACACACGGAGGAGCCTGGGAGGCTACAGTCCATGGGGTCACAGAGTCGGACAGGACTGAGTTACTTCACTTTCACTTTAGTAGAGTATTATCACATGTTTAAAAATCTATAAAATATGGTAAAAAATTATAGTAAAAATTTCACCATTAAAGATACATATTCAGCTGTTCTAATTCGTGGAGTTAGTAATCTAAAACAATTGAGTTTTCATTGTTATTTGTGACCATGCCGGCACAGAACGCAGATCATTTTTTTTCCAACCAGGAATTGAACTCGTGAACCCTGAAGTGAAACTCTTAAAACACTAGACCACCAGGGTATTGCCTTGGTTTTATTTCCTAAATGATTTGGAAATCCATCAATGTATAATATGGACTGGTATGAACAGGATAGATGTGACACACTGGGTAGGAAATTGTAAACTGTATAATCTTGGTGAATATGTGATTGCTCTCTTCAAATTAAAATTCATTTTCTTTGAGTGTCTGAAAATGCTCTTAATAAGAATGTTGATGACAGAAAATCTTGAAAACCGTGTTGGAGGTCAGTGATACAACTTAGAATTCCTAAAATCTGCTCCTGGAATTCTAAACTTCTGCCTTACTATTCAAATCAAACACTCACTGATTCTTTTACACTTTTGGTTTCTACCATACATTTTTATTACAGAAGTACCAAAAGAATAAGAAGTTTAACAGGGTCTACAAGAGTATAAGCCATACTGTCATTCCAATTACTTCATATGCCTGTCTAACAAGTCAAAAGATACAAATAAATAAAATGTTCACTTAAACACATCCATAGCAGAAAAGTGAGGCATTTAAAACTCCTATTATCACAATTTCCTTACCAAGATAAACAACCATTTCCCACAAACTTCAAACCAAAATTTGTCCTAGAGTGATACCGGGCAATTAATGTAACTTCTAAATCCTTGAGCAACAAAACAGGCCTTCATTTTAAGGATGCTTTGGAGTACACTGAAATCACAGCGCTTCAGCAAGCTGGCTTCAATTTGCCTTCTTCTTTTAATGTATCAGCTTTGGGAGATGATACATTTTAAAACTGCCTGCTAAACTTCTTACTACTATCACTGTAGACCCCCTTGCCTAATAAAGTGTCATTGTGGAGTACCTAGTGTCAGACATAATTAATTATAAAAAAAAAAAAAAGGAAAGAAAAGAAAAAAGGATCCGAAGAATTATAAAGTTTTAGAAAACTTAAAAATGTTGCCAAGCTGGCTTCTGAATATTAATGAATATTCAAATTCACGGATACATAATTTTCAATATATCTTCAATTTAATGTTCCACCTTCTGAGACCAAAGATTGTGAAATTTCTGACTACTTTCTTATATAAAACAGTAAACACACACACACACATGGTTCAGCCTGGACTTTAACATTAGTGTCTTCATTCTCACCTGCAAGGTCCTTAAACTGGATTTCATCATCATCTTCAGGATCAAAGGTATCTGTTTCATTAAGTTCAGCTAAAAACAGTAAGAACATACTCTTAAAGATATAAAACCAAGATGTTACTAGATTAATTCTCTATTTACAGAAAAATACTGGTTCATACTAAAATACTGAACTGGAAAAAACAAAACAAAACAAAACAAAAGAAAAAAACTGCTTGTATTCAATTCTTGGTTCAACAGTTTTCTTCCCAGGAAAGTCTTCCTAACTATAAACATATCACAGAGAACAAACTCACAATGAAACTGCTAAAAGAGGTTCACTGCCAAGTATTTATCTGATTCCCAATTATCTTAGTATTTCTTAAACAGTCTGTATCTCATCAGAATCTTCACTTTTACTCAAAAACTCATAAATTTATAATAAAATTCACTGTAATAGAATAAAAAAATTATCATATACAAAATGTGAGTTTAGCACACTTCCTTTTTTTGTTACTAGAAAATTATTTTAATTGTTCCAAGCTTACTGGAGGAAGAATAGAATATTTTTGTCTCCTAGAAAAAAAATGGATTTAAAAACACTGTCTGCAAAGCTCCATGGCAGTACTCTAAATACTAAAAAAAACAAAACAACTCTTTTCCAAAAAAATAAATACCAGTATCATAAATGGTGTCCTCGATTAGCTGGAAATAGATATAATCTCTTAAGAATTGTTTTTAAGAGTGTAAAAACATCATTCGTTTAACAATTATTATGCACAAGTCTAATATTTCTGAGCTTTTTAATTCCCCAACAAAAGAATATATATTAGGAAGAGAATCCATTACTAATTTGTTAATATTCTGAAGTATTTAATACATTTTAAATTTAATTTAAAGCGAATTTAAGCATCTACGCAAAAATACAGAAAACAGAGAATTCTGAAACGACTGTTTCACCTAAATACTAACTAGTAAATACTATAAGAAGACAGGGAGGTGTAATAACTTTGATATTAACTACCATATTCCAAAAGCTCTCCATAAGCCTTCAGATTTCTAACTTCATCTGCATTGTACTTTAAGATTACATCAGCTTTGTTATCCTTGGAGAAAAACAAGGAAGGATCAAAACTGCTTATGCAAAGAATCATCAGTTATATCATAAATTACTTTCAAATTAAACACCCTTAAGAAAAACCTCACTATTCTCTCACCTTCTTTCTGTTATCTACAAACACACACAGA
This sequence comes from Budorcas taxicolor, assembly GCF_023091745.1. Taxonomy (NCBI): domain Eukaryota; kingdom Metazoa; phylum Chordata; class Mammalia; order Artiodactyla; family Bovidae; genus Budorcas; species Budorcas taxicolor. The sequence continues at coordinate 5,968,072 of NC_068936.1, read as the reverse complement.
CACAATAATCGTGATGAGGTTTGTGTGCGTGACCAAATAAAGTATAGACTAGGAAAGTTATGTATACAATGCATTGAATCAAAGAAAGAAAAGGAAACATGTGGGGTGGCAATGTGGTCCTTGTCCACACTCTGGTTCAAACTGAAAGTGGTATTATTACCCCAGAGAAACCTTTTTATAACCTACAGTTCTTAGAGTATCTTACTGATTTGAATTATCTGTGGTGCTTTAAAAAAGATACCATATCTTCCTTAAACCTGGCAGGCCTGAAGGGAAGTCTTTGTGAGTTTATGATTCAAATATGCCTGAGAATTACTGCCTTTTAGGGAGTTCACTTTTCTCCATTTTAAAGAAGCTGAGTCACTGACAGAGAAAAACATTCTGAATACTTACAATTAAGATAGAAAAGGCCTAAGGAAAGGCAACTGTAAATATCACAGTCATAAAACTGCAGTGTAATACAAACTAACACTTCTCAAGCTATAATGTGCACCCAAAACACATAAGTATTCTGTTAAAACACTGAGTGTAACTCAGTAGTGAAGAGATAGGCTAAAAATCTGCTCATACAATTCCATGGAATAGTGATGCTGCTATTACCTTTAGATTATGATTTGAGTAGCAAAGGTTTGTAATTATCCACAACAGATTAAAAATCAGAAGAGCCATATGTGGGTATCACTTTACAGTCAGTATTTTAATCCCTTAAGGGATTAACATAAATGTGGTTACATTGCCCATCAAACAGAGAATTAAACTAGGAATTAATTATTACTTGATCCATTTGAAGGGTTATATGTAGTTAAACTAAAATAAATGGACATGAGAATATACATTTTTATGGACAGATTATATGTTTTTAGTCATCAAATATAAAAAAATGGAAAGGTTATCAAAGGATGTTCTAGATCACAAAACATGCAAACAAACAAAAATCAGTAAACTATCAGGATATAAAATCAACATACTTAAATCTGTTAAAATATTAATGCATCCATCTTACCCAAAGTAATGTAGAGATTCCGTGTAATTCCTATAACAATTCAAGTAGCATTTTATTTTTCCCACAAAGTTATAAGGAATCTCAAGCAATCGAAACTGCCAAAGCAATCTTGAGAAAGAATAAAGCTGGAGGACACACACATCCTGCTTTTGAAACACAACTGTCCAAACAATATGGCACTGCATTCCACCCATAATGCAGATCCTGGAACAAAACTGAGCACTCAGAAATAAAAGCAATCTATAGATTCAATGCAATCCTTATTGAGTTACCAGCGGTATTTTTCACCGAGCTAGAACAATTAATTTCAAGATTTATATGGAAATACAAAAAAACCTCGAATAGCCAAAGCAATCTTGAGAAAGAAGAATGGAACTGGAGATATAAACTTTCCTGACTTCAAGATCTACTACAAAGCCACAGTCATCAAGACAGTATGGTACTAGCACAAACAGAGAAATATAGATCAATGGAACAAAATAGAAAGCCCAGAGATAAATCCACACACTTATGGACACCGTATCTTCAACAAAGGAGGCAAGAATATACAATGGAGTAAAGACAATCTCTTTAACAAGTGGTGATGGGAAAACTGGTCAACCACTTGTAAAGAAATGAAACTAGATCACTTTCTAACACCACACCCCCAAAAAAATTCAAAATGGATTAAAGATCTAAATGTAAGACCAGAAACTATAAAACTCCTAGAGGAGAACATAGGCAAAACACTCTCCGTTATAAATCACAGCAGAATCCTCTATGATCCACCTCCCAGAAAACTGGAAATAAAAGCAAAAATAAATAAATGGGATCTAATTAAAATCAAAAGCTTGTGCACAACAAAGAAAACTATAAGCAAGGTGAAAAGACAGCCTTCGGAATGAGAGAGAATAACGGCAAATGAAGCAAATGACAAACAACTAATCTCAAAAGTATAAAAGCAACACATGCAGCTCAATTCCAGAAAAAATAAATGACCCAAACAAAAGATGGGACAAAGAACTAAATAGACATTTCTCCAAAGAAGACATACAGATGGCTAACAAACACATGAAAAGATGCTCAATATCACTCATTATCAGAGAAATACAAATCAAAACCACAATGAGGTACCACTTCACACCAGTCAGAATGGCTGTGATCCAAAAGTCTGCAAGCAATAAATGCTGGAGAGGGTGTGGAGAAAAGGGAACCCTGTTACACTGTTGGTGGGAATGCAAACTAGTACAGCCACTATGGAGAACAGTGTGGAGATTCTTTAAAAAAATTGCAAATAGAACTGCCATATGACCCAGCAATCCTACTGCTGGGCATACACACTAAGGAAACCAGAATTGAAAGAGACACATGTACCCCAATGTTCATCGCAGCACTGTTTATAATAGCCTGGACATTGAAACAACCTAGATGTCCATCAGCAGGTGAACGGATAAGAAAGCTGTGGTACATGTACACAATGGAGTATTGCTCAGCCATTAAAAAGGATACATTTGAATCAGTTCTAATGAGATGGATGAAACTGGAGCCAATTATACAGAGTGAAGTAAGCCCGAGAGAAAAATACCAATACAGTATACTAACATATATATATGGAATTTAGAAAGATGGTAATGATAACCCTGCATGTGAGACAGCAAAAGAGATAGAGATGTATAGAACGGACTTTTGTACTGTAAGGGAGAGGGAGAGGGTGGGATGATTTGGCAGAATGACATTGAGACATGTATACTATCATGTAGGAAATGAATCGCCAGTCTATGTTCGATGCAGGACACAGGATGTTTGGGGCTTGAGCACGGGGATGATCCAGAGAGATGATATGGGGTGGGAGGTGGGAGGAGAGTTCAGGATTGGGAACTCATGTACAGCCATGGCGGATTCATGTCAATGTATGGCAAAACCAATACAGTATTGTAAAGTAAAATAAAGTAAAAATAAAAATTTTAAAAAATAGATAAAATAAAACAATAACATAATAAGAGTGGGAGACTTTAATACCTCACTCACAACTATAGATAGATCAACTAAACAGAAAATTAACAAAAAAACAAAAACTTTAAATGATACAATACTCCAGTTGGACCTAATTGATATCTATAGGACATTTCAACCCAAAGCAATGAATTTCATATTTGCTCAACTGCACACATAACCTTCTCCAGTGTAGATCACATCCTGTGAAATAAATATAGTCTTTGTAAATTCAAAAAAAAAGTGAAATCATTCCAAGCATATTTTCTGACTAGAATGCAATAAGAGTAGATGTCAATTACAGGAGAAAAACTATTAAAATTCCAACATATAGAGGCTGAACAACAAGCTGCACAAATCAAAACAAATCAAAAAAGAAATCAGAAAAGAAATCAAAATATGCATAGAAACGAATGAAAATGAAAGCACAACAACCCAACACCTATGGGTCACTGTAAAAGTAGTGCTAAGGGGAAGATTCATAGCAATATAGACCTCTCTCAAGAAACAAGTATAAAGGTCAATAGAATTATTCCAGCAAGCAAACGTCCAGGACCAGATGGCTTCATAGCTGAATTCTACCAAAAACTTAGAGAAGAGACAAAACCTATCCTACTTAAACTCTTCCAGAGAATTGTAGAGGAATGTATACTTCCAAACTCATTCTATGAAGCACAATCACCCTAATACAAAAACCAGACAAAAATGCTACAAAAAGAGAAAGCTACAGGCCAATAACACTTATGAACATAGATGCAAAAATTCTTAACAAAATTCTATAAAACATAATCAAACAACATATTAAAAAGATCATATGCCATGATCAAGTGGGCTTTATCCCATAGATACATGGATTCTTCAATAACTGCAAATCAATCAATGTAATACCCTACATTAACAAATTGAAAAATAAAAGCCATATGATTATCTCAGTAGATGCAGAGAAAGCCCTTGACAAAAACCAACATCCATTTATGATAAAAACCCTCCAGAAAACAGGAATAGAAGTAACCTACCTCAAGATAATAAAAGCTATATGTGACAAACCCATAGCAAACATTATCCTCAATGGTGAAAAGTAGAAAGTGTTTCCCCTAAAGTCAGGAAGAATACAATGGTGCCCTTTGTCACAACTTCTATTCTACATAGTCTTGTAAGTTTTGGCCATAGCAATCAAATCATAAAAAGAAATAAAATAAATCCAGATTAGAAAAGAAAAAAGTAAAGCTCTCACTGTATATAGATGACATGATCCTCTACATGGAAAACCCTAAAGACTCCACGAGAAAATTACTAGAGCTAACCAATGAATATAGTAAAGTTTCAGGATACAAAATAACACACAGAAATCCGTTGCATTTCTATACACTAATAATGAGAAAACAGAAAGAGAAACTAAGGAAACAATTTCATTCTCCATTGCAATAAAAATAATAAAGTGCTTAGGAATATATCTAACTAAATAAACCAAAGACCTATAAATGGGAAACTAAAACACTGGTGAAAGAAATCAAACAGGACACAAATAGAGGAGATATATACTCTATTCATGGATTGGAAGAATCAATATAGTGAACATGAGTATACAACGCAAAGCAATCTATAGATTCAATGCACTCCCTGACCAGTTACCAATGCTATTTATCATAGAGCTTGAACAAATAATTTCACAATTTGTATGGAAATACAAAAAAACCTCGAATAGCCAAGGCAATCTTGAGAAAGCAGAATGGAACTGGTAGAATCAACTTGCCTGACTTCAAGATCTACTACAAAGCCACAGTCATCAAGACAGTATGGTACTAGCACAAACAGAGAAATATAGATCAATGGAACAAAATAGAAAGCCCAGAGATAAATCCACACACCTATGGACACCTTATCTTTGACAAAGGAGGCAAGAATATACAATGGAGTAAAGACAATCTCTTTAACAAGTGGTGCTGGGAAAACTGGTCAACCACTTGTAAAAGAATGAAACTAGATCACTTTCTAACACCATATACAAAAACAAACACAAAATGAATTAAATATCTAAATATAAGGCCAGAAACTATAAAGCTCTCAGAGGAAAACTTAGGCAAAACACTCTCCTCATAAATCACAGCAAGATCCCTATGGCCCACTTCCCAGAATTATGGAAATAAAAGCAAAAATAAACAAATGGGACATAATTAAACTCAAAAGCTTTTGCACAACAAAAGAAACGTAAGCAAGGTGAAAAGACAGTCTTCAGAAAGGGAGAAAATAATAGGAAATGAAGCAACTGACAAATATTTAATCTCAAAAATATACAGACAACACCTGCAGCTCAATTCCAGAAAAATAAACGACCCAGTCAAAACATGGGCAAAATAATTAAACAGACATTTCTCCAAAGAAGACACACAGGTGGCTAATAAACACATGAAAAGATGTTCAACATCACTCATTATCAGAGAAATGCAAATCAAAACCACAATAATGAACCATTTCACATCAGTCAGAATGGCTGCTATCCAAAGTCTACAAACAATAAATGCTGAAGAGAGTGTGGAGAAAAGGGAACTCTCTTATACTATTGGTGGGAATGCAAAACTAGTGCAGCCAGTATGGAGAAGAGTGTGGAGATTCCTTTAAAAAACTGCAAATAGAACTGCCTTATGACCCAGCAATCCTACTGCTGGGCATACACACCAAGGAAACCAGAATGGAAAAAGTCACATGTACCCCAATGTTCATTGCAGCATTATTTATAATAGCCAGGACATGGAAGCAACTTAAATATCCATCATCAGAAAAATGGATATGAAAGCTGTGGAACATATACACAACAGAATATTATTCAGCCATAAAAAAGGATACATCTGAATCAGTTCTAATGAGGTGGGTGAAACTGGAGCCTATTATACAGAACGAAATAAACCAAAAAGAAAAACATCCATACAGTATATTAATGCATATATATAGAATTTAGAAAGTTGGTAATGATAACCCTGTATGCAAGACAGCAAAAGAGACACAGATGAATAGAACAGTCTTTTGGACTCTGTGGTAAAGAGTGAGGGTGGGATGATTTGGGAGAATTGCACTGAAATATCTATATCATATGTGAAATGAATCTCCAGTCAGATTCAATGCATGATACAGGATGCTAGGGACTGGTCCACTGGGAAGACCCAGAGGGGTGGAATGGGGAGGGATGTGGGATGGGGGCTTGTTATGGGGAACACATGTACACCTGTGGTGGATTCATGTTAATGTAAATCAGAACCGATACAATGCCTCCAATTAAAATAATAAATTTATATTTATAAATAAGTAAATAAATAAGCATTCCTCTTACAATAAATAAGTAAATAAAGCCCAGGACCAGATGGCTTCACAGACAATTCTATATAGCATTTTGAGAACAGCTAACATTTATTCTTCTCAAACTGTTCCTAGAAGCTGCAGAGAGGAAGACTCCTAAACTCGTTCTAGGAGGGCACCATCACCTTGATACCAAAACTAGACAAATATCACAAAAAGGTACTTATAGACAAGTGTCACTGATCAACAAAATACACAAAAATCTTCAACAAAATACTAGCACAGAATCCAACAATACATTAAAAGCATCATGCATGATGATCTCAGTTCATTTCAGTCGTTCAGTCACGTCCAACTTTTTGAGACCCCATGAATCGCAGCACGCCAGGCCTCCTTGTCCATCACCAACTCCCGGAGTTCATTCATACTCACTTCCATCAAGTCAGTGATGCCATCCAGACGTCTCATCCTCTGTCATCTCCTTCTCCTCGTGTCTCCAATCCCTCCCAGCATCAGAGTATATTCCAATGAGGCAACTCTTCCCATGAGGTGGCCAAAGCACTGAAGTTTCAGCTTTAACATCATTCTATCCAAAGAACACACAGGGCTGATACCCTTTAGAATGGACTGGTTGGATCTCCTTGCAGTCCAAAGGACTCTCAAGAGTCTTCTCCAACACCACAGTTCAAAAGCATCGGTTTTTCTCCCCTCACTTTCTTCACAGTCCAACACTCACATCCATAAATGACCATGGGAAAAACCATAGCCTTAACTAGACAGACATTTGTTGGCAAAATAATGTCTCTTCTTTTTAATATGCTATATAGGTTGGTCATAACTTTCCTTCCAACGAGTAAGCGTCTTTTAATTTCATGGCTGCAATCACCATATGCTTTGATTTTTGAGTGGGATTAAAAAAAAAAAATGCGAGGATTCTTCAGTACATGCAAATTAATCAGTGTGATACACAATATTAGTGAATTGCTGAATAGCATCGATTTGATCATCTCAACTGCATCCTTATGCAGAAAAACTTTGGACAACATTCAACACCCATTCATGATAAAAACTTTCCAGGAAGTGGGCATACGAGAACATACCTCAACAAAATAAGGGCCATATACAACAAACATAAACTGTAAACGTCATTTTCAATGGTGAAAAACTAAAAGTGGTTTAAAATCAGGAGCAAGACAAGTATGTCCACTTTTGCCACTATTATGCAGCATAGTTTTTGAAGTCCTACATGGCAATTAGAGAAACTGGAAAAAAAGTGAAAATGTAAATCTTTGCAGATGATATATTACTATACATAGAAAACCCTAAAGATGCCACCAGAAAAATACTAGAGCTAATCAGTGAATTTGGTCAAGTTGTAGGATATAAAATTAATGCACAAAAATCTCTTGCATTCCTAAAAACTAACACATAAATTTGAGAAAGAGAAATTAAGGAAATAACTGCATTTTCAATTACATAAGAAAGAATAAAATACCTAAGAATAACCCCACCTAACGAAGCTAAATATCTGTACTTAGAAAAGCATTATGAAAAAGGAAAAAAATGATATAAAGAGATGGAGAGATATACAATGTTGTTGAATGGGAAGAATCAATATTGTGAGACTTACTATAATACCCGAAGAAATCAACAGATACATTACAATCCTTATCAAAATTACAATAGCATTTTTCACAGAATTAGAATATTTGTTTTCACAGTTTGTGTAGAAACATAAAAGCTCTCAATTAGTCAAAGCAATCATGAGAAATATAAATAGAGCTCCAAGAATCAGGCTCCCTGATGTCAATCTATACTCTAAAGCTACAGTAATCGATATAGCATGATACTGGAACAAAAATACAAATACAGATCAGTGGTATAAGGAGGAAAGCCCAGAAATAAAATCTATACACATATGGTCACCTAATCTATAACAAAGGAGGCTAGTACATACCATGGAGAAAAGATTGCCTCTTCAATAATTGGTGCCTAGAAAACTGGACAGCTACATGTCTAATAATTAATTAGAACACTACCTGACATCATACACAAAAATGAACTCAAAATGGTTCAAAGATCTAATGTAAGACCAGACAATATATTTGAGCTATCTCATAGAGTAATGAAGGTAAAAACAAAGAAATGGAACATAATTAAACTTCAAAGCTTTTTATTAAAAAGGAAACTATAAACAAAATTAAAACACAACCCTCAAAATGAGGCAAACTTTTTTTTTTTAAGGGAAAGGATTCATCCTCAAAGTTCAAAAAGATCTCATGTAACTCAATATCAAATAAACAAACAAGAACAACAACAACAACAAAAACCAATTAACCCAATCAGAATAAGGGCAAGGATACCCTCGGTGGTCCAGTGGTTAAGAATCCACTGCAAAATCATGGGATATAATTTTGATCCTTGCTCAGGAATGATTCCACTTGCCAAGGGGCAACTAAGCCCATGCACCACAACTACTGAGCCCACACACTGCAACAACTGAAACCTGCATGCCCTCGAGCCTTTTTTTCTGCAAAAAGAGAAATCACCCCAATGAGAACTCTTCATAGTGCAACTCACCACAACCAGAGTAAAGCCCATGCACAGCAAGGAAGACACAATGCAGCCATAAATAAATATTTTTTTTTTAAATGAGCAGAAGACCTAAATAAACATTTATTCAAAGATATACAGATGGCAAAGAGGTACATGAAAAGATGCTTGATATTCTTAATTGTTAGAAAAATGCAAATCAAAACTGCAATGAGGTATTATGTCACATCAGTCATAATGGTCACCATCAAAAGGTCTAAAAATAACAAACACTTATAACTATGTGGATAAAAGGGAACCCGCCTATACTGTTGGTGGTAATGTATGTTCGTGCAGCCTCTATGGAAAACAGTATGGAAGTTCCTCAGAAAAGTAAAACTCAAATTATCAAACGATCCAGAAATTCCATTCCTCGCTACGAAGTGAAGTCTCTCAGTCGTGCCCAACTCTTTGCAACCCCATGGATAGTAGCCTGCACCAAGCTCCTCTATCCATGAGATTTTCAAGGCAAGAAGTACTTGAGTGGGTTGCCATTTCCTTCTCCAAAATTGTAATCTGAAAGGATACATGCACTCTGATATCCATAGTAGCACTATTCAAAAGAGCCAAAACATAAACACATCTTAAATGTCCATTGATAGATGAATGGATAAAGAAGCGGTACATATACAAAACAGACTAGTACTCTGCCATAAAAATTGAAATGATATCACTTGTCACAACATGGATGGAATGAGAGATAAGCATACAAAACGAAAGGTCAGAGAAGGACAAATACCAAATGCTATCACTTATATGTGGAATCTAAATATGACACAAAGAATATATCTATGAAACATGAACAAACAGAGACAAAAGAGAACAGGCCTGAGAGAGTCATTTCCTAGGCAGGTTGATAGAAGTCTAGGGGTCCCCAAGGCGAGAGAGTTCTGGAATTCTCGGGGAAGAAAAAATGACAATTTTTTTTTTTCCTCTATATTCCTTAGGACTGTATAACAATAATGTATTCTGCTAGAGACCAATCTCTGGAAAAAAATCCTTATGGTTAATTCTGTTATAGTAAAATGCAAATTATGGTAGTAGGAAGCTTTCTCTATCTCCTTTATACTTTAATAAAACTTTACTACTCAAAAGTTCTGAAAGATCAAGCCTAGTCTCGGGCCCCAGATTGAATTCTTCTCCTCCAGAGGCCAAGAATCCCGGCATCTTTTTGTGGTTCAGCAACAACCTATCAGGTCTATGGTTTCCAAGAAGGAAGGGCTTGGGGGTTGGAGGACTAGGAGGTTGAGGTTAGCAGGTATAAACTATTACATATGGAATATATCAACAACAAGGTCCTAGTGTACAGCACAGAGAATTGTATTCAGTAAGCTGTAATAAGATATATTGGAAAATAATATAAAAAATAATATAAATGGGACTCCTCTGCTACTCCAGTGGTTAAGAGTCCACACTTCCACTGCAGGGGGTGTGGGTTCAATCCTGGTTCAGGGCACTAGTCCCACATACTCTTTAGCTTTAGAATAATAATAATAATAATAAAAAAGCTTAAAAAATTGTATGTGTATAACTGAATCACTTTGCTGTAAAAGAGACATTAACATAATATTGTATACTTTGATAAAAAATAACATGACTAGGAAAAAAGATTGGTATATTTCATTGTATGTTAAATTTACATCCAAGGAAAAGTGCTGTAAGCAAATAAAGCTCACTATTTCATGTAAAGCTTGCCAGAAACACTTATAGAGATGCATACTAATGTTTGCAGTTTATCACAGATTACACCAAGGAATAAGATGGATTGACGGATGGATAAAGGGATTGACACATGAGAATGGAAGTATTTTAAAATAATTACAGTAGAATCTAGATGGGATGTCCTTGTGTATTAGCTAGAAAACATGCTCAACCTCATTGACTGGAATTTTTTTACAGTAAAGTGTTTGGGAAAGAACACAGAAAAGAGCAATGAAAACAAAAGTGCCCATCAGTATAATTTCAACTTTTAAAATATGAGCTGAAAAAAGATGCATAAGAGATAGGCTAAAATATCTTGTGCTCAGTCCCTCAGTCGTGCTGATTCTCCTGCAGTCCTATAAACTGTAGCCAACCAGGTTCCTCTGTCCATGGCATACTCCAGGCAAGAACACTAGAGTGGGTTGCCAGCCCCTTCTCCAGGTGATCTTCCCTACCCAGGGATGTAAGTCTTGTCTTTCACATTTGCAGGCAGCTTTTTTACCACTGAGCCACCAAGGAAGTCCTGAAATATCAAGTCTTGTAAAACATAACATGGTTTTTATTAACTTTTTCATACTCTGCACACTGACCAAGTTCTTCTGCTAATATCCATAGATTATATTTTCTCTCTGGCCCAACGGAGAGAGGGCTACTGGGCAGCATCATTGCCCTGCCTTTCTTCCCCTCCTCGTGACCTTGACTTTGAGCACCTGGCTGGGGCTCCCAGAGTCCTCCAATCACAGCTCTGGAGATGTATTCCCATTGGCTTTATAAAACTGTCCAAGCCTATGTCTGACTCATCTCTTTGGAGTTGAAGGTGCAGCCCCAACCCATCCTGGCTTCATCTTGTCATCTTGCCTTATCATAGTGCTACCCACATCTAGTTTATTTTTTCTATATATACACATGTGCATCTGTGTGCGCACATGTATACTTCAAAGAAAAATAAATAGCTAATGATAAGTATAAGTAGAAATGCACACAGGTGAATTCAGAGAATGTCCTCCTGCTATTCTTTTAACCACACCCACTAGCTTTTTTTAAAAATTACTTTTTTTTTTTTTTTTTTAAATTATAGGCTAGAGAGACAGAAAGATGGCGGAGGAATAGGACAGGAAGACCACTTTCTCCCTCACAAATTCCTCAAAAGAACATTTCAACTCTGAGCAAACTCCACGAAACAACTTCTGTAGGCTGGCAGAGGACATCAGGCAACCAGAAGAGCAGACCATTGTCTTCAAAAACAGGTAGGAAAAAATATAAAAGACCAAAAAGGAGACAAAGGAGGTGGGGAGGGAGCTCTGTCCTGGAAAGGGAAGCCTGTCCCAGGAAGGGAATTTTAAGAAGAGAGGTTTCCAAACACCAGGAAACACTCTTCCTGCCAAGTCTGTGGTGAGTCTTGGAAACACAGAGGGCAACATAACAGGAAGGAAAAATAAAGAAATTAAAACCAAGAGATTACAAGCCCAACAGTAATTCCCCCAGCGGAAAAGCGGCACAGACGCCTGCATCCGCCATTGGGAAGTGGGGGCAGGGCAGGGACGCGTGGGAGGCGCGGGCTGCAGTGCTTTGTAAGAATCGGGCAGGAACGCCCCACACACAACCAGAATGATCTAACTTGGGCTAGCAAACCAGACTGTGGGATAGCTACCACACGAAAAGCTCGAACATAAGACAGCACCAGGACCGAGCACAGAACAAAGGACAGAACAGAAAAAGCTGGCTGCAGACCATCCCCCACCAGGGACAGGCAGCAAGAGCCGTAAGGACTGGAAAGGGGCAATTGCAGACCCGGAGAGACTTTACTTACCTAACTGCAAGCAGGCTTCTTTGCTAAGACTTCTGGGGGTGCTGGACAGTCACAATCTGCCTCCCGGAGGACGCCAGCGGGCCACCCAGAAAGCTGAGCAGCAGCGGCAGAAAAGGTGACAAGCCGCGGCGATCGCGCACGCCAAACTCCTGAGCTACTCGGACCTGGGAAGGGCACAAAGCACAGTCCCAGCCGAATCTGTGCCTCTGAGGGCTGCCTGAGCACCGAACCTGAGCGGCTTGGACCGGGGAAGTGCACACAGCCTAGGGCCAGCCCCAGACGGTTCCCGGCTGAGCATCGTAGAGCCGGAGCGGTTTGTGCGCCGTGAGAAGGGACAGGTCAATTGGGGCGGAGACACTGTGTGCACATGACAGTGCTATTTGTTTGCAGCATCCCCCCTCCCCACAGCGCTACTGAACTAGTGAGCCTAAAAAACCAGCAAACGGAAGAAGTTAAACAGAGGGAACCACCTTGGAAGTGATCCCACACGGCCCAAAACATCAGAGAAGGGCCAGATATATTTTTACTATTTTTAAAATCATTCCTTTTTTTTTTCTTTTTTTTTCTAACTTTTTTTTTTAATTGTTAAGTCTTCTATTTCTCCTCTAATTTTTATTACTATAACCTATTATTACCATTTAGAAAAAATGGTAATAATGGTTTGCCTTTTTTAAGGCAAACACCGTATATAGCCTTTGGATGGTTGTTGGTGGTTTTTTGTTTTTCGTTTTTTTGTTTTTGTTTGTTTGTTTTAATAATTCTTGTTTTTTCTTTCTTTCTTTCTTTCCTCCTTTTTCCTTCTGCTTCTTTTCTTTAATACTGTATTTTTGAAAATCCAACCTCTACTCTAGATTTTTAATCTTTGCTCTTAGGTTTTTGTTGTCAATTTTGTACATTTAAAAACCCAAACTTCACTACCCAAGTTTACCTGAGAGCGAGATTACTGGCTTGACCACTCTCTTCTCCTTTGGACTCTCCTTTTTCTCCACCAGGTGGCCTCTGTCTCTTTTCTCCCCCATCTCTTCTCTATCCAACTCTGTGAATGTCTGTGTGTTCCAGACGGTGGAGAACACCTAAGCAACTGGCTACTGGCAGGATTTGTCTCTCTCCTTCTCATTCCTCTCTCTTATCCTCCTGGTCACCTCTGTCTAATTCCTCCCTCTCCTCTTCCCCATATAAATCCGTAAATACCTCTGAGCGGTCCAGACTATAGAGCGCAAATAAGGAAGTGACTACTGGCTAGCTTGCTCTCTCCTCTTTTGATCTCACCGCATCTCATTCCAGTTACCTCTAACTACCACCTCCATCTTCTCTTCTCCTTGTAACTCAGTGAACCTCTCTGAGTGTCGCTCAATGTGGAGAAACTTTTCATCTTTAACCTAGATGTGTTATCATCGGTGCTGTATAGATGGAGAAGTCTAGAGGCTACTGTAAAAATAAAACTGAAGACCAGAAGCAGGAGGCTTAAATCCAAAGCCTGAAAACATTAGAGAACTCTTGAATTCAGGAAACATTAAGCAATAGGAGCTCATCAAATGCCTTCATACCTACACTGAAACCAAGCTCGACCCAAGGGCCAACAAGTTCCAAAACAAGACATACCACTCAAATTCTCCAGCAACACAGGAACACTCCCCTGAGCTTCAATATACAGGCAGCTCAAAATTATTCCAAAACTTTTGATGTCTCATAACCCATTACTGGTCACTCCACTGCACTCCAGAGAGAAGAAACCCAGCTCCACCCACCAGAACGCGAACACAAGCCTCCCTAACCAGGAAACCTTGACAAGCCACTGATAGAACCCCACCCACAGTGAGGAAGCTCCATAATAAAGAGAACTCCACAAATTACCAGAATATAAAAAGACCACTCCAAACGCAGCAATATAACCAAGATGAAGAGACAGAGGAATACTCAGCAGGTGAAGGAACAGGAGAGTTCCCCACCAAACCAAACAAAAGAGGAAGAAGTAGGGAATCTACCTGAGAAGGAATTCCGAATATTGATAGTTAAAATGATCCAAAATCTTGAAATCAAAATGGAATCACAGATTAATAGCCTAGAGACAAGGATTGAGAAGATGCAAGAAAGGTTTAACAAGGACCTAGAAGAAATAAAAAAGAGTCAAAATATAATGAATAATGCAATAAATGAGATCAGAAACACTCTGGAGGCAACAAATAGTAGAATAACGGAGGCAGAAGATAGGATTAGTGAAATAGAAGATAGAATGGTAGAAATAAGTGAATCAGAGAGGAAACAAGAAAAACGAATTAAAAGAAATGAGAACAATCTCAGAGACCTCCAGGACAATATGAAATGCTCCAACATTCGAATTACAGGAGTCCCAGAAGAAGAAGACAGAAAGAAAGATCATGAGAAAATCCTTGAGGAGATAATAGTTGAAAACTTCCCTAAAATGGGGAAGGAAATAATCACCCAAGTCCAAGAAACACAGAGAGTTCCTAATAGGATAAACCCAAGGCGAAACACCCCAAGACACATATTAATTAAATTAACAAAGATCAAACACAAAAAACAAATATTAGAAGCAGGGAGGGAAAAACAACAAATAACACAAAAGGGGATTCCCATAAGGATAACAGCTGATCTTTCAAAAGAAATGCTTCAGGCCAGGAGGGAATGGCAAGACATACTTAAAGTGATGAAAGAAAATAACCTACAGCCCAGATTACTGTACCCAGCAAGGATCTCATTCAAATACGAAGGAGAAATCGGAAGCTTTACAGACAAGCAAAAGCTGAGGGAATTCAGCAGCACCAAACCAGCTCTCCGACAAATTCTAAAGGATATTTTCTAGACAGGAAACATGAAAGGGTGTATAAACCCGAACCCAAAACAATAAAGTCAATGGTAATGGGATCATACTTATCAATAATTACCTTAAACGTAAATGGGTTGAACGCCCCAACCAAAAGGCAAAGACTGGCCCGAATGGATACAAAAACAAGACCCCTCTATATGCTGCTTACAAGAGAGCCACCTCAAAACAAGAGACACATACAGACTGAAAGTGAAGGGCTGGAAAAAGATATACCATGCAAATAGAGACCAAAAGAAAGCAGGAGTGGCAATACTCATATCCGATAAAATAGACTTTAAAACAAAGACTGTGAAAAGAGACAAAGAAGGCCATTACATAATGATCAAAGGACCAATCCAAGAAGAAGATATAACAATTATAAATATATATGCACACAATATAGGAGCACCGCAATATGTAAGACAAATGCTAACAAGTATGAAAGGGGAAATCAACAATAACACAATGATAGTGGGAGATTTTAATACCCCACTCACACCTATGGGACAGATCAACTAAACAGAAAATTAATAAAGAAACGCAAACTTTAAATGATACATTAGATCAATTAGACCTAATTGATATCTATAGCATTTCACCCCAAAACAATGAATTTCACCTTTTTCTCAAGTGCTCATGGAACCTTCTCCAGGATAGATCACATCCTGGGCCATAAATCTAAACTTGATAAATTCAAAAAAATCGAAATCATTCCAAGCATCTTTTCTGACCATAATGCATTAAGATTAGATCTCAATTACAGGAGAAAAACTACTAAAAATTCCAACATATGGAGGTTGAACAACACACTTCTGAATAACCAACAAATCACAGAAGAAATCAAAAAAGAAATCAAAATATGCATAGAAACTAATGAAAATGAAAACACAACAACCCAAAACCTGTGGGACACTATAAAAGCACTGCTAAGAGGAAAGATCATAGCAATACAGACCTACCTCAAGAAACAGGAAAGAAGTCAAATAAATAACCTAACTCTACAATTAAAGCAGCTAGAAAAGGAAGAATTGGAGTACCCCAGAGTTAGTAGAAGGAAAGAAATCTTAAAAAAAGGGCAGAAATAAATGCTAAAGAAACAAAAGAGACCATAGCAAAAATCAACAAGACCAAAAGCTGGTTCTTTGAAAGGATAAATAAAACTGACAAACCACTAGCCAGACTCATCTAGAAGCAAAGAGAGAAAAATCAAATCAATAAAATAAGAAATGAAAATGGAGAGATCACAACAGACAACACAGAAATACAAAGGATCATAAGAGACTACTATCAGCAGTTGTATGCCAATAAAATGGACAACGTGGAAGAAATGGACATATTCTTAGAAAAGTACAATTTTCCAAAACTGAACCAGGAAGAAATAGAAAATCTTAACAGACCCATCACAAGCACGGAAATTGAAATTGTAATCAGAAATCTTCCAGCAAAACAAAGCCCAGGTCCAGACGGCTTCACAGCTGAATTCTAGCAAAAATTTCGAGAGGAGCTAACACCTATCCTACTCAAACTCTTCCAGAAAATTGCAGAGGAAGGTAAACTTCCAAACTCATTCTATGAGGCCACCATCACCCTAATACCAAAACCTGACAAAGATGTCACAAAAAAAGAAAACTACAGGCCAATACCACTGATGAACATAGATGCAAAAATCCTCAACAAAATTCTAGCAATCAGAATCCAACAACACATTAAAAAGATCATACACCATGACCAAGTGGGCTTTATCCCAGGGATGCAAGGATTCTTCAACATCCGCAAATCAATAAATGTAATTCACCACATTGACAAATTGAAAAATAAAAACCATATGATTATCTCAATAGATGCAGAGAAGGCCTTTGACAAAATTCAACATCCATTTATGATAAAAACTCTCCAGAAAGCAGGAATAGAAGGAACATACCTCAACATAATAAAAGCTCTATATGACAAACCCACAGCAAACATTATCCTCAATGGTGAAAAATTGAAAGCATTTCCCCTGAAGTCAGGAACAAGACAAGGGTGTCCACTTTCACCGCTACTATTCAACATAGTTCTGGAAGTTTTGGCCACAGCAATCAGAGCAGAAAAAGAAATAAAAGGATTCCAAATTGGAAAAGAAGAAGTAAAACTCTCACTGCAGATGACATGATCCTCTACAGGGAAAACCCTAAAGACTCCACCAGAAAATTACTAGAGCTCATCAATGAATATAGTAAAGTTGCAGGATATAAAATCAACACACAGAAATCCCTTGCATTCCTATACACTAATAATGAGAAATTAGAAAAAGAAATTAAGGAAACAATTCCATTCACCATTGCAATGAAAAGAATAAAATACTTAGGAATATATCTACCCAAAGAAACTAAAGACCTATATATAGAAAACTATAAAACACTGATGAAAGAAATCAAAGAGGACACTAATAGATGGAGAAATATACCATGTTCACGGATCAGAAGAATCAATATAGTGAAAATGAGAATACTACCCAAAGCAATTTACAAATTCAATGCAATCCCTATCAAGCTACCAGCCATATTTTTCACAGAACTAGAACAAATAATTTCAAGATTTGTATGGAAATACAAAAAAACCTCGAATTGCCAAAGCAATCTTGAGAAAGAAGAATGGAACTGGTAGAATCAACTTGCCTGACTTCAGGCTCTACTACAAAGCCACAGTCATCAAAACAGTATGGTACTGGCACAAAGACAGAAATATAGATCAATGGAACAAAATAGAAACCCCAGAGATAAATCCACACACATATGGACACCTTATCTTTGACAAAGGAGGCAAGAATATACAATGGACAATCTCTTTAACAAGTGGTGCTGGGAAAACTGGTCAACCACTTGTAAAAGAATGAAACTAGATCACTTTCTAACACTGCACACAAAAATAAACTCAAAATGGATTAAAGATCTAAATGTAAGACCAGAAACTATAAAACTCCTGAGGAGAACATAGGCAAAACACTCTCAGACATAAATCACAGCAGGATCTTCTATTATCCACCTCCCAGAACTCTGGAAATAAAAGCAAAAATAAACAAATGGGGTCTAATTAAAATTAAAAGCTTCTGCACAACAAAGGAAAATATAAGCAAGGTGAAAAGACAGCCTTCTGAATGGGAGAAAATAATAGCAAATGAAGCAACTGACAAACAACTAATCTCAAAAATATACAAGCAAATTATGTAGCTCAATTCCAGAAAAATAAACGACCCAATCAAAAAATGGGCCAAAGAACTAAATAGACATTTCTCCAAAGAAGACATACGGAAGGCTAACAAACACATGAAAAGATGCTCAACATCACTCATTATCAGAGAAATGCAAATCAAAACCACAATGAGGTACCACTTCACACCAGTCAGAATGGCTGCGATCCAAAAATCTGCAAGCAATAAATGCTGGAGAGGGTGTGGAGAAAAGGGAACGCTCCTACACTGTTGGTGGGAATGCAAACTAGTACAGCCACTATGGAGAACAGTGTGGAGATTCCTTAAAAAATTGCAAATAGAACTCCCTTATGACCCAGCAATCCCACTGCTGGGCATACACACCGAGGAAACCAGAATTGAAAGAGACACATGTACCCCAATGTTCATCGCAGCACTGTTTATAATAGCCAGGACATGGAAACAACCTAGATGTCCATCAGCAGATCAATGGATAAGAAAGCTGTGGTACATATACACAATGGAGTATTACTCAGCCGTTAAAAATAATTCATTTGATTCAGCTCTGATGAGATGGATGAAACTGGAGCCGATTATACAGAGTGAAGTAAGCCAGAAAGAAAAACACCAATACAGTATACTAACACATATATATGGAATTTAGAAAGATGGCAATGACGACCCTGTATGCAAGACAGGAAAAAAAGACACAGCTGTGTATAACGGAGTTTTGGACTCAGAGGGAGAGGGAGAGGGTGGGATGATTTGGGAGAATGGCATTCTATCATGTATACTATCATGTAAGAATTGAATCTCCAGTCTATGTCTGACGCAGGATACAGCATGCTTGGGGCTGGTGCATGGGGATGACCCAGAGGGATGTTATGGGGAGGGAGGTGGGAGGGGGGTTCATGTTTGGGAACACATGTAAGAATTAAGGATTTTAAAATTAAAAAAAATAATAAAAAATAAAACAAACTGACACTTAAAAAATGATAATTATAAGCTAATTACTTTACAATAATGTAGTGGTTTTTGCCATACATTGACATGGATTAGTCATGGGTGTACATGTGTTCCCCATCCTGCACTGCCCTCCCACCTCCTTCTCCATCCCATTTCTCAGCATGATCCTAGTGCTCCAGCTTGGTGCACTGTATCTCATGCATCAAACCTGTTATGGTGGAATAGATCTCTCTTTATATTCCTTTAACTTTCTAGAGTTGTTCTTGGTCATTTAAATATCTTATTTTATGTGATTTTGTTCAGAATGTAAAAAAAAAAATGAAATGTTACAAAAAAAAAATTCTGTGCAGTAGTGTAAAAGTCTTGCATGCCATAATAATATACAGGAACTATAACGTAACAATTGAGAAATATTTGAAAGACACTTGACAAACGGCTCATTTACCATATTTATGCAGCTGAAAAGTTAAAAAAAAGAAAAGATGAGGAAAACCTAATAGAAAAGAAACATGAAGTAAACAAAGCATACAAATAAATATAAATTGCCCAATAGCGAAAAAAAAAATATATATATATATATATATATATTAAAAAACAGGAGGAAATGTTGAACTTAAAGTAGTAATAAAATAAACGCAAACGAAAACAGTAATGAAATACGATTTCTAACCGTGGGAACTGGGAAAATTACAATGAGAAAGTTGAAATAAACAAATTTTTTTACCTCCAAACTGAGGAGGAGGGATTTGAAAATGAGTGTGCATGCAGTGTTGTGAAAGTTTAAGGTGAGGTAAGTTACTGAAGGGCAATTTGAATTATTATATATTTATTTATCAATGTATGGAGCCACTTCAAAATGTTTGGAATATACAAGGCAGAAATATTTGACTAAGACTATATGTTTTGCAAACTCAGATATACATTTCACATTTTCCCTAAGGGACACTGCTCATTAAATAAATAATGCAATTATTAAAATATCTTGGAAGAACAATGAGGCTATTTGGACACTCAGTCGTATCTGACTGCAACCACAAGAATCACAGCATGGCAGACCTCCCTGTCCATCACCATCTCCCGGAGTTCACTCAGATTCACGTCCATCGAGTCAGTGATGCCATACAGCCATCTCATGCTCTGTCATACCCTTTTCATACCACTCCCAATCCCTCCCAGGAGGAGAGTATTTTCCAGTGAGTCAATTCTTCACAAGAGGTGGCCAAAGTACTGTAGTTTCAGCTTCAGCATCACTCCCTCCAAAGAAATCCCAGGGCTGATCTCCTTCAGAATGGACTGGTTGGATCTCCTTGCAGTCCAAGGGACTCTCAAGAGTTCAAACGCATCAATTCTTCGGTGCTCAGGTTTCTTCAGAGTCAAATTCTCACATCCATACATGACCACTGGAAAAACCATAGCCTTAACTAGATGGACCTTTGTTGGCAAAGTAATGTCACTGCTTTTCAATATGCTATCTAGGTTGGACATAACTTTTCTTCCAAGGAGTATGCATCTTTTAATTTCATGGCTGCAATCACCATCTGCAGTGATTTTGGAGCTCCCCAAAATAAAGTCTGACACTGTTTCCACTGCTTCCCCATCTATTTCCCATGACGTGATGGGAATGGATGCTATGATCTTTGTTTTCTGAATGTAGAGTTTTAAGCCAACTTTTTCAGTCTCCTCTTTCACTTTCATCAAGAGGCTTTTAGTTCCTCTTCACTTTCTGCCATATGGGTGGTGTCCTCTGCATATCTGAGGATATTGATATTTCTCCTGAATTTTTTTTTAATTTTTATTTTTACTTTATTTTACTTTGCAATACTGTATTAGTTTTGCCATACATTGACATGAATCCACCACGGGTGTACATATGATCCCAAACACGAACCCCCCTCCCACCTCCCTCCCCATAACATCCCTCTGGGTCATCCCCGTGCACCAGCCCCAAGCATGCTGTATCCTGCATCAGACATAGATTGGTGATTCGATTTTTACATGATAGTATACATGTTTCAATGCCATTCTCCCAAATCATCCCACCTTCTCCCTCTCCCTCCGAGTCCAAAAGTCCGCTATTCACATCTGTCTTTTTTGCTGTCTTGCATACAGGGTCATCATTGCCATCTTTCTAAATTCCATATATCTGTGTTAGTATACTGTATTGGTGTTTTTCTTTCTGGCTTACTTCACTCTGTATAATCGGCTCCAGTTTCGTCCACCTCATCAGAACTTATTCAAATGTATTCTTTTTAATGGCTGAGTAATACTCCATTGTGTATATGTACCACAACTTTCTTATCCATTCATCTGTTGATGGACATTTAGGTTGTTTCCATGTCCTGGCTATTATAAACAGTGCTGCGATGAACATTGGGGTACATGTGTCTCTTTCAATTCTGGTTTCCTTGGTGTGTATGCCCAGCAGTGGGATTGCTGTGTCATATGATAGTTCTATTTGAACTTTATTAAGGTGTCTCCACACTGTTTTCCATAGTGGCTGTACTAGTTTGCATTCCCACCAACAGTGTAACAGGGTTCCCTTTTCTCCACACCCTCTCCAGTATTTATTGCTTGCAGATTTTTGGATCGCAGACATTCTGACTGTTGTGAAGTTGTACCTCATTGTAGTTTTGATTTGTATTTCTCTAATAATGAGTGATGTTGAGCATCTTTTCGTGTGTTTGTTAGCCATCCATATGTCTTCTTTGAGGAAATGTCTATTTAGTTCTTTGGCCCATGTTTTTGATTGGGTCATTTATTTTTCTGGAGTTGAGCTGCATAAGTTGCTTGTACACTTTTGAGATTAGTTGTCAGTTGTTTCATTTGCTATTATCTTCTCCCATTCAGAAGGCTGTCTTTTCACCTTGCTTATATTATCCTTTGTTGTGCAGAGGCTTTTAATTTTAATTACATCCCATTTGTTTACTTTTGCTTTTATTTGCAGAATTCTGGGAGGTGGATCATAGAGGATCCTTCTGTGATTTATGTCTGAGAGTGTTTTGCCTATGTTCTCCTCTAGGAGTTTTATAGTTTCTGGTCTTACGTTTAGATCTTTAATCCATTTTGAGTTTATTTTTGTGTGCGGTGTTAGAAAGTGATCTAGTTTCATTCTTTTACAAGTGGTTGACCAGTTTTCCCAGCACCAATTGTCAAAGAGATTGTCTTTACACCATTGTATATTCTTTCCTTCTTTGTTGAAAATAAGGTGTCCATATGTGTGTGGATTTAGCTCTGGGCTTTCTATTTTGTTCCATTGATCTATCGTTCTGTCTTTGTGCCAGTACCATACTGTCTTGATGACTGTGGCTTTGTAGTAGAGCCTGAAGTCAGGTAAGTTGATTCCTCCAGTTCCATTCTTCTTTCTCAAGATTGCTTTGGCTATTCGAGGTTTTTTGTATTTCCATACAAATCTTGAAATTATTTGTTCTAGTTCTGTGAAAAATATGGCTGGTAGCTTGATAGGGATTGCATTAAATTTGTAAATTACTTTGGCTAGTATTCTCATTTTCACTATATTGATTCTTCCAATCCATGAACATGGTATATTTCTCCATCTATTAGTGTCCTCTTTGATTTCCTTCATCAGTGTTTTATAGTTTTCTATATATTGGTCTTTAGTTTCTTTAGGTAGATATATTCCTAAGTATTTTATTCTTTTCATTGCAATGGTGAATGGAATTGTTTCCTTAATTTCTTTTTCTACATTCTCATTATTAGCAGATGTTGAAGTTTGTCAAAGGCCTTCTCTGTATCTATTGAGATAATCATATGGCTTTTATTTTTCAGTTTGTTAATGTAGTGAATTACATTGATTGATTTGTCGATATTGAAAAATCCTTGCATCCCTGGAATAAACCCCACTTGGTCATGGTGTATGATCTTTTTAATGTGTTGTTGGATTCTGATTGCTAGAATTTTGTTGAGGATTTTTGCATCTATGTTCATCAGTGATATTGGCATGTAGTTTTCTTTTTATGTAGTATCTTTGCCAGGTTTTGATATTAGTGTGATGGTGGCCTCATAGAATGAGTTTGGAAGTTTACCTTCCTCTGCAATTTTCTGGAAGAGTTTGAGTAGGGTGGTGTTAACTCTTCTCTAAATTCTTAGTAGAATTCAGCTGTGAAGCCTTCTGGACCTGGGCTTTTGTTTGCTGGGAGATTTCTGATTACAGTTTCAATTTCTGTGCTTGTGATGGGTCTGTTAAGATTTTCTATTTCTTCCTGGTTCAGTTTTGGAAAATTGTACTTTTCTAAGAATATGTCCATTTCTTCCACGTTGTCCATTTTATTGGCATACAACTGCTGATAGTAGTCTCTTATGATCCTTTGTATTTCTGTGTTGTCTGTTGTGATCTCTCCATTTTCATTTCTTATTTTATTGATTTGATTTTTCTCTCTTTGCTTCTTGATGAGTCTGGCTAATGGTTTGTCAGTTTTATTTATCTTTTCAAAGAACCAGCTTTTGGCTTTGTTGATTTTTGCTATGGTCTCTTTTGTTTCTTTTGCATTTATTTCTGCCCTAATTTTTAAGATTTCTTTGCTTCTACTAACTCTGGGGTACTCCAATTCTTCCTTTTCTAGTTGCTTTAGGTGTGGAGTTAGGTTATTTATTTGACTTTTTTCTTGTTTCTTGAGGTATGCCTGTATCGCTATGAACCTTCCTCTTAGCACTGATTTTATACTATCCCACAGTTTTGGGTTGTTGTGTTTTCATTTTCATTAGTTTCTATGCATTTTTTAATTTCTTTTTGATTTCTTCTGTGATTTGTTGGTTATTCAGAAGTGTGTTGTTCAACCTCCATATGTTGGAATTTTTAATAGTTTTTCTTCTGTAATTGAGATCTAATCTTAATGCATTATGGTCAGAAAAGATGGTTGGAATGATTTTGATTTTTTTAAAGTTATCAAGGTTAGATTTATGGCCCAGGATGTGATCTATCCTGGAGAAGGTTCCATGAGGACTTGAGAAAAGGTGAAATTCATTGTTTTGGGGTGGAATGTCCTATAGATATCAATTAGGTCTAACTGGCCTAATATATCATTTAAAGTTTGCGTTTCTTTGTTAATTTTCTGTTTAGTTGATCTGTCCATAGGTGTGAGTGGGGTATTAAAGTCTCCCACTATTATTGTGTTATTGTTGATTTCCCCTTTCATACTTGTTAGCATTCGTCTTACATATTGCGATGCTCCTATATTGTGTGCATATATATTTATAATTGTTATATCTTCTTCTTGGATTGATTCTTAGATCATTATGTAGTGGCCTTCTTTGTCTCTTTTCACAGCCTTTGTTTTAAAGTCTATTTTATCGGAAATGAGTATTGCCACTCCTGCTTTCTTTTGGTCTCTCTTTGCGTGGAATATCTTTTTCCAGCCCTTCACTTTCAGTCTGTATGTGTCCCTTGTTTTGAGCTGGGTCACTTGTAAGCAGCATGTAGAGAGGGGTCTTGCTTTTGTATCCATTCAGCCAATCTTTGTCTTTTGGTTGGGGCATTCAACCCATTTACGTTTAAGGTAATTATTGATAAATATGATCCCGTTATCATTGACTTTATTGTTTTGGGTTCGGGTTTATACACACTTTTTGTGTTTCCTGTCTAGAGAATATACTTTAGAATTTGTTGGAGAGTTTTTCTTGTGGTGCTGAATTCCCTCAGCTTTTGCTTGTCTGTAAAGCTTCTGATTTCTCCTTCGTATTTGAATGAGATCCTTGCTGGGTACAGTAATCTGGGCTGTAGGTTATTTTCTTTCATCACTTTAAGTATGTCTTGCCATTTCCTCCTGGCCTGAAGCGTTTCTATTGAAAGATCAGCTGTTATCCTTATGGGAATCCCCTTGTGTTATTTGGTGTTTTTCCCTTGCTGCTTTTAATATTTGTTCTTTGTGTTTGATCTTTGTTAATATGATTAATATTCATCTTGCAGTGTTTTGCCTTGGGTTTATCCTATTTGGAACTCTCTGGGTTTCTTGGACTTGGGTGATTATTTCCTTCCCCTTTTTAGGGAAGTATTCAACTATTATCTCCTCAAGGATTTTCTCATGGTCTTTCTTTTGTCTTCTTCTTCTGGGACTCCTATAATTCGAATGTTGGAGCGTTTCATGTTGTCCTGGAGGTCTCTGAGATTGTCCTCATTTCTTTTAATTTATTTTTCTTTTTTCCTCTCTGATTCATTTATTTCTGCTATTCTATCTTCTATTTCACTAATCCTATCTTCTGCCTCCGTTATTCTACTACTTGTTGCCTCCAGAGTGTTTCTGACCTCATTTATTGCATTATTCATTATATATTGACTCTTTTCTATTTCTTCTAGGTCCTTGTTAAACCTTTCTTGCATCTTCTCAATCCTTGTCTCTAGGCTATTTATTTTTGATTCCATTTTGATTTCAAGATTTTGGATCATTTTCACTATCTATATTCAGAAATCTTTCTCAGGTAGATTCCCTATCTCTCCCTGTTTTGTTTGGTTTGGTGGGCATCTCTCCTGTTCCTTAACCTGCTGAGTGTTCCTCTGTCTCTTCATCTTGGTTATATTGCTGCGTTTGGGATGGCCTTTTAATATTCTGGTAATTTGTGGAGTTCTCTTTATTATGGTGCTTCCTCACTGTTGGTGGGGTTGTATCAGTTGCTTGTCAAGGTTTCCTGGTTAGGGAGGCTTGTGTTGGAGTTCTGGTGGGTGGAACTGGGTTTCTTCTCTCTGGAGTGCAGTGGAGTGACCAGTAATGGGTTATGAGACATCAAAGCTTTTCGAGTAGCTTTGAGCTGCCTGTATCATTGAAGCTCAGGTGTGTGTTCCTGTGTTGCTGATGAATTTGCGTGGTATGTCTTGCTCTGGAACTTGTTGGCCCTTGGGCGGAGCTTGGTTTCAATGTAGGTATGGAGGCATTTGATGAGCTCTTATTGATTAATGTTCTCTGAATTCAGGAGTTCTCTGATGTTCTCAGGATTTGGACTTAAGCCTCCTGCTTCTGGTTTTCAGTTTTATTTTTACAGTAGCCTCTAGACTTCTCCATCTATACAGCACTGATGATAAAACATCTAGGTTAAAGATGAAAAGTTTCTCCACATTGAAGGACACCCAGAGAGGTTCACTGTGTTACATGAAGAAGAGAAGAGGGAGGGGGTAGTTAGAGGTGACTGGAATGAGATGCATTGAGATCAAAAGAGGAGAGAGCAAGCTAGCCAGTAGTCACTTCCTTATGTGCACTCCATAGTCTGGACGGTTCAGAGGTATTTGTGGAGTTATACAGGAAAGGGGAGAGGGAGAAAGTAGATAGAGGTGCCTAGGAGGATAAGAGAGAGGAATGAGAAGGAGAGAGACAAATCCTGCCAGTAACCAGTTGCTTAGGTGTTCTCCACCGTCTGGAACACAGAGAGATTCACAGAGTTGGATAGAGAAGAGATGGGGGAGGAAAGAGACAGAGGCCACCTGGTGGAGAAAAAGGAGAGTTCAAAGGAGGAGAGAGTGGTCAAGCCTGTAATCTTGCTTTCAGATAAAATTAGGTAGTGAAGTTTAGGTTTCTAAATGTACAAAATTGACAACAAAAACCAAAAAGCAAAGATTAAAAATCTAGAGTAGAGGTTGGATTTTCAAAAATTCAATATTTAAGAAAAGAAGCAGAAGGAAAAAAGAAAAAAAAGATTAAAAAAAAGTCACAAGAATTATTAAAAAACTCCAACAACAACCACATCAAGATTATATATGGTGTTTGCCTTAAAAAAATAGTCTCTTTTTGAAAAGTAATAGTAGGTTATAGAAATAAAAATTAGAGGAGAAATAGAAGACTAAACAATTTAAAAAAATGAAAAGTTAGGGAAAAAAAGCCATGAAAAAAAGAAAAAGGGGAGGAAAAAAAAAGTAATGATTGTAAAAATAGTAAAGATATATCTGGCCCTTCTCTGATGTTGTGGGCAGTGTGGAGTCACTTCCAAGGTGGTTACCTCTGTTTAATTTCTCTGTTTGCTGGTTTTTTAGGCTCACTAGTTCAGTCGCGTCGTGGGGAGGGAGGGATGCAACAAACAAATAGGACTGTCGTGTGCACACAGGGTCTCAGCCCCACTGGACCTGTCCCTTCTCGCGGTGCACAAACCACTCTGGTTCTACGATTCTCAGCCAGGAACTGTCTGAGCCCTGCACAAACCACTCTGGTTCTACGATTCTCAGCCAGGAACTGTCTGAGCCCGGCCCTAGGCTGTGTGCACCTCCCCTGTCTAAGCCGCTCAGGTTCAGGGCTCAGGTCGCCCTCAGAGGCTCAGATTCAGTTGGGACTGTGTTTTGTGCCCTTCCCAGGTCCAAGTAGCTCAGGAATTTGGTGAGCACAGTTGCTGTGACTTGTCGCCTTTTCTGTCTCTGCTGCTTAGTTTTCTGGGTGTACCACTGGCGCCCCTTGTGAGGCAGATGGTGACTGTCCAGCACCCCCAGAAAACTTAGCAAAGAAGGCTGCTTGCAGTTTGGTAGGTAGAGTCTCTCTGGGGCTGCAATTGCCCCTTTCCAGCCCTTATGGCTCTGGCTGCCTGTCCCCAGCGGGGGATGGTCTGCAGACAGTTATTTCCATTCCCTCCTTTGTTCTGTGCTCGGTCTTGGCGGTGTCTTATATTTGAGCTTTTCTCGTGGTATCTATCCCACAGTCTGGTTTGCTACCCCAAGTTAGATCGTTCTGGTTACGTTCTGGGGCATTGCTGCCCGATTCTTACAAATTTCTGCAGCCCGAGCCTCCCACGCTTCCCTGCCCTGCCCCCACTTGCTAGTGGCAGATGCAGGAGTCTGTGCTGCTTTTCCACTGAGGGAGTTACTGTTGGGCTTATAATCTGTTGGTTTTAATCATTTATTTATTTTTACTTCCTGTTATGTTGCCCTCTGTGTTTCCAAGGGTCGCCACAGACTCGGCAGGGAGAGTGTTTCCTGGTGTTTGGAAAACTCTCTTCTTAAAATTTCCTTTCTGGGACAGGCTTCCCTTCCTGGGACGGAGCTCCCTCCCCACCTCCTTCATCTCTCTTTTTGTCTTTTATATTTTTTCTACCTGTTTTCTAAGACAATGGTCTGCTTTTCTGGTTGCCTTATGTCCTCTGCCAGCATTCAGAAGTTGTTTTGCGGAGTTTGCTCAGCATTGAAATGTCCTTTTGAGGAATTTGTGAGGGAGAAAGTGGTCTTCCTGTCCTATTCCTTCTCAATTTTCTCTATGTCTCCTCTCCTGAGAATCTTGATTCCAGCTTGTGCTTCTTCCAGCCCAGCATTTCTCATGATATACTCTGCATATAAATTAAGTAGGCAGGGTGACCAAATACAGCCTTGATGTACTCCATTTCCTATTTGGAATCAGTCTTTTGGACAGAGTAGTGGCCCCTTATGATAGAGAGACAACAGACTGCTAAAGAACTTAAAGATACACAATTATAGTTGAAACATATCTAGGTATCTTGCTCTCCTTGGAACTCTACTATTTTTGTTATAAAAAACAAATCTAACAAATAGAGTCTCTTAAAAGACCTTAGAAAAGTTAGTGCATCTATGAAACCTATGAGTGGGTTACAACACAGAATCACATCACCTACCACTCTTCCTCAAAATTTGCATTTTATTACTATTGATTTGTGAGACTGCTTTTTTAATATACCCCTACACCCTTTAGACCAAGAGAAATTAACTTTCTCTCTTCCTTATCCTAATCATATTGGACCTCATAAATGATACCAACAGACTATATTGTCTCAAGGAATGATGAATTCTGCCAACATGTGTCAGTACTACATAGCTAAAGCTCTTGAACCTTTGAGAAAACAATTTCTTTACTTTCTTGTTACCCATTATATGGATGACATATTGTTTCAGCTCCATTCATTTTAGAAACTCAACACATGTTTGATATAGTTCAAAAATGGTTAAACAAACAAACAAACAAAAACAAAACAACTCTGACTTATCATTGCTCCTGAAAAAATTCAAACCTCTAAACCTTATCATTACTTAGGG
Organism: Budorcas taxicolor; assembly: GCF_023091745.1. Taxonomy (NCBI): domain Eukaryota; kingdom Metazoa; phylum Chordata; class Mammalia; order Artiodactyla; family Bovidae; genus Budorcas; species Budorcas taxicolor. Next base: position 5,938,754 of record NC_068936.1, on the reverse strand, counting down.
TATTTTGTTAATAGACATCGTGTTACTCCCCAACTAACTCAAATTTGTACTGATAAATTATCAACATTAAATGATTTTCAGACACTCTTAGGTTATATAAATTGGATTAGACCCTGTTTCAGTTCAGTTTAGTCAGTCAGTCCTTTCCGATTCTGTGACCCCATGATTGGAGCATGCTAGGACTCCCTGTTCATCACCAACTCCTTGAGTTAACTCAGACTCATGTCGATTGAGTCGGTGACGCCATCCAGCCATCTCACCCTCTGTCGACCCTTCTCCTCCTGCCCCCAATCGCTCCCAGCATGAGAGTCATTTCCAATAAGTCAACTCTTTGCATGAGATGGCCAAAGAACTGGAGTTTCAGCTTTAGCATAATTCCTTCTAAAGAATACACAGGGCTGATCTCATTTAAAATGGACTGGTTGGATCTCCTTGCAGTCCAAGGGAATCTCAGGGGTCTTCTTCAACACCACAGTTCAAAAGTGTCAATTATTCGGCACTCAGCTTTCTTCACATTCCAGCTCTCACATCCATACATGGCTACAGGAAAAAACATAGCCTTGACTAGACGGATATTTGTTGGAATAGTAATGTCTCTGCCTTTGAATCTGCTGTCTAAGTTGGTCACTACCTTCCTTCCAAGGAGTAAGCGTCTTTTAATTTCTTGGCTACAATTACCATAGGCCATGACTTTGGAGCCAAAAAAAAGTAAACTCTGACACTGTTTCCACTGTTTCCCCATCTATTTCCCATGAAGTGATGGGATCAGATGCCCTAATCTTAGTTTTCTGAATGTTGAGCTTTAAGCCAACTTTTTCACTCTTCTCTTATACCATCATTAAGTGGCTTTTTAGTTCCTCTTCACTTTCTGCCATAAGGGTGGTGTCATCTGCATATCTGAGGTTATTGTTATTTATCCCAGCAATCTTGGTTCCAGCATATGCTTCTTCCAGCCCAGCCTTTCTCATGATATACTCTGAATATAAGTTAAACAAGCAGGGTTACAATATACCACTTTGACATACTCCTTTTCCTATTTGGAACCAGGCTTGGCAAAATGGCTGTGTGGGTAGGCTTTACAAATAGCTGTAAAAAGAAGAGAAGTGAAAAGCACAGGACAAAAGGAAAGATATAAGCATCTGAATGCAGGGTTCCAAGGAATAGCAAGAAGAGATAAAAAAGCCTTCCTCAGCAGTCAATGCAAAAAAATAGAGGAAAACAACCGAATGGGAAAGACTAAACATCTTTTCTAGAAATGAGACATTCCAAGGGAACATTTCATGCAAAGATGGGCTCGATAAAGGACAGAAATGGTATGACCCGAACAGAAGCAGAAGATATTAAGAAGAGGCGGCAAGAATACACAGAATAACCGTACAAAAAAGATCTTCATGACCAAGATAATCACGATAGTGTGATCACTCACCTTGATCCAGTCATTCTGGAATGTGAAGTCAAGTGGGCCTTCAAAAGCATCACTATGAACAAAGTTAGTGGAGGTGAACAATTCCAGTGGAGATATTTCAAATCCTCAAAAAAAAAAAAAAAAAAAAAAAAAGATGCTGTGAAAGTGCTGAACTCAATATGCAAGCAAAATTGGAACATTCAGCAGCAGCCACAGGACTGGAAAAGGTCAGTTTTCATCCAAATCCCAAAGAAAGGCGATGTCAAAGAATGTTCAAATTTCCGCTCAATTGCACTCATCTCACATGCTAGTAAAGTAATGCTGATAATTCTCTAAGCCAGGCTTTACCAATACGTGAGCCATGTATTTCCCAATGTTTCAGCTGGTTTTAGAAAAGGCAGAGGAACCCAGAGATCAAATTACCAACATCTGCTAAATCATGAAAAAGGCAAGAGAGTTCCAGAAAAACACCTATTTCTGCTTTATTGACTGTGCCAAAGCCTTTGACTGTGTGGGTCACAATAAACTGGAAAATTCTGAAAGAGATGGGAATACCAGACCACATGACTGGCGTCTTGAGAAACATATATGCAGATCAGGAAGCAACAGTTAGAACTGGACATGGAAAAACAGACCCTCTTTAAGAATTGTTAATTATAAACTGACTAATCTATTTAATACTTTGAAAGGAAATCCTCATCTCAATAGCCCTCAATCACTTTCTCAAGAAGCACAAGATGAACTCTATTTCATACCAAATAAATTACAAATGCAATTTCTTAACTGCATTAGACTAGATTTATCTTTAAAGCTACTTGTGCTCCCCTCTCTTCATTCTGCCATGGGATTTCTTGCCCAACAAGAGAATCTAGTAGAATGGATCTATACTCATTTTAAAGGAATAAAGTCACTTAAACCCTACCTTGATTTAATTGCTCTAATCATTATCAATTGAAGAAGTGCTACTGAACCTCTAATTGGCTCTGACCCCCATAAAATTGTGATACCTATCAGCAAATCTCAATTCGAGAATGTCTTACAAACTTTTACTGATTTCCAAATAGTATTTCTGAAATATTTTTGAGAAAATTCACTTCATTATCCTTCTAACAAGCTATGGAATTTCTTCAAAAATAATGAGTTTTTTTTATTTCCAGCATCATCAGCTCACAGCCTACACCTCAAGCTGAGGTTTTCTATATAGATGGGAATAAGATACTTTGGCTGCCTCATGCGAAGAGTTGATTCTTTGGAAAAGACCCTGATGTTGGGAGGGATTGGTAGCAGGAGGAGAAGGGGATGACAGATGATGAGATGGCTGGATGGCATCACCGACTCGAAGAATGTGAGTTTGAGTGAACTCTGCAAGTTGGTGATGGACAGGGAGGCCTAGTGTGCTGCAATTTATGGGGTCGCAAATAGTCCGACATGACTGAGCTACTGAACTGAATTGAACTGAAGAACGCCAAAGTGTCTTTCTGGTCTCTCAAAGAATATAAATTTTTTTACACTAAATTCCATTCTGCTCAGCAAAATAAATTATATGTTCTTTTTCAAGTCATTTGCCTACATCTTTATCCCACTAATATAGTCTCTGATTCCTTGTGTTTAGTTTTCTTCTTAAAAATTATAGAAACCTCCACCATAAACTCCAATCAACCTATTATTCAACAACTCTTTTTTGAACTACAATCTGCTATTAGAAACCACAATTCTGGAGAAATTCCAAAGATGGTGGAGGAATAGGACAGGGAGACGACTTTCTCCCTCACAAATTCATTAAAAGAACATTTCAACGCTGAGTAAATGCCATAAAACAACCTCTGAATGCTGGCAGAGTACATCAGGCACCCAGAAAAGCAGATCATTGTCTTCAAAAACAGGTAGAAAAATTATAAAAGATGAAAAAAGAGACAAAGGAGGTAGGGAGGGAGCTCCGTCCTGGGAAGGGAGTCCCATCCTGGGAAAGGAGTCTTAAAAAGAGAGAAGTTTCCAAACACCAGGACACACGCTTGCTGCTGAGTCTGTGGTGAGCCTTGGAAGCACAGAGGGCAACATAATAGGGAAGAAAAACAAATAAATAATTAAAACCAACAGATTACAATCTCAACGGTAACTTCCCCAGTGGAAAAGCAGCGCAGACACCTACATCTGCCACTAGCAGTTGGGGGCTGGGCAGGGAGGTGCAGGCTGCAGTGCTTTTTAAGAATCAGGCCGGAATGCCCCAAGTGTAACCAGAGTGAACTAACTTGGGCTAGCATACCAGACTGTGGGAAAACTGCCACGTGAAAAGCTCTAACATAAGACACCACCAGGACTGCACACAGAACAAAGGATGGAACAGAAATAGCCAGCTGCAAACCATCCCCCTCCGGTGACAGGCAACCAGAGCCATAAGGGCTGGAAGGGGGCAATTGCAGCCCTGGAGAGACATTACCTACCAAACTGCAAGCAGGCTTCTTTGCTAAGTCTTCCTGGAGTTCTGGACTGTCACCATCCGCCTGAGAAGGGGAGCCAGTGGGACACCCAGAAAACTGAGCAGCAGGGACATGAAAGGCGATAAGGCACAGTGACCACACTTGCCAAACACCTTAACTACTCGGAACAGGGAAGGGCACAAAACGCAGGCCCAACCTAATCTGTGCCTCTGAGGGCTACCTGAGAGCTGAGCCTGAGCGGGTTAAACTGGGAAGGTGCATGCAGCCTAGGACCGGCCTCAGAGCAATGTAGAGCCTGAGTGGTGTGTGTCGTGAGCAGGGGAGGCCCAGCGTGGCTGAGGCACTGGGAGCACAAGTCAGGCTCTTCATTGCTCTGCCACGAACTATCTGAGGCTGGTCCTGCTTTTGTCTTGGTGTGTTTATTTTAACCCCCTTTAATTCCATGACAAATTACTTCTGGAATCTTGGTCCCCTAGTTGCACCTGAACCACTGAGGTGGGAATACTGAACCCAAGGTCTCAAACTGCCAGAGAGCTCTGAACTCCATGGAATATTAATCAATGAGAACTTCAACACCTGTACACAATGACTGGTATCATCCAACTGTTGAAACCATCCAATCCAGCACACTTTATCCAAACAACAAGCAAGATAAACACCCAAAAACAATAATCAGCAGACCAGAGTCCCACACACACTCCAAAATATACCATATCACACAGCCCTGAATATCAGAAGAAAAAAGAAAACTTGCCTCCCCCAACTAGAATACAGGCACAAGTCATGCCTAGCAAACACAATTCTAGCAAACAAAATTCAAAACTACATAAAAAGATTGTGCACCTTGATCAAGTTGAGTTTACCCCAGGGATGTAAGAAGTTTTCAATATATGCAAATTGATGAATGTGGTACACCATGTTAACCAACTGAAAGATAAAACCATATGACAAACTTAATAAATGCAGGGAATGCTTTCAACAAAATTCAGCACCCATTTATCATTTTAAAAACTCTTTAAAAAATGGGAGGGAGTGAACCCTAAATATTCATTGGGAGGATGGTTGCTGAAGATGCTATCCCAATACTTTGACTACCTGATGGAAAGAACCAATTCTTTGGAAAAGACCTTGATGCTGGAAAAGATTGGGCATAATAGGAGAAGGGGACAGCAGAGTATGAGATAGTTAGATAGCATCAATAATTCAATGGAGATGAATTTGAGCATACTCCAGCAGACAGAGGACAGACAAGACTGTTGTGCTTCAGTTAATGGGGTTACAATGAGTGAGAAATGACAGTGACTAAAGAAGAATTAAAAAAAAAAAAGTTATTTGAAAAACAGGAAAAGAGAGAAAAAAACAAATGACAGTCATTTTTGTACTGTGTATATTCTACCACAGCTAAGAAAATTTTGAAAACATTAGAGTATTCTATGAAGACATGAAAGAAAACATTGAAACATAAGAAAATAAATGTGAAAGAAAATCCTTGAGAAATTATGAAGAATGAAAAAAAGTAGTCCTACTAATTATACTTCAAAAGCACAATCTAGGGGGGGCAGAGTCAAAAGATAGTGGAGGAATAGGATAGGGAGACCAGTTTCTCCCCCAACAAATTCATCCAATGTTAGTTTGAATACTGAGAAACTCCCAAAAAAACAACTTCTGAATACTGGCACATCAAGCACAGAGAGGCAGCTCAGTCTCTTCAAAAAGAGGTATGATAAAATAAAAGAGACAAAAACAGTGACAAAAAATTTAGTGACAGAGAACATTTTGGGGAGGGATCATGAAGAAGGGAAAGTTTCCACACAGTAGGAAATCATCTTACACAGGTGTGTCTGTAGGGAGTTTTGGAATCTGAGAGGGAGACATAACCAAGGGGGGGAGGGGGAGGGGAACACACAGAATATGCACCTAACCATAAATACAGGGAGAGATGGAAAACTGGCCCAAATGTTCCCATCTCCCACCAGTAAGTAGGGACTGGGCAGGGAGGTGCGTGCTACATCATCAATCCTCAGGGTAAAGGCCCAAGCCTGACTGCCTGGAGGACAATCTGAGGGAGCTTACGTGAGATAGTAACCCAAACCTTGATATTTCCAGAAAAGGAATTAAAAAAAAAAAAAAAAAAAATTACCTGACAAAGACGCTAACACTGAACGGTGACCCATGGCACCCTCACAGAAAAAAAATATTGAGAAAATGCCAAAAGAGAACAAGTCAGCTGCCATATAGGGCCTTCTCTCCCCAGAGACAGAGAGGCAGGCATGCAACACCCAGAGCGAGAAGACAAGGGGCTGCTGCAATATCAGATCTAGAGATGGCATTTTCCACCAAACTGACAGCAAGCTCCAATTGCTAATCACATTTTCCTAGGATCCTGGAAGGTTGAGATCTGCCAGGAGTGTCAGCCTGAGATCAGCACCCCAGAGGAAACATGTGGTACCCTTGGGACTGTGCTCTCCTGGGAAACCCAGGAAATGAAGGGGCCTGGACCAGGGAGGTGATTAAGATCTGTGGGACACATGGGGCAGTGTACTCACCAAGCACCCAGTCACCTGAGCTGCTTAAAACAGAGAAAGGCACAAAATGGATAGCCCAACCAAACCTGTACCCTTGCAAACACCTGAGAACCTGAGCAGCTTAGTCTTGGGGAGCACACGCCACCTTGGGCTGAGGCAAATCCAGTGTGGTCCATCCACTGCAAGCATTCCCATACATGTGAGCAGTATTTGTTTGCAGTGTCCCTTCCTCCCCACAACACAACTGAACAAGTGAGCCTAAATAAGCAGCCATCTTTACCCTTTTGTGTCAGGATGGAAAGTAGACACTAAAGAGACTAGCAACTAGAGGAAACCAAAATAAGCAAAGTAGGGGGAACCACTCTGGAAGTGACAGGTGAAACTGATTAAAACCCTGCATTTAATACTGGAGATGGTATTTGAAGGGCACCAATAGACATTGAGGAAAAAATACAAGCCAGATCAAGAGACTATCTGAAACAATTGGTCTGACCCCACACTGTCCACAGCAGCTCCACAGAAATTTCTAAATATATTTTTTACTATTATCATTTCTTAATTTAAAAAGTACTATATTACTCTTTTAGCTTTAATTTTATAGCTTAGTATTACCTTTTAAAAAACTCCTAATTAAAAAAAATATTCATTTTTTTGTTTTTTCAATTGAATATGTTGTGCAGATTTCATATTGTATTTTTGAGAGGTTAGCATCTCTTCTAGGTTTATTAATCTTATGTTTTTTATATTTGCATCAATTTTGTACCTTTAATAATCTAACCTTTGCTGTCCATTTTTCACTTAGGGAGTTGTTTGCCAGCTTGATTGCTCTCTCCCTTTTTTTCTCAAGGTCATCTCTATCTCCTTCCTGCATTTTCTCTTCTCTATTTAAATCTATTAAACTCTCTTGGTACTCCTAGCTGTAGAATTATGGCTACTCCTGGCTGGAGAATTATTTCACTAATAATCTATGGGTTTTACATTCTTTGCTGACTGGATTGAGAAGCCTTGAGGCCACTGTAAGAGAAGGACCAAAAACCAGAGGCAGAAGGCTTCACTCCAAAACTTCAGAACATCAGAGAACTCTTGAGTTCAGGGACTTTAATATAGAAGAGATCACCCAAAATTCTCAAAACCTACACTGAAACTAAGCTCCACTCAAAAGCCAACAAGATCCAGTGCAAGACACACCAGGCTAATTATCCAGCTGAACAGGCACACAAACCTGAACATTACCAAGTGGACTCCCAAAGCAATTTCAAATGCATAGAAACCACAAAGTCACTACTAGATACTTCATTGCACTTCAGAAATATTGAGTACAACCCACCAGAAAAAAGACACAAGGTAACCTTGTGAAGCCATTAAGCCAACCCCACCCACAAAGGGCAGACTCCACAATTAAGCAGAACGACAAACTTCCAGTCTGCAGAGAGGGTACCCCAAACACTGAAATCTAAACAAGTTAAAAAGATGTATAAATACTCAGTAGATGAAGGAATATGATAAAACCCCATTAAACCAAACAAAAGAGGAACAGATAGGGAATATACCTGAGAGAATTCAGAATAATATTAAAAGTGATCCAAAATCTTGAAAACAAAATGGAGTTAAAGATAAATAGATTATAGACAAGGATTGAGAAGATGCAAGAATATTTAACAAGGAGCTAGAAGAAAAAAGAGTAAATCAATAATGGAACACGCAATAACTGAGATTAAAAGCATTCTGAAGGGAGTCAAAAGTAGACTAACTGAGGAAGAAAAGAGGATAAGTGGGGTGGAAGATAGAATGATGGAAATAAATGAAGCAGAGAGAAAAAAAGAAGAAAAAAAGATAAGAATTAAAAGAAATGAGAACAACCTCAGAGGCGTGTAGGACAACATTAAATGCCTCAACATTCGACTTATAGTTGCCATAGAAGAACATGAAAAGGAAGGACATGAGAAAATAGTTGAAGTAAAAATAAATAAATAAATGATTTTTAAAAAAGAAAATAGTTGAAGTGATAATAGTCAAAACTTCCTTAATATTGGTAAATAAATAGCCACAGAAGTCCAAAAAATCAAGAGAGATCCAAACAGGAGAAACCCAAAGCAAAACACGCCAAGACATATGTTCTTCAAAGTAACAGAGATCTAACACAAAGAGGAAATACAGAAAGCAGCAAGGGAAAATCAATAAATAACACACAAGTGTAACAGCTCATCTTCCAATAGAAACCCTTCAGGCCAGAAGGAAATATCAGGATATACTTAAAGTGATGAAAAAGAAAAACCTACAGCCAAGATTACACTAACCAGCAAGGTTCTCATTAAAACATGGAATAGATTTTGAAAGGCTTTACAGACAAGAAAAAGCTGAGAGAATTCAGAACCACCAATCAGCTCTTCAACAAATGTGACAGGATCTTTAGACAGAAAACAGAGAAAAGATTTTTTGGATCAATTTGCCTGACTTCAGGCTCTACTACAAACCCACAGTCATCAAAACAGTATGGTACTGGCACAAAGACAGAAATATAGATCAATGGAACAAAATAGAAAGCCCAGAGATAAATCCACACACATATGGACACCTTATCTTTGACAAAGGAGGCAAGAATATACAATGGAGTAAAGACAATCTCTTTAACAAGTGGTGCTGGGAAAACTGGTCAACCACTTGTAAAAGAATGAAACTAGATCACTTTCTAACACCGCACACAAAAATAAACTCAAAATGGATTAAAGATCTAAATGTAAGACCAGAAACTATAAAACTCCTAGAGGAGAACATAGGCAAAACACTCTCAGACATAAATCACAGCAGGATCCTCTATGATCCACCTCCCAGAATTCTGGAAATAAAAGCAAAAATAAACAAATGGGATCTAATTAAAATTAAAAGCTTCTGCACAACAAAGGAAAATATCAGCAAGGTGAAAAGACAGCCTTCTGAATGGGAGAAAATAATAGCAAATGAAGCAACTGACAAACAACTAATCTCAAAAATATACTAGCAACTTATGCAGCTCAATTCCAGAAAAATAAACGACCCAATCAAAAAATGGGCCAAAGAACTAAATAGACATTTTTCCAAAGAAGACATACGGATGGCTAACAAACACATGAAAAGATGCTCAACATCACTCATTATCAGAGAAATGCAAATCAAAACCACAATGAGGTACCACTTCACACCAGTCAGAATGGCTGCGATCCAAACATCTGCAAGCAATAAATGCTGGAGAGGGTGTGGAGAAAAGGGAACGCTCCTACACTGTTGGTGGGAATGCAAACTAGTACAGCCACTATGGAGAACAGTGTGGAGATTCCTTAAAAAATTGCAAATAGAACTCCCTTATGACCCAGCAATCCCACTGCTGGGCATACACACCGAGGAAACCAGAATTGAAAGAGACACATGTACCCCAATGTTCATCGCAGCACTGTTTATAATAGCCAGGACATGGAAACAACCTAGATGTCCATCAGCAGATCAATGGATAAGAAAGCTGTGGTACATATACACAATGGAGTATTACTCAGCCATTAAAAAGAATTCATTTGAATCAGTTCTGATGAGATGGATGAAACTGGAGCCGATTATACAGAGTGAAGTAAGCCAGAAAGAAAAACACCAATACAGTATACTAACACATATATATGGAATTTAGAAAGATGGCAATGACGACCCTGTATGCAAGACAGGAAAAAAGACGCAGCTGTGTATAACGGACTTTTGGACTCAGAGGGAGAGGGAAAGGGTGGGATGATATGGGAGAATGGCATTCTATCATGTATACTATCATGTAAGAATTGAATCGCTAGTCTATGTCTGACGCAGGATACAGCATGCTTGGGGCTGGTGCATGGGGATGACCCACAGAGATGCTATGGGGAGGGAGGTGGGAGGGGGGTTCATGTTTGGGAACACATGTAAGAATTAAAGATTTTAAAATTAAAAAGAAGAAAAAGAAATTGAATCCAAAACAATTAAGTAAGTGATAACAGATTCATACTTACCAATAATTACCTTAAATGTAAATGGGTTAAATTCTCGAAACAAAAGGCAAATCCTGGATGAAAGGATACAAAAATAAGACCTTTGTATATGCTGTTTACAAGAGACACACATTAATCCTAGGGACACATACAGAATGAAAATGAAGGGCTGGAGAAACTTATTTCATGCAAATAGAGACCAAAATAAGCAGAAGTGGCAATACTTATGTAAGAAAAGTTAGATTTTGGAATAAAGACAATGATAAGAGACAAAGAAGGACACTACATAGTGATCAAAGGATCAACCCCAGAAGAACACACAATAATTGTAAATACTTATGTACCCAACATAGGAGCACCTCAATATATAAGGTAAATGCTAACAAGAATGACAGAAAAACTTAAGACTACACAATAATAGTGGGGGACTTGATACCCCACACACACACCTATGGATAGATCAACCAAAGAGAAAATTAGCAATTAAACATAGGCTTTAAATGAAACAATAGACCAGTTAGACGGAATTGATTAATCTAAGGTATGTCACCCAAAATCAACTGAATCCACCTTTTTCTCAAGGGCACATAGAACATTTTCCAGGATAGTTTAAATCCTGGATCTTAAATTTAGTCTCATTAATTTGAAAAAAAAAAAAAAGAAAGCATTTCAAGTTTCTCTGATCACAGTGCAGTAAGACTAGGTGTCAGATATGGAGAGGGCAGGGGGAGGAATTAAAAATACAAACATACGCAGTCTACACAACATGCTTCTGAAAAACCAACAGATTATGGAAGAAATAATAAAAGGAAGTCAAATATGTATAGAAACAAATGAATGAGAAACCTTAAACCTATGGGATTCAGTTAAAGTAGTTGCAATTTTGAGGTTCAAAATGAACAACTGAACATTGCATCTAAAGCAAATAGAAAAAAGAGGAAAAGAAGAACCCCAAAGTTAGTAGAAGGAAGGAAATAATAAAAATCAGAGTAGACATAAATGAAAAAGAATTAAAGACAGCAAAAGTGAAAAAAACCTAAAAGCTGGTTCTTCAAGAAAATAAATAAAATAGACAAAGCAGAGTCACTATGAAAAAAAGAGAGGCGAATAAAATCAATGATAGTAGAAAAAAAATGGAGAAATGACGACAACACATATACACAAAAGGGACTACTGTGAGCAATTATACGTCAACAAAATGAACAACTTGGAAGAAATGGACAAATTTTTAGAAAAATACAACCTTCCAAAACTGAACTTGGAAGAAACAGAAAATCTTAGCTGACTTGTCACAAGCAAGGGAGTTAAAGGATTAGTTAATAAATTTTAACCATGTATGTAAGACATCAAAAAGACACAGATGCATAGAACAGTGTTTTGGACTCTGGGAGAGAGTGAGGGTGGGATGGTTTGGGATAATGGTATTGAAACGTATAATATCATATGTGAAATGAATCGTTAGTCCAGTTTCAATGCATGATACAGGTTACTTGGGGCTGGTGCACTGGGATGACACAGAGGGATGGTTTGGGGAGAGAAGTGGGTGGGCGCTTTAGGATGGGGAACACGTGTACACCCGTGGCAGATTCATGTTGATGTATGGCAAAACCACTACAATACTGTATAGTAATTAGCCTCCAATTAAAATAAATAAATTTATATTAAAAAATATTCCAACAAATAAAACCAGAACCAGATGGCTTCACAAGGAATTGTACTAAAAAATTAGTGAAGAGCTAAAGTCTATCATTCTCAAACACTTCGAGAAAAACTGCAGAAGGCAAAATCTCCAAATTTATTCCACGAGGCCACCATCACTCTAAAACTGAAACTAGACAAATATGGCACACAGAGAAGGAAAACTACAGGCCAGTTTCACTGATGAACATATATGCAAAAATCCTTAACAAAATTTTAGCAAAAAGAATCCAACAACATACCAAAAAGATTATACATCATGACCAAGTTGGCTTTGAATGAAAGGATTCTTCAATATTTCCAAATCAATCAATGTGTAACACACTAACTGTTTGAAGGGTAAAACTCACATGATCACTTCAGTAGATGCAGAGAAATCCTCTGACTAAAATCAACACAGATTTTTGATAAAAAACTCTTCAGAAAGCAGGCAAAGAAGGAACATGCTTTAATAAAATGCATATACAACAAATCCACAGCAAATATTATCCTTAATGGTGAAAAACAAGAAGCATTTCCTCTGCAATCAGGAATGAGACAGGTATGCCCACTCACATCACTACAATTCAAAATAATTTAGGATGTCCTAACCAAACCAATCAGAGAATTAAAAAGAAATGCCACTGTTTGCAAAAGACATGATGCTCTATATAGAAAACCATAAAAAGACCTCCAGAAAATTACTGGAGCAAATCAATGACTATAGTAAAGTTGCAGGATATAAAATTGACATACAGAGATCCCTTGCAATCCTACACACTAATAATGAGAAAAAGAAATTAAGGAAGTAATTCCATTCACAATTGCAATTAAAAGAAATATATACTTAGGAATAAATTTACATAAAGAAACTAAAGAACTATATATAGAAAGCAATAAAACACTAATGAAAGAAACCAAAGGTTACACAAATAAATGAAGAAATAGGTCATGTTAGTGGATTAAAAAAGTCAATAGACTAAAAATGAGTGTACTACCCAAAGCAATCCTAGATTCAATGCAATCCCTATCAAGTTACCAATGGTATTTTTCACAGAACTAGAATAAAAACTTTCACCAATTGTATGAAAAAACTAAAAACTTCAAATAGCCAAAACAATCCTATGAAAGAAGAATGGAACTGGAGGAGCCAACCTGCCCGACTTCAGACTACACTACACTACTACACTCAACAAGACAGTATGGTACTGGCACAAAGACAGAAATATAGATCAATGGAACAGAATAGAAAGCCCAGAGTTAAACCCATGCACCTATGGGCACGTTGTCTTTTATAAAAGAGGTAAAAATACACAATGAAGAAAAGATAATCTTTTTACCAAGTGGCACTGGGAAAACTACAAGCAAACTGTTCAGTTCAGTTCAGTTCAGTTGCTCAGTCATGTCCAACTCATTGCTACCCCATGAATCGCAGCACGCCAGGCCTCCCTGTCCATCACCAGAGTTCACTCAGACTCACATTCATTGAGTCAGTGATGCCATCCAGCCATCTTATCCTCTGCCATCCCCTTCTCCTCCTGCCCTCAATCCCTCACAGCATAAGGGTCTTTTCCAATGACTCAACTCTTTGTATCAGGTGGCCAAAGTACTGGAGTTTCAGCTTCAGCATAATTTATTCCAAAGAACACCCAGGGCTGATGTCCCTTAGAATGGACTGGTTGGATCTTCTTGTAGTCCAAGGGACTCTCAGGAGTCTTCTATAACACCATAGTTCAAAAGCATCAATTCTTCAGTGCTCAGCCTTCTTCACAGTCCAACTCTCACATCCATACATGACCATTGGAAAAACCATAGCATTGACTAGACGGACCTTTGTTGGCAAAGTAATGTTTCTGCTTTTGAATATGTTGTCTAGGTTGATCATAACTTTTGTTCCAAGGAACAAGCGTCTTTTAATTTCATGGAGGTAGTCACCATCTGCCAACCAGTCCGTTCTGAAGGAGATCAGCCCTGGGATTTCTTTGGAAGGAATGATGCTAAATCTGAATCTCCAGTACTTTGACCACCTCATACAAAGAGTTGACTCATTGGAAAAGACTTTGATGCTGGGAGAAATTGGGGGCATGAGGAGAAGTGGATGACAGAGGAAAAGATGGCTAGATGGCATCAATCACTCGGTGGACATGAATCTGAGTGAACTCCAGGAGCTGGTGATGGACAGGGGTCGTAAAGAGTCGGACACGACTGAACGACCGAACTGAACTGAACTGAGTCACCATCTGCAGTGATTTTGGAGCCCCAGAAAATAAAGTCTGACACTGCTTCCACTGTTCCCCCATCTATTTCCCATGAAGTCATGGGACCAGATGCCAGGATCTTTGTTTTCTGAATGTTGAGCTTTAAGCCAACTTTTTCATTCTCCACTTTCACTTTCATCAAGAGGCTTTTTAGTTCCTGTTCACTTTCTGCCATAAGGGTGGTGTCATCTGCATATCTGAGGTTATTGATACTTCTCCCGCCAATCTTGATTCCAGCTTGTGCCCAGCGTTTCTCATGATGTACTCTGAATATAAGTTAAATAAGCAGGGTGACAATATACAGCCTTGACGTACTCCTTTTCCTACTTGGAATCAGTCTGTTGTTCCATGTCCAGTTCTAACTATTGCTTCCTGACCAGCATATAGGCTTCTCAAGGAGCAGGTCAGGTGGTCTGATATTCCCATCTCTTTCAGAATTTTCGACAGTTTCTTGTGGTCAGCACAGTCAAAGGCTTTGACTTAGGCAATAAAGCAGAAATAAACGTTTTTCTGGAACTCTCTTGCTTTTTCCATGATCCAACAGATGTTTGCAATTTGACCTCTGGTTCCTCTGCTTTTTCTAAAACCAGCTTGTACATTTGGAATTTCACAACTGACATACTGCTGAAGCCTGGATTGGAGAATTTTGAGCATTACTTTACTAGTGTGTGAGATGAGTGCAATCGTCCAGTAGTTTGAGCAATCTTTGATATTGTCCTTCTTTGGGATTGGAATAAAAACTGACTTTTTAAAGTCCTGTGGTCACTGCTGAGTTTTCCAAATTTGCTGGCATATTGATTTAAGAACTTTCACAGCATCGTCCTTCAGGATTTGAAATAGCTCAACTGGAATTCTATCACCTCTACTAGCTTTGTTCGCAGTGATGCATTCTAAGGCTCACTTGACTTCACATTCCCAGATGTCTGCCTCTAGGTGAGTTATCACATCATCGTGATTTTCTTTGTCATGAAGACCTTTTCTTTAGAGTTCTGTGTATTCTGCCACCTCTTCTTCTGCTTCTGTTAGGTCTGTTAGGTCCATAACAATTCTGTCCTTTATTGAGCCCATCTTTGCATGAAATGTTCCCTTGGTATCTCTAATTTTCTTGAAGGGATGTCTAGTTCCTTATTCTGTTGTTTTCCTCTATTTCTTTGCATTAATCGCTGAGGAAGGCTTTTTTTTTTTTTTTTTTTTTTAATCTCTTTTTGCTATTCCTTGGAACTCTGAATTCAGATGCTTATATCTTTCCTTTTCTCCTTTGCTTTTCACCTCTCTTCTTTTCACATCTATTTGTAGGGCCTCCCCCAGACAGCCATTTTGCTTTTTTTTTTTTTTTTTTTTCATTTCTTTTCCTTGGGGATGGTCTTGATCCCTGTCTCCTGTACAATGTCACAAATCTTCGTCCATAGTTCATCAGGTACTCTATCTATCAGGTCTAGTCCCTTAAATCTATTTTTCATTTCTACTCTATAATTATAAGAGATTTGATTTAGGTCATACCTGAATGGACTAATGGTTTTCCCTACTCTCTTTGATTTAAGTGTGTATTTGGCATTAAGGAGCTCATAATATGAGCTACAGTCAGCTCCTGGCCTTGTTTTTTACTGACTGTACAGAGCATCTTTGGCTGCAAAGAATATAATCAATCTGATCTTGGTGTTGACCATCGGATGATGTCTATCTGTACATTCTTCTCTTGTGCTGTTCAAAGAGGGTGTTTGTTATAACCAGTGCATTCACTTGTCAAAATTCTATTAGCCTTTGCACTACTTCATTCCATATTCCAAGGCCAAATTTGCCTGTTACTTCAGGTGTTTCTTGACTTCCTACTTTCACATTCAATTCCCCTAAATGAAAAGGACATCTTTTTTGGGTGTTAGTTCTGAACGGTCTTGTAGATCTTCATGGAACCGTTCAACTTCAGCTTCTTTAGCATTACTGGTTTGGCACGGACTTGGGTTACTGTGATATTGAATGGTTTACCTTGGAAATTAACAGAGATCATTCTGTAGTTTTTGAGACTGCATCCAAGTACTGCATTTAGGACTCTTTTTTTGACTATCATGGCTCCTCCATCTCTTCTAAGTGATTCCTGCCCTCTTATATAAAATGGTCTCTGACTTAAATTCACCCATTCCAGTCCATTTTAGTTATCTGTTCCTAGAATGTCTTTCACTCTTACCATTTCCTCTTCGACCACTTCCAATTTGTCCTGATTCATGGACCTGACATTCCAGGTCCCTATGCAATGTTGCTCTTTACAGCATTAGACCTTGCTTCTCTCACCAGTCACATCCACAACTGTATTGTTTTTGCTTTGACTCCATCCCTTCATTCTTTCTGGAGTTATTTCTGCATGATTTCCAGTAGCATGTTGGGTACCTACTGACCTAGGGAGCTCCTCCTTGAGTATCCTATCATTTTGCCATTTCATACTGTTCATGAGGTTCTCAAGGCAAGAATGCTGAAGCGGTTTGCCATTCCCTTCTCCAGTGGATAATATTCTTTCAGACCTCTCCACCAAGATCCATCCTTCTTGTGTGGCCCCACAAAGCATGGCTTAGTTTCATTTACTTAGACAAGGCTGTGGTCCTAGTGTGATTAGATTGACTATAGTTTTCTGTGATTATGGTTTCAGTCTGAACCCTTATACACATATAATTTTTAAACTTCAAAATAACCTATGCAGACAGCTTTTGTTTTTATTTTATTTGTTTTATTATTTTGTTTTATTTTTATTTTATTTATTTATTTATTTTTAATTTCTTATTTATTTTATTTTTTATTTTTTATTTTTACTTTATTATTGTTGTTAGTAGGAATTCCTTTACCAATGCCAATCTCTGTTTTGAGTACCTTTGTGCATGCATGTTAAGTCACTTCAGTCATGTCTAACTGCAACACTATGGACCATGGTCTGCCAGCCTCTTCTCTCTATGGGATTCTCCAGGCAAGAATATTGAAGTGGTTTGCATACCCTACTCCAGTTCTAAATACCTACTGCTTAGTTTCTTCAGGTGTCTCTGACTCTGTGCAACCCCAAGGACTGCAGCCTCCCAGGCATCTCTGTCCTTGATATTCTCCATTTAAGAACACTGGAGTGGGTTGTCATGCCCTCCTCTCTGAATTCCTAGTATACATTTAATCATAGACTCCTATATATCATAAAATATTTAGTTTTTATGGATTACTTTTAGGTAGGTCTTTTTATTATTCATATTTATTCTTAATAATTGTATCAATTATTACTGGTTAGTTCTGAATTCAGTTATAATTATTATTATAATTACTACTACTTAATTCTGAGCGATTACTACTGGTTAGTTCTAAATACTTTATTATATGGTTGAACTCATTTGATTACTCATTATATACCTTAACATTTATTCTTCAGAGCATCCCAGTAAAATAGTTTGTTGCTCTTGTTATTTCATTATTTTTGTCTTATTATTCCCAGATGGTTATTTACTAGAGCTGACCTCTATTGAAAGCATTGTATATGCTTTTTCTAACTGAGTCCTATACATCCCACTTAGTCACACAGATTTGAATGTGATAGGTTTTATTATTATTGCTATTGTTGTTGTTGTTCAGTCACTAAATCATGTTTGACTATTTGTGACTCCATGGATTCCAGCAAGTCAGGCTGCACTGTCATTCACTGTCTCCCAGAATTTGTTCAAATTCAAGTCCATTGAGTCAGCATTACTATCTAACCATCTCAGACTCTTCCACTCTGTTTTTCTGCCCTAAAACTTTCCCAGCATCATGGTCTTATCCAGTGAGTCACATCAGGTGACCAAGGTATTGGAGCTTCAGCTTCAACATAATTAATAATAGTGACTATTATTCTTTTTAATGTTTTTTATTTGATAAAGTCACATAATATAAAACATACCATTTTAACGCATATTATTCTTTATAATTTGATTTTTATTACTTTTATTCTTTAACTTTATTGTTCAATTCCTACAAACTTTATTCAACCTTTACAGTATACCAGTAAGATAAATTTTGTGTTATTTTATTCATACAACTTAATGATTATTTTTGTTTAAAAAAATTGACAGTTCCATATTTAATAAACCTCTGCACATTAACTTATATACATATTAATGTAGTTATTACTTTGCTTTAACTAATGCTGACCATTAAGTACTTTAATATATTTACCCTTGAATTCTATAATCTTTCATTTTTATGGCATGTCAATGAGGTAGGTTTTGTTGTTGTAGTTTTTTTTTTACCAATTAGTACTTTACTAATCTGCATCTCTTTTCTAAGCATTTTGTGTGCATTTACGTATTGAATCCTATCCACCTTGGCTAATTGAATCATATCATTGTTGTTGTTCACTTGCTCAGTAAAGTCCTACTCTTTATGACCCCATCAAATACCTTGACTAATGTCTTCCCAGCATTCCAGATAGGTAGGATTATATTTTATTTTCTTGTTATATTATTATTGTTGTGTGTTATCATTAATTATTTAGTAAAGACCTATTTTTTCCTAATTTCTTAGTTCTTTGTTACTGTTACCCAAATTCTTACACACTTTAACACATTCAATGAGTGAGTGATATGGTTTTTATGTTTTATATTCTTTATAGCTAATAATTTTCAATATTATTTTTCAGCTTTTTTTCCCTAATACCATCCACTTTTCTCAGTTCAGTTCTGTTCAGTCGCTCAGCCATTTCTGACTGTTTGCCACCCCATGGAATGTAGCACAAGACACTTCACTGTCCATCACCAACTCCCAGGAATTGCTCAAGTTCATGTCCATCGAATCAGTGATACCATACAACCATCTCATTCTATGTCATACACTTCTCCTCCTACCTTTAATCTTTCCAAGCACTGGGGGCTTTTCCAATGAGTCAGTGATTCACATCAGGTGGCCAAAGTTTTGGAGCATAAGCTTCAGCATCAGTCCTTCCAATTGATATTCAGGACTGATTTCCATTAGGATTGACTGACTTGGTCTCCTAGAAGTCTCCAGAAGTCCAAGAAAACTCTCAAAAGTCTTCTTCAACACCACAATTCATAAGCATCAGTTTTTCAAAATTCAGCTTTCCTTAAGGTCCAACTCTCAGATTCATATATGACTTCTGCAAAAACCATAGCTTTGATCAGATGGACTTTTGTTGGCAAAGTAATGCCCCTTCATTTTAATATGCTCTCTAGGCTTTCCATAGCTTTGTTTCCAAGAAGGAAGTGTCTTTTAATGTCATGGCTGCAGTCACCATTTGTGATGATTTTGGAGCCCAAGAAAATAGTCTGTCACAGTTTCCCCATCTATTTGCAATGAGGTGATGGAACTAGATGCCATGATCTTTTTGAATTCTGAGATTTAAGCCAGCTTTTTTTTTTTTACTTTCCTCCTGAAATTTCATTTAGAGGTTCTTTAGTTTCATTTTACATTGAAATGAAAACTAAGTTTTTTCCAGTCCTGTGACCACTATTGAGTTTTCATCCTATTTTTAATTTGCTTTAGTTTTTTGAAGTCCACTTCAAGTTCTAATCAATGAATATAGTAAAGTTGCAGG
This sequence comes from Budorcas taxicolor, assembly GCF_023091745.1. NCBI lineage: Eukaryota > Metazoa > Chordata > Mammalia > Artiodactyla > Bovidae > Budorcas > Budorcas taxicolor. Next base: position 5,918,920 of record NC_068936.1, on the reverse strand, counting down.
ATATAAAATCAACACACAGAAATCCCTTGAATTTCTATACACTAATAATGAGAAAGTAGAAAAAGAAATTAAGGAAACAATTCCATCCACCATTGCAATGAAAAGAATAAAATACTTAGGAATATATCTACCTAAAGAAACTAAAGACCTATGTATAGAAAACTATAAAACACTGATGAAAGAAATCAAAGAGGACACTAATAGATGGAGAAATATACCATGTTCACGGATCAGAAGAATCAATATAGTGAAAATGAGAATACTACCCAAAGCAATTTACAAATTCAATACAACCCTTATCAAGCTACGAGCGATATTATTCACAGAACTAGAACAAATAATTTCAAGATTTGTATGGAATTACAAAAAACCTCGAATAGCCAAAGCAATCTTGAGAAAGAAGAATGGAACTGGTAGAATCAACTTGCCTGACTTCAGGCTCTACTACGAAGCCACAGCCATCAAGACAGTATGGTACTGGCATAAAGACAGAAAGTTAGATCAATGGAACAAAATAGAAAGCCCAGAGATAAATCCACACACACATGGACACATTATCTTTGACAAAGGAGGCAAGAATATACAATGGAGTAGAGACAATCTCTTTAACAAGTGGTGCTGGGAAAACTGGTCAACCACTTGTAAAAGAATGAAACTAGATCACTTTCTAACACCACACATAAAAATAAACTCAAAATGGATTAAAAATCTAAATGTAAGACCCAAAAATATAAAACTGAGCACAGACGAATTGATGCTTTTGAACTGCGGTGTTGGAGAAGACTTCTGAGAGTCCCATGGACTGCAAGGAGATCCAACCAGTCCATTCTGAAGGTGATCAGCGCTGGGATTTCTTTGGAAGGAATGATGCAAAAGCTGAAACTCCTTGTTTTCTGAGTCTTGATGGGATAAGCTTCCACCCTTCCTGGAAAAAATCTTCAGAATATTTAGAAGAAGCTGATCCATGACAACAACATAAATAAAATGATGACTCAAAAATAAAGTGAGGATCAGGGGGCTAATGCCATTTACAGGAAAAAGCCCAGATCCTAACCCTTGCATGGCTTTTATTGTTAACTTCTACTTCCTTATTTGTGCTCTAGAGATATCTGTTCTTTATAATCTCAGATCAGCACCTCCTGGAATACAATTAAAGAGGACAGCTCTATTTGAACATCTAGAGGTGCACTTCACAGATGTTAAGCCATGCTAAGGACACATTTTTTGGCATTATATTTCTTTTAGTTTTCCATAATTGCTGGTATCGTGAATGTAACAGTTTCATAACAACATCATTTCGGATTTTAAATATCTCAACTGTAATTCCATCACCTCCACTAGCTTTGTTCATTATGATGCTTCCTAAGAACCACTTTAGTTGGCATTTCAGGATGTCTGGTTTTTCTGCAGCACTACTCCCTCAGGTCAGTTCATTGTTTGGCTGTTCCTGACACTTTCCAACACTGAGAACAAGTCTCTGTCATCAGCAGTAGGTCATCCACACATTTTGGGATCTGACACTTAGTAGCATCTGATGGGAAGAAGAGGAGATCTGTTGCCAGGGTTTCCCCAAATATTGTAAGGAAATTTTGAATCCTTGTGGTAGCTGAGTCCAAGTCAGCTGGGTCTTCTGACTCATCCTGAGATCTCAAGTACTGAACTGCCCAATAACCTTATTCCCTGTCCTTCTTCACTGGGAGGAAAGGGGTGTTTCCATGGTGATTCACATTCCACCAGTATGCCTGTGCCCTTCAGCCTATCAATGCGAAGCTTGATTCCTTCCCTGGCAGCCACCGGTATAGGATATTGTTTCATTCCTTAAGGGCTAGGCTCCCACCTTTAGCTCTATTACTACCAGAGGGTGGTTTTCCACAAGTCTTCAGCCTATACTTCAGGAAACAGTTTTACTAGGGATTCCAGAGTCTGCAGCTCTCCAGATGACTGTTAGAGCTTCCACTCATCTTCCATTGGTATCACCACAGACGAGGAAAATCTGTTCCCACCTGAAATTTTAGCAGCGAAGCCACTTTATGCTTCTCTGAGGACTCGGTGTCTTTCTTCTGTACTGAAGAGGGTGAGGAGAAGCTGGGCCATGTCATCCCACACCGGTGGATGGGTCCTGAAAATAATCTCTGTTAGATGAATTGCATCCTGTGGCTTTTTAGAATAGGGAGGGGTATGCCTTCACCAGTTCAATAGATCTGTGGTAAAGAATGGCTGATATAAAACAGCAGAGTGGCCAGGATGGATATACCCATCTGGCCCCACCTGTGATACTGCTTGGACTTCCCTAACAGGTATTGGCAAAACCTATCTCTCTCGCAGTCCCTTTGTAGACCTCAGCTGCCTCTGAACACTTAACTCTCCCTTTCTCTCCTCTTCTAAACTGGAGAGGGTTGGGTATAATGTTGGTGCAGTAGCTCCTGTCACAGTTTGTGGTACAATAGGAAGGAGACAAATCTCCTCCACTGGGGGAGGCAGAGGAGGAATGTCGCTTCTTCTTGTTCTGGGGATCCCCTTCATGTTTTCCAGTATGAAGGGAATAGTGGGAGTTCCTCATCCTCCAGATCATAGTATTTTTTCCTTTATTTTTTCTTCCTTGGATTTTGCCTTCACCAGCAAAAGTTTGCTCTCTCCTATTCCAAGATAACATACTTGGGCTGAAGGAGGTGGATTTTGTGCAGTTAGTAGCCATGAGTACAGGAACTGGTTTGGGTGTCCTGGCTGTTCAGTTACCACAGAATACAAACTTTGTCCAATCCTAGGGTTCCTTCTGAGAGTCATCCTACCCAAAAAGATGGCCAGTCTAGCTCATAAAATGTTTTAAGCTTGCCTGGGATTAACCTTTTTTTTTTTTTTTTTAATTTTTTAATCATCCATTCAGGAAAGATTGGTTTGGATTTTTTGCTACCCTTCCTACTTCTTTACTTTCCTTCTATCACTTACAGCAAGCCCAACTTCTATTCTGTCACTCATCGCTAGGGTCTTGTACTCCAGCCATGGCTGAAGTCTCCACTCGAAGAAGTACAACTGCCACTGTACGTCAACCATGACCAGAGTGAAAAGGGTCTTACCTACCAAGTCTTTCCATGGTAATACCTCTCATGTTTTTCTGTCAGCAGTCATACAAATCCAATCTATTAAGGCTTTCATGTACTCCTCCTTGCATAAGTCTGATGCTGGCAAGATCCCAGTCTGTCTTATCATGGATCAATGCAGACAAATGTGTACCCAGAGCCTCAGTTTCCAGTCTGGTCCTAAACAACATTCAGGAGGTCCCTGAATGCCTAAGGAGAATGGGAGGGTGTTGCACCCTGGAAACTAGTAAGTACATTGATAATTTGCACAGATTCAGTTAATACTGTTTTACTTATTTCAGTAAACAATTCCCCACTGAGCCTACAATGACACATTCACCACAAGTTCATCCAGCCCCAGTGAGTTGATCAGGTCCCTTCTTCCACTATCACAGTGGGACCGACCTGTTTGTTTCCCTCTGTAATCCACAGTCTTGTGAAGTCTGCCTAGACAGATGAGTCAATAAAACAAGAATTGACCCGAGAGAGGAGGCATCTTACCCTCTCAGAGGCTCTCATTCCAGTGAAAGCCTCAGGTGGAGGCTCAATGTGCCTGTCTCTCTGAGGGTTTCCCAGCCAACATACCAGACATTTTGTAGAATCCCGAGTTGTAAAACAATCCTTGGAGGACATTCAGTACAGTGGAGTTCAGTTTATTACAGTAGCAGGTCCAAGGGGAATCGGTTCCTGACAAGGACCCTGATGATTTTGAAGGACTCAGTTTTATACCTTCCACTACATGACTGGTTACACATTCAGTTTAGTTGAGTTCATTTCAGTCACTAAGTTGTGTCCGACTATTTGCAACCCCGACTATTTGCAACAGCACACCAGGCCTCCCTGTCCATCACCAACTCCCGGAGTTCACTCAAACTGGTTACACATTAATAATTTGTTTTACAATATGGAGGTGTGGAAGAATTACCAACTACAACATGCAGGTTCAGGCGCTATCATTAGTCTAATTAACACAATCTGAGCTTTACTTTGCAATCTGTGAGGATGGAGTTTCCTGATTTTTCTTTGATGATATTTAACAGGGTTCAGGCCCAGTTCTCATCCTGCCTTAAGATGACTGACAGTCTTCTAGGTGACATCCCACTTTCCCTCCTCCCAGCCTCCCCAACATCTTGATTGGTGGACCTAACATACCAGATTCCTATGAAATATTTTTCTTTACACCATTGGAGTTGTTTTGCTTTGGTTCAACCTCTTCATTCATCCTGGAGCTCTTTCTCCATTCTTCTGCAGTAGCATATTGGTCACCTACCAACTTGGGGAGTTTATCTTTCAGTGTTCCTTCAGTGTTCTTTCACTGTTCAGACAAGTTTTCTGCCATCTTGTCTCCAATCCTCTTTTCTAAGTACTTTCTATGCATTTACTCATTCAGCCCCTATATACCACAACTAGTTAAAATAATGCCATAGTATCCCAATGATACGTTTCATTTTTATTATTTATTATTATACATGTTGTTGGTGGTGTTATTAGTTGGTGTTTTACTGATGCCTACCTGTGTTCCAAGAATTTCAAACACTTATTTCTTGAATCCTACACCTTCACTTAGTCTTCACAACATTCCCGAAGTGTTTTTTTTTTCTACTTATCATCAGTATCCTCATAATTATTATTATTACTACTTAGATTTTACTCATGTTGACTTCTCTCAGTACTTAGGTACACTTTTTCATTAAATCCTATAAGTTTTAGTCTCTTTAGTGTTCATAGTATCCTAGTTGCATATCCATCATTGCTGTATTTGTACAATTACTTTGCTGTATTTGTACTATTATTACTATTGGAATTATTATTATTATTGATTTTTTCTCTATTAATATTGACCTCAATTCATGGTACATTGTGCTCCTTGAACTCTGCCCACATGAAATTATTCAGTCTTCACTGCATATCAATGATGTCCTTGTTGCTTTCAGGTATTACTATTAGCTAGCACTTCAATAAAACAAACCTCCATTTTTAGTACATTATATAAATTTACTCTTTGAATCCTAAATACTTTGATATTTAATCTTCACAGAGTCCCACTGTAGATTTTATTTATTATCATGATTAATATTCATAATTATTATTAATTACTTCTTTCCTAATGTTATCTTTTACTGTAAGAACTTTGTATATTTATTCCTTGAACCTTATATACCTTTACGTATTTAGTCTCATAATATTCCAGTGAGGTGGTTCTATTATTGTAATATCATTATGATTGTTACCATCATTATCATTATTGCTATTTAGCACTTTAATTATGTTAACCTCTGAGTATATTAAATAGTCATTAAATCTGTATGCATCATAGTTTCTTCAGTCTTCACAGCATCTCAATGAAGCAGAACAGCTGTTTTTTGTTTTCAATTTTCTCTTTATTTTTTAAATTATTTTAACTATTTATTTATTTACCAGTGCCTATATCTATCCTAAGTACTTTAAATACTTTAAATCTTTGAATTATACACCTTTAAGTAATTTTGTCCTTTCTGCATCCAACTGAAGCAGGTTGCCACTTTTATTTGTTATCAGTATTTTAATTAGCTGCTGCTGCTGCTAAGTCCCTTCAGTTGTGTCCAACTCCTTGTTACCCCATAGATGGCAGCCCCACCAGGCTCCACCATCCCTGGGATTCTCCAGGCAAGAACACTGGAGTGGGTTGCCATTTTCTTCTCTGTTAATTAGTTGTGTCAACTACAAATTGGCATCTACCAAGAGCATTGCCAACAACTGAACAACAAATGCGTTTGCCATCTGCCTCTATGGAGATTGAACTCCATGCTGCTATAGCTGTTGACTTTCAACAACCCCTGAGGGAGTTCAGGGTGAGGCACTCTCTGCTACAGGGAATCTGGTGGGACAGGTCTTTAGATAGTTGGATGTTTTAGGATCACATGGTATGATATCACTCCTTGCATCTCCTCATATATAGTGGAGAAGGCAATGGCAAACCACTCCAGTACTATTGCCTAGAAAATCCCGTTGTCGGAGGACCCTGGTAGGCTGCAATCCTTCATATATAGTGTAAGCACTAAATCCCCTCATGGTGACATCAGATTCTCATAACTAACAAAAAATCTTTTGTAAAATGAGCAGTTCATAGTTTTGAACTCCCAGTTCACCAAAACCTTATATATTGACTTTCCCCCACTGCCACTTTGGAGTGGTCTCTTGGAGCTATCTGAGATGCTGCCTCCTGGGCTGCAGTCCTCACTTTGCCCGAAATAAAACAATTCACAACTCTCAAGTTGTACATCATTTTTCAGTCAACAGTTGTTCATTACCAATGCTTATCTCTGTTCCAAGCACTATGTATACTTTCACTCACAGAATATGTACCTTCATTTATTTAGTTTTCACAGTATCCTAGTAGGTAGCTTCTGTCATTGTTATTTTGTTATTATTATCATCCATACTAGTAAGTATTAGTATGTTAATGCTAGTTAACATACTAATTAATGTTCGTATGAGTTAATGTTGAATTTTAATTTTAATGCTTTATATATTTTTGCTCATTGATTCATTATACACCTTAAACTTATATAGTCTTCCCGGCATCCCAATATGGATTCATTTTTCTGCTTTGTTGTTTTTTATTTTAATTTATTATTATTATTACTGCTGATTAAAAGTAAACAGATTAAGGGCCAAAACAAATTCATCAATGTCCGCCCTGATAAATGGCAGAGAAAGGAGTCATATCCAATTATATCTGGAATTCATACTATTAGTTCATACCAGTGAATATTTTTTAAAGTTGGCCATTTTTAAAATATGGTTTTGGGATAATGGCATTGTAACAGGTATACTATCATGTAAGAATCGAATCACCAGTCTATGTCCGACACAGGATACAGCATGCTTGGGGCTGGTGCACGGTGATGACCCAGAGAGATGTTATGGGGAGGGAGGTGGGAGGGGGGTTCAAGTTTGGGAATGCATGTACACCCGTGGTGGATTCATGTCAATGTATGGCAAAACGAATACAGTATTGTAAAGTAAAATAAACTAAAAATAAAAATTAAAAAAAATAAAAATTAAATAAAATAAATAAAATAAAATATGGCAAATATTCATTAGAAAATATAAGAATACTCATCAAAATTTGCAAAATGAAAGAAAGAAAGAGCCTGCTAAACATATACAAAACCATTCATTTCTTTCCTAGACATATATTCAGGGGAAATGTATGTAAATGTTCTACCACAGACAGGTATACAAAGGTACAAAGGACATAACTACTCATAATAATTAAAACCCAAAACTGTCCAATTGTTACCGAATCCAAGCTCACTCTGGTCACCTCACGACAGGCCAATGACTGAGAAGAGGCAGGCTAATGCCTCAAAATAATTATCTTATTGGTGTCTGGATGACAGGTTCTATTTAGATTAGAGAAAAAGAAGCATGGGGATCTAAAGTCAAAAGTTGTAATAGAGAGAGAGGTGGGGGGAAATAAAATAGAAGGGTCTTTAGTCTTGTAAAACCTCTTCAAAGAAATGTCCAGCCCTCAGAAGGGGTGTGTTAATCTCTTCTATTCACAGGTGAGCAGACACTAACTATCTCTTTTGGAGCAGAACAAAGGCACTTTAGTTTATAGTCAAGCAAAGGGGTAGGGTCCTCCAGGCAAGCAATTTTGAATGATTATAAAATAAAAACAAGTAAAGAAACAGTTTCCAACATGGAATCAAAATAGACTTCCTTCTGCAACACAGTCACACATCTATAATATACAGGATGAACTGTACATAGTAATTTTCAAAACAAACTCAATGTCACTGATGCTATTTGAAGAAAAAGAAATTAAACATAGTATTTTGTGTTTTCTTTTATTTGAAGTTCAAGGAAAGCATACATATTTTGACAAAAGCTAGAGTATAGTTTATTTATGAACATGAGGAAAGAGAGGCTTTAAATATTAAACACCAATACACATAAATGGAAAAATATAAAATACTTTAAGGTACAACTTTAGGTATGTGTTTGAAAGGTTATCATAGCACATAATTACCATTTGGAGCACATAAATCTGATTAAACAATATTTTTCCTGGAACAAATCAGTCTGTGAAGTTACCTCCTTTTTTCCCTCGGACTTTCTTTCAAAAACTTCACATTTCACTACATATTGTTTTGGAGTTTTGAGATATATTATTTGAAGTACTGTTTTTCAAGAGTTTGGTACATATATATATATATAGGAAAGTTGACTTTGATATGCAATATATAGCATATGATATCATATCATATCATAAAGTTTGACCATGGACTTATTTTCATTCCAAAAATGTAAGGCTTTCTTTGCAAGCTGCCAATTTTTCTACTTTAGCCTGTTTGCACATTTTTAAACACCTTTGATTTACATTTTCACTGACACCTCATCAGATTAACCAGACAGGATCTTGCTCATCCCATCCCCCATGCCACATAGTCTGAATAGTTTATATTCCTGACATGCTATCACTTTATTTATTTGTTTTCTCCCTCCAAGAATGCAAAAGTTAAGTGAAAATGGAAACAAGTGTATTGCCAGTGATTAAAAGAAACTTTTCAGAAAAGAGATGAAACCTTGGCTCTCATGGGAGCTAACTAAATACTGAATGGATGTTATAATCCCCTCAAAACACAAGTAAAACCTTACAATTTTGTATGACTAAAGGAACTGAGTTGCAAGTGGCAGCAAAACTGGCTTTTTCACAGTGGGAACAAAAGGTTATAAACTGTGAAAGAAGATAGAATATGCATATATATTCACTAATTACCTGCAATTTACAAAGAGGTGGAAAGTAGCTAGAAAGACCAAAGAACAGAGCTTGTACCAGAAAGTGCTTTAGAAGGTAGGGAGGTTTCCATCCAAGTACGAGATTTTTTTCCTCTGTACCATGAATTTGTGAGTGTTTCTGAAAGTACTATAGTCTGAAGTTACAGCATTTAAAATAAAAAGTTATATTGTCTATAGTGGCTATTACCAGGTTATTAATATATGCTACCATCTAACTAATGGCCAATCTCTGGAACAATTAAAATTAGAAATATAAGAATTGTGCCATTACTAGGAAAAACAGATGATTTTCTAACTCAAGCAGTTTTGGTGCTGTTAAGATAATTTCTTACAAAAAAGTTCTCTTACAGATAGAACTGATTAACAGAGGAGCAGTTATTTTGGAAAGTCCAAATTCTTTACTTGTTAAATGTACTTATTCGGCTTATTTTAAAATTAAGTCGCAGGTGAAATTGTAGTAAAATTGAGATAAAGAGTGCCTTTGTTAGCGAGAGTAAGGAAGTCAGTATTGAACATAAGCGCAAGAAAGTCCAGGCTCTAAGCTTTGGTAAAAGGGAAAGTCCGCGGAAATCTGTGTAGCCAATGTTACCCTATCGTGGCCCATGTTTGTCCAGTAGCTGTGATGCTCCTTTTGCAGAAGTGAATTGGTTATAATCACGGACTGTGAGCGGCTTAATTGGCTTTCCATTTGTGAGTGTGTGGTCTTGGCACAATCTTCCCTGTATGTGAAGGGGTGCAATGTCTCTACATCCATCTGGTTGCATAGTATTGAAGAATCTGCAGCAAGCGATTTCTGTAGCCTCTTGGCTTTCCGACGAGGTCGATATTTATAGCCCGGGTATTTGTCTCGGTGTACAGCTAGTAGTCTCTGTGCCTCCTCAAAGAATGGGCGCTTTTCAGCATCTGTAAGCCTTTTCCACTCGTATCCCAGCTGCTTGCTGATCTCTGAGTTTTGCAATTTGGGATTCTCTAGAGCCACCTTTCGTCTCCGTTCACGAGACCACACAATGAAGGCGTTCATGGGTCGCTTGACGTGGTCCTGGCTGCTCTCCCTAACATTTTCCCCCCTTTCACACTGATCATTTGCGCTATGATTGTCTGTGCACAAGGAAGAGGTTTTCCCAAAGGCGAAAGTATTTTGTTGCTGTACCACCGCTGGACTGTAAACATCGTCTTTCAATACTCTGAACATTGCAGAAGCTTAGGATTGCACCGTTCTATTCATAACTTGTTCTTACCAGAGACTGACTTAGTGCAAAATTTGCAGTGAAATATTTATTTCTCCGCCCCCAATACCTCCCCTCAATACCTCCTGGCAGCCAGCCCAAACCCACCAACCTACTCTTTCTCAAGCAAAGGTGCTTAACAGGATATTAACGCTCTGCTGTCTTCTTTGTTTACATCTAATCAGAATTTGTGAAGGCGCTAATACCTGCTTAAAAATACAAACGGTGTCATTGTGAAGTTATTTTCATATACTTATTTCAAAGGATGAAGGTGCAGCAGACATACTAACAAATTGTTTATGGTTATGAATGTAAGAGAATGTTATATTTAAAAAAAAGATGAAAAACAGCCCGATCCTGTTATATAGTTGAATACACAGGATACCGAATCCATGCTAATCACTATCACCACTTCTCCACTTAGGCTTAAAGTACAGCTGAAAAATGTATGTACGTATTCCAGTAGTTAATAACTGGACTGGATATATGCTGATGACTTTCAGAATGCTAATATATACTAATACATATTTAATGGTCAATCTCAGATACAACTAAAGTTTGACATAAAAACTGTTCCATTAAAAGAAAAAACACTTAATCTTGGCACCCAAGCAGTTTCCTGGAATTGAAATAACACTTCAAAGGGACTGGGTTTTTGTTTGTTTGTTTTGAGGCTGGGGGAGTAGGGAAAGTGTGAGGCTGGGTGGGGGACTGGTGTGGAGGTGAAAGGGGGGTTGGTGTGTGGTATGTTAGATGGGTAGGCTGTGCAGAAGTAATATCCATCACTCTCTTCTGCACTTTTACCTAACAGATGATTAAAACTAAACAAAACTAAAACAACAATGCTCTATAAATTTCTAAATTGTAACCATCAGTTGTTTTATATTCTAGTTCAAACTTGCGAAAATTGAAAAGTAAGGCTTTACAAAATGAAATAACTGAAGCCCTCTTCCAAGTAAATCTGTGAGGCAAATTTGAAAGTTGACATAGGGTATTTTCATGTAATAAAATATGAGGAGACTTCCCCAATACAAGTTTTAAATCCATATCTGAAAAATGGGATTAACAACTGTATATTGTATGAAATATATTTCACATAACATGAAAAATAAAAATGTCTCACCAAGATTTCATAAAAATGATGCTAAAATTCCTAAGAAAATATAATTTGAATAGTTCTTGTGCTACATAAATATGATCTGCATAAAAAATGTGATTCAAGCAATGTCTTATGATACAATGACAGTAGAAACTTCAAAGGCTAACTTTATTCAGTCAAATGTGTCAGTCTTGTAAGTTGCATCTTACTCATTAAAGTTAAGTATTAAAGATCCAAACAAAATGTGAAAACATTATTACTTGATGCAATTAAAAACATGCATCTTGCTGTGGAAGCAAATGTTTAAATGACACTCATACACAAAAGCAGATTTTATAAACCTAGAAATTGTTTAACACATGAGAAAAATACATATCTTCTCAAAGTTGAAATTAAAAGACAAAAAGTGATACATTCAGCAATGTGGAGGAACCTTGAAAACATCATCCTGTGCAAAAAAGAATGGTAGACAAGAGGCCACATACTGGAAGATTATGTTCAAGTGAAGTCCCCAGAGAAGGCAAATGCAGAGACAAGAACCAAGTTAGTGATGGCTGCCCAGAAATGAATAAGAGGGAGGGAGCATGGGAAGTAACTGCTAAGCTGTTCAGGTTTTCTTTCTAGGTCAGTGAAATATTCTGGAGCTACATGCAATTGTTGATTACACAACATTTGAATGTACCTAAGCTACTGACTTATATCCTTAAAATGATTGAAATTAATGTTATGTATACCGAGTCACTTCAAAGCAGAAAAAAGAAAAAGAGAACTTCACAGATATTAATGTCATCATATGAAGGGATTGGGAAGATAAGAACCTTTAAATTTGAACAGGGATTTCACGGCTTTTAGACTTCCAGCTCCAAGAATACAGCCTGGCATGTATATTACTTTCTTGAAATATCTCTACAATAAACTTCAATCAAGAATCAGAGTCAAAAACGGCTCCAAGCTTATTTAAAAAAAACACACAAACAAACAACAAAAACAAAAACAACAAAAACTGGTATTCCTCTTATAAAAAGCCAAAACCTTCCATGATTCTCTAAAGTAAAGATTTTTCATGCAAGAATGGAGGAAAGAGAATGAAGAAAGGGCAGTATAGTCCATCTCAATAATATATCAGCAGGTTACCTAATGTTTCTTTGAGTGCATTTTTAATATTTGAGCTTATTTTTATCTCAGAAGCCTGATATACTTAGTCACTATGTTCACATACAATATTTAGCAATTCTTATAATATTGCACCTTTATACTAGAGACAAAGTGCATGTTACCCTGAACTTTTGGGTGACTAGGATACCACACCCATTCCCCAAATTCATTCTTGGCTTTATTGGGTTAATAACTATCATATTTCTTATTCATGATTGACTATGTCTCATTTTTTCCTCAATCATCCCCACAAGCAAAGTAGTAGGAAGTGATATAGTTCTTAAAAAGTTAAACCCAAAGAGGATTCACTAACAACAATGTTTGCCAAACTATCAAATTCATTTTCTGTTTTGGTGGGATTAACATTCTAGAAAAGGAAAATGCACCAGAGATATTAGATTAAAATAATTTTTCGTATTATAGATTCTTATTTCTTCTCAAATTGAAGTAAAAATGAATAAGAACTGAACACTATATTCTAGCTTATTAAAATGGAATCAACTCCATGTAAGGTATCAGTTCAGTTTAATCACTCAGTCATGTCTGACGTTTTGCGACCACATGGACTGCAGCACACCAGCCTTCCCTGTCCATTACTAACTCCTGGAGCTTATTCAAACCCATGTCCATTGAGTGGGTGATGCAATTCAACCATTCATCCTCTGTCGCATCCTTCTCCTTCTGCCTTCAATTTTTTCCAGGATCAGGATCTTCTCATCAGGTGGCAGTTTCAGGTATTGGGGTTTCAGTCTCAATATCAGTCCTTCCAATGAATATTCAGGACTGATTTCCTTTAGGATGGTGGGTTGGATCTCCTTGAAGTCCAAGGGACTCTCAACCATCCATTCTTCAGTGTTCAGCTTTGTTTAAGGTATAAGTACACACTGTATCCTTAAATATGCAGAGGACAGCACGGTATAGTAGAAAGAGAAGAGGAACTAAAAAGCCTGTTGATGAATGGGAAAGAGGAGAGTGAAAAAGCTAGCTTGAAATTCACCATTAAAAAACGAGGATCATGGCATCTGGTACCATCACTTCATGGCAAATAGATGGAGAAACAATGGAAATAATGACAGATTTTACTTATTTGGCTCTAAAATTACTGCAGATAATGACTGCAGCCATAAAAGTAAAAGACGGTTGCATTTCGGAAGGAAAGCTATGACCAACATAGACAGTATATTAAAAAGCAGAGACATTACTTTGCCAACAAAGGTCTATCTAGTCAAAGATATGGTTTTTTCCCATAGTCATATCTGGATGTGAGAATTAGACCATAAAGTAAGCTGAGTGACAAATAATTGATGCTTATGAAGTGTGGAGCTGACTCTTGAGAGTCCCTTGTACTGCAAGGGGATCAAACTAGCCAATCATAAAGGAAATCAGTCCTTAATGAATATTGATTGGAAGGACTGCTGCTAAAGCTGAAGCTCCAATATTTTTGCCACCTAATACAAAGAAATGACTCATTGGAAAAGACCCTGATGCTGGGAAAGATTGAAGGCAGGAGGAGAGGAAAACAGAGAATGAAATGGTTGCATGGCATCACCAACTCAATGGACATTTCTGTTACTTTGCCAACAAAGGTCTATCTAGTCAAGGCTATGGTTTTTCCAGTGGTCATGTGTGGATGTGAGAGTTGGACTGTGAAGAAGGCTGAGTGCCAAAGAATTGATACTTTTGAACTGTGGTGTTGGAGAAGACTCTTGAGAGTTCCTTGGACTGCAAGGAGAGCCAACCAGTCCTTTCTGAAGGATATCAACCCTGGGATTTTTTGGAGGGAATGATGCTAAAGCTGAAACTCCAGTACTTTGGCCACCTCCTGAGAAGTGTTGACTCATTGGAAAAGATTCTGATGCTGGGAGGGATTGGGGGCAGGAGGAGAAGGGCACATCAGGAGATGAGATGGCTGGATGGCATCACTGACTCAATGGACATGAGTCTGAGTGAACTCCAGGAGTTAGTGATGGACAGGGATGCCTGGCGTACTGCGGTTCATGGGGTCACAAAGTGTCGGACACGACTGAGCGACTGAACTGAACTGAGCTAAACTAAACAATTGATGGACCATAGTTCAACAGTGTTTACATGAAACCCTCACAAAATTTTACAATAATAATTTGCATATTTTTTCTCTTCACCATTTCCGCTCACCTCCCCCAACAAAATAGTCAGAATATTTTCAAATGAAGGAATAGATACAATTATAATTGCACAGATTTTGCTGCACTAATGTCCTCTAATATTATCAGGACATTTCCCAACAAAATATGAAAGTATGTGGTTAAAATATAAGACACTAAATCTTGCCCTATTTGTGTTTTGCTAATCTATATCAATTTATGTGTCTATTTTTTTCCTAGTTTGTCTGTGAGCTGTTTTTTGTTTGTTTGTTTGTTTAACTCTAATGATACATAGAGCTCCCTAATAGCTAGCTTATTTGGTAAAGAATTCACTGTAATCAGGAGGTGCCAGTTAATTTCCTTGTTTGGGAAAATACACTAGAAAAGGAATAGGCCACCGACTCCAGTATTCTTGCACTTCCCTTGTGGCTCAACTGGTAAAGGATCCCCCTTTAATGCCGGAGACTTGGGTTTGATCCCTGGGTTGGGAAGATCCCCTAGAGAAGGGAATGGCTACTCACTCCAGTATTCTAGTCTAGAGAACTGCATGGGACTATATAGTCCATGGGGTCACAAAGAGTCAGACATGACTGAGCAACTTTCACTTTCACTTTTAATGATAAACAGAACTTTTTTTTTTTTTTTAATCTTGCTGGATTTTTAAACATGGTCTGGACTTAATGAATTAAAATAATATACCTTTTTGATGTTTAGATATGTATCAAAACTCAATTATCTCATTGTTCCAAGACTTAAATAAGTCATATAGAATCTGATCCCCATAATCATGATTGATTTAATTGTTATCGCCTTCTAGGAGCATCTTAATTAGTATGAGGTGGAAGAAACAGAAACTACCTGGAAAAAAAAAGAAAGAAAGAAAGAAAGAAACTTACAAATAAATTATATGCTGTATTAATATAAATACCTAACTGGTTTACAACTACAAACAGTAACTCTTCTTATTTATTTCTCTATCATCATTTTAATCTTTCCTTTTAATTTTACCATTTTGACATTTCCAATATAGGAAATTTCTTTAAAATTACTATAACTTGATGTATTTTCCTAGCTTATTTGTAACTATTGGTATTAAAATAAAGAGGAAAAAGCCTGTTTCAAACCAGTCTTCCTTTCCACCTTGATGCATTAAAAATGGTCTCACTCCTGCCATTTAATTTCCAATGCACACAGCACAAGCTACCATTTTTAATTTGTCTAGTCAGCTCAGATGTTGATTGATTTAGCTTGTTCTTTAAAAAGAAGGTCACTTTTGATCTCTTCTCTGTTTCACAATCTCCCCTGTTTCTATGAAAGTCAATTGTAATAGTCTCAGTTCTGAAATGAACCTGATCTTGAAGGGAGAGCAGTGAGCAATCCTGAAGAAAGATGTTAATTCACTGGTCAGGAATTAAACTTGCATCCACTAGAGTGAAAACCAAGTGTCCTAGCCACTAGATCACCAGTCGCTAGAGGCTAAAAGTAAAGTGGTCTTGGCTCTTGCCCCTGGAGACAGAAACTGTAAGAATAGGTACAAAGTTTCCTTTTCAGTTCAGTTCAGTTCAGTTGCTCAGTCATGTCTGACTCTCTGCAACCCCATGAATCTCAGCATGCCAGGCCTCCCTGTCCATCACCAACTCCTGGAGTTCACTGAAACTCACGTCCAGCGAGTCAGTGATGCCATCCAACCATCTTATCCTCTGTTGTCCCCTATTTATCCTGCCTCCAATCCCTCCCAGCATCAAAGTCTTTTCCAATGAGTCAACTCTTTGCATGAGGTGGCCAAAGTATTGGAGTTTCAGCTTTAGCATCATTCGCTACAAAGAAAACCCAGGGCTGATCTCCTTTAGAATGGACTGGTGGGATCTCCTTGCACTCCAAGGGACTCTCAAGAAACTTCCCCAACACCACAGTTCAAAAGCATCAATTATTTACCCCTCATCTTTCTTCACAGTCCAACTCTCACATCCATACATGACCACTGGAAAAACTATAGCCTTGACTAGACGGACATTTGTTGGCAAATTAATGTCTCTGCTTTTCAATATGCTCCTTAGGTTGGTAATGACTTTTCTTATGAGAGAACATATAGAGAAACATTTTATCAAAGTCAGACACAGGGCAGAGACACGCATTAGAGAGAGGGTATGGACATCCTCTCTAATGAGGAAGAGCACAGAACTTCAGAAGTTAGACAGAAATACCCAACCAGAGTGTGTGAGTCCTGAGTAAGAAGTTCAATAAGTATGTGATATAAATCACTTACATAGGACAATGTTTCCGAGTTTCTGTTTACCTTTGGCCAATTATTTACTTTCATTCTTTATACCTCCATAGACCATCCCCTGCCCCCACAAGATGCATGCACAACTTTTTTCTCAGATGGATCCCAACATAAAGGCTCATCCATGTTTATTATGGCATGGAGTCCTCTCCCTTACGACTCCCAAAAAACTTTCCAGTGCATGTCCAGATAGGAAAGTCTTCCTTGACCTCTGGAGTGGGTTCTTTATCTTTATGCTTTAGACAGACTTTTACCACTAGTTTTGTCCTTGCAGTGACTGGGTGATTTAAAAAAAAAAAAAAAAAAAAAAAAAGCCTCAATTTTACTCCATTTGAAAACTGCCAGGTGTCTGGACCAGAGGCCCACTGTCTCCTATCTCAAACTAAGCAGCTGTTTGGCCAAAAACTACTTGATGAAAGTTGTTAATTTATTGATGATGTTCCATGGATTTGCTCTACTGTACCTTGTATACATTATTTGTTCTCACTTTATTGACATCAGAAACTCTTTCCATTCAGTTCCTTATTTTTTATATACTTTTAGTACCCTAATAATTGGTCAGTTCTTATGAATATTTCTCAGTTTTCTGATGAGGATTTTTCTTTCTCCTGTAGTGATTTATACATGAAAGATATCATCCTTTAGCTGACAAACATTTAACTAATACTTTTTTTCATATGTTCTGTATATTTATATTTATTCTTTTCATCTTTAAATCTTCAAAATAGTACTTTGGTAATAATGGATATAACATGAATCCTGGTTTTGGTCTGGTTTCAAAGACAATGGTTACAGTGTCTTACAAGCTGAAAAATATTGCTTCCCTGTGAATTAATTTTTATGCTGTAATTACAACAAAGGAGAAAGGGACCAATATACACACGTTAATGCACAGTTCTAACAAATATCATGGGGGGATAAAAGCCTTCCTAAGTGACCAATGCAAATAAATCAGTTCAGTTCAGTTCAGTCTCTCAGTAGTGTCCTGCTGTTTGTGACCCCATGAATCACAGCACACCAGGCTTCCCTGTCCATCACCAATTCCCAGAGTTCACTCAAACTCACATCCATCAAGTCAGTGATGCCATCCAGCCATCTTATCCTCTGTTTCCTCTTTGTCCTGCCTCCAATACCTCCCAGTATCAAAGTATTTCCCAATGAGGCAACTCTTCGCATGAAGTGGCCAAAGTATTGGAGTTTCAGCTTTAGCATCATTTGTTCAAAAGAAATCCCTGGGCTGATCTCCTTTAGAATGGACTGGTAGGAGCTCCTTGTAGTCCAAGGGACTCTCAAGAGCCTTCTCCAAAACCACAGTTCAAAAGCATCAATTATTTACCCCTCATCTTTCTTCACAGTCCAACTCTCACATCCATACATGACCACTGGAAAAACCATAGCCTTGACTAGACGGACCTTTGTTTGCAAATTAATGTCTCTGCTTTTCAAAATGCTCTCTAGTTTGGTAATAATTTTTCCAATGAAAGAACATATAGGGAAATATTTTATCAAAGTCAGACACAGGGCAGAGACACGCATCTAGGGAGAGGATATGGTCTTCCTCTCTGAGGAAGAGCACAGAACTTCAGAAGTTAGACAGAAATACCCAACCAGAGTGTGTGAGTCCTGAGTAAGAAGTTCAATAAGAATGTGATATAAATCACTTACATAGGACAATGTTTCCGAGTCTCTGTTTACCTTTGGCCAATTATTTATTTTCATTCTTTATACCTCCATAGACCATCCCCTGACCCTACAAGATGCATGCACAACTTTTTTCTCAGATGGATCCCAACATAAAGGCCCATCCATGTTTATTATGGCATGGAGTCCTCTCCCTTATGACTCCCAAAAAACTTTCCTGTGCATGTCCAGATAGGAAAGTCTTCCTTGACCTCTGGAGTGGGTTCTTTATCTTTATGCTTTAGACAGACTTTTACCACTAGCCTTGTCCTTGGAGTGTCTGGGTGACAAAAAAAAAGCCTCAATTTTACTCCATTTGAAACCTGCCAGGTGTCTGGACCAGAGGCCCACTGTCTCCTATCTCAAACTAAGCAGCTGTTTGGCCAAAAACTACTTGATGAAAGTTGTTAATTTATTGATGATGTTCCATGGATTTGCTCTACTGTACCTTGTATACATTATTTGTTCTCACTTTATTGACATCAGAAACTCTTTCCATTCAGCTCACTTTTAAAATACTTTTAGTACCCTAATAATTGGTCAGTTCTTATGAATATTTCTCAGTTTTCTGATGAGGATTTTTCTTTCTCCTGTAGTGATTTATACATGAAAGATATCCTTTAGCTGACAAACATTTAACTAATACTTTTTTCATATGTTCTGTATATTTATATTTATTCTTTTCATTTTTAAATATTCAGAACAGTACTTTGGTAATAATGGATATAACATGAGTCCTGGTTTTGGTCTGGTTTCAAAGACAATGGTTACAGTGTCTTTCAAGCTGAAAAATATTGCTTCCCTGTGAACTAATTTTTATGCTGTAATTACAACAAAGGAGTAAAGAACCAATGTACACATGTTAATGCACAGTTCTAAAAAATATCATGGATAGATAAAAGCCTTCCTAAGCAACCAATCCAAATAAATCAGTTCAGTTCAGATCAGTCGCTCAGTTGTGTCCTGCTGTTTGTGACCCCATGAATCACAGCACACCACGCCTTCCTGTCCATCACCGACTCCTAGAATTCACTCAAACTCATGTCCATTGAGTCAGTGATGCCATCAAGCCATCTCATCCCCTGTCGTCCCTTTCTCCTCCTGCCTCCAAACCCTACCAGTATCAGGGTCTTTTCCAGTGAGTCAACTCTTTGCATGAGGTGGCCAAAGTATTGTAGTTTCACTTTTAGCATCATTCATCCCAATGAAACACCCAGGACTGTTCTCCTTTAGGATGTACTGGCTGGGTCTCCTTACAGCCCAAGGGACTTTCAAGAGTCTTCTCCAGGGTTTCAGGATGGGGAACACGTTTACGCCCATGGTGGATTCATGTTGATGTATGGCAAAGCCAGTAAAATATCACAAATTAATTAACCTTCATTTAAGATAAATTTATATTTTAAAAAAAGCATCAATTCTTCAGCGTTCAGCTTTCTTCATAGTCCAACTCTTACATCTCTACATGGGCACTGGAAAAGCAATAGCCTTGACTAAATGGACCTTTTTTTGCAAAGTAATATCTCTGCTTTTCAATATATTATGCAGGTTGGTCATGATATTGCTTCCAATGTGTAAGCATCTTTTCATTTCATGGCTGCAATCACCGTGGCTGCAATGATTTTGGAACCCCCCAAAATAAAGTCTGACATTGTTTCCACTGTTTCATAGAGGAAAACAATAAAATGGGAAAGAATAGAGATCTCTTCTAGAAAATTATAGATACTGAGGGAATATTTCATACAAAGATGGCCTCAATAAAGGACAGAAATTACATGGACCTAACAGAAGCAGAAGATATTAAGAAGAGTTTGCAGGAATAAACTGAAGAATTATACCAAAATAATAATAATAATAATAATAAAACCTTCCTGGATAATCATGATGATGTGATCACTCACCTAGAGCCAGACATTCTGGAAAGTGAAGTCAAGAGGGCCTTAGGAAGAATCACTACAAACAAAACTAGTGAAAGTGATGGAATTTGAGTCGAGCTATTTTAAATCTTCAAAGATGATGCTGTGGAAGTGCTGCACTCAATATTTCAGCAAACTTGGAAAACACAGCAGTGACCGCAGCATTTGAAAGGTCAGCTTTCATTCCAAAAAACAGTGCCAAAGTATGCTCAAATGACCACACAATTGACCTCATCTCACACGCTAATAAAGTAATGCTCAATATTATCCAGGCCAGGCTTCAACAATAAATGAACCATGAACGTCCAGATGTTCAACCTGGATTTAGAAAAGGCAGAGTAACCAGAGATCAAATTGCCAACATCTGCTGGATCCTCAAAAAAGCAAGAGAGTTCCAGACAAACATCAATTTCTGCTTTATGGACTATGGCAAAGCCTTTGATTGTGTGGATAACAATAAATTGTGGACAATTATGAAAGAGTTGGGAATTCCATACTACCTGACCTGCCTCTTGAGAAATCTTTGTACAGGTCAGGAAGCAACAGTTAGAACTGGACATAGAACAGCAGACTAGTTCCAAATAGGAAAAGGAGTACATCAAGTCTGTATATTGTCACCCAGCTTATTTAACTTATATGCAGAGTACATCATGAGAAAATCTGGGCTGGAAGAAGCACAAGTTGGGCTCAAGATTGCCGGGAGAAATACCAATGACCTCAGATATGAGGATGACACCACATTTATGGCAGGAAGTGAAGAAGAACTAAAGAGCCTCTTGATGAAAGTGAAAGAGGAGAATGATAATGCTGGCTTAAAGCTCAACTTTCAGAAAACTGGTTTATGGAATACAGTCCCATCACTTCATGGCAAATAGATGGGGATACAGTGGAAACAGTGGCTGACTTTATTTTGGTAGTGGTGGGGGCGAGGGGTTTGCTGAATCACTGCAGATGCGGTCTGCAGCAATGAAATTAAAAGACGTTTACTCCTTGGAAGGAAAGTTATGGCCAACCTAGACAGGATGTTGAAAAGCAGAGACATTACTTTGCCAACTAAAGTCAGTCTAGTCAAGGCTGTGTTTTTTCCTGTGGTCATGTATGGATATGAAAGTTGGACTCTGAAGAAAGCTGAGCACCTAAGAATGGATGATTTTGAACTGTGGTGTTGGAGAAGAATCTTGAGAGTCCCTTGGACTGCAAGAAGATCTAACCAGTCTATTCTAAAGGAGATCAGTCATTGGTGTTCATTGGAAGGAATGATGCTAAAACTGAAACTCCAATACTTGGGCCACCTCATATGAAGAGTTGACTCATTGGAAAGGTCTCTGATGCTAGGAGGGATTGGGGGCAGGAAGAGAGGAGAACAACCGAGGATGAGACAGCTGGATGGCAACACCAACTCGATGGACATGGTTTGAGTGAATCCCAGGAGTAAGTGATGGACAGGGAGGCCTCGTGTGCTGCGATTCATGTAGTTACAAAGAGTCGGAAACGACTGAGCAACTAAACTGAACTAAACTGATGGCTTTTAAATACAAATATTTCAAGTTAGGTAATATATGTCTTTTCACTGGCATCCAATGCAGACCTCATTCTCTCTACTTCTTCCACTCTCATTTTTCTGTCTCTTCATACTCTAGTGCTAGTTCTAATTATCACCTGAAAAAAAAAAAAAAAAAAAAAAGGTTAGGTATTATGTTCATTTCAGTTCTGTTGAGAGGCTGCTGAAAATGTTAATCTTTGAATCAGTCACTGTTGATAAGATAAAAATCTCTGAGTTTCCAGCTTTACTAGTCTCCTCAAGCCCGGAAAATGTTTTCTTTTGTTGTTCCTTCCCATCACTAGATTTCTATGCTAGTTATTTTATGTAGAGCTAAACATATGAGCAACTACTTGAAGAATTAGATATCATTAATTCTGTTTAAAGCCTGGTTACATTTTGAGCAATATAAAAGACAACAACCTTGTAAACAGTCTGTCATTATATCATTAGAGCTAATAACTGTATTGAAGTCAGAGAGCAGCAGAAAGTTCGAGAATCATAAATTATTTAAAAAAAGAAGAAGAAGAAAGAAAGAACTGATTAGAACAGAGATTAGCATAACTATTGTAATCTGATTCTAATAAGACATCAACTCCCAAGAAGACCAGCTACAGAAGCCAAATTATGGGGGGATAAAGTACAGGAGGGCCTAGAGGAGCTATCCCACGTTGAAGGTCAGGAACGGTGGTGGTAAGGAGAAACCCCTCATCCAAGGTAAGCAGCAGCGTCTGTGCCTTGCTGGAGCAGCCATGAAGAGATACCCCATGCCCAAGGTAAGAGAAACCCAAGTAAGATTTTGGGTATGGCAAGAGGGCATCAGAGGGCAGACGCACTGAATCCATACTCACAGAAAACTAATCAATCTAATCACACTAGGACCACAGCCTTGTCTAACTCAATGAAACCAAGCCACACCTGTGGGGCAACCCAAGACAGGAGGGTCATGGTGGAGAGGTCTGAGAGAATGTGGTCCACTTGTGAAGGGAATGGCAAGCCACTTCAGTACTCTTGCCTTGAGAACCACATGAACAGTATGAAGGGGCAAAATGATAGGATACCAAAAGAGGAAATCCCCAGGTCATTAGGTGCTCAATATGCTACTGGAGATTCTCAGAGGGATTAGGGGCAGGAGAAGGGGATGATCGAGGATGAGATGGCTGGATGCATCACGGACTCGATGGAGGTGAGTCTGAGTGAACTCCGGGAGATGGTGATGGACAGGGAGGCCTGCCATGCTGTGATTCTTGGGCTTGCAAAGAGTTGGACACGACTGAGTGACTGAACTGTATTGAACTGAAAGTAGAAAGAAAAAGATTGAAGTTTCATCTTTGTTTAAAAATAGGCACTTTATCCACTTTCTCTAGCTCACAGCATATAAAGTATTTTTAGGAAACAAAGAATTAAAAGCCCATATTTAAGAATAAATCATAACACTGCAAATTACATTTATTGGTAAACTCAGCCCCATGAAATTATCCCTGTTGATCTGAACGAAGTTTTAACTTTTCTCATACAATTGTATAATTTCTTACCCAGTTCAGGAGTATGATGTAAAAGTCAATAGGAGTTTTTGTTTGCCAAACAATTCATTTTGTGACTCTGAAGATGCTTATTTTATAGAAGGATCAATAAAACAATTATTTTCTATAAATAATGACTTAAATGACACGATTAAAGATCTGATTGCAATGCAACTGATAATAAACATAGATATTTTGGTGACATACTACGTTTCTAGATGGTACAGTGCTAAAGAACCCACATGCAAAAGGAGGAAATGCAAGAAAAAAAAATTGGAAATATCTCTGGATTGGAGAGATCTGAAGGAGTACAAATGACCACCTACTTGTGTATTCTTATCTGGAAAATCCCATGAACAGAAGAAACCTGATAGGCAGTTCCTGGGTTTGCAAAGAGTTGAATAAGACTGAGAAACTAATGCACATACATTTTAAGATAATCACTGAAATTACAGCTGATAACCTGTAAGTCAAAAGCAACAGTTAGAACCAGAAGTGGAAAAAACAGAATGGCTCAAAATTGGGAAAGGATTACATCAAGGCTGAATATTATTGTCTTTCATTTTTAGCTTATATGCAGAATACATCATGAGAAATTCAGGGCTAAATGAGACACAAGTTCAAGATTTCTTTCTGAATCAAGACTACCAAAAGAAATATCAACAACCTCATATAGGTAGACAATACAACTCTCATGGCAGAAAGCAAAGAACTAAAGAGCTTCTTTATGAAGGTGAAAGAGGGTAGTGAAAAGGCTGGGCTTTTCCAGTAGTCATGTATGAATGTGAAAGTTGAATCATTGAGTAAACTGAGTTCCAAATAATTGATGCTTTCAAACTGTGGTTCTGGAGAACACTCTTGGAGAGTCCCACCTAGTGATATCAGTAGTAGCCCAGATAGAAACATAATTTCTTTTTTCTAAAATACAATTTCTAAGAGTCATCCAGTTAGAGAAAACTCGACCAAGGTAAATGGGAAGTACTAACAGCACATAAACCAAGAAGATTTAGAAAAGTTAGAGGAACAAAGCATCAATTTGCTAGCACCC
Organism: Budorcas taxicolor; assembly: GCF_023091745.1. Lineage (NCBI taxonomy): Eukaryota > Metazoa > Chordata > Mammalia > Artiodactyla > Bovidae > Budorcas > Budorcas taxicolor. Next base: position 5,894,465 of record NC_068936.1, on the reverse strand, counting down.
ATTGGATCATAGAAAAAGCAAGAGAATTCCCAAAAGAAATCTACTTCTGCTTCATTGACTGTACTAAATCCTTGGACTGTGTGGATCACAGCTAACTGTGGAAAAATCTTAAAGAGATGACACTTCCAAGCCATGTAACCTGCCTCCTGTGAGGGAAACCTGCTGTACTGCAGTCCATTGGATCCAAAGAGCTGGACATAACTGAGCGACTGAATAACAACAAGAGATGAACGTAATTGACCACAAATCCAGCAAGTTGATTACTTTCTAAGAGTTGCATAAGATTGTGACCATGATAGGAAAACATTTGATTCATGTACAAGAGTCCAAAAAGCTAATAAAATGTTGTGAACAATCAAAAGTGTCAGGTCAAGCATGTTGGATCACTTATCTACTTCTTCTGCCTTCTTCTCACTCTGGTATTGGTGTTTCATTATTATCAGGATGTTAGCAGCTCTTTCTATAGACCAGATTGGTGCAGAAGCCCTTTTTAGGTGGGAAATATGAATTCCTTTCAGCTGTAAAGTGCATGAGTTAGTCAAAAGAACCTAACAAGTGTCCTTCTATTTACAATGGAGGGGGTTCTTTAAATTATTATTAGTTTTTCCTAATGTACCAAACCTCTTGGTTGTAAGTGATGGGATATCCGATCTTCATTTAAGAGTAGATAACTGTGACAAGCTTCAGAAAAGAGAGATAAATGATGTTTGCCAAAGGAGTTGATTTGAGGTTGAGGAGAACCAATGGAAGGGTCTTAGTTCATTGTGACTGAGTGAAGTCGCTCAGTCGTGCTCGACTCTTTGTGACCCCATGTACTGTAGCCTATCAGGCTCCTCCTTTCATGGGATTTTCCAGGCAACAGTGCTGGAGTGGATTTCCATTTCCTTCTCCAGGGGATCTTCCCGACCCAGGAATTGAACCCGGGTCTCCCACATTGCAGGCAGTTGCTTTAGCCACCAGGGAAGCTAGTTCATTGTAAGAAATAAAGAAATAAATATTCATAATTTTAGCCAACTGAGCTTTAATTGTTCCATTTGTCCTTTCAACTAACCCAGAAGACTTGGTGTGATAGGCCCTGTTGAAATGTTGCAAAATTGGACAGATTTTTACAAATTTCCCTAACAATCTGTCCAGTCAAATGGGTCCTTCTGTCACTACATAATTCAGAGGGGATTCCTCAAAAGGGGATTTCTCACTCTTTCTAAAAGCAGCTCCCCTATCAATTGTGTCATAGTCCTTCTGCATGGGAATGTTTGAATCCAGTGTGAGAACATACGAACAATAGCAAATGATAGTCTTGTGAGGGAGACATCTGTATAAAGTCAATTTGCCATATTTTAAAAGGGTCTGCAAGTAATGGAAAACTTCCGTGAGAACGTTGTAATGGGTTTCCTGTGTTATATTTTAGATACATGTGGCATCCTGAATAGATCTGCTGAACTATGTTAAGGAAAAGTTGACGAAAATATTGTTTAGCCCACAACACCACGTTATCTGGTTCCCAATGAGTTAACTCATGAGTGTATTGTAAAACAGGGTATTAAGCTTCAAACAAAATGATAGGCCTCCCACTTAGGCCTATCCATAGCTCTCTGTAAGAGCTGAATCTTTGTTCTGTATAAAGGTGTTTTTTGTCTTTGTCTGGTGAGGTTCTCTGAAACCTTAATAACATGTTAGTGAGGTTATTGGGAAGCTGAAAGGGAAAAGAAGAGGCTACTTGATCGTTGATAATTTGAGAGGTTGCTACTTTCATGGTGTGATCATCTAGAGTTTCCTTTTGCCTCTGCAGTGTCAGTCCTTGAATGGCCTCATAACTTAACAATGGTAAGTGTGGCTGGCAGCAGGATTGATTCCTGATAACTTGTTTCCTATTTATGATGGGCTGTCCTAAGGATGTTAGAAACCTTCTTGTTTCCAAAGAATACCAAAATCATGTGTCACTCAAAAACCATAGTGGCTGTCTGTGTACATATTGGCATATTTTCCTTTTGCCAACTAACAGACTTTACCCAGTGCTATTAACTCAGCTTGCTTGGCAGAGGAGATATTAGGGAAGGGACCATTTTCAAAGATAGACACTGGTGAAACAACAATATAGTCAGCCTGATATATTCCATGAGGTCCTTGTGAATTTGAATAAGAATATGAACCATCAGTTAATAATATAAAATCAGGATTATTAATTGGACTCTCTTGAAGGCCAAGCCTAGGGAACAAAAGATTGTCAGTTTAGGCAGTACAATCATCTTTTCCATCATCTAATTTTCCTGGGAGTAAGGAGGCTGGCTTAAGTTTATTGTATCTGGGGAGAGTTATGTATGGGGAGAGCAGGACAATCTTGTGAGAAGTTATTTGAGTTACTGAATAATGTGTGTGCTTAGAGTTTGGTAAGGGTTCAACAGAGTGTGGAACAAAGACAATGAGAGGGTGGCTCCTAACTATATCTTCTGAGATTCAATACATTATAGGTGTTGCTGTGACAGTATACCCCTTGGCTATGGTGCATCTAACTAATGACTGTAATATCCTATTTGATGGTGATCATCAACAAGCTGTTGGGCTAATACTCCTAGCTCAGTTCCCTGGTTTTCATGGGCAAAAAGGGAAAAGGGACGCATGTCACTGGGCATGCCCATAGTTTGGATGGATACCCATAGTTTGGATGCCCTAAGGCTGGGATCTTTGCTAGGAAGCCCTGAAGGGTCTCCATAGCTTCAGGACGTTCTGTTAACCAACAAAAGGATCCAGCTTGGGTAATGTTTAAGTAAGTGATATAATGGTAGAACTGTTAAAGAAAAAATTGGGATCTAATTTCTGAAGTAGCCTGCAAGGCTGAGAAATCCTTTGTTATCTTTTTTTTCTCAGAGCAGGGAAATCCCTTCACTATGTCTAGATCAATTAAAAGCACATCATTAATAAAGCATTTACAATTTAAAAAAAATAAAGAAAGAAAAATATCCTTTGATATTAAATGTCCTAAGTGCTTTATACTAGTTCACAGAATTGTAATTTCTCTTTAGACACCTTATGTCCTTTTGAAGCTATTTTCTGGGGTAACTGGCTTCCCTGAAAGCTCAGTTGATAAAGAATCCCCCTGCAATGTAGGAGACCCTGGTTTGATTCCTGAGTCAGGAAAATGTCCTGGAGAAGAGATAAGCTACCCTCTCCAGTATTCTTCGGCTTGCCTTGTGGTTCACTTTCTGCCATATAAGCCATTTATAGCAGAACGTGAAAAGAAACTAAAGAGCTATTTGTTGAAAGTGAAAGGGAAGAGTGAAAAAGCAGGCTTAAAACTCAACATTGAAAAACCTAACATCATGGCATCCAGTCCCATCACTCCATGGCAAACAAATGGAGAAACAATGAAAACAGTGACAGATTTTCTTTTCTTGGGCTCCAAATCACTGCAGTCATGAAATTAAAAGAGGCTTGCTCTTTGGAAGTAAAAGTATGACCAACCTAGACAGCTTATTAAAAAACGGACATATTACTTTGCTAACAAAGATCCATCTAGTCGAAGATATTTTTTTTTCCTGTAGTCATGTATGGATGTGAGAGTTGGACTATAAAGAAAGCTGAGCACCAAAGAATTGATACTTATAAACTGTGGTGTTGGAGAAGAGTTTTGAGAGTACTTTACACTGCAAGGAGATCAAACCAATTCATCCTAAAGGAAATAAGTCCTCAATATTCATTGGAAGACTAATGCTGAGGCTGAAGCTCCAGTAATTTGGACACTGGATGTGAACTGAATCATTAGAAAACCCCCTGAGGCTGAGAAAGATTGAAGGCAGGAGGAGAAGGGAACAACAGAAAATGAGATAGTTGATAGCATCACTGGCTCAATGGACATGAGTTTGAGCAAGCTCTGGGAGTTGGTGATAGACAAGCAAAACTGGCCTGCTGCAGTCCCTGGGAATCTCAAAGTGTCAGGTGCAACTGAGCAACAGAAATGAACTGAACTGTGGCTCAGATGGTAAAGAATCCGCCTGCAATGTGGAAGACCTTGATTTGATCCCTGGGTTGGGAAGATCTCCTGGGAAAGGAAAAGGCTTCTCTTTCCTTTCTTAGTATTATTGATACTGAGAAAAATATCTAAAATTTATTTTTTTTTTTTTGGGGGGGGGGACAATTCCATTTTTAATATAAATGCACTTATTTTAATTGGAGGTTAATTACTTTACAATATTGTATTGGTTTTGTCATACATCAATATGAATCCGCCACAGGTATACAAGTGTTCCCCATCCTGAACCCCCCTCCCACCTCCTTCCCCATACCATCCCTCTGGGTCATCCCAGTGCACCAGCCCCAAGCATCAAGTATCATGCATCGAAGCTGGACTGAGAAAATATCTAAAATTATGGATATTTATTCCTTATAATGAACTCAGTAAATACCCGACTCTAGTATTCTGGCCTGGAGAATTCCCTGAACTGTATGGTCCACGGGGTGGCAAAGAGTTGGACAGAACAGAGCAATAGCCACTTTCTTCCTGGGGTAAGTACAGGGTGTCTTGCTGACTATTTACCAGGACTTGAACACAGTAACAAGTCATCTAGATATTGTCACCTGTTTTTTATATCTGAGAAAAGTAAATGGAACTTTCGGTAGAGCCTGTGGCATCACATTGATGCACATTCTAAGTGAAGGCAAAACGATTGATCATCAGGATGTACAGGGAGGGATAATAAAGAAAGCACTGCAGAAAGCTACCACAGAAAAGAAGTCACTATTCTTAGGAATATGACACAAGATGCTGTGGGGATTAGGTACCACAGAGTGACAAGGGAAAAAAATAGCATTGACATATCTCATATATTGTATGAATATCAAACCCTTTCCTTTAGATTTTTCATCTGGCAGGATGGGAGTGTTACAAGAACAAGTATGTTCAATTCAAGGCATGTTCAGTTCAGTTTAGTGGCTCAGTCGAGTATGACTCTTTGTGACCCCATGAACCACAGCATTCCAGGCCTCCCTGTCCATCACCAACTCCCGGAGTTTACCCAAACTCATGTTCATTGAGTCGGTGATGCCATCCAACCATCTCATCCTCTGTTGTCTCCTTCTCCTCCTTCCCTCAATCTTCACCAACAGCAGGGTTTGTTTGTTTGTTTGTTTGTTTGTTTGTTTTTCCAAGTGAGTCAGCTTTTCACACATCAGGTGACCAAAGTATTAGAGTTTCAGTTTCAACATTAGTCCTTTCACTGATCACCCAGGACGGATCTCCTTTAGGATGGACTGGTTGGATCTTCTTGAAGTCCAAGGGACTCTCAAGAGCCTTCTCCAACACCACAGTTCAAAAGCATCAATTATTTGTTGCTCAGCTTCTTTATAGTCCAGTTCTCACATTCATACATGACTACTGGGAAAACCATAGTCTTGACTAGATGGACTTTTGTCTGCAAAGTAATGTCTCTGCTTTTTAATATGCTATCTCGGTTGGCCATATCTTTCCTTCCAAGGAGTAAGTATCTTTTATTGTCATGGCTGCAATCACGATCTTCCTTGATTTTGGAGCCCCCCAAAATAAATTCAGCCATCGTTTCCACTGTTTTCCCATCTATTTGCTGTAAGTGATGGGACCAGATGCCATGATCTTAGTTTTCTGGATGTTGAGCTTTAAGCCAAAATAGTCACTATCTGCTTTCACTTTCATCCAGCATGAGAAGCCCTTTATTAATGTAAATTGACTCAATGGTTTTAGTCCCTCTATAACTTCCTGGTTCAATGGATATGGCAAATATTGGTCAGGGGTTTATTTTGGTCTATGATAATTTTAATGGGTATTGCAGAATGTATTTTCTTTATGACAGTAAATCCATGTGCCCATAATTCTTTTATTGATCTACATCATCTTTACAATGGGTCAAGAATATTATAATGAGAAAAATCTAATTTGTCCTTCAAGTCTAAAATCATTTCTTCCTTAGGAGCTAAAGAAATCTCGGTTTCATAAGTTTCTAACAAGTCTCTATTAGGTAAATAGGTGCAATTTCTACTGGGAAAACAGAATATATTCGTTTAATTTCTCCTACATAAAATGGGAAAGGGAATGATTTAAAAGCTTTAATGGGTGTAGTGGAAACCGATATCATTTATGCTGAAGTTTTACTCAATGGAGAGAGTTTTTGATTTTTAATAAGGTTTAATACTGAAAAGATGGCTCCAGTATTGATTATGGTTTAAATTGCTTCTTTTTGAATTTTCATTTCCACATAGTGAAAGTTGTTAGGAGAAGGGGGAAGAGTCTCCATGTCCTCTGAGAGCAGCCCTTTACTTAACTTGAAATTGCAGTCTGGAATCTAGTCTGCCCTCAAATTTCTTGTTATATTTTCTGCAGTCCTGTTTTAGGCCAGTTTCAGTAAAAGTAAATACTAGCATTCTTTGTCATTCTTGGATCAAACCAAGATTATTTAACCACTGACAATACGTGTTTACTTTACTGGCACAATTGAAGGTTTTTATAATTTTTACAGAAGTGTCTTTTTATTTCTTTGTAAAAGTTTTGAAATTTTGGTCCACAAGCCTATCAAGGGTATTTGTATATAATACACATCAACTTGAATTATGTATTTTATTTAGAGTAGCCAGTTGCTAATCTAAAACTTCTAAAAAGGCGATATCAACTGAAAAGTGCACAGGGTGAGAATTATATATTTTTATTTTTATTTTTAAATTTGGGGGCAATATAAATAGTACAGCCTGGGAGACAGGAACTCTGATGGCACTGAGAAAATGTTCCAAAGAGGTAGAGGGATAGGACAGTTTATATGTGATTTTGGCAAAGGGAGAGTACATGCAGTCACACAGTTTTTTTTTTTTGTTTTTTATTTGTTTTTTCTTTTTTCTTTTTTTGTGGAAAGTTTCTGCTGGTATTGTGAGTCTTCTAGTCACAAGAAACAATCATCACCATGAAGGGTTTAGTGCTTTTCTAGATATGAGGAGATATATAAAATAGACTCATAAAATCAGCTCCTGATAATATCTAAGTATCTAAAGACCTGCCTTGCTAGTTTCCTAGAGAACAGAGTACCTCATCCATGCTTTCCATCCTGAACTCTGTTAGGAGCTGTCGAAGGTGAATAGCTGTAGCAGCACATAAGTTAAACCTTGTAGAGGTAGATAATAAGTACTAATATCAAGTGCTGATTGGAGATTGGCATAGAGCTGAATAAAATAACATTTTGATGGTTAGAGAATAATTCAAGGGAAATGACTGAATGTTGTTTAATAACTATCTTGAACTTCTCAAATAAGGAATTAATTCATTTGACTTTTATTTACTGGTGAATTTTGACCAATCTATTGCTTGTGGGAAAAATCTAATGCCTTACATTCATCTTGGTCCTACAAGATTTGACTTCCCTAAATCTGCTTTGTCTATTCATTACTTTCCTTTACTTTCAGATATTAACAGATAATTTAATTAATATCAGTTCATTCACTCAGTAATGTCCGACTTTTTGTGACCCCATGGACTGCAGCATGCCAGGCTTCCCTGTCCATCACCAACTCCTGGAGTTTGGTCAAATTCATGTCCACTGAGTCAGTGAATCAATCCAACCATCTCATCCTCTATCATCTTCTCCTCCCACCTTCAATCTTTCCCAGGTTCAGAGTCGTTTCCAATGAGTCAGTCATTTGCATTAACAGGCCCAAAGTATTGGAGTTTCAGCTTCACCATCAGTTTTTTCAATGAATATTCAGCACTAATTTGCTTTAAGATTGGCTGGTTTGATCTCCTTGAAATTCAAGGGACTCTCAAGAGTCTTCCACAACACTACAGTCAATAAGAATCAATTCTTCAGTGCTCGGCTTTCTTTATGGTCCTATCCATACATGACTACTGGATAGACCATGGCTTTTACCAGACTGATCTTTTGTCAGGAAAGTAATGTGTCTGCTTTTTAATATGCTGTCTATGTTGGTTATAACTTTTCTTCCAAAGAGCAAGTTTCTTTTAATTTCATGGTTGCAGTCACTATCTGCAGTGATCTTGGAGTCCAAGAAAAGAAAGTCTTTCACTGTTTCCACTGTTTCCCTATCTATCAGCCATGAAATTTATGGGACCGGATTCCCCGTGTTTGAATGCTGAGTTTCAAGCCAGTTTTTTTTCACTCTCTTCATTCATGTTCATCAAGAGGCTTTTCAGTGCTTCTTTGGTTTCTACCATAAGAGTGATTTCATCTGCATGTCAGGTTATTCATACTTCTCACAGCCATTTGATTCCAACTTGTTCATCCATCATCTGGCATTTCACATTACGTACTCTGCATTTAAGTTAAATAAACAGGGTGACAATATACAACCTTTATGTACTCCTTTCCCAGTTCGGAACCAGTCCATTGATACATGTCTGGTTCTAACTGTTGCTTCTTGACCTGCATACAGATGTCTTAGGAGGAATTGAAAATATCTCAACTCAGAATTTCAAATAGCTCATATCCATCAGCAAATCCCACTAGATCTTGGCAAGTTAGCTGAAATTTCTTAGCTAGAGCTCTAACTTCAGTTCAGATCCAGGGCATATAAATTAAAACAGAGCACAGCTTGCCGTTTTCAAAACGAGGTTCTCCTTAAAAGGAGCAAGGTGTACTTCTGATTTTCTCTCTTCATTTATCGGGGAAGTAACAGAGGTGAAGTTCACAGAAGAGACAGACATAGCTTCAGGTTGTTACTGTCCAGTTGCTAAGTCATGTCCTACACTTTGTGACCCCATGAACTACACAATGCCAGGCTTCCCTGTTTCTCACTATCTCCCTGGGTTTACCCAGATTATGTCCATTGAGTCAGTGATGCCATTCAACTACCTCATTATTCATTAGGACTTTCTCCTCCTGCCTTCTGGAGGAAAATCTTTCTGATCTTTTCTCATATCAGGGTCATTTCCAATGAATCAGCTCTTTACATCAGGTGGCCAAAATATTGGAGCTTCAGCCTCAGCAAAAGTTGTTTCATTGAGTATTCATGGTTAATTTCCACTTGGATTGATTGGTTTGATCTCCTTTCAGTAGAAGGGACTTTAAGAGTCTTCACAGCACCACAACTAGAAAACTTCAATTATTCAATGTTGAGTCTTCTCTGAAGATGAAGTAGGACGGATCTATGAAGACCTACAAGACCTTCTAGAATTAACACCCAAAATAGCATTATAGAGGACTGGAATGAAAAAGTATGAAGTCAAGGAACACCTGGAGTAACAGGCAAATTTGGCCTTGGAGTACAGATTGAAGCAAGGCCAAGGGTAATAGTGTTTTGCAAAGAGAATGCACTGGTCAGAGCAAACATCCTCTTTCAACAACATAAGAAAATATTCTACATATAGACATCATCAGATGGCCAATACTGAAATCACATTGATTATATTGTTTTCAGGAAAGATGGAGAGGCTCTATACAGTTAGCAAAAGCAAGACTGGAAGCTGAATATGACACAGATCATGACTCCTTATTGCAAAATTCAGATTTAAATTGAAGAAAGTAGGATAAACCACTAAATCACTTCAGGTATAAACTAAATCAAATCTCTTATGACTATAGCGGAAGTGAGTACTAGATTTAAGGGACTAGATCTGATAGACAGACTGCCTGATGAACTGTGGACAGAGGTTCATGACACTGTATAGGAGACAGGGATCCAGACCATCTCCAAGAAAAAGAAATGTAAAAAAGCAAAATGGCTGCCTGAGAAGGCCTTACAAACAGCTGTGAAAAGAACAAAAGCAAAAAGCAAAGGAGGAAAAGGAAAGATATATCCATTTTAATGCAGATTTCAAAAGACTAGCAAGGAGAGATAAGAAAGCCTTCCTCAGTGATCAGTGCAAAGAAAACAATAGAATCGAAAAGGCTAGAGGTCTATTCAAGAAAATTAGAGCTATCAAGGGAACATTTCATAGAAAGATAGGCTCAATAAAGGACATAAATGGCATGGGCCAAACAAAGCAGAAGATATTGAGAATAGGTGGCAAGAATATGCAGAAGAACTGTACCAAAAATGATCTGACACAGATAATAATGAAGGTGTGATCACCCACCTAGAGCAACACATCCTGGAAGAAGAAGTCAAGTTGGCCTTAGGAAGCATCAAAACACACAAAGCTAGTGAAGGTGATGGAATTTCAGTTATTTACTTGAAATACTCAAAGGTTATGCTGTGAAAGAGCTACACTCACTCAATATACTAGCAAATTTGGAAAACAGCAGTGGCCAGAGGACTGGAAAGAACAGTTTTCATTCTAATCCCAACGAAAGGCAATATCAAAGTAGGCTCAAACTACAGCAAAATTGCACTTACCTCAAGCTAATAAAGTAATGCTAAAAATTATCCAAGTCAGGCTTCAACAATACGTGAAAGATGAATTTCCAGATGTTCAAGCTGGATTTAGAAAAGAAAGAGGAACCAGAGATCAAATTACCAACATCCAATGGGTCATGGAAAAAGCAAGACAGTTCCAGAAAAACATCTATTTCTGCTTTATTGATTATGCCAAAGCCTTTGAATGTGTGGATCACAATCAACTGTGGAAAATTCTGAAAGAGTTGAGAATAGCAGACCACCTGACCTGCCTCTTGCAAATCTGTATGCAGGTCAGGAAGTAACAGTTAGAACTGGACATGGAAAAATAGACTGGTTTCAAACAGGAAAAAGAGTACATCAAGTCTGCATAGTGTCATCCTGCTTATTTACCCTATATGAAGAATACACCAGGAGAAACAGTGGGCTGTAAGAAGCACAAGCTGGACTCACGAATGCTGGCAGAAATATCAATAACCTCAGATATGCAGACGACACAACCCTTATTGAGAAAGTGAAGCAGATCTAAAAAACCTCTTGATGAAAGTGAAAGAGGAGAGTGAAAATGTTGACTTAAAGGTCAACATTCAGAAAAATAAAATAATGGCATCCAGTCCCATCACTTCGTGGGAAGTGGATGGGGAAACAGTGGAAACAGTGGTTGAATTTATTCTTGGGGTGCTCCAAAAATCACTGCAGATGGTGACGGTGGCCATGAAATTAAAAGACGCTTACTTCCTGGAAGGAAAATTCTGACCAATCTACACAACACATGCCAGCAAATTTGGAAAACTCAACAGTGGCCGCAGGACTGGAAAAGGTCAGTTTTCATTCCAATCCCAAGGAAAGGCAATGCCAAAGAACGTTCAAATTACTGCACAATTGCACTCATCTTACATGCTAGTAAAGTGATGCTGAAAATTCTCCAAGCCAGACTTCAACGGTATGTGAACCGTGAACTTTCAGATGTTCAAGCTGGATTTAGAAAAGAAAGAGGAACCAGAATTGTCAACATCTACTGGATCATGGAAAAAGCAAAAGAGTTCCAGAAAAACGTCTATTTCTGCTTTATTGACTATGCCAAAGCCTTTGACTGTGTGGATCACAATCAACTGTGGAAAATTCTGGGAGAGATGGATATACCAGACCACCTGACCTACCTCTTGAGAAATCTGTATGCAGGCCAGGAAGCAACAGTCAGAATTGGACATGGAACAACAGACTGGTTCCAAATAGGAAAATAAGTATATCAAGGCTGTATACTGTCACCCTGCTTATTTAACTTATATGCAGAGTACATCATGAGAAACGCTGGGCTGGAAGAAACAAGCTGGAATCAAGATTGCCAGGATAAATATCAATAACCTTAGATATGCAGATGACACCATCCATATGGCAGAAAGAGAAGAGGAACTAAAAAGCCTCTTGATGAAAGTGAAAGAGGAGAGTGAAAAAGTTGGCTTAAAGCTCAACATTCAGAAAATGAAGATCATGGCATCTGGTGCCATCACTTCATGGGAAATAGATGGGGAAACAGTGGAAACAGTGCCAGACTTTAAATTTGGGGGAACTCCAAAATCACTGCAGATGGTGACTGCAGCCATGAAATTAAAGGACGCTTACTCCTTGGAAGGAAAATTATGACCAGCCTAGATAGCATATGCAAAAGCAGAGACAAAACTTTGCCAACAAAGTCCGTATAATCAAGGGCTATGGTTTTTCCAGTGGTCATATATGGATGTAAGTGTTGGACTGTGAAGAAAGCTGAACACCAAAGAATTGATGCTTTTGACTGTGGTTTTGGAAAAGACTCTTGAGAGTCCCCTGGACTGCAAGTAGATTCAACCAGTCCATTCTAAGAGATATCAGTTCTGGTTGTTCATTGGAAAGACTGATGCTAAAGCTGAAACTCCAGTACTTAGGCCACCTCATGTGATGAGTTGACTTATTATAAAAGACTCTGATGCTGCGAGGGATTGGGGTCAGGAGGAGAAAGGGGATGTAACAGAGGATGAGATGGCTGGATGGCATCAACAACTCGATAGACATCAGTTTGAGTTAACTCTGGTAGTTAGTGATGGACAGGGAGGCCTGGCGTGCTGTGATTCATCGGGCAGCAAAGAGTCAGACAGACTGAGTGATTGAACTGAACTGACTAGTTTAAAACTATAGCAATACTCTTCTAATTCTATTCAACCTCTAATTCAACCTCTATTCTCCCACTTATATTGTGGCTGACACAAAAAACACACTTATACATTACACAGAAACAGATATTTACAAGATAAGCTTTGTGTGTTTGTATTCTGTGTCATACATAAGATAATTTTTTTCCTTTTCTCTTCACCTTCTGGGTCTCATGATGTGCATATATTGGTAAACATGAAGATTTTATAAAGGTGTATCAGGCTGCATATATTATTCTCCATTTTTTTCTTCTTTATTTCCTCAAACTTTAAATGCCAGTTGACTTATCCCAAGCTTTCTTGATTCTTTGTTCTGCCTACTTAAATCTTCTATTAAACATCTCTAGTGAATTTTTCATTTCAATTTTTGTACTTTTGAACTGAAGATCTTAACTGTTAATTTCTTTAGGATTTCCATATCATCCTTCTTCTCCCTTTCTTAAGATATCTTTATTTTGATTTCTTTGTCTTTTGCTTATGATTTCCATTAGTTCTGCAATTGTATATGAATTGATTCAATTCTTTGTGCTGTAAGTACTATGTTAGAGAATCTTCATAGAGGCTATGCTATTATTATTGTTTTGTTTCCTTTCCTTATTCGCTTCTTTTCTTTTTGTTTATCAATAGTTATACTTCTGCAACATTTTGCGTTTAAATGTACATTTTGAATATTATGAAATGTGGTAACACTGGAAAATCTTTTTCTCCAATTAGTTCCTCAATACCTTTAAAGGGCTTGTTGCTAAGCTCCATAGCACGTTGTTAATGCTGCTTGCCTAGTGACCCTTTTAAACTACTTTTTTATTTTTTGTAAAATCTGAATTCCTCTTGCTGTGTCATCACTGATATCTGTATTCTGTTTGCTAACTTATCAGCAAATGCTTCAGTTTCCTTAAATGCCAGTAGCAAGAAAAAAAAAAAAAAAAAACACTAAAAAAAAACCAAAAAATAGCAAAGGAGATTAAAAAATAAAGACTTCCCCAGTACTTGTAGATTGAGTCTGAATTTGGCCAATACTTAAAGCCTCATTCAGCATTTTAGAACCCAACCTTTGCTGCAGAAGGACCCCTCTAGGGCCTGAAAGAGGGCTCTTATATAACACTCCAAAATGAATTTTTTCAAGAATCTGAAATATTTATCCAGGTTAATTTATCTTGTAAGTGCTTGATTTGTAAGCACTTACTTACTTTAAGTCAACTGAATTGGGGCTCAATTACATACTAACCTCAGCAATATTATCCAAAGACAAAAATACACACTACAAAATATATACGTACACCCAAATAGAGGTCTCATAGGTTTGGCCCGAGATTTAAAATGTCTTTTGCCCTTCCTCCCAAGCTTTCTCCCACTTGGGTTAGTGTTAATAGTAAGCCCCAGGCTGAAGTTTCAAGGCAAGGTGGACAGAAGTTTCCAGGTAAGGACATGACAAGGATTAACTTCAGGTTTTTTCCCAGGCATGCCTTTTAACCAATATAGTTGTTTTTAAGTGCATACACAAAAAGAACAGGTTTTGCAGTTTCCAAGACAGGAAAAATATAATTTTAACTAGTTTTCTCCTGAGTCTAGAGAATATCATAGTAATAATTAAAAATATATATATATTTCCCTTCTATAGTCATAGTGTAACAGTTAAAACATACCAAATAGTGCCCAACCGACGGGTGCAGTAAGTGCGGCTGAGAAGAGCTACCCCACTTCCGAGGCAGGGGCAGTAGCCAGGAGGACCCCATGTCCGAAGGGTGGCAGCCAAGAGGAGTTATCCCACGTCCAAGAACAAGGGCAGTGGCCAAGAGTGCCAGGCTGCAATCATGCAGGAATGGCCAACAGGAGCTACCCCACGTCCATGGTCAGGGGTGGCAGCCGGTAGGAGCTACCCAGAGTCCGAGGTTGGGGGGGGATGGCTGGGAGGAGCCACCCTACATACGAGTCCAGGGGTGGCAGCCAGGAGGACCCACCCCATGGCCGAGGCCAGGGGTTGTGGCAAGGAGGAGCCACGCCATGTCCAAAGAGCAGTGGCTGTGTGGGCACAGGAGGGCCTAGAGGAGCTATCCCATGTTGAAGGTCTGAAAGGGCGTCAGTGAAGAGATACCCTTTGTCTAAGGAAAGGAGCAGCAGCTGTGCTTTGCTGGAGCAGCCCTGAAGATTCACCCCATGCCCAAGGTAAGAGAAACCCAAGTAAGATGGTAAGTGTTGCAAGAGAGCATCAGAGGGCAGACACACTGAAACCATGCTCACAGAAAATTAGTCAGTCTTATCACTCTAGGACCACAGCCTTGTCAAACTCAATGAAACTAAGCCATGCCTATGGGGCAACACAAAATGGAAGGAACATGTTGGAGAGGTCTGACAGAATGTGGTCCACCAGAGAAGGGAATGGCAAACCACTTCAGTATTCTTGCCTTGAGAAGCCCATGAACAGTATGAAAAGGCAAACTGATAGGATACTGAAAGAAGAACTCCCTAGGTCAGTACGTGCCTAATACACTGGAAGTCAGTGGAGAAATAACTCTAGAAAGAATGAAGGGATGGAGCCAAAGCAAAAACAATACCCAGCTGTGGATGTGACTGCTGATAGAAGCAAGGTCCGATGCTGTAAGAGCAATATTGCATAGGAACCTGGAATGTCAGGTTCATGAATCAGGGAAATTGGAAGTGGTCAAACAACAGATGGCAAGAGTGAACGTCAACATTCTAGGAATCAGCGAACTAAAATGGAATTGAATGTGTGAATTTAACTCAGATGACCATTATATCTACTACTGTGGGCAGGAATCCCTCAGAAGAAATGGAGTAGCCATTATGGTCAACAAAAAAGTTTCAAATGCAGTACTTGGATGCAATCTCAAAAATGACAGGATGATCTCTGTTCGTTTTCAAGGCAAACTATTCAATATCACGGTAATCAAGTTTATGCCCCGACCAGTAACACTGAAGAAGTTGAAGTTGAACGGTTCTATGAAGACCTATAAGGCCTTTTAGAACTAACACCCCCAAAAGAGGTCCTTTTCAATCTAGGCGACTCGAATGCAAAAGTAGGAAGCCAAGAAACACCTGGAGTAACAGGCAAATTTGGCCTTGGAATGTGGAATGAAGGAGGGCAAAGACTAATAGAGTTTTGCCAAGAGAGTGCATTGGTCATAGCAAACACCCTCTTCCATCAACACAAGAGAAGACTCTACCCATGGACATCACTGTATGGTCAACACCAAAATCAGATTGATTATGTTATTTGCAGCCAAAGATGAAGAAGCTCTATACAGTCAACAGAAACAAGACCAGGAGCTGACTGTGGCTCAGATCATGAACTCCTTATTATCAAATTCAGACTTGAAGAAAGTAGGGAAAGCCGCAGGACCATTCAGATATGACCTAAATTAAATCCCTTATGGTTATACAGTGGAAGTGAGAAATAGACTTAAGAGCCTAGATCTGATAGATAGAGTGCCTGATGAACTATGGAATGAGGTTTGTGACATTGTCCAGGAGACAGGTATCAAGACCATCCTCATGGAAAAGAAATGTGAAAAAGCAAAATGGCTGTCTAGGGAGGACTTACAAATAGCAGTGAAAAGAAGAGAAGTGAAAAACATGATCCACTCGATCATGGAAAAAGCCAGAGAGTTCCAGAAAAACATCTATTTCTGCTTTATTGACTATGCCAAAGCCTTTGACTGTGTGGATCACAATAAACTGTGGAAAATTCTGAGAGAGATGGGAATACCAGACCACCTGACCTGCCTCTCGAGAAATCTGTATGCAGGTCAGGAAGTAACAGGAAGAATTGGACATAAAACAGACTGGTTCCAAATAGGAAAAGGAGTACGTCAAGGCTGTATATTGTCACCCTGCTTATTTAACTTATATTCAGAATACATCATGAGAAATGCTGAGCTGGAAGAAACACAAGCTGGAATCAAGATTTCCGGGAGAAATATCCATAACCTCAGATATGCTGATGACACTACCCTTATGGCAGAAAGTGAAGAGGAACTAAAAAGTCTTTTGATGACAGTGAAAGGGGAGAGTGAAAAAGTTAGTTTAAAGCTCAACATTCAGAAAATGAAGATCATGGCATCTGGTCCCATCATTCCATGGGAAGTAGATGAGGAAACAGTGGAAACAGTGTCAAACTTTATTTTTTTGGACTCCCAAATCACTGCTGATGGTGATTGCCGCCATGAAATTAAAGGATACATACTCCTTGGAAGTGTCACGTGAGTGTACGTTCCTCGGTTCTTTGTCTCATCACAACAAAGATTTGGAGCAATGGACATTAAAGCCCTAGGCGCATCACAGCTCTCGGGTCTTGGGGAAACCGTGTTATAGCTCTTAGGCAAGTCAGTGTTATAGCTCTATTTTATTTAGAAGATAGCAGGAGAATCCATCCTTGAAGCATGAGGGCATGCCAACCCAAAGACTTGAAGAGAAGAGAGTGGAGGAGCGTGTGGGGAAATGAGAGAGAGAGAGCGAAAGAGCGCACACACGGGAGAGAAAGAGAGTAGCTTTGGCTCCTCCTTTTATTTTATTTTATTTTATTTTTCTCCACCTGGGCCTGCCCTGTGCAAATTGGGCTTAGCCAGGAGTGCTGTTTGCTCTACCTGAAGTCCTCACTCTGGTCCTCGGACCTTCCTTTGACCTTCATTGTTTTTTAGCCACCGCCATTTTGGACTCCTTTTCCCTATTCTAACTACCTAACATTCCCCCCTCAAGAGATGGGAGCCCAATTGTTTGGGAATAGGGGCGTCGAGGTCTGTCTGGGTACTTCCTGATGAACTGGGGCAGTGAGGGGTATTGGGTTTCCCACTCTTGCTAGTCTCAAACCTCAGAGTCTTTATAACAGTGTTCATCTAAGTGTGTGTGACATTTTTCATGGTTGGCTGTAGTTTTATAAATTTGTTGAACTGGCACTGCATGTTGTAGCTTGTTGACCTGGGCAGAGACAAAACAGGTTAGACAATTGACAGTACATGGAATAATCATAAGCATCATCAATATAGCATAACAAGGACTAGTAGGGGCATTAGTAAATTTTTAAATTCACATCGCCAGGATGGCTCAAGTCGCTCCTTGTTCAGGGATTAGAAGATCTATCTCCTGTCTGTTTTGGAGTACAATCTCTGTCAAGCTGTGTTGGCTATTTAGAGCTGTTGTGAGAAATCTTATCCCCAGAAACTAGATTTTCGGGGTGTTCATTAGAACGTCACTCATTGGTAGTCCTGAATAGGTACGGGTGTCCTCCTCTGTTTTCTTCCATGGCTTGACTCGTGAGTAGTGAATCCAGGTGTCATGTCCTGGTACCTTGACTGCTGGGGGGGTAGAAAGCATTACAGGGTAGGGGCCCTTCATTGTGGGCTGGAGTTGAGCTTTTGGGGACCCATCTTTCCAGACTTTAATTAGGACTTGAGTCCCTGGAGCATATAGTGGTGACTCCTTAGTATCTTTTGGGTCCCTGGTTCATACCCCACAAGCGTATATCCTGTTGGAATTGCCCAATGGCCATGGTATAATCCTGGATGTTCTGAACCTCTGGATCTAGGAAGAGGTCACTGACATAAACGAAAGGTCTCCCATATAGCATCTCATAAAGACTAAGACCAAGCTGTTTCTTAGGGGCAATGCAGATGTGGAGGAGAGCTATTGGTAAAGCCTCCTTCCATCTAAGGGAGGTCTCCTGGATTATCATTTTTATAGCTGATTTTAAGAATTGATTGGCTCTTTCTACTTTTCCCAAAGATTGAGGCATCCAGGCACAATAATAAGTAATGCCCAATGCTTTTGAGACCCCTTGGGTGACCTTGGAAGTAAATGATGTCCCACTGTTACTTTGTAATGACCTGGGCAGACCAAATCTTGGAATGATTTCATGAAGCATTTTTTTACCACCTCCTCAGCCTTCTCAGTCTGGGTGGGAAAGACTTCAATCCATCCTGTGAATGTATCTGTCATGACTAATAGGTATTTATATGCTTGAAAAACTGGCATCTGGGTCAAGTTTTCCATCTGCCAGTTCTCTCCTGGGTAGGCCCCACGTGGTTGGATGGGCTGGGCCAGCTGGAGTCTTTGACCTCCTTGGGGGTTGTTTAATTGGCAAGTGGAACAAGAGGAGACCACCTGTCTTATAGTTGTTTGGAAGCCTGTTCCTTTGAAGGACCTTTCTAGTAATCTTTGGAGGGCATTTTCTCCTAAATGAGTAGTGGCATGTAAGGAGTTAACCAACTTCCATTGGAGGTTCCCAGGCAGAAAAAGGAGTTCCTCCTTTTGGAACCACCCCATATGGTCCTCTTGAAAGCCCTCGCTCTTAGCTTTAAGAGTCTCACCTTCAGTATATGAAGGAGTTTTTGGCAAATTAGTCTGTGGAACTAAGGTGGCAATCCCTATTAAGTCATGGTTCTGTAATGCTGCTCTCCTAGCTGCCCGATCAGCTGCTTGGTTCCCTCGTGCCATTTCTGTGTTCCCTTTTTGGTGTTCTTTACAGTGGGAGACTGAAACCTCGGTGAGCAGATGGACTGCCTCCAAGAGTTGAAGAATCTGGTCACCATATTTGATTGGGGACCCTCCGGTGGTCAAGTGGCCCCTTTCTTTCCAAATAGCAGCATGTACATGTAGCACCAAAAAAACATATTTGGAATCAGTGTAAATGGCTAATTTTCCCTTTTCCCATCTCTAAAGCTCGAGTCAGGGCTATGAGCTCAACTAATTGGGCTGAAGTACCTGGTGGTAGAGGCTTAGCCCCTATGGTCTCAAGATTGGAGACTACTGCATACCCAGCTCTTCTTTTTCCATCCAAGAAAAAAGCTGCTTCCATCAGTGTACCAGAATTCCTCAAGATTGTTCAGAGGATCTTCTGACAATCCCTCTCAGGGTTTTCTCCAGTGGTCCAAGGTTTCTAGACAAGAGTGAAAGGGGACAGAGCCCTTGGGGGTAGGCAGGAGGGTGGCTGGGTTAAGAACTTCACAAACGAATATAGTGAGGCCTGGATTTTCCATCAGCATTACTTGATATCTGAGGATTCTTTGATCAGACATACATAAATGGCCTCTCCCATTAGGAGTTGTTTTACTTGGTGGCTGATAAAAATAGTTAGGCCCCCAACGGAGAGTTTTAAAGCATCTTCCATCATGATTGCAATAGCTGCAAGATTTTGAAGGCAGGGGGGGCAGCCTCGGGTAGTTGGATTGAGCCTCTTGGATAAGTAAGCTACAGGCTGGTGTTCAGATATGAACCTTTGAGTTAACAAGCCCAAAGCTACTCCCTCTCTTTCAGGGACATATAGTTGGAATGCTTTTTCTGGGCCTGGCAACCTCAAGGCAGGTGCCTGAGTTAAGACCTGTTTTAGTGTAAACTCTGCCTTCTTTTGAGGAGTTCCCACATAATTGGGATTGAATCATCTCATCTCTTTAAGATGCAATTAGACCATAGTTAGGTATCCAGATTCTACAATATCCAGTTAGTCCCAGGAAAGCTCGCAAATGTTTTCAAGTCGTGCGGGAGGGCAACTGGAGGATTCCTTGTACCCAATCAGAGGACACCCTCCTGAACCCATGTGTAATCTGAAATCCCAGGTAAGTGACTTTTGTCTCCACCATCTGTGCCTTAGCATGGGAGGCTTTATATTCCCTTTCTGCCAAGAAGTTTAGAACCTGAACTTCATGTTGTTGAGCACTTTTCTCATCTGGAGAGCAGATTAGTAGGTCATACATATTGTAATATTTTTCTATTAAGTCCCAGGTCCAGATCTAGGAGGTCCTGGCTAAGGGCCAGTCCAAACAAGTGGAGGCTGTGTCTGAACCCCTGAGGTAATACTGTCCAAGTTATCTGTTGGCGTTTTTCTCCTGGGGCCTCCCACTCAAAAGCAAAAAGATATTGGGATTATTTAGCCAGTGGTATGCAAAAAAAAAAAGCATCTTTGAGATCCAAGACTGTAAACCACTTGGCACTGGGTGGGATTCGACCCAAGATTACATAGGGATTGGGTACTGTGGGATGGAGGGGGGCTACAGCTTCATTTATGATCTGAAGATCTTGAACCATTTGCCAGGTTCTGTCTTTTTTCTTCACTGAGAGGACTGAGGTGTTACATGGCGAACTGGTGGGGAGCAATAGCACACAAGCAAGGAATTTATTTATTAAAGGCTGTAGTCCCTTCTGAGCCGGGCTGTAGTCCCTTCTGAGCCTCTCTTTTGAAAGGGTATTGTTTCTGGTTAGGAAACCGAGTGGAATCTCAGAGGACAATGATGACCAGGTCGGCTTGGTGGGCTCTTCTAGTAATCCCCTGGTCCCACAACTGTGGGTTAATTTTGTCTTCCCATAGTTTTTGGTCCCTTTCTATTGAAAGTGTAATGGGTTCTTCAGTAGTAACCAGGAGCTGTAGAGCTCAAGGGGCTGAAAAACTTCCCATCACAAGGGTGGTCCCCAGTTTAGTGAGTATATCTCTTCCCAATAAGGGAGTAGGACACTCAAGGAACACCAGAAGCTGGCGGAAAAATATTTGCCCATGCCAGCAACAAAGAAGTGCTCAGGTGAATTTTTTAGTAGTTGCCTTTCCTATATCACCCAAAATGGTACAGGTTTGGGTGGAGAAGGCTCCGGAGTAGGAGATCAAGACAGAGTAGGTAACCCCTGTGTCAACCAAGAAATTTTCAGACTTACCTGCTACATCCAGTTGCACACTTGGCTCCAGCTCCGTGATGGTTATCTGTGACACTTGGGCTGGCTGGAGTGGGCCGCTTCAGCCCTCTTGAACCATCGTGAGGGTAGGCTTGGCGCTTGACCTGGACGTTCTTGGGTCCTGAGGGTAGAGTGCTGCCCAATGTCCCAGTTGATGATATTTGTGGCTAGCGAGTCTAGGAGACTTGCCACGGTTGGGACACTCTTTGGCCCAATGCCCCGCCTGTCTACAGATCAGGCATTGGTCTCGTGCCTTGTCCTTCACGGACTCGGGGTTTGCCATAGGTCTTTTCTGGAGGGCAGTCAGCATCTGGGCATGCCTTGTCTCTTTCTTTCTCTCCTTCTCCTGGGCCTTAGCCTCCTCTTGTTCTCTGTTATAAGAGGTATTGGTGGCTGTCTGGACCATCTCATCTAAAGAGGCAGCAGGGTCCTGCTGCTGTAGCTGTTGTAACTTAATTCTGATTTCTGATGCACATTGGGACAGGAATTTGTCCTTTAAAATCACCCCTCATAAGAATCTAAGTCCAGATTGGTAAACGTTTGCACTGCCTCTTTTAGACTTTCCAGAAAGGCAGTGGGGTTCTCACTGGGCTTCTGAGACTGGGCACAGTCCCACAAGCAATAGGCTTCTTTCTGTTTCCATAGGTAGACTTCCTTAGGGGTGAGTCTTTCTGAAGCTTATCCTATCTAGAACTGTTGCAACCTGAGAGCCAGACGTCCCCAGGTCAGGGTGCAGATCCCCAGGCAGGCTGAGGCATGACAGCCTCCTAGAGGTCGAATCCCCAGGCAGGCCAAGGTATGACAGCCTCCCGAGAATTGGGTCCCTGGGCAGGTTGAGGAGTGACAGCATTTAGAGAACCAGATCCCTAGGCAGGTCAAGGCGTGATAACCTCCTGGGACCCCTGGACTGGAGTTTGGGCATCCCTAAGGTCTTGAGCGTGACCAGTGCTGGGTAGAATTAAGTTGTTTATAACTCATTGTTAGTTTGCCCACCATGGACAGGAATAGACATGATGTAAGCTAATCCTACCTAGTACTGTTGCAACCTGAGAGCCAGGTGTCCCTGGGTCAGGATGCAGATACCCAGACAGGTTGAGGCGTGGCAACCTCCTAGAGATCGAATCCCTGGGCAGGCCGAGGCATGATGGCCTCCTGAGAATTGTGTTCCTGGGCACGTTGAGGCGTGATGACCTCCTGGGACCCCTGGGACTAGCAGATCCCCAAGCAGGTTGAGGCATGACAACATTTTGAGGACCAGATCCCTAGGCAGGTCATAGCGTGATGACCTCCTGTGACCCCTGGAAGTAGTGGATCCCCAAGCAGCTCTCAGGTCTTGGGCAAACCGTCTTATAGCTCTTAGGCAAATCAGTGTTACAGCTCTATTTTATTTAGAAGATAGCAGGAGAATCCATCCTCAAAGTGTGAGGGTATGCCAACAAAAAGACTTGAAAATAAGAGAGTGGAGGAGAGAAAGGGGGGGGGGGGGGAGAGAGAGAAAGAGCACACACACGTGGGTGAGAAAGAGAGAGGGAAAGCACTTTGGCTTCTCCTTTTATATGTTTTTTCCTTCACCTGGGCCTGAGCTATGCTAATTGGGCTTAGCCAGGAGTGCTGTTTGTTCTACCTGAAGTCTTCACTCTGGTCCTTGGACCTTCATTTGTTTCATTTTCGCGAGTTTTTCACTTCCTTTTCTTGTAGCCACTGCCATTTTGGACTCCTTTTCCCTATTCTAGCAAGAGGGGGAGGTGCAATACCCCTCACAGCCCCAGTTCAGCAGGAAGTAGCCAGAAAGACCTTGATGCCCCTATTCTCAAAGAATTGGGCCTCTCATCTCTTGAGGAGGGAATGTTAGGTAGTTAGAATAGGGAAAAGGAGTCCAAAATGGTGGTGGCTGCAAGACTAGGAAGGGAAAAATCCACAAAAATGAAACGAAGGTCCTAGGACCAGAGTGAAGACTTCAGGTAGGACAAACAGCACTCCTGGTTAAGACCAATTTGTATAGGGCAGGTCCAGGTGGAGGAAAAAAAAATATATAAAAGGAGGAGCCAATGCACTTTCCCTCTCTCTTTCTCACCCACGTGTGTGCACTCTTTCTCTCTCTCTCCCACTCTCTCTCTCTCCTCCATTCTCTTCTCTTCTTTGGGCTGGCATGCCCTCACACTTAGAGGATGGATTCTCTTGCTATCTTCTCAATAAAACAGAGCTGTAACACTGATTTTCCTAGGAGCTATAACACGGTTTTTCCAAGACCCGAGAGCTGTGACACACCAAGGGCTTTAATGTCAGTCACTCCAAATCTCTGTTGTGATGAGACAAAGAACCAAGGAACATACACTTGTGTGACATAAGAAAAGTTAGGACCAACCTAGATAGCATATTCAAAAGCAGAGATATTACTTTGCCGACAAAGGTCTGTCTAGTCAAGGGTATGGTTTTCCCAGTGGTCATGTATGGACGTGAGAGTTGGACTGTGAAGGAAGCTGAGCACCGAAGAATTTATGCTTTCGAACTGTGGTGTTGGAGAAGACTCTTGAGAGTCCCTTGGACTGCAAGGAGATCCAACCAATCTATTCTGAAGGAGATCACCCCTGGGATTTCTTTGGAAGGAATGATGCTAAAGCTGAAACTCCAGTACTTTGGCCACCTCATGGTAAGAGTTGACTCATTGGAAAAGACTGTGATGCTGGGAGGGATTGGGGGCAGAAGGAGAAGGGGATGACAGAGGATGAGATGGTTAGATGGCATCACTGACTCGATGGACTTGAGTCTGTGTGAACTCCAGGAGTTGGTGATGGACAGGGAGGCCTGGCGTGCTGCAATTCATGGGGTCGCAAAGAGTCAGACATGACTGAGCGACTGAACTGAACTGAAGAGGATCATGTGGGCTGATAAAAATCTTGTATTGTCTCCCTGGGAGGTGGGGTCTTTGATCAGAGAACGTGAAGTGATAACGAAACTTGCTACAGTAGGGGCAATAATGGGGGAGGCTGTACTCTCCCTCCCCCTTGAGGGAGAGAGAAATCAGAAGGGGGTTAGCTGAAGGAGAGAGAGGCAGAGGGACTTAGAGGAGGAGCGGACAGGTGGGAGTAGGTAGGATGGGGTGGGGTGGGTGTAAGATCACAAGGAGGAAAAGAAACTGAGAGAGAAAGAGCAGCAGGGACCACTGTCAGAACAGTAGGCCGATTCAAGGCAAAGCTGACTTAGAAAGTGGAGACTTGATCAACTAAAATATAAGGGCAGCAGGGGACGCTGTTAGAGGTGTGGACTCTAAAAGAGCTCCTAAGAGATATATCTTCTGTAATGTTAGTATTAAACAGCACTGGGACGTACCATGTCACATCACATATGGAGTCCCAACTGGGAAAAGATCCCAGGCACCATATCTGCTTTGTGGATGAGATTGCAATTGGAGATTCCTGCTTATAATCCAAGGATACACGCTGATATCATCATCAATCTGTGAACAAACTGTAGCTCATGTAATGCTCTTTGTTTTGTCATGTAAAACTCGGAACGTTTTTAAGCTGGGGGCTTGTTTTTGGCCAGACCACTATTCCACAAAAGGGCTCAAAATTTCAACATTTCTCCACTATCTTATCAATGGTGAGGCAACCCGACACCCAGAGCAGGTAGTCACTAACAGTCAGGGCAGTCACCAGCCACGTCAGAAGCAAGGTCAGAAACTACTCTGATTTGTTTCTGAAATGTAAACAAGACTATCTATTTAATTTCCCTAACATCTGCTGGAGATAAAACTTTGTAAGGACTTGAAAGACAGAAGCCAAATCTAACAGGAGGGCTAACAGTCATCATTGGACCCAGAAAACGTAAGATGCATTAAGGGAAAGAAAGAGGACTCCACATGTCTCTTGTTCCCAAATACCAGATCTTTCTGGCCTCTTCTAAGGGTCTTTGATGTCTTCTTGGACCTGTCCAGATTGTTTATAATAAAAATAGCATTCTTTCTTTTGTAAAGACAAGTGACACCTTCCCAGCAGTCAGTAAGAATCAGTTCAGTTCAGTTCAGTCTCTCAGTCGTGTCCGACTCTTTGCAACCACGTGAATTGCAGAAGGTGAGGCCTCCCTGCCCATCACCAACTCCCAGAGTTCACTCAGACTCACGTCCATTGAGTCAGTAATGCAATCCAGCCATCTCATCCTCTGTCGTCCCCTTCTCCTCTTGCCCAAAATCCCTCTCAGTATCAGAGTCTTTTCCAGTGAGTCAACGCTTCCCATGAGGTGGCCAAAGTACTGGACTTACAGCTTCAGCATCATTCTTTCTAAAGAAATCCCAGGGCTGATCTTCAGAATGGATTGGTTGGATCTCCTTGCAGTCCAAGGGACTCTCAAGACTCTTCTCCAACACCACAGTTCAAAAGCATCAATTCTTCAGTGCTCAGCCTTCTTCACAGTCCAACTCTCACATCTATACATGACCACAGGGAAAACCATAACCTTGACTAGACGGACTTTAGTCGGCAAAGTAATGTCTCTGCTTTTGAATATGCTATCTAGGTTGGTCATTATTTTTCTTCCAAGGAGTGTCTTTTAATTTCATGGCTTCAGTCACCAGCTGTAGTAATTTTGGAGCCCCGAAAATAAAGTCTGATACTGTTTCCACTGTTTTCCCATCTATTTCTCATGAAGTGATGGGACTGGATGCCATGATCTTAGTTTACTGAATGTTGAGCTTAAAGCCAACTTTTTCACTCTCCTCTTTCACTTTCATTAAGAAGCTTTTTGGTTCCTCTTCACTTTCTGCCATAAGGGTGGTGTCATCTGCATATCTGAGGTTATTGTTATTTCTCCCAGAAATCTTGATTCCAGCTTGTGTTTCTTCCAGTCCAGCGTTTCTCATGATGAACACTGCATATAAGTTAAATAAGCAGAGTGATAATATACACCCTTGACGCACTGCTTTTCCTATATGGAACCAGTCTGTTGTTTCATGTCCAGTTCTAACTGTTGCTCCCTGACCTGCATACAGATTTCTCAAGAGGTAGATCAGGTGGTCTGGTATTTCCATCTCTTAAAGAATTTTCCACAGTTGATTGTGATCCACACAGTCAAAGGCTTTGGCATAGTCAAAAAAGCAGAAATAGATGTTTTCTGGAACTCTCTTGCTTTCTGCATGATCCAGCAGATGTTTGAAATTTGATCTCTGGTTTCTCTGCCTTTTCTAAAACCAGCTTGAACATCAGGAATTCCATGGTTCACATATTGTTGAAGCGTGGCTTGGAGAATTTTGAGTATTACTTTACTAGCGTGTGAGATGAGTGCAATTGTTCGGTAGTTTGAGCATTCTTTGCTATTGCCTTTCTTTGAGAATGGAATGCAAACTGACCTTTTCCAGTCCTGTGGCCACTGCTGAGTTTTCCAAATTTGCTGGCATACTGAGTGCAGCACTTGCACAGCATCATCTTTCAGGATTTGAAATAGCTCAACTGGAATTCCATCGCCTCCACTAGCTTTGTTCATAGTGATGCTTTCTAATGCCCATTTGACTTCACATTCCATGATGTCTGGCTCTAGATGAGTGATCACACCGTCATGATTATCCAGGTCATGAAAATATTTTTTATACATTTTTTTCTGTGTATTCTTGCCATGAAAATATTTTTTATACATTTTTTTCTGTGTATTCTTGCCACCTCTTCTTAATATCTTATGCTTCTGTTAGGTCCATACCATTTCTGTTCTTTATCGAGCCCATTTTTGTATGAAATGTTTCCTTGGTATCTCTTAATTTTCTTGAAGAGATCTCTAGTCTTTCCTATTCTGTCATTTTCCTCTATTTCTTTGCATTGATTGCTGAAGAAGGCTTTCTTATCTTGGTGTTCTTTGGAACTTTGCATTCAGATGCTTGTATCTTTCTTTTTCTCCTTTGCTTTTCACGTCTTTTCTTTTAACAGCTATTTGTAAGGCCGCGCCAGATGGCAATTTTGCTTAAGGCCCAACAGTTTTGAAGAATGGCTAGGGAGTCTAGCTTGGGTTGCAGACATTTGATGGTCCTCACAGTATTTTTCTATGGTCACATCAGTTGTGAAAGAATGCTGCTTAAATTTATGCAAAGAAGTTCCCCCAGTGGCAGCTTCTGCCAAACCAGTGGTCAATCCCAGTGCCAAAAATGAAGTTTATCACTACCACATGATGTATTTTCTCATGGTATATACTGTAGAGAAAAAAAAGCATTACACTAGGCCAGGTCTATGTAGGGCATGGTATTGCCTAGACAGCTGGGTCCTGACAAATAGTGGGCAGATGTAAGAAAGCTCTATTCCTACTTATGAAGTAGATACCATAGTTGGGTTCAGGCTGGGCAACAAAATGAATTTGCAAAGGTGGGAAAAGTTTTCTGTTTGCTTTCTATCTAGGGCACAGCATAAGAGGACAAGTGGGGGGAATTGTCACCCCATATGCAAAGCTGGCATATGTGAGGGAAATTCAGAAAGGGATTCAAGTATTGAGGGGCAACCTGGGACCCACCCTTGAGGTAGAGAGAGTTATATTTGGGTTCCCACCATAGGGGAGATTTTCAGGTGGCTCAGTGGTAAAGAACCTACTTGCCTATGCAACAGATGCAAGGTATTCAGGTTCTACTCTTGAGTCAGGAAGATCACCTAGAGAAGGAAATGACAACCTACTCCAGTATCAATGCCTGGAGAATCCCGTGTACAGAGGAGCCTGGTGGACTACACTCTATAAGATCACAGAGTCAGACAGGACTGAGTGACTGTGACTGTGACTTCAAACCTACCATGAGACTAGGTTCTCAGGGGTGTGGATACCTATGAAAGAATAATGGGTTAAAGGCATCCATCTGGTTTAGAAAACAGGACTGGGTGTGGTATTTTGGTCATCTTGAATAGAACATGGATTGTTGAGAAAGGTTAATGGAAACTGAGCAGAGTCCCATGCCTGGTGATAGGTAGGGTGTGTCAGTTTTCCCAAAACATCTGCTTCTCAGAGGATGAGATGGCTGGATGGCATTGCTGATGCAATGGACATGAACTTAGGCAAACTCTGGGAGATGGTGAGAAACAGAGGCCTGGTGTGCAGAAGTCCATGAGGTCATAAAGAGTTGAACATGACTGGGAGACTGAACAACAACAACAACAAATAATTCTCAGGCTTTGGACTAAAATATGATATCCCAGAGCAGTTTCTAGATCCCAGTTTTAATCCATTTTTCTGGCACTGATATTACTCCATACTGTTTATGCTCCAGATCTCCCACAGACACCCCAATCAGGGAGTTGTGCTGAACCAAATAGAGGAAACACTTGGAGGAGTTTCTCAAGGCAGAAAGCAGGAGCTAAGGTGAGACTGCAGATGTTAGCATGGGAGAAAAACCAATTTTTTCACTCTCCTCCTTCACTTTCATCAAGAGGCTTTTTAGGTCCTCTTCACCACATGCGTGGTGTCATCTGCATATCTGAGGTGATTGATATTTCTCCTGGCAATCTTGATTCCAGGTTGTGCTTCTTCCAGCCCAGTGTTTCTCATTATCTACTCTGCCTATATGTTAAATAAGCAGGGTGACAATATACAGCCTCGATGTACTTCTTCTCCTATTTGAAACCAGTCTGTTGATTCATGTCTAGTTCTAACTGTTGCTGCTTTACCTGCATATAGGTTTCTCAAGAGGTAGGTCAGGTGATCTGGTATTCCCATCTCTTCCAGAATTTTCCACAGTTTATTATGATCCACAGAGTCAAAGGCTTTGGAATATTCACTAAAGCAGAAATAGATGTTTCTATGGAATGCTCTTGCTTTTTCCATGATCCAGTGGATGTTGGCAATTTGATCTCTGGTTCTTCAGCCTTTTCTAAAACCATCTTGAACATCTGGAAATTCACGGTATGCATATTGTTGAAGCCTGGCTTGTAGAATTTTGAGCATCACTTTACAAGCGTGTGAGATGAGTGCACTTGTGCTGTAATTTGAACATTCTTTGGCATTACCTTTCTTTGGAATTCGGATGAAAATTGACCTTTTCCAGTCCTGTGGCCACTGCTGAGTTTTTCAAATTTGCTGGCATATTGAGTGCAGCACTTTTACAACATCATCTTCCAGGATTTGAATACCTCAACTGGAATTCCATCACCTCCACTAGCTTCATTCATAATGATGGTTTCTAAGGCCCACTTGACTTCACATTCCAGGATGTCTCACTCTAGGTGAGTGATTACACCATTGTGATTATCTTGGTTGGAAAAAAAAAAATATATATATATATATATATATATATATAATATATAATAATATATTATATATATATATATATTATTTGTACAATTCTGTGTATTCTTGCCACATCTTCTTAATATCTTCTGATTCCATTAGGTCCATACTATTTATGTCCTTTATGGACCCCGTCTTTGTATGAAATGTTCCCTTGATATCTCTAAGTTTCTTGAAGAAATCTCTAGTCTTTTCCATTCTGTTGTTTTACTCTGTTTTTTTTTTTTTTTTTTTCATTGATAGCTGAAGAAGCCTTTCTTAATGAACATTTAATTTTGTGGAATCCTATATGTTGTCTTCTATTTCTCAAGCAGCTTCTGTTCATCATCAGTTTCTGAAAAGCAGGAATAAGCAGAGCTGGACGCAGTTCTCAGAACTGAGGTCATGACCCAGAATGCATTCATGAATTCCTTTCAGTAAAATTTCTATGAAGACCTACAAGACGTTTTATAACTAACACCCAAAAAAGATGTCCTTTTCATTATAGGGGACTCAAATGCAAAATTAGGAAGTCAAGAAATACCTGGAGTAACAGGCGTATTTGGCCTTGGAGTGTGGAATAAATCAGGACAAATACTAATAGAGTTTTGTCAAGAAAATTCACTGGTCACAGTAAACATGCTCTTCCAAAAAAACAAGAGAAGACTCTACCCATGGACATCACTGTATGGTCAACACCAAAATCAGATTGATTATATTCTTTGCAGCCAAAGATGAAGAAGCTCTATACAGTCAACAGAAACAAGACCAGGAGCTGACTGTGGCTCCGGTCATGAACTCCTTATTACCAAATTCAGACTCAAATTAAAGAAAGTAGGGAAAACCGATAGACCATTCAACCATGACCTAAATCAAATCCTTTTTGATTATATAGTGGAAGTGAGAAGTAGATTTTAGGACCTAGATCTGACAGATAGAGTGCCTGATGAACTATGGAATGAAATTCATGACATTGTAGAGGAGACAGGGATCAAGATCATCCCCATGGAAAAGAAATGCAAATCATCAAAATGGTTGTCTGTGGACGGCTTATAAATAGCTGTGAAAAGAGAGGCAAAAAGAAAGGAAAAAGGGAATGATATAAGCATCTGAATGCAGAATTCTAAAGAATAGCAAAGAGAGATAAGAAAGCCTTCTTCAGCGATCAATGCAAACAAATAGAGGAAAAAAATAGAATGCAAAAGACTAGAGATCTCTTCAAGAAAATTACAGATACCAAGGGAACATTTCTTCCAAAGATGGGCTCAATAAAAGACAGAAATGGTATGAATCTAACAGAAGCAGAAAATATTAAGAAGAGGTGGCAAGAATACACAGAAGAACTGTAGAAAAAAGATCTTCATGACCAAGATAATTACCACCGTGTGACCACTCACCTAGAGCCAGACATCCTGGAATGTGAAGTCAAGTGGACCTTAGAAAGCATCATTATGAACAAAGCTAGTAGAGGCGATGGAATTTCATTTGACCAGTTTCAAATCCTGAAAGATGAGGTTGTGAAAGTGCTGCACTCAATATGCCAGCAAATTTGGAAAACTCAGCAGTGGCCACAGGACTGGAAAAGGTCAGTTTTCATTCCAATTCCAAAGAAAGGCAATGCCAAACAATGCTCAAACTATAGCACAATTGCACTCATCTCACCTGCTAGTAAAGTAATGCTCAAAATTATTCAAGCCAGGCTTCAGCAATATGTGAACCGTGAACTTCCAGAGGTTCAAGCTGGTTTTAGAAAAGTCAGAGGAACCAGAGATCAAATTGCCAACATCCACTGGATCATGGAAAAAGCCAGAGAATTCCCCCCCCCCCCCCCTCAAAAAAAAAAATCTATTTCTGCTTTATTGACTATGCCAAAGCCTTTGACTGTGTGGATCACAATAAACAAAACTTCTGAAAGAGATGGGAATACCAGACCACCTGACCAGACTCTTGAGAAATCTGTATGCAGTTCAGGAAGCAACAGTTAGAATTGGACATGGAACAACTGACTGATTTCAAATAGGAAAAGGAGCACATCAAGGGTGTATATTGTCACCCTGATTATTTAACTTATATGCAGAATACATCATGAGAAACGCTGGGCTGGAAGAAGAAAAATCTGGAATCAAGATTTCCAGGAGAGATATCAATAACCTCAGATATGCTGCAGCCGTGAAATTAAAAGATGCTTACTCCTTGGAAGAAAAGTTGTGAACAATCGAGATAGCATATTCAAAAGAGGAGACATTACTTTTCCTACTAAGGTCCATCTAGTCAAGGCTATGGTTTTTCCTGTGGACATGTATGGATGTGAGTGTTGGACTCTGTAGAAGGCTGAGTGCCGAACAATTGATGCTTTTGAACTGCGATGTTGGAGAAGACTCTTGAGAGTCCCTTGGACTGCAAGCAGACCCAACCAATCCATTCTGACAGAGATCAGCCCTGGGATTTCTTTGGAAGGAATGATGCTAAAGCTGAAACTCTAGTACTTTGGTCACCTCATGCAAAGAGTTGACTCATTGGAAAAAACTCTCGTGCTAGGAAGGATTGGGGCAAGAGGACAAGGGGACGACCGAGGATGAGACGGCTTGATGGCATCACTGACTCGATGGAGATGAGTCTGTGTAAACTTTGGGAGTTGGTGATGGACAGGGAGGACTGGCGTACTGCAATTCATGGGGTCGCAAAGAGCCAGACACGACTGAGCGACTGAACCGAACTGACTGAACCTTTTACTTTTCTGTAAAAGTACTTAGTCATGTTCCTATTTCCAATACATGGATTGTGTTCTGGCACTGTGATGACTGTTGTTCCGCTGGTTACTGTTGTTATGGCCCTATGACGATTGTTATTTCTTTAGCTACTGTTATGTATTTGGTTTTGGTGTTTTTGCTCAAGTTTATTTTTCTGCCTAAAGCTTCCTTGTATAACCATACAATAGCACACTATATCATGATTAAAACACCCTGTTCCACTGGAGACTTGGGTCACCCGTGCCCTTTTTTTCTTTGCCTTCTTTCATCAACTCCTGTCCCGAGATTCTGGTCTGTCAAGATAAGGATAACACATAGTTGAGTGGATTTCTCTCTGTGCCCTCTACTTTGTTCCCATTTCTTTTTTTGTACCAGTATCATACTGTCTTGATATCTGTAGCTTTGTAGTAGAGCCTGAAGTCAGGTATGTTGATCCCTCCTGTTCCATTCTTCTTTCTCAAGAGTGCTTTGGCCATTCTAGCTTTTTTTTTTTTTTTTTTTTTTTGTATTTCCATACAAATTGTGAAATTATTTGTTCCAATTCTGTGAAAAATACCGTTGGTAGCTTGATAGGAATTGCACTGAATCTAGAGATTGCTTTGGATAGTATACTCATTTGCACTATATTGATTCTCCCAACCCATGAACATGGCTTATTTCTCTATCTATTTGTGTCCTCTTTGATTTCTTTCATTAGTGTTTTATAGTTTTCTATATATAGGTCTTTTGTTTCTTTAGGTAGATATATTCCTAAGTATTTTATTCTTTTCATTGCAATGGGGAATGGAATTGTTTCCTTAATCTTTCTGGGTCCTCCCCCCCCCCCCCCCAATGTTAGTCTATAGGCATACAAAGGATTTATGTATGCTACTTTTATATCCTGAAACTTTAGTATATTCACTGATTAGCTCCAGTAATTTTCTGGTGGAGACTTTAGGGTTTTCTATGTAGAGGATCATGTCATCTGCAAACAGTGAAAGTTTTACTTCTTCTTTTCCAATCTGGATTACTGTTATTTCTTTTTTTCTGCTCTGATTGCTGTGTGGCCAAAACTCCCAAAACTATGTTGAATAGTAGTGGTGAAGGTGGGCACTCTTGCCTTGTTCCTGGCTTTAGGGGAAATTCTTTAAATTTTTCACCATTGAGGATAATGTTTGCTGTGGGTTTGTCATGTATAGTTTTTATTATGTTGAGGTTTGTTCCTTCTATTCCTACTTTCTAGGGAGTTTTTATCATAAATGGATGTTGAATTTTGCCAAGGACTTTTTCTGCATCTATTGAGATAATCATTTTTTTTTAATCTTTCAATTTGTTGATATAGTGTATTACATTGATTGATTTGTGGATATTAAAGAATCCTTACATTCTTGGGATAAAGCCCACTTGGTCATGATGTTTTAAATATATTATTTGATTCTGTTTGCTAGAATTTTGTTAAGGATTATTGCATCTATGTTCATCAGTGATATTAGTCTGTAGGTTTTTTTTTTTTTTTGGTTTTCTGTGTGTGTGTGTGCGTGTGGCATCTTTGTCTTGCTTTGGTATTAGGGTGATGGTGGTCTCATAGAATGAGTTTCGAAGCTTACTTTCCTCTGCTTTCTGGAAGAGTTTGAGTAGGATGTGTTAGCTAGTCTGTACATTTTTAGTAGAATTCAGCTGTGTAGCCATCTGGTCATAGGCTTTTGTTTGCTGGAAGATTTTTGATGACAGATTTGATTTCCGTGCTTGTGATGTGTATGTTAAGATTATATATTTCTTCCAGGTTCAGTTTTGGAAGGCTGTATTTTCTAAGAATTTGTCCATTTCTTCCAAGTTGTCCGTTTTGATGGCATATAGTTTCTGATAGTAGTCTCTTATGATCTTTTGCATTTCTGTGTTGCCTGTGCTGATTTCTCCATTTTCATTTCTAATTTTGTTTATTTGATTCTTCTCCCTTTTCTTTTTTTTTTTAATTGATAAGTCTAGCTACTGTTTGTCTATTTTATTTATCTTCTCAAAGAACTGGCTTTTAGTTTTGTTGATTTTTGCTATGGTCTCCTTTGTTTCTTCTGCATTTATTTCTGCCCTATGTTTTATGATATCTTCCTTCTACTAACCCTGAGGTTCTTCATTTCTTTCTTTACTAGTTGATTTAGGTGTAGTTAGGTTATTTGATTTTTCTCTTGTTTCTTGAGGTAAGCTTGCATTGCTATGAGCCTTCCCCTTAAGACTGCATTTACTGAGTACCATAGGTTTTGGATTGTTTTATTTCCAATTTCATTCGTTTTGATGCATGTTTTGATTACTTTTGTGATTTTCTGGTCATTCAGAAGTGTGTTTTTTAGACTCCATATGTTGGTATTTTTAATAGATATCCCCCCCCCCCCCACCCGAGTTGATATCTAATCTTACTGCATACTGACCAGAAAAGATGCAAGGACTGATTTCAATTTTTTTTTTTTTTTAAATTTACCAAGGCTAGATTTATGACCCAGGATGTGATATCTCGGAGAAGGTTCGTGTGTGCTTGACAAAAAGGTGAAATTCATTGATTTGGGGTGACGATCCTATAGATATCAAATAGATAGGTCTAACTGGTACAATGTATCAGTTAAAGTTTGCGTTTCCATGTTAATTCTGTTTTGTTGATTTATCCATAGGTGTGAGTTGGGTATTAAAGTCTCCAGTTATTATTGTGTTACTCTTATTCTCCCCATTGATACTTGTTAGCATCTCCCCTATATATTGTGGTGTTCCTATGCTGGGTGCATATGTACTTGTTATATCTTCTTATTGGATTGAACCTTTGATCATTATGTAGTATCCATCTTTGGCTCTTCACAGCCTTTACTTCAAAGTCTATTTTATCTGATATGAGTATTTCTACTCCTGTTTTCTTTTGGTTTTCATTTGCATGAAATCTTTTTCCAGTCCTTCACTTTCATTCTGTACTTGTCCCTTGTGTTGAAGTGGGACTCTTGTAGACAGCATATATAAGGGTCTTGTTTTTGTATCCATTGAGCCAGTGTTTATCTTTTCAGTTCAGTTCAGTAGCTCAGTCTTGTCCAACTTTTTGCGACTCCATAAATTGCAGTAAGCCAGACCTCCCTGTCCATCAACAACTCCCAGAGTTCAATCAAACTCTCATCCATCGAGTGTATGATGCCATCAAGCCATCTCATACTCTGTCGTCTCCTACTCCTTCTGCCCCCAATCACTCTAAGCATCAGTCTTTTCCAATGAGTCAACTCTTAGTATGAGCTGTCCAAAGTACTGGAGTTTCAGCTTTAGCATCAGTCCATCCTAAGAATACCCAGGACTGATCTCTTTTAGAATGAACTGGTTGGATTTCCTTGCACTCCAAGGGACTCTCAAGAGTCTTCTCCAACACTGCAGTTCCAAAGCATCAATTCTTCAGTGCTCAGCTTTCTTCACAGTCCAACTCTCACATCCATGCATGACCACTGCAAAAACCATAGCCTTGACTAGACAGACCTTTTTTGGCAAAGTAATGTCTCTGCTTTTGCATATGCTATCTATGTTGATCATAACTTTCCTTCCATGGAGTAATTATCTTTTAATTTCATGGCTGCAATCACCATATGCATTGATTTTGGAGCCCTAAAAATAAAGTCTGACACTATTTCCACTGTTGCCCAAACTTTTTCCCATGAAGTGATGGGAGCAGATTGGTTGGGTCATTTAACCCATTTACATTTAAGGTAATTATTTCTAAGTATGATCCTGTTGCCATTTACTTTATTGTTTTGGTTTCAAGTTTATAGACCCTTCCTGTTTCCTGTCTAGAGAAAATCCTTTAGCATGTGTTGGAGAGCTAGTTTTGTGGTGCTGAATTCTCTTAGCTTTTGCTAGTCTGTAAAGCCTTTGATTTATCCTTTATATTTGAGTGATATCCTTGCTGAGTACAGTAATCTGGGTTGTAGGTTTTTCTCCTTCATTACTTTGAATATGTCCTGTCATTCCCTTCTAGTCTGAAGAGTTTCTATTGAAAGATCAACTGTTATACTTATTGGAATCTCCTTGTGAGTTATCTCTTTATAGCATCGGACCTTGTTTCTATCATGTCACATCAACAACGGGGTATTGTTTTTGCTTTGGCTGCATCCCTTCATTCTTTGTGGAGTTATTTCTCCACTTATTTCCAGTAGCATATTGGGCAACTACTCACCACCTGGAGAGTTCCTCTTTCAGTATCCTATCAGTTTGCCTTTTCATACTGTTCATGGGCTTCTCAAGGCAAGAATACTGAAGTCATTTGCCATTCCCTTTGCCGGTGGACCACATTCCATCACACCTCTCCACCATGACCCGCCCATCTTGGGTGGCCCCACAGGCAGGGCTTAGTTTCATTGAGTTAGAAAAGGATGTGGTCCTAGTGTGACTAGATTGACTAGTTTACTGTGATTATGGTTTCAGTGTCTCTGCTCTCTGAGGCCCTCTTGCAAAACCTACAGTCTTCCTTGGGTTTCTCTTACCGTGGACATGGGATATCTCTTCACTCCTGAGGCAGCAAAGTTCAGCCACTGTTCCTTACCTTGGAGGAGGTGTATCTCCTCACTGACGCCCCTTCTGATCTTGAACATGGAATAGCTCCTCAGGCCCTATGTACTGTAAAGAGCAATATTGCATAGGAACCTGGAATGTCAGGTCCATGAATCAACAGAAATTGGATGTGGTCAAACAGGAGATGGCCAGAGTGAACATCGACATTCTAGGGATCAGCAAACTAAAATGGACTGGAATGGGTGAATTTAATTCAGATGACCATTATATCTACTACTGCGGACAGGAATCCCTTAGAAGAAATGGAATAGCCATCATGGGCAACAAAAGAGTCCAAAATGCAGTACTTGGATGCAATCTCAAAAAAGACAGAATGATCTCTGTTCATTTCCAAGGCAAACCGTTCAATATCACAGTAATCCAAGTCTATGTCACAACCAGCAATGCTGAAGAAACTGAAGTTGAATGGTTCTATGAAGATCTACAAGACCTTTCAGAACTAACACACCAAAAAATGTCCTTTTCATTCTAGGGGACTGGAATGCAAAAGTAGGAAGTCAATAAACACCTGAAGTAACAGACAAATTTGGCCTTGGAATGTGGTATGAAGCAGGGCAAAGCCTAATAGAGTTTTGCCAAGAGAATGTACTGGTCATAGCAATCACCATCTCCCAACAACACAAGAGAAGACTCTACACATGGACATCACCAGATGGTCAACACTGAAATCAGATAGATTATATTCTTTGCAGCCAAAGATGGAGAAACTCTATGCAGTCAACGTAAACAAGACCAGGAGTTGACTGTGGCTCAGATTATGAACTCCTTATTGCCAAAATCAGACTTAAATTGAAGAAAGTAGGGGAAACCACTAGGCAATTCAGTTTGACCTAAATCAAATCCCCTATGATTATACAGTGGAAGTGAGAGATATTTTTAAGGGACTAGATCTGATAGAGTGCCTGATGAACTATGGACGGAGGTATGTGACATTATACGGTAGACAGGGATTAAGATTATCCCCATGGAAAAGAAATGTGAAAAAAACCCAAAATGGCTGTCTGGGGAGGCCTTACAAATAGCTGTGAAAAGAAGAGAAGTGAAAAGCAAAGGAGAAAAGGAATGATATAAGCATCTGAATGCAGAATTCCAAAGACTAGCAAGAAGAGATAAGAAAGTCTTCTTCAGTAATCAATGCAAATAAATAGAGGAAAACAACAGAATAGGAGAGACTACAGACCTTTTCAAGAAAATTAGAGATAACAAGGGAATATTTCATGCAAAGATGGGCTCGATAAAGGACAGCAATGGTATGGACCTAACAGAAGCAGAAGATATTAAGAAGAGGTGGCAAGAATACACAGAAGAACTGTACAAAAAGGATCTTCACGACCCGGATAATCACGATGGTGTGATCACTCATCTAGAGCCAGACATCCTGGAATGTGAAGTCAAGTGGGCCTTAGAAAGCATCACTGCAAACAAGGCTAGTGGAGATGATGGCATTCCAGTTGAGCTATTTCAAATCCTGAAAGATGATTTTGTGAAAGTGCTGCACTCAATATGCCAGCAAATTTGGAAAACTCAGCAGTGGCCACAGGACTGGAAAAGGTCAGTTTTCATTCCCATTCGAAAGAAAGGCAATGCCAAAGAATGCTCAGATTACTGCATAATTGCACTCATCTCACACACTAGTAAAGTAATGCTCAAAATTCTTCAAGTCAGGCTTCAGTAACACGTGAACAGTGAACTTCCAGATCTTGAAGCTGATTTTAGACAAAGCAGAGAAACCAGGTACCAAATTGCCAACATCCGCTGGATTATAGAAAAAGCAAGAGAGTTCCAGAAAAACGTCTATTTCTGCCTTACTGACTATGCCAAAGCCTTTGAATGTGAGGATCACAATACACTGTGGAAAATTCTGAAAGAGATGGGAATACCAGACTACCTGACCTACCTCTTGAGAAACCTATATGCAGTTCAGGAAGCAACAGTTAGAAATGGACATGGAACAACAAACTTGTTACAAATTGGGAAAGGCTGTATAATGTCACGCCACTTATTAGCTGCTGAGTAGAGAAGTCCTGGCAAAGGACTCAGAGGAATGGAAAGGAAGATGAGAAATTAATAACTTACAGCAAGAATTACTGTGTTTAATGCTTTGGAATAGTTGAGTGACAAGAGGTATATGGTCATTGAAATTTAACTAGATGCTTTTAAGTTGTGCTCAAAGTTTTGAGAAACACAGCATTTTAGTAAATATGTGGTAATATGTGCTCTGAGCCTGTCAGTGTTCGGTGAGGATTCCGTGTGTGTGTGTGTGTGTGTGTGTGTGTGTGTGTGTCCTTCAGTCATATCCAAATCTTAGCAAACACAGGGTCCTCTGTCCATGAGATCGGGATGTGTGTGTGTGTGTGTCTGTGTGTGTGTGTGTGTGTCACTCAGTCTCAGCTCACTCTTTACAGCCCCTTGACTGTAGCCCAGCAGGCTCCTCTCTGTCCATGGGATTCTCCAGGTAAGGATACTGGACAGTGTTCTCATTCCCTTCTCCAGGAGATCTTCCCAACCCAGGATTGAACCCTGGTCTCTTGCATTGCAGGAAGATTCTTTGCCATCTGAGCCACCAGGGAAGCCCTAATGAGGACCCTGAGCCTGTCAGAGTGTCTTTAGTCATCTAAGGGTCCCGATGGTGGGCATCATCATGCTCTAGACAAGCAGGCTCGAGTCCATTCATATCAGGGCTTTTGAATTTGGCAGGAGCCTTCCCTTCCCCCACCATGTTCATCACCATCCTTGACGACTTATTATGGTTTGACCACACGTGCCCAAGTGTTGCAAATCTTTACAGCTGCCATTATGAATGTAACAGAGAATCCAGTGCAAGCTGCAGGGTGAGGAGACGGTGCACATATGCCTCTCCTCCTTCTGCAATTTAGGACAGGTCTAGCCTTGCCATGGACAAATTCAAATCGGAGTTAAAGGGCACAACTGAGCCTAAAGCACAACTTAGAGGCTCAATTGTGCCTCTAAGTGCCTGATGCATGTCAAACATTCTTCCAACAGGCAAGAACAGTAAAGATTCTTATGCAATAATGAATATTATGAAAACCAAGAAGGTATTTATAACACAAGCTTTCTAATTACTCAGATAATTAGTGAGGGAAAACAAACAAACAAAGAAACAAAGAACATAAAACAAAAAAAAACCATGTGTGCCACAAATGCAGAAAGTGTTGACTTGACTGCCCATGAATTGAAGCAGAGAATGGAAGAATCCATTGCACCTCGGTTGTAAAGTGATTGTAAAATCAAGACTGTACCTTATGGAGTTTCTCAAAATCCTCATAAGGAAGCTTCTGGCCATGTGAACTTCATTTTCAGAAGGTTTTCTGTGCTATAATATCCAGAATGTCTTTCATCTTCCTTCAGAGGTAATCAATGAAGGGAGAAAACTAGACAGATTGTAGGCAAAAGAAAGAGAGGCTCAGAAAAGCAAAGTTTTCACACTGTGTGGCAACTTATAGCAACTCTATAATTAGAAAGAGTGGAAAACCAGCTGGTTTACTGGGGGAGTCTCCATAGTGAGAAGAGTAAATGTTTCTCATCCTATTTTAAAAGTTAATATAGGCAGACCACAGAGATATTCTAAGTTGTGTTTCAGACCCTCACAATGAAGCAAATATTGTAATAAAGCTAGACATAGGAATGCTTTGGTTTCCCTGTGCATATAATTCCAAACCTGCACTTTTGAATAAGGCATGTTTATAATATAACGGACTAGGAAAAGCCAAGGCATAGAAGTGAAAAACAAATAAAAAACTAGAAATGTGTCCTTACAATTCCATTAGGCCCATTTTATTTCTAAATCAGTCAATTCAGTCGCTCAGTCGTGTCTGATTCTGTCACCCATGAACCACAGCATGTCAGGCCTCCCTATCTATCATCAACTCCTGGGGATTACCCGAACTCATGTCCATTGAGTTGGTGATGCCATCCAAATATTTCATCCCCTGTCATCCCCTTCTCCTCACACATTCCATCTTTCCCAGCATTAGGGTATTTTGAAATGAGTCAGCTCTTCGCTTCGGGAGGCCAAAGTGTTGTACTTTCAGCTTCAACACCAGTCCTTTCAATTAACACCCAGGACTGACCCCCTTGAGGATGGACTGGTTGGATCTCCTTGCAGTCCAAGGGACTCTCAAGAGTCTTCTCCAACATCACAGTTCAAAAGCATCAGTTCTTCTGTGCTCGCATCCATACATGACTACTGGAAAAACCAAAGCGTTGACTAGACAGACACTTGTTGACAAAGTAATGTCTCTTTTTTAATATGCTGTCTAGTTTGGTCATAACTCTAGTTCCATGGAGTACCCGTCTTTTAATTTCATGGGTGCAATCACCATCTGCAGTGACTTTGGAGCTCACAAAAATAAAGTCTGACATTGTTTTCACTGTTTCCCCATCTATTTCCCATGAAGTGATGGGACCGGATGCCATGATCTTCGTTTTCTGAATATTGAGCTTTAAGCCAATATTCACTCTCCTCTTTCACTTTCATCAAGAGTTACTTCAGCTCTTCTTCACTTCCTGCCATAAAGGTGGCGTCCCCTGCATCCTGGCAATCTTGATTCCAGCTTGGGCTTCTTCCACCCCAGCATTACTCATGATGTACTATGCATGTACGTTATATAAGCAGGGTGACAATATACAGCTTTGACATAATCCTTTTCCTATTTGGAAACAGCCTGTTGTTCTATGTCCACTTCTAACTGTTGCTTCCTGACCTGCATACGGGTTTCTAAAGAGGCAGGTCAGGTGGTCTGGTATTCCCATCTCTTTCAGAATTTTTCACAGTCTGTTGTGATTCTCACAGTAAAAGGCTTTGGCACAGTCAATAAAGTAATATATATATATATATATATATATATATATATATATATATATATATATATATATATATATATAGTGGTTTTTTTTTTTTTTTTTTCTGGAACTCTCTTGCTTTTTTGATGATCCAGTAGATGTCAATTTGATCTCTGGTTCCTCTGACTTTTCTAAATCCAGCTTGAACATATGGAAGTTCATGGTTCACATATTGTTGAAGCCTGGCTTGAAGAATTTTGAGCATTACTTTACTAGTCTGTGAGATGAGTGCAATTGTGCAATAGTTTGAAAATTCTTTGGCATTGGTAATTGGGACTTGGTAATTGGTCCTTTTCCCCACAAATCCAAAAGAACCCATCTGGGACCTTTCCTAGGTCTGGGTTGGAAGAATTAAGATGCTCCCAGTATGGGCCAACACCTGGGACTTCTAAGAATGGATCAAGATCAGGCTGGGCTCCAGTACAATTACATTACAGGAGAAACTGAGAGGCAGAGAAGTCAAGGTTTTTCCTTTTACCTTTTGAAAGGTCCAAATACCAGGTCAGGTGTTGTGGCCACCGTGAAGGACACTGTTGGCAATATCATACAGAAGGACATTTTTACACTTTTTTTCCCAAAACCTAGTGTGATCTTTCAACTTAAACTTTCCTCACCTAGCATCATTGTGAGCAGAATCTAACTCCACATAGATCCCCCTGACTGCCTGTGGGTGGTTTGATTCCATTGAATTTTCTGGAGGGCATCTAGTCCAGTGTCTCTCCAAGGTGATGTCTTGCTCATCAGGGATCCTCCACAGTTCCAGCAATTAGTGATAGCTATTTTCTTGGCTACTTCCTTAGCTTGGTGAATAAAAGATTATTTTCAAGAGCAAGCATTTCTTGTTTGTCTTTTAGAGAAGCTTGGAGTTAGTCATATAGTCCCGTGTGTCCTGGCTTGGAGTCCAATCCTTTGGATTTAGTTTTAGGGGTCAGAGTGTCAACTGTATTTACCAAGGGAGTTAACCAGGAGTAGGTCTCAGCAGGCCAGCCTCAATAATTTTTTGAGTCTCAGTCCCAGATCCATCCCATGGTGCCAGAATACCACAAGTCATCTTCACATTGTAATCTGGCCATATGATAACAATACCAAAAATGTTTTCCCCCCAGAAACACTTAGAAACAGATTAATAACGTGCAAGTGACTGGTGTGCATAGTAGGTGAATGTGGGGCATGACTTACGCAATATTATACAATGTTATACATTGCAAAGTTATATAATCAGAACAGTGCCCCTGATCCCTAGATTGTGTGGACATTTAACATCTGAACAGAGCTACAAGGAAAAAAACAAATTCTTTTTTCTTTTCTTCATACCTAATCTGTTTACAGTCAGAGGATACCTCAAAAAAGTAAGAAGCATGAGGAAATAAACAAAGTAGAGTAAGCTTTAGATGATAATACTCTCCAGGGGAGACATAAAGTACAGTCCTATATTTACTAAGATAAATAGAGGGAATCCCAGTCCAATTAACAGCCAATACATCCATAGTTCACTGGTCCTGATGGTTTCTTAAGCTTCAGCCATACACTGATGGTCCAGCTTCTGGTGTGGGCCAGAACAAGACTTTGGGGTCATTGTTTCCATCTTCACAAGGTCATCTGGAGTTCAGGGGTGTGCCTCC
This sequence comes from Budorcas taxicolor, assembly GCF_023091745.1. Classification (NCBI taxonomy): domain Eukaryota; kingdom Metazoa; phylum Chordata; class Mammalia; order Artiodactyla; family Bovidae; genus Budorcas; species Budorcas taxicolor. The sequence continues at coordinate 5,851,289 of NC_068936.1, read as the reverse complement.
AGGTTGAGGGCTGCTTCCCACTTTCCTGAGCTATGACTCTGAAGTGATGAATCCAAGCACTTTTCCTGTTATTTTGAGAGCAGGTGGAGTGGTTAAAATTACAGAATAGGATCATCTCCACATTGATTTCAAGGGCTCCTTCTTCCAGTCTTGTACACATACTTGCTTCTCATGTTTGTGGTGGTGTACTGTCATGCCTAACGATATAGGTGTCATATGTTTGAGATATGGTGCGTCAAAATTCTTGCAGCTATTTATGTAAATTCAAGTCCCCCAGTTTTTGGTGTCCCCTCTTAAGGTGACCAACAGGGGCAGGCATTCATATAGGATTTCAAATGGGGGCAACCCTATCCCTGCCCTAGGTGAACATCTCACCTTCAAGAGGACCATTGGTAATATGTCTACCCATTGTAAGCTGGTCTCCTGACCTAGTGTTGCCAGGGTTTGTGTGAAGTTTCTGTTCATACATTCTGCTTGCTCTGAACTCTGGAGGCAGAAGGCAGTATGCAATTTCCATCATGTCATCAAAGCCCTTGCCACCTATTGGGCTGTCTCAGCTACAATTGCCAGTCCACTGTCCGACCCTATGATCAGAGGTATTCCATACCTGGGGATGATGTCTCTCAGGAGTACCTTCTCTTGCTTTTCTTGTTCGCGTTGGAAAGTTCTCTGCTGCTGCTGCTGCTAAGTCACTTCAGTCGTGTCTGACTCTGTGCAACCCCTTAGACAGCAGCCCACAAGGTTCCCCTGACCCTGGCATTCTCCAGCCAAGAACATTTGAATGAGTTGCCATTTCCTTCTCCAATGCATGAAAGTGAAAAGTGAAAGTGAATTCATAGTTGTGTCCGACTTTTAGCGACCCCATGGACTGTAGCCCACCAGGATCCTCTGTCCATGGGATTTTGCAAGCAAGAGTGCTGGAGTGGGGTGCCATTGTTTTCTCCCCATGAAAAGGTACAGAGGAAACCTCAAATGTACCTGAATCCTCAGCTTGTAGTGATTTCAATAAAATCTAATTTCATATCCTCAAATGAGCATGGGCCCCTGAACTGTGCCCCTGCCAGGCCACTAGGGTCCCTGACAAGCATTATTTTGTAGATAATTCATAAACCACTGGGAAACAGAATAGCAGAGTGTGGGTGGTGAGCAGTGAGATGGCAAAGGACTAGACAAGGCCTCTAAGGTGTTTTGTATCTCTCCACATGGTTTATCACTCCATGAATGTTGGGGTCTCAATGGGGCTTTCTTTCATTAAGGCCTCCTGTACTTAGTCCTCCATGTCTATTGGCCTCGAACCATTTCTGGCGCTTTGTTACAATTTGTTGGTGCTCCTTGGTGTTGAACAGGGTAAAGAGAAACTGTTGACAGTCCACCAAAGTAGGGTGGTGACTCTGGATAATCGATTCTAGGAGATCAATCAGCACTTGAGGCTTTTCAGAGCTTGACAGGGCATCATGCTTCCAGTTGAGTTGATCAGTCATGGAAAAGCATTGGTAGGAGAGAACAGTTCCCCTCTCTTGGAGAGTCCCATTGGGGGCTATACACTACTGTCTGATGCATTTTAGATCCATTTTATGTGCGTGTACAGCTGCCCCTTGAGCCAACCAGAGATGTCGGCTCATTCGCTCTTGTGTGGCTGGCTGTTTGGGCACAACAGCTTCAGGAGCATCAGAAGTAGGAAGCAAGATGGAGGTGGTGGACTGTCTGGTAAATGCAGACCTGTTACTTCTGATGAGGAAGCCATGGGGATGCAACGTGGGGCCATCAGAGGCAAGTGTCCAGGCTCATGTTGGAGGATAGGTGGTTCCCTTTACTGACATGAAAATTTATGATTATTATTATTATTTCCCTGATTAAGTCACAAGAAACTTCCATTGTTCCTGACAGGTCATGCACATCCAAATCCAGGGAAGCCTTAGGTGGGCAATTTTTAGCCATTGTTCAATACATGGAAATTGGTCAGGATGGCCAGGGTCTCCAGTAACAACTCTATGTACTGCTGGGGCAATGGGCACACTTACAGCCCTGTCTGGGTGCCCAATAACCACAAAGGAGGGACACTCTAGTGTGCAAAGAGTGAACAGCTTTCCAGCACTCAATTTTACACCACAATCCCCAGTTAATCCTTTCTTAAAATTCTGAACCTTACACTCTAAGATAGTGGGCTTTGAAGTCAAATTCCCCATTATGAAAGAGTTCCCTCCCTGAGGTGATCCCACACAACAAATGGAAACACTGATTTTCATAATCCTAGCCACTCCCCTTGCATAGATTTAGGCACCTCTTAATGTTGGCAGGTCAGTATAAAGCCCTGACCTTGACCAGACTCAAAGGGAGCGATTAGACTCCCCAGAGACTGCTGCCAGCCTAAGCAGGATGAGGTCAGTCACTATGGAATCACAGATTGGAACTCACTCAGGCTCTGTAGCCTGAAGACAGTGGTGCACGGACTCTCATTTACCTCATTCACTCTCACACACATCAGAATTGTCAGACCACCCAAGGGAAGAAAACCTTTTCTGCATGATTCTCTGACCACTGGGATGTGATCAGGCTCTCCTTGCACTATGTGGTGGGTCCTGACTCAGGGGGATGTGCCATAGGCAATCAGCTGTCTGACACTCTGTCCTGGAACCAAGTTCTGCTATCCTTATGAGTCCATTCAGGAAGTGGAATCCAGTGTCCCTGTGAGAGCTGTGTGCTGCAAATCTCCTTCAGACATAACAACAGCAAAGAGTATGCTCCTGAAAATTGGTCAGACCCTCCCTCAGGTGCAGAGCCACATCTTTGTTCCTAAGCCTTCCACAGCTTAGGAAAAGATCCCAGATAAAGGAAGGAATTCATAAAGGAAAGGCCTTTGGCACAAGAAATAGGGCATATTTGGAAGTATGGCTATACCCTAGACTTTGGAGCCTGAACATTTGTAGTCTCTTGAAATGGCCCCAGGGCCACTCCTGTCTGTCACTGTCCCCAGGCCTCTGCATGCAAAAAGCCCATCACACTTCCTTCATCTCTGTTTCCTCCTTCACATGCAGACACCAGCAGAGTGGTACACACATGCTCACCACATCTGCTCTTTCCTCAACTTTCCACACTGCCAGGAAGGCTGAAACTACCCAGATGGATTCCACACTTGTATCATATCTCTTCTAGGAAGACTTGTATTTCATTAAGCTTACCTTGGCATGTCATTTGTCTCACATGATGTCAATATTGGTGTGGGAGTGTGCTGGCTGACAGGCTGATACTAGACAGCACTAACCCATGACCTTCTTAAGCTTAGCAACTTTTCTTTCAGCATAGGGAATATTTGCTTAGCTAGAGTTTCACACAAACACAGCTATCTCACTGTAAACTTACTTCAAGAACAAACGATCTTACATGAAGAAGTCTGCCACCACTAATCACACTCCTCCCTCATCTCTCATATAAGTGGGATTTGTTGAAAGATTTTGGGGAGTTCAGGATTTTTAAAGGTATAAGTCACCCACCTCATTGCATGACCCTGCAATAAAACTCTATTTTAAACTCCAGCGTTCTGATACTTCTTGGCCTATGTCAGGCACACGGGAAATTGATAACAGTAGCAATTTATCTCTCAATTCTGTGGATGGTAACAGACTATCTGAGAGAATGTCTCATTCCAAAATGGCATTCAATCTTAAAATTATGTGAAGTTTATCATTCTTCTGTAAAAACAAATTAGCAGACACTGATGGCTATCCCAATTATCAGATGAATTTAAGACAAAATAATTGTGATAAATTTTGTTATACTATTATCTTGGGGGATTACATATTATTTTGAAAATTTTGTAATTAACTGGGTTTTCTATGATCAGTTTAGTCTCTCTGTCCTTTTTTGAATATTTGTGACCCCATTGACTCTATGCCAGGTTTCCCTGTCCTACTCCATCTCCTAAAGCTTGCTCAAATTCATTACCACTGAGTCAGCAATGTCATCCAACCATCTCATTCTCTGCTGTCTCCTTCTCTTCCTGTCTTTGATCTTTCCCACTATCAGAGACTTTTCTAATGAGTTGGCTCTACACATAAGGTGGCCAAAGTACTTGAGTTTGAGCTTCAGCATCAGTCCTCACAAGGTATATTCAAGACTGATTTAAGATTGACTGGTTTGATCTCCCTGATATCCAAAGAACTCTCAAGAGTCTTCTGAAACATCACAGTTCAAAATCATTAATACTTCCACTCTTATCTTCTGTTAGGGTCCAATGTTTGCATCCATATATGACTACTACAAAACTTTAGCTTTGTCTAAACAGCCATTTTTTCAGTAAGGTAATTCATCTGCTTTTAATATGCTGTCCTGGTGTGACATAGTTTTTCTTCAAAGAGCAGACATATTTTAATTTCATGGCTGAAGTCAACATCTGCACTGATTTTTTGAGTCCCAAGAAAATAAAGTTTGTCACTGTTTCCACTGTTTATTAATCTATTTGTAATGAGATGATGGGACCCATGGTCTTACTTTTTTGAAACTCCCCTCTTTCACTTTCAACCAGATGTTCTTTCAACCAGTTACCCTTCACTTTCTGCCCTAAGGTTGGTGTTATCTGTATACCTGAGGCTATTGATACTTCTCCCTGTAATCTTGATTCTAGCTTGTGCTTCATCCAGCCCTGCTGTTTACATCATATCCTCTTTATGTAAGGTAAATAAGGTGACCCTATTTAGCCTTGTTATTACTTTCCCAATTTAGAACCAGTCTGTTGTTCCATGTCTGTTATGAACTGTTGCTTCTAAATTTGCATATAGATTTCTCAAGATGTGGATCAGGCATTCTGGTATTTCCATCTTTGAAGAATTTTCCACAGTTTGTTGTGATTCACAGAGTCAGAGGCTTTAGAGTAGTCAACAGTTGGGATACATATTTAAAATATATACCTTTGAAGGGATACTAGGAAGGGAGTTTCAGTTCAGTTCAGTTGCTCACACATGTCCAACTCTTTGCGACCTGACGAATCGCAGCATGCCAGGCCTCCCTGTCCATCACCAATTCCAGAACTTCACTCAAACTCACATCCATCCAGTTCGTGATGCCATCCAGCCATCTCATCCTCTGTCGTCTCCTCTTCCTCCTGCTCCCAATCCCTCCCAGCATCAGAGTCTTTTCCAATGAGTGAACTCTTCGCATGAGGTGGTCAAAGTACTGGAGTTTCAGCTTTAGCATCATTCCTTCCAAAGAACACCCAGGGCTGATCTCCTTTAGAATGGACTGGTTGGATCTCCTTGCAGTCCAAAGGACTCTCAAGAGTTTTCTCCAAAACCACAGTTCTAAAGCATCAATTCTTTGGTGCTCAGCTTTCTTCACAGTCCAAATCTCGCATCCATACATGATCACTGGAAAAACCATAGCCTTGACTACACGGACCTTTGTTGGCAAAGTAATGTCTTTGCTTTTCAATATGCTATCTAGGTTGGTCATAACTTTTCTTCCAAGAAGTAAGCATCTTTTAATTTCAAGGTAGTTTAGGAGTCTCCAAACGAAGATCATGGCATCCAGTCCCATCACTTCATGGGAAATAGACAAGGAAACAGTGGAAACAGTGTCAGACTTTATTTTCGGGGGGCTCCAAAATCACTGCAGATGGTGACTGTAGCCATGCAATTAAAAGATGCTTACTTCTTGGAAGAAAAGTTGTGACCAACCTAGATAGGATGTTGAAAAGCAGAGACATTACTTTGCCAACAAAGGTCCGTCTAGTCAAGACTATGGTTTTTCCAGTAGTCATGTATAGGTAGGAGATTTGGACTGTGAAGAAGGCTGAGCACAGAAGAATTGATGCTTTTGAGCTGTGGTGTTGGAGAAGACTCTTGAGAGTCCCTTGGGCTGTAAGGAAATCCAACCAGTCCGTTCTGAAGGAGATGAGCCCTGGGATTTCTTTGGGAGGAATGATGTTAAAGCTGAAACTCCAATACTTTGGCCACCTCATGCAAAGAGTTCACTCACTGGAAAAGACTTTGATGCTTGGAGGAATTGAGGGCAGGAGAAGGGGACAACAGAGGACGAGATGCCTGGATGGCATCACTGACGCAATGGACGTGAGTCTGAGTGAACTCCTGAAGTTGGTGATGGACAGGGAGGCCTGGCATGCTGCGATTCATAGGGTCGCAAAGAGTCGGACATAACCGAGTGACTGAACTGAACTCAACTGAAAAAGAAGAAATAGTCTTCAAGTCTCAGACATTTTTTACCTGTCTTAAGAGGCAGGAGGAAACAAACTGTAGGTGTTCCATTTTTTTCTCTTCTCTATACACAATTAAAAGAAGGTTTCTTCTACAGTTCTGTGTTGCCATGATGACACCAGGTTCCACCTGAACTTAACTTTTCTGAAACCTTAGCCAATGTATTTTTCCTATGGAAATTTTTTTTTGAATCTATGTTAATGAACTATGTATTTACACTAGACTCTGCCTTTCTTTACTCTGGTACCCCCCTAAGACTCAAAAACAATAATGCCTCAACAAACCAATATGTTTTACTCATACAGTTGTCCTCCTAATCTATGTTAATGAGACTATATATTTGCTGAGAAACCAGCCTTCCTTCAAGAGTCATGTCAATCATTTTATAGCCCAGGATGACTCACCTTGTGCCAGTTCAGTTCAGTTGCTTGTCATGTTTAACTCTTCACAACCCCATGGACTACAGCATCCCAGTGTTCCCTGTCCACCACCAACTCCCAGAGTTTACTAAAACTCATGTCCATGAAGCTGGTGATGCAATGCAACTATCTCATCATTTTGTCCCCTTCTCCTCCTGCCTATAATCTTTCCCCGCATCAGGATTTTTTCCATTGAGTCAACTCTTTGTATGAGGTGGCCAAAGTATTGGAGTTTCAGTTTCAGCGTCAGTCTTTCCAATGAATATTCAGGACTGATTTCCTTTAGCATGGACTTGTTGGATCTCCTTGCAGTCCAAGGGACTCTTGAGTCTTCTCGAACACCACAGTTCAAAAGCATCAATTCTTTGGTGCCCAGTTTCCTTTATAGTCCAACTCTCACATCCACACTTGACTACTGGAAAAATCATAACTTTGAATATGCATATTTGTTACAAAGTAATGACTGTTTTTAATATGCACTCTAGGCTGATCATAGCTTTTCTTCCAAGGAGCAAGCATCTTTTAATGCCATGGCTGCAGTCACCATCTGCAGTGATTTTGGACCCCAAGAAAATAAAGTCTCTCACTGTTCCTCAGTTGCTCAGTCATGTCTGACTTTTTGCAACCCCATGAATTGCAGCATTCCAGGCATCCCTGTCCATCACCAACTCCCACCGTTCACTCAAACTCACATCCATCCAGTCAATGTTGCCATCCAGCCATCTCATGCTCTGTTGTCGCCTTCTCCTACTGGCCACCAATCCCTCCCAGCATCAATCTTTCTCGGTGACTCAACTCTTCTCATGTGGTGGCCAAATTACTGGAGTTTCAGCTTTAGCATCATTCCTTCCAAAGAACACCCAAGACTGATCTCCTTCAGAATGGACTGGTTGGATCTCCTTGCAGTCCAAGGGACTCTCAAGAATCTTCTCCAACACCACACTTCAAAAGCATCCTTTTTTCTTTTTTTTTTTTTTTTTAATGATAGGATTTCATGTGGTTCTAACTGAAGGGCTAAACCTTATTCTAAATTACCACTGAACCTTTTTTTATAGACTATTGACTCTTTCTTTTTCTTAAAAATATATATATATATAAAATATATAAATATATATATATATATATATGTATATGTATGTATTATGTGGAGCATGTTTTTCTTTTTCCCCACTCATGTTTTGGAAACTCTTTCTTCTTCTGAAATAAGGAATTTTAATTTATCTTGTCTTAAGGAGTTTGGTCCATTCTGATATTTCTTTTCCTATTTGAGAATAAAATTCTATAACTTAACTTTTCCCTGTCTAAAGCACTTGGGCTCCAAAATCACTACAGGTAGTGACTGCAGCCATGAAATTAAAAGATGCTTACTCCTTGGAAGAGAAGCTGTGATCAACCTAGAGAGCATATTCAAAAGTAGAGACATTACTTTGCCAACAAAATCCTAGTCAAGGCTATGGTTTTTCCAGTAGTCATGTATGGATGTGAGAGTTAGACTGTGAAGAAGGCAGAACACCGAAGAATTGATGCTTTTGACCAGTAAATATTTGAGTGGCTTTCAACCACCAGGAGACTGCCAGCATAGGACCTTTGAGACACGGCTGCAGGGTGCACAGGCCACAAGTGAACTAGTGAAGTCACTCAGTCATGTCCAGCTCTTTGTGATGCCGTGGACTGTAAGCTTACCACACTCCTCCATTCATGGGGTTTTCTCCAGGCAAGAGTCGGTTGCCATTTCCCTTCTCCAGGGGATCTTCCTGGTCCTAGGGATCAAACCCAGGTCTCCCACATTGCCCAGAGACTCTTTGCAGTTGAGCAACCAGCCATGGGCCACAGGATGTGCCAAATCAGGTGAGTAAGATGTCCCACTGTGAGTGGACAAGGGATACCTGTTAGGGGTTAACCGCCTCATATGTATAGGTAGGGAAGACCGACACCTAAGTAAAGTGCCCTTGAGCCCTCGGGGAGGAAGAGCCCCCAGAAGACATTAGACGGGAGTGGACCTGAGTGCTACTGAAGGAATGCCGCCCTCCCTCACTGTGGACCACAACCAGATATAAGCCAACTTGGCTGCAGAAGACCAGCAAAGATCTGTGCCCCTTTCTGGGAGAGAGGAGGATGGGATAACTCACCCCAGAGATATGCAAAGCCAGGCAGGCAGTGATGCTTTGGAGAAAAGAGCACAGATCTGGCTGTTACAGGGAGGTGCTGACGCCCCTGGTGTGGGGAGCTCTGAACTCCAGCAGCTGCACAAACGGAATGGGGCTGAGTCTAAGCCATGCCCGCTGGGAGACTAACAGTGTGACTGGTCACCCCAAGAAATAGAAGAGACATCCTTTCTACTCCAATGTTTACTGCGGCTTGGACATCTTACAGAAAATATGCATATTGTAGAAAATATGGCACATTTAAAAACTAGAAGTCAGGTAAGACAACAAAGGATAGTAACCCATAACCTAAAGATGACCATGAGTAACATCTCTCTGCATCTTTTTCCCCCGGTTTCAGATAGTTCAAGACTTGGTGGGGTCTTTCTGCAGCCTTCTGGGTTGGGTGAGCATTTCTCCATGCCCCTGTCACTCTTCTAAAATGTCTTCCTTTTGGCTGTGTGACATACATGATCCTAGTTCCTGATCTGGGATCAAACCTAGGCCTTCTGCATTGGAAGCAGAGAGTCTTAACCACTGAACCACCAGGAAAGTACCTGAAGTGTCACTTTTAATATGGCCTAGTATTCCTTCCATGTAAATGCTGAAAAGCTATGGTGTTGACTAGTAAAACACTAGCTTGTCTAGTTTCCAAATCAAATTATCTGTCTGAAGGAGGGTTCCCTGAAACTTTTTCCACAAAGTGAAAGAAAGTGAAGTTGCTCAGTCATGTCCAACTCTTTGCAACTCCATAGACTGTAGTCTATCAGGCTTCTCTGTCTGTGGGATTTTCCAGGCAAGAGTACTGGAGTGGGTTGCCATTTCCTTCTCCAGGAGACCTTTCCAACCCAGGGATCGAACCCAGGTATCCCACATTGTAGGCAGACGCTTTACCATCTGAGCCACCAGGGAAGCTTAGAGTGCACACCAAAATTAATCTCAGTTTGAAAAAGAAACTGTAGCCCACTGGGCTCCACTGTCAATGGGATTTTCAGGCAAGAATACTGGAGTGGGTTGGCATTTCCTTCTCCAGGGATCTCACCAACCCAGGGATCAACCTCAGGTCTCCCGCACTATGGGTAGACTCTCTGCCCTCTGAGCCACAAGGGAATCCCAGTATAATTTGTTATTAAAAGTAATTTTACATGGAAGGCAGTGTATTTTTTTAAGGAAGAGGTGTAGATCACAAATATTAAAAATACTAGGATACCACTGAAAATTAAGAATTGATCTATCTAGATATTGAAAATTCATTTTTTAGAAAGGAATTATTAAAATAAGCACTTTATGAAATGTTCACAATCTCATCGAATTCTCCTCTCAAAAATAAATAAATAAACATAATGTGAGTGCTGGGCTATTTTCCAAATGCAGCAAAACAGCCACTGCCTCAGAAAATAAGCACAGCCTACATGTGGTCCTGACAAAGCATGGTGGGTCTGACAATACTGGGTCTGCAGGCTGGGAGGCCAGGACCTGGCTGGACACCATGACAGGAGAACCACAGGGTGTGTGGGCTGCAGGTGACACTGGCCATGGGAAGAGTTTTTGGAAATAAAATTGACAGTGATGCTTGAGGGCATCTTAAAAGCAAGAGTCTGAGTGGATGGCAGTGGGGAGGGCCTTGCAGGTAAAAGGAGAGCCTGGAAAGTCCTGCAAATGCTTCCCACATAGTACTGGAGACAGACAGGTCTGAGTACTGGGTACTACCGAGATGAGCTTCAGGCAGGGAGCCCCTAGAGCTTTGGGAGGCAGGGTGACAGAGGTCTGTGTAATGTGGACAGTATGCCTGGGCTGGAGGAGAGCAACACTGCCAATACCCTTTTTATTAAGTTTTTTGAAATCAGCAAAAGCACCACCCTACAGACAATAGGAGAAGAGTCTTGAGAGTCACTGGCAGTGCAAGGAGATCAAACCAGCCCATCCTAAAGGATATCAACCCTGAATCGGAAGGATTGATGCTGAAGCTGAAGCTCCAATACTCTGGCCACCTGATGGGAACTGACTAATTGGAAAAGACCCAGATGCTGGGAAGATTGAAGGTGGGAGGAAAAGGGGGTGACAGAGGATGAGATAGTTGGATGGCATCAGCAACTCAATGGACATGAATATGCACAAACTCCTGAGATAGTGATGAGCAGGGAGGCCTGATGTGCTACAGTCCATGGAGTCACCAGTAGTTGGAAAAACTGTGACATTGAATAACAGATACTGAATGAAGCCTTGTCCTGAGCTGCAGCTGCATTCCTGTCCTGGTCAAGCCTCTCTGTCTCCACAGCTGTCTCTGACTCCCACCACTCCAAGGTCCCTGCAACTCAGCTCTGCAATCAGGCCCTCGCTCTGCAACCCTCAGGTGTTCCCAGCAGCCAGGGAGTGACACTCAGGTCCCTGAGGAGCTGTTGTATACTCCCTGTGTGGGCTGCCTGTGATGCAGAAGGCCTCCTGGCTATTCAGAGGCAGGGCAGGATCTGGGCTAGATGCACAGCTCTAGCTCCAGGCTAACCCCTACCCCCACCCCAAACATCTCCTCATCCAGCCTCTTTAGGAGACCCTGTCATCACTGACATAGGTCCACATCTGTGTCTCCAGCCTGGCTCAGTCGTTAGAGGACAGCTCGGTTCAGACGTTCACTTCCAGCCCTCCCTCCTCACATCAGGGCCACCACTTTTCAGAGCTTTCCTGGTCCCTGCCCATCACCTCGTCAGCTGCCAGTGCCCCAAGGGCAGGAAGCAATGGTATGATGTTGGTCACCTAGCTGGAGTGCTTCCGACATACTGTTTAGTGGTGGAGTGTTCTCGGCTCCCTCCCCGCATGCAGTGATCTGACAACACATCATTATTGGTGAAAGGTGTAAGAGGCCAGTAATTCCTGCCTTTATATACAAGGAGAAAGAGGCACAGATAAAAATTCCCCAGTGACCTCAATGGCAGAAACTGACATCAGACATCAAAGCACCATTTTAGGCAAATGCCATGGCTGAGTAGCAGCATTTGCATGATATAAAAGCTTCAGGGTTCCACTCCATGAAGCTTTGGCACCCCTTATCTGTCCCCTAGCCAAGACAAGCTCATACTTGTCTTGGACACTCCTGTTCCCCAGGTGTATTCACAGGAAAGACCACATAGATAAGCCACATAATGAACACAGGCAGCATGGGAAGAGACAATGACTGGTGCCAGAGTCCAGCTCCAGCAGCCAGGAATTCAACCTGAAGGGATGGACAGTGTCAACGAGAAGCTGAGGCAACCATTTTTTTTTTGGACTGCCTGTTTATTTCAAGCTTATGATTCTCTTTTATTCTTTTACAAAAGCATTGGGTCAGAGGTTTGATATTTTTAGTTCCCATTGACCCAGATTTTTTTTTTTTCAATAATCATTGTTGACCCTCAAAAGGAGTGCCTTCCTCAGTGATTCTGTTATCTACTTTTTCTCATGTGTCCTTGTGAATACATTGTAACTCATGCTAATGTCTGAGCTGCACACCACATTCCTCATTTTAATTCTTATCTTTCTAAGTCCTGTTTGCCCCTAGTATCCTAAGCTCACTGTTTCTTCGAAAGGGCTTCTAGCTAATAATATCTCTAAAGTCTCTAATTTCTATAAGCTATAGTAGAATATGCTAACATTACAGCAATCCTTAAATCTTTAGCTTCTAACTATTTTAATTATTCCAAAGCCCTAAATTTAGCAAACTGCTTTGCTGTAAACATTTTTCTCACAAATAGGCTTCAGATAGGAATCCCTCACATGGTCTCAACCTGTGGCCTCTGTGCTCAGCCTAGAACACTCTTTTGTAAAAGTCCTTGAACAAATGTCAGTGATTAACTTTATGAATTATTCTTTGAGCACAGCTGCAGAAGGCTTTATGCCTTCTCATGCTCCTCTCAAAAACAATAAGCACCTTAATTCTCTCTTCAGTCAACTCAGCTGAGGAAAGGAAAAAACAAGTCAGAATCACAAAGCCTAACTCCTTAATTCTGGATCTGTGCCTATGGAACAAAGGGAGGGGGGTTAGGCCATGCCTCTATTTTGTCAGTAATGCCTAATGCAGCTCCGGACAGAATGGGCTGTTTTTCTGTTAACATATGAAAATGGGGGGGGGGGGGGGGGCGCAATTATCTCATCCAGCACTGTTGCTGTTGCTGTTTAGTGGGTTAGTCATGTCCAACTCTTTTGCAACCCCAGTGACTGTAGCCCACCAGTCTCCTCTGTCTGTGGGACTCTCCAGCAAGAATACTGGAGTGGATTGCACTTCTATCTCCAAGCAATCTTCCTGATTCAGGGATGGAACCCTGGATTGGCAGGTGGATTCTTTACCCACTGAGACACCAGCAGAGCCCAACCCAGCCACAGCAACATTAAAAATGCTTTGTCCAAACTACCAGAAATCTTGGTGCATACATCCAATTGTTGAACATGTGGTTTCAGTCAACTCGATGTTTTTGTAAAGGTACCAACCAAACTTTCTGGTTACATTTCAACCCTATAATGAATATTTTGATAAAGATACCACAGACATTCAAAGGAGCAACCATTAACATGACTAAATATAAGTTAAAAATAAAAACAACAAAAAAGGTGCAACTATTAACTAAATATAAATGAACAAAACTAAATATAACATAACTAAATATATGCTACAGAGTTTGTGAGTCTTAAGGGTGCGCAAACAAAAATATGTGCAACATTCTCTGAGTGCCTTAATATATTAGAAACCATCACTTTTTCCACACCACATTTCATCAACATCACTCTGCATGCCTTTCAATGGAAACTAAATCTTATCTGTTTACCATTCTCTTCTTGGCTGAGAATAGGAAACATCTCACAGAATTCACCTGATTCATTTGCTTAAACCATATCCTAAATATACATCTGAAAAGAAGCACCCTTTCCCTAAATAAAGCAGTTATGTTCCATGTGTGTGTGTTTTTCCCCCTCCTGATTTTATTTAATAAAAACAACTCTGATCTATGTGGTGTTTCTTGTTCCCCTCCCGATTTTATGTAATAAAAACAATGACAGAAAACAGCCCAAGCAAGTCAGCATGTGTCCAATATAAACCTGTGGTTTCTATTTTGATAAGAAAATAAGCATAGTAGCCAGCAGCCATAAGTCCCCAAATGGTCAAAACAGCAACATTTCCCCTGAAATGTGAATGAAGGGTCTCAGACCACTCTGCAGAAGCATCCCCAGTAAGACAGACACCCTGGAACATGCTGAGTTTCTGCCTGAGGAAGAGCTCTCCAGGAGGGGAAAGTGAGAAGAAAGGAGTAGTAGAAGGGAGGGGAGGGGAGAAAGGGAGAAGGAGGAGAGAAGTGGGGAATGGGAGGGAGGGAGCAAGAAGTTGAGGGGGAGGGGGAAGGAGATGGAAGGTGAAACAGACGGGAGTGGGGAGGAAGAAGCGGGGAGATGGAAGAGGGAGAGAGAGATGGGCAAGGGAGAGAGAGTAGGGGAGGGGAGAGGCAGGGTGGGGCGTGGGGGGGGGGGGGGGGCGGGGAGTGGCGCGGAGAGAGAAGCAGCTCCAGAAGGACATGCATCCCCTTGAACACAGAGTTTGTGTCCCAGGAAGAATTCTGGAGGAATGGAGGGGGGTGGGAAAAGGGAGGCGAAAGGGAGAAGGCGGAAGAGAGAAGGGGGGAGGGGGAGAAAGAGAAGGAAGAGGAATGGGAGAAGGGGGATTGGGAGAGGAGAAGGAGGAAAGGCAGGAGGGGGAGGGGAGGGGAAGAAAGGAGAGGTGGGTTAGAAAGGAGAGGAGAGGGAGAGGAATGGGAGAAGGGGAGAGAGAGAGAAGAAGGGTAAGGGAGAAAACAGAAGGGGAGGGAAAGGGGAGAAGGAGGGTAGGGGAGAAAGAGGGATGGAGAGAAGGAGGGCGAAGGGGACAGGGAGAAGAGAGGAGGGATAGAAGCGGGGAGATGCGAGGGGAAGAGAGAAGTGGGCGGAGAGGATTAAAGAGGGAAGGGAGGGGGAGAAACAGAAGGGGAGCAGACGGGAAAGATGGGGAGGAGTAAAGCTTCTCCAATAAGAGACATCCTTGAACATACAGAGTTTCTGTCCCAGGAGGAGCTTTCAAGGAGGAGAGGGGGCTTTGAAGAAGGGAGGGGAGGGGCAGAAGGGAGGGGAGAAGGGAAAGAGGGGGAGGGGAGAAGGAGCAACAACTTACCAGTCCTAGCCACCCCTTTCTGCTTGCAGGTTCAGGAGCATCTGCTTTCATCACTGCTGGGTCCACACACAGAGCTTGCCTACTCTAGTACAGTTCCAAAGAGCCAGTGGCAGAGGGGAGGCCGGAAACGATGCTGGCTCGGTGAGTGTCAGGGACTCTCTGCAGCTCAGGGCTGTGGAGAAACACGCACATGTGGCAGGAAAGCTGCTCTGAGCAGGCGGGCATGCTGTCACTGGAGCAGACACCTGCCTGCTTTAAAAATGTCACCATGCCACCATGTCTGGCTAACCCTCACTGCCTCCAGCAAAAACCTGCCCCCCTGGGTGTTAATCTGCTCCTGAATGTGAGCTTAGTGGATGGAACTCTTTAAGACTTCCAGCAAAGAGGCAGAAAGTAACAAAGAATCTGCCTTGTGGACAGTGTGGTCCTGGAAAAACGGTTCACAGCAGTGGGTGGACGGCTCGAGAGTGAGAGGAAGGATAAAGTGGCAGGTGAAGTTCGTTGTAAACAAAACTCATATTTACCAGATAAATGTGGCAGAAGGATCAAAAGAGCTATTCCAAGCCTCACAGTGCGGTTTATGGCATGATACTCAGAAGACATTTTCTGAACGGTGAATGAAATTCCATGCATTCCTAAAAGGGAATTGAGGATGGTGGATGAGGTTCTGGCACTATGCATGCAGGGATTTTAGTTCATGTTTGACAACACCCAGCAGACACAGCCTGAACCCAGCACTGGCAAGAACTCCCCCTTCCTCAGTGGATTTCCAACAGAGAGAGGCTTACAAACAAACTTGTTAATCAGGAAAACTCTGCAAGTGACCCAACTTGGGGTGTTAACCTTTTCCAAGCACATTTGCTTAAGCTAATGGCATGACTGCGGTGGCCCTCAGGGAAATACTGGTGGCCCTCAGAGAAATACCAGTGTCCATATCCCTCCCACACCTGCCCATCAGAATGTGCAGGGTGGGGAAGATAGCACAGGTGACAGGTGTACCAGAGACAGACCGGAGAAGAGGCTTCCAAATCTGCCTGAACTTCCCTGTGTGCAGCAGTTCCCTGGCCAACAAATAAGAGAACAAGGCACCCAGAAGGAAGTCCAGTGGCTCTCCCTGCTCCATGGGTCCTCTGACTCCCCAGAATATGCCAGGATAAGCCTGGGTGTCTCGGAGGAGGATGTAAGTGCACCCCCAGGGCTCCTGTGACCTTTCTTTGTTACCAGACAAGACAACCCTGAGAGGCAGTGCCAGCTCTCACCTAACTGGGAAAAAAGCTTGCCTGAGGACAGACAGTGAGATGGATTTCTGTCCCCCAAGGCATCACCCTCTTCTAAATGATGACAAGATACATGGGGCCTGAGGCCCAAGAAACCAGACACTCCTACTTTGTGAAGCCAGCCCACGACCATCCTCACTGTCCCCTGGGCGCTCTGCTCTTGGCAAGGATGAGGAGGACAAACACAGCGGATGTCACCAGCGGGAGGGAAGTATGTCCACTACAATTCCCACTTTGGGACTGCCCTGGTGCTCCAGTGGTGAAGAATCTGCCTGCCAATCCAGGCGACATGGTTTCGATCCCTTGTCTGGGAATATCCACCCGGAAACTAAGCCCATGTGTGACCACTACTGAGCCCATGCTCAGAAACAAAAGAAGCCACTACAATGAGAAGCCCATGTACCACAAATAGAACAAACCACATCCCACCAGCTCACAGCAACTAGAGACAAGCCTGTGCAACAATGAAAACCTGACATTACTTCCTTCCCTCTAAATAAAACAAAAGACCAAAAAGACCAAATCAACCAACCAGAAAAAAATGCCCACATTGTTCACAAAGCCTGTTTCACCTTGAGGTTCACACATGCCTTTCTGCAGAACCTCCCAGAACAACCCAACCTGCACTAGCCACTCTAACCATCAGGACCCTAAGCTCTTTAGTTTTCATCAGAAAAATCACCTTTTCTTAGGGTGCCTGCAGTGGTTAGGTCCTTAAGTGTTAAAAGAAGTACCTCTACCATCTGGTCAACCTCCAACAATGCATTACTTCTGTGTTGTTGGCTCAGTCAATTAATTAACTGCAGAGGGCCTTTATAAGCTAATAACTTCGAGAGAGAGAGAGAGAGAGAGTACTTAATCTGTTGTGGAGTTCTACATGGAATCTGAATCTCCTGCATTTCAGGTAGTCTGCATTGCACCTGACTGAGACACCTGGGAAGCCACAAACATAAAACAGTAGAAAATTGTTCTTTTCAGAGATACAATTCAGATTGTTTATATCCTTTCTCTTGGAAGGAAAATGATGACCAAACTAGGCAGTATATTATATTAAAAAGCATAGATATTACTTTGTTAACAAAGATCTGTCTAGTCAAGGCTATGGAAAAACATCTCTTATGGATGTGAGAATTGGACTATAAAGAAAGCTGAGCACAGAAGAATTGATGCTTTTGAACCCTGGTGTTGGAGAAGAGTCTTGAGAGTCCCTTGGACTGCAAGGAGATCCAATTAGCCCATCCTAAAGAAGATCAGTCCTGAGTGTTCATTGGAAGGACTGATGTTGAAGCTGAACCTTCAATAATTTGGCCACCTGATGTGAACAGCCGACTCGTTTGAAAAGACCCCGATGTTGGGAAAGATTTGAAGGCAAGAGGAGAAGGGGGTGACAGAAGATGAGATGGTTAGATGGCATCACTGACTCAATGGACATGAGTCCGGTAAACTCTGGGAGTTGGTCTACAGAGAGGCCTGCCATCCTGCGGTTCATGGTGTCGCAAAGAGTCAGACAAGACGCAGTGACTGAACTGAACTGAGGGATGGAGACAGACGAGAATGGTGAGATTAAACAGAGAAGAATGTAAGCTCTGCAGGTGGTGCAGCGGTAAGGAACCCACCTGCCAATACAGGAGACATAGGACCTCTGGGTCACAGGTTCAATCACACAGGCTCAACCTTTGGGTTGGGAAGATCCCCTGGAGAAAGGAATGGCAACCCACTGCAGTATTCTTTCCTAGAGAATCCCATGGACAGAGGAGCCTGGTGGGCTACAGTACATGGGGTGGCAAAGAGTCAGACATGACTGAGTGACCAAGCAGAGAAAGATACACATTATTAATTTAAGAACACGATTTTAAAAGCACTCACAGGACTTCCTGGGCATTCCCAGTGGTTAAGGAGTCCTAGTGGCTAAGACTCCATTCTCCCTATGCAGGGAGCCCAGGTTCAATTCCTGGTCAGAGGACTAGGTCCCACATGTTGACACTTACACCTGGCACAGCCAAACAAATTAATATTTTTTTAATTAAAAATATAACAGTATGGAGTTTTATAAAAGTCTTTTCTGTGTGAATCATCATGATTTAAAGCAGGAATTCACCATGTGTCAGGTGACAGCAATGATCCTAATATTAACTAGTTCCCTAGTTTGTAAAATTCACCAGTTTATAAAATTCCATCATCAGTTCAGTTCAGTCGCTCAGTCGTGTATGACTCTTGGCAACCGCAGGTATCACAACACCCTTCTAAGCAAAAAGCATTTCAGATATTTCTAATTGGCAAAATAATACCTCCCTGTGTGCATGCTCTGTCACTCACTCCTTTCGGACTCTCTGTGACCCCATGTTCTGCAGCCTGCTGGTCTCCTCTGTCCATGAGATTCTCCAAGCAAGAATACTAGAGTGGGTTGTCATTTCCTCCTCCAGGGGATCTTCCAAACTAAGAGATCAAACCTCTACCTTATTCAATGGCAGGCAGATTCTTTACCACTGAGCCTCCCGGGAAGCCCAAATAATACCTACACACAGCATTAAAATTTAATATACACCTAGTTAAAAATTTTAAAAAAATAGTTGTTTGTTATTCAAAGTGTGTGTGTGTATGTGTGTGTTTAAAGCATCTAAACCAACCACTTGTTTTGGTTTTCTAATGTGTGATAAATATTACTTAGATTCCTAAGCTCAGTCACTCAGTTGTCTCTGAATCTTTGTGACCCCAAAGCTCACCAGGCTCCTTTGCCCATGAGATTTTCCAGGCAGGAATACTAGAGTTGGTTGCCATTTCTTTCTTCATGTTACTTAGGTCACTAAGCCCTTCCAAACTAGATAATGATTCTGCACACCTGTCACTTAAAAGGAACCCAAGTATGAGTAAAAGTGAGAGTCTACATTGTGGGCTCCTCATCACCCTTCAGTGTCCAAATCTGAATAGATACCTGCTTTCCCCCACCAGCAAGCAGGCCCTAGGGCCTCATCTCACTTCTCCAACCACTAGTTCTCATGGCTTGTGCTCTGAACAGAACTCAGATCTTCTTGTTTTCAGATGCTTACATATGTTCCTCGAATTCAGACAAGCCTCTGAAGACATGGAAGGATGTCCCACCTCACTCCCATAGACAGAAATGTCTATTTCCAACAACAAAAGCATCTGTCACCTATCCCATCCACAAAAGGAGCAAAAACAAACTTCATGAGGCACTTACATCCTGCCTCAAAACTTCCTGGGCAAGTAATGGATTATGATGAGCTACACACACACACACACACACACACACACACACACACACACACACGCACACACATGCAAACTTGGGTACAAAGTTGTCACAGTGCAGCACTGTCTGCTACACAATTACTCTCGAAGCACCATAAAAACATCCATGTATAGAGGATCTATTATACACCCAGTAGACCATCCAGACCACAGAGCATTGTGGGGTCTCTAAGACAAGTCATGAGTCACACCTTAGGGCGCTGAACGTGGAAGAAACTGCACTTTAATGTTTAAACACACAAGCACCTGTCTGAAGGAAACCAAAGAGCATAGTACTGACACAGCCAAGGGAGGGGATGCAGATAAGGTGGGAGGAAGATTGATGGATTTCATGCAATTCCCTTTTGAAAATGAATATTGAGACTTGTCTGGTGGTTCAGTGGCTAAGAATCTGTGCTCTGAATGCAGGGCACCCTGGGATGTATCCCAGGTTAGGGAACTAGATCCCAGGTGCTGCAACTCAGACCCAGCACACCCAAATAAATTAAAAAAAAAAAAATTATAAATACTTAACAACATCAAGAAAAGTGAATGTTTTCCCATGTCAACATGTCACTCTCAGTACTGACAAATGGAGAATAAAAAGTCACATTTGGAGAAAACTGTAGCTGGCATTCAGGCACCCACTCCTTAAGAGTGGTTATTTTGACCACTGTGCAGTAAGCAAACCCTTTGGGGCACTGCTTAGAACCCTTTCGGCTTCAAACCTGCTGCTGACTTCTGCGAACATAACACACAAAACTCCAAGAGCGTCTCCTCTTTAAAAGTGCAGAGATTGTTAAGGTGACCCCAAAGAAATGATACACCACGACAGTATCTCTCAGGTTCCCTCCACTCCAAAGGGCTCAGAAGTGGTCATGTGGGGTCATTAATTTTCTCATTTACGAGAACAATCACCTATTCCACGGAGCAATGATACTGCTCCATTAATGTGGCAAAGAATGAAACTTTTTCCTTTTTCCCATTCTGAACCTCCTTTTTGGATGCTGTTTTGGATATATATATATACTTCCCTGGTGGCTCAGATGATAAAGCGTCTGCCTACAATGTGGGAGACCTGGGTTCAATCCCTGGGTTGGAAAGATCCTCTGGAGAAGGAAATGGCAATCCACTCCAGTACTCTTGCCTGGAAAATCCCATGGACGGAGGAGCCTGGTAAGCTACAGTCCATGGGGTCGCAAAGAATCGGACATGACTGAGCGACTTCACTTTCAATTTTCACTTTCATAGATAGATAGATAGATAGATAGATAGGTAGATAGGTAGACAGACAGATAGATAGACAGATAGATAGATAGACAGATCTATTTTGGGATATGTCTTCAAGTCCGTACTAAACACTGGAGTACATGGGCTCAACTTACTACAGTTTACAGCCAATCTTGGAAAAGACTGGACTAATTATGTTAAAAAGGGCAGGTCAACACTGCAGTCTGAATAAGTCACCTGTGAAATACCAAGTCTAGGATAATTTCTGTATATAAAAGCAGTCATGGGCATTTCTTGGCTGTGAGGTACTTAAGACTCTGGCGGCATCACTTTGGGGCCTTGAGTTTGATCTCTGGTCAGGGATCAAGATCTTCCAGGGGTCAAGATCTTCCAAGAATTCCCTGGGATGCTCCAGGCAAGAACACTGGAGTGGGCTCCCTTCTCTAGGGGATCTTCCCAACCCAGGGATCAAAGCCAGATGTCCCACATTGCAGTGGGGTTATTTCCAAGATGAGCCGCAAGGGAAGCCCACGAATACTGCAATGGATAGCCTATCTCATTTCCATGGGATCTTCCCAACCCAGGAATTGAATCCAGGTCTCCTGCATTGCATGGACTTCCCTGGTGGCTCAGAAGGTAAAGCGTCTGTCTACAATGTGGGAGACCCAGGTTCGATCCCTGGGTTGGAAAGATCTGCTGGAGAAGGAAATGGAAATCCACTTCAGTATTTCTGCCTGGAAAATCCCATGGACAGAGGGACCTAGTAGGCTACAGCCCATGGGGTCACAAAGATTCGGACATGACTGAGCGACTTCACTTAGCCTAACTTCACTCCTGCATTGCAGGCAGATTCTTCACCAGCTAAGCCACAATGGAAGCCCAAGAATACTGGAGTGGGTAGCCTATCCCTTCTCCAGCAGATCTTCCCAACTCAGGAATAAAACAGGGGTCCACTGTATTGTGGGCAGATTCTTTTTCAGCTGAGCTACCAGTGAAGCAAGCGAGTTATGTAGCCAGCATGGCCAAAAACAATCACCAACACCTCCAAGCTGCCCAGTAGGACAATTCTAGTTCTTATGTGTAAAGGCATCACATCCCCAATTTCTCTCTCTGATCTGCTCAAATTACCCCAAAATCCTATTCACAATTAGCTTTTGAATCGAGTATGCTTGCCCACCCCAGAGCCTGGACATGGATGTCTGTGTACATCATTCCACATTAGCATAAGACCTGAAAATTTGGTAACCTGACACCTCATGTTAAAAATGGCCCATGATATTTTGCTTCATTCAGAGCATCAGCTATTGCCAGGGATAAGATTTAAGAAATTAAAATCACTTCATAAATAAAAAATTAATACTCAGCAGCAATGAAAGAAGAAATATTTTCAAAACTGACCTTACAGCCCCAGGAACTCTGCTCAATATTCTGTGACAAGCCCGGAAAAAGTGAAGTCACTCAGTCATGTCCAACTCTGTGCAACCCCATGGCCTGAAGCCTACCAGGCTCCTTCATCCATGGAATTTTCCAGGCAAGAATATTGAAGTGAGTTGCCATTTCCTTCTCCAGGGAATCTTCATGATCCAGGGATTGAACCCAGGTCTCCTGCATGGCAGGCAGACACTTTATTGTCTGAGCCACCAAACAAGCACAGGAAAAGAATTATTAAAAAAAAAAAAAAAAAAGGACTGGATATAAATATATAACTGAATCACTTTGCTGTATACCTGAAACCAACACAACATTAATTATTAAGTTAACTATGTTATTGTTCAGCTGACAAGTTTTGTCTGACTCTTTGCAGTCCCATGGATTGCAGCACGCCAGGTGTCTTGTTCCTTCATAACCTACCAGAGTTTGCTCAAACTCATGTCCATTGAGTTGGTGATGCCATGCAACCATCTCATCCACGATTGTCCCCTTCTCCTCCCACCTTCAGTCTTTCCCAGCATCCGGGTTTTTTCCAATGAGTCAGCAGTTTGCATCAGGTGACCAAAGGATTGGAGCTTTAACTAAGTTAACTATACTTCAACATAAAACTAGTAATGAAAAGTAATCTTTTAAATTTGTGATGTTGGATTCATCCTTAACCAAGAGATGAATCACTTTTGTAATTCCTAAGTGTACACAGTCACACACATATGCCCAGACACACACATGTTGACACTAGGACTGCCACAGTTGACACAGGGCAGCCAAAAGTCTGCATGCTTTGCTGGCCTGCTCATCTCTGTCTGTAAACAAGGCTTGACACTCAGGTCTTATCTTTTCACCACCAGCTTCAGGATATTATGCAACCCCTTCACCAGGCAGATGGCCTTCTTTCTAAACCCAGACAGACCAATGTCATTGATGACCATAATTGTGTATCTGGACAGCAGTTTGTCCATGGCTGCAGCTTTGGTCCCTTCTTTGACCTGCAACTCAGAAAGAGGGTGCATGAGCCTCCCCACACCCCCAAAGAGCAAACCAGTCCCCAGCATGCAGACAGGAGGATGTGTCGGTGACAGCTCTGTGCCACCTCCCTGTTCTCAGACTGGCTTCAGGACAACCCAGAAGTGAAGGTATCCATCTTGGGCCCTGATTCCCTGTAGCAGACCAGGGATGCACCCCTCTTCTGGTCTGTAGCCCTCATCTGGTCTGTATCTGCAAGGCCTAATGCTTACAGAAGGGATAGCAGAATACACGAACACTCAAAAATATACCAGAACAGGGGATCCAGACAGACCCCTTCACTTTCTGGATCTCCTTCCCACAAAAAAAAAAAAAAAAAAAAGGAAAAAGAAAAGAAAAAGAAAAAAAGAAACAAGAAAAAAATACGACTGTTTTAAAATTATTGACTAGTTATTTCTCACCCATCAATACTGCACCTACAGCTTTCCTGTGGGTCCCATGGTTAAAAATCTGCCTGCCAACACAGTAGACATGGGTTAGATCC
Organism: Budorcas taxicolor; assembly: GCF_023091745.1. Taxonomy (NCBI): domain Eukaryota; kingdom Metazoa; phylum Chordata; class Mammalia; order Artiodactyla; family Bovidae; genus Budorcas; species Budorcas taxicolor. The sequence goes on along the minus strand of NC_068936.1, from coordinate 5,827,663 downwards.
CTGGTCAGGGAAGAGTCCAGAAGCCACAGTGCAAGTAAGCTTGTGCATGACAACCACTAAGCCTGGGCTCCAGAGTCCGGGTGCTGCAACTACTGAGCCCATGTACTGCACCACTGAAGCCTGTGTGCTCTAAAGCCCATGTTCCACAACGAGAGAAACTATCACAATGAGAAGCCCACATGCTGCAAGTGGACAGGGGCCCTTGTTGGCTACACTTGGAGAAAGCCTACACACACCAGCAAAGACCCACAAGAGCCAAATATATATATATATTTTTTAAGTCCTGCACCTAGGACTTTTTCTGTGACAGCTTTCTTTTAATGTTTCCTTTATTAAAAAAAAAAAAAAAAGTTACAGCTTTATTTAGCTATAACTCAAATAAACATCAATCTCCCCCCCGCCCCCATGTACATATGAATGAATGAATGGACCATTAGTTGTACTCACAGCAGTCCAACTTTCACCACCCACCCAGTTGAGAACAGGCTTCCTAAGCCTAGAAGAAACCTCATTCCTGTCAGCAGTCACTCTCCAGCTCTCCCAGGCCCAGGAAACCATGTGTGTGTCTTGAATGTACCACTGTGGACAGTTGATATACACAGAGTCATACAACAGATAGCCTTTTGTGTCTGTCTTCTTTCACTCATGATGTGTTTTCCTGGTGCATCCCTATTGACTTCTATCTGGGGACTCCATTACTTCTTATGGCTGAGTGATATTCCATTATACCAATCGACCACATTTGATTTATCTGTTTATCAGTGATGGATATATTTACATTGTTTCTACTGTTTGGCTATTGAGCCAGTTCAGTTCGGTCACTCAGTCATGTCTGACTCTTTGCAACACCATGGACTGCAGCACACCAGGCCTCGTTGTCCATCATCAATGCCCAGAGCTTACACAAACTCATGTCCATTGAGTCAGTGATGACATCCAATCACTTTATCCTGTGGTATCCCCTTCTCCTCCCAACTTGTCTTTTTTTAGCATCAGGGTCTTTTCCAGTGAGTCAGTTCTTTGCATCAGGTGGTCAAAGAATTGGAGTTTCTGTTTCAGTATTAGTCTTTCCAATGAATATTCAGGACTGAGATCCTTTAGGATGGACTGATTAGATCTCCTTGCAGTTCAAAGGACTCTTAAGAGCCTTCTCCAACACAAAATATTTGCAGGTCAGAAGCATCAATCTTCAGTACTCACCTTTCTTTAGAGTCAACTCTCACACTATACATTTATCAGGACCCATGAATACTTTTATACACATGCTTGTGTGTGAATATATGTCCTCATTTCCCTTGGGTGTAAAACTACGAATAGAAAGGCAGGGTCATATGGTAACTAGAGTAAAAATTTTCAGGACCTGTTAGACTGCTTTTCTTAAAGAAAAGAATGTATATATATAATATTTATTTATGTTTAATATATTATGTGTATATATATATATATTTCACTGTGCTGGATATCAGTTGCAGCACGTGCCATCTATAGTCTTCTTCATGGCATAGAGTCTTAGCTCTGGGAATTGGGATCTATCTCAATGACCAGGGGATTGAACTGATGTATGTAAAGCACTCCCTACTCAAGAGTTATACACAGTATGTATACAAGTGTATTGATTGACTTCTGAAAAGGATTTTACAACTTTTATGCTGAGAATTTTCAATCTGTAAGTCCTAAACCCAACTTTTCTTATATAGTAATAATCCAACTAAGCATTCAGTAAGCATCAATTAACCAACCTACTTTCAGTACCAGTGCCCTGCAAACTGTATGATGTGCTTAGTTTTTCAGTCATCTCTGACTCTTTGTGACCCCATGGACTGCAGTCTGCCAGGCTCCTCTATCCATGGAGATCTCCAGGCAAAAATACTGAAGTGGTTAGCCATTTTCTCCCTCCAGGGGATCTTCCAAACTCAGGGATTGAACACAGGCCCCCTGAATTGAAGGCAGTTTCTTTACACGCTGATCCACCAGGGAACCACAAGAATACTGGAGTGGGTAGGCAATCCCTTCTCCAGCAGATCTTCCCAACACAGGAATTGAACAAGGGTCTCCTGAAGTGCGGGTGGATTCTTTACCAGCTAAACTATCAGAAAAGCCCTATGACCCATGAATCAAATCCAGCCAGCTAGGACTTCCTGGTGGTCCAGTGACCCATGGTGGATTCATGTGGATGTATGACAAAACCAATACAAAGTTGTAAGGTAATTAGCCTCCAGTTAAAGTATATATATTTTATGTGAAGAAAATGGAATTAAAAATAAAATAAAACAAACAAAAACACAACTCCATACTCCCAATGTAGGGGGCCTGGTTCCCATCCCTGGTCAGGAAAATCCCACAGGCTAGGTGGTGTATCCTACCCTCTCCCTGCAAAAAATCCAGTCACCTGTCTTTTTTTTTGGGGGGGGGGGGGGCGGTAATTAAAATGTTACTGGAATACAACTACACCCATTTATGTATACAGTGCTACTGGAGAGAATGAAACAGTTTGGGGCCCATAAAGCCAAAAATATTTACTACTTGGCTTGGTAAAAAAAAAAAAAAAAATTTAAAACATAAATAAAAATTGCTAACTCTGTTCTACACCAAAAAGGCATTCTTTTTACAAACTGCTAGGGAAAATAGCAAAAGAAGATGAAAGCTTATGTACAGTTTTGGAAGTTTGTTTTGCTCCCACTATATACCAGGGCTTACCTGAAAATCAATTCAAAACCTTACCAGCACTAAAGCAAGGAAACATTCCTCCTCTGGGAGTCACAGAGCTGGAAATGAAGCCACTGACAGGCTCATGGATGAAACCACACGGTACTTGGACTTGTTTCTCCACCTGGACCTCAGAACAACTCCTTAGGGTAACAGAGCCAATTATTTATTGTGAGTTGATACCACAAAGAAAATGACTACTCCTCACAGAACTATGAAGCAATTCATTTAGCTAACAACCAGTTTCAAATTCTAGACAATTTTCATCCCAACATAATGACAGATCTCAACATTAATAAGCTTCCATCTGGCCAAGATTACACACTCACCCAGAAAAAAACAAGGTGATAGATACATTGTGGAGAGCTAAGATTTTGTCATGCCCCAACTGGGAGACCCAGGGGCTGTTTCCTATCGGAAAGTTGTTGATCAGTTAGGTGAGGTGGGTGGGAGGTGGGAGTCACGGAAGGGGGGGAAATGGAGTGAGCAACAGGGGAAGGAACTTAAAGACTGGAGAGGCAGTGATGAAGGCTGCCCACACAGAAAACAGACCCGTGAACAGCAGAGGACATAACACTTGGGCTGTCTGATTAAAGAGGATGAAGGAGCAGGTTCAGTTTAGTCTCTCACTCGTGTCTAACTCTTTGCAACCCCATGAACTGCAGCACTCCATTCCTCACTGTCTATCTCCAACTCCCAGAGTCCAACCAAATCCATGTCCATTATATTGGTGATGCCATCCAGCCATTTCATCTTCTGTCATCCCCTTCTCCTCCTGCCCTCAATCTTTCCCAGCATCAGAGTCTTTTCAAATTAACCAGCTCTCTATATCAGGTGGCCAAAATATTGGAATTTCAGCTTCAACATCACAGAGGAGAAAGGAGGGACGTGTGTCCCAAAAGAGACAACAACCAGACAGGCACAGGGTTTTGAATCTGAGCATCACAAGAAAGCCTTTAGGTGAAACTATGATGATGGAGGAACTGCAGGATTTTAGGACAGGTTCTGAAGGCACCACTTCCTACAGCAACCCATCACCTATAATGACTTGGCCATGACCTGGTGGGGTTTTCTTTCTTATCCCCACAAACCCTTGCATGAAAGACTCTCTTAAAGTGCTGTCATTAATGTTTGGCTAAGGGACTTGCTTGGTGGTCCAGTGGCCAAGATTCTGTGCTCCCTAATGGAGGGTGAGGGGTTCAATCCCTGGTCAGGGAACTAGATCCCATGTGCCATAACTAAATATTCTAAATGCTACAATGAAGACAGAAGATCTTCAATGAAGATCTTGCTTGGCCAAATAAATTAAAAACATTTGAACAAAGGTCTGGCTTCACCCTGAAGCCCAGAGCATATTGTGTTGTTTCCCTTCATCTGCAAAGACTTCCCAGCTCCTTCTCCAGCCACAAAGACTGCATTTCAAGGCAGCCCATGTGCCTCACCCTAACCACACTCCACCTACATTCCCAGCAAAAATGGTTCCAGGTTTGAGAGACAGAGTAGCTGGGGATCTTTGATCTCCTCAGCTTCCTCACCAAAACAAAATATTTATCCAAAATTTTTCTCATTCATGGTGAAGAGAGTTGCAAATGAGGCAGCTTTGAAGACCTCTGGTCTGTATTCTTGACGCCATCAAAATTTTCCCATGAAGAAGAGTTCATTAGGCTTGAACCTGGTAAAGCACAGACCTGAGGCTGGACATAGGCACCCAGGAATATGGCTCTGCCTGCCAGCTGTGTATAATGTATCATATCTTACATGTGATGAGTTGTGCCTTGAATGCAGCATGCATTTCAGACACATACACTGCTTTCATCGCCATCCTCTGTTTAACAGTCAACAGAGTGCTGGGCATTGCCAGTTGCAGAAGGTACTGTCTTCAAGAGCCACAAATGGATCAATCCTGTCCTATATACCCCAGGCAAAGTTCTCAGCATCCCTTGCTCTAGTTCAGAAAAAAAAAAAAAAAAAATCCTGTACAAAAAGACAAGCAGGAAAGGATAAATGAATCCACACCCACCCACAATGCCTGTCCATGAGCACCAGTCAGAAGGAAAGCCCCAAGCTCACTTGCCAGGTTGAATATTTTGGTTTGGATTATTCACTGGAATTCTGCTTGCAAAACTCGTCTTGAGGTCCTCATTGAGGTCCAAAAATGAGCAGACTCTCTTGCTGTCCTTATGCAAAGGTTTATTCTTGAAACAGCAACAAGGAGGGAAGAGGCAGGAAAAAAAAAAAGAAAAAGACAGAAATTTGAAGTCTTTTTTGGAAGCAAGTTTTTGTATTTCATTCAATGGATGTTACAGATGATGAAAGATGTTCATCCACGAAGGTCGGGGGACTCTCAATTCTCGTGGGAGTCAAGCCCTACTTGGGAAGTGACTGGGTCGGGGCAGGGGGGATGAGATGGGAAAGGCTCAGGACTGGAGATGAAAGACCTTCCCTGGACAGCAACTTGAGAGGCCCAGCAGAAAGAGGGGTTGCAGACCCAGGCCCTGTCTGAAGAATGTCAATCTGGTGAGTGCAGCGCCCTGGCAGGGGAGCTGTTAAGGGATAAGTCCAGAAAGAGGAATATTAGGAATTTGACCTTGAGTTTCAGAAGCCTGAGGGATATCCTGGAGGCAGCGGTGAGGTGGAGGGTGGGTGGCTCTCAGAAGGCCCGGAATGGAAACAGAGGAATGACCCTGTATCATGTGAGCAAATGCATCTAGCAGCTTCATCCTTTAAGAAAGTGAAAGTGAAGGCTCTCAGTTGTGTCTGACTTTTTGCTACCCGTGGACTGTAGCCCACCAAGCTCCTCTGTCCATGGGATTCTCCAGGCAAGAATACTGGAGTGGGTTGCCATTTCCTTCTCCAAGGGATCTTTCCAACCCAGGAATCAAACCCAGGTCTCCCACATGGCAGGCAGATGCTTTAACATCTGCACCACCAGGGAAGCCCTTAAATACAAGAATACAGTGTCTCAGAAAACCTACTATAGAGACGTAGAACTTCAGATCCAAGTACTAACATCGAAGATATCAAGGGAGGAAAGGAAGCCACGTTGAAATAAGAATGGGGAGGAGGCGGGAGACGGGGGATGAAAGAGGTGGCCCTAGAGACATCTCCTGCCACCTACAGATACCCAGGCCTTATGGGACTTCACCCTGGGCCTCCAGAGAAGGGAAGACTGGAACTTGGCCCAACCAGAAATCAGATCAGACCAGAACCAGAGTTCAAGTTCTTTGCCAAGAGGAGATCAGTCTCCAATCCTCAGCTCAGGCTGAGGGCCCTTTGACCAGATTGCTGCATCCAGGACAGGGTGATTAGAAAAACAGGGAAGGATAGGAAGGGTTAAGGAGAGGAAAGAGGGAGAGAAGGGGATAGATGTCAATAAAGTCTCTTGTTCCTTATCAGTTGGGAGCATTCTAGCCAGTTGTCCATGCCAGGAGGAGACCAGGGACAAAAGGGTCCCAGTTGCAGCCACAGGGTCTGGTCCATTGACAGGCAAGCTGGCCTCTGAGTACCCCGAGTGGTCAGGATGTCAGTCACAGTGATGAAGAGTCCTACGAGAGCCACCACTTGTTGCAGGAAGGAGGACCCCTTCCAGAGCCTGAAACTTGGCTCTTCTCTAACACTCAGAAATGAATTGTCTGAGGAGACACATGTGCTGGTAAAGCAAGATATTTTATTGGGAAAGGGCACCTGGGTGGCAGGGTAAGGGAACCCAGGAGAACATCCTTTAGATAGACAGGAAAAAGCATCTCTCTCAACCAGAACAGATCACAGATCGGCAGTGGCTCAAACCAACACAAGGCAGGGAATACAAACATAAGCAAGGACTCAGTCAGCTGAGAATGCAGGTTAAGGGACATACTCAATGGATATCAAAGGGTCACCACAGGAAATGGGTGTGCAGTAGAGGTCAGATGTGGAGCTTTGAATGATGTGGAAAATTGCAACCACCAGAGATCAGAACAGAAGTAGGAGGAACATTTATGTGCAGAATAAGATTTCAAAGGCCACGAGTCACACTCATGACTTGTCAGCTATGACTAGGAAGCCATCCAGAGTAGAGCATAAGATAGCACTGGTTTCTGCAAGCCAGGACATTCATTGATGTCACCTCCCCAGTCGCACTTCTGAGTTCTCTTGTCTCTGAAGAGCGAGGTGAGTCATCCAGGGAAAGTATGCAATTGCAAAGCAGTTAAAGAGCACACCTCTGGTAACAGAAAAGCCTGTTGAAAAATCAAAATATAAAACCTCCACAAAATGTGTCCATACTTGCATGTACTCTCATCATTGGCCTCTGTCTCCTTGTACAATCCCAGGGAATATCTTATCCCTAATCTGTGGAATTCAAGCTTTCCAGGAGTTCTCAGTTCACTCAGTCATTTGTGTCCAACTCTTTGCAACCCCATGGACTGCAGCACGCCAGACCTCTCTGTCCATCACCAATTCCCGGAGATTGCTCAAACTCATGTCCATTGACTCAGTGATGCCATCCAACAGTGTCATCCTCTGTCACCCTTTCTCTTCATGGCTTCAATCTTTCCCAACATCCAGGTCTTTTCCAATGAGTCAGTTATTCACATCATGTGGCCAAAGTATTTGAGTTTCAGTTTCAGCATTGGTGTCGGGGGCCAGCATGAGGAACTCTGCCCATGGCAAAGGTCATGAGGAAGGAGGCTTGGCATACGCAAAGGTGTGATCAAGCCTCAGGGAACCCCCTGTCCCCGAGCATCTATCCCCAAACCAGAGTCTGTTTTATGCTCTCACCTACACCTCAGACTTTACGGGGGGCTCTCCCCCATAACTGTTTCTTTCGGAGAAGGAGTAAACGTGCAGCTCCAAGGCAATAAAAAAATTCCTGGGCGTGACAAGAGTGTTTCAGCTTACGGACTTCTTAGGGACTCAGTCTTCTTCATGGTCCAACTCTCACATCCACATGACTACAGGAAAAACCATAGCTTTTATAGATATACCTTTGTGGGCAAAGTAACATCTCTGCTTTTTAGTACACTGTCTAGGTTTGTCATAGCTTTTCTTTCAAGGGCCAGTAGCTCTAGAAACATTTTTAAGAAGGAAGTCCCATGATATTCCAATTTTGAAGTGTACTCCTTTTCTTTTTTTCTTAAAGAGATGGAACTGTTCACTGATTATTTTTCAGTACAACCAGGAAAGAAAAGTGTAATGAATTTGATATGGCTGACCTGGGCTTCCCAGGTGGGCACTAGTGGTAAGGAACCTGCCTGCCAATGTAGGAGATATAGAGACATGGGTTTGATCCCTGAATTGGGAAGATGCCTTGGAGGAGGGCACAGCACCCCATTCCAGTATTTTTGACTGGAGAATCCCATGGAGAGAAGAGCCTAGTGGGCTATTGTCCAGAGGTTCACACAGAGTCATACACGACTGAAGCAACTTTAGCACAGCACACATGTCCTGAGTGTCAGCTGACCATTTCGTAGCGGGGGTGGGGTGTCATTTTTTAACCAAACAACACAAAACATACTCAATGGCAATTTGAGTCACAACTGTGCATGACATTTGTCTTGAACACTTAAAATCTCCTCAACTCCCTGGTCTTTTACTAGAATCACTTTCCAAAGAAAAGCACTCTTTGATCTTGGCTCTTTTTTGTCTCTCATCATGACATTCCATTTTCCCATAATGTGCCTTGAACATTCCATGAAAAAGTGAAAATCAAGCGTGCAGTACTTATGATAGCAAACAATGAGTTAATGGGACCTATGATGGCACAGCCTATCAATATTTGGTATCCCCTTAAGGAAAAGTAGTTTCCATATTTTAGCCTGGAAAACTCACTGAAATATCTGTTTGGAAAGAAAACTATGTGGTTTTTGTTTTAGATCTTTAGTACATATATTAAGAAGGTTGAACAAACAGCTGTGTACAAATCCTCAAAACAGCCAATAAAACTTCAACTAGAGAGGAAATGTACTTTCCTTGTGCTTGACAAATTGTATCTTGAGAAACAAGAAATGTGGTAACCACCTCCACATGTAAAAAAAAAAAAAAAGGCAAAAAAAAAAAAAACAAACAAGAAAAAACCCCCAAATCCACCTCATGCATTTCTGATTCAGATGAGCAAGTAAGTATTTAGTCCTGCACATAAGAACATAAGGGTGTGCTCTGAACCTCTCTAACACCCTGCCTCTACTCATCATCAAGGTGAGGACAACATTATCATCTGCAGTGATTTTGGAGCCCAGAAAAATAAAGTCAGCACTGTTTCCACTGTTTCCCCATCTGTTTGCCATGAAGTGATGGGACCAGATGCCATGATCTTAGTTTACTGAATGTTGAGCTTTAAGCCATCTTTTTCACTTTCCTCTTTCACTTTCATCAAGAGGATCTTTTAGTTTTCCCTTTCTGCCATAAGGCATAAGGCATCTGCATATCTGAGGTTATTGCCATTTCTCCTGGCAATCATAATTCCAGCTTGTGCTTCCTCCAGCCCATCATTTCTCATGACGTAAACTTCATATAAGTTAATTAAGCAGGGTGACAGTACACAGCCTTGACATAGTCCTTTTCCAATTTGGAACCAGTCTGTTGTTCCATGTCCAGTTCTAACTGTTGCTTCCTGACCTGCATACAGGTGTCTCAAGAGGCAGGTCAGGTGGTCTGGTATTCTCATCTCTTTCAGAATTCTCCACAGTTTATTGTGATCCAGACAGTCAAAGGCTTTGGCATAGTCAATAAACAGAAATAGATGTTTTTCTGGAACTCTCTTGCTTTTTTCATGATCCAGCGGATGTTGGCAAGTTGATCTCTGATTCTTCAGCCTTTTCTTAAACCAGCTTGAATATCTGGAAGTTTGCGGTTCATGTATTGCTGAAGCCTGGCTTGGAGAATTTTGAGTAATTCTTTACTAGCGTGTGAGATGAGTGCAATTGTGTGGTAGTTTGAGCATTCTTTAGCATTGCCTTTCTTTGAGATTGGAATGAAAACTGACCTTTTCAAGTCCCGTGGCCACTGCTGAGTTTTCCAAATTTGCTTATGTATTGAGTGCAGCACTTTCCAAGCATCTTCTTTTAGAATTTGAAATAGCTCCACTAGAATTCCATCACCTCCACTAGCTTTGCTTGTAGTGATATTTCCTAAGGCCCACCTGTGCCGGGGTCCAGCCCTGGTGGATCCAGGGTAATTCGAAGGGGAGATGGCATCAGCGATTAGGAAAGAATTATTTAATAAAGAGAGATTAAGAAAGAATAGTGTAGTGGAAAAAATAGAAGAGAAAGGAGGCTGAAATTCCTTGGTTTACATAGAAAGCCCATAAAGTCCCGAGGCAAGGAACTTGCACCAACTACATAGGCCGCAGGCGCTCGCTTGAATAGTGGAGGGTGCCCCACCTTGGGGTCTCTCTTGCGTAGGTCTTAGAAGCCCAGGCAAATAAGTAGACTTGGCGAGGAGCCTCTATGCTCCAGATGGGAATTCAGCCTGAAAACGGACAATAAGGAAAGAAGGACATGAGGGAGCCAAGTATCGGTGCAAGACCCACAACTTTATTTTCAAAACTAGCTTATATACCCCAAGTTGTACATAAAGAAATAATGGAATATGCAGAGTTATGCAGGGGCAGCAGTCCTGACCCTTATTGAGACCAGGCTTTCTTTTTGCATACCCTCCTATATACAAAAGGTCTCAGGTGATTTACATTATCTTCTGGCCAAGAGGCCTGTTAACATTTTTATGGCTCTTTTCCTAGATAAATGTCTATCAACCAGAAAACTCATTTTCCCCTGAAGCGTTTTTCTTTAATCTGCATCACCCTCAAAGTACTAAATAAAGTTACATTCCTGTAGAACAAAGGTGCAGTGGGTTATAACAAAGAAAGTACTTAACTCAAAGATCTAATGTTGCTAATGCCAGGGCTACTGCCTGTTTTTTCTGCATACCAACTATATCAACAAATAAAAGTTATGAAAACTTGACAGCAAGTATTGGCTCAACAATGAAACCCTTAATCAGTCCTATTGTAATGATTTTGACTCCTTGGAAGGCCCTACATTCCTAGGATGTTTTAAGCTTCCTGTGCCTCTCGGGTCGGGAGGCTGTAAACAATCACACGTGTGGCTGTAAGAGTCTGGATAAACCTGTCAGGCGGGCTAGAAAGCCATCAGAGGGGTTTTTGGATAGAAACACTCTTATTATGCCCAGGAGACTTATAATCTAAAAGCTCTCAGTTAACATTTTCCAGAAAAATATGGTAGGGGGAAAGCCTACCTCCTAATGTCAGAGGAGTTGGTGAAAGGCATAATATAGTAAGGCAGACAGATTCTGGTTTTGGGGTAGATGCTCGAGTAGGTCCAGGGAGGTCCCCTCAAGATCCGACCTGCCTTTGCCTGTCAGGTCTCTTCCTCACGACCTTTGTCATGGGCGGGGTTCCTCGTGCTGGCTCCTGGCATGCCTGACTTCACATTCTAGGATGTCTGGCTCTAGGTAAGTGGTAGTGATCACACCTTCGTGATTATATGGGTCGTGAAGCTCGTTTTTGTACAGTTCTCCTGTGTATTCTTGCCACCTATTCTTAATAACTTCTTCTCCTGTTAGGTCCATACCATTTCTGTGCTTTATTGAACCCATCTTTGCATGAAATGATCCCTTGGTATCTCTAAAATTTTTGAAAACGCGTTTGTCTTATGTATTGAGGTGCTCCTATGTTGGGTGCACATATATTGACAACTGTTATGTCTTCGTCTTGGACTGATCCCTTGATCATTATGTAGTGTTCTTCTTTGTCGTTTGTAGTACTCTTGTTTTAAGGTCTATGTTTTCTGATATGAGGATTGCTACTCCAGCTTTCTTTTGCTTCCCATTTGCATGGAATATAATTTTCCATCCTCTCACTTTCAGTCTATATGTGTCTTTAGGTCTGACGTGTGTTTCTTGTAGAGAAAATAATCGGTACACGTTTTTGTATCCGTTCAGCCAAGCTGTGCTTTTTGTTTGGAGCATTTAATCCATTTACATTTAAGGTAATTATTGACATCCATGTTTCTATTATAATTATCATAATTGATTCGGGTTGATTTTGTAGATCTTTTTTCTTCTTTTGTATTTCTTGACTATATAGGTACCCTTAAGATTTGTTGTAAAGCCGCTTTGGTCATACTGAATTGTCTTAACATCTGCTTCTCTGAACAGCTTGATTTCTCCATCAATTTTGCTTGAGGTGTTTGCTGGGTACAGTAATCTTAGCGGTAGATTTTTCCCTTTCAGTGTTTTAAATATATTCTGCCATTCCCTTCCGGCCTGCAGGGTTTCTGCTGAAAGAATAGCTGTTAAGTGTATAGGTTTTCCTTTGTATGTTACTTGTTGCTTCTCCCTTGCTGTTAATATTCCTTCTTTGCGTTTAGTCTTTGTTAGTTTGATTATTGTGTTTTACCATGTTTCTGCTTTGGAGTATCCTGTATGGGGCTCTTTGTGCCTGTTTGATTTGATTGACTATTTCCTTTTCCATGTTGGGGAAATATTCAGCTACAATCTCTTCCAAAACTTCCTCAAACCCTTTCCTTTTCTCTCTTTTTCTGGGTCCCCTAATACTCAATATTTAGTATATTTAAGATTATCCCAGGGGTCTCTGAAACTATCCATTCTTTTCATTTCTTATTCTTTATTCTGATCTTCAGTAATTATATCCACTATTTTATCTTCAAGATCACTGGTTCGTTCTTCTGCTTCAGATTGTCTGCTTGGCAATGGCACCCCACTCCAGTACTCTTGCCTGGAAAATCCCATGGATGGAGGAGGCTAGTAGGCTGCAGTCCATGGGGTTGCCAAGAGTCAGACATGACTGAACGACTTCGCTTTCACTTTTCACTTTCATGCATTGGAGAAGGAAATGGCAACCCACTGCAGTGTTCTTGCCTGGAGAATCCCAGGGACAGGGGAGCCTGTTGGGCTGCCATCTATGTGGTCGCACAGAGTTGGACACAACCGAAGTGACTTAGCAGAGTATATTTAATTTCAGACATTTTGTTGTCTCTGTATGTTTGTTCTTTAACTCATCTAGGTCTTTGTTCATTGATTCTTGCATTTTCTCCAGTTTGTTTTCAAGTGTTTTGATCATCTTTACTATCATTATTCTGAATTATTTTTCAGATCGTTTGCCTATTTCCCCTGTATTAATGTGGACTTCTGTGTTTCTAGCTTGTTCCATCGTTTCTGTAGCATTTATCTGCCTTTTCTTTTTCTTTCTTTTTTTTTTTTTTTTTTTAACTGTTTATTTTTAACATCTCTATCTCCCAGGATTCAGGGTTCAATTCGTTCTTCCTTTTTGTTTCTGCCTTCCGAAACTTGGTTCAGGGCTTTGTGTATGGTGTACAGAGAGGAGATATGTGCTGAGGTATTTTTTTTGTTTTTGATTTTTTTTTTTTTTAAGTGTTTCTTTTCTCCCTGATTGGCAAATGTAAGCCAGGTGGAAATCCTGTCTGCTGATGACTGGTCTTTTATGTTTGTTTTGTTTGTTTCTTGGATGAGATATCCTGCACAGGGAGCTACTGTTTGTAGGGTGATGCTGCGTCTTGTATTCAAGGGTTACCTTTGTGTGACTTCTCTCTATTTCAGTCTCCAGGGTCAGTCCTCGGGTAGTCTAGGAATTGGAGTTCTAAGTGGATTAAGAGCAACTGTATTCAGTGCAATCTCACAGCCTGAAGCAGGGTTTTCAGACTAGAAACTAGAAACCTAAGGAGAGCTACATGAACACTGAGAAAAGGAGGGGGGTGATGGGAAAGTTTTGTGGTAAGTTGCCCAGAAATAAATCATCTTCTAGGTGAAACTTCAGAACTGTGAAAGGTGAGAGACAACAGAATGAAACCTGGAATAGTGTGGCTGTAAGGCAAGGTTGAAGGAGGCACATTGTTCCTGCCATGTAACACATCTGAGTTAACTTAGAGAGATGAGGATGGCAGGTGAGTTTGGAGAGTTCTGTAGGGGTTTTTAAAATGCCTCATTTCTCCCACAAAATCATCTGAATCACTCTGCATCCTCCCCTAGAGGTATCAGAATGGGGCTTTGTGATGTCAACACTCACCCAGGGCCCCCATTGTCTGGGGGAATGGCTTGCTGACCTCATAAAGCATAAGGGTGTGGCCCCCTACATAGGGGTAGGTATAGAGGTGCTCAGGGCCTCTGGAGTAGACCACTGTGAGTCTTCAAAATGGATAAGATGAATGGGAAGCCACAAGGCTCTACAGCTGTTTGGGAACAGTCGACTCCAGATATCCACGAGGAAAATATGAAGACCTGCTCTCCATTGAGGTCCAAAAGAAGTGTCAAGGTCAGATGAACCCATCCAAACTCCTCTTGTCTGTCGGCACTGCCCCTTAAGACCCCCCACTCCTGTCCTTGCCTGTCACATACCCCTTCTCTATGCACACCCCTTTTCCTCAAGCCTTCAATTCAAAACATCATCACCCTCTTCCCCAAACCAATGCCATTCCTTGCTCCTCTTATTTTCTACAGGTGGCCAGGGTAACTGTGAGGATGAATAAGCAAATTCAGCCAAAACTGACCAAGAAATCTTCTCAAAAATCTCCTCGCTCAGAGAAACTTAAGAAAATCAGAGGCTCAAAGCTCTGTAGCCAGGGTTCAAAGGTGAATGAAGAGCTGAGCCAGAACAAACTGGAGGAGGTCCCAGAGATAGTGGAGAACCTTGCTATTCCAGCTGGACCAGTGGGCAGTCAGTCACTTCAGAACATGGCTAGAGAGCTCAGAAATCTTCGGGTGTCTCACCGATAAGAACTGGCCAACAGTACAGTCATTGAAACTTATACCAACAGCATACACTAATAATGAACAGTAAATAAATTCAACCTGAAGTGGAATTAGGTGTATCTCTCAGTTCCCTGATACTGGGGGATGGAGAGGGCAGGGAAGAGATAAATATATGAAGAGGGAGCCAGATAGGTCCTGGGAGTTGAAGATAAGACCAGAAGGTCCATGTAGGCAGCAAGTAGTGGGAAGAACTGGGTGCAGACTGAGCCCCAAAGATACACTTACAAAAAGAGGAAGAGGAAGAGGAAGAGTGCTTGAGGTTTATGTCTGAGTGCAGAGATGCAAACTTAGCTAGGGAGCCTTTTCACGTGTGGGGTTGAAGTGCCATTTACTAAAAAGACATACATAGCAGTTGCCCCTAGGCCACTTACCTCATAGAAGTGTTTATTACACCTCAAAATATGATGTCAGCAACTAGCAGCCTCAAAAACTCAATCTTCCTTTCTAAATGGTAATCCTTAGGAGCTAAATAGTGTGTGTGTGTGTGTGTGTGTGTGTGTGTGTGTGTGTGTTTTGGTTGTTGTTCTTTGTTTGATTGATTTTCAGTATGGAGATTTCTCAAAAGGCTAAAAATGGAATAGCACGTGACCTATCAATTTCATTATTGGATAAATATTAGCACAAACACACAACATTAATTTAAAAGGCACATGTACCCCAAAGTTGCTTAAGTCACACAATTCAGCAAGACACAAAAGCAACCCAAACGGTCGCCAGATGAGAGTCAAATGAATGACAAGGCTGTGGCATCTGTGTACCACAGGATAGTCGTTGTTGTTCAATCACTAAGGCATGTACCCCTCCTTGCAACACCGTGCACTCTACCCTCCAGCCTCCTCTGCCCATGGAATTATCCAGGCAAGAATACTCCAGTGGTTACCATTTCCTTTTCCAAGGGATCCTCCTTACATATGGATTGAACCCACGTCTCCTGATAGACAGATTGTTTGCCACTCAGCCACCAGAAGACCTTTGGAATATTACTCAGCAATAAAAAGAACAAAATATTGCCATTTGCAAAAACACGGAAGGTGTAATACTAAGTAAAGAACTTCAGATAGAAATGATATCTGTCTTATTGATATGATATCATTTATTGAATCTAAAAATAACAGAAAGTAGAGAATTTAACAAAATGTAGGCTCACAGAAATAGAGAACAATCTACTGGTTACCATCCAGGAGGGGGAAGGGAAGGGACAATACGGAGGTGGGGGACTGGGAGACACAAAGCATTAGGTGTAAGATGTATTGTACAACATGAAGAACAGAGCCGACAATTTGTAGTAAGCATAAATGGAAAGCCTGGCTTGGAAAATTTTGAGGATTACTTTACTAGTGTATGAGATGAGTGCAGTTGTGCGGTAGTTTGAGCATTCTTTGGCATTGGCTGTCTTTGGGATTGGATTGAAAATAGAACTTTCACAGTTCAGTGGCCATTGCTGAGTTTTCCAAATTTTCTGGCCTATTGAGCACTGCACTTTCACAGCATCACCGTTTAGGATTTGAAATGGCTCAACTGGAATTCCATCACCTCCACTAGCTTTGTTCATTGTGACGCTTTCTAAGGCCTACTTGACTTCACATTCCTGTATGTCTGGCTCTAGGTGAGTGATCACAGCAACGTGATTATCTGGGTCGTGAAGATCTTTTTTTGAACAGTTCTTCTGTGTCTATTTATCACCACTTCTTAATCTCTTCTGTTTCTATTAGGTCCACAACATTTCTGTCCTTTATTGAGCCCATCTTCACATGAAATTTCCCCTTCGTATCTTGACGAGTTCTCTAGTCTTTCCGATTCTATTGTTTTCCTCTTTTCTTTGCACTCACCAATGAGGAAAGCTTTCTTATCTCTCCCTGATACTCTTTGGAACTCTGCACTAAAATGGGTATGTCTTTCCTTTTTGCTTTTCTTCTTTTCAGAGTTATTTGTAAGGCCCCCTCAGACAGCCATGTTGCTTAGTTGCCTTTCTTTTTCTTGGGGATGTTCTTGATCCCTGTCTCCTGCACAATGTCTTGAACCTCCACCCACAGTCCATCAGGCACTCTGTCTATCGGTTCTAGTCCCTTAAATCTTTTTCTCATTTCCAACGTAGAATCATAAGAGATTTTAATTAGCTCATACATGAGTGGTCTAGTGGTTTTTCCCTACTTTCAATTTAAGCATGAATTTGGCAATAAGGAGTTCATGATCTGAGCCACAGTCAGCTCCTGGTCTTGTTTTTGCTGACTGTATGGACCTTCTCCACCTTTTGCTGCAAAGAATGTAATCACTCTGATTTCAGTGTTGACCATCTATGGTGACATCCATTTGTAGAGTCTTCTCTTGTAGCGTTGTAAAAGGGTGCTTGCTACGACCAGCAAGCACTTGGAAAAAGCCTATTATCCTTTGCCCTGCTCCATTCTGTACTCCAAGGCCCAATTTCCCTGTTATTTCAGATGTTTCTTGACATCCTACTATTCCATCCAGTCCCCTATAATGAAAAGGACATCTTTTTGGTGTGTTAGTTCTAGAAAGTCTTGTAAGTTGTAATAGAACCGTTAAACTTGAGCTTCTTCAGCATTATTTGTCGGGGCATGGACTTGGGTTACCGTGATATTGAATGGTTTGCCTTGGAAAGGAACAGATCATTCTATCGTTTTTGAGGTTGCATCCGAGTCCTGCATTTCGGTCTCTTTTGTTGTCTCTGATGGCTACTTCATTTCTTCTAAGGGATTCTTCCCCTCTGTAGTAGATGTAGTGGTCATCTGAGTTTAATTCACTCATTCCAGACCATTTTATTTTGCTGATCCTTAAAATGTCAACGTTCACTCTTGCCATCTCCTGTTTGACGACTTCCAATTTGCCTTGATTCATGGACCTAACATTTAAGGTTTCCCTGGTGGCTCAGAGGTTAAAAAAATAAAGCATCTGCCTGCAATACAAGAGACCTGGGTTCAATCCCTGGGTCAGAAAGATCCCCTGGAGAAGGAAATGGCAACCCACTCTGGTATTCTTGCCTGGAGAAACCTATGGACGGAGGAGCCTGCTGGGCCACAGTCCATGCGGTTGCAAAGAGTTGGACACGACTGAGCGACTTCACTTTCACTTCCATGCAGTATTGCTCTTCACAGCATCGGGCCTTGCTTCTCTCATCAGTCACATTCACAGATGGATGTTGTTTTTGCTTTGGCTCCATCTCTTTATTCTTTCTGGAGTTATTTCTCCACTGATGTCCAGTAGCATACTGGGCACCTACTGACCTGGGGACTTACTCTTTCAGTGTCCTGTCAGTTTTTTATACAGTTCTGGCGGTTTTCAAGGCAGCAATACTGGAGTGCTTTCCCACTTCATTCTCCAGTGGACCACGTTTTGTCAGAACACTCCACCATGAACCGTCTGATATGGGTGGCCCTACATGGCATGGCTCATAGTTTCATTCAATTAGACAAGGCTGTTTTCCATCTGATTAGATTGGTTAGTTTTCTGTGATTGTGATTTCAATCTGCCTGCCCTCTGATACCCTCTCTCAGTGCCTAAGGTTTTACTTGTCTTTCTCAGACAAGTAGCTAAAGATGTGGTATCCATTCATCTATCGTCTGATGGACATTCAGGTTGCTTCCATGTCTTGGTGAACTGTGTGCTTCAAGGAATGTTGGGGTGCATGTGTCTTTTTTTTATTAACATCGTGATATATATACACATAAAAGAATTCCATTGCTAGGTCATGTGTGTGTAGTCACCTGCTTATTTTACATATCCACAGAGAATATCATATGAAATTCCAGGCTGAATAAAGGACAAGCTGGGATAAAGATTGTCAGGGGGAAAAACCGCAACTGAGGTAAGCAGATGACACCACCCTTATAGTAGAAAGTGAGGAGGAACTAAAGAGCCTCTTGATGAAAGTGAAAGAGGGGACAAAAGACATTAAACTTCAATATTAAAAAAATAATAATAATAAACTAAGAACATGGCATCCAGTCTAGTGACTTCATGGCAAATAGGTGGGGAAACAATGGAAACAGTCGCAAACTTTATTTTCTTGGTCTCAAAATCACTGCAGATGGTGACTTCAGCCATGAAATTAAAAGACACTTGCTCCTAGGAAGAAAATCTATGACTAACTTAGATAACATATTAAAAAGCTGAGACATTGCTTTGCTGACAAAGGTCCATCAAATGAAAGGGGTGTCTTTTCCAGCAGTCAAATATGGATGAAAGAGATCAAGTAGGGATGAAAGATATTAAAGACAACATAAACAGATGGATAGGTAATTCATGCTCCTGGGTAGGAAGAATCCATATTGAGAAAATGATTATATTACCAACTACAATCTACAGATTCATTGTGACCCCTATCAAATTACCAATGACATTTATTCACAGCAGTAGAACAAAAAAATTTCTCAACTCATATGGAAACTCAAAAGGCCCCAAAAAACCAAAGTAGTCTTGAGAAAGAACAATCAGTTCGGTTCAGTTCAGTTCAGTCACTCAGTCGTGTCCCACTCTTTGCGACCCCATGAATTGCAGCATGCCATGCCTCCCTGTCCATCACCAACTCCTGGAGTTCACTCAGACTCACGTCCATAGAGTCGGTGATGCCATCCAGCCATCTCATCCTCCTGTCCCCAGTCCAGCCCAGCATCAGAGTCTTTTCCAGTGAGTCAACTCTTTACATGAGGTGGCCAAAGAACTGGAGTTTCAGCTTCAGCATCATTCCCTCCAAAGAAATCCCAGGGCTGATCTCCTTCAGAATGGACTGGTTGGATCTCCCTGCAGTCCAAGGGACTCTGAAGAGTCTTCTCCAACACCACAGTTCAAAAGCATCAGTTCTTCAGCGCTCAGCTTTCTTCACAGCCCAACTCTCACATCCATACATGACCACTGGAAAAACCATAGCCTTGACTAGACAGACCTTTGTTGGCAAAGTAAGACCTCTGCTTTTCAATATGCTATCTAGGTTGGTCATAACTTTTTTTTTTTTTTTTTCATAGAAGTAAGCGTCCTTTAATTTCATGGCTGCAATCACCATCTCCAGTGAGTTTGGAACCCCTCCCCTCCCCCCAAAAAAAAATAAAATAAAATCTAACACTGTTTCCACTTTCCACATCTAATTCCCATGAAGTGATGGGACCAGATGCCACGATCCCGGTTTTCTGAATGTTGAGCTTTAAGCCAACTTTTTCACTTTCATCAAGAGGCTTTTTAGGTCTTCTTCACTTTCTGCCGAAAGGGTGGTGTCATCTGCATATCTGAGGTTATTAGCATTTCTAACGGCAATCTTGATTACAGCTTGTGCTTCTTCTGGCCCAGCGTGTCTCATGATGTACTCTGCAAACAAATTAAAAAAGCAGGGTGACAATATACAGCCTTGACATGCTCCTTTTCTTATTTTGAAACAGAAAGAAAAATGGAGCTGGACAAATCAACCTTTCTGACTTCAAATTATACTACAAAGCTCTGGCACAAAAAAAGTATGGCACTGGCACAAAAACAGAAATACAAACCCCTGGAGGAAGTTCAAAAGCTCAGAAACAAATCCATGCACCTATGGGTACCTTATTTTTGATAAAGGATGGAAGAATAAACAACGGGAAGACAACCTCTTCAATAAGTGTTGCCAGGAAAAACGGGACAGCTGCATGTAAAGGAATGAAATTAGAACACTTCCTAACACCAAACACAAAGGTCAACTCAAAATGGATTAAAGACGTAAATGTAAGACCAGAAACTATAAAGCTCTTAGACAAAAACCTAGGTAGAACACTCAATGACACAAATCAAAGTAAGATCCTCTATGATCCATGCGATCCTCTAAGATCCATCTTCTGAAGCAGTGGAAATAAAAACTGAAGTAAACAAGTGGGACCTGATTGAACTTAAAAGTTTTTCACAGAAAAGGAATCTATAAGCGAGGTGAAAAGACAGTCCTCAGATTGGGGAGGAGGGGAACAATAGCAAATGAAACAATCAAATGAGGATTCATTTTAAAAATATATGAGCAGCTCATACAACTCAATACCAGAAAAAGAAGCAACTCAACCAAAAGGTGGGAAAATTAAAAAATGATAAAACGACATAAACAGACATTTCTCCAAAGAACCATCTCATTTTCTGTCGTTCCCTTCTTTTCTTGCCTTCAATCTTTCCCAGCATCAGGGCATTTTTTCAAATGATGTTCTTCACATCAGCTGGCCAAAGTATCACAGCTTCAGCTTCAGCGTCCATCCTTTCAATGATTATTCAGGACTAATTTTTGGAGGATTGACTGGTTTGATCTCCTTGAGGTCCAAGGAACTCTCAAGACTCTTCTCCATCAACACAGTTGAAAACCATCAACTCTTAGGCATTCAGCTTTTTAATAGTCCCCTCTCATACCCATACATGGCTACTGGAAGAAGTATTATTTTGACTAGGTGTCCCTTTGTTGGTAGTGCATTGTGTCTGCTCTTTAATATGCTACCTAGTTGGGACGAAGCTCTTCTTCCAAGGAGCAAGCGTCTTTTAGTTTCATGGCAGCAGTCATCATCTGGAGTGATCTTGAGCTTCCCCGACCCCAGCCGCCGCCCCCCCCCCCCCCCCCCAATAAAGTCTGTAACTGTTTCCATTGTTTTCCCATCCATCTATTTGCCAAGAAGTGATGGGACCAGAAGCTATGATCTTAGATTAAGGAACGTTGAGGGTTTTTGTTTGTTTGTTTGTTTTTTGAATGTTGAATTTTAAACCAATATTTTCAGTCTCCTCTTTCACTTTCACCAAGAGGCTCTTTAGCTTTTGTTCACTTTCTGCCACAAGAGTGGTGTCATCTGCATATCTGAGGCTATTGATAATTCTCCCAGATATCTTTATTCTAAGTTCTGCTCTATCCACCCCACCATTTCACATAAACTCATTTACTTGTACATTTAATAATAACTGTGATGAAATACAGCGTTGATGCACTCTTTTCCCTTTGCACCCAGTTTTTTGTTCCATGTCCAGTTCTACCTATTGCATCTTGATCTGCATACAGCTTTCTTTGAAGGTAGTTCAGATGGTATGATATTCCCATCTCTTTCAGAATTATCCACAGTTTCTTGTTCCAAACTGTCAAAGGATTAAGCATAGTCAATAATGCAGAAATCAACGTGTGTTTTTTGTTTTGTTTTGTTTTGTTTTTTCCTGGAACTGTCTTGCTTTCTTGATGATGCAGAGGATGTTGGCAATTTGATCTCTGGTTCCTCTGGCTTTTCTAAATCCAGCTTAAATATAAGGAAGTTGAAAATTCACATACTGTTTAAGCTTGGCTTGGAGAATTTTGAGCATTGCTTTGCTAGGGTGTGAGATGAGTGCAATTTTGCATTAATTTGAAGATTATTTGGCATTGCCTTATTTTAGGATTGGAATGAAAATTGGTTTTTTTAAATCCTGTGGTCACTGCTGTGTTTTCCAAATTTCCTGGCATATTGAGTGCAGCACTTTCACAACATCCTCTTTTAGGATTTGAAATAGCTCAACTGGAACTTCCATCACATCCACTAGCTTTGTTCATAGTGATTTTTTTTTAAGCCCTCTTGTCTTTGCATTCCAGGATCTGTTGCCCTAGGTGAGTGATCACACCTCCACCCATGGTTTTTCAGACACTCTATCAGATCTATTCCCTTGAAACTATTTGCCACTGCCACTGTATAATCAAAATAGATTCGATTTAGTTCCTACCTGAGTGATCGAGTGGTATCCCCTACTTTCCTGAGTTTCAGTGTGAATTTGGCAATAAGGTGTTCAGTGCATCAGTTCAGTTCCGTCGCTAAGTGTGACTCTTTGAGAACCCATGAACCGCAGCTCTCCAGGTCTCCCTGTGCATCACCAATTGCCAGAGTTTACCCAAACTTATGTCCATTGAGTTGGTGATTCCATCCAACCATCTCATCCTCCTCTGTCCTCCCCTTCTCTTCCTTCCCTCAATCTTTCCTAGCATCAGGGTTTCTTCATAGATGTTTACAATTGTCATATCTTCCTCTTGGATTAATCCCTTGATCGTTATGTAGTGTCCTTCCTTATCTATTGAAGTATTACTTTTAGGTCTGTTTTGTCTGACATGAGGACTCCTGTTCCAGCTTTCTTTCACTTTGTATTTGTATAGAATATATTTTTCCTTCCTCTCACCTTCAGTCTATATGTGTGTTACATATGAACTTGGTTTCTTGTAGACAGGAAATATATGGGTCTTGTTTTTGTATCCATTCAGGCAGTTTGTGTCTTTTGGTTGGAGCATTTATTCCACTTACATTTAAAGTAATTATGAAGCTACCAATGGCACTTTTACAGAACGAGAACAAATAATTTCACAGTTTGTATCAAAGTGCAAAAAACCTCAAATAGCCAAAATAAACTTGAGAAAAAAGAATGGAACTGGAGGAATCAACCTGCCTGACTTCAGACTAACCTACAAAGCTAAAGTCATCAAGCCAGTATGGTACTGGCACAAAGACAGAAATATAGATAAATGGAACATAATAGGAAGTCCCAAGATAAATCCGCACATCCATGGATACATTATGTTTGACAAAGCAGGCAAGAATATATAATGGAGAAAAGGCAATCTGTTTCACAAGTGGTGCTGGGAAAATGGGGCAGCCACTTGTGAACCAAAAAATAGAAAACTCCTAGAGGAAAATACAGGAAAAAGAGTCTCTGACATAAATCACAGCAGGGTCCTCTATGACCCACCTCCCAGGGTACTGGAATAGAAGTAAATATAAACAGAAGTGACCTAATTGAATTTGAAAGCTTCTGCACAATGTAAGAAACGATAAGTGAGCTGAAAAGACAGCTTTCACAATGGGAGAAAATAATAGCAAATGAATTAATATACAAGAAGCCTATCCAAGTCACTAACAGAAAATAAATGACCCAGTCAAAAATGGGCCAAAGAACTAAACAGACATTTCTCCAAAGAGGACATACAGATGGCTAACAACCACATGAGAAGATGCTCAACATCACTCATTATCAGAGAAATGCAAATCAAAACCACAATAAGGTATTATCTCATGCCAATTGGAATGGCTGCTATCCAAAAGTTTACAAAACAATAAATGCTGAAGACGGTGCTGAGAAAAGGAAACCCACTTGCACTGTTGGTGAGAATTCAAACAAGTATAGCCACCATGGATTGCAGTGTGGGGATTCCTTAAAAACATAGAAATAGAACTGCCATTTGACCCAGCAAACCCACTTCTGGGCATGCAGACAGAGGAAACCAGAATTGAAAGAGACACATGCATCCCAATGTTCATCCCAGCATTCTTTTCAATAGTAGGGTATGGAAGCAAGCTAGATGTCCATTGGCAGACAAATCTATATGATCACTCTGATACATATACAGAATGAAATACTACTCAGCTATTAAAAAGAATGCACTTGAATCCATTCTAATGAGGTGGATGAAACTGTAGGCTGTTATACAGAGTGAAGTATGTCAGAAATAAGAACACCAATGGAGAAGAGTAATGAATACCTGTGAAACTTAAAAGATGGCGATGATGACCGTATATTTGAGGCAGCAAGAGAAACAGAGAGAAAGATCAGACATGTGGACTCTGTGGGAGAAGACTAGAGTGGATGATTTGAGAGGATAGCATTAAAACATCTATATTACCACATATGAGAAAGATCACCAGTCCAGGTTTGATTCTTGAGTCAGGGCACTCAGGCTCACTGTACTGAGATGACCCTGAGGGATGAGATAGGGAAGGAGGTGGGAGGGGGTTCAGGATGAGGGACACATGTACACCCATGGCTGATTCACATCAATACATGGAAAACAAAACAAAACACCACAATATTGCAAAGTAATTATCATATCAATATATAGCCAAGGCCACCACAATATTGCAAAGTAATTAGCCTCCAAATTAATTAATTAATTAATTTTAAAAGTCTGGAGTAGAGATTAGACTTTTCAAATACAATACTGAAAATACAAAGCAAAATCAGTCCCAAAAATTATATATATACATGAAATTTGCTTTAAAAAATAGTGCCTTGTTTTTCAAGTAAATAGTTGGTTATAAAAATGAAAATTAAAGGAGTAATAAAGAACTTAAAAAAATGTTAAAAAGTTGAAAACAGTAAAAATATATCTAGTAGTTACTCTAGATCTCTCTGTGTGGGGTCAAGTCGGTGTCAGATAGTTCCTTGTTCCAGCTTCTGCTTCTTCTCAAGTCTATAGGCCCCTTCCAGTGCTTACTCAATGTTAACTACATGGTTTTAATCTGTTGCTCCTGTCACTTGCAGAGCTGTTCCCTCCTTACTTCTTTTGGCTTCCTCTGTTTGGAAGTCTCTTCAGTGTCTAATTTATGCCCTGACACAAGGGGGCAAAAGTGGTCACTTATTTAGACTCATTGGTTCAGTTGTGCTGTGGGGAGGGAGGAACACTGCAAACAAATATCGCTGGTGTGTGTGGGGGGCCGGGGGTGGGCTTCTGGCCGCATTTGGACCACAGTTATCTTGCCCCAGTTCACAGTGGCATATGCTTTCCTGGTGTACACTTCTCAGTCTCCAGGTTGTCCTGCAGGGGTATTGTCCAAAGAGGGCCCTGCCTTTTGTGAAATCCCCAGGTCTAAGCTACTAAGGTTCAGTTTCACAGGTACTCCACAAGGGCACAGACTCTGTTGGGCATGCTTTTGGGGCCATTCCCAGGTTAAAGCAGCTCAGGTGACCAGGTGCTTAGTGAGAGCCCTGTCCTAGGTAGGCCATGCATCTTAATCATCTCCCTGGTCTGGGCCACTCAGTCTCCAAGGTGTGCCATAAAGAGCACCATCTCAGTTGTGTCTCCTCTGGGGAGTTGATCACAGGCTGCAACCCTCCTGGCATACGTCAACCGTGCAGGATCCCAGAAAGACTTCGTTAGAAACTGGTAACCTTAAAAATAGGGTCTCTCTCTCTTTCTTTTTCTTGTCTTTTTTTTTTTTTTTTTTTTTTTTGTAAGTAACAGCAGGTTTCATAAAAATAAAAATTAAAGGAGTAATAGAGGACTTAAACATTTTAAAAATGTTAAAAAAAAAAGAAAAAAAAAAAAGAATGGTTGTAAAAATAGCAAAGACACATATAGGACTTTCTCTGGTGTTGTTGTGGGCAGTGTGGGGTCAGTTTATTTTCAGATAGTTCCTTGGTCCGACTTATCTTTCTCAAGATCTATAGGCCCCTGCCTATGTAGTCGGTACTAACGACAGGGTTTTAATCAATTGCACCTGTCACGTCCAAAGTGGTTCCCTCTGTTTTAGCTTCTCCTGTTTTCTGGTTTCTTCAGTGTCTGATTTCCGCCCTGACATGAGGGGGGTGGTGGTGGACACTTTTTTTTTTAGGCTCACTTGTTCAGTCGTGCTGTGGGAAGGGAGGGATGCTGCAAACAAATAACACTGATGTGTGCTTGCAGTGTCTCATCCACGCTGGGCCTGCCACCTCTCATGGCACACAGAGCTCAGGCTCTAGGTTGCTCCACCAGGAACCGTTTGAGGCCAGCCCTGGGCGGCATGCACCCTTCCAGGTATACGCCCCTCAGGCTCAGGCACTCAGGTAGTCCTCAGAAGCACAGACTCGGTTGGGACTGCGTTTTGTGTCCTTCCCAGGTCCGAGTAGCTCAGGTGATTGGCGAGTGTGGTCGCTGCCTCTTATTGCCTCTCCCATCCCTGCTGCTCAGTTTTCCGGGTGTACAACCGGCACACCCTCTCAGGCAGATGATGACTGTTCAAAACCCCAAGAAGTCTTAGTTAGCAAAGAAGCCTGTTTGCTTTATGGTAGTTAATGTCTCTCTGGGAGGGTGCTATTGCTCCCTTCTGGCCCTTCCGGCTCTGGCTGCCTGTCACCGGAGGGGGATGGTCTGCAGCCGTCTAATTCTGTTCCACCCTTGGTTCTGTGCACGGTGCTGGTGGTGTCTTATGTTAGAGGTTTTCACGTGGTAGCTACGTTCCCACATTCTGGTTTGCTAGCCCAAGTTAGTTCACTCTGGTTCCACTTGGGACATTCAGGCCTGGTCCTTAAAAATCAAAGCAGCCCACACCTCCCTGCCCAGCACCCGCTTGCTAGTGGTGGATGCAGGCATCTGTCCTGTTTCTCCATGGGGGGGAGTTACCGTTGGGCTCATAATCTGTGGGTTTTAATTATTTGTTTATTTTTCCTCCCTGTTATGTTGCCCTCTTTGCTTCCAAGGCTCGCCACAGACTCAGCAGTGAGAGTGTTTCCTGGTGTTTGGAAACTTCTCTCTTTTTAAGACTCCCTTCCCAGGGCAGAGCTCCCTTCCTACCTCTTTTGTCATTTTTTTCATCTTTTATATTTTTTCCTACCTGTCTTTGAAGACAATCAGCTGCTTTTCTGGGTGCCTGATGTCCTCTGCCGGCATTCAGAAGTTGTTTTGTGGCATTAGCTCAGCGTTGAAATGTTCTTTTGATGAACCTGTGGAGGAGAAAGTGGTCTCCCCATCCTATTCCTCCACCATCTTATATGGAAAAGATGCCACACACACACAAAAAAAAAAAAAAAAAACGAAAGAAAAGAAAAGAAAACCACAGGCCAATATCACTGATGGACATAGATGCAAAAATCCTTAACAAAATTGTAGCAATCAGAATCCAACAACACATTAAAAAGGTCATACACCATGACCAAGTGGGCTTTATCCCAGGGATCTAAGGATTCTTCAATACCTGCAAATCAATCAATGTAATTCACCACATTAACAAATTGAAAGATAAAACCCATATGATTATCTCAATAGATGCAGAGAAATCATTTGACAAAATTCAACATCCAATTATGATAAAAAACCATCCAGAAAGCAGGAATAGAAGGAACATATTTCAACATAATAAAAGCTACATATGAGAAACCCACAGCAAACATTGTCCTCAATGGTGAAAAATTGAAAGCACTTGCCCTAAAGTCAGGAACAAGACAAAAAAGTGGGACAAGGGTTCCCACTTTCACCACTACTGTTCAACATAGTTCTGGGAGTTTGGGCCATAGCAATCAGAGCAGAAAAAGAAGTAAAAGGAATCCAAATTTGAAAAGAAGAAGAAAAATTCTCACTGTTTGCAGATGGCATGATCCTCTACACAGAAAACCCTAAAGACTCCACCAGAAAACTACTAGAGCTAATCAATGAATATAGTTAAAGTTGCAGGATATAAAATCAACACACATAAAGCCCTTGTATTCCTATACACTAATAATGAGAACATAGAAAGAGAAATTAAGGGAAAAATTCCATTCACCATTGTAACAAAAAGAGTAAAATACTTAGGAATATATCTAGCTAAAGAAACTAAAGACCTATATATAAAAAACTATAAAACACTGGTGAGAGAAATCAAAGAGGACATTAATAGATGGAGAAATATACCATATTCGTGGATCAGAATAATCAATATAGTGAAGATGACTATAACTACCCAGAGCAATCTATAGATTCAATGCATTCCCTATCAAGCTACCAACGGTCTTTTTCACAGAGCTAGAACAAATAAATTCATGATTTGTATGGAAATAGAAAAAAAAAAAAAAAAAAGCCTCGAATAGCCAAAGCAATCTTGAGAAAGAAGAATGGAACTGGAAGAATCAACCTGCCTGAATTCAGGCTCTACTACAGAGCCACAGTCATCAAGGCAGTATGGTACTGGCACAAAGACAGAAATGTAAATCAATGGAACAAAATAGAAAGCCCAGAGATAAATCCCCGCACCTATGGTCAACTTATGTTTGACAAAGGAGGCAAAGAGTATACAGTGGAGTAAAGACAATCTCTTGAATCAGTGGTGTGGGGAAAACTGGTCAACCACTTGTGAAAGAATGAAACCAGAACACTTTCTAACACCATACACAAAAATAAACTCAAAACGGAATAAAGATCTAAACGTAAGACCAGAAACTAGAAAACTCCTAAAGGAGAACATGGGCAAAACACTCTCCGACATAAATCACAGCAGGATCCTCCACGACACACCTCCCAGAATACTGGAAATAAAAGCAAAAATAAACAAATGGGATCTAATAAAAATTAAAAGCATCTGCACAACAAAGGCAACTATAAGCAAGGTGAAAAGACAGCCTTCGGAATGGGAGAAAATAATGGCAAATGAGGCAACTGACAAACAACTAATCTGAAAAATATACAAGCAACACATGCAGCTCAATTCCAGAAAAATAAACGACCCAATAAAAAAATGGGCCAAAGAGCTAAATAGACATTTCTCCAAAGAAGACATACAGGTGGCTAACAAAAACATGAAAAGATGCTCAACATCACTCATTATCAGAGAAATGCAAATCAAGACCACAATGAGGTACCATTTCACATCAGTCAGAATGACTGTGACCCAAAAGTCTACAAGCAATTAATGCTGGAGAGGGTGTGGAGAAAAGGGAACCCTCTAACACTGTTGGTGGGAATGCAAACTATAGTACAGCCACTATGGAGAACAGTGTGGAGATTCCTTAAAAAACTGGCAATAGAACTGCCTTATGACCCAGCACTCCCATTGCTGGGCATACACACAGAGGAAACCAGAATTGAAGGAGTCACATGTACGCCAATGTTCATCGCAGCACTGTTTATAACAGCCAGGATGTGGAAGCAACCTAGATGTCCATCAGCAGATGAATGGATAAGAAAGCTGTGGTACATATACCCAATGGAGTATCATTAAGCCATTAAAAAGAATACATTTGAATCAGTTCTATTGAGGTGGATAAAACTGGAGCCGATTATACAGAGTGAAGTAAGCCAGAAAAGAAAACACCAATACAGTATACTAACACATATATATGGAATTTAGAATGATGGTAACGATAACCCTGTATGCGAGATAGTAAAAGAGACATAGATATATAGAACAGACTTTTGGACTCTGTGGGAGAGGGAGAGGGTGGGATCATTTGGGAGAATGACATTGAAACATGTATAATATCATGTAAGAAATGAATCATCATTCTAGGTTCGATGCAGCAAACAGGGTACCTGGGGCTCGTGCACTGGGATGACCGAAAAAGATGGTATGGGGAGGGAGGTGGGAGGTGGGGTTCAGGATTGGGAACGCATGTACACCCGCGGTGGATTCATTCTGATGTATGTCAAAACCAATACAGTATTGTAAAGTAAAATAAAATAAAAATTTAAATAAATAAATAAATAAAAAGAGAGCATATACTCTGGAAAAAAGGGGGGTAGTGGGTGAGTAGGGGAAAGAAACTAGTAGCCTACCCACAGTTTGTTGGAGGATGCCAGTCTCTGGGGCCAAGATTGCCCCTTGCCTTCTGGCTCTGGTTGTCGTACACCTGCCTCTCTGCCTCAGGCAGGGTGAAGGGGCCTGTAGGCAGCTGTCTAGCTCTGCTTTGGAATTCACTCAGTTCTTTCTTCTCCTTTCAAAGACAATGAGCTTCCTTCTGGGTTATTGGAGTCCTCTGCTAGCATCCAGAAATTGTGTTGATGAAGTGGCTCAGCAGTCAAATGATCTTTCGATGAATTTGTGGGGGAGAAAGTGGTCTCCCAGTCCTATTCCTCTGCCATCTTGGGACCATCCCCCGGGTCTTCTTTTTGTATCCTTTCAGCCAGACTGTGTCTTTTGGTTGGAGCATTTACATTGAAAGTAATTCCCATTTACATTTAAAGTAATTATATATGTTCCTATTGCCATTTTTAAAATTGTTTGGTCCTGATTTTGTAGATCTTTTTTCCTCTCTTGTATTTCTTGACTATATAAGTCCCTTCAACGTTTGTTGTAAAGCTGGTTTTGTGTTCATGAATTATCTGACATTATACTTGTCTGAAAAGTTTTTGATGTCTCCATCAATTTTGAATGAGATCCTTGCCAGCTACTAGAATCTTGGTTGTAGAGTTTACCCTTTCAATACTTTATATATATATCCTGCCTTTCCCTTTTGGGCTGCAGAGTTTCTTCTGAAAGATCAGCTGTTAAGTGTATGGGGTTTCCATTGTATGTTACCTGTTGCTTCTCCCTTGATCCTCTTAATATTCCTTCTTTGTCTTTCACCTTTGGTAGTTTGATTAATATGTGTCTTGGCATGTTTCTCCTTGAGTTTATCCTGAATGGGACTGTTTGCACCTCTTTGACTTCATTGACTATTTCCTATTCCATGCTGCGGGAAATTTCAACAATGAGCTCTTCAAAATTTTTCTCATATCCTTTCTTCTTCTTCTTTATCTGGGATCCCCCACCCCCTTACAATTCGAATGTTGGTGCTTTTGATATTTTCCCAGAAGTTTCAGAGATTATCCGTGGTTCTTTGCATTGCTTTTACATTATTCTTCTCTTCAACATTTATTTCCACCATTCTTCCTTTCAACTCACTGAATTATTCTGCTTCAGATATTCTGCTATTGATTCCTTTTATAGTATTGTTCAGTTCAGTTCACTTCAGTCCCTCAGTAATGTCCGACTCCTTGCGACTCCATGAATCACAGCACGCAAGGCCTCTCTGTCCAACACCAGCTCCCGGAGTTCACTTAGACTCATGTCCATCGAGTCCGTGATGCCATCCAGGCATCTCATCCTCTGTCGTCCCCTTCTCCTCCTGCACCCAATCCCTCCCTGCATCAGTCTTTTCCAATGAGTCCACTCTTCGCATGAGGTTGCAAAAGTTCTGGAGCTTCAGCTTTAGCATCATTCCTTCCGAAGAAATCCCAGGGCTGATCTCCTTCAGAATGGCCTGGTTGGATCTCCTTGCAGTCCAAGGGACTCTCAAGTATCTTCTCCAAAACCACAGTTGAAAAGCATCAATTCTTTGGCGCTCAGCCTTCTTCACAGTCCAACTCTCACATCCATATATGACTATTGGAAAAACCATAGCCTTGACTAGATGGACCTTAGTCAGCAAAGTAATGTCTCTGCTTTTGAATATGCTATCTAGGTTGCTCATAACTTTTCTTCCAAGGAGTAAGCGCCTTTTAATTTCATGGCTGCAGTCACCATCTGCAGTGATTTTGGAGCCCCCCAAAAGTAAAGTCTGACATTGTTTCCACTGTTTCCCCATTTATTTCCCACGAAGTGATGGGACCGGATGCCATGATCTTCGTTTTCTGAATGTTGAGCTTTAAGCCAACTTTTTCACTCTCCACTTTCACTGTCATCAAGAGGCTTTTCAGTTCCTCTCACTTTCTGCCATAAGGGTGGTGTCATCTGCAGATCTGAGGTGATTGATATTTATCCCGGCAATCTTGATTCCAGCTCGTGTTTCTTCCAGTCCAGCATTTCTCATGATGCACACTGCATATAAGTTAAATATCCAAGGTGACAGTATATAGCCTTGGCATACTCCTTTTCCTTTTAGGAACCAGTCTGGTCCATGTCTGCCAGAAGCCAGTGTGAGGAATCTCGCCCGTGACAAGGTCATGAGGAAGGAAGATGACATACCCAAGGCATGATCAGACTTCAGCCCCCGCACCACCCCACCCCCGCCCCCCACCCCCTGCCCCGGAAATTCCTAAGCATGTACCCCAACAAAAAATCCAAAAATCTGCTGGCTTTTGTGCTCTGCTTTTCCACTTTTCTGATATTCTCTGGAAAAAAGTCAACTCAGGGCTCTAGTCTTCTGCATTTGAAAGGGATGTTTCAGTTAAACCCCCTCTGATTGCTCTCTAGCTTTCCTAACAAGTTCCCCAGACCTCTTACAGCTTGTGAATTGCTTGCAGCCCCCCATCCGCGAGAGGCACCAAGCTTAAAAGCATCTTAAAGATACAGAGCCTTTTTTAAAGAGTTAAAACTCATTTTGGTGATAGGTTTTCACTGTTGACTCAATGATTGCCACCAGGCCTCCATATTCTTTTTCTTTTAGGCACCTGCGAGGATGTTAATCAATGTAAACAGGATATGGAAAGAGATATATAGTAGTTTTGATGTTAGCAACACTAGACTTTTGAGTTAATTACTTTTCTTTTGTTATAAATCGCTGTACTCCTTTCACTTGTTATAAACTGCTGTATCTTTGCTATGTAAGAATGTAACTTTATTTAGTGGTTTCTGAAAATGGCACCAGACTTTGGGAAGATAAACGCAAATAAGCCTTCTAGTTAACAAACCCTTATCAGAGAAAAAGGCTGTAATATGTTGCTTGGCCCTTCTTAGCCAGAAGATGATGTAAATCACCTAAGACTTGTGCATACAATTAGGTATGCAGAGAGAAAAGCCTGGTTTTTATAAGAGTCTGGACTGCTAACGCTGCATAACTTTGTGTTACCCATTGATCTCCATGTTTTATCAAAAGTATAAAAGGCCTTCTAAACAATAGAAGACAGAGCCAGTCGCTGGACTGGTTTCCCCCATGTCTCTCTCTCACTCTTTCTCCTTTTCTCCCTTTCCCTCCCTCTCCTCCTTATTTTAATTTCAGGCTGAATTCCCATCTGGGGCGCGGAGGCTAGCCAAGTCTACTTACTTGCCCTGGCTGTTAAGACCCGCGCGAAAGGGAGCCTAAGGCGAGGCACCCTTATATATTCAAGCAAGCGCCAAGGGCCCAGCGTAGATGGTGCAAATTCCTTGTCTGGAATTCTACTGATCTTCCACGTAATCCAAGTTATTCAGCCCTCTTCCTCCACTTAATTTTCCTACTACACTATTTCTTTCTAATCTAATCTTATATTAAAAGCTAAATAAGTTATTTCCTTGCCGACTCCATCCACCCTTTGAATTCCCTGGATCCACCGGGGCTGGACCCCGGCACATGTCCAGTTCTAACTCTTACTTCCTGACCTGTATACAGATTTCTCAAGAGGTAGGTCATGTGGTCTGGTATTCCCATCTCTCTCAGAATTTTCCAGTTTATTGTGATCCACATAGTCAAAGGCTTTGGCATAGTCGGTAAAGCAGAAATAGATGTTCTTCTGGAACTCTCTTGCTTTTTCCATGATCCAGTGGATGTTGGCATTTTGACCTCTGGTTCCTCTGCCTTCTCTAAAACCAGCTTGGATATCAGTATAGTATTGTACCTTTGAATAATTGTGTTGTGTGTCTTTGTATGTTTATTTCTTAATTCTTCTGGGTCTTTGTTCATTGATTCTAGCATTTTCTCCATACCTATCGCAACCAGTATATTTGTTACATCGGAATGACTATAACTATGATCACAACCACTGTGTCTATGACATTACACCCACTCTATTTATGACATCACATCCACTATATATGATATAACATCCAGTGTATATGAAGTCACACCCTCTATATTTATGACATCACACACACTATGTCTGCCGACACACCCACTTTACCTGTGTCGTCACACCCACTGTGTCAATAACATCACACCCACTGAATGTATGACATCACATTCAGTGTTTGAATAATATCCTATGCAGTATATATAGCATAACATGTACTTTTTATGACATCAGATCACTGTATTTATGACATAACTTCGTTGTATTTATGATGTGACATGCATAATTGTATTTATGATGTCACATACATCCATTGTATGGCATCACCTCCACTATACATGTGGCATCACATGCACTGTATCTATGACATCATATCCAATACATTGAGAACATCATATGCAGTATATATGACATGACACCCACTATGTTTATGCCATCATATCAACTATTTATGACATCACACCAATTCTGTTTATTACAACACAGCTGTATGTATGACATCACACCCACTGTATTTGACAGCACATCCAATATATGGGGTCACACCCTCTGTATTTATGACATCACACCCACTATCTGCCACCCACCCTCTATCTGACATCACATCCACTCTATCTCTGAATTAATATCCACCATATCTATGATCACACCCACTGTATTTGTGACATCACCTGCACTATCTATCACATCACACCACTTATTTATGGCCTCACCCCAAGTATGTTTCACATCCACTACATCTGTGACATCACATGCACCATATCTATGATCAAACCCTTTGTATCATTGACATCACATCAAATATATATGACATCAAATCCCCTGTATATGATATCGCATCCTTTATATATGTGACTTCACACCCACCGTATCCACGATATCATAACCACTATATCAATGGCATCATACCCACTGTTTTTATTGACATCACACCCAGTATAGTTGTGACATCTCCCCAGTCATTGCTATGATCACACTCACTGTATCTATGACATCACACCCACTGTATTTGTGACATCACATCCACTGTATGAGGTCACACCCTCTGTATTTATAACATCACACCCACTATCTGCCAACACATCCACTATGTCTGTGACACCACACCCACTTTATTGATGACACCACACCTACTGTAAATGACATCACACCCACTATATCTGCCAACATATCCACTATATCTGTGAATTCACTCCCGCTGTAAAGATGACATCACACCACTGTATATGATAGCCCATGTACTATATCTATGACACCAGTTCCACTGTATTTATGACATCTCACTGATGGGTTTACGGCATCAAACCCATTACATATGACATCACACACACAACATATAATATTTTATCCACTACCTATGACTTTATGCCCAGTACAACTATGATATCACACCCACCATATTCATGATGTCACAGGAAAAGTTTTTTTGTGACATCACACCCAGTATATTAGTGACTTTGCACCCACAGTATTTATTAGCACACCTACTGTATCTATGTCACACCCACATCCAAGGAGCGGTGGCTGTGCGGGCGCAGAAGGGCCTAGAGGAGGTTGAAGGTCAGGAAGCATGGTGGTGAGGAGACACCCCTCAACCAATGTGAGACACCCCTCAACCAAGATAAGGAGCAGTGGCTGCGCTTTGCTGGAGCAGCTGTGAAAAGAAACCCGATGCCCAGGGTAGGAGAAATCCAAGTAAGTTGGTAGGTGTTGCAAGAGGGCATCAGAGGGCAGACACACTGAAACCATACTCACAGAAAGCTCATCAGTCTAATCACACTAGGACTGCAGCCTTGTCTAACTCAATGAGACCAAGCCATGACTGCAGGGCAACCCAAGACGGGCAGGTCATGGAGGAGAGTTCTGACCGAATGAGGCCCACTGGAGAAGGGAATGGCAAACCACTTCAGTATTCTTGCCTTGAGAACTCCATGAACAGTATAACAAGGCAAAATGATGGGATACTGAAAGAGGAACTCCTCAGGTCAGTAGGTGGAGATCAGTGGAGAGATAACTCCAGGAAGAATGACGAGATGGAGCCAAAGCAAAAACAATACACAGCTGTGGATGTGGTTGGTGATAGGAGCAAGGTTTGATGCTGTAAAGAGCAATATTGCATAGGACCCTGGCATCTCAGGTCCATGAATCAAGGCAAACTGGACGTGGTCAAACAAGAGATGGCAAGAGTGAACGTCGACATTCTAGGAATCAGCGAACTAAAATGGACTGGAATGGGTGAATTTAACTCAGATGACCATTGTATCTACTACTGAGGGCAGGAATCCCTCAAAACAAATGGAGCAGCCATCATGGTCAACAAAGGAATCCGAAATGCAGTACTTGGATGTAGTCTCATAAACGACAGAAAGAACCTCTGTTGGTTTCCAAGGCAAACCATTCAATATCATGGTAATCCAAGTCTATGCCCCAAACATTAATGCTGAAGAAGCTGAAGCTGAATGGTTCTATAAAGACCTACAATACCTTTTAGAACTAACACCCCAAAAAAGATGTCCTTCATTACAGTGGACTGGAATGCAAAAGTAGGAAGTCAAGAAACACCTGGAGTAACTGGCAAATTTGGCCTTGGAATGCGGAATGAAGCAGGGCAAACACTAACATAGTTTTGTCAAGAAAATGCACTGGTCATAGCAAACACCCTCTTCCAACAACACAAGAGAAGACTCTACACATGGACATCACCAGATGGTCAACACTGAAATCAGATTGATTATATTGTTTGCAGCCAAAGGTGGAAAAGCTGTATGCAGTCAACAAAAACAAGACCAGGAGCTGACTGTGGCTCTGATCATGAACTCCTTATTACCAAATTCAGACTAAAATTGAAGAAAGTAGGGAAAACTGCTAGACCATTCAGGTATGACCTAAATCAAAGACCTTATGATTATACTGTGGAAGTGACAAATTGATTTAAGGAGCTAGATCTGATAGATAGAGTGCCTGATGAACTATGGAGTGAGGTTCATGACATTGTGCAGGAGACAGGGATCAGGACCATTCCCCTGGAGAAGAAATGCAAAAAAAGCAAAATGGCTGTCTGGTGAGGCCTTACACATAACTGTGAAAAGAAGAGGAGTGAAAAGCAAAGGAGAAAAGGAAAGATATAAGCATCTGAATGCAAAAATACAAAGAATAGCAAGAGGAGATAAGAAAGCCTTCTTCAGTGATCAATGCAAAGAAATAGAGGAAAACAACAGAATGGGAAAGACTAGAGATCTCTTCAAGAAAACTAGAGACACCAAGGGAACATTTCATGCAAAGATGGGCTCGATAAGGGACAGAAATGGTCTGGACCTAACAGAAGCAGAAGATATTAAGAAGAGGTGGCAAGAATACACAGAAGAACTGTACAAAAAAAGATCTTCACGACCCAGATAATCACCATGCTGTGATCACTCATCTAGAGCCAGGCATCCTGGAATGTGAAGTCAAGTGGGCCTTAGAAAGCACCACTATGAACAAAGCTAGTGGAAGTGATGGAATTCCAGTGTAGGTATTTCAAATCCTGAAAGATGATGCTGTGAAAGTGCTGCACTCAATATGCCAGCAAATTTGGAAAACTCAGCAGTGGCCACACGACTGGAAAAGGTCAGTTTTCATCCCAATCTCAAAGAAAGGCAATGCCAAAGAATGCTCAAACTACTGCACAATTGCACTCATCTCACATGCTAATGAAGTAACACTCCACATTCTCCAAGCCAGGCTTCAGCAATATGTGAACCATGATGTTCAAGCTGGTTTTAGAAAAGGCAGAGAACCAGAGATAAATTGCTAACATCCACTGGATCATGGAAAAAGCTAGAGAGTTCCAGAAGAAATATCTATTTCTGCTGTCTTGACAATGCCAAAGCCTTTCACTGTCTGGATCAAAATAAACTGTGGAAAATTCTGAGAGAGATGACAATACCAGACCACCTGAGCTGCCTCTCGAGAAATCTGTATGCAGGTCAGGAAGCGAGAGTTAGAATGACATGGAAACACAGACTGTTTCCTAAAAGGAAAAGGAGTATGCCAAGGCTGTATATTGTCACACCACCCTTATGGCAGAAAGTGAAAAGGAACTAAAAAGCCTCTTGATGACAGTGAAAGAGGAGAGTGTAAAAGTTGGCTTAAAGCTCAACATTCAGAAAGCAAAGATCATGGCATCTGGTCCCATAACTTCATGGGAAATAGATCGGGAAACAGTGGAAACAGTGTCAGACTTGTTTGGCCGGGGGCGGGGGGGGGGGGGGGGGGGGGGGGCGCTAAATCCCTGCAGATGGTGACTGCAGCCATGAAATTAAAAGACGCTTACTCCTTGGAAGAAAAGTTATGAGCAACCTAGATATTTGAATATGTTTCTGCATATTAAAAAGCCGAGACAATACTTTGCCAACTAAGGGCTGTCTAGTGAAGGCTATGGTTTTTCCAGTAGTCATGTATGCATGTGAGAGTTGGACTGTGAAGAAGGGTGAGCGCCAAAGAATTGATGCTTTTCAACTGTGGTTTTGGAGAAGACACTTGAGAGTCCCTTGGACTGCAAGGAGATCCAACCAGGCCATTCTGAAGGAGATCAGCCCTGGGATTTCTTCGGAAGGAATGATGCTCAAGCTGAAACTCCAGTACTTTGGCCACCTCATACGAAGAGTGGACTCATTGGAAAAGACTCTGATGCTGGGAGGGATTAGAGGCAGGAGGAGAAGGGGACGACAGAGGATGAGATGGCTGGATGGCATCACGGACTCGATGGACGTGAGTCTGACTGAACCCTGGGAGTTGGTGATGGACAGGGAGGCCTGGCGTGCTGCGATTTATGGGGTCGCAAAGAGTCGGACACGACTGAGCAACTGAACTGAACTGATGTTTATAACATCATACCCACTGTATGTGATATCACACCGACTTTGTTAATAACAACACAACCAGTCTATCTGATAGCACATCCACTCTATCTGTGACTTCACATACACCATACATATTATCATATCCACTGTATTAGTGACATCACAACCACATTACTTATGATACCACA
This sequence comes from Budorcas taxicolor, assembly GCF_023091745.1. Classification (NCBI taxonomy): domain Eukaryota; kingdom Metazoa; phylum Chordata; class Mammalia; order Artiodactyla; family Bovidae; genus Budorcas; species Budorcas taxicolor. The sequence continues at coordinate 5,789,009 of NC_068936.1, read as the reverse complement.
CCCGGCATAAATGACATCACAGCCACTCTTATGACATCACTCCCAATATATACTTCACATCCATTATATCTGTGACAATATCACACTCACCGTATGTATGATCTGACCGACAGTATCAATGACATCTCATCAACTATATATGACATCAAATCCACTGTAAATGGCATCACATCCACTTTATCTGTGATATCACTTCCACTGTATCTATGACTTACACTGTATCCCTGTATTTATGACATCACACACTCTATATGACATCACACACACAACATAGGATATCCTATCTAGTACATATGACATCATCCCCAATAAAACTATATCACATCCAGTGTAATTATATCACACCCACTGTTTTATTACATCACACCCACTATATCTCTGATATCATACTCACTCTGACATCACATACACTATCTGTGACATCATAATGAACATATCAATGATCACACCCACTGTATCGATACTATCACACTGTGCTCACAGGCTCTGGATCAGGCCACTGGGAGTGTTCAAAAATATTTTTGTGATTGGGAAGCCAGAAGTCTCAAGAGCAGTTATGGAACAGCTGACTCCAGATACTGAGGAGGAAAAGATGAAGACCTCCTGTCAATGAGGTCACTAGTGGGCACAGCTAGAGACCTCAGAAATCTTCAGGGGTCTCACCACTGAGAAACGGGCAACAGTACAGATGTTGAATCTTATACCAACAGGATGCATTAATAAGATGAGCTCAGGATGTATTGTAGAACATGTAGAATAGAGCCAGAATTTTGTAATGACTATAAGTAGAAAGCAAATTTTAACAATTGTACAAAAAGAAAGAAAAGGAAAGAAAGAAAGAAAGAAAGGGGAAGAAGCTGGGAACAAAGGAAGGAAAAGAATGACATTTTCAGAGGACACAAATTCAATATTGAGTGGGCTCTTTTTAGCTAAGAAATTTAGAATGGAAAAGTGGCCTCCCACAGGTGGGACAGAGGGGGTGGCCGAAATCCACTGCAGGCAATACTAGAGGTCTTTGCCCATGAAGTGTTTTATTACAAGAATAAAATCATGTAAAAGCTGGTTTTGTTTTTATTACCTTCTCCCTACTTCAGTATTCTAAAATAATGTCAATAATTAGTTTCCCCTGCAATTAAAATATTTGTTGGTTTAAGTTTTAGAAGCTTGTTGTCTTTTATGACAGGTTTTAACCTTTTATTTATTACTCCCAAGATAGAAAATGTTAGTATATAAATGAATATATATATACACACACACACATACATATATATGTATATGCATATATGTGTGTATATGGGTGCACATATATATATGCATATATATATATACAGATATATATTTATATATTTCATAGGGCCACAGTTTTAATACTTTGAAAATTCATTGTCTTCTTTGGGGGAGTTATTTAAGAGAAGACCCTGTTAAACAGTTGTCACCAACACAGTCTGCCATGGTTACCACTGCTACATTCCTTGGAACATCAGTAATGGTTTGGAAGGCCTTGAGACCACTTCCTGAACAGCCTGCAGTCCCTGAGAGAACATACTAATACACAGCCTACGTTCAGTTGATTGTAAATACACAGTGATACATCAAAGATTGTCAAGGCACACACACACAATGTTCTTTATTTCTGTCTAAATCAGTGAAACAAAGTATTCACTGCAAGGTACACACATTTTAGCTTCAGAAGTACAAAATCTTCTTATATTGGAGCATAAAATATCCTGCTGCATTTGAAAAAAACTATGTTTTAAAGTAATTGTCAGTTATTTTTAGAGTACAGAAAAAAGAAAATAACATATGTCCATGGGGGCTGATAAAACTATCTTTTGCAGATGTTTTTCTAAAAAATCCCCTTACAATTCTACTGTCTTAACTATATATAAAATGATCAACAGATTTCATGCTATGCTTATTTTCTGGAGATTTTTAATTCCTTTAATTTATGAATGTAACTAGAAAGTTTTTCTACTGAGTGAGTATCAAATATTTCTCCTATTTCTTGGTTGAAACATTATGTTTACACTACTGTTGGGTACATTTTGTTGCCTAAAATCTTTTATAATTCAGTTATAGTGTCTAGTTTTTGTTTCTGTTTTTGTTTTTGTTTAATAATTCACATCTACTGTCTAGGCTTTTTGTTTCACCTTGTTTATGCTGAGAATTTTCTCAACTATTTCTAGTACTTTTGGAGTTTCTGTTAGGAATATGTGTCTGCTGTTGTTTAGTTGCTCAGTCATGTCCAACTCTTTGCCACCCCATGGACTGTAGCGCACCAGTCTCCTGTCCATGGAGATTTCTTCAGGCAAGAATACTGAAGTGGGTTTCCATGCTCTCCTGCAGGGGATCTTCGATACCCAGGAATAGAATTTGTGTCTTCTACGGCTCCTGCATTTCAGACGGATTATTTCCCTCTGAGCCAAGATGTATCTTGTACACATGAAAGTGAAAGTGAAGTCGCTCAGTCGTGTCTGACTCTTTGCGGCCCCGTGGACTATAGCCTACCAGGGTCCTCCATCCATGGGATTCTCCAGGCAAGAATACTGGAGTGGGCTGCCATTTCCTTCTCCAGAGGATCTTCCCAACCCAGGGATCGAACCTGGGTCTCCTGTATTGCAGGCAGACACTTTAACCTCTGGGCCACCAGGGAAGCATACCCACTTTAATAATGAAGATTCATAATCAGTGAAAAGTAATGATGGAAGAGCCCAAACAAGCATTTATCTTTTACCAATTAAAAATAAGGAAAAAAAAAAAAAGAAAAAACAAAACAAAAAACAAAAAACCAAAAACCTTCCTTTCAGTTTGGCTTTATTTTTTTAATTTATTTTTTTCATTGATGGATAATTGATTTCCAGAATTTTCGTGTTTTCTGTCCAATTTCAACAGGACACTCTTTCTTCACTCATAGTTTCTCGTCAATATAATCCTTTTCTATGTAAATATCTCCTTTAAACATCTTTTTTACAGATCAGATATCTGCAGAAAATAATTTCCAGTGTGTGTGTGTGTGTGTGTGTGTGTGTGTGCGTGTGTGTGTGTGTGTGTGTGTGTGAGAATATCTACCTCTCCTTTATTTTTGAAGGATAATATTCCTGGATATAGACATTAAATTAAGTAATTAAAAAAATACTAACATGTTGTTAATGTTCCATGAATTAACCAGATAAACTGTATATTCAATTGATTTGTAATTTATTCAAAGGTTTCCTAGCCATAACCACTGGCTAATTCTAGAATATTTTCATCACTGCAGTGTGAAACACTGTCCAATTGGCAGACATTTTCCATTTCCCCCTTCATCTGGGCCCTGGCATCCACTCCTCTATTTTCTGTCTTTAGAGAATTACCAAATCTGGGACATACAATTTCATATGAATAGAATAATGTGATATGTATTCTTTTGCTCCTTGCTTATTTTAATTAGTATAGTATTTTATTAGACTATTATATATATATTATAAATATATATATTATTCATATATATAAATATTATATATATATATATATTATAGTATTTTATTATTTAATTAGTATAGTATTTTCAGATCTATAGCATGTTATAGCATGTATAAGAACTCCATTTCAGGGCCAAAACAATATTGCATTGCATGTTTTATTCTTTTGATCACTAGTTGATGGACATTCTAGTCATTTCAACTGGTTTTTGTTTTATCTTTAACATTTGTTTCTTGTCTGTTTGTGGACGTTTTGATAGCAGCCATTCTGACCAGCATGAGATGGTACCTCATTGTGGTTTTGATTTACATTTCTGTGATTATGAGTGATAATTAGCATCTGTTCATGTGTTTGTTAACCATCTGTGCGTCTTCTTTGGAGAAGTGTCTATTTAGTTCTTTGGCCCATTTTTTTGGACTGGTTCATTGATTTTTCTGGTATTGAGCTGCTTGGAATTAATTTTTAAATTAAACCTCTGTCATTTCTTCGCTTTCTATTATTGTCTCCCATTCTGAAGGCTGTCTTTTCACCTTGTTTATGGTTTCCTTTGTTGTGCACAAGCTTTTAAACTTAGGTCACGTATGTTTACTTTTTCTTTTACTGCCATTACTCTGGGAGGTGGGTCATGGAGGATCCTGATGTGATTTATGTCAGGTTGTGTTTTGCCTATGTTTTCTAGGAATTTTTTAGTGTCTCGTCTTATATTTGCATCCCTAATCCACTTTGAGTTTATTTTTGTCTACGGTGTTAGAAAGTGCTCTAGTTTCATTCTATTACAAGTGGTTGACCAGTTTTCTCAGCACCACTTGTTAAAGATATTGTGTTTTCTCCATTGTATATTAGAGCATCCTTCCTTTGTCAATGACAAGGTGTCTAGAGTGGAGTGGATATATCTCTGGGCTTTCCGTTTTGTTCCATTGATCTATATTTCTGTCATTGTGCCAGTACCGTACACTCTTGATGGCTGTAGCTTTGTAGAATTTTTGAAGTCAGGCAGGCTGATTTCTCCAATTTCATTCTTCTTTGTCAAGATTGCTTTGGTCTATGAGGTTTTTGTTTGTTTCTTTTTTGTTTGTTTGTTTGTTTCCATACACATTGTGAAATATTTGTTCAGTTTTGTGAAAAATACTGTTGTAGCTTGATAGGGATTGCATTGAATCTATAGTTTATTTTTGGTAGTATACTGATTTTCACTCTATTGAGTCTTCCGATTCATGAATATGGTATATTTCACCATCTATTTGTGTCATCTTTGATTTCTTTCATCAATGTTTTATGTTTTTCTATATATAGCTCTTGTTTCTGTAGGTAGATTTATACCTAAGTGTTTTATTCTTTTCGTCAAAATGGTGAAAATGGCTGTTTCCTTCATTTCTCTTTCGGCTTTCTCATTGTCAGTGTATAGGGATGCAAGGGATTTATGTGCATTGATTTTACATCCTGCAAGTATACTATATTCATTGATTATCTCTAAGTAATATTCTGCTGGTGTCTTTAGGGTTCTCTATATAGAGGATCATGTCATCTGCAATGAGTGAGTCTTTTATTCTATTTTTTTTTTTTTTTTTCAGTCTGGATTCCCTTTGACTTCTTTTTCTTCTCTGATTGATGTGGCTAAACTTCCAAACCTATGTTGTATAGAAGTGGCGACAGTGGGTACCCATGTCTTGTTCCTGACTTTAGGGGAAATTCTTTCAAATTCTCCCCATTGAGGATACTATTTTCTGTACGTTTATATTATATATGGCTTTTATTATGTTGAGGTGTGTTCCTTCTATGCCTGCTTTTCAGAGGTTTTTTTTTTGTTTGTTTTTTTTTCCCCCTTATCATTAACAGATGTTGAATTTTGTCAAAGGCTTTCTCTGCATCTATGGAGATAATCATATGTTTTGTAATATAAATTTATTTATTTTAATTGGATGTTAATAATATGGTTTTTATTTTTCAGCTTGTATATGTGGTGTTTTACCTTAATTGATTTGCAAATACTGAAGAATCCTTGCTTCCCTGGGCTAAAGCCCAGTTGGTCATGATGTCTCATCGTTTTAATATGTGGTTGGATTCTGTTTGCTAGGGTTTTCTTGAGGATTCTTCATCTATGTTCATCAGTAAGGTTGGCCTCTAGTTTCCTTTTTCTGTGGCACGTTTGTCTGGTTTTGGTTTTAGGGTGATGGCCTCACAGAAAGAGTTTAGGAGCTTAGCCTCCTCTGCAAATTTCTGGGAGGATTTGAGTAGGATAGGTGTTAGCCCCTCTCTAAATTTTTGGTAGAATTCACCTTTGTAGCCATCTGGTCCTTGGCTTTTGTTTGTTGGAAGATTTTAAATTACAGTTTCTCTTTGCGTGCTGGTGGTGGGTCTGTTAAGATTTTCTCTTGCTTCCTGGTTCAGTTTTGGAAGGATGTATGTTTTTAAGAATTCATCCATTTCGTCCAAGTTGTCGATGTTATTGTCATATAATTGCTGATAGTAGTTTCTTATGATCCTTTGTATTTCTGTGTTGTCTGTTGTGATTTATCTATTTTCATTTCTAATTTTTGTTGATTCAATTATTCTCCCTCTTGTTCTTGATGAGTCTGTCTAATGATTTGCCTATTTTATTTATCTTCTCAAAAATGCAGATTTTAGTTTTGTTGATTTTTGTTATTGTGTCCTTTGTGTCTTTTTCATTTATTTCTGGCCTAATTTTTATGAGTTCTTTATTTCTACTAACTCCAGGGTTCTTTACTTCTTCTTCTAGTTGCTTTAGGTCATTTATTTGCTTTTTCTCTTGTATCTTTTTTTTAATAAATAAAATAAAATTTACCTTTTGATTATCTATTGACACAGTGTTCTTGAACCGTTGAAAACTTTTAAGTTTCATGAACTTCCCATTGCTTTAACAAGTACATAAGGCTGATGCATTACAGAGGAAAGTTTCCTGTCCTGTTAAACTCTCATTCTTGCCCAGTTTTTCATTTATCTATCCTTTTTTCTTAAATTAATTAATTAATTTATTGTTTTATTTATTTATTTATTTATTACTTTACAATACTGTATTGGTTTTGCCGTACATTGACATGAATCCACCACAGGTGTACATAAGTTCCTGACCCTGAATCCCCCTCCCATCACCCTCCCCATATCATCTCTCTGGGTCATCCCAGTGCACCAGCCCCGAGCATCCTGTATCCTGTATGGAACGTAGACTAGCAATTCGTTTCTTACATGATAGCATACATGTTTCAATGCCATTCTCCCAAATCATCCCACCCTCTCCCTCTTCCACAGAGTCCAAAAGTCTGTTCTTTACATCGGTGTCTCTTTTGCTGTCTCGCATATAGGGTTATCATTACCATCTCTCTTGTTACTTGAGATAAGCTTTTATTACTATGAACCTTTCCCTTACCACTGATTTTACCAAATAGTTTTTGCGTTGTGATGCCTTCATTTTCTTTTGTTTCTATGCATATTTCTTCTACTATTTGTTGTTTATTAAGAAACATATTGTTTAACCTCCAGATGCTTGTATTTTAAGTTAATTTTTCCCCTGTAGTTGACATTTAACCTTACCACATTGCGATCAGAAAAGATGATGGAGGAAATTATTTAGATTTTTTCCAATTTACCAAGGCATGATATATTACACAGGATGTGATCTATCCTGGAGAATATTCCGTGTGCAGTTGAGAAAAAGGCAAAAACCAATTTTTAGGTGGTGAAATGTCGTATAGATATCAATTAGGTCTAACTGGTCCACTGTATCACTTAAAGTTTGTGTTTTCTTGCTAATTTTCTGTTTGGTTGCTCTATCCATAAATGTGAGTGGGGCATTAAAGTCTCCCCCTATTTATGTGTTACTGTTAATTTCCTCTTTCGTACTTGTTTGCATTTGCCTTACATATTGAGGTGCTTCTATGTTGGGCACATATATGTGTATAATTGTTCTATATTCTTCTTGGATTGATCATTTGATCATTATTCAGTGCCATTCTTTGTCTCATTTCACTTTCTTTATTTCAATATCTATTTTATCTGATATGAGTTTTGCTATTCCTGCTTTTTCTGTTGTTGTTGTTTGTTTCCATTTGCATAAAATACCTTTTCCAACACTTTACTTTCACTCTGTATGTGACTCTTGGTTTGAGGTGGGTCTCTTGTAGACAGCATATACTGTGGTCTGGGTTTGTAATCATATTATGATCCTTCCTTTGTCACCTATCTTTCCATTTGTCCATCCCTTTACCCAATCATCAATCAGCAAAGTAAATGTGTGTGTATTGCTATACAATAGGAAGTAACACGCCACAGTAAAGCAACAACATGTGGACATACACTAGGCTCCATTTATAGAAAGTTCTAGGTGGAGCAATACTAATCTATACTGATATAACTGAGAACAGGGTTTGTGCAGAAGTTCAGTGTTGGGAAGGAGCCCAAGATATTTTCTAGGATGATGGGAAGAAAATACTGAAGAAAACACCATATATATAATCTTGGTGAAATTGCATAAATATTTCTGTAATGCAAATTCCAAGCATGGCCTCAGTGATTGGCTCCATGCATTTATAAATTTATTAGATACTGTCGAATTGTCTTTCAGAAAAGTGGAGCCAGCCATAAGGTTGGTCAGCGCTGTTAAGCCAACGGGGACGTGTCTCTAGAGCTGAGATTGGAGGACACTGGGAGCCCCAGCAGGTGCTCAAAACCAAGATCACCAGGAGGGGAGCACAAGTAAGTTGATGATGTTGCCCAGTAAGCCTCTCTCCCTTGGGCCAGAGGCAAGGTGATGCTACTTTTATTATAGAAAATGTATTCTGTGGATATTAGGAAAGAACCTGATCAGTGCAAAAGTGTGAAGAAGTAAATAAAAACCATGTTTAATTTCACTACAGTGCATATTTTATGACTTCCTGGTGGCTCAGTGGTAAAGAACTTGCCTGCTAATTCAGGTGTCAGGAGTTAGATCCCTGGGTTGGGAAGATCCCCTGGAGAAGGGATTGGTTACTCACTCCAATATTCGTGCTTGGAGTATCCCACTGACAGAGGAGACTGGTGGCCTACAGTCTATTGGGTTGCAAAAGAATCAGACATGACTGAGGGATTGAGCACACACACTATTTTAGTGTATATCCTCTGCATCTATTTTCAGCCCATATTTTTAAAGTTTTGAAAGTACACTTCGTGTTGGAGAATGCAATGGCAATCCACTCCAGTACTCTTGCCTGGAAAATCCCATGGGAGGAGGAGCCTGGAAGGCTGTAGTCCCTGGGGTCGCTGAGGGTTGGACACGACTGAGCAATTTCACTTTCACTTTTCACTTTCATGCACTGGAGAAAGAAATGGCACCCCACTCCAGTGTTCTTGCCTGGAGAAATCCAGGGATGGCGGAGCCTGGTATGCTGCCATCTATGGGGTCACATAGAGTTGGACGCGACTGAAGTGACTTAGCGGCAGCAGCACACTTCGTGTACTTTTCGGTTTTCATTGTTATTCCCGCTGTACTTTCCCCAAACATTTATTATCAAATTTTGCAAACATTCAACTGGTTGAGCATGTATTCTAGCTAATACCCGAGGACTTCCCACCTAGCTTCTACTGTAACTATTTTACAATACTTCCATTCCCATATATCCATCCATTTGTATTTGAATACAAATACAAAGGCACTCAATCTGTCTTTACGTTTGCTCATCTCAGAATGAATCGCCCCAAACATTCCGCCTGATTTTCAAGAGAGAAATCAAGCAGTAGGCATTCTTGTGTGATAGGCTTCTTTCACTGTGTTTATGATCTCAGGGTATTTCTTTTAATAATGTCTGGCTGTTCAACAGAGATACACCTGATTTTTTGAAAAAAAAAAAAAAAATCACAAAACTTCGTTAACATACCTGAAGCAATGGAGGATTGATTCTGGTGGAAAAACACACTTATGCAGAGTGGGCAGTAAAACAATTCACTTACCATAAGCCTTCACAGCTATGAAAGTGTAAGAGTATTTAGTCACAAGGACAAAAACATTCCACCCAAAGAAAATGTTTACAACAGTGGTCTCCAACCTTTGTGGCACTAGGCATGGTTTCATGGGGGTGATGATTCAAATGCATTACGTTTATTGTGCAGAATTATTTCTATTATTATTACATCAGTTCCATCTCAGATCATCAGGCATTAGATTCCCTGGTTTTGAGGACCATTCATCTTCTAGAACCAAGTGTGCAAAGGGTGCAGAAAGGAGATGCTTCACCAAGGTGAAGCTGCCTAATCAGTATTTGTAGAATGAAAAGTTAAGTACAAGGGAAATAAAGGACGGTGTTTTGCTAGTTTAGTTCTAGTTATGTTATCTACAGCAGATATCTTTCTATCTTCAATATCTCTATTAGAATCTCCTGTTTCCTATTCACTTGACCTGGCTAAAAACATCTGACACCTGATGAAATACTACTTCATATTCAATAGGATGCTTCTTACCAAAATACACTGAAAGTAGCAAGTATTGGCCAGGATCTGGAGATACCAGAATGTTTATGTTTCGCTGGCTTGACTATGAACTGTACAGCTCCTGTGAGAAAGAGTACCGTGATTCCTCAAAACAAACAAAGACTTACCCTGTCCTTGCAGGACTTTCTCTTCTAGGTAGATACATGCCCCCAAGAAAAAGCAGGAATTTAAACAGATGCTGGTATGCTTATGTTTGTAACAGCATTATTCACAATAGCTAAGATGTGGGAGTGGCCCAATTCTCCATCTATGGAAGAACAAACATGGGCACAAAATGTGGTCGATCCATATAACAGGGCACTCCTCAGTCTTCAGATGGAAGGACATTTGGACACACATTAGAAAAAGGATGAACCTTGGAGAGAAAATATGCTGAAGGAAATAAGCCAGGGAGAGAGAGACAAATACTGTATAATTTCACTTTTCATAGGACCCAGACTAGTCCAATTCACAGATGCAGAAAATAAAAGTCCTGTTACCAGGGGCTGGGGAAGGCAGGAAGGGGTAGGTAGTATTCAACAGTGACAAAAGTTGAAGTCTGAGGAGAGGGATGGTGGTAATAGTTGCCCAGAGCTGTAAATATCCTTAATACTACTGAACTGTATCCTTAAAAATAGGGCCACTATAACCCACGTCTATTTAACCACAAGACGCACACAACACAGAAGCCAGAGTGTTTACTAACTGAAGAAGTATCTGGAAACAAGGACAGTGAGCTCAGAGGTACAGAACTGCCAATAGACAAACAGTCCCTCTCCACTGTCTTCGGAGAGTGGCAGGCTCCTTTCTTCAGTGGGGGAAGGTGCTTTTGCTGTCATTGTCAGTGGGCCTGGCCTGGGAGTCCAAGGCTCTCTCCTCAGACTTGCTGTCACTGCATTCCATACCCACTGTATGCACCTCCCGTATTCTCAGTTGCTACGTCACGGATGCCATGGTGACATCTCTGTTGCTGGTGGTGGCAATGCCCTCTTCACCTGGTCTCCTCTGTGTCTACCTTCCCTATGCCACAGGGGAGTCCATTTACTCCAAGGACCCTAAGAGTACACTTTTAGGATCTGTGTGTCTGCTTCAGGTGCGTCCCCTCATCACTATCTCTTGTCCCCCAGACTTGGTACCTAAGCCTTCGCATCTGGAGCTTTCGACATTTTTTTTTTCTTTTTAAAGCGGCAGCAATCTATACATGCAGGTGTTAGTAGCAGTGGTGCCCACATGGAGCAGACTGACATGGAACACACCAACAACAAGAATGGGAACCCACCCCCTTCCTGTTGAGTCTTGGATCACAGATGGAACATGGGAGTATGGCAGTACAGACTAGATAAGGTAGCTGCTAAGAGAGCTTCAGATGGGACTTCTGTAAGAAATGAGACATCATGGCAATGAGCCAGCAGTGAGGACTAGATTTCACACAGAAGCCAAAACTTCACTGTACCCTCTGTGCACATTTCTGTAACAAATTTATCCCAAGGAAATGAGTAGAGAAAGTACAAACATGTCAGTGAAACACACATACCTAATACGATTTATAACTGGACTTACAATGGAGACAAATAGGGAGAAGAAAACCCAGGCAGAGAATATGCACAGTAAACTATTTTTTATCCTTACAATGGGACAGAACACAATTTCACTTAATGAAAAATAAAGAAGGAAAAGCTCCTTAGTAATGCTAAATAAAAAGGTGATTTCAAAAATAAATAGCTAAATATGCTGGAGAAGACGTGGAAAAAAAATGGTATCCTCCAATGCTATTTGTGAAATGTAAACTTGTACAGCCACTGTGGAGAAGAGTAAATAGGTTTCTCACAAATTTAAAGACAGAATTACTATATGATCTAGCATCCCACTCCTGGTAATATACGCAGACGAAACTGTAATTCAAAAACATACATGTACCCCTATGTTCACAGCAGCACTACACACAATAGCCAAGACATGGAAACAACCTAAAGTCCAGCGAAGGATGAATGCACAAAGATGGAGTGGTGTTTATTTAATGGAATACTACCAAGCCATAAAAAAAGAATGAAACAATGCAGCAATATGGATGGACCTAGAGATTATCATTGCCACCAAAGTAACTCAGTGATAAAAGTCCACCTGCAATGCAGGAGACCCGAGTTTGAGCCCTGTGTTGGGACGATGCCCTGGAGAAAGGAATGGCTCCCTACTCCAGGATTCTTGCCTGGGAAAGCCCAGGAACAAAGGAGCCCAGTGGGTTACCGGGCATGGGGCTGCAAAAGGGTCAGACATGACTCAGTGACTATGCAGCAACAAAGAGACTAAAATAGTAAGTGAAAGAAGGCAGACAGAAAAGACAAAAACCATACACTATCACTTATATGTGGAAGCAAGTTCAGTTCTGTTCATTTGCTAGTCATGTCCAACTCTTTGTGACCCCATGGGCTGCAGCAAGCTAGGCTTCCCTGACCATCACCAACTCCGGAAGCTTGCTCAAACTAATGTTCATTGAGTTGTTGATGCCATCCAACCATCTCATTCTCTGTCATTCACTTCTCCTCCCTTGATTTCCGGATTTGATCTCCTTTCAATCCAATGGACGCTCAAGAGTCTCCTCTAACACCACAGGTCAAAACCATCAATTCTTTATAGCTCTGCTTTCTTTATATCCCACCTCTCACCTCCATACATGAGTACTGGAAGAACCATAACTTTGACTAGACAGTCAATTGTTGGTAGAGTAACATCTCTCTGCTTTTTAATATGCTGTCTAGGTTGGTTATAGTTTTTCTTTCAAGGAGAAAATGTGTTGATTTTCTCTCTGCAGTCACCATCTGGAGTGATTTTGGAGACCAAGAAAATAAAGTCTTCCAGTGTTTCCACTGTTTCCCCAAGTGTTTGGAAAGAACTGGTGGGACTGGATGCCATAACCGTATTTTTTTGACTGGTGAGATTTAAGCTACCTTTTTCCCCTCTCCTCTTTCATTTTCATCCAGAGGCTCTTTAGTTCCTCTTCGCTTTCAGCCATAAGAATCATGTCATCTGCATATCTAGAATGGTAGCCAGAATATGGCACAAATGAACCTATCTGTAAAACATACAAGACTCATAGAGAACAGATGTGTGGCTGCCAGTGTGGAGGGTGGAAGTGTGGACTGCCAGTATGGCATTGGCAGATATGAACTACTATATTTAGAATAGATAAACAACAAGGTCCTACTGCAGAATGCAGGGAGTTATGTTCAGTATACTCTATAACAGCAGCCCCTGCTGTTCTCCCAGGCCTGGCTGTAAAGGAGACTGAAATGAGACACAGAAAGTCACCAAAAGCATTTGTCTCTTTAGGCTGTGAGGTTCTTCTTTCAATGAAACTTTATTTTTCATTTAAGACCATAGACATCTGTGCAGATTTTGCAGGCAAACAGTTTCTTGTTCTGTTCCACAGATGCTGGGAGGTATTCAGCTGTGGATGCTGCCACAGTTGTGTCTTTAGAATCTGTTGAGCACATGTCTCTAAATACAAGTGATCCATGTGGTTATGAATTGCATAGGTGTTTGTGGCTATAAGCTTACTCTAGCCTTCACTTTTTGGCCTCACTGATATCCTTTGCTAACCATATTTTTCTTACCGGGAGTGTCAGCCCATTTCACTTTTGTATCAGTACTCATCATCATTAATGTTTTCTTTAAGCCCCTCAGGAAAGGTATGTGATGTGGTATCGCTTTAATCTGCCCTCCTTCACTTCCTCTGATTTACTCTATATTTCTGCATATGTGAAAATAACATCCGTGGAATTTTGCATTGTTCCTAATGTCAGGGTCATATTTCATTGTCTGTCCCTCTCTGATTTCTTTCTCTTTTCATTTGCAACCAACGATTCTCTTTCCTTTCGTCTCTTGGGTGTTGTGAATGCTGCTTCAGTGCATATTCGTGGGGGGTGGGGCTGTGGGCATGTGTTTTCCACAAACTGTTGATTTCTCAAATCCTCTAGGAGTGGAACCACCACATGACATCATCTGTCTCATATTGTGTTTTTAAGGCCCTTTGACAGTCGTGCTCGTAAAAGTTCCAGCCTCTTACCCAACACCCTCTTCCTGGCATATAAGGGTCCCCTTTACAAACATTGCTCTGCTCTTTCTTGTCTGTACAGTTTTGGATAGTGGCCTTTCTGGTTTCTCAGTAGTGATATCGTTTTGCCGTTTAACTTTTCTTATCACTGATAATCGAGCAAATGGAGCACATTTTCAGAGGCTTCTTTCTAAGCATTAACTTGTATTTACCTTTTGATATTTCCTTCCTTCCTGATCGTGTGGTTTGTTCTTTTTGTTATTTTGGTATGGCAGCCCTGACCATTTTGTAGAGGTAGATGTCATTTAGAGCCCCCCAAGATTGAAGGTTGCTATTCCCAAAACGGGCCACAAGGCGGCAGGATTTCTTCGGGTTCTCCTGCTGCTGTGGTACTTCAGTTCAGTTCAGTCGCTCAGTCGTATCTGACTCTTTGCGACCCCATGAATCGCAGCACGCCAGGCCTCCCTGTCCATCACCAACTCCCGGAGTTCACTCAGACTCACGTCCATCGAATCAGTGATGCCATCCAGCCATCTCATCCTCTGTCGTCCCTTTCACCTCCTGCCCCCAAATCCCTCCCAGCATCAGAGTCTTTTCCAATGAGTCAGATCGTCACGTGAGGTGGCCAAAGTACTGGAGTTTCAGCTTGAGCATCATTCCTTCCAAAGAAATACCAGGGCTGCTCTCCTTCAGAATGGACTGGTTGGATCTCCTTGCAGTCCAAGGGACTCTCAAGAGTCTTCAACACCACAGTTCAAACGCATCAATTCTTCGGCGTTCAGCCTTCTTCACAGTCCAACACTCACATCCATACATGACTACTGGAAAAAACCATAGGCTTGAATAGACGGACCTTAGTCGGCAAAGTAATGTCTCTGCTTTTGAATATGCTATCTAGGTTGGTCATAAGTTTTCTTCCAAGAAGTAAGCGCGTCTTTCAATTTCATGGCTGCAATCACCATCTGCAGTGATTTTGGAACCCCCCAAAAAATAAAGTCTGAGATTGTTTCCACTGTTTCCCCATCTATTTCCCGCCCCCATGAAGTGATGGGACCAGATGCCATGATCTTCGTTTTCTGAACGTTGAAGTTTAAGAAAACTTTTTAACTCTCCTCTTTCACTTTCGTCAAGAGGCTTTTTAGTTCCTCTTCACTTTCTGCCATATGCGTGGTGTCATCTGCATATCTGAGGTGATTGATATTTCTCCCGGCAATCTTGATTCCAGCTTGTGTTTCTTCCAGTCCAGCGTTTCTCATGATGTACTCTGCATAAGTTAAATAAGCAGGGTGACAATCTACACCCTTGATGCACTCCTTTTCCTATTTGGAACCAGTCTGTTGTTCCATGTCCATGTTCTAACTGCTGCTTCCTGACCTGCATACAGATTTCTCAAGAGGCAGCTCAGGTGGTCCGGTATTCCCATCTCTATCAGAGTTTTCCACAGTTTATTGTGATCCACACAGTCAAAGTCTTTGGCATAATCAATAATGCAGAAATGGTTGTTTTTCTGGAACTCTCTTGCTTTTCCCATGATCCAGAGGATGTTGGCAATTTGATCTCTGATCCTCTGCATTTTCTGTAACCAGCTTGAACATCAGGAAGTTCACGGTTCACGTATCGCTGAAGCCTGGCTTGGAGAATTTTGAGCATTACCTTACTAGCATGTGAGATGAGTGCAACTGTGCGGGAGTTTGAGCCATATTTGGCATTGCTTTTCTTTGGGATTGGAATGAAAACTGACCTTTTCCAGTCGTGTGGCCACTGCTGAGTTTTCCAAATTTGCTGGCATATTGAGTGCAGCACTTTCACAGCATCATCTTTCAGGATTTGAAATACCGCCACTGGAATTCCATCACCTCCACTTGCTTTGTTCATAGTGGTGCTCTCTAAGGCCCACTTGACTTCACATTCCAGGATGTCTGGCTCTAGATGAGTGATCACACCACGGTGATTATCTGGGTCATGAAAATCTTTTTTGTACAGTTCTTCTCTGTATTCTTGCCACCTCTTCTTAATATCTTCTGCTTCTTTTAGGTCCGTACCATTTCTGTCCTTTATTGAGCCCATCTTTGCATGAAATGGTCCCTTGGTCTATTTCTTTGCATTGATCACTGAACAAGGCTTTCTTGATCTCTTCTTGCTGTTCTTTGGAACTCTGCATTCAGATGCTTATATTTTCTTTCTCTCCCTTGCGTTTAACTTCTCTTCTTTTCACAGCTATTTGTAAGGCCTTCCCTGACATCTATTTTGCTTTTTTGCATTTCTTTTCCATGGGGATGGTCGTGATCCCTGTCTCCTGTACAGTGTCACGAACCTCACTCCATAGTTCATCAGGCACTCTATCTATCAGATCTAGGCTCTTGAATCTATTTGTCATTTCCACTGTATAATCATAAGGGATTTGACTTAGATCATACCTGAATGGTCTAGCAGTTTTCCCTACTTTCTTCAATGTAAGTCTCAATTTGGTAATAAGGAGTTCATGATCGGAGCCACAGTCAGCTCTTGGTCTTGTTTTTGTTGACTGTATACAGCTTCTCCATCTTTGGCTGCAAACAATATAATCAGTCTGATTTCAGTGTTGACCATCTGGTGATGTCCATGTGTAGAGTCTTCTCTTGTGTTGTTGGAAGAGGGTGTTTGCTATGACCAGTACATTTTCTTGGCAAAACTCTACTAGTCTTTGCCCTGCTTCATTCCGCATTCCAAGGCCAAATTTGCCAGTTATTCCAGGTGTTTCTTGACTTCCTACTTTTGCATTCCAGTCCCCTATAATGAAGGACATCTTTTTCGGGTGTTAGTTCTAAAAGGTCTTGTAGGTCTTCACAGAACCGTTCAACTTCAGCTTCTTCAGCATTACTGGTTGGGACATAGACTTGGACTACCATGATATTGAATGGCTTGCCTTGAAAATGAACAGAGATCATCCTGTCATTTTTGAGATTGCATCCAAATACTGCATTTCGGACTCTTTTGTTCACCATGATGGCTGGTCCAATTCTTCTGGGGGATTCCTGCCCGCAGCAGTAGATACAATGGTCATCTGAGTTAAATTCACCCATTCCAGTCCATTTTAGTTCGCTGATTCCTAGAATGCCAACATTCAGTCTTGCCATCTCTTGTTTGACCACGTCCAATTTGCCTTGATTCATGGACCTGACATTCCAGGGTCCTATGCAATATTGCTCTTTACAGCATCAGACCTTGCTTCTATCACCAATCACATCCACAGCTGTGTACTGTTTTTGCTTTGGCTCCATCCCTTCATTCTTTCTAGAGTTATTTCTCCACTGATCTCCAGTAGCATATTAGGTGCCTACTGACCTGGGGAGTTCCTCTCTCAGTATCCTATCATTTTGCCTTGTCACACTGTTCATGGGGTTCTCAAGGCAAGAATACTGAAGTGGTTTGCCATTCTCTTCTCCAGTGGACCACATTCTGTCAGACCTCTCCTCCATGACCTGCCCGTCTATGGTTGCCTCACGGACATGGTTTAGTTTCATTGAGTTAGACAAGGGTGTGGTCCTAGTGTGATTAGATTGAGGAGCTTTCTGTGAGTATGGTTTCAGTGTGTCTTCCCTCTGATGCCCTCTTGCTACACCTACCGTCTTACTTGGGTTTAGCTTACCTTGGGTGTGGGGTATCATCTTTAGATGTGTGCCCAATTTCTGCTTGTAAATGAAAGAAGAATGAGATAGAGGAAGCCCCCACCCCACCCCCCGCACCCCCCAAAAGCTTGTGTCTCATTCCTTCTTGGTTTTATTGTAGTTCATGTCTTTTGTTTGATTAAGTTGAGGTACAGAGTTGTCTTTGTTGTGGTTAAACTAATTCTTGCTCCCTTAGACGAATGCATAGAGGCTTTCAGCAGTGTTTATTTCCTCTTACCTGAGTTCAGAAAGGGTGTAGAGCATCACTCTTGCTATGTCAGTCCCTGTGGATTATATATTTCAATGTTATTTGTGGGAATCCGTGAATTTCAGTCTTCCAGTGTAAGCCTGCCTCTCATCAATCCCCATTGCTAAGCATCAGTGAATTCTCAGTACTGGGTGTCCAATTCACCACGGTCGGGGAACTCACTGCCAGCAATATTGTCTGTTCCATTTGAATGGTAAATCATATGACCTGTCTCTAATCTGCCCATCTTTACTGACTCTGATTATCACCACAGTTATCTACCTCTGGCAATGGCATTATTTCCTTGCTTCAATGCCTGAATCATATTCCATTGTGAACCCATATCACACTCCTTGATCCATTCATTTTTCCTCCCCTGTATCCTTTCTTTACTTTCATCTCTGTGTATTGGGAATTCTGCCACAGATCATGCTCTGGGGTGTGTGATTTTCAAACTCTGTGTATTTCTGAGGTGTTCTAGGAGTGGAGAGACCATGCCATACTTACTGTCTCTCCTCTCTCTCTCTCTCTCTCTCTCTATATATATATATATATATATATACATTTGGAATGAAGGCACTTGGATAGTGATTCTTATGCTGGCTCCTCAAACTGATATGCCCCCATTTCTATAAAAGGATCCCCCTGACTAATGGTAATCTACCATTTCTTGTGTGGATCATTTTCTATGGTGGCTTCTTCCAGTGCTCAGGCTTGATGTCTCATGGAAGTTTAGATTTCATGTCTCTTATTCTGTGGCACTGAGACATTAGATGTATTCAGTTGTGCTTGTTTTCACCTCCATGTTAGTAGAACATGTTTCATCTACCACTCTTGCTGAAGTAGGTTTATGTGGATTCTGTATTTTATATGTATCTGTGGGGAGAAATTAATGCCAAGCTCCAGCTGCATCACTTCCATTCACCAGGTTCCTTTGCTACCCATAAGTTTGTTGCTAGGTTGGATGTCTTTGCCACCTTTGTGTGGGTACTCACCACTGTGCATTTCGTATCCAACCTCTCTGTTTCATGCCATGATGTTTGCGAATTGCCCCCTCTTTCACTCAGTGTGATGATCTCTGGATTTATCTTTGATCAAAGTGAAATGGACACACAGTGCTGGGAATACACTGTTGCTTAGCAAAGGAAATGGGTGACAGGAAGGCTTATATTAGAAGCCTGGAATTCACAGATTTCCACAAATGCCTGTCAAATACATAATCCACAGGGACAGACTTAGAAAGAGTGATATACTATACCTTTTCTGAGAGAGGTCGGGGAAAATAAGCACTGCTGAATGCCTCTGTGTATCCAGGTAAGGGAGCAAGAATCAGCAAGGCTACAACAAAGGCAACTCTGTACGTCAGCTTTGTCAAACAAGGAATATGAACTACAATAAACCCGACAAGAACAGAGACACAAGCTTCCAGAGAGCTTCCTCTCACACTGACTACTCACAAGAGAGCCAGGTTCTAATGACACCTAACTTATCAAATGGCCAGCGTTTGCACATGGAAGCAGAAACAGGAACAAACCACACAGTCAGGAGGGAAACTTCCACAGGTAAATGCTATTCAGTGTAGGAAGGTGCCTCAGGAAATATGCCTTATTTGCTCTATTATCAGTGACAAGAGAAGTTAAACTGGAATGCAATATCACAAATGAGAAATCAAAAAAGGCCACTAGCAATATCTTCTGCTTCTGTTAGGCCCATACCATTTCTGTCCTTTTTTGTGCCTATCATTGCATGAAATGTTCCCCTGGTATCTGTCATTTTCTTGAAGGCATCTCTAGTCTTTCCCATTCTATTGTTTTCTTCTATTTCTTTGAATTGATCACTAATGAAGGCTTTTTCTCTCCTTATCATTCTTTAGAACTCTGTATTCAAATATGTATACCTTTCCTTTCCTTCTTTGTCTTTCACTTCACTTCTTTTCACACCTATTTATAAGGCCTCCTCAGATATTTTATTTTATTTTATTTTTTGGTTGGTGGAGAATTTCTTGATCACTGCCTCCTGTACAATGTCATGAAACTCTGTCCATAGTTCTTCAGGCACTCTGTCCATCAAATATAATCCCTTTAATCTATTTCTTCCTCCCCCTGTATAATCATAAGGGATTTAATTTTGGTCAGATCAGAATGGTCTAATGATTTTTCCTAGTTTCTTCAAATCAAGTCTGAATTTGTCAATAATGAGTTCATGATCTGAGCCACAGTTAACTCCCAGTCTTGTTTTTGCTCATTGTATAGAATAGCAAAAAAAGGCAAAAAGATAGGAAACTGAAAGATGAAATCCCCAGGTCGGTAGGTGCTCAATATGCTACTGGAGATGAGTGGAGAAATAACTCCAAAAGAACGAAGGGATGGACCCAAAGCAAAAAGCAATACCCAGTTGTGGATGGGACTGGTGATACAAGCACGGTTTGATGCTGTAAAGAGCAATGTTGCATAGGAATCTGGAATGGTAGGTCCATGATTCAAGGCAAACTGGAAGTGGTCAAACAAGTGATGGCATGAATGAACATCCACATTCTTTGAATCAGCAAACTAAGATGGACTGGAATGGGTGAATTTAACTCAGGTGACCACTATATCTATTACTGTGGGCATGAATCCCTTAGAAGAAATTGAGTACCCATCATAGTCAACAAAAGAGTCTGAAATGCAGTTCTTGGATGCAGTCTCAAAAACGACAGAATGATTTCTGCTCATTTCCAAGATAAACCAGTCAAGGTCATGGTAATCCAAGTCTATGCCCCAACCAGAAATGCTGAAGAAGCTGAAGTTGAACGGTTCTATGAAGACTGACAAGCCCTTCTAAAACTAACTCCCAGAAAAGATGTCATTTTCAATATAGGGGATTGGAATGTAAAAGTAGCAAGCCAAGAGAAACCTGGAATAACAGGTAAATTTAGCCTAGCATTACAGAATGAAGCAGGGCAAAGGCTAATAGTTTTTTGCTGGGAGAACTCACTGGTCATAACAATAACCCTCTTCTAACAACACAAGAGAAGACTATATACATGGATGTCACCAGATGGCCAAATCAAAATCAGATTGATTATGTCCTATGCAGCCAAAGAAGGAGAAGCTGTACACAGTCAGCAGAAACAAGACTGGGAGCCAAGTGTGACTCAGATCATGAACTGCATATTGCCAAATTCAGACTGAAATTGAAGAAAGTGGGGGAAACCACTTGACCATTAAGGTATGACCTAACTCAAATCCCTTATGACTATACAGTGGAGCTAAGAAATAGATATAAGAGACTAGATTTGATAGACAGAGTGCCTGATGAACTATGGATGGAGGTTCATGACATTATACAGGATACAGGGATCAAGATAATCCCCAAGAAAAAGAAATGCAGAAGAGCAAAATGGCTCTCTGGGAATGCCTTACGAATAGCTCTGAAAAGAAGAGAAGTGAAAAGCAAAGGAGGAAAGGAAAGATATACCCATTTGAATGCAGAGTTCCTAAGAATAGCAAGAAGAGATAAGAAAGCCTTCCTCAGCGATCAATGCAAGAAATAGAGGATAACAATAAAATGGGAAAGACTAGAAACATCTTAAAGGAAATTAAAAGTTACCATGGGAATATTTCATGTAAAGATGGGCTCAATAAAGGAGAGAAATGCTATGGACCTAACAGAAGCAGAAGAGCTTAAGAAGAAGTGGCAAGAATACAAAGAGAAACTGTAAAATAAATACATAAATAAATAAAAAGGTCTTCATGACCCAGGTAATCATCATGGTGTGATCACTCACACTCGGCTAGAGCCAGACATCCTGGAATGTGAAGTCAGGTGGGCCTTAGGAAGCAACACTATGTACAAACTAGTAGAGGTGATAGAATTCCAGTGCAGCTAATTCAAATCCTGAAAGATGATTCTGTGAAAGTGCTGCGCTCAATATGCCAGCAAATTTGGAAAACTCAGCAGTGGTCATGGGACTGGGAAATGTCAGTTTTCATTCCAATCCCAAAGAAAGGCAATGCCAAAGAATGATCAAATTATGAAATCATTGCAGTCGTCTCACATGCTAGTAGAGAAATGCTCAAAATTCTCCAAGCCAGGCTTCAGCAATATGTGAGCCATGAAATTCCAGATATCCAAGTTTGTTTTAGAAAAGGCAGCGGAACCACAGATTAAGTTGCCAACATCCACTGGCTCATCTAAAAAGCAAGAGAGTTCCAGAAAAACTTCAAATTCTCTATTATTGACTGTGACAAAGCCTTTGACTGTGTGGATCATGATAAAGTGTGGAAAATTCTGAAAGAGAAGGGAATACCATCGAGGTAATACCTGACTTGCCTCTTGAGGAACCGGTATGCAGGTCACGAAGCAACAGTTGGAACTGGACAAGGAACAACAGACTGATTTCAAGTAGAAAAAGGAATACATCAATGCTGTATACTGTCACCTTGCTTATTTAACTTATATGCAGAGTAGATCATGAGAAATGCTGAGTTGAATAAAGCACAACCTGGAATCAAAATTGCCAGGAGAAATATCAATAACCTCAGATATGCTGATGGCACCGCCCTTATGACAGAAAGTGAAGAACTAAAGAGCCTTCTGATGAAACTGAAAGTGGAGAGTGAAAAAGTTGGCTTAAAGCTAAAAATTCAGAAAACTAAGATCATGGCATCTGGTCCCATGACACCGTGGCAAATAAACCGGGAAACAGTGGAAACTGGCTGACTTTATATATTTATTTAGTCTCCAAAATCACTGCAGCTGGTGACTGCAGCCATGAAATGAAAAGACATTTACTGCTTGGAAGGAAAGTTATGACCAACCTAGAGAGCATATGAAGAAGCAGCGACCTTATTTTGTCAATAAACGTTCATCTAGTCAAGGCTCTTGTTTTGCTAGTGGTCCTATATGGATGTGAGAGTTGGACTGTAATGAGGGCTGTGTGCTGAAGAATTGATGCTCTCGAACTGTGGTGTTGGAGAAGAGAGTGTTCAACTGTGGTGTTGAGAATCCCTGGACTGCAACGAGATCCAACCAGCCCATCCTAAAGGAGATCAGACCTGGGTGTTCATGGGAAGGACTGATGTTGAAGTTGAAATTCCAATACTTTGGCCACCTTATAAAAAGAGCTGACTCACTTGAAAAGAACCTGATGGAAAGATTGGAAAAGATTCCAACCTGATTGGAAAGACTAATGGCAGGAGGAGATGACACAGGATGAGATGGTTCAATGGCATCATAGACTCAATATGCATGGGTTTGGGTGGACTCTGGCAGTTGGTGATGGACAGGGTGGGGTGGCACGCTGGAGTTCTTGCGGTCGCAAATATTTGGACATGACTGAGTTACTGAATTGAACTCAACTGGTAAAGCTTATCCATCTTTTGCTGCAATTAATAAAATCAATCTCATTTCAGTATTGACCACCTGGTAGACTCATCCCTTGTGTTGTTGGAAAAGGGTATTTGCTATGACTCATTCATTCACTTGGAAAAATTCTATTAGCCTTTTCCCTTCTTCATTCTGTACTCCGAGGCCAAATGAGCCTGTTACTCCAGGTATTTCTTAACTTCCTGCTTTTGAATTTTGGTCGCCTATAATGGAAGGGACATCTTATTTGGATGTTACTTCTAAAAGGTCTTACAGGTCTTCGTAAAACTGTACAGCTTCAGCTCCTTCAGTATTGCTGGTTGGGACATACAGTTCAGTCGTGTCTGCCTCTTTGTGACCCCATGAATCACAGCATGTCAGGCCTCCCTGTCCATCACCAACACCCAGAGTTTACCGAAACTCATGTCCATCGATTCGGTGATGCCATTCACCCATCTCATCCTCTGTCGTGCCCCTAATCTCTCCGAGCATCAGGGTCATTTCCAATGAGTCAACTCTTTACATGAGGTGGACAAAGTATTGGAGTTTCAGCTTTCACATCAGTCCTTCCAATGAACACCCAAGACTGGTCTGCTTTAGGTTGGGGCATAGACTTGGACTAAATGTGATATTGAGTGGTTTGCCTTGGAAACAAATAGCGATCTTTTTCTTTTTCTTTTCATTTTTGAGATTGCATCCAAGTGCTGCATTTAAGACTCTTTTGTTGAGTATGATGGCTACTCTATTTCTTCTAAAGCATTCTAGCCCACAGTAGTAGATACAATGGACATCTCAGTCAAATTCACCCATTCCAGTCCATTTTAGTGTGCTGATTCCTAAAATGCCATTATTCATTCTTGGCATCTCCTGTTTGATAACTTCCAATTTGCCATGGACCTAGCATCCCAGTATCCTATGCAGTATTTTTCTTTGAAGCATCAATCTTTACTTCCATCACCTGTTACATCCACAACTTGACATTGTTGTTCCTTTGGCTCTGCTTCTTCATTCATTACGGAGTTTGTTCTTGACTGATCTCCAGAAGCATATCACAAACCTACTGACTGAGAGACTTCATCTTTCAGTGTCCCATCTTTTTGCATTTTCATACTGTTCATGGGGATCTCAAGGCAAGAATACTGAAGTGGTTTGCCCCACTAATGTAGTGAATCTTGGTTTGTCAAAACGCTTTACCATGACCCATCCATCTTGGGTGGTCCTGCATGTCATGGCTCACAGTTTTACTGAGTTAGACAAAGCTGTGGTCCATGTGATCAGATTGGTTAGTTTTCTGTGATTGTGGTTTTCATTTTTTCTGCCTTCTGATGGAGAAGAATAAGAGGATTATGGAAACTTCCTAGTGAGAGAGACAGACTAAGGGGGAAATTTTATCTTTTTCTGATAGGGGGGCCATGCTCAGTAAATCTTTAATCCAATTTTCTATTGATGGGTGGGGCTGTGTTCCTTTCTTGTTATTTGACCTGAGGGAAAACTATTGTGGAGGTAATGAAGATAAATGGTGACCTCATTCAAAGGTTCCAGGCACATACTGGGTATACTCAGTTCCCCCAACCCTGCAGCTGGCCACTGCTGACCCACGCCTCTGCCCAAAATTCCTTGTCTCTCATGTGTAAGTCTGGGTCAGTCTCCTGGCCTACCCCTTTCTCCTGAATCCTGGTACCCTCAGGGTTCTGTTTGTGCTTTTTAAGCATGTGTTTCCCAGTCCTGTGTAAGTTCTGATGGCTCTATGTTGGGATTGATGGCAACTGCCTCCAAGACAGCTTATGCCATAGCCAGATCCGCTGTACCCAGAACCCTTGACTCTGCAGCAGTCCACTGCTGACTTGAACCTCAGCAGTAGACACTCACACAGTTGTGTCTCAGTCTCAGTTGGGTATCTGGGTCCTGATGCATAAGAGGTTTGTTTGATCCCTCTGAGTGTCTCTGGCAGTTATGGAGTCTGATTCTAAATGTGATTTCTCCCCTGCTACCACCTTACTGGATCTTCTCTACCTTTGGACATGGCCTATCCAGGAATATTCAGGACTGACTTCCTTTAATATTTACTGGTTTTATTTCCTTGCAATCCAAGGGACTCTCCAGAGTATATGTGGTTACAAATAAATATATTCATATATATTGTCTTTATCTTTATATGTCCTATATTGTCAAATATATCTATATCTAAATCTATATAGTCTTTTTTTCCTGCACTTTCATGGAGAAGTAGGTGAATGCTTATGAATGTAATTTATAAAATCCAGGTGTACTTTTTCATATGTATGTGGCTGTATGAATACATATTTACTGTTCTTTTGCTGTCCTCTCATGGAGAATGAAAATGATGTTGATGAATGTAATTTATAAAAATCCAGATGTATTCTTTACATGTTGAAATATATACTGTATAACTTTATTAAATGTTAATACATACTGACAACAGAAAGTGTACATTTCCCAGAAAATTACAAAGAAAGAAAGAAAGAAAAAAAAAAAGCGCCACTCATTATTTCACTTTACTTTTGGCACAGAATTCTGAATTTCTGGGATGGGGAGATAAAAATGAGGGTGTGCTAATTCTTTAATATAAAATCATCTTTTCTGTTATTAGAATGCTAATATAGAACTCGGTTTTGATACTTGATTCTTGCTTTGTTTACTTATCTTTCAGTTCAGTTCAGTCACTCAGTCGTGTCCGACTCTTTGCAACCTCTGATGGAGAAGAACATTGTAAAGAAACTATGTGTACATACTGTAGGCTCCATTTATAGGAGGTAAATACAATCAAAATATTTCTTTAAAGTGCATGAAATTCGCTCATTATAGGGAATTACTGTGATTTGAACTCTTTTCTGTTCAACTCTTAGTTAGCCCAGAAGAGGTACACCACCAGGCTCCTCTGTACATGGAATTTTCCAGGCAAGAATTCTGGAGTGTGTTGCCATTTCCTCCTCCAGGGAGTCTTCCCAACTCACATCTCCTTTGGCCTCTTCCTCTGCAGGTGTACTCTACCATTGTGCCACCAGGGGGGCCTAGTGTATTATTAGAGATATAAAAACTATCCTAATGAGGTATCACCTCTGAGTAGTGAAAAAACATCAAATATTGTACAGAGAAGACATGGTAGAATAATGTTTCTAAAGGGGACTCTTTATGATACTAGTGGGTTATATTGGATAGGTGACATTATAAATATCATTACAAAGTGCCTTGTAAAGATAACAAGAGACTGATCATATGATCTGGCATCTCCACTCCTAAGAGTGTTTAATAGAGAGAGAGATTAAACACACACACACACACACACACACACACACGTAAGCCAACCATGCACTGCAGGAAGATTAATAACATCTTATACATGAAAGTCAAGAAACTGATGCAGCCACCACTGAAAACAATAAGCTGTTCCTTTTAAATTAATTTTAATTTTCTTTATGGAAGCAAAATTGCTTTACAGAATTTTGTTTTCTGTCAAACCTGAACACGAATCAGCCATATACATACATACATATATCCTTTCATTTTGAACCTCCTGTCCATCTCCCTCCCTGGTATGGAGTAAAAAAAGAAAAAAAGAAACAAAACAAAACAAAAAACCTAAAAATACAGTTACCATATGATCCAGCAATCTCACTACTCGCCATATATCCAGTAAAGATGAAAACTCTCATCAGAAAAGAGACATGCACAGCAGTGTTTACAGAAGCACAGTCTACGGTCCAAAAACCTGGAAACAAGCTTAAATGTCCATAGATAAGTGAATGGATAAAGACATTATTATTATTCTTATTATGCATACAATGAAATATTAGCCATAAGAAAGAATGAAACAATGCTACTTTTTCAACATGGATGGACCAAAAGATTATAATACTAAGTCAAACAAAGACAGACATGAGGAGCTTAAGTGGGTTCAGCACACCTTGACACTTCCTTTGGACATCAGTTATCAGGGGATCTTCATTTTTTCCTCTTTGGTATATGAAGTCAGCTGTTCCATAAGTACTATAGAGCCTTGTGGCTTCCCAGCCACCTTCATCACTTTGAAGACACTGAGCGGTCTGATCCAGAACCCCGGGGACCTCTATGTATACCCCTCCTCAGGGGGTGCACCCTTATGCTCTATGAGGTCTGCAAGTCACTTCCCCAGCCAATGGTGTCTTTGGGTGAGCCTAGACATCACAAAGCCCCATCTTGACCCCTCTAGGGGAGGATAGGGAACAACTCAGATGATTTGGTGGGAGAAATGAGGTTTTTTTGATACCACTAAAAAGCCTTCCGAACTCATCTGCCATCCTCATCTAAGTCAATTCAGATAGGTCACATGGCAGGGAGAGTGGTTCTTCTCCAAACCATGCTCAAGTCACATTATTTGGCATTTCATTCTATTCTCTCTCATGTTTCACCATTATGTAGTTTTTAATATCTTGCCTAAAGTCCCTCCTTGATAATTAGGCTGTACTGAAGTGTCTGTTGAAATGATAACCATTCCACTTTTTTTTTTTTCCCCCTAAAATGTGGTCTTAAAGCCCCTTAAAGACCATTTAATTCTGGGCCACCTCCTTTCCTCATTGTTCACATAGTTCTCAGATTTCTAGTTACCAGTCTGAACCATCTGTTTTCATGCTGTGAGAATGCACTGAATACATTTGCCCTTGTTCCACTTGGAGCTGTCTTGATTGAAATCTAGGACTCATGGGCAGTTCACTATGTGTACTGCCCAAGCTTGAGTTTTAACAGGGTGATGGGGATCAGGTAGGTAAATGTATGTGTCTGGTTGTGCTGGATGATTGCAAGAAGGAAATGATGATCTGAGAATGATTAATATTTCCATGAAGAAGTGAAGTTCCCGTGGTGTGTGAGCCTTGTGTGCAAAGGTCTTCGCAACATGTTCCCTCACAAATCTATTTTCTCACCTTGCTTTCCTGCTGGCATCTCCATCGGAGCTTACCTCACTGTCAAGACCATGCTGGAATTCATTTCCATGAATAGCTACCACAAGCTTCCAGTTTCTTGGAGCAAACAGTAAGTAATCATGCCCTGACCATCTAGTTCTCAATCATTCTCATTGAGGTGGTATTTTCTGGAGGAAAGGTAAATGAATTTGGAGCTTCACCACAGTTCTTGTGTTCCTAATTGAGAATCAGGGTCAGCTAACTTTGAGGTGTGTCCCTGGGGTCACAGTTTTTTTTGACATATTGGTATGTCCTGTCTTACCTGTGAAGTGCTCACTCCCTGGTGTCTACTGGTTGCTTATTCACCCACGATGTATTACACTGCTTAAAATTTTAAGAGATAGAACAAATCACACCATAAATAACACGGAAAGGTATCTCTTAAAATTTTTAGAACAACCTAAAACATGATAGAAAAATGTGAAAAAGACATGAAGTAACAATTTTTAAGAAATATATTGCACAAGCCATTGACTTTATTAAGAGATGTTTAAAAAACATGAACAGCCAACTGAGAAGAGAGCTATGGAACTAGACTCTAATCCCATTAAATAGATACTTAATCTCACTAAGGTAAGAAAATCATGTAAAAATTCTCTTGAGAAATCAAACTGACCCAGAAGTGGCATAGCTTTTATAAACTGCAGAGACATTTAATTACTTGGAAAAACTGTATTTTGTATGTTACAAAATTAAGTAAAGACGTGGAAATCATAAAATAGACCCAATTTCATCTTAAAGGTTGAAAACTATCTTGTCAGATGACAAACACAGTGGATAGAATAAATGAAAGATTAGGCAGGGTGGCAGGAGAATATTGTGCACTTGAAAAGTGTCTAGAAGGAATCGCAGACTACACCAATGTATGCAAAGTATAAAACAGCATAATCTATTCATTTTTGTCCCCCTAAGAATTCAGCGTTGATTAAAAAGTTGAAGATAAATCCCTGCAATTTAACTTAATAAAAACTAAAAGTGAAACAAAGTAGGGTCATCTCGATAAATGCTGACAAATAATTTGATAAAATCTAATATCTATTCCTCGCTTGGAAAGAACCCCTGTATCCTTGGGCTTCCCTTGTGGCTGAGCTAGTAGAAAATTGGCCTAGCATGTCGGAGACTTGGGTTCCATCCTTGGGTTGGGAAGATCCCCTAGAGGGGAAGATATGGCAACCTACTGCAGTATTCTTGCCTGGAGAATGACCAAGGCCAGAGGAGTCTTTTTGGATTACACTCCTTGGGGTTGCAAGGAGCTGAACACAACTGAGCGACTGAGCACATTCTGTATATACATCTTGGGAAACTAGAAGCAGGAAATTTCCTCAACCTGATGAATGTAATAAACTTAACACTTTATGGTAGAACACTGAGTGTTGTTTACTTTCCTTTCTGTTCTTTTCTCCCTTGCAGTTAATCTTTAATGTATATAAATCGTCTTTACCTACCTCTACTCAACTTTGCATGTCTATTATTTTCTTTCTTTCCTTTCCTCTCAACATATCTGTTAGTTTTATTTTCATTGATTTATTCCCCAATTGGCTCCTTGCTCTAGTTTTGTTTAGCAGTTTGTTCTTCAGTTAGTTTTCTCCCGGTAGATTTAATTTTTGGTTTTCTTTGTTCACCAGGTCAATCCATTGCACTGCATATTTGATGGACTGTTTTTATTTTTTATATGGGTGTGTATGTATATGTGTATATCCAGTCACAAATTTTATTGTTGTTATAAATCTCTGCCTCTACGTTGAGCTTTTGCAGTTCCGTAGTTTTCTTTCCCCTTTTTTCTTTCTTTTTCCAATATTATTATTGTATTTTCTTTTGTAGAGTGCTAATTTTTACTTTTTAAAAATATAATATACTTTTTCCTACATTTATTCCATTGTTTGCCTTTCTGCTTATCTTTTCCTCTGGCAGGTAATCTTTCAGTTCAGTTCAGTTACTCAGCCATGACCGACTCTTTGCAATCCCATGAACCGCAGCATGCCAGGCATCCCTGTCCATCATCAACTCCCGGAATTTGCCCAAACTCAAGTCCATTGAGTCGGTGATGCCATCTAGCTATCTCATCATCTGCCGTCCCCTTCTCCTGCCTTCAATATTTTGCAACATCAGGGTCTTTTCATATCAGTCCGCTCTCCGCATCAGGTGGCCAAAGTATTAGAGTTTCAGCTTCAACATCAGTCCTTACAATGAACACCCAGGACAGATTTCCCTTAGGATGGACTGGTTGTATCTTTTGCACTCCAAGGGACTCTCAAGAGTCTTCTCCAACACCATAGTTCACAAACATCAATTCTTCAGCACTCAGCCCTCTTTGCAGTCCAACTCTCACATTCATACATGACCACTGGAAAAACAATAGCCTTGACTAGACGGACCTTTGTTGGCAAAGTAATGTCTCTGCCCTTTAATATGCTGTGTCGGTTGGTCATAACTTTCCTTCCAAGGAGTAAGTCACCATCTGTAGTGATTTTGGAGCTCAGAAAAATAAAGTCAGCCATTGTTTCCACTGTTTCCCCATCTGTTTGACTCGAAGTGATGAGACTGGATGCCATGATCTTAGTTTTCTGAATGTTGAGCTTTAAGCCAATTTTTTCATGCTCCTCTTTCACTTTCATAAAGAGGCTCTTTAGTTCTTCCTCACTTTCTGTCATAAGGGTGGTGTCATTTGCATATCTAAGGTTATTGATATTTCTCCTGGCAATCTTAATACAGCTTGTGCTTCATCCAGCCCAACGAGGGAAGTTAATCTTTAATGTACATAAATCTTCTTCGTCTACCTCTATTTAAATCTGTATAACTATCCTTGATTTCTTTTATTGCTTTCCTTTCCTCTCAACATTGTATCAGTTTTATTTTTCTTCCCTTAATCCCCACTTGGCACTTTGCTTTAGTTTTGTTTTCCAGTTTGTGCTTTAGTTAGCTATGTTCTTAACTGGTAGATAAATTTTTTGCTTTCCTTTATTCACTGGGTAAATCTATTGTACTTCATTTTTGTTGGACTGTTTTTATTTTGCTTATGGGTATATATGTGTATGTTCTCATTATGGGAATATATGTATACATTCCATTACTCTAAATATTATTTGCCTGACAGTGTAACTGCCATTTGTCTGAGGTTTGTCTTTGGTTTCTCTCTCTTTTTTTTTTTTTTTTTTAATATATTTTTAAAATCTAACAATGCCATGAAAAAGCACCTGTGGTATCCCTGTTCCTGGCCACAGGTCCAGCCCTGAGCATTTGGAACTGATGCAAAGACCCTAGGCAAACAAGAAAACTCCTACTCCTAGGCAATATCAAATAATGAGAACTCAAAAAAGAGAAACCATTTGGATACAAAACTCCACATCACCCAACCACAAGTTGCAAACACCTCATCCAAAAAACAAACAAACCAAAAATACAAACCCAGTTGTCAGTACACAGGATTTCCACCTCAGCCAGCCCTGCATATCAGGAAAAATATAAATAAATAAATAAAAACTCACTACAAATATTACCTAATGTAAAGTTTACACAAACAACTCTACCAACCTTAGGAGAGCAGAAACCAAAAGGAAGAACTCGACATTGAGCTTGGGAAAAGGAGACTTCAAACACAATAAGTTTAAAGAAAATAATCAAAAGTCAGAGAAAAGGATCTGATAGGGTCATAAGTCCTGCTTTGGAGACCGTCCGAGTGCCTGCACATTTGGCACTGCCAGGGTCCCCATAAGCCAAACAGCTGCCCTACCTTCATGAAGCTCAACTCTCACACTGGCATAGCTGCCACAAGTGAAAAGCTTCTTGTGTCTATGTGCACATGGTCACTTCAGTAATATCTGATTTTTTCTGCCCTGTAGACTGTGGCCTGCCAGGATTCTCTGATAGGGAGAGGGGTTCTCTAGGCAAGAATACTGGAGTGTATTGGTCTATACTTGTTATACCCTCATAGGGCAGTATATTTACTTCTGCCATAGTTACCAAACACTTGAGTACCTGGTGCTACCAGAACCCTTGTGACCGAATTAGCTGCACCACTTCCACAACTGGCTCTCATGGAGGCAAGCTGAAGTCCTCCAGGACAGCCTCAGGAGGAAACCTTCTTGGACAAACCAGATGCAGAGATCAAAATAAATCCACAGTTGAAACCCAGGTGCAGTGTGGCTAAGAAAGAAAACCCAAATCTTCCTACCAGCTCTACAAGTTGCAGATTAAACCCACATGATCAACTATGCAGACTCTGTGTCTCTGGAATATATAAAAACTCTAAAACAAAAAGGCAAACCCAGTCATCGGCAAACAGGATTCAAACCTCATGCAGCCCTGAAAATCAGAAGGAAAAAAAAAGAAAAAACGAACTCACCACAAATCTCACCCAATGCAAAGCTTACACAAACAACTGGACCAACCTTAGGAGGGCGGAAACCAAAAGGAAGAACTCAATCTTTCAGGTCGAGCTTGGTTTTGACCCAAAAGAAGCCAATTGAGAGCTCCCTCAAAAGAAAACACACTAGTTCTGATAGCTGTGGACATTGGAGGCAAGAACACATTGGATTAGGACCAGATTACTATGTGAGTTTCCCCCACAGCAGATCCAGAGACCAGCACAATGATGAAAGATATCCTAAGGAGGTGAGGTGGACTGTGATTCCAAGCAAGGGAAAGGACTCTGACAGCAGAGATTCAAGATAAACGTGTATTATTCTTATCATTTGACTTGTTTTGTAGATTGTTTTGAATTGCTTTTTCTTATGTTCCCTTCACCCCCCACCACAATGTTTTAGTTGTCAATTTTATTTGCACTATGAAATTCTAAGCTTCTAATATTGTTTTTCATTTCCTCAGTCCAGTTTTTATTCCTGTTGTAAACCTCTGCTACTATGTTGGCTTTCGAAGTTCTATGGAGTTTTCTTTTCTTTTTTAATTTTTTTTCTATTTTTAACTTTTAATTTTTAAATCTATTAACATTTTCCTACTTTTATTCTTTTGTTTGCTTTCCCTACTGTTATTTTCCCTTTGCAGTTAATATTTAATGTATATAAATATTCTTTATCTACCTCTGTTTAACTTTGCATATTAATTCTTTCATTCCTTTCCGTTCAAAATATTTGGTTCCTTTATTTTAATTGCTTTATTCCCCAATTAGAACCTTGCTGTAATTTTGTTTTCCAGTTTGTGCTTTGGTTAGTACTGTTCTGGTAGATATAGTTTTGGTTTCCTTTGTTCACTAGGCCAGCTTAATATATTTTATTTTTCTTGGACTTTTTGATTTGCCATAAGGGTGTATCTGTATATGTGTATATTTAGTCACACTTTTTATTGTAAACCTCCGCCTCAGCGTTGGTCTTTTGCTGTTCTATGGAGTATTTGCTTTTTATTTTTATTGTTTATTTTCTTCTTCCATTTCTCTTTTTTTTTTCATATTTTTTAAGCCATATTATATTTGTTCTACATGTTTTCCTTTGTTTGCATTTCCTACTCTTCGCCTTGTGGTTAATCTTTAATGTATATAAATCTTCTTCATCTACCTCTTTTACTTTTGCATATCTTTTCATTACGTCTTTCCTTTCTGCTCAACCTGTGGTTTTAATTTCATAGCTTTATTTCCAAATGGCACCTTGCTCCAGTTTCGCTTTCTGGTTTGTGCTTCAGTTAGTTTTCTTCTGGTAAATATAATTTTCAGTTAGCTATTTTTGACAGATTGATCTGTTGTATCATATTTTTCTTCAACTGTTTAAATTTTGCTTATGGGTGGACATGTGTATGTTATATCCAGTCACACTTTTTACTGTTGCCATAAACCTCAGCCTCTTTGTTGGTCCCTTGCAGTTCTGTGAAATTTTCCTTTCTTTTTTTCAATCTTTCTTTTTGACTTCCATTATTTTTTCTCTTGTTTATAATTTGAATTAAAATTTTTGAACCTGTTATATTTTCCTACATTTATCCCTTTGTTTGCCTTTCCTACTCTTCTTTTCCCCTTACAGTTTATCTTTGATGTATATAAGTCTTCTTCATCTACCTCTATCTATTCTTTCTTTTCTTCCTTTTGGTTCCTCTCCACACATTTGTAATTTTGTTTTCATTCCTTTATTTCCCAGTTGGTACATTACTTTAGTTTTGTTTTCTAATTTGTGCTATAGTTAGTTTTGTACTTAACTGGTAAAAACGATTTTTTATTTACATTCTTTGCTGGCCCAGTCTACTGTATCTTATTTTTGTTGGATTGTTTTCACTTTGCTCATGGGTGTATAGTATATGTATATATTCTATTATTTTCATTATTATTAGCCTGATTTGCAACTGCCATTTGTCTGGAGTTTGTCTTTGGTTTCTCATGTTTGGATATTTCCTATCATGTCGATTTATACCATAACAAACCAGTCGTGAAATCTTCATTCCTAACCAGAGATGAAGCCCTGAGTTTTTGGAGTGAGAGCAATGACTCCAAGATCCTAGACTACTAGAGAACTGCCCAGGTCCAGCCCCAGTGGATCCAGGGAATTCAAAGCGGGAATCAAGTTGAATTCTTACAAAAGAATTATTTAATTAGAGATATAAAGAGAAATTAGGAAAGAATAGTGTAGTAGGAAAATTAGTAGAGAAAAGAGGCTGATATTCCTTGGTGTACACAAAAAGAAAATAAAGTCTCAAGACAAGAAACTTGCACAGTCTACGTTAGACACCAGGTGCCCACTTGAATAGTGGAGGGTGCCCCGCCTTGGGCTCCCGGTTGCATGGGTCTTAGAAGCCCGGGCAAATAAGTAGACATGGAGAGCCTCTGCATTCCAAGGGATCAGCTTGAAAAGGAGAGGGAGGGAGAGGGAGAAAGAGAGAGAGAGTTGACACAGGGGGAGCCAGAAACTAGTTTGAGAAACTGGTCCATCCTTTATTTTCCAGGAAAGCTTTTTATACTTTTGGTTGTACATTTTTTATACTTTTGGTTGTACATAGAGATCAATGGATAATACAAAGTTATGCAGTGTCAGCAGCCCTGACCCTTATCAAAACCAGGCTTTCTTTCTCCAAATCTTTCTGTATACAAAGGGTCTCAGGTGATTTACATTATCTTCTGGCCAAAAGGCCTGTTAACACTTTATGGCTCTCTTCCTTAATGAATGCTAACCTCATTTTCCCTGTAGTGTTTTTCTTTAATCTGCATCACTTTCAAAGTACTAAATAAAGTTACATTGAAAGATATGAAAACTTGGCAGCTAGTATTGGCTCAACAATGAAACCTTTAATCAGTTTTATTCTAATGATTTTTCCTAGAATTTCTTAAGCTTTCAGTGCCTCTCTCGGTTGGGAGACTGTAAACAATTCACATGTGCACTTGTAAAAATCCGGACAGACTGGTCAGGTAAGTTAGAAAGCTATCAGAGGGGTTTAAGCTGAGACATTCTTTTTACACCCAGGAGATTTACTAGCTGGAGCTCTATGTTAATTCCTTTCAGAGGAAGGTAGTGGGGGACAGCCCCTGTTAATGTCAAAAAAGTAAGTGAAAAGCATAATGCAGTAAGACAGGCAGACTCTGGTTTTGGGGCAGATGAACGAGCAGATCCAGCGACGCTCCCTTAAGGCCTGACTCACCTTTGCCTGTCAGGCCCCTTAACCTCAAGACCTTTGCCACGGGTGGGACTCCTTGTGCTGGCTCCCGGCAGAGAACTAAACCTAGGGAGTACAAAATAGTGATAACTCACACAAAGGAAACCTTTGAAGACAACACTTGGCATCACCCAGCCCCCAGAAGCACCCTGTGTTGGACACCTTATCCACAAAACAAACAAAACAAAAATAAAAACACAATCATCACCAGACAGAATTACCACTTCACTCAGCCTAGGCCATCAGAGGAAAAACAAACAAAAACTCACCACGAATCTCACCTTATAGGAACCATACACAAATCACTGGACCAACCTTACGAGGGCAGAAGCCAAAAGGAAGAAAAAATTCAACCCTGAAGCCTGAGAAAAGGGAACCTCAAACACAGTAAGTAAAAATTAAAATAATAATAATAATGAAAACACAGAGAAATACTACACAAATGAAGGAATAATCTAGAAACTCAGAAGTCTAAAGAAATGTAGAGGAAATAGGCAAACCACCTGAAAAATAATTCAGAATAACGATTTTAAGCATGATCAAAAATCTTGAAAACAAATGGAGAAAAGGCAAGAATCAACGAACAAAACCTAGACGAATGAAATAATAAAAATACAGAGACAAACAACACAGTTATTAAAATTAAAAATATGCTACAAAGAATCAGTAACAGAATATTGGAAGCATAAGAACAAATTTGTGAGCTGGAAGATAAAATAGTGGCAATGACTGCTGAAGAGCAGAATAAAGTAAAAAGAATGAAAAGAACAGAGGATAGTCTCAGAGTCCTAAGGGACAAAATCAAATGCACTAACAGTCGAATTATAGGGGTTGCAGAAAAAGAAGAGAATAAGAAATAACATAAATTTTTGAAGAGATTATAGTTGAAAATTTCCCTTAAAAGGAAAAGGAAATCCTCAAGTCGAAGAGGCACAAAGAGTCCCTTACAGAATAACTTCAGGAGAAATATGGCAAGACACATACTAATCAAATTAACAAACAGTAAACAGTCCATTCTGAAGGAGATCATCCCTGGGATTTCTTTGGAAGGAATGATTTTAAAGCTGAAACTCCAGTACTTTGGCCACCTTGTGAGAACAGTTGACTCATTGGAAAAGACTTTGATGCTGGAAGGGATTGGGGGCAGGAGAAGAAGGGGATGACAGAGAATGAGATGGCTGGATAGAATCACTGACTCGATGGACGCGAGTCTGAGTGAACTCTGGGAGTTGGTGATGGACAGGGAAGCCTGACATGCTGCAATTCATGGTGTCACAAAGAGTCAGACATGACTGAGCAACTGAACTGAACTGAACTGAAACACCAAGAAAGAATATTTAAAAACAGCAAGGGAGAAGCAACAAGTAATTTATAATGGAAATCCCATATGCTTAACAGCTGTTCTTTTAGTGGAAACTCTGCAGGCCAGAGGGATTGGCAGCATATATTTAAAGTACTGAAAGGGAATAGTCTACCACTGAGATTACTACACCCAGCAAGGATCTCATTCAAAATTGATGAAGAAATCAAAAGCTGTTCAGACAAGCAATAGTTAAAACAATTCAGTACCACCAAAGCTGCTTTACAACATGTTAAAGGGATTTATATAGTCAAGAAATAAAAGAGTAGAAAAGAAGTCTACTAAATCAACCCCAAACATTTAAGACAATCACCATTGGAACATATATATCAATAATTACCTTACATGTAAATTGATTAAATGCTCTGACCAAGAGACACAGACAGGCTGAATGGATATGAAAACAAGATCCATATAAATATTTTCTACAATAAACCCAGTTAAGACATAAAGACACATATAGATTAAAAGTGAGAGGATGAAAAAATATATTCTGTTCAAATGGGAAGCAAAAGAAAGCTGGAGTAATAACCCTTGTATCAGGCAAAATAGACTTGAAGCTAAAGAAGATTCCAAGAGATAAGGAAGGACACGACATATTGATCAAGGGATCAATCCAAGACTAAGACATAGAAATTATAAATAATTATCTACCTGAGCACCTCAATACATAAGGCAAACACTAATAGGCATAAAAGGAGGAACTGACACTAACGCAATCATAGTCTGTCAGTCAATTCAGTCTCTCAGTCATGTCCGACTCTTTGCGACCCCATGAAGTGCAGCACGCCAGGCCTCCCTGTCCATCACCAACTTCCGGAGATCACTCAAATTCACATCCATCGAGTCAATGATGCCATCCAGCCATCTCATCCTCTATCGTCCCCTTTTCCTCCTACCCTCAATCCCTCGAAGCATCAGAGTATATTCCAATGAGTCAACTCTTTGCATGAGATGGCTAAAGTACTGGAGTTTCAGCTTTAGCATCATTGCTTCCAAAGAACACCCAGGGCTGATCTCCTTTAGAATGGCCTGCTTGGATCTTCTTACAGTTCAGGGGACTCTCAAGAGTCTGCTCCAGCATCACAGTTCAAAAGCATAAATTCTTTGGCGCTCAGTTTTCTTTACAATCCAACACTCACATCCATACATGACTACTGGAAAAACCATAGTCTTGACTAGATGGACCTTTATTGACAAAGTAATGTCTGTGCTTTTCAGTATGCTATCTAGGTTGGTCATAACTTTCCTAACAAGGAGCAAGCGCCTTTTAATTTCATGGCTGCAATCACCATCTGCAGTAATTTGGGAGGCCCCAAAAAATAAAGTTTGATGCTGTTTCCACTGTTTCCCCATCTATTTCCCATGAAGTGATAGGACCAGATGCTGTGATCTTCGTTTTCTGAATATTGAGCTTTAAGCCAACTTTTTCACTCTCCTTTTTCACTTTTATCAAGAGGCTTTTTAATTCCTCTTCACTTTCTGCCAGAAGGCTGGTGTCATCGGCATATCTTAGGTTACTGATATTTCTCCTGGCAACCTCGATTTCAGCTTGTGCTTCTTCTAGCCGAGCATTTCTCATAATATACTCTGATTATAAATTAAATAAGCAGGGTGATGATATACAGTCTTGACGTACTCCTTTAACACAATCATAGTAGAAGACTTTAAAACCCCACTCAGATGAATGGGCAGATCAACAAAACTAAAAATTTAATAAAGAAACATTTCAGGGGAAATTTAACTTTAAGAAATCCAATATGGTTTTCTTTTCTTTTGTATGCTACTTCTCAAGGATTCTCTTTCTTTTCAATTCCTTGTAAACAGGGATGAACAGAGCTGCCCGCAATTCTCAGGACTGAGATCGTAAGAAGGGGCATATACTTTGATTCTTCTCAGTGACTCCTTTCAGTGATTTTACTTAAATGTAATATATTCAATTATGCCCTTCTTACTCAGGATATAGAATGCTCTCTGGCCCGTTGAATATTGTTATTTGCTTGGCTTTGTTTTTGCTGTTTTCTTTTTCTTTTCCTTTTTTTTTTTTTTAATTCCTAAAGCTACTTTGTATGAAGATATATAGACATGCGTTTCTGAAAATAGATCACCCTTGCTTCACTCAAGGCTTGGATCCCCTGCATCCCTCTTCTTGTTGACTCTAATCCTCAGGTCATCATCTACAAAGGCTGTGACAAGTGATGCCCAAAACAGGGACCTGGTAGAAGCCCTTGGCAAGCGGACAGAGTAACTGTTAGGACCAACAGTAAGTAAGTAGGTAAGTGTGGGGTTATGGGACAAACGGCTGGAAAGCCCACCACTTTTCTACTTTACGTCATCATTTATTGAAGGTTCAAGGACTATTGGGTTCGTGTCAACTAATAAAGGCTTGTCTCCAAATAGTGGTTGAATATAATCCCTGGTTCCCTGATAAAGACAGTTTTGATTTAAAAATTTGGAACATAGTTTAAAATTAATAGTAATAATAAGGTATTAAAAGAGCCACAAGACGGGAAAAAATCATTCCAATAGATTTCTGGCCCTGTGGACCCTCATTAAAGCTATGATCTTGCCATTTGTAGGCAATTCTAGCCCCCTTGATATTCGTAAAAAAGCAGAACACTCATTATACAAACAAATTAAGTGATGAGTCTTTACAAAAATCCCAATTAAAACAGCATAAAATATTTCAAAACTTTCCCACCATCTATGCTCCAGCTATCAAAAGTGCACCTCCTCCTCTTGTAACAGGCACAAAACTTAAGGTCCCCTTGATTCAAAGACAAGATAAATCTGATGATGATACTTCTGATGCTTTCTTTGACACTAAAGTCAACCATACTTTTTTTTTTTTTTAAATATATGACAGTGATAAGCCCCTAACACACACATATTTATCAATACGGATGATACACTCATTCTCTTTCATGACAAAACTTTCTGAATCACTGGCTTTGCAATCTGAAGTCTCTGAGGCCAATGATCTTTTTTGCCTTTCCTATGATAAAGAAAGTTAATTCTCAAAGACAACTAATAGCTCAATATGGAGATATTGATTTTTCTCACAATAAATTAAAAAAAAAGTTATAACTATATATGGCCCTCATTCACCTTTCACTAAAGAACTTCTAAACACTATGACATCATCTATTAAAAAATTTATTCCTTATGATTGGCAAATTTTGATAAAAGCTCTTCTAAAGTCAAGAGAATATCTTCAGTAGATACTATGGTTTCATGATATGGCCCGAGATCATGCCATTTCTAATGTTCGAGGTGGCACTCTCCCAAACCAAAATACTTTAGAAATGTTAACCGATATGGGGCAATTTAATTCAATGGAAGCTCAGATACAATGCCCTCCTTTATTACATGATTATTTGAAAGAAATTCCCCTTGAAGCATGGGATCAAATTACTCCTCAAAGAAAACCTAAAGATAGGTACACAAATACATTACAAGGGCCTAATGAAGCCTATCCTGATTTTTCAGCGAGACTGAGAGTTGCTATCTCGCATAATGTTGTCGGAGAGGAAGCCAAAGTATAATTAGAAAAACTGGGGAAAATAATAGCAAATGAAGCAACTGAAAACAACTAGTGTCAAAAATATACAAGCAACTCCTGCAGCTCAATTCCAGAAAAATAAACGACCCAATCATAAAATGGGCCAAACAACTAAATAGACGTTCTCTAGAGAAGACACACAGATGGCTCTACAAACACATGGAAAGATGCTCAACATCACTCATTATCAGAGAAATGCAAATCAAAACCACAATGAGGTACCATTTCACGCCAGTCAGAAGGGCTGTGATCTAAAAGTCTACAAGCAATAAATGCTGGAGAGGGTGTTGGTGGGAATGCAAAGCAGTACAGTCGCTATGGAGAACAGTGTGGAGATTCCTTAAAGAACTGGAAATAGAACTGCCTTATGACCCAGCAATCCCACTGCTTGGCATACACACTAAGGAAATCAGAATTGAAAGAGACACATGTACCCCAATGTTCATCGCAGCACTGTTTATAATAGCCAGGACATGGAAACAACCTAGATGTCCATCAGCAGACAAATGGATACGAAAGCTGTGGTACATATACATAATGGAGTATCACACAGCCACTAAAACGAATACATTTGAATCAGTTCTAATGAGGTGGATGAAACTGGAACCTACAGAGTGAAATAAGCCAGAAAGGAAAACACCAATACAGTATACTAATGCATATGTATGGAATTTAGAAAGATGATAATGATAACCCTGTATGTGAGACAGCAAAAGAGACACAGACATATAGAACAGTCTTTTGGACACTATGGGAGAGAGACAGCGTGGGATTATTGTGGAGAATAGGATTGAAATACGTATAAAATCACATTAGAAACGAATCACCTGTCCCAATTTGATGC
Source organism: Budorcas taxicolor (assembly GCF_023091745.1). Classification (NCBI taxonomy): domain Eukaryota; kingdom Metazoa; phylum Chordata; class Mammalia; order Artiodactyla; family Bovidae; genus Budorcas; species Budorcas taxicolor. The sequence continues at coordinate 5,747,492 of NC_068936.1, read as the reverse complement.
AGGATACAGGATGCTTGGGGCTGGTGCACTGGGATGAGTCAGTGGGATGGTACGGCGAGGGAGATGGGGGGGGGGGGGGTTAAGGATGGGGAACACCTGTGGCAGATTCATGTCGATGTATGGCAAAATCAATACAATATTGTAAAGTAGTTAGCCTCCAATTAAAATAAATAAATTTAAATTAAAATAAAGAAAAGAAAAACTGCTTACATATGAAAATGAGAATCAAGAATTTCAGAGAGCCATCGTTCCAATACATGAGACTGGAAATATTATTAATTATTTAAAGGCTTGTCACAGCTTAAGATCAAACACTCAGAAAATGCAAATGTTAGCTGAAGCAATGGCTGCTACCTTTAAAAAGAAAAATGAAAGATATTTTGTTTGTAGCGATAAGAGCTATTAAAAAATATTGCCCAATTACTTCTTTTACCTTATATTTCTATTAACTCCTCTAATTATAGATGGATTTTGTAATACTAATCAAAAACAATCCTTATGGACATCAATAGTATTTAAATATGCACTACTAAATATAAACATAAAAATTAATGACAAAATATTTTTAGGTCTTCTTGTTACTGGATCCAATATTACTATTATTTCCAAATATTTATGGCCCAAATCTTGGCCTATACATAGACTTTCTAAGCAAACTGCAGGAGTTTCTCAAACCAAAGTACAAGGGGTTTATGAAAGTCTCCAAATATACCTATGTGAGGGATCAGAAGAACAGCCTGCAACATTACAGATTTGTTTTAATGGATGCACCCTTTAATTTAATAGGAAGAGATTTACTAATGTAACTAAAAACTCAAACATATATTCCACATTTTCCCTAGGGGTCACTGCTCATTTAACAAACAATACAATTATTAAAATTACTTGGAAAAATAACAAGCCTATTTGGCAAAAGCAGTGGCCCCTTCCCAAAGAGAAATTAGAGGCTACTAAAGAACTTATAGATACACAACTGAAGTTAAAACATATTGAGGAATGTTATTTCCCTTGAAATTCTCCCATTTTTGTAAAAAAAAAAAAAAAAGGAAAGAAAAGAAAGAAATAAATCTTCCAAATGGCGTCTTTTCACAGATCTTCAAAAAGTTAATACATCTATGGAAGCTACGGGTACATTGCAACCAGAAATTCCATCATGTACCACTATTCCTCAAAACTGACATATTATTATTGGAGATTTACAAAACTGATTTTTGCTATATCTTTATACCCTCTAGACTGAGAGATTTTCTTTCTCTCTTCCTTATCCTAATCATGTCGGGACTTATAAAAGGTATCAATGGACTGTGTTGCCTCAAAAAATGATGAATTCTCCCACCATATGTCAACTACACTTCCCCCATTTATATTACCCATATTCGAGCACATTCTTGTCTTCCTGAACCTATGGCCCGTGGCAATGGCAATGAACAAGCTGAGAATCTTGTCTCTTTTGCTACTCCTAAAGAACAACATGCTCTGTTATACAATAATGATGGCTCATTGCATCAAATTAAAAAAAAAAAAAATCTATACCGACATGCTAAAAAAAAAAAATAAATCATTAATAATTGCTCTCTTTTAGGCCCCTACATCTTCAACCCATTACAGATGATATCAATCCTCAAAGATTACCACCCCACAATGAACTCTGGCAGACGGATGTAACTCAATTCACTGAACTTTCTTCCTCTTCCTTCTTACATGTCTCGATTGATACAAATTCTTGTTTTCTATGGGCCACACCTGTCTGAGGTGAAGCTACACGGCATGTTATAACCCATCTGTTAGCTTGCTTTGCAATAATGGGAACACCTAATTCGATAAAAACAGACAATGGCCCTGCCTATATTTCTAGGCAATTCCAATAATTTTTACATTCATTCTCTATTAAACAGATGACAGACATTCCTTATAATCCACAAACAGAAGACGTAGTTAAGCACATCACATAATGAAACAACAACAACAATATAATAATAATAATAATAAATAAATTAATAAATAAAAAGGGAATACACAGGAACACTTCTATCTTCCTTATCCAGAGCAGACTTTACTCGATTCCAATGCAATATATACTTTAAGCCTATAAATATTGTTAATGTAGCTTAATTTGTTTTAAAAATTTTAAACATACTTCAAGGATATATTTTGCCAAACTCAGAAAAAAACATTTAAAAGCATGGGAGAACATCTCACTTCCTCTGCCCACTTCGTATCAAGATAGGTTGACTAAACAATGGAAATATGGAAAATTAATATTACAGGGAAAAAGGTAAGCTTGTATTTCTCCAGATGGATCGAACGATATCAATTGGCTCCCTTTTTGGAAGATATGCCCCCGGGGAGTCACCGATATTCAAGATAGAGAAGAAATGGTGAAATCCCCTTGAGGAGGAGGAGTTCCCAGTACAAGCCATGGAAGCTTATGGAGTTTGATTCTAAATGTGATTTTGCCCCTGCTACCATCTTGCTGGATCTTCTCTAGCCTTGGACATGGGCTATTCAGGACTGATTTCCTTTAGTAATTACTGATTTTTTATCTTCTTGCAATCCAAGGGACTCTCCAGAGTATATGTGGGTAGAGAATAAATATTTATTGTCTTTATTCTGCCCTTTCATGGAGAAATAGATGAGTGCTTATAAATGTGATTTATAAAATCCAGCTGTATTCTCTCATATGTATGCAGATGTATGAATATATATTTACTGTGCTTTTGCTGTCCTATTATGGAGAATACAAACAATGCTTATGAATGTAATTTGTAAAATCCAGATGTATTGTTTACATGTTGAAAAATATAGTGTATAACTTTATTAAAAATTAATACATGGTCAGAACAGAAAGTGTAAATTTCCTAGAAAAATACAAAGACAGGAAAAACCCACTCATGAATTCACTTTACCTTTGGCACAGAATTCTGAATTTCTGGGATGGGGAGATAAAAATGAGGGTGTGCTAGTTCTTTTAGTGTAAAATAACCTTTTCTGCTATTAAAATGCTAATATAGAACTTGGTTTTGATACGTGATTCTTGCTTTGTTTACTTATCTTTAAGCATCTGCTTTTAGAAATACCCAGTAATTTGACCCACTGTTTAGAGACTTTTTGTCACAAGGTTTTTCGTTTTGTGTTATTTTTTTTTTTGGTTTTGTTTTTGCTTTTTCATTTTTGGTATAATTAAAAAATGTTGCATGTCTTGGCTACAGCAAATAGTGCCGTAATAAACCTCAAGATGCATGTATCTTTTGGAATTAAGGTTTTCTCCTGGAATAGGTCCAGGATTGGGATTGCTGGATCATATGGTAATTCTAGTTTTAGTTTTGAAAGAAGCTGCCATACTAATCACCATCTTTGTGGTACCAGTTTACAGGCCCAACAACAGTGCAAGAGTGTTCCCGTTCCTCCGCACCCTCTCCAGGAATTATTGTTTATAGAGTTTTTGCTGATGGCTATTTGGACTGGTGTGAAGTGAAATCTCATTTTAATTTTACTTTGCATTTCTCTAATAATTAATGATATTTAACTTCTTTTCATTTGTTTTTGTTTTGTTTTGTCATGCCGCCTTTGGTGGAGAAGGAAATGTTAACCCACTCCAGTGTTCTTGCTTGTGGAATCCCATGGACAAAGGGGCCTGGTGGACAGCAGTCTGTGAGGTTGCTGAGTTGGACATGAGTAAGCCCCTAACGTACACACACACACACACACACCTTCTTTGGTGAAGTGTCTAGATCTATTACTATTATCATTATTATTATTTTTATCCTGGGGTACATGAGCTGTTTGTATATTCTGGAGAATAATGTCTTGTTAACTAATGAGGGCCATCTGTGTAGCACAGGTAACTGTCCTCATTGCTCTGTGGAGATCTACATGGGGAGAAAATTTAAAAAGGAAGAATAAGTATATATAACCACACATACACACAACTGATTTACTTTGTGTACAGTAGAAAATAACACAACATTGTAAAGCAACTATATGTGTACACTCTGTAGGCTCCATTTATAGGAGGTAAATACAATTCAAAGTGTTTCTTTAAAAATGTATGAAATTCTCTCATTATATGGAATCACTTTGAGTTGAATTCTTTTGTGTTCAACTCTTTACTAGCCCAGAAAATGTACCCCACCCGGCTCCTCTGTCCATGGAATTTTCCAGGCAAGAATTCCAGAGTGTGTTGCCGTTTCCTGCTCTGCGGGGGTCTTCCCAACTCGCATCTCCTTTGTCTCCTGCCTCTGCAGGTGGACGTTTTACCATTGTGCCACCTGGCAGGCCCAGAGATACAAAAGGTATACGAATGTGATATCACCTCTGAGTAGTGAAAAAGTATCAGATATTGTACTGAAAAGACACCATAGAAGAATATTTCTAAAGCCTACTCTTTATGATACTAGTGGGATAAATTGGATAGGTGATATTATAAATGTCACTACAAAGTGCCTTGTGAAGATGACAAGAGACTGATCATTTGATCTGGCAGCTCCACTCCTAAGAGTGTTTAAGGAAACAAAACAAAGCAAAACAAAACAAACAAACAACAACAACAACAGCAAAACAAACACACAGATTTTGAAAAACATATGTAAGCCAACCATGTATTACAGGAAGATTAACAACATCTTATACATGAAAGTCAAGAAACTGATGCAGCCACCATGAAAACAGTAAACAGTTCTTTTTAATCTTTTTTTTTCTTTAAATTGAAGGATAATTGCTTTACACAATTATGTTTTCTGTATAACCTCAACAGGAATCAGCCATATGTATACATATACTCTCTCCCTTTGAACCTCCTGTCCATCTCCCTCCCTGGTATGCAGTTAAAAAAAATAAATAAAAACAAAATTACCATATAATCCAGCAATCTCACTACTCAACATATATCCAAAAAAGGTGACAACTTCCATCAGAAAATAGACATGCACAACAGTGTTTATAGAAGCACAACGTACAGTGCAAAAACCTAGAAACAACTTTAAATGTCCATAGATAATTGAACGGATAAAGACAGATGATGATTATGATTATGATTATTACGTATACAATGGAATATTATCCGTAAGGAAGAATGAAACAATGCTGCTTTTTCAACATGGATGGATCAAGAGATGATAATAATAAGTCAAACAAAAAAATACATTAAGTGCTTAGGTGGGTTCAGCTCACCTTGGCACTTCCTTTGGACCTCAGTTGTCAGGAGGTCTTCATCTTTTCCTCCTGGTTATATGAAGTCAGCTGTTCCATAACTGCTGTAGAGGCTTGTGGCTTCCTATCCACTTTAATTTTGAAGACACTGAGTGGTCTGAGTCAGAACCCCTGAGACCGCTATATATACCCCTCCTCAGGAGGCATACCCTTATGCTCTATGGTCTGAAAGTCACCTCCTCAGCCAGTGGTGTCTCTGGATGAGCCTTGACATCACAAAGCTGAATCTTGACCCCTCTAGGAGAGGATGGGAAGAAACTCAGATGACTTGGTGTGAGAAATTTATTTTTAAAGCTGCTAAAAACCTCTCCAAACTGATCTGCCATCCTCATTTAAGTCAACTCAGATGGGTCACATGGCAGGGAGAGTGTTTCTCCTCCAAACCTTGCTCAAGCCATACTACTTGGCATTTTATTCTATTCACTCTCATGTTTCACCAGTATGTAGTTTTAAATATCTTGCCTAAAATCCCTCCTTGATAATTAGACTGCGGTGAAGTGTCTGTTGAAAATGTGGTCTTAAAACCTCTTGAAGACCATTTAATTCTGGGCCACCTAAAATAAACCTTTTACACCCCCACCTCCTTTTCTCAGTGTTCACATAGTTCTCCTCAGTTTTCTAGTTACCAGTCTGAACTCCCTGTCTTCATTCTGTGAGAATGCCCTGAATACACTTGCCCTGGCTCCACGTGGAGCTGTCTTGTTTCAAATCTAGGACTCATGGGCAGCTCACTATGTGTAATATGCTGAAGGATTAATGCAGCCACAATAGGGTAGCGGAGATGTACCTGCAAACGGGTCTTTCTGCCCAGGCTGAACGTGCTTGCAAACGAGGCATTCTGCCAAGGAGTCTGGACACAGCCTTGAGTTTAATGGTCCCTTGCAAACGAGGGAGCATTCCCTTGTGATAAGAAGGAAAAAAGGGCCCTGGACAGACTCTGCAGTAGACAGGGATTTCACTCCCCTTGCTGTACGATAACATGTATGCATCTGCGCTGTACTGAAAAGGCTTATTCATGCAGTCTGAAATTCTGCCTAGGGGGCTTCATAAAAATAAATGGCAATTATTATTGCAGAGTTTTTTTCCTCTGGCTGGAGTGGTGTGTTGCCTGTCTCTTGTGTGTCTCGTGTGTTTTGTCTTTGTGTCATTTCGCTCTCAACATCTGGCGTCCAACGTGGGGCTCGAGTGAAACCGAAAGGGTGATTAACCCCAGGAGAATTTTACATCCATAGCAGGGGAACTTTTGGGAAAATCACGGGGAATTCCTCATCATTACAGACACAATACATGGAGTTAATCAAACGACTTCTACACTCCATAGGCTTTAAAGCCTCGACTCGTCGATTGAGTGAGCTCTTTCGCTTGGTGGAGCAATATTGTCTTTGGTGTCAATATCAAACTAAGTTACAGTTAAACTTGAAGGAATGGAAAATAATTCAAAAGGAATTGAGAAAGCAACATCAGAAGGCTAATGTGATCCCTTTGAAGTTATGGAATTTGTGCAATGCTATAACACAGGCTTTGACCTTGCTGATAGTGAAACTAAATCAGTGTTTCAAGGAAGGGAGAAATAATTTATGAGGATGTGTCAGACGTTGGTGGGGCTTCTGCATCACCTGAAGGCAAGGATACAGGTGAGCCTTCTCCTGTAAATGGTGAAACATCTGATAGTTCAGAATCAGGTTGGAGGCTTTTTCAATTTTGTCAGAGGAGGGCAAAGAGATTAAAGAAATGACCCATCTATTCCGGGAATGGTGGAAATCCCATAAGGAGGAGAATAAATATACACCTTCTGCTCCTCCTTATGCTTCTCTTTTCCCCACTGCGGTTAATAGGCTTAATGTGGGCAGAGAACATTGTCGGTTCTCCTTTCCTTTGTCTATGCTTCATGATGATGACTTGCCTGCTCCCCCTGGTGGTTTTGTCAGTCCTCCACAATTATTTCCCATCCAGAGACAGCAAAATGACAATGTGATAAATGTTCAATACACTCCTTTGCAATATAAATTTTTTAAAGATCTTAAAGCTGCAGTAGCACAGTATGGTCTTCAATCTCCCTTTGTTTTGGCTATGCTGTAATCACTGGGAAAAGGCAAATTAATCATTCCATTAAATTGGGAATCTATTGCCCAAGCTGTCTTGGAGGGTTTTCAATGTTTGCAACTTCGTAGCTGGTGGGAAGAAGAAGCTAGAAAGTAGGCTTGGATTAATGAGGGAGAGAATCCCCCTGGTCTTCTCAAGGACAAGCTAATGGGAGAGGGCCCTTATAGGGTTTTAAGAGAACCGGCTCAGTACTCTGATTAGGACTTACAACAAGTCCGCCAGGTCATTTAATGAGCATGGTGCCGTGTGGTGCCTAGTGGCCACCCCCAGCCCTCCTTTGTTAAAACAATACAAGGCCCCAATGAGCCATATACTGATTTTCTTGCAAGACTGCGGGTAGCTGTGGAATAGGCTGTAGGGAGGGATGAGATTTCAGAGATAATATTACAAACTTTAGCATTTGAAAATGCAAATCCAGAATGCAAGCATATACTGGGACCATTAAAGGGACAGGGTGCATCTATAGCTGAATTTATCAGAGTCTGCTCGGGAGTAGGAGGAACTGAGCAATGTCGGCCAAAGTTATGAGACCGTAAAAGGGAGATAACTGCTAGCATTGTGGAAAACCTGGTCATATGAGAAGAGAGTGTCAGAAATTAAAAGCTGATCAAGGTGCAATTCCTAAAGACAGATCTCTTGCTGGGAAGAATAAGACTCCTCCTGGACCTTGCCATTGGTATGGGAAGGGGCTTCATTGGACTAATGAATGCAGATCTAAAACAGACAAAATGGGCAACCCGATACCAGGAAACTATCCTGCGGGCCTAAGTCCTTGGGGCCCAGGAACAATACCGGAGACTTCTCCTCCTTGCCCTCCTGCCATCCCACCTGCCCCAACCCTGTTCCCTCCCAACAACTGTTATGAGTCAATGCCACGTTAAAAGGACCTCAGATGATGATTTCGGACTTAACGGTCTGCTACTTCAGGGAGTGCTACTGCTGATTTGCCAGTAGCTGATAATGTTCTTTTGTCACCAGGGGGAAGCATTTACAAATTAGAAACAAATGTCTTTGGACCACTGCCTAAAGGCACTTTTGGCTTGATATTAGGCCATAGCAGTGCAGCTTTGAGAGGTTTAACCATATTTCCTGGGGTAATAGACTCTGACTGTGTTGGGGAAATTTTAATTATGGTCTCTACTTCTACCATGCTTTCATTGTTAGCTGGGGAACATATTGCTCAAATACTTCTCCTACCTTATCATCTCATTCTGGCTCTTCCTAATGAAAGAACAGGAGGATTTGGAAGTACTGGGTGACATATATTTTGGGAAATGCTCATCAAAGATTCTCGCCCTGTTCTCTCCTTGATTATACAAGGAAACAACTTTGAGGGACCAGTAGACACAGGGGCAGATGTCTCAGTCATTTCTTCTCAACAATGGCCCCAAGATTGGGAAAAAGAAAAAAGCCCTTTAATGCTGATGGGACTGGGCTCCATTGCAGATGTCTGGAAGAGTACACATCCCTTGCAGTGCCAATTCCATAATGGAAGATCAGTGCTTGTTACCTTTTATATTATAAACATGCCTATTAATAAATGGGGAAGAGATTTTCTCTCTCCTTTGGGGGCTTCTGTAACTATTCCATCAGAAAACTAGTAGCCACTGCTCAAATCCCTCGAGCACTGCCATTAAAATGGTTAACTAATACTCCAAAATGGGTTGAGCAGTGGCCATTACCACAAATGAAGCTCGAGGTGTTAGAACAATTAGTACAAGAACAACTCCAACTTGGTCATATAGAGCCCTCTACCTCCCCCTGGAATTCCCCTGTTTTTGTTATAAAAAAGAAATTGGAAAATGGAGAATGTTAACTGATTTAAGAGAAGTTGATAAATGTATTGAACTTATGGGAGCATTACAATTGGGACTCCCCTCTCTAGCTCTTATTCTTCAGAATTGGTCCTTAATGGTGCTAGATCTTAAAGACTATTTTTTTGCCATTCCCCTACAATTGTAAGATAGAGATAAATTTGCTTTTAAATTTCCTGTTCTTAATCATGCTCAGCCTGTTATGCATTATCAGTGGACAGTCTTAACACAAGGAATGATAAATGGTTCTACCTTATGCCAAGAATTCATAGCTCGCTCTTTACAATCCCTCCGTGGTGTATACCCATATTGTATTCTATATCATTATATGGATGATCTCCTATTAGCAGCTCCTAGTATTGCTGAAAGTGATGAATTCTTTTTAAAAGTACAGGAGGCTTTTAGACTATACAATTTGCAAATAGCCCCAGAAAAAATTCAAAAGGACTTTCCTATTTTGTATTTAGGGACAATATTGGAACAACATAGAATAAGGCCCCAAAAGTTGCAAATTAGAAGAGACCATCTCAAAACCTTAAATGATTTTCAGAATTTATTGGGAGATATCAATTGGCTACTCCCGGTACTTGGGATTTCTATTTATCAATTATGACATTTGTTTTCTACTTTAGAAGGAGATACAGCTACGGATAGCCCTTGGACCTTAACCCCATTGGCTTTACAGGAACTTCAATTTGTTGAGCAACGACTACATGACAGCTTTTTTACTTGCTTACATGTGTCTCAACCTATTTCATACCCCTTATTCTCCATCTGGTGTAATTGCTCAAGAAAAAAAGGATTAATAGGATGGGTTTTCTTATGTAACAGATTTTCCAAAAAATTGACTACATATATGGATAAATTAGCCTTCCTTATACAAAAAGGTAGCCATCATATTTTACAACTGTCAGGATGTGAACCCCACCAGATTGTTACTCAGTTAACAACTGCTCAAATATCTCGATGTTTACAATTTAATGAAAACTGGCAAATTTCTCTTGCCTCATATTTTGGTTCATTTTCTAATCATTATCCATCATCTAAATTGATTGATTTTATCCGGACTAACACTATGATATCTCATTCCCCAATTTCAGATGTTCCAGTTAAGGGACCCACTATTTTTACAGATGCAAATAAAAATACTGTTGGATATTGGACCCCGGCAAGTTCCAAGGTTCTCCCCCACTCATTTTCTTCTGTACAGCCCGCTGAATTGTGGGCTATCTACTTAGTTTGGGAAGATTTTCCCCAACTTCCTATTAACATTGTTTCAGGTTCTCGATATGCTGTTCTCTCTTGCCTACAGCTTCCCCATGTCTCCCTTCCACCGACCCTTAAAACAGCTATTGATAAGTTGTTTTACCAAGTACAACAATTGCTCTTGTAACGTTCAGAGTTATTTATTATTATTTTTTTTTTTTTACTCACATCCGTGCACATTCTGCCCTTTCTGGACCCTTATCATTCGGAAATGCTACAACTGATGCCTTACTTTATCCTCTAGAAGCAGTAAAACAAGAACATCTCTTACAGCATACCAACTACAAAGGGTTACAAAAATCTCATGCTATTATTCGAAAACAAGCTCAAAATATTGTTTGTTCTTGGTCCATATGTGCACCCTTTGCTCTGCCATTTACCCTACCAGGTGTCAACATGAGAGGACAACAAGCAAATCAGATACAGCAAATGGATGTAATTTACATTTCATCTTTAGGACAACAAAAATGTGTGCATCATGCTATAGATACCTGCACACATTTTCAATTGGTCACTGCCTTACATTCTGAAAAGGCTGACGCTGTTATTACTCATTTGTTATCTCATTTTGCAGTTATGGGATTACCGATTGAATTGAAAACTGATAATGCACCTACCTACTAATCCAAAAAATTAGCTCACTTTTTATCTCAATACCATATAACTCATACTTTTGTTATTCCTTATAATAGTCAAGGGCAAGCTGTCATTGAAAGAGCTAATCATACCTTGCATGAATATCTTGAAAAAATAAAAAAGGGGGAACAAGAGAGATTTATGAAACCTAAAGGCATTCTGAATAAAACCTTACTCACTGTAAATTATTTGAATGTTAGGAGCAGGGAAATCTATCAGCAGCAGAGTTGCATTTTCAAGGGCAAGAAGAGGATAACAAGATCTTGAATATGCCTATTTGGCATAAAGATAAAGAGAAAGGTTGGATCCCAGCATCATTAATATATTTGGGATGAGGGTATGCTTTCATTTCTATTGATAATTACAGGTTTTGGACCCCAGCAAAGTTGATCAAAATAAACAATGGCTGATCCCTTTGTTCAAAAATTAGAAGAGCTTACTATGCAGAGAAGCTTTATTTTCTATAAGAGGGAAGCAAAACCTCCTACGTGGGATCAAATGAAGAGTTTGACCCAGGAGGCAGAGAAGACATTAATGAAGGTGGGGCAACCTAAGAATCCTACCAATCTTTTGCTTGCCATGATGGCGGTGGTGACATCTCAGGTAATAGATGTATCAGCAAGTAATCATACACATTGGGCATATATACCTAATCCCCCATTAGTAAGAGCAGTTTCCTGGGGGGATCCAGAGTGCAGGTATATACTGATGAGACTGCCTTCTTTCCCCCGCCAGCTTGCAGGGGAATAGAACAACTATCTCATCATAAATAACAATATAATATTAGTAATTTGATAATTGCAGTGGAAGGTATTCCTTTGTGTATAGGAGGACACCCCTTTTGTCTGTCCACCAAAGAACATTCTCATCATTTCTATAATACATGGGGGGGGGGGTAAAATATAATAATTACCACTTTGCTACTTTTACTGTGCTTGTTTCCACCAGGGGATTTAACACCTCGACAGAACCAATAGACATTCATAATGGAAAACACATGTCGCTATGTCCTGTTCACATTTTTGTTCCTTCTCTAGAATCTCTGGAGTGGGAACGTTGCCAAGGTCACCGACCCTTTAAAGTCATGAATTATTCTGGGGCCATCATTGTAGATTAGAGTCCAGATCATGGACAATTCTTAGAAAAATGGTCAAATAAATCTCTTAGTTGGCATCGTGCAAATAGCACTTTGATAGGCAATGGTAATGAAACAGTGAAATGGCAGCAATTTGCACTTGTCCCTCCTCAATTACAATTGCAAGAATATCTGCACATTAAAGGAGATATTTGGAAACAATAGGCAGTTTCTGGTAATCTCACTATCTGGTCAGGAAACTATACTTTGGATAGAGGTGATTCTTTGGGTCCATTCGATGTTAATTTACATGTTAATAAATCTTATTCCACAATGGCATGTGTAAAATATCCTCTGCATTTTTATATGAGAATTCGACCTGGAATGATACTGTGGGGTCTGTGTCATGTGATTATTGTAATCTAACTCAATGTGTAAGTCAGTCTTGGTGGGAAGAATTTGAACGACGAGCCTATAACTCCAATTTCTTGTTAGTAGTTGTTAAGGCTCCGATAGAAGTATGGTTACCTATTAATCCAACTCGGCCGTGATCAGATTCTTTTGCTGTTTCTCATCTAGTAACCGCTGTACAGACTTTGCTACATCGATCTTGATGTATGCTTGGTGTGGTCATTGCTTTGATTTTAGCAGTCGCGTCAGTAACTGCAACAGCGGCAGTGGCAGGTCTTGCGTTACACCAAGGAAGTCAAACAGCTGATTTTATTCACGACTGGGCATAAAGACTCTCATTTGTTTTGGCAACAACAGTGAGATTTGGATGCACAACTTGCTATCAACGTGCTCAATCTTCAATACACCATTTCCTGGCTTCGAGATCAGTTAGTTTTTTTTATCTACGTGAAGTGTGTTGAAATGTGATTGGAATTCTTCTCAGTTTTATATAACACCTGTACCATTTAACATGAGTGAAGGATGGGATAAAGTAAAACGATCCTTGACTGGGCATCAGAATCTCACTACGGAGACTATGGACCTGGAACGACAAATTTTGTCTACTTTTAGCAGGACTTTACCTGATGTTACGGGGTCTGATTTGCAGAAAATTCTTCAAGAGGGAATGAACAACTTAAATCCATTAGGGCATGTATCGTCACTAATTGTGACTACCTTTGGGAACACTATGTTTATATTACTTTTATGTTGTGTTGCTTTTCTAGTCTTCTGGCGATGGTGGAAAGGGAAACAACTAAAGCACGAAGCAGAGAAGATCCAGACCATGCTACAATTTATAAAAGCAAATAAAAAACGGGGAGATGAAGGGTTAATGCAGCCACAATAGGGTAGCAGAGATGTGCCTGTAAACGGGACTCGCTGCTCGGGCTGAACGTGCTTGCAAACGAGGCATTCTGCCAAGGAGTCTGGACACAGCCTTGAGTTAAATGGTCCCTTGCAAACGAGGGAACATTCCCTTCTTGAGATAAGGAGAAAGAAAGGGCTCTGGACAGACTCTGCAGTAGACAGGGATTTCTCTCCCCTTGCTGTACGATAACATGTATGCACCTGCACTGTACTGAAAAGGCTTATTCATGCAGTCTGGAATTCTGCCTAGGGGGCTTTATAAAAATAAACAGCAATTAGTTTTGTGCAGTTTTTTCCTCCGGCCAGAGTGATGTATTGTCTGTCTCTTGTATGTTTCGTGTGTCTTGTCTTCGTGTCATTTCAATCACAAAAAAAAGGAACTAAAAAGCCTCTTGATGACAGGGAAAGAGGAGAGTGAAAAAGTTGGCTTAAAGCTCAACATTCAGAAAACGAAGATCATGACATCCAGTCCCATCACTTCATGGGAAATAGATGGGGAAACAGTGGAAACAGTGTCAGATTTTATTTTGGGGGGCTTCAAAACCTCTGCAGATGGTGACTGCAGCCATGAAATTAAAAGACGCTTACTCCTTGAAAGAAAACTTATGACCAACCTAGATAGCATATTCTAAAGCAGAGACATTACTTTGCTGACTAAGGTCTGTCTAATCAAGGCTATGATTTTTCCAGTAGTCATGTATGAATGTGAGATTTTGACTGTGAAGAAGTGTGAGTGCCAAAGAATTGATTCTTTTTAACTGTGGTGTTGGAGAAGACTCTTCAGAGTCCCTGGGACTGCAAGGAGATCCAACAAATCTATACTGAAGGAGATCAGCCCTGGGATTTCTTTGGAAGGCATGATGCTAAAGTTGAAACTCCAGTACTTTGGCCACCTCATGCAAAGAGTTGACTCACTGGAAAAGACTCTGATGCTGGGAGGGATTTGAGGGCAGGAGGAAAAGGGGATGACAGAGGATGAGATGGCTGGATGACTCACTGGCTCGATGGACGTGAGTCTGAGTGAACTCCGGGATTTGGTGATGGACAAGGAGGCCTGGCGTGCTGCGGTTCATGGGGTCAAAAAAAGTCGGACACGACTGAGTGACTGAACTGAAGTGAAGGATAGTCGAGCTAAGCAGAGCTAAGCTATAGAGACCTAAGCTAAAGAAAAATAACTAATGATAGCTATCATAAGGAGGGCTGAGCTGAGGAGAGCTAAGCTATAGACAACTAAGCTATGGGGAGTTAAGCTAAGAATAAGTGTTATCCTAAGGAGGATTGAGCTAAGGGGAGTTGAGGTGAAGAGAGCTAAGCTAAGGACAGCTAAGCTATGGGGACCTAAGTTAAGGAGAAGTAATTAAGGACAGCTATCTGAAGGAGGACAGATCTAAGTAGAGTTTAGCTAAGGAGAGCTAAAGAGAGCTAAGCTAAGGAGAGCTAAGCTATGAAGAGCTATGGAGAGCTACGCTAAGGAGAAGTAATTATAGAGAGCTATCCTATGGAGGGCTGAGCTATGGAGAGCTTACCTAGGAGAGCTACAGAGAGCTACACTAACTAGAGGAGAGCTGAGTTAAGGAAAGCAAAGCTAAGGAAAGCTGAGCTAATAATAGGTTTCCTAAGGAGGGCTGACCTTAGGAGAGCTGAGCTAAGGAGGGCTATGGAGAGTTAAACTAAGGAGAAGTAATTAAGGAGAGCTATCCTAAGGAGGGTTGAGCTATGGAGAATTTAGCTACAGGGAGCTACGGACAGCTAACTTAAGTAAGGACAGCCAAGCTAATGATAGCTATCTTAAGGATATCTGAGCTAAGGAGAGTTATGTAGAGCTTACCTACATAGCATTGAGCTGAAGAGTGTTGAGCTAAAGAAAATTACAGACAGCTAAGGTAAGGAGACCTGGGCTAAGGAAAGCCAAGCTGAAGAGAGCTGAGCTGAAAAGAGTTAACAGGAGCTGAGTTAAGGAGAACTGTGCCTTGGAGATCTAGGAGGGCTGACCATAGGGGAACTGAGCTAAAGTGGGCTAAGGTGAGCGAAGCTAAGGATAAGTAATTATGGACAGCTATCCTAAGAAGGACTGAGCTATGAAGAGCAATGTAGAGCTGAGCTGAGGAGGGCTGAGCTGAGGAGACCTGAGCTAAGAACCATGAACAGCTAAGCTAAAGAATGCTAAGCAAAGGATTGGAGAGCTGAGTTGAGAAAAGCTAACCTTAGGAGAGCCAAGCTAATGATAGCTCTCCAAAGGAGTATTGAGCTAAGGAAAGCTGAGCTGAGGAGAGCTGAGATGAAAAGGGCTAAGCTTAGGACAGTTGAGCTAAGGAGAGCTAAGCTATGGAGAGGTAATTAAGGAGAGCTGGCCTAAAGAGGGCTGAGCTAACATGAGCTTAGCTAAGGAGAAAAATCTTGGTCGGTCCCTTGAATTGCAAGCAGATCCAAAAAGATCAGCCTAAAGGAAGTCAGTCCTGTGTACCCATTGGAAAGACTGATGTTGAAGTTGAAAATCCAATATTATGGCCACCTGATCCTAAGGGGTGACTCATTTGAAAAACCCTGGTGTTAGGAAAGATTGAAGGGGATGACAGAGGATGAGATAGACGGCTTGAGTTTGGATAGACTCCAGGACTTGGTTATGGACAAGGAGGCCTGACAGGCTGCTCTTCATGAAGCTTCAAAGAGTCGGACATGACTAAGTGACTGAACAGAACTGAATTGAAGGAGAAATATGGACAGCTAAGCTGAAGGGTAAGTGCAATTGTGCGGTAATTTGAGCATTCTTTGACATTGCCTTTCTCTGAGCTTGGAATGAAAACTGACCTTTTCCAGTCCTGTGGCCCCTGATGAGTTTTCAAAATTTGCTGGCATGTTGAGTGCACCACTTTCATAGCATCATCTTTCAGGATTTGGAATAGCTCAACTGGAATTTCATCACCTCCACTAACTTTTTTCATAGTGATGCTTTCTAATGCACACTTCACTTCACATTCCAGGATGAGTGGCTCTAGGTGAATGAACCCACAGTTGTGATTATCTTGGTCGTGAAGATATTTTTTGTACAGTTCTTCTGTGTATTCTTGCCACCTCTTCTTAATATTTTCCGCATGTTTTGTACCATTTCTGTCCTTTGTCGAGCCTATCTTTGCATGAAATATTCCCTTGGTATCTCTAATCTTCTTGAAGAAATCTCTAGTCTTTCCCATTCTGTTGTTTTCCTCTATTTCTTTGCATTGATTGCTGAGGAAACCTTTCTCATTTGTCCTTGCTATTCTTTGGAACTCTGCATTCAGATGCTTATATCTTTCCTTTTCTCCTTTGTTTTTTTTTTTTTTTTTGTTGTTGTTTGTTTTGTTTTGTTTTGTTTTTTGCTGCTTTTCTTTTTGAAGCTATTTGTAAGGCCTCCACAGACAGTCATTTTGCTTTTTTTTTTTTTTTTGCATTTATTTTCCATGGGGATGATCTTGATCCCTGTCTGCTGTATAATGTCATGAACCTCTGTCCATAATTAATCAGGCACTCTATCTATCAGATCTAGTCCCTTAAATCTATGTCTCACTTCCACTGTATAATTACAAAGGATTTGTTTTAAGTTACACCTGAATGCTCAAGTGGTTTTCCCCACTTTCTTCAATTTAAATCTGAATTTGGCAATAAGGAGTTCATAATCTGAGCCACAGTCACCTCTCGATCGTGTTTTTGCTGACTGTATAGATCTTCTCCACCTTTGGCTTCAAAGAATATAATCAATCTGATTTTTGTGTTGGCTATCTGGTGATGTCCATGTGTAGAGTCTTCTCTCGTGTTGTTGGAACGGGGTGTTTGAACCAGTGTGATCCTTGGCAAAACTCTTTTAACCTTTGCCCTGATTCATTCCATATTCCAAGGCCAAATTTGCCTGTTACCCCAAGTGTTTCTTGACTTTATACTTTTGCATTTAAGTCCCCTATAATGAAAAGGACATCTTTTTTGGGGTGTTAGTTCTAAAAAATCTTGTAGGTCTTCATAGAACCATTCAACATCAGCTTCTTCAGTGTTACTGGTTGGGGCATAAAGTTGGATTACCATGATATTGAATGGTTTGCCTTGGAAACGAACAGAGATCATTCTGTCATTTTTGAGATTGCACTCAAGTTCTGCATTTTGGACTCTTTTGTTGATCATGATGGCTACTCCATTTCTTCTAAGGGATTCCTGTTCACAGTAGTAGATATAATGGTCACCTCTGTTAAATTCACCCATTCCAGTCCACAATAAACTGTGGAAAATTCTGAAAGACATGGGAATAGACATGGGAATACCAGACCACCTAACCTGCCTCTTGAGAAATCTGTATGCAGGCCAGGAAGCAACCGTTAGAACTGGACATGGAACAACAGACTGGTTCCAAATAGGAAAAGGAGTCTGTCAAGGCTGTATATTGTCACCCTGCTTATTTAACTTATGCAGAGTACATCATGAGAAACTCTGGATTGGAAGAAACAGAAGCTGGAATCACGATTGTTGGGAGAAATATCAATCACCTCAGATATGCAGATGACCACCCTTATGGCAGAAAGAGAGAGGAACTGAAAAGCCTCTTGATGAAAGTGAAAGAGGAGAGCAAAAAAGTTGGCTTAAAGCTCAAATTCAGAAAATGAAGATCATGGTATCCAGTCCCATCACTCCATGGGAAATAGATGGAGAAACAATGGAAACAGGTTCAGACTTTATTTTTGGGGGCTCAAGAATCACTGCAGATGGTGACTGCATCCATGAAATTAAAAGACGCTTACTCTGTGAAAGAAAACTTATGACCAACCTAGATAGCATATTCAAAAGCAGAGACATTACTTTGCTGACAAAGGTTCATCTAGTCAAGGCTATATTTTATCCTAATGTCATATATTGATGTGAGTGTTGGACTGTGAAGAAGGCTTAGCACCAAAGAATCGATGCTTTTGAACTGTGGTGTTGGAGAAGACTCTTGAGAATCCCTTGGACTGCAAGGAGATCCAATCAATCTATTCTGAAGGAGATCAGCCCTGGGATTTCTTTGGTAGGAATGATGCTAAAGCTGATGCTCCAGTACTTTGGCTACCTCATGCAAAGAGTTGACTCATTGGAAAAGACTTTGATGCTGGGGGGGATTGGGAGCAGGAGGAGAAGGGGACGACCGAGGATAAGATGCCTGGATGGCATCACAGACTCGATGGATGTGAGTCTGAGTGAAATCTGGGAATTGGTGATGGAGAGGGAGAACTGGTGTGCTGCAATTCATGGTGTCGCTAAGAGTCAGACACTACTGAGTGACTGAACTGAACTGAACTTGAGTCCATTTTAGTTCACTGATTCCTAGAATATCGACATTCACTCTTGACATTTCCTGTTTTACCCCTTCCAATTTTCCTTGATTCATTGATCTAACATTTCAGGTTCCTGTGCAATATTGCTTTTTACACCATTGGAATTTGCTACTATCACCAGTCACATCCACAACTGGATATTGTTTTTGCTTTGACTCCATCATGTCACTCTTCCATGAATTTTTTCTCCTCTGATCTCCAGTAGCATATTGGGCACCTACTGACCTGGGGCGTTCCTCTTTCAGTATCCTATCATTTTGTATTTTCATACTGTACATGGAGTTCTCAAGGCTAGAATACTGAAGTGGTTTTCCATTCCCTCTCCTGTGGACCACATTCTGTCAGACCTCTGCACCTTGACCCGCCCGTCTTGGGTGTCCCCACACAGCACAGATTAGTTTCATTGAGTTAGACAAGGTTGTGCTCCATGTGGTGAGATTGATTAGTTTTTTGTGATTATGGTTTGTGTACCTGCCCTCTGATGCCTATGCAACACCTACTGTCTTGGGTTTCTCTTACCTTGGACATGGAGTATCTCTTCATGGCTGCTCCAGCAAAGTGCAGCTGCTGTTCCTTACCTTGGATGAGGGTTATCTCCTCACAGGTGCCCCTCCTGACCTTGAACGTGGAGTAACTTCTCTCTGCCCTCCGGCACCCATGCATCCACCTCTCCTTGGACAACTCAAAGTGCTTTCAAACAACAACAACAACAACAACAACAACAACAACAAAACATGTATAATAGAGAAAGCTCGTGAAAAGTGCTCAACAGGGTTTCTTTTCAGAGATAGGAAATCTAAACTGCCAAGAGACATCAACTCTGAGCACTGGAAATGGCTACAATGGAAAACGGTCCAGACCAGAAATAGTAGATTAACATTAGTCAGGGCGATCTTTTACAATAGTGAGGCATATAACTGGGAAGAACCAGTTTAAAAATCACTTTCCAGGTGCCTTTATAGAAAAAAAGCGACAGAAAGTATGGCATGGCCTCTTCATTTCTAAAAAGCTTTAGAAATACATAGATTTTGAAAACCACACAAAAGTGCATATGCATTACAGCAACATCCCCAAAGACCAGAGATAAAAGTGAAGAAAGTACACAGGACAGAGACATGAATGATAAAGGAATGGGGTATAGGTTCAAGATGGAATATGACTCAAGCATTGAAATAAGGAAATAATGTCATTGTCAGAGGTAGAGATATGTGTACTGATAATCAGAGTCAGAGAAGACGGTGTGATGAGAGTTGTGTCATAGGATTTGCATCTCAACCGGGACAGACAATATTGCTGGCAGTGAGTAACCCAGCTGAGGTAAAATTGACACCCGGTGCTAGGAACTCCCTGATGCTTTAAAGTGGATGGGTGAGAAGAGGGCTTACACTGGAAAGGTGAAATTCTCGGATTCCCACAAATACCTGTCGAATACATAATCCATGGGGACTGACTTGGCAAGAGTGATGTACTACGATATTCTTAGAGCAGGTTGAAGGAAATAACCATTGTTGAAAGCTCTGTGTATCTTGTAATGGAGCAAGAATCGGTACAGTCCCAACAAAGGCAACTCTGAACAACAGATCCGTCAAAGAAATATGAACTACAATAAAATGGGGAAGGAAGGAGACATAAGCTTTTGCGGATTTCCTCTAGCTCATATTACTCTCATTTAAAGGTGCAGTTGCCATAGTAACAAGAGGAGAACCAGACAAAATGCTGCCCCCTGTGGCAGCTTTCCTGAAAAGCAACCTTAAACCTTGGGCTGATGGACACTGACTATTCACAAGGCGGCCAGGTTCTAAATGACACCTACACTTACAAAATGGACAGCGATGGCACATCAGCTAAGAAATGGGAACAAACCGCACAATCAGGAAGGAAACATCAACAGGTAAATACTTAGTCAATGCTATAAATAGTCTTTGGAATTGTGCCTCATTTGTTTTCTTGTCAGTGATAGGAAAAGTTAAACTGCAATGCGATATCCCTACTGAGAAACCAAAAAGATGATTATCCAAAACTCTACTGAAAAGGAAGAGTAGAGCAATATTAGTAAAGGGGACGCTTGTATGCCACTGATTGGAGGTAAGCAGTTGGAGCCTTTATGAGCATGATGGTCAAAGGACCTTGGAATTACAAAATGAGACAGATGATGTGATAAAGCAGTTCCACTCCCAGAGTACTTGAGAAATCAACAGGTCATTGATAACACACGCCCACACGCACACCTGAAAGGTTGTTGTTGAATCACGATGCCAGGATTCTTGCCCCCAGGAGAAGAATTCAATCCGGGGCTAGAGATAAGGCTTGACTGCTCAGAGCTTTTGCATAATAAAGTTTTATTAAAGTATAAAGGAGATAGAGAAAGCTTCTGACATAGGCATCAGAAGGGGGCAGAAACAGTGCCCTCTGCTAGTCTTCAGCTGGATGTTATATAGTCACTAGCAGCCTGTTAATGAAAGAAAAGATTGTCTCAAAACTCAGAATGACATTAAGCCCCTAACCCATAAGATGCATTTTGGGATAATCTTGGCACCAAATTGTTTATCTTGGACCTTAAAATGATAAATTTGAGTCTTGAAGAAGGGCAAATCACCATACAAATAATTTCATTTACATAGATTAGAGAAACAATATCTGAGTATAACATACTGGTTTATCAAGTAGTTTCTGAGACAAAAGGCAGAACCGACTTGAAGACAGAGTTTGGGGGTAAATGCATAGTATATTAGCATAGCCTAAGATAAGCATTTCCATAAGAAAAAGGCATTGGTTATCTCTAGGTTTGAGAAAAATCCCATGGATGGAGGAGCCTGAAACTAGGTGTCATGGCAATATAGAATTTTAAGAGGAACCTCCTTTTATATTTGTATAGAGACAGAAAAAAATATCGCTAGTTTGTTTCCCCCCTGCCACTTAAGACAGGTAAAAATTTCTGACACTTGCAAGTTATTTCTTCCATTTGGAGACCCCTGGCCTTCCCGCTTGTTACCCTCTCTGTTCTGTTCTGTTCTGTTCTGTTCAGTCACTCAGTTGTCTGACTCTTTGCGACCCCATGAATTGCAGCATGCCAGACATCGCTGTCCATCACCAGCACCTGGAGTTCACTCAGATTCACATCCATCAAGCCAGTGATGTCATCCAGCCATCTCATCCTCTGTCATCCCCTTTTCCTCCTGCCCCCAATCCCTCCCAGCATCAGAGTCTTTTCCAATGAGTCAACCCTTCACATGAGGTGGCCAAATACTGGAGTTTCAGCTTGAGTATCATTCCTTCAAAAGAAATTCCAGGGCTGATCATCAGAATTGATTGGTTGGATCTCCTTGCAGTCCAAGGGACTCTCAAGAGTCTTCTCCAACACCGCTGTTCAAAAGCATCAATTCTTTGGCCCTCAACCTTCTTCACAGTCCAACTCTCACATCCATTCATGACCACAGGAAAAAACATAGCCTTGCCTAGACGGACCTTAGTTGGCAAAATAATGTCTCTGCTTTTGAATATGCTATCTAGATTGGTCATAACTTTTCTTCCAAGGAGTAAGCGTCTTTTAATTTCATGGCTTCAATCACCATACAGTGATTTTGAAGCCCCCCAAAAATAAAGTTTGACTCAGTTTCCACTGTTTCCCCATCTATTGCCCATGAGGTGATGGGACCAGATGCCATGATGTTCATTTTCTGAATGTTGAGCTTTAAGCCAACAATTTCATTCTCCACTTTCACTTTCATCAAGAGGCTTTTTAGTTCCTCTTCACTTTCTGCCATAAGGTTGGTATCATCTGCATATCTGAGGTTATTGATATTTCTCCTGGCAATCTTGATTCCAGCTTGTGTTTCTTCCAGCCCAGAGTTTCTCATGATGTACTCTGCATATAAGTTAAATGAACAGGGTGACAATATACAGCCTTGACATACTCCTTTTCTATTTGAAACCATTATGTTATTCCATGTCCAGTTCTAGCTGCTGCTTCCTGACCTGCATACAGATTTCTCAAGAGGGAGGTCAGGTGGCCTGGTATTGCCATCTCTTTCAGAATTTTCCCAAGTTTTTTTGTGATCCACACAGTCAAAGGCTTTGGCATAGTCAATAAAGCACAAATATGCATAGTAACATCATTCACAACACCCGAGATGAAAGGAAAGATAATCTTTGGGGGTAGACATAAAGATAAAATATGGGACATAGAGACACAATAAATATGACTCTGATATTATGAAAATGCAAAATTTCCATTTTCAGGGATACACAGAAAACTAGAGCAAATCACAGTAAGTAAACAAAGGTGGGTTAAATAGATATCACAACATATACATTCCAGAGGAGTTTTAAGATTTTATTGATGACAATGAGTAGCCAAACAAAAGTTAAATGGAATTACACTCTTGGTTAGATAATTACAGTTAGCAAAGGGTATCAGTGGGTGAGAAGCTGAAAGGTAAGGGCTGGAATAGAGTTATACTCACAATTACCTATGCAATTCATAATCTACATGGACCTCCTATATCAAAAGACTTAACAGTTTCTGAAGGATAGCTCTGAAAAACAACTGCAGCTGAATACTTCCAGGTACCTGTGGAAGGGAATGAGAAACTGTTTCCCTGCAGAAATTACAACCGTGTAAATAGTCTTAAAAAATAAAGTTTCACATTAAAAAAAAAAAAATCGAACAGTTGAGAGACAAAAGCTGATGGTTACTTCCTGTGTCTCATTTGAATCTCCTTTATAACCAGACCTGGGAATAACACAGAGGCTGCTATAACTATAGAAACAAGAGGAGGGAATGAAGAAATGCTTCCCCCTTGTTTACATTTTCTCTAATAGCAAACCTTAAACTAATTGCTGACGGACACACTATTCACAAAGGTACTGAACTCTAACCGATAGCCCATAGTTAACAAATTATCAGGGCTCACATAGTGGGGAAAAAATAAGTAAAGTAAACACAAAGGAAGCTAACAGGAAGAGGATATGAACAGATAAACACAATTCTGTGTTTCTTAAACAAACAAACAAACAAACAGTGTGTACATAGGGCAGATTCTAACAGATACATACATCTAAGTTGCAAGGACAGTATCACCTCTGCCTTAGCATGGAAAAAGGCCAGTGTGAAAAGTTTGATATGGTATCAATGGTAGAGTAGCATTAGTACAGTGAATGCTTTAGAGTACGGGTGATGGACCTGGTAATAGCCACTATGAACATGACTAGAAAAGTGCACTTCCATGAGAGAAACATAAATAAATAAATAAAGATCAGATCCTCTCCTGGACTATTTCAGAAATGGACAGATTTTGAACACCACACACCCAAAATTGGGTCCTACAGCATCATTCAGAACATCAAAGAGAGGAAAGTTAAGATAGCATACCTGGACAGACATGTCTAGAATGAATTTTGAGTTAAGAATTGAAATATGAAAGTAGGCTGTCTTCACAGACAAAGATAAATCCAGAAGTCATCACACTTAGTGAAGGGGCTGGGGGGGCGGTGGTCAATTCAAGAAACATGGGATGCAACAGAGAGGTGGGATACAAGAATCCACAGCAGTAACATCCACACAAGTGTGATGTGGATATCCAACCTGGCAGAAACATATGGGTAGCAGAGGACCCTTGTGGGTGGAAGGCGTACATCTGGAACTTGGCATTAATTTCTTCCTTCCTCCAGATACATACAAGAAAAAGAATCCACGTAAACCTATGGCAGTAGGTGTGGTAGACAAAACACATTGTTATTATACATAGGTTAAAGCAAAGAATAACTGAATACATAGACTGGTCTCACTGTCACAGAACAGGAATCTGTACATGTAAAACCGTTCATCCTTGTCTTCAACTTAAAGAGAATAAGAACATTTACTTGAAATATCTAAGAGTGAGGAGACACCAGGTTTGGTGGCATCCTCTGGCTCATTCTACTCTAATGTACAAACTGACAAAAACTGACAAAAAAAAGAAAGAAAAAACTCAGATGGCAAAGGCCATCCTAAAAACAGAAAGGAACCCAAAGCCTTGCAGCATGGAGGGTTTTTTTTTTTTTTTTTCCCCCAGGAATAGCAGCCTTAAAACTATCACAGAAGGATATCTGATATTCACAATGTTCCTGTACTCGACATGAGAAGTACCCTTGAACATGACATGAGTCATTCATCCAGAAAAAAAAAAAAAAAAAGAAACACAAAATCCAGGACAATCTCAGGAAGAAAACATTAACAAATATAGCTCAAGGTGCCAATTTAAAAAAATTAAAAAGCAGATGTGCTTAATATTCCCAAGGCTGCTGGGCCTTAAAAGATATCTGTCTTTCAAAAATTGCTAGTGGTCTCCTGTGAATGAAAAAAAATCAAATAACATACTGTATCTGGAAGAAAATATCAATGGATAAATATAATTCACAGTATTTCTTTTAAAACACACGAAATACACTCATTATATTGACAACATTCAGAAAACTAAGATAATGGCATCTGGTCCCATCACTTCATGGCAAATAGATGGAGAAATAGTGGAAACAGTGGCTGACTTTAATTTTTTGGGCTCCAGAATCACTGCAGATGGTTATTGCAGTCATGAAATTAAAAGATGCTTACTCCTTGGAAGGAAAGTAATGTCCATACTAGACAGCATATTAAAAAGCAGACAGATTACTTTATCAACAAAGGTCCATCTAGTCAAGGCTATGTTTTTTGGTTTTTTTTCAGTAGTCATGCATGGATGTGAGAGTTGGACTACAAAGAAAGCTGAACACTGAGGAATTTATGCTTTTGAACTGTGGTGTTGGAGAAGACTCTAGAGAGTTTCTTGGACTGCAAGGAGATCCAACCAGTATATCCTAAAGGAGATCAGTCCTGGGTGATCATTTGAAGGACTGATGTTGAAGTTGAAGTTCTGCTATTTTTGCCACCAGATAGGAAGAGCTGACTCATTTGAAAAGACCCTGATGTTGGGAAAGATTGAAGGCATGAGAAAGGGACGATAGAGGATGAGATCATTAGATGGCATCACCAACTCAATGGACTTGAGTTTGGGCAAACTACAGGAGTGTGTGATGGACAGGTAGGCCTGGGGTGCTGCAGTTCATGGGGTTGTAAAGAGTCAGACATGATTGAGTAACTGAACTGAACAATAGATTTATTCCTAGTTTTTGAAGAATCTCCATACCACCTTACACACAGGCTGTATAAATTTGCATTGTCACCAACAGCACAAGAGTGTTCCCTTTATTTCACAGCCTCTCCAGTATTTATTTTTTGTAGACTTTTTGAAGATGAGTATTCTGACTGGTTTGGGGTAATATCTCATTGTAATTTTTATATGCTTTTCTCTAACAATAAGTGATATTGACCATCTTTTCATGTGTTTGTTAGCCATCTGTAGGTCTTCTTTACAGAAATGTATGTTTATGTTTATTTCCCCACCCTTTGATTTTTCCCACTTTTTGATTTTTTTTTTTTTGGTATTGAGTTGTTTGAGCTGCTTGTATGTTTTGCAAATTAATCCTTTGTCAGCGGTTTCATTTGCTATTATCTTCTCCCATTCTGAGGGTATTATTTTCACCTTGCTTATAGTTTCCCTTGCTGTGAAACAAGTTTTAGGTTTAATCAGGTCGCAAAGGGTCAGAGACGACTGAGCGACTGAACTGTGACCTCTTTGGGTTCACCTCTCTGTGATCTCAGAAAGTATAGTCCATCAGTTTCCCTGTCCATGGAATTTTCCAGGCAAGATTTCTAGAGTGAGTTGCCATTTACTCCTCCAGTGGATCTTCCCAAATCGCATCCCCTTTGGCTCCTGCCTTTGCGTGTGGATTCCTTATGATTGTGCCATCTGGAAAGCTCAGTGTATTATTAGAGATACAAAAACTATACTAATAAGGAATCACATCTGAGGAATGTAAAAATATCACATATTTTACAGAGAAGACATGGTAGAGTAGCATTTTTAAAGGGGACTCTTTATGGTTCTATTGGAATATATTTTGTAGGATCCATTATAAATGTCACTACAAAGTGCCTTGTAAAGATAAGAAGAGACTGACCATATGATCTGACAGCTCCATTCCTAAGCTACTGTTGCTAAGTCGCTTCAGTTATGTCTGACTCTGTACTACCCCATAGACAGCAGCCCACAGGCTCCTCTGTCCTTGGGATTCTCCAGGCAAGAATATTGGAGTGAGTTGCCATTTCCTTCTCCACCTCTCCTAAGAGTATTTCAGGGGAAAAAAAAAAAAAAAAAATTGAAAAATGCACATAAGGCCACCATGCAATGCAGGAAGATTAACAATATCCCCTTAGGTGAATGGATATAGAAAGATATGTTATACATACAGTGGAATATTAGCCATAAGAAAGAATGAAATCATGCTATTTTTTTTTTTCTACATAGATAGACCAAGAGATGATTATACTTAGTAAGTCAAAAGAGAAAGATAAGAGGAGCTTAGGTGGGTTCAGTTCACCCTAACACTTCTTTTGGACCTCAGTTGATAGGTCTTCATCTTTTTCTCCTGGTTATATGGAGCTGGCCATTCTATAATAGCTCTAGAGCCTGTGGCTTCCTAGTTACCTTAGTCATTTTGAAGACTCCCAGTGGTCTGCTCCAGAGCCCCTGAGTACCCCTCTCTCTCACTCTCTCCATCTCCCTCTCTCTCACTCTCTCCATCTCCCCAAGGGGCAACACCATTATGATTCATGAGGTCACCAAATTACTTCCCCAGCCAATGGTGTGACTTTGTGAGCCGTGACATCACAAAGCTCCATCATGACACATCTAGGGGTGGATGGTGAGCAACTCAGATGATTCAGTAGGAGAAATGAGATGTTTTTAATGTCCCTAAAGAATCCTTCAAACTCATCTGCCATCCTCATCTCTCTAAGTCATGTCAGATGTGTCACAGGCAGGGATAGTGTATCTCTTACAAACCTTGCCTCACAGCCACACTAACCAGGGTTACGTTCTGTTCTCTTTCGAGACAAGATTATGTAGTTTTTAATATCTTGCCTAAAATCCCTCTAGGATAATTCTGCTGAATTGAAGTGTCTGGAAATGAGAATCATTTCACTTTCCTCACACAAGAAGTCTTAAGCAGCTTGAAGACCATTTAATTCTGGGACACCAACCAGAGCCATTTCAAAATAATTGCCTTTTCTCATGCCAGCAGATGTCAGATATTTGATTTTTGGTTCCTCCGACTTTTTTAAAACCATCTTGAACATCTGGAAGTTTACGGTTTATATATTGTGAAGCCTGGTTTGGAGAATTTTGAGCATTACTTTACAGGTGTGTGAGATGAGTGCAGTTGTGCGGTAATTTGGGCATTCTTTGGCTTTGCCTTTCTTTGGGATTGAAATGAAAACCGACATTTTCCAGTCCTGATGCCACTGCTCAGTTTTCCAAATTTGCTGGCATATTGAGTACAGCACTTTCACAGTATTATCTTTCAGAACTTTAAATAGCTAAACTGGAATTCCATCACCTTCACTAGCTTTGCTCGTAGTGATGCTTTCTAAGGCCCACTTGACTTCACATTCCAGTTTGTCTGGCCCTAGGTGAGTGATCATACCACCATGATTATCTTGGTTGTGAAGATATTTTTGGTATAGTTCTTCTGGGCATTCTTGCCACCTCTTCTTAATATCTTCTGCTTCTGTTAGGTCCATGCCATTTCTGCCCTTTATCAAGCACACCTTTGCATGAAATGTTCCTTTGTATCTCTAATTTTCTTGAAGAGACCGCTAATCTTCTCCATTCTGTTGTTTCCTCTATTTCTTTGCATTGATTGCTGAGGAAGGCTTTTTTATCTCTTCTTGGTATTCTTGGAACTCTGCATTCGGATGCTTATATCTTTTCTTTCCTCTCAAAACTCTCCAAGGCAGGCTGCAGCACTATGTGAACCATGAACTTCCAAATGTTCATGTTGGCTTTAGAGGAACAGGAGATCAAATTGCCACCATCTGCTGGATCATGGAAAAAGCAAGAGAGTTCCAGGAAAACATCTATTTCTGCTTTATTGACTATGCCAAAATTTTTGAATGTGTGGATCACAATAAACTGTAGACAGTTCTGAAAGAGAGTGGAATTCCAGACCACCTGACCAGCCTCTTCAGAAAACTATATTCATGTCAGGAAACCACAGTTAGAACTGGACATTGAACTATAGACTGGTTCCAAATAGGAAAAGGAGTACTTCAAGGCTGTCCATTGTCACCCTGCTTATTTAACTTATATGCAGAGTACATCGTGAGAAACCCTGGACTGGAAGAAGCACAAGCTGAAATCAATACTGCTGGGAGAAATATCAATAACCTCAGATATGCAGATGACACCACCATTATGGCAGAAAGTGAAGAGGAACTAAAAAGCCTCTTGGTGAAATTGAAAAAGGAGTGTGAAAAAGTTGACATAAAGCTCAGCTTTCAGAAAACTAAGCTCACGGCACCTGGTCACATTACTTCATTGGAAATAGATGGGGAAACAATGGAAACAGTTTCAGACTTTATTTTTTGTGGCTCCAAAATCACTACAGATGAGGATTGCAGCCACGAAATTAAAAGATGCTTACTCCTTGGAAGAAAAATAATGACCAACCTAGATAGCATATTGAAAAGCATAGATATTACTTTGTCAACAAAGTTCCATCTAGTCAAGGCTATGGTTTCCAGTGGTCATGTATAGATATGAGATTTGGACTGTGAAGAAAGCTGAGTAATGAAGAATTGATGCTTTTGAACTGTGGTGTTGGAGAAGAGTCTTGAGAGTCCTTTGGACTTCAAGATGATCCAAGCAATCCATCCTGAAAAAGATCAATTCTGGGTGTTCGTTGGAAGGACTGATTTGAATGTGAAACTGCAATACTTTGGCCACCTCATGTGCAAAATTGACTAATTGGAAAAGACCCTGATGCTAGGAGGGGTTGGGGGCAGGAGGAGAAGGGGACGACAGAGGATGATGGCTGGATGGCATCACTGACTCGATGGATGTGAGTTTGAGTGAACTCTGGGAGCTGGTGATGGACAGAGATGCCTGGCGTGCTGCAATTCATGGGATTGCAAAGAGTCAGACGCGACTGAACTACTGAACTGAACTGACTGAGGGTCAATTCTCTGGTATTCTAGGATCTTGGAGTTCCAAATGAAGCAAGAGCAAGTGTATTCAGTGCAGTCTCACAGCCTGAAGCCGGGGTTTCTCGCTGGAAATTGGAAAACTGGGAGAGCTACATGAACACTGAGAAAAGAACTGAATATGGAAAACGTTTCCGGTAAGTGGCCCAAAATTACATAGTCTTCATGCTGCAGTAAGAACACTTACAAAAGTGAAAGGGAAAGGAATCTCTTCCACAGCCTAGTTATCATGGAAGGAGAATCAAATCGCCAGTCTATGTCCGAGGCAGGACACAGCATGCTTGGGGGCTGGTGCATGGTGTTCACCCAGAGAGATGTTATGGAGAGGGAGGTGGGAGGGGGAGTTCATGTTTGGGAAAGCATGTACACCCGTGGTGGATTCAAGTCAGTGTATGGCAAAACCAATACAGTATTGTAAAGTTAAATAAAGTATAAATAAAAATTTAAAAAAATTATAAAAATTAAAATAAAAACTAGATAATTTTGAAAGATGAAAGGGAACAAAATGAAACCCTGAATAGTGTGGCTATGAGGCAAGGATGAAGAAGACATATTCTCCCTGGCATTTCACACATCTGCGTTAACTTAGAGAGATGAGGGTGGCAGGTAGGTTTGGTTGGTTCTGCAGGGGTTATAAATGGGTGGTGGCAGGTAGGTTTGGTGGGCTCTGTAGGGGTTATAAGTAGGTCTCATTTCTTCCATATAACACCTGAGTTTCTCCTCATCCTCCCCTAGAGGTTTCAGGGTGGGCCTTGTGATATCAACACTCACTTTGGCACCATTGTTTGGAGAAGTGACCTGCTGACCTCACAAAGCATAAGGGTGTGGCCCCCTAGGGAGTGTTATATATAGGGCTGCTCTGGGGCTCTGGAGCAGACAACTGTGAGTCTTAAAAATGACTAAGATGATAGTGAAGTCACAAGGCTCTAGAGCTGTTATGGAAGAGTTGACTCCAGATACCAAGGAGGAAAAGAAGATCTATTACCAACTAAGCCCAAAAGAAGTGTCAAGGTGAGCTGAATCCACCCAAGCTGCTCTGGCCCATTGATAGCACCCGCATAAGACCTCCTCCCCTGATATTGCATGGCACATACCCCTTCTCTGCCCACACCCCTTCCCCTCAATCTTTCAATTCCAAACATCATCATCCTCTTCCCAAAACCAAAGCCATTATTAACTCCTTTTCTTGTTTTATCCAGGTGGCCAGGGTAATCATGAGGATGAATAAGTAAATTCAAGAATAGCTGACCAAGAAATCTTCCCCAAAACTCCCATCTCAGAGAAACTTAAGAAAATAAGAGGCCCAAAGCTCTGTAGACAGTGTCCCATGGTGAATGAAGAGCTGAATCAGAACGAACTTAGAGGAGGTTCCAGAGGTCGTGGAGACCCCTGCCACTCCAGCTGGACCAGTGGGCAGCCAGTGAGATCATAGCATGGCTTGAGGCCTCAGAAATATTGGGGGGTCTCACCACTAAGGAATGGCCAACATATCAGACTTTGAATCTTTTACCAACACCATATGTTAATAATGAAAATTAAATAAATTCAACCTGAATCAAGTTATGTGTGTCTCTGTGCTCTCATTTAGATAGCCGGTGGCAGAGTTGGCAGGAAGGGATAAGTGTGTGAAGAGAGAGGGAAATGTTCCTGGTGTGTTGAAGGTGAGACCAGAGGATCCAGTTGGCAAGAAAGCAGTGGTAAGAACTGGGTTCAGAGTGATCCCCAAAGATACACTACCCATGGGAGGAGAGGAAGAGGACTTGGTGTTTCTCTGTGTGAGTGCAGAGGTGGGAACTTAGCTGGAGAGCCGTGTCATTTGTGGGGTTACAGTACCATTTGCTAAAGTGAAAATGAATTTGCTCAGTCGTGTCTGATGCTTTGTGACCCCATGGACTGCAGCCTATCAGGCTTTTCCATCCATGGGATTTTCCAGGCAAGAATATTGGAGTGTGTTGCCATTTCCTTTTCCAGGAGATCTTCCCGACCCAGGGATTAAACCTGGGTCTCCTGCATTGAAGGCCGACGCTTTTTCATCTAAATCACCAGGGAAGTCCATCATTTGCTAAAACAGCATACAAAGTAATTTCCCCTAGGGCACCTACTTCATAGTACTGTTTATTACACCTCAAAATATGCTGTCAGGAACTAATAGCCTCAAAACCTCAATTTTACTTTCTAAAAGGTAGTCCACAGGAGTGAAATAACGGTTGTTTTCATTATAGCGATTTCTCAGAAAGATTAAAAAGTGAACAACACATGAGCTAACAATTCATTATTGGATATATATTAAAATTAATGCACAAAACATTAATTAAAAAGCCACGTGTACCCCAAAGTTCTTTGAAATACATCATTCGCCATGACATGGAAGCAACCTAAATGACCATCAGATGATAGTAAGATGAATTTATAAGGATGCAGCATATATGTACTATGGGATACTCGTTGTTTATTTCAAGCTTATGATTCTCTTTTATACTTTTAAAAAAGCATTAGAACAGAGGTTTGATATTTTTAGTTCCCAGAGACCCAGATTTATTTTTCTCCAAAAATCATTGTTGCCCCTCAAAAGGAGTTCCTTCCTCAGCGATTCTCTTATCTACTTTTTCTCATGTGTCCTTGTGAGTGCACTGTAACTTATGCTAATATCTGGGCTGCATACCTCATTCCTCAGTTTAATTCTTATCTTTCTACATCCTGTTTGCCCCTAGTATCCTAAGGTCAATATTTCTTAGAAAGAGCTTCTAGCTGACACTATCTATAAAGTCCGTAATATTTATAAGCTATAGAAGAATATTGTAACATTACAGCAATCCTTAAAACTTTAGCTTCTGTTTTAATTATCCCTGAGCCCTAAATTCAGCAAACTACTTTGACATAAACACTTTTCTTACAAATAGGCTTCAAATAGCAATCCCACCCGTGGTCTCAAGCTGCAGTCTCTGTGCTCACCTTGGAACACTCTATTGTAAAAGTCTTTGAACAAATGTCAGTGATTAACTTTATGAATTTTTCTTTGAACATAGCTGCAGAACACTTTATGCTCTCTCATGCTCCTCTCAAACACAATAAGCACCTTAATATTCTCTTCAGTCAACTCACCTGAGGAAAGGAAAAAAACAAGTCAGAATCACAAAGCCTAACTCCTTCATTCCAGGTCCATGCCGATGGAACAAAGGGAAGAGGTTTAGGGCCATGCCTCCATTTTGTCAGTAATGCCTAACATGGCTCCTGACACTCCTCAGACAGCCATGAACAATATGAAAAGGGTAAATGAAAGGATACTGAAAGAGGAACTCCCCAGATTGGTAAGTGTCCAATATGATACTGGAGATCTGTGGAGAAATAACTCCAGAAGGAATGAAGGGATGGAGCCAAACCATAAACAATATCCAGTTGTGGATGTGACTGGGGATAGAAGCAATGCCAGATGCTGTAAAAAGCGATATTGAATAGGAACCTGTAATGTGAGGTCCATGAATCAAGGAAAATTGAAAGTGGTCAAACAGGAGATGGCAAGAGTGAATGTCGACTTCTAGGAAACAGCAAACTAAAATGGACTGGAATGGGTGAATTTAACTCAGATGACCATTATTTCTACTACTGTGGCAGGAATCCCTTAGAAGAAATGGAGTAGCCATCATGGCCATCCAAAGCATCCAAAAACTCAGTACTTGGATGCAATCTCCAAAACGAGAGAATGATCTATGTTTATTTCCAAGGCAAACCATTCAATATCACAGTAATCAAAGCCTATGCCCCAAACAGTAATGCTGAAGAAGCTGAAGTTGAACAATTCTATAAACAAGACCTTTTAGAACAAACATCCAAAAAAGATGTCCTTTTCATTATAGGGAACTGTAATGCAAAAGTAGGAAGTTACAAAACACCTGAAGTAACAGGCAAATTTGGCCTTGGAGTATGGAATGAAGCAGTACAAAGACTAATAGAGTTTTGCCAAGAGAACACACTGGCCATAGCAAAACCCTCTTTCAATAACACAAGAGATAACTCTACACACGGACATCACCAGATGGTCAACACCAGAATCAGATTGATTATATTCTTTGCAGACAAAATGGAGCTTTATACAGTCAGCAAAAACAAGGCCAGGAGCTGACTGTGGCTCAGATCATGAACTCCTTATTGCCAAATTCAGATTTAAATTGAAGAAAGTAGGGGAAACCACTAGACCATTCATGTATAATCTAAATCAAGTCCCTTATGATTATACAGTTTAAGTGAGAAATATATTTAAGGGATTTGATCTGATAGGCAGAGTGCCTTATGAACTATGGACAGAGGTTCATGACATTGTACAGGAGATATGCATCAAGATCATCCACATGGAAAAGAAATCATAAAAAGCAAAATTGCTATCAAAGGAGGCCTTACAAAACTACCACATGATCCAGCAAATCCCAGTACTGGGCATATACGCGGGAAGAAACCATAATTGA
The DNA here is from genome assembly GCF_023091745.1 of Budorcas taxicolor. Classification (NCBI taxonomy): domain Eukaryota; kingdom Metazoa; phylum Chordata; class Mammalia; order Artiodactyla; family Bovidae; genus Budorcas; species Budorcas taxicolor. The sequence goes on along the minus strand of NC_068936.1, from coordinate 5,713,161 downwards.
AAAAGACACATATTCCTTACTGTTCACTGCAGCACTATTTACAATAGGTAGCACATGGGTGGAGAAGGAAATGACAGCCCACTTAAGTATTCTTGTGTGGAGAGTCCTGTGAACAGAGGAGCCTTGTGGGCTGCTGTCCACGGGGTCACACATATTCGAAAATGACTGAATTGACTTAGCTTACAGACATGCTTTGGAGAAAGATACAGCAACCCATTCTAGTATTATTGCCTGGAGAATCCCAGGGACAGAGGAGCCTGGTGGGGTGCCATCTATAGTGTCCCACAGAGTCAGACAAGACTGAAGTGACTTAGCAGCAGCATACAGAAGCAACCTAGACATACATGGTAGATGGGTGGATAAAGAAGCTGTGGCACATATATACAGTGGAATATTACTCAGCCACAAAAAGGAACACATTTGAGTCAGTTCTAATGAGGTGGATGAACCTAGAGACTATCATACTGAATGACATAATTCTGAAAGAAACAATATCATATATTAACAGTTATATACGGAATCTAGAAAGATGATGCTGATAAACCTATCTGCTGGGCAGCAGTGGAGATGCAGACAAACAGGAAAAAGATAGATAGGGAAAGGATGGTGGGACTAATGAAGATAGTGGGATGGAAACACATACACTACAGTATGGTAAAAGCCAGTAGAAATTTGCAGAATGACAGAGAGTTCTACACTGCCATCCTACTCCTTTTCTTTTTTTTCCCCCGCAAGTCCCAATCACGGGCCCGTGGCGGGTATCCAATCCTTCTCCCTCCTTGTCCACACATCCCAGCCCCTGGTCCCTGGTCTCTTCTCTCAACATCCATCCTCATCCTATCTACTGCCACTCCCTGACCTCAAATCCCTGACCTCATCTTCTAGCCCACTTCCCCTTTGTTTACGTGATTACACGTGGTAGTCACTGACCTCATGTGCAAGCTTCCTCCTCCCTATTCACACAGCTTCCAGCTGCTGGTTTACTGACTTGATGTGAAGTCCTCTTCCTCATCATCAGTGCTCCAGACACAAACAGCCCCCACCCACCAGCCACCGCCCCCGCCCCCCCACAAACACACCATCCTCATCTCCAGTTATTCCTCCCTGTCCACATAATTTGAGCCACAACTCCTTGCTCTCCTCTACAACCTTGCCCGATTGTGTCCATAGAGATCCAACCACTGATCCCTGAATTCCACCCTGATGTTGGAGAAGACTCTTGAGAGTCCCTTGGAGTGCAAGGAGACCCATCCAATCCATTTTAAAGATGATTAGCCCTGGGTGTTCTTTGGAAGAATTGATGCTAGAGCTAAAACTCCAGTAATTTGGCAACCTCATGCTAAGAACTGACTCATTGAAAAAGACTTTGATGCTGGGAGGGATTGGGGGCAGGAGGAGATGATAGAGGATGAGATGGCTGGATGGCATCACCAACTCCATGGACATGAATTTGAGTGAACTCTGGGAGTTGGTGATGGACAGCGAGGCCCGGCCTTCTGCAATTCATGGGGCTGCAGAGTCGGACACGACTGAGTGAGTGAACTGAAATGAACTAAACTGAATCCTGCTCTTTGTTCACACCGTTCCAACCACTGGTCTCTGGATTCATCTTCCAGCCTCATTCCTCTCTGTCTGTGTACATGTTCAGTCATGTCCAATGAATAATAGGCAGAAGCCTGCCAGGTTCCTCCATCCACGGATTTTCCCAGGGAATAATGCTGACCTGGGTTGCCACTTCCTACTCCAAGGGATCTTCCAGACTGGGAATTGAACCTACACCTCCTTCGTTGGCAGGCATACCACTAAGTCACCCTGGAAGCTCCCCATCCCCAACCAAGTCTTTGGCTACACAGCTAAACTAGTGGTCTCTGACCTCAACTACAATACTCCTCCGTCTTGCCCACACAATCCTAGCTGCTGGGGCCTGCCTTAATGTACAAGCCTTCTCATCCCATTCACACAGGTCAGGCTGCCTGTCCCTGACATTATGTCAAAACCTCCATTTGTACACAATGTTCTGGCCACCAGTGCCTGACTTTATCTGCAAGCCTCTTCCTCCTTGGACAGAGAGTTCTCACCAAGGGTTATTGATTTCATTTCCAGTCCTCTGCCCCTTGTCTCCAGTCTTCTTTTCACTTTAAGACACCACTCCAGACACCAGAACTTGACTTTATCTGCACTCCTCCACATACAGAGACTTTTTGCCTTGGGTCCCTGTCCTCCCAAATAATCCTCTTAATCCTAGTACAGAGAGCTTTAGCCATTGGTCCTTGGCTTTACTTTCTGATCCTCCTGCTTCGTGTGCCCAAATCTCCAGCCACTGGTCCCTGATCTCTTCTCCACATGTCCTTCTCCTTGTCTACACAGCTCGAGCAACAGGTCTCTGAACTCATCTCCAGACTTCTCCTTCGAAGTCAGCACAGCTTGAGAAACTGGCTGCTGAATGACACCCCCCACCTTCATTTCTCCTCATGTTAATACAGCTGCATCCACACTTTGCTGGCCACTCACAAATTCCACCTCCTTCTTTTCCACACACAAGGCCAGGGATAGGTCCCTGACTTACTCTCCCATCAGCCTTCCTCTTTTCTACACAGTTCCATCTAGAGGTCACTGATCTAAACTGCAATCCTCATCACCTTTCAGTTCAGTTCAGTTGCTCAGTCCTGTCTGACTCTTTCCAACCCCATGGGCTGCAGCACACCAGGCTTCCTTGTCCATCATCAACTCCTGGAGCTTATTCAAAGTCATTTCCATTGCATCAGTGATGCTATCCAACCATCTCATCCTCTGTCATCCTCTTCTCCTTCCACCTTCACTCTTTCCCAGCATCAGGGTCTTTTCCAATGAGTTAGTTCCTCACATCAGGTGGTCAAAACATGCTAACATTATCAAGTGGCCAAAGTATTGGAGTTTCAGCTTCAGCATCATTCCTTCCAATGAGTATTCAGGACTGATTTCCTTTAGGATGTACTGGTTTGTCTCCTTGCAGTCCAAAGGACTATCAAGAGTCTGCTCCAGCATCACCAAAAACGTCAATTCTTCATCACTCAGCTTTCCTTATAGTCTAACTCTCTCATCCATCCATGACTATTGGAAAAACCATAGCTTTGACTAGACAGACATTTTTTGACAAAGTAATGTCTCTGCTTTTTAATATGTTGTCTAGGTTGGCCATGGCTTTTCTTTCAAGGATCAAGCATCTTTTAATTTCATGGTTGCAGTCACCATGTGGAGTGATTTTGGAGCCCCCTCAATGGCTCAGATGGTAAAGCATCTGTCTGCAACACAGGAGACCAAGGTTCGATCCCTGGGTTGGGAAGATACCCTGGAGAAGGAAATGGCACCCCACTCCAGTATCTTGCCTGTAAAATCCCATGGACTGCGGAGCCTGGTAGGTTACCTTCAATGGGGTTACAAAGAGTCGGACACAACTGAGTGACTTCACTTCACTTCCTTCCAAAAAGATAAAGTCTCTCACTGTTTCCATTTTTTCCCCATTTATTTCCCATGAAGTGATGGGACTGGATGCCATGATCTTAGTTTTCTGAATGTTGAGTTTGAGGCCAAATTTTTCACTCTCCTCCACTGTGTCCTCACCCTTGGGCACACAGTTCCCATCACTGGTACCTGACTTTTATCAACAGTCTTCTCCTTCTGTCTATTCAGAGATCCAACCACTATTCCTGGACTTTCTGTTCTGACTCCACATAGCTCAAGTCTCTGGTCCCTGATATCACGTATTATCCTCTTCACCCTTGTCCACACAGAGCTAGGGTCATGTTGCTGACTTTCTCCAATTTATCCTACTCTGTGTTCACATACCTCAACCCATGGGTTCCTGCCTTCCTCTCCAATCCTCATCGTCCTTGTCAACACAGCTCCAGAGACTGGTCCCTGACATCTTCTGCAATTCTTTTTGTCCTTGTTAACAGAGATCAAGTCACAAGGTTACTGACCTTTTCTCAAATCTTCCATCCTACTTTTGCACATATTTCTGTGAGAAATCCATGTCTGTCTCTCCACACTATCCCCTATCCTACAACATGTCCATATACCTTAAGCCAGTGGTCTGTTCCATCCTCTACAATCCTCTTGTTCATTGTCCACACAGCTCCAGCCAATGTCCCTGACATCCCCACTAATACTCCACTTCTTTTCCACACAGCTCCAGGTACGAGTCCCTGACTTCCACTCCAATTAATCCTCCTCTTCATTTTCCATTCAATTTCAGCCAGAAGTCACTGACTTCTCAACCTTTCCTCTTTCTTTGCCACATATCTCTCTAACCACCAGTCTTTGGCCTCCTCTCCAATCCTCCTGCCCATTGTGCAACAGCTCCAGCAATTGATCCCTACAATTGACTATCATCACCTTTCCTTTTATCTCAGTTCAGTTCAGTCACTCAGTTGTCTCTGACTCTTTATGACCCCATGGACTGCAGCATGCCAGGCTTCCCTGTCCGTCAACAACTCCTGGAGTTTATTCAAACTCATATCCATTGAGCCAGTGATGCCATCCAACAATGTTATCCTCTGTCGTCCCCTTCTCATCCTGCCTTCAATCTTTTCCAGCATCAGGTTTTTTTTCAGAGAAGTCAGTTCTTCAAAACAGGTGGCTAAAGGATTGGAATTTCAGCTTCAACATCAGTCCTTCCAATGAATATTCAAGACTGATTTCCTTTAGGATGGATTGGTTCGATCTCCTCGCAGTCCAAGGAACTCTCAAGAGTCTTCTCCAACACCACAGTTTAAAAGGATCAATTCTTCGGCACTCAGCTTTCTTTGCAGTCAAGCTCTCATATCCATACGATTCCTTTGGTATACACAGCGTCATACCTTTGGTCTGCACAGCTCTGTCTATCATTGCCTTTCGTTTTTGTTTAAGTGGCTATGTAGGGAACTGATTCAACTGACCTGGTCTTCAGTCCTCTACATTCTTGTCCTCATAGCCTCAGCCACTGGTACCTGATCTCATCTCCAACATGCCGCTTCCTTGTTCACACAGCTCTGGCCGTATGTCCTAGACTTTACACCCAGTCCTTATTTCTTCTGCTGGGCTTGCCTTCTGTCTCAGTTGATAAAGAATCTGCTTGCTGTGGAGGAGAATCAGGTTCAATCACTGGGTTTGGAAGATTTACTGAAGAAGGGAATGGGAACCCACTCCAGTATTCTTGCCTGGAGATTTCCATGGACAAAGGAGCCAGGCTGACGCCAGTCCATGGTGTTGCAAAGAGTTAGACATGACTGTGGGCCTGACTTTCATTTCTTCCTCTTCTAGACACTGCTTCAGCTGCCAGTGCCTGACCTACTCAGCAATCTTCTTCCTCCTCGCCCACACAGCTCCTACCACCAGTTCCTGTGCTCCATGACTCCTCCTTGTGTTCAAACACCTGCATCTACAGCCACCTGTCAAATCAACCTCCTCCTTGGACACAAAGCTCCATTACTGGTCCCTTACCTTTCCTCTCATGAGCCTCCCTCTTTTCTACACATCTCCTTCTCTTGGTCACTGACCCGAAGTGTACCTGTCCTCATCCTTGCACACAGGGGTCCAGCAACCAGTCCTTGCCTTGACGATGAATCATTTCCTCCATGAACACTGAGCCTCAACCATGTTTCATGGCCTCTTCTCCAATCCTCCTGTGCTGAGTCCACATAGTTCCAAGTCACTGGTCCCTGATGTCATCTAGTATCCTCTTCCTTCTACCCAAAGAGAGCCAGGCACAAGTCGCTAACTCTCTCAAGTTCTCCATACTCCTAATCCACATACCTCTGGAAAAAATTCCCTAACCTCTCCAGTCTTTCCTATTCCATCACCAGTAATTCAAGCCACTCATCCTGGCCCTCCTTCGCATCTTAAATGCTTTCCGCACAGCTCCAGTTTCTGACATTCTGTTGTTCATAAAATCTGCACCTATAGGTCCCTGGTGACCTCAAAAACCCACTGCCTTTTGGAAATAACTCCACGCGTTGTCTCTGACCTTGCCTCCTATAAAACATCATAATTTGCACACAAGTCCTTCCGGTGGTCACTGACCTGGATTGCAGCCCTCCTCATCCTCGTCCATGCATATCTAGCCACCAGTCCCTCACTTTATCACCAGTGGTCCTCCTACCTGAACAGAGATCTCTGGCCACCTTGACTTCCTCTATAATCCTGCTCTAAGTCCAAGCCACTCCGGTTACCACTCCCAGACTTCATCTGCAATCCTCTTTCTCCATGTCAACAAAGATACACCCACAAGTCCCTGACCTTCTCTCTAAGTCTCCATCCTCTTTTCCACATATCTCCTCAGACCTGTCCTTCCATATTTCCTATGCCTCCTCAACACAGGCCAAGCCACTGGTGCCTGAACTCCTCTCCAGTTCTCCTTCTTCTTGTACACACACCTTCAGCCACAAGTCAACCCCTGTCCTCCTTGTCCACACTGGTCCATGACGTCCTCTCTAATCTTCTGCTTCCCCTGTTGTTACAGCTCCAGGTACTGCCCCAACTGTCCCTTCGTGCTGCCCCCTCCTTGTCTAAATAATGTCAGCCACCAAGACCCTGAAATGCATTCCAATCCTCCTCCTCGTGTTCTCACAACCCCAGCCACAGTTCTGGCCAAATCACAAGCTCCTCCATGTCCACACAGCTCCAGCAACTGGTCTGTGACATTGCCTTTCATTCCCCTTTCTCTTTGTCGAGACAGCTTCATCTAGTGGTCACTGACTTGAACTGCTGAAAAATTGATGCTTTTGAACTGTGATGTTGGAGAAGACTCTTGAGAATCCCATGGACTGAAGGAGATCCAACCAGTCCATCCTAAATGAAATTAGTCCTGAACATTCATTGGAAAGACTGATGTTGAAGTTGAAACTCCAATACATTAGTCACTTAATGTGAAGAGCTGACTCATTGGAAAAGATCCCAATGCTGTGAAAGATTGAAGATCGTAGGAGAAGGGGATGACAGAGGATGAGATGGTTAGATTGCTTCACTGACTTAATGGATATGAGTTTGGGTAAACTCCAGGTGTTGGCAATGGACAGGGAGGCCTGGCATACTGCAGTCCATAGGGTCACAAAAAGTCGGACAGGACCGAGTGGCTGAACTGAAGTGACCTGAACTGCAGTCCTCATTCATGTCCACACAGTCCCAGCTGGTGGTCCCTGAGTTATTAATTTATTAATCTCCTCCTCCTTCCTCACACAAGTGTGGCTCCCTGTCACTGACATTTTATCCAATTTTCCTTTTTGTATACACAACTCTAGCCACTGGTGTCTTTCTTAATCTGCAGTCCCCCTCCTCCTTGTACATAAAGCCTCAAGCTACTGGTTTCCTTTCCACTCCTCAGTTTCCTTTCCAATCCTCCTGCTTCGTGTCCAAACAGCTCTAGCAGCTAGTCCCTGATATTGGCTATGTGTTCCCTCCTCCTTGTCCACACAGCTCCACCCATTGTCTCCAACCTCATCTCCTAACTTCTTCCTTCTTGACAAAAGAGCAACAGCCACAGCCACCTGACTACACCTCCAGATCCCCTCCTACATCCTCAAAGCTCCAACCACTGGTCTCTGACTTCCTCTACAGTCCTCCTTTGACTTGTGAAGAGGGATTCTAACCATTGGTTCCTGCATCTCTTCCTCTTCTCCTGCTCCATGTCAACACAAATTCAGCCACTTGTCCCTTGACTTTCTCTACATGAGTCCCCCTCCTTCTCTACATAGCTATAGCAATGGTCCCTAACCTTGTTTCCCCTTCCATTCTGTCAACACCATTCCATCTAGTGGTCACTAATCTGAATGGAGATCTTATTCATGCTTGTCCCCACAGTCCGAGCCACAGGTCCCTGATTTCACCTACAAAGCCCCTCATCCTTATTCACACTTGTCCAGCCACTTGTCTATGTCCAATCTTTCCACCTCATCTACACAGTGACAGTTATGGGACCCTGATCCCCTATCCAATCCTATTCTTTCTTGTACATAGAGCTCCATTCACCAGTTCCTGACCTCCTCTCTAGCACTCCTCCTTCTTGTCCATAAAGTTCCAACTGCTGGTCCTTGACTTCTGGTCAAATCTTTATCTTTCTAGTGCTCTCAGCTACCGGTCCCTGAATTAAAATCTCCATACCTCCTAATCCTTATTCACACAGGTATGGCCACGTTGTTACTGACTTTATCTCCAGTCTTTGTCCTCCTTGTGCACCTAGGTCCAGTCACTCATCCTGACTTTATCTCAAATCTGCCTCATCCTTCTTCACACAGAACCAACCACTGGTTCCCTTGACTATTTACTACAAATCATTCACCTGCTTGTCAAAACATCTCCAAACACAAGCCCCTGACCTTCTCTCCTCCTCCTTGTCCACACAGCTCCAGCCACTGGCCTGGCTGCATCTCCAGTCATCCTCCTCCATGTCCACAGAGATCCAGTAACTGGTCTCTCACCTTGTTTCTCACTTCTCTTTCTGTTTGTCTACACAGCTCTGTCTAGTGGTCACTGACCTGAACTGCAATCCTCCTCATTCTTGTTCATATGGCTCTGGTCCCCTGTCCCTGACAGTTAGCTACAATCCTCTTCCTCCTTGTGCAGAGAGCTCCAGCCACTGGTCCTTGACTTCTCCAATCCTCTGGCTCCATGTCCCCGTGGCTCCAGTGAACTGGTCTCTGATTTCATCGCCAAACCTCTGCATGCTTGTTCACACAGGTCCAACCACTTGTCTTATGGCATTAGGCCAATCGTCCCTCCTCTTTTACACAGCTGCAGCTCAAGCAGCCTGACAATCTGTCCAGTCTTATTCTTCTTTATCCACAAGTCTCCAGTCACTGGTTCCTGATGTCCCCTCCGATCATCATCTTCCTCCCTGTCCACATAGCTGCAGCCACTGGTCCGTGTGACCTCAAGTGCAAGCTTCCCAATCCTTCTCCACACAGCTCCAACCATAGGTCCCAGACATTTATCCCCAGTTCTTAAGTCTCCATGGGGCTCAAACCACAAGTCCCTGGCCTCCTGTTCAATCTTCCCTTATTGTCCACACAGCTTCAGTCACTGCTCCCTGACCTCATCTCCCAACCCCCTTCCTCCTTATCCATCCCCTGGTCCCTGACCTCCATCTACAACCCTCCCTCCTCCTTTCCACAGTGCTCCAGCCAGTGGTCTCTGCTGCCTTCCCAACATGTCACATATCTCCTGCCCCAGGGCCTTTTTATGTGCTGCCCCTCCCCACCTCCCAGTCCCTGAAAGAACTGGACACTCCCTCCTGTCACTCCAGGTTTTTCTGCATCATGAGCTCATCAGAGCCTTCTCTATGATCACACTCCTTTATCTCTGTATGCCTTCACCCAGATTTACTGTTCAGACCATTTATACCATATGTTTGCAATCATTTTCTGTAAAGAGCCAGAGAGTGAATATTTTATAATTCAGAGGCCACAGAGCTACTACTCAACACCATTTACAGTATTAAAGTCCACCAGAGACCATATGTAAGTGATTTAATTGACTGTCTTTAAATAAAACTTTACTGACAATAGCAGGATGGGGGCTGATTGTGGCCCATGGGCCCTGTATTGTGTTTGTTTTTGTGCTGGCTGTCCATCCTTTCTGCAAATGCACAGTGCCTTCAGGGAAGGAATTGCTATTTTGTATGTTGCTGCTGTATCCCCAAGGGCCTAGGCTAGTTTTTGGAGTTAAACAATGGCTGCTTTTTTGGTTTACTACCTGATTATAGGAATTTGAAATTGGTACTCAAGATGATATGTTCCCTGATGAAGGTCATATAATTAAGTCCCTTGGGTTTCAACTGGGATTGAAGAGATATTATCCATTGAGACCTTAACATAAAAGAGACTGGTGGGCACCAAGTTCTTTTGACATTGGATTTCATGACGGAGAGATAGCAAAGAGGTCCTGTTCAGTTTAGTTCAGTTGCTCAGTCATGTCCGACTCTTTGCAACCCCATGAATCGCAGCACGCCAGGCCTCCATGTCCATCACCAAATATGAGAGTTCACTTAGATTCACGTCCATTGAGTCAGTGATGCCATCCAGCCATCTCATCCTCTGTCGTCCCCTTCTCCTTCTGCCTCCAATCCCTCCCAACATCAAAGTATTTTCCAATGAGTCAACTCTTCTCATGAGGTGGCCAAAGTACTGGAGTTTCAGCTTTAGCATCATTCCTTCCAAAGAAATTCTAGGAGTGATCTCCTTCAGAATGGACTGGTTGGATCTCCAAGCAGTCCATGGAACTCTCAACAGTCTTCTCCAACACCACAGTTCAAAAGCATCAGTTCTTCGGTGCTCAGCCTTCTTCACAGTCAACTCTCACATCCATCCATACATGACTAATGGAAAAACCATAGCCTTGACTAGACAGACTTAAGTCGGCAAAGTAATATCTCTGCTTTTGAGTATATTATCTAGCTTGGTCATAACTTTTATTCTAGGGAGTAAGCGTCTTTTAGTTTCATGGCTGCAGTCACCATCTGCAGTGATTTTGGAGCCCAAAAAAATAAAGTCTGACACTGTTTCCACTGTTTCCCCACCTATTTCCCATGAAGTGATAGGACCGGATGCCATAATCTTCGTTTTATGAATGTTGATCTTGAAGCCAACTTTTTCACTCTCCTCTTTCACTTTTATCAATATGCTTTTTAGTTCCTCTTCACTTTCTGTCATAAGGTTGTTATCATTTGCATATCTGAGATTATTGATATTTCTCCTGGCAATCTTGATTCCAGCTTTTGTTTCTTCCAATCCAGCATTTCTCAGGATGTACTCTGCATATAAGTTAAATAAGCAGGGTGACAATATACAGCCTTGACATACTCCTTTTCCTATTTGAACCAGTCTGTTGTTCCATGTCCAGTTCTAACTGTTGCTTCCTGACCTGCATACAGATTTCTCAAGAGGCAGGTCAGGTGGTCTGGTATTCCCATCTCTATGAGAATCTTCCACAGTTTATTGTGATCCACACAATCAAAAGCTTTGGCATAGTCAATAAAGCAGAAATAGATGTTTTTCTGGAACCCTCTTGCTTTTTCCATGATCCAGAGGATGTTGGAAATTTGATCTCTTGTTCCTCTATCTTTCCTAAAACCAGCTTGAGCATCAGGGAGTTTATGATTCATGTATTGCTGAGACATGGCTTGGAGAATTTTGAGCATTCCTGGCATGTGAGATGAGTGCTATTGTGTGGTAGTCTGAGCATTCTTTGACATTGCCTTTCTTTGGAATTGGAATGAAAACTGACCTTTTCCAGTCCTATGGCAGCTGCTGAGTTTTCCAAATTTGCTGGCATATTGAGTGCAGCACTTTAACAGCACCATCTTTCAGGATTTGAAATAGTTCAACTGGAATTCCATTACCTCCACTTCTTTGTTCAAAGTGATACTTTCTAAGGCCCACTTGACTTCACATTCCAGGATGTCTGTAAAGAGGCCCAATTTTAGGACAGAAGACTCTCCCACAAAAGGATTCATATGCATGTCCAAATGTCAGTGTCCTACCCAACACAAATGACTTATTGTGCAGGACCAGGCCTGGGGTGGACCCAAGGGTCACCACCTGCCTCCTGCCAGCTCGTAATCATCTGGATTCTGGCCTCCCTAACTTTTTCACTGACAGGTTACGGTCCAAATCACTCCCTGAGTCATCTTCTCACTCCAGCTGCTCCTGCAGATCCTTCATCTTTATCAGCAGGTCTGCCACGGGGGCCGATGTGCTGTAGTAGGTGGAGTTGGTGGCTGAGGGTGCGGTCACCAGCAGGATGATCTCCTCCCGCCTGGAGAACCAAACAGCAGAACATCCACATTAGCTCTGATCATGTGCACAAAGATACACCTGAAACCTCGGCTGAGATTTGCAAATCGTGGGGCCATCAAAAAGTTACCAGCAAAAGAGAGAATACAGCCATGCAGAGACAGAGTGGGCTTCCCTGGTGGTCCAGTAGCTAAGACTGTGTCTTTCAACACAGGGGACAAGAGTTTGATCTCTTGGTTGGGAAGCAATGATCCCACATGCTATGGGGTATGCAAAAAAAAAAAAAAAAAAAAAAAAAAATCAACCAAGAAAAAAAAGAATGTGGCAAGGTAGGTACCTAAGCCAGAACTAGAAAGTGAAGTTTGTCAGCCAAGTCTGATTCTCTGTGAGCCCATGGACTGTAGACCGCCAGACTCCTCTGTCAATGGGACCTTCCAGGCAAGGATTCTGGAGTGGGTTGACATTGCCTTCTCCAGCGGATCTTCTTCAATCTAGGGATCTAACTTGGGTCTCCCGCATTGCAGGCATACTCTTTAAAATCTGAGCCATCAGGAAAGCCACTCAGAACTAGAACCCTCTGCCAAATGGCACTCAGGGCCCTGCCTGCAGGAGAGGAAGTTACAGATAGTTTTCTGCAGGGAAACCTGAGGTCTATGGGGAGCTGTCTGTTGCCACTGTCAGTGTGGCCACAAGCCCCAGGTTCAGCAGGCATCCTTCCACCAAAAGTCACATTTGCAGCCTCTGAGCCCCTGTCTGCTGTACTGCATTTGTGCTCTCACCTATGTTAAGTCAGTGATGCTTACTGATACCACGTGCACAAACAGGACAGATGTAGGCAGATGCACCTTTGTGGGCAGCTGACTGAATACAAGAGGCTAGAGAGGGTCTTTTACAAAAGAAAACTTGTGAAATTATTGGTCACTCAGTTGCATCCCACTCTTGGTGACCACCAGGGAGTATAGCCCACCAGGCTTCTCTGTCTGTGTGATTCTCCAGGCCAGAATACTGAAGTGGGTGGCCATTCCCTTCTCCAGTGGATGTTGCAAACCCAGGGATTGAACACAGTTCTCCCCCATTACAGAGCCTTTAAGCATCTGAGCCACCAGGGAAGCTTACCACCCACTACAGAATGAATTACAGCAAATTCACCCCCTTGGCTAAATACATAATAACAAAAGGACTTTAACAGAAGGCCTGTTTTGTAAGCATATATCCTTCATAGTCTTAAATTTCACTCCTCTGTAACAAGCTTCTGCACCTTGGCAACATTGACCTTTGGCATTGGACCGTTCTTTGTTGTTGGGGGTGTGGGGATAGTCCTGTGCCCTTGTAGGTCGATGAGCACCATCCCTGGCCTCCACTCTCCCATGGGAGACAACAAGAAACATCTCCCGACATTTTCAAGTGCCCTGAGGCGAGACAGCAGAGTAGGACCGCTGTCTTATAATAAAAGGACACATGGACATTGCTAGAAACATGTCTTTTCACATCTTTGCCCAACTGATGCCATTGTTCCAATAATGGACATTTAAATGAGAAAGTGTAAAATAAATAAATAAATAAATAAATCCCAAAGTGCCGAGCACTTATGGAGAAATCTGTCACCGGAAATCACGCATATAAGAGAAAAGATTAAAAAAATAGGTCCCTGGCCCCTTACCCTGGAAGCCCAAGAGGTAAAAATGCTCTCTGGGTAGGACAGAGGCAGAAGTGTCAGGGGTGGCCTACACACTTCTCCTCTACCATCCTAGGTGAGCCTAACTTAGGCAGCAACTTCCTCTGTTGCTGTGCTCCTTCCAGGAGGTGGTTGTCTTTGGGGAAAATGCTCTCCATAAGTTTCATGTGGTACTCATCCTCACACAGGGGTCCAGGATGTCTGCCAGTGAGTTATCCCTGCCCAGAGATCTCATGGGCCAACTCTTCTGACTTGAGTTAATTGGTGGTCCTGTGTTTGGGCTTCATGTAGCTGAGCCCTGGAGGGGAGGCCTGGCCGGCCTTGGCAGGAGGGCCCAGGGTGCCGAGGGGCTGAGGCTTGGGAACCTGGCAGCTGTAGGGGCAGAAGCATGAGTAGGACTGCTCTGATGTGCTGAGAATCTTGATCTGGTTCTGCTCGAGGCCACAGGGCAATGGAGGCATCTTGGGGATGGGCCATTGCCTAACAATTCTCCTCAGGCTGGCTATCCGAGTGAACTATCTTGATGAACATCATCTTCACCTTGGTGTTGTTTTCCCTCACCCACTCAATTCTGCCAAGATAAGGGTCGTTCACTGGAGACTTGGCATGCACCCAGCCATGGCTCATGATCAGAACTCAGATGAGCAAATCGGCTGGTCCTGGGGGGCATTCCAGACAGGGGAGCCTGACTCAAAGATGGGCCCATCCAGGTCACACATTCCAGGATGGGGAGAAGAAATCTAGAATTTCCTGCCCCTGGCCCTGCAACTTGAATCTCCTGACCCTCCTCTGCCTTAAGATGCTAAATTTCAGAAGAAAAATTTCAGCATCACACCCACATAAGAAAGCACAAGCAAAACTCCCTTTTCATTCCATTCTTTTCACTCCACATGTAGAAGCCTTTCCCACCTACTGGTGGCTTGAAGAGAAGTGGAAGTCCTTCAGTCTTGTCTGACTCTTTTCAACCCCATCCATGGGATTCTTCAGGCGTGAATACTGGAGTGGGTAGCCTTTCCCTTCTCCAGGGGATCTTCCCAGCCCAGCGATTGAACCCTGGTCTCCCATATTACAGGCAGATTCTTTACCAGTTGAGCCACAAGTGAACAGGTATTCAGCATGTATTTAAATCTCTACCCGAACACTCGCTTTGTGGGGAAACTTGATTGGGGGGTGGGGAGGGGGAAGCAATAGAAACAAATCCTCTGCAGCTTGTGATAGACTTTTAGACCAAGCAGGCCTTCAAGGTCATTTCTGAGCACAATTACCTCTCCTCTTGAAACACATGTAGACTGCCACATTCAGGAAGTTTGATGATCTGCTTCCTCTACATGAGAACAAACCGGGTCACATCCATTCCTGCTGAGAATTGGGACCCAGAGGACTGCAAGACTTGGTGTAGGCCAGGACTGGGCTCCTGTGCAGGCTCCTTCCATGTGAGTCTGGACAGGTCTGCCCACAGGGCCTGATCCCACGCAGCACCCAGTTCCAAGGGATCCCTCAGCCTGCATCTCTTTCTCTCTCTCTAGTTGCTCAGTCGTGTCTGACACATGTGACCCCCATGGACTGTTACCCACAAGGTTCCTCTGCCCATGGGATTCTCCAGGCAAGAATACTGGAGTGGGTTGCCATTCCCTTCTCCAGGGGATCTTCCTGACCCAGGAATGGAACCTGGGTCTGACTTACCTGATGGCTCAGATGGTAAAGTGTCTGCCTATAGTGCAGGGGACCCAGGTTTGATCCCTGAGTCGGGAAAATCCTCTGGAGAAGGAGATGGCAGCCCACTCCAGTATTCTTGCCTGGAAAATCCCATGGGCAGAGGAGGATGGTGCTGCAGTCCACGGGGTCACAAAGAGTTGGACATGACTGAGTGATTTCGCTTTCACTTTCTTCTCCTGCATTGGAGGCAGACTCTTCACTGACTGAGCTATGAGGAAAGCCCCTGCATGCCACTCTAGGTCTGATAAGCCACACTGCTCACACGGAGATTCTCATAGCCCGAGATACCTGAGGTGACTCAATGACCCTGAAGTAGCCCTCCTGGGTCCCTCCTCACAGACACACACTGCAAAACTGAAAACAGTCTCAAGGAAAACTTCTACCAACACTTTTGTGAGCTGTCAAATCTCAGGCTCATGCCTGTTACTAGGCATGGCCCCACCTTGTAACAAACATACAAACCAACCTTAGAATGTCCCAGATTTCAAAGGAAGATTCTTTGTTTTGGAATGGGAGTGGATTCATTTTTATTCAGAGTGCTTTTAAACTGTGATGTTGGAGAAGACTCTTGAGAGTCCTTTGGACTGCATGGAGATCCAACCAGTCCATCCTAAAAGAAATCATCCCTGAATATTCATTGGAAGGACTAATGCTGAAGCTGAAACTCCAATACTTGGGCCACTTGATGTGAAAAATCAACTCATTGGAAAGGACCCTGGTTTTGAGAAAGATGTAAGGCAGGAGAAGATGACATAGGATGAGATAGCTAGATGTATCACTCCCTTGATGGACATGAGTTTGGGTAAGCTGTGATAGTTGGTAATGGACAGGGAGGACTGGCATGCTACAATCCATGGGGTCCCAAAGAATCAGACACAACTGAATGACTGTACTGTACTGTAACCCTCGTGCTGACCCTCGTGCTGACCGAGGAAAATCGCCAGCAAGTTAAAAATCCAAGTGACCACTGGAGGAAGTGGGGGTTGGGAGGGTTCTCTCCATGTTAGTCCCAGGCTGCCAGAGGTGATGGGGGGTTGGGAGGGGGCGCGGGGATGAGGGGACTCATGTTCACACACAAGAATGATGCACGGGACCCTCCCACAGTTGCCGGGAGTCTTAAACAGGGCAAGAGAGTAGAGGCACTACCTAGCAATGTTCCCATCCTGGATGAGATGAAGAGGCTTGTCCTTCACCTTCTGCGGAGCAAACAGGCAAAGCTGAGTGCAAGATGTCCATGGGGGAAGTCTGCAGGGGCCAGAACTGGGCAGGAAGCAGTGCCTCCAGTCTGGGCCTGGCCACAGGGTCCCTGTACACTGCCTCTGAGCAGGCCACCGAGGTGCAGGCCCAGCCAAGCCTGCCCCCTGACAGCCAGAGCTCATGCCTGGGTGGCAGTGGCCACTGCAGAGAGGGTCTCCTTGCCAGCTGGGCAGAGCTCAGGGGCCCAGACACCTGCCTGCAAGTGGCTCCCAGTACCGGTAATCATGAGAAAGGGTGCCCACCTGGCCAGGGGCCTCCAGGGACAACTGGAGTCCTTCCCAGGAGCCACGGTGTTCAGAGGTTTGCCTGGCATCCCACGGTGCTCCTGGGCCATCTTCCACACGCTGGCCCATCTGCTGGTCTAGGGGAAGCAAGGGAGAAGAATGAGCCAAAAGTTCAGGGAACCTCTCTCCCTGGAACCTGACTATGCCCTTCTATCAAGGGCACGGATTATCTCCCTTCAGTGAATTTAAGGAATTAATCAACCCATGTCTGGGCATGCCAGTCCCCGCTGCAATTGCAAACAGGCAGACATCAGATGAAGACACACATTAGGCAGTACTCTGGCGTATCACACCAGAGAACAGGAGGTACACACATGGTGCACACATACATGGGCACACAAACTGCCATATGGGGGCAAAATACAATTCACACTAACATTAAACAAAAAAGGTGTGTGAAAATACTCAAACGGCGATATTGAGAAATACTTATTTCATAAACATTAAGAAAAAATGTCTGAAAATGCTGAAATGGTGATATGGAGAAATACTAATTTCACATTGCAAACTATTTTTATGGAACTATTAAAGGAAATTACCATATACAAAGAGATACAATCTTTTCAGACAGCAGCAGCAAATAAATTAACAAAACCTTTTAAACCAGCAGTCTGTAATAAAATAGCAGAAAAACAAAGACTGCTTGTTTTGGAAGCTACACCAAGGCATTGATCTTTTCATATTCTTATTAGACATTTGGATCAGGCAGGTAAAGAATCTGCCTGCAATGCAGAGGATAAAGAAGACATGGGTGAGGGCAAGTAAAGAATCTGCTTGCAATGCAAGATATCCAGGTTCAATCCCTGGGTTGGAAAGATCCCTTGGAGAAGGGAATGGCAACCCACTGCAGTATTCTTGACTGGAGAATCCCTAGCACAGAGGAGCTTGGTGGGCTACACAATCCATAGAGTCGCAAAGAGTGAGACACGACTGAGTAACTAACATTTTCACTTTTCATCCATTTCCATATCCACTGCTAGCTTACCCTCAGTTCAGTTCGGTTCAGTTGCTCAGTCAGAGGATGAGATGGCTGGATGGCATTGCCGACTCGATGGACATGAGTTTGAGTGAACTCCAGGAATTGGTTGGTAATGGAGAGAGGGACCTGGTGTGCTGTGATTCATGGGGTCACAAAGAGTCAGACATGGCTGAGTGACTGAACTGAAATGAACTGAACTATTTATATTTACTTTTATTTCCTTTACTTTGCACGGTGGATCATAGAGGATCCTTCTGTGATTTATGTCAGAGAGTGTTTTCCCTAAGTTTTCCTCTAGGAGTTTTATATATTCAGGTTTACAAGTGGTTGACCAGTTTTCCCAGCACCACTCATTAAATAGATGGTCTTTTCTTCATGATACATTCTTCCCTCCATTGTCAAAAATAATATGTCCATAGATGTGTGGATTTATTGCTGGGCTTTTTTTTTTTTTTTTTTAATGTTCCATTTATCTATATTTCAGTCTTTGTGCCAGTACCATACTCTTTTGATGACTGCAGCTTTGTAATGTAAGCTGAAATCAGGAAGGTTGATTCCTCTAGTTCCATTTTTCTTTCTCAAAACTGTTTTCAGTATTTAAGATTTTTTTGCACTTCCATACAAATTGTGAAATTATTCGTTCAAATTCTGGTAAAAAAGAAAAAACCTTTTGTAGCTTAGTAATTACTTTAAATTTAAGCAGAATAAATGCTCCAACCAAAAGACATAGACTTGCTGAATAGATACAAAAACAAGACCCATATTATGCTGTCTAGAAGAAACCAACTTCAGATGTAAAGACATATATAGACTGAAGGTCAGAGGATGGAACATATATTCTATGCAAATGGAAAGAAGAAAGCTGGAACAGCTATCCTCATACCAGAAAATCAGACCTAAAAATAAGAATACTTTAAGATATAAGGAAAGACACTACATAATGATCAAGGGATAAATCCAAGAGGAAGACATAACAATGCAAATATCTATGCACTGAACACCTTACTGCCAAATTCACAATTAAATTGAGGAAAGTAGGGAAAACCACCAGACCACTCAAGTAGGAATTAAATCAAATAACTTTACATTATACAGTGGAAATGACAATTAGATTCAAAGGAATAGATCCGATAGTCAAAGTACCTTGAAAACAATGGATGGAGGTGTGATCACTCACCTAGGGCCGGATATCCTGGAATTCAAAGTCAAATGGGCCTAAAACAAAATTGCTATGAATGAAGCTAGTAGAGATGATAGAATTCCATTTGAGCTATTTCAAATCCTAAAAGATGATTCTGTGGAAGTGCTGTACTCATATCATAGTAAATTTGGAAACTCAACTGTGGCCACAGGACTGGTAAAGGTCAATTTTCATTCCAATCCCAAAATAAGGCAATGCCAAAGAATGCTCAAATTAACGTGCAATTGTACTCATGTCACACGTTGGCAAAACAATGCTCAAAATTCTCCAAGCCAGGCTTCAACAGTATGTGATCTGTGAATTTCCAGATGTTCATTTTGAATTTAGATGAGCCAGAAGAACTAAACATTAAATTGCCAATATCCACTGCATTATCAAGAAAAAAAAAAAAAAAAAGAGAGAGAGAGAGTTAAAAAAAAAAAAAGAAAGAAAAAGAAATGCCTGTGTTATTGACTGTGCCAAATCATTAACTGTGTGGATCACAACAAACTGTGGAAAATTCTGAAGGTGATGGGAATGCCAGAACATCTGAACTGCCTCCTGAGAAATCTTTTGCTGGTCAAGAAGCAACAGGTAGAACTTGACATGGAACAACAGATTGGTTGCAAACTGGGAAAGGAGTGTAACAAGTCTGTATTTCATCACCATGTTTATTGATTGTAATCAAAGTACCTCATGCAAAATGCTGGGCTGGATAGAGCACAAGTTAGAATCAAGACTGCTGGGAGAAATATCAGTAAAATCAGGTATTCAGATGACACCATCCTTATGGCAAAAAACAAAGAAGAACAAAAGAGCCTCTTGTTGAAAATGAAAGGGAAAATGAAAATGTTGGTTTAAAACTCAATATTCACAAAACTAAGATCATGGCACCCGGTCCCCTGACTTCATGGCAAATAGGTGGATGCAGAAACAATGGAAACAGATACAGACTTTATTTGGTGGGTGGGGGTTGGGGGGGCGGATAACTGCAGATGGTGACAGCAGCCATGGTATTAAAAGACGCTTGCTTCTTGGAGGAAAAGCTTTGATTAAACTTGACAGCATATTAAAGAGCAGAGACATTACTTGCCAACAAAGGGCCTCATAGTCAAAAAATACCTTTTCCACTAATCATGTATGAATGTGAGAGTTGAACTATAAAGAAAGCTGAGTGCCTAAGAATTGATGCTTTTGAACTATAGTGTTGGAGAACAGTCTTGAGAGTCCTTTGAATAGCAAGGTGATCTAACCAGTCAATCCCAAAGCAATCAGTTCTGAATATTCATTGAAAGGACTGACACTGAAGCTTATGCTCCAATACATTAGCCACCTGATGTGAAAAACTAACTCATCTGAAAAGACCCTGATGCTGGGAAAGATTGAATACCAGCATAGAAGGGAACAAAAGGAGATGAGATGTTTGAGTAGCATCACTGACTCTATGCACATGAGTTTTAGCAAGCTCTGTGTGTTTGTGATGGACAGGAAAGCCAGGCATGCTGCAGTCCATGGGATTGTAGAGTCAGATACACCTGAGTGACTGAACTCAGTATTTAATCATGTATATGTACCACAACTTCTTTATCCATTCATCTATCAATGGACACATACATTGCTTCCATGTCAGCCTATTGTAAATAGTGCTTCAGTGAAAAATGAGATACATGTGTCTCTTTCAATTTTGGTTTCCTCAGGTTATATGCCTAGGAGTGGGATTGGTCATGCAGTGGTTTTATTTCTAATGTTTTAAGGAATCGCTATACCAACTTCCATATTGACTGTATCAATTTGCATTTCCACAAACAATGGAAGAGGGTTCCGTTTACTTCACAATGTCTCCAGCATTTATTGTTTGTACACTTTTTGATGATGAGCATTCTGACTCTTGTGGGATGATATCTCATTGTAGTTTTGATGTGAATTTCTACAGTAATGAGTGATATTGAGCATTTTTCATGTGGTTGGTCATGTGTTCATCTCTGAAGAAAAGACATACATTTTCTTTGAAGAAAAGTCTGTTTATGTCTTTTTCCCACTTTTTTTATTTTCTCACATTTGATTGGGTTGTTTCTTTTTCTAGAATTGATTTGTATGAGATGCACATATATTTTGGAAATGAATGGTGAGTAAATTAATACCAAATAAATTTGTTTCATTTGCTATAATTTCCCCCCATTCTGAGGGATCTCTTTTCACCTTGCTTATAGTTTCCCTAGCTGTGAAAAAGGATTTAAGTTTAATCAGGTCTCACTTGTTTACTTCTGTTTTTATTTTCACTACTCTAGAATGTGGGTCAAAAAGGACCTTGTTTTGATTTATATCATCGAATGATCTGCCTTGGTTTTCCTCTAAGAGTATTATAGCTTGGTGTTAGGGAGTGTTCTAATTTCATTTCTTTATGTATAGCTGTCCAGTTTTCCCCACACCACTTATTGAAGAGGCTGTCTTTGCCCATTGCATATTCTTGCCTCTTTTGTCAAAAATAAGGTACTCATAGGTAGATGGGTTTATGTCTGGCCATTCTATCTTGTTCTCGATAATTGTAGCTTTGTAGTATAATTTGAAGTCAGAAAGCTTGATTCATTCAGCTCCATTGTTCTTTCTCAAGACTGCTTTGACTATTCGGGGTCTTTCATGTTTCCATATGAGTTGTGAAATATTTTGTTCTACTGCTGTGGAAAAAAATGCCATTGGTAGTTTGATTGGTGTTGCAATGAATCTGTAAATTGCATTTGGTAGCATAGATGTTTTCATAATATTGATTCTTCCTACCCTGGAATATAGAACATCTCTCCATCTGTTTATGTTGTCTTTGATTTCTTTCATCCATGCTTTATTTCTTTCATCCATGCTTGACTTCTGGAAAAGGCATACATTTCTTTGGATGGGCCTTTGTCAGAAAAGTAATGTCTCTGTTTTTTAATAGGCTGTCTAAGTTGGTCATAGAAGCTCCTTGATTGCTTCCAAGGAGGAAATGTATTTTAATTTCATGGCTACAGTCACCATCTGTGGTCATTTTGGAGCCCAAGAAAATAAAGTCTGTCACTCTTTCCATTCTTTCCCCACCTATTTGCCATGAAGTGATGGGACCGGATGCCATGTTCTTAGTTGCTGTTTTGTTTTTTGTTTTTTTTTTATTGTTTTTTTGTTTTTTTTTTAACGTTGGTGTTTAAGCAGGTTTTTCACTCTCTTTCACTTTTATCAAGAGGCTCTTTAGTTCCTCTTCACTTTCTTCCATAAGGATGGTGTCATCTTCTTATCTCATGTTATTGTTATTTCTCCTGACAATCTTAATACAGCTTGTCCTTTATTCAGCCTTGCATTTCACTTTAGCTACTCTGTGTATATGTTAAAAAAACAGGGTGACAATATACACATGACCTAGCAATGTAATTTTTGGATATATATTTTAAAAGACTGTGTTAATTAAAAAGACACATATACCCCCATGTCCCTTGAAGCACACAATTCACCAAGACATGGAAGCAATCTAAATGGCCATCAGAGGATAGAAGAATGGATGAAGATGTGGTATGTATGTGGTAAAGATGTAGTGTGTACCACATACATAGATGCTGAGAGAGGGCAGACAGACTGAAACAATTACAGAAAACTAATCAATCTAATCACATGTACCATAGCCTTGTCTAACTCAGTGAAACTATGAACCATGCCATGTGCCTTGCTTCAAGGTGGAGAGGTCTGACAAACGAGGCCCACTGGAGAAGGCAATGGCAAAGCACTTCAATATTGTTGCCTTGAAAACCCCATTAACAGTATGAAAAAGCAAAACGATAAGACACACTGAAAGATTAACTCCCCAGGTTTGTAGGTGCCCAGTATACTCCTGGAGATCAGTGGAGAAATAAATCCAGAAAGAATGAAGAGATGGTACCAATGCAAAAACACCATGCTGTCGATGTGACTGGTGATGGAAGCAAGGTCTGATGCTGTAAAGAGCAATATTGCATAGAAACCTAGAATGTTAGGTCCATGAATCTAGGCAAATTGAAAGTGGTCAAACAGGAGATGGCAACAGTGAACATAGATATTTTAGGAATCAGCAAACTAAAATGGACTGGAATGGGTGAATTTAACTCAGTTGCCTTAGAAGAAATGGAGCAACCATCATAATCAACAAAAGAGTCTGAAATACAGTACTTGGATACAATCTCAAAAACGACAGAATGATTTGTGTTCATTTCCAAGGCAAGCCATTCAATATCACAGTAATCCAAGTATATGCCTCGACAATTAATGCTGAGGAAGCTGAATTTGAACAGTTCTATGAAGCCTTACAAGACCTTTAGAACTAACTTCAGAAAAAGATGTCCTTTTCATTATAGGGACTGGAATGCAAAAGTAGAAAGTCAAGAAACACCTGGAGTAACAGAGAAATTAGGCCTTGGTGTACAGAACTAAGCAGGGCAAAGGCTAAAAGAGTTTTGCCAAGACAATGCACTGTTCATCACAAGCACTCTCTTGCAGCAACACAAGAGAAGATTCTACACATGGACATCACCATAGATGGTCAACACTGAAATCAGATTGATTACATTCTTTGGATCCAAAGAAAGAGAAGCTATATACAGTCAGCAAAAACAAGGCCAGGAGCTGACTGTGGCTCAGGTAATGAACTCTGTATTACAAAATTCAGACTTAAATTGAAGAAAAGAGGGAAAACGAATAAATCACTCAGGTATGACCTAAATCAAATCCCTATCAATTATACTCGGAAGTGAGAAATAGACTTAAGGGACTAGATTTGATAAACAGAGTGCCTGATGAACTATAGACAGAGGTTTATGACATTGTACAGGAGACAGAGATCAAGACCATTTCCAAGAAAAAGAATGGCAAAAAAGCAAAAGACTGCCTCAGGGGGCCTTATAAATAACTGTGAAAGGAAGAAAATGGAAAAGCAAATGAAACAAGGAAAGACACACCCATTTGAATGCAGAGTTCCAAAGAATAGTAAGGAGGGAGAAGAAAGTTTTCCTTAGTGATCAGTGCAAAGAAATATAGGAAAACAATAGAATGGGAAAGACTAGAGATCTTTTCAAGAATATTAGAGATACCAAGGGAACATCTCATGCAAATATGGGCTCAGTAAAGGACAGAAATTATATGGATCTAACAGAAGCAGAAGATACTAAGAAGAGGTGGCAAGAATACAGAGAAGAACTGTACAAAATAGATCTTCATGACCCAGATTGATTATCATGCATGTGTGATCAGTCACCTAGAGCCAGATATCCAGAAATGTGAAGTCAAGTGGTCCTTAGGAAGCATCACTATGAACAAAGCTAGCGGAAGTGATAATATTCCAGTTGAGCTATTCCCAATCCTAAAAGGCGATGTTGTGAAACTGTTGCATACAATATGCTAGCAAAATTTGAAAACTCAGCAGTGGCGATGGCACTGGGAAAGGTCAGTATTCATTTCAATTCCAAAGACAAGCAATGCCAAAGAATGCTCAAACTGCAACACAATTGCTCGTATCTGGCATACTAGTAATGATCAAAATTGTCCAAGCCAGGCTTTCCATTTATGTTTATACAGATTGCTGGCTGTATCCCCCACACTCTGTGCCTCCTAGTCTTCAAGTGCTGTGTTGCCCCCCCTCCCCCACCACTGGCAACCAGTAGATTGTTCTCTATTTCTGTAAGCCTCCATGTTAAATTTACTAATTTGTGACATTTTTAGATTCAAAAAGTGATATAATACAGTATTGGTCTTTTTCTGTCAAAGTTGCTTTACTCAGTATTATACCTTCCATGTTGCTGCAAACGACAATATTTTATTCTTTTTATGGCTGAGTAGTATTCCACAGGTCTTCTTGGTGGCTCAGTGGAAAAGAATCTTCCTGTCAATCAGGAGTTATGGGCTCAATCGCTAAGTAAGGAAGATCCCTTGGGAAGGAAATGAAAACTCACTGAAGTATTATTGCCTGAATAATTCCATGCGCAGAGAGCCTGGAGGGGTATATTACATGGGGTTGCAAAGAGGAGGACACGACTTAGAAATGGAACAATGAGTGTCCCATAGTACATTTATGACACATTCTTATCAATTCATCTTACTATCATCTGATGGCCATTGAGGTTACTTCCATGTCATGGTGAATGATGTATTTAAAAGAACTTTGGGGTGCACGTGTTTTTTAATTAAGGTTTTGTGCGTTAATTTTAATATATATCCAATAATGAATCGTTAGCTCATGTGTTGTTCACTTTTTAGGTTTTTTTTTTTCCACTTTTTAGCTTTTTGAGAAATCTCCATAACGAAAACAACCATTATTTCACTCCTGTGGATGACCTTTTAGAAAGTAAAATTGAGATTTTGAGGCTATTAGTTCCTGACAGCATATTTTGAGGTGTAATAAACAGTAGTATGAGGTAGGTGCACTAGGGAAAATTTCTTTGTATGCCGTTTTAGCAAATGGTGGACTTGCCTGATTGTTTAGACGGTAAAGCGTCTGCCTTCAATGCAGGAGACCCAGGTTTAATCTCTGGGTCGGGAAGATCTCCTGGAAAAGGAAATGGCAACACACTCCAATATTCTTGCCTGGAAAATCCCATGGATGGAAAAGCCTGATAGGCTGCAGTCCATGGGGTCACAAAGCATCAGACACGACTGAGCAAATTCATTTTCACTTTAGCAAATGGTACTGTAACCCCACAAATGACACGGCTCTCCAGCTAAGTTCCCACCTCTGCACTCACACAGAGAAACACCAAGTCCTCTTCCTCTCCTCCCATGGGTAGTGTATCTTTGGGGATCACTCTGAACCCAGTTCTTACCACTACTTTCTTGCCAACTGGATCCTCTGGTCTCACCTTCAACACACCAGGAACATTTCCCTCTCTCTTCACACACTTATCCCTTCCTGCCAACTCTGCCACCCGCTATCTAAATGAGAGCTCAGAGACACACATAACTTCATTCAGGTTGAATTTATTTAATTTTCATTATTAACGTATGGTGTTGGTAAAAGATTCAAAGTCTGATATGTTGGCCATTCCTTAGTGGCGAGACCCCCCAATATTTCTGAGGCCTCAAGCCAAGCTATGATCTCACTGGCTGCCCACTGGTCCAGCTGGAGTGGCAGGGGTCTTCACGACCTCTGGGACCTCCTCTAGTTCGTTCTGATTCAGCTCTTCATTCACCATGGGGCACTGTCTACAGAGTTTTGGGCCTCTTATTTTCTTAAGTTTCTCTGAGATGGGAGTTTTGGGGAAGATTTCTTGGTCAGCTTTTCTTGTATTTACTTATTCATCCTCATGGTTACCCTGGCCACCTGGATAAAACAAGAAAAGGAGTTAATAATGGCTTTGGTTTGGGGAAGAGGGTGATGATGTTTGGAATTGAAAGATTGAGGGGAAGGGGTGTGGGCAGAGAAGGGGTATGTGCCATGCAATATCAGGGGAGGAGGTCTTATGCGGGTGCTATCAATGGGCCAGAGCAGCTTGGGTGGATTCAGCTCACTTTGACACTTCTTTTGGGCTTTAGTTGGTAAAAGATCTTCTTTTGCTCCTTGGTATCTGGAGTCAACTATTCCATAATAGCTCTAGAGCCTTGTGATTTCACAATCATCTTAGTCATTTTTAAGACTCGCAGTTGTCTGCTCCAGAGCCCCAGAGCAGCCCTATATATAACACTCCCTAGGGGGCCACACTCTTATGCTTTGTGAGGTCATATATGCAGGGCAGGAAGTAACAGTTAGAACTGGACATGAAACAACAGACTTGTTCTAACTAGGAAAAGGAGTACGTCAAGGCTGTATATTGTAACCCCGCCTATTTAACTTCTATGCAGAGTACATCATGAGAAACGCTGGATTGGAAGAAACACAAGCTGGAATCCAGATTGCCCGGAGAAATATCAATAACCTCAGATATGCAGATGACACCACCTTTATGGCAGAAAGTGAAGAGGAGCTAAAAAGCCTTTTGATGAAAGTCAAAGAGGAGAGTGAAAAAGTTGGCTTAAAGCTCAACATTCAGAAAATGAAGATCATGACATCTGGTCCCATCATTTAATGGGAAATAGACGGGGAAACAATGGAAACAGTGTCAGACTTTATTTTTGGGGGCTCCAAAATCACTGCAGATGGTGATTGCAGCCATGAAATTAAAAGATGCTTACTCCTTGGAAGAAAATTTATGACCAACCTAGATAGCATATTGAAAAGCAGAGACATTACTTTGCCAACAAAGGTTCGTCTAGTCAAGACTGTTGTTTATCCAGTGGTCATGTATGGATGTGAGTGTTGGACTGTGAAGAAAGCTGCATGCCAAAGAATTGATGCTTTTGAACTGTGGTGTTGGAGAAGACTCTTGAGTTTCCCTTTGACTGCAACGGAATCCAACCAGTCCATTCTAAAGGAGGTCAGCCCTGATAATTTTTTGGAGGAAATGATGCTAAAGCTGAAACTCCAGTACTTTAGCCACCTCATGTGAAGAGTTGACTCATTGGAAAAGACTCTGATGCTGGGAGGGATTGGGGGCAGAAGGAGAAGGGGACGATAGAGGATGAGATGGCTGGATGGCATCCCTGACTGGATGGACGTGAGTCTGAGTGAACTACGGGAGTTGGTGATGGACAGGGAGGCCTGGCATGCTGCGATTCATGGGCTTGTAAAGCATCAGACACAACTGAGCGACTGAACTGAAGTGAACTGATGATGTCAAACAGTGTTCTAATTTCATTCTCTCGAATGTATCTGTGCAGTTTTCCTGGCACCAATTATTAAACAGACTGTCTGTTCTCCTTGTATTTTTGAGCCTCCTTTGCAATAGATTAGGTTACCATAGGTGTATAGATTTAATCTTTGGGCTTTCCTTCTTGAACTATTGATCTATATTTGTGGTTTTGTTCCAATATCATACTGTATTGTTTATTGTAGCTTTGGAATACAGTCTGTCATCATGGAACCTGATTCCCACAGCTCTGCTTTTATTTCTCAAAATTGCTTTGGCTAATTGGGGTGTTTTTTGTTCCTATACAAATTGTAAAACATTTTTCTAATTTTCTAACATTTTCTAATTCTGTGAAAAATGCTACTGGTATTTGATAAGGATTTTACTGATTCTGTGGATTCCTTTGGTTAGTATAATAATTTTCACCATATTCATTCTTCCCATTCACAGACATGTTATATCTCTCCATTTGTGTCTTTCTTTTTTTTTTTTTTTTTTTTTTTTCATTATGGTTTACTGAGTGCAGGTCTTCGGCTTCCTTAGGTGGGTTCATTCTTAGTTATTTAAACCTTTTTTTTTTTTTTTTTAAATTGTGATGGCAAATGGGATTCTTTCCTTAATTTCATTTTCTGATTTTTCTTTGTTAATGTATAGGAATGCACAAGATTTCTGTGCATTAATTTTATATCCTGCAACCTTCCAAAATTAATTGGTTAGTTGTATTAGATTTCTGGTGGCATCTTTATGAATTTCTTTATATACTAAAATGTCCTATGCATAGAGTCACTGTGTTACCTCTTTTGCAATTTGGATTCATTTTATTTATTCTTATAATTGCCAAGATTACTACTTCCAAAACTATACTGCATAATAGTGTAAAGAGTGAGGATATTTGTCTTGTTCCTGATCTTAAAACACTTTCAGTTTTTCATCATTAAGAATGATATTTCCTGTTGATGTTTGTTATACATGGCCTTTATTTTGTTGAGGCATGTTCCCACTATTCCCAATGTCTGGAGACTTTCTATCATTTTAAATCGTTTAGAATTTTGTCAACATATTGTCTTCCAGAGTCCAGCTCCAGCAGCATGGATTCAAACTGAAGGGATGAACAGTGTCAGTGAGAAACAGCAGCCTTTCAGGTTTTTTTTGTTTTGGTGTTTTTTTTTTTTTTTTTTTTTGGACTGCCTGTTTATTTCAAGCTTATGATTCTCTTTTACACTTTTACAAAAGCATCAGGTCAGAGGTTTGATATTTTTAGTTCCCAGAGACCCAGATTTATTTTTCTCCAAAAATCATTGTTGCCCCTCAAAAGGAGTTCCTTCCTCAGCGATTCTCTTGTCTACTTTTTCTCATGTGTCCTTGTGAATATACTGTAACTAATGCTAATGTCTGGGCTGCATACCACATTCCTCAGTTTAATTCTTGTCTTTCTAAGTCCTGTTTTCCTCTAGTATCCTAAGCTCACTATTTCTAAGAAAGGGCTTCAAGCTATAAATATCTCTAAAGTCCCTAATCTCTATAAGCTATAGTAGAATATGCTAACATTACAGTATCCCTTAAATCTTAGCTTCTAACTATTTTAATGATTCTGAACCCCAAATTCAGCAAACTCCTTTGCCATAAATTCTTTCCTTACAAATAGGCTTCAGATAGGAATCCCACCCATGGTCTCAAGCTACAGCCTCAGTGCTCACCATGGAACACTCTTTTGTGAAAGTCCTTGAACAAATGTCAGTGATTAATTTTATGAATTATTCTTTGAGCACAGCTGCAGAAGGCTTTATGCCTTCTCATGCTCCTCTCAAAAACAATAAGCACCTTAAAATTCTCTTCAGTCAATTCAGCCAAAGAAAGGGAAAAAAAAAAAAAAAAAAAAGTCAGAATCACAAAGCCTAACTCCTTCATTCCAGATCTGTGCCTATGGAACAAAGGGAGGGGATTTAGGGCTGTGCCTCTGTTTTGTCAGTAATGCCTAACACAGCTCCCAACAATTGTCTGCATCTATTGAGGTGATCAGATGGTTTTTATTCATCACGTCATTAGCACTGCAACCTCAGATTGCTTAATTTGCATGTACTGAGGAATTATTGCATCCCTTTAATAAATCTCACTTGATCATGGTGTATGATCCTTTTAATTAATTGTTTGATTCTATTTGCTAGTATTTTGATGAGGATTTTTGAGTCCTTTCTTCATTGGTGATAGTGGCCTGTAAGTTTCCTTCTCTGTGATATTTGTCTGATTTTGGTATCAGGGTGATGATGGCCTCCTAGTACGAGTTTGGGAATGTTTCTCTTTTGCAGCTTCTTGGAAATACTTGAGAAGATGTTAGATGTTAGTCGTTCTCTAAATCTTTGATAGAAATGTCTTTGAACCCATCTGTCCCTGGACTATTTTTTTTTTAATTGGAGGATTGGTTTCTTTTTTTTTTTTAATAGCTGACATTTTTATTTTTGCTTATTCAAAGTATCACACCTTCAAATATCATTATGATATCATATTGAAGTTTGGCATTAAAACAAGAAAATTAATTTTTAATAAAATATTTAATTATTCATATCATTATTTCTTGTATTATCCAATAAATAGTTGTCACTAATTAGACTTATTATCACCATTATATTTTGATCAGTTTCATATTGTTTCTGCTTTGAAGGACATATCATATCCTTTTTTATTTTTATTTTTTTATTTTTTTGGTAATAATTTTTTTTCCCTTTATTTTAATTTACAATACTGTATTGGCTTTGCCATACTTTGACATGAATCAACCATGGGTGTACATGCGTTCCCAAACATGAACCCCCCACCCACCTCCCTCCCCATAACGTCTCTCTGGGTCATCACCGTGCACCAGCCCCAAGCATGCTGTATCCTGCGTCAGACATAGACTGGCCATTCGATTCTTGCATGATAGTATACATGTTACAATGCCATTCTCCCAAATTATCCCACCCTCTCCCTCTCCCTCTGAGTCCAAAAGTCCATTATACACATCTGTGTCTTTTTTGCTGTCTTGCATACAGGGTCGTGATTGCCATCTTTCTAAATTCCATATATATGTGTTAGTATACTGTATTGGTGATTTTCTTTCTGGCTTACTTCACTCTGTATAATAGGTTCCAGTTTCATCCATCTCATTGGAACTGATTCAGATGTATTCTTTTTAACAGCTGAGTAATACTCCATTGTGTATATGTACCACAGCTTTCTTATCCATTCATCTGCTGATGGACATCTAGGTTGTTTCCATGTCCTGGCTATTATAAACAGTGCTGCGATGAACATTGGGGTACATGTGTCTCTTTCAATTCTGGTTTCACCGCTACTATTCAACATAGTTTTGGAAGTTTTGGCCACAGCAATCAGAGCAGAAAAAGAAATAAAAGGAATCCAAATTGGAAAAGAAGAAGTAAAACTTTCACTGTTTACAGATGACATGATCCTCTACATAGAAAACCCTAAAGACTCCACAAGAAAATTACTAGAGCTAATCAATGAATATAGTAAAGTTGCAGGATATAAAATCAACACACAGAAATCCCTTGCATTCCTAATTGGAGGATTGGTTTCTAAATCACTTTTTTTTTCTTTTCTTATTATGTACTTATTATCTTTTTTTTTTAAATTTTGATTTTTACTTTATTTTACTTTACAATACTGTATTGGTTTTGCAATACATTGACATGAATCTGCCACGGGTGTACATGAGTTCCCAATCCTGAACCTCTCTTCCACCTCCCACCCCAAATCATCTCTCTGGGTCATCCCCATGCACCACCTTCAAGCATCCTGTATCCTGTATCAAACCTAGACTGCCAATTCATTTCTTACATGATAGTATACATGTTTCAGTGCCATTCTCTCAAATCATCCCACCCTCTCCCTCTCCCTCAGAGTCCAAAATTCCGTTCTATACATCTGTGTCTCTTTTGCTGTCTCGCATACAGGGTTATCATTGCCGTCTTTCTATATTCCATATATATGTGTTAGTATACTGTACTGGTGTTTTTCTTTCTGTCTTACTTCACTCTGTATAATTGGCTCCAGTTTCATCCATCTCATTAGAACTGATTCAAATGTATTCTTTTTAATGGGCTGAGTATGACTGCACTGTATCTTGTTGCTGCTTGAGCTTATCTCTTGTTGGATGAGTAGGGGCTACTCTTGACTTCTCATTACTTCTCATTTTCTTGTTGTGTAACGTGGGCTCTAGGCACACAGGCCTCAATAGTTGCAGCTCTCAGGCTCTATAGCAAGGGTTAGCTGCACCACAACTGAAGAAACATTATATTCTTTTTTTTTTCATTCTGTTCCATTATAGATTATTATATGTAGTGTCCATTTTATACGTATATGTCAGTCAGTTTAGTTCAGTCACTCAGTCGTGTTTGGCTTTTTGTGACCCCCCATGGACTGAAGGATACCAGGCCTCCCTATTCATCACTAACTCCCCATACTTGTTCAAACTCAGGTCCATCAATTGGATGATGCCATGCAACCATATCATCCTCTGTCATCCCCTTCTCCTCCTGGCTTCAGTCTTTCCCAACATCAGGGTCATTTCCAATGAGTCATTTCATCACATTAGATGGCCAAAATATTGGAGTTTCAGCTTCAGCTTCAGTCCTTCCAATGAATATTCAGGACTGATTCATTTAGGATTGACTGGTTGAAGCTCCTAGGATTGACTGGTTTGAGTTCCTTGTAGTCCAGAATATTTGTGGGTAAGAATAAATATTTATTCTTCTCTGCATTCTGGAGAAGGAAATGGCACCTCACTCCAGAACTTTTGTCTGGAGAATCCTATGGCGGGGGAGCCTGGTAGGCTGCAGACCATAGGGTCTAGAGTTGGAAAACACTAAGTGACTTCACTTTCACTTTTCACTTTCATGCATTGGAGAAGGAAATGGCAACCTACTCCAGTGTTCTTGCCTGGAGAATCCGAGGGACGGAGTAGCCTGGTGGGCTGCCATCTATGGGGTTGCACAGAGTCGGACACCACTGAAGCGACTTAGCAGCACTAACAGCAGCAACCCTCTGGTGGAGAAATAGAAGAATGCTTATGAATAAAATTTATAAAATCCAGATGTATTCTTCACATATTGGAAAATATATTGTATAGATTTATTAAATATTGATACATGCTCACAAAAGAAAATGTAAAGTTTCCAAAAAAAAAAAAAAAAAGAATACAAAGAAAGAAAAAATCATTAACGATCTCACTTTAACATTGGCTCAGAATTCTAACTACCTGGGACAGGAGATGAGGGTGTACTAGTTCTTTTAATATAAGATCATCTTTTCTGCTGTTCAAATGCTAACATTCAACTTGGTTTTGATACTTAATTATTGCTTTGTTTGCTTATTTTAAGCATTTAGTTTTACAAATACCTAATAATTGGATCCCCTGTTTAGACACAGTATCATTCCATGTTCTGTTTTTCTGTTTTTCCATTTTTGTCATGAATACAAAATATTGCCCATCTGGGCTATGGCATATAGTGCTGCAATTAACACTGGAGTGCATATATCATTTGGAATTGCTGTTATCTCCAGAAATATGCCCTGGAGTGGTGTTACTGGGTCAAATGGTAATCATTTTTTTTTTTAGTTTTCTAAAGAGCTGCCCTAATAGTTATATAGTGGCTCTACCAGATTACATGTCCACTGACAGAGCAAGAGGGTTCCTTGTTCACTACAAACACTCCAGAAATCATTGTTTGTAGAATTGTTGATGATGGCTATTCAGACTGTTGTGAGTATTACCTTATTGTAGTTTTGGTGTGCATTTCTTTAATAAAAAGTGATTATGAGCATGTTTTCTTGTGTTGTTTCAGCATCTGTATGTCGTCTTTAGAAAAATGTCTATTTATATCTGCCCATTTTTTATCAATTTTTTTTTTTTTTTAATAGTGGCCTGCATTAGCTGTTTGTATACTTTGGAGAATACTGCCCTGATTACTAATGAGGCTCATGATGTTGTACAGGAGGCAGTGATCAATATCATTGCCAAGAAAAAGAAATGCAAAAAGGCAAAATGGTTCTCTGAGATGGCCTTACAAATAGCTGAGAAAAGAAGAGAAGCTAAAGGCAAAGCAGAAAGGGAAAGATATACCCATTTGAATGCAGAGTTCCAATGAATAGCAAGGAGAGACAAGAAGCCCTTCCTCAATGATTAATGCATAGAAATAGATGAAAAAAACAGAATGGGAAAGACTAGAGATCTCTTCAGGAAACTTACAGATACCAAGGGAACATTCCATGCAAAGATGAGCACAATAAAGGAAAAAAACTTTTGGATCTAAAAGAAGCAGAAGATATTAAGAAGAGGTGGTAAGAATACACAGAACTATACAATAAAGATAACCACGAAGGTGTGATCACTCACCTAGAGCCAGACATCCTGGAATCCAAAATCAAGCTGGCTTCAGGAGGCATCATTATGAACAAAGTCAGTGGAGGTAATGGAATTCCAGCTGAGTTATTTAAAATTCTAACAGAGGATACTGTGAAAGTGCTGCACTCAATATGTCAGCAAATCTGGAAATCTCAGCAGTGGCCACAGGACTGGAAATGGTCAGTTTTCATTTCAACCCCAAAGAAAGGCAATGCCAAATAATGTTCAGACTATCACACAATTGCACGCATCTCACAGCTAGTAAAGTAATGCTCAAAATTCTCCAAGCCAGGTTTCAGAAATACGTGAAATGAAATTTCAATACATGAAATTCCAGATGTTTAAACTCGTTTTAGAAAAGGCAGTGGAACCAGAGATCAAATTGCCAGCATCTGCTGGATCATCAAAAAAGCAAGGCAGTTCCAGAGAAACATCTATTTCTGCTTTATTGACTATGCCAAAGCCTTTGACTGTGTGGATCACATTAAACTGTGGAAAATTCTGAAAGAGATGGGAATACCAGACCACCTGACCTCCCTTTGAGAAATCTGTATGCAGGTCAGGAAGCAACAGTTAGAACTGGACATGGAACAACAGACTGGTTCCAAATAGGAAAATGAGTGTGTCAAGGCTGTATATTGGTACCCTGCTTATTTTGGGCTCCAAAAATCACTGCAGATGGTGACTTCAGTCATGAAATAAAAAGATGCTTACTCCTAGGAAGAAACATTATGTCCATCGTAGATAGCATATTAAAAAGAAGAGACATTACTTTGTCAACAATGGTTCGTCTAGTTAAATATACGGTTTTTCCAGACATGAGCACTGAAAAATTGATGCTTTGGGACTGTGGTGTTGAAGAAGACTCTTGAAAGTTCTTTGGACAGCAAGGAGATCTAACTAGCTCATCCAAAAGGATATCAGTACTGAATATTCATTGAAAGCACTGGTGCTAAAGCTGAAACTCCACTATTTTGGACACCTTATTGAACTGACTAATTGTAAAAGACCTTGATGTTGGGAAAGATTGAAGGCAAGAAGAGAAAGAGACAGCAGAAGATGAGATGGTTCGATGGCCTCACCGACTCAATGAACATGAGTCTGAGTAAAACCCAGGAGTTGGTGATGGACAGGGAGACCTGGCGTCCTGAAGTCCATGGGGTCAGAAAGGGTCAAACACTATTGAGGAAATGAACTGAGCTGAATTTTGCTCATAGATTTTATCATTTAAAGTTTGTTTTTCCTTCTTAATTTGCTGTTTGCTTGGACTATCCACAGGTTTGAATGAGGTATTAAAGTCTCCCACTATTATTGTGTTATTGTTAGTTTCCCCTTTCATACTTGTTAGCATTTTCCTTACATATTAAGGTGCTTCTACGTTGAGTAGATATATATTTTTACGTGTGATATCTTCCTCTTCAACTGATTCTTTGATCATTATGTAATGTCCTTCTGAATGGTTGTTGCTGAACGACAAAAAGACACTGGGATTCTTGGCCTCTGGAAGAGTAGAATTCATTTTGAGGCCAGAGACGAGGCTTGATCGCTCAGACCTTTTGTGTAATGAAGATTTACTGAAGTGTAAAGGAGATACAGAAAGCTTCAGACATAGGCATCAAAAGGGGGCAAAAACACTACCCCCTTGCTAGCATTAACAGATGTATATACTCTCCAATTAGTGATTCATTCAGTCCACTCTCTCAGTTGTGTCTGACTCTCTGCGATACCATTTATTGCAGCACGCCAGGCCTCCCTGTCGATCACCAACTCCTGGAGTTCAGTCAGACTCACGTCCATCGAGTCAGTGATGCCATCCAGTCATCTCATACTCTGTAATCCACTTCTCCTCTCGCCCCCATTCCCTTCCAGCATCAAAGTCTTTTCCAATGAGCAAACTCTTCTCATGAGGTATCCAAAGTACTGGGTTTTCAGTTTTAGCATCATTCCTTCCAAAGAAATCCCAGGACTGATCTCATTCAGAATGGACTGGTTGGATCTCCTTGCAGTTCAAGGGACTCTCAAGAGTCTTTTCCAACACCACATTCAAAAGCATTAATTCTTCAGCACTCAGCCTTCTTCACAGTCCAATGCTCACATCCACATCTGACTACTGGAAAAAAAAAAAAAAAAAAAAAAAAAACCATAGCCTTGACTAGATGGACCTTAGTCAGCAAAGTTATGTCTCTGCTTTTGAATATGCTATCTAGATTGGTCATAAATTTTCTTCCAAGAAGTAAGTGTCTTTTAATTTCATGACTGCAGTCACCATCTGCAGTAATTTTGAAGCCCCCCTAAAATAAAGTCTGACACGGTTTCCACTGTTTCCCCATCTATTTCCCATGAAGTGATGGGACCAGATGCCATGATCTTCATTTTCTGAATGTTAACCTTTTAGCCAACTTTTTCACTCTCCTCTTTGACTTTCATCAAGAGGCTTTTTAGCTCCTCTTCACTTTCTGCCATAAGGGTGGTGTCATCTACATATCTGAAGTCATTGATATTTCTCCGAGCAATCTTGATTCCAGCTTGTGTTTCTTCCAGTCCAGCATTTCTTATTAAGTACTCTGCATATAGGTTAAATAAGCAGGGTGACAATATAGAGCCTTGACATACTCCTTTACCTATTTGGAGCCAGTCTGTTTTTCCATGTCCAGTTCTAGCTGCTGCTTCCTGACCTGCATACAGTCATTAAAATGAATCAAAAGAATATCTGGAGGTTGTAAAAATCTCAGCAGACCTACTCCCACAATTTACACTTTAAGATAACAGGATTAGCCAGAAGGTTTAATCCAAAAACTATCCTCAGGCAGGATACATTACTGTTACATAATCTTAAGGAGTGTAGAGAAAAAAAAAAAAAGTTTCTCCTTTCTTTCCCCTTGAGAATTCCAGACCCCTCTCTCCTTGGGGACCACATTCTGTCAGGCCTTTCCACCATGACCTGCCCATCTTGGGTTGCTCCAGGCATGGCTTGGTTTCATTGAGTTAGACAAGGCTGTGGTCCTAATGTGATTAGATTGACTAGTTTTCTGTGAGTATGGTTTCAGTGTGTCTGCCCTCTGATGCCCTCTTGCAACACTAACGATCTTACTTGGGTTTCTCTTACCTTGGTGCGGGATATCTCTTCATGGCTGCTCCAGCAAAGCACAGCTGCTGCTCCTTATTCTTGGACGAGGGATATCTCCTTACTGCCAATGTTCCTGACCTTCAACGTGGGATAGCTCCTCTAGGCCCTCCTGTGCCTGCGCAGCTACCTCAAGTTGCTCCTCCCAGCTGCCGTCCCTGGCCTCTGGCATGGGTGGCTCCTCCCAGCTGCCGCCCCTGGCCTTGGGCTCCAGGTGGCTCCTCAAGGTCACCATCCCTGGCCTCGGGCCCTAGGTGGCTTCTCCTGGCCGCCCCTGACCTTGGACGTGGGGTCGCTCCTCTCGGCCGCTGCCCTTGACCTTGGACGCAGGGTGTCTCTTCCCGGCTGCCACCCCTGACCTCAGAGGGTAGCTCCTATCAGCTGTTCCTGCACCTGGCACTCTAGGTTGATGCTCCTGACCTCGGTGGTGGGGTAGCTCCTCCCGTCCGTGCTTAGAGAGCCGCCTCGCAGCCACCTGCACTTAGTGAGCCTGCTCGGAGAAGGGAATGGCAAGCCACTTCAGTATTCTTGCCTTGAGAACCCCATGAACAGTAGAAAAAGGCAAAATAATAGGATACTAAAAGAGGAACTCCCCAGGTCAATAGGCACCCAATACGCTACTGGAGATCAATGGAGAAATAACTCCAGAAGGAATGAAGGGATGGAGCCAAAGCAAAAACAATACCCAGTTGTGGATGTGACTGGTGACAGAAGCAAGATCCGATGCTGCTGTAAAGAGCAATATTGCATAGGAACCTGTAATGTCAGGTCCATGAATCAAGGCAAATTGGAAGTGGTCAAACAAGAGATGGCAAGGTGAACATCGACAGTCTAGGAATCAGCGAACTAAAATGGACTGGAATGGGTGAATTTAACTCAGATGACCATTATCTCTACTACTGCGGGCAGGAATCCCTCAGAAGAAATGGAGTAGCCATCATGGTCAACAAAAGAGTCTGAAATGCAGTACTTGGATGCAATCTCAAAAATGACAGAATGATCTCTGATTCATCTCCAAGGCAAACCATTCAATATCACAGTTATCCAAGTCTATGCAGCAAGCAGTAACGCTGAAGAAACTGAAGTTGAATGGTTTTATGAAGACCTACAAGATATTTTAGAACTAACACCCAAGAAAAGATGTCCTTTTCATTATAGGGGACTGGAATGCAAAAGTAGGAAGTCAAGAAACACCTGGAGTAACAAGCAAATTTGGCCTTGGAATGCGGAATGAAGCAGGGCAAAGACTAATAGAGTTTTGCCAAGAAAATGCACTGGTCATAGCAAACACCCACTTCCAAGAACACAAGAGAAAACTCTACACACGGACATCACCAGATGGTCAACACCAAATTCAGATTGATTATATTCTTTGCAGCCAAAGATGGAGAAGCTCTATACAGTCAACAAAAACAAGACCAGGAGCTCACTGTGGCTCAGATTATGAACTCCTTATTGCCAAATTGAGACTTAAATTGAAGAAAGTAGGGAAAACTGCTAGACCATTCAGTTATGACCTAAATCAAATCCCATATGATTATACAGTGGAAGTGAGAAATAGATTTAAGGTTCTAGATCTGATAGATAGAGTGCCTGATGAACTGTGGACAAATGTCGTGACACTGTACAGGAGAGAGGGATCAAGATGATCCCCATGGAAAATAAAGGCAAAAAAGCAAAATGGCTGTCTGGGGAGGGCTTACAAATAGCTCTGAAAAGAGGAGAAGTGAAAAGCAAAGGAGAAAAGGAAAGATAAGAATCTGAATGCAGAGTTCCAGAGAATAGCAAGAAGAGATAAGAAAGCCTTCTTCAGCTTTCAATGCAAAAATAGAGGAAAAGAACAGAATCGGAAAGAGTAGAGATTGCTTCAAGAAAATTGGAGATACCAAGGGAACACTTTATGCAAAGATGGGCTCAATAAAGGAAAGAAATTGTCTTGACCTAACAAAAGCAGAAGATATTAAGAAGCAGTGGCAACAATACACAGAAGAACTGTATAAAAAATATTTTCACAACCCAGATAATCATGATATGATCACTAATTTAGAGCCAGACATCTTGGAAAATGAAGTCAAGTGGGCCTTAGAAAGCATCACTATGAACAAAGCTAGTGGAGGTGATGGAATTCCAGTTGAGTTGTTTCAAATCCTGAAAGATGATGCTGTGAAAGTGCTGCA
Organism: Budorcas taxicolor; assembly: GCF_023091745.1. Taxonomy (NCBI): domain Eukaryota; kingdom Metazoa; phylum Chordata; class Mammalia; order Artiodactyla; family Bovidae; genus Budorcas; species Budorcas taxicolor. The sequence continues at coordinate 5,673,917 of NC_068936.1, read as the reverse complement.
CTCAATATGTCAGCAAATTTGAAAAACTCAGCTGTGGCCACAGGATTGAAAAATGTCAGTTTTCTTTCCAATTCCAAAGAAAGGCAATGCCAAAGAATGCTCAAACTACCGCACAATTGCACTCATCTCACATGCTAGTAATGTAATGCTCAAAATTCTCCAAGCCAGACTTCAGCAATATGTGAACCATGAACTTCCTGATGTTCAAGCTGGTTTTAGAAAAGGCAGAGGAACCAGAGATCATGTAGATCACTGGTGATTTACGAGTGAAATGACACAGAACATACAAGACACACAAGAGACAGACAGGACACCACTCTGGCCAGAGGAACAGAACTGGGCAAACTAATTGCTGTTTATTATTATAAAGCCCTCCTTAGGCAGAATTCCAGACTCTAAGAATAAGCCTTTTCAGTACAGTGCAGGTGCATACATGGTATCGTACAGCAAAGGGGAGTGAAATCTCTTTCTACTGCAGAGTCTGCACAAAGCCCTCATCTCCTTCTTATCTCAAGAAGGGAATGCTCCCTCGTTTGCAAGGGACCATTAAATTCAGGGCTGTGTCCAGACTCTGGCAGAACGCCTCGTATGCAAGGACACTCAGCCTGAGCAGAGAGACCAATTTGCAGGCACATCTCTGCTACCCTATTAACCCTTCATCTCCCCTTTTTTATTTGCTTTTATAAATTGTAGCATGGTCTGGATCTTCTCTGCTTCATACTTTAGTTGTTTCCCTTTCTGCCATCACCGGAAGACTAGAAAAGTAACACAACATAAAAGTAATATAAGCACAGGGTTTCCAAAAGTAGTCCCAATTAGTGAGGATATGTGCCCTAATGGATTCAAATTATTAATTCCCTCTTGAAGACCTTTTAGCAAATCAGATCCTGTAATGTCAGGTAAAGTCCTGCTGAAAGTGGATTAAATTTATTGTTCCAAGTTCATAATCTCTGCAGTGAAATTTTGATGCCCAGTTAAAGATTGTTTTACTTTGTCCCATCCTTCACTCATGTTAAATTGTACAGGTGTTATACAAAACTGAGAAGAATTCCAATCATATTTCAACACACTCCGTGTAGATAAAACAGCCAATTGATCTCCAAGCCAGGAAACGGTGTGTTGAAGATTGAGCACGTCAGTAGCAAGTTGTGCATCCAAATCTCGCTGTTGTTGCCATAGCAAACGAGAGTTCTTATGCCAATCCTGAATAAAATCAGCTGTTTGAATTCCTTGGTGTAACTCAAGACCTGCTACTGCTGCTGTTGCAGTTACTGACGCGACTGCTAGAATCGAAGCAATGACCACACCAAGCATACGTTGAGATCGGTGTAGCAAAGTCTGTACAGCGGTTACTAGATGAGAAACAGCAAAAGAATCTGACCACGGCCGAGTCAGATTTATGGGTAACCATACTTCTCTCCAAGCCTTAACAGTTACTAGTGAGAAATTGAAATTAAAGGCTCATCTTTCAAATTCTTCCCACCAAGACTGATTTACACATTGAATTAAATTACAGTAGTCCCATGACATAGACCCCATAGTATCGTTCCAGATCCAATTCCCATATAACAATGCAAAAGGATATTTTACACATGCCATTGTGGAATAAGATTTATTAACATGTAAATTCACATGGAATGGACCCAAAGAGTCACCACTGTCTAAAGTATAGTTTCCTGACCACATAGTGAGATTACCAGAAACCGCCCATAGTTTCCAATTACCTCCTTGAATGTGTGGGTATCCTTGCAATTGTAATTGAGGAGGGACAAGTGCAAATTGCTGCCATTTCACTGTTTCATTACCATTTCCCATCAAAGTGCCATTTTCACGATGCCACCTAAGAGATTTATCTGACCATTTTTCTAAGAATTGTCCATGATCTGAACTCCAGTCTACAATGATGTCCCCAGAATAATTCATGACCTTAAGGGGTTGATGACCTCAGCAGCGTTCTCACTCCAAAGATTCTAGAGAAGGAACAAAAAAGTTAACGGAACATTTTGACATGTGTTTTCCATTATGAGTATCCAGCGGTTCTGTCGAGGTATTAAATCCCCTGGTGGAAACAAGCACAGTAAAAGTAGCAAAATGGTAATTATTATACTTTACCCACCATGTACTATAAGAATGATGAGAATGTTCCTTAGTGGACAGACAAAAGGGGTGTCCCCCTATACATAAAGGAATACCTTCCATGGCAATGGTCAAATTACTAATATTATATTGTTGTTTATGATAAGATGGTTGTTCTATTCCCCCGCAAGCTGGCGGGGGAAAGAAGGCAGTCTCATCAATATATACCTGCACTCTGATTCCCCCCAGGAAACTGCTCTTACTAATGGGGGATTAGGTATATATGCCCAATATGTATGATTACTTGCCAATACACCAATTACCTGACATGTCACCACCACCATCATGGGAAGCAAAAGACTGGTAGGATTCAGAGGTTGCCATGCCTTCATTAATGTCTTCTCTGCTTCCTGGGTCAACCTTTTCATTTTACCCCATGTTGGAGGTGTTGCTTCCCTTGTACGGGAGGTAAGGCTTCTCTGCATAGTAAGCTCTTTGAATTTTTGAACAAGGGGATCAGCCACTGTTGATTTTGATCAATCTTGCTGGGGTCCAAAACCTGTAATTATCAACAGAGATGAAAGCATACCCTCGTCCCCAATATATTAATGACGCTGGGATCCAACCTCTCTCTTTATCTTTATACCAAAAGGGCGTATTCAAGATCTTCTTATCCTCTTCTTTCCCTTGGAAGTGCTACTCTGCTGCTGATAGATTTCCCCTGCTCCAAATATTCAAAAAATTTAGGGTAAGTAGAGTTTTATTCAGAATGTCTTTAGGTTTCATAAATCTCTCTTGTTCCCCCTTTTTTATTTTTTCAAGGTAGTCACGCAAGGTACAATTAGCTCTTTCAATAATAGCTTGCCCTTGACTATTATAAGGAATAACAAAAGTATGAGTTATATGGTATTGAGATAAAAAGTGAGCTAATTTTGTGGATTGGTAAGCAGGTGCATTATCAGTTTTCAATTCAATTGGTAATCCCATGACTGCGAAACAAGATAACAAATGAGTAATTACAGTGTCAGCCTTTTCAGAATGTAATGTGGTGGCCCATTGAAAATGTGTGCAAGTGTCTATAGTATGAAGCACACATTTTTATTGTCCGAAGGAAGAAATGTAAATTGCATCCATTTACCATATCTGATTTGCTTGCAGTCCTCTTATGTTGACGCCTGGTGGGGTAAATGATAAAGCAAAAGGTGCACATATAGAACAAGAACGAACAATATTTTGAGCTTGTTTTCTAGTAATAGCATGAGATTTTTGTAACCCTTTGGAATTGGTATGCTGTAAGAGATGTTTTTGTTTTCCTGCTTCTATAGGATAAAGTAAGGCATCAATTGTAGCATTTCCAAATGATAAGGGTCCAGGAAGGGCAGAATGTGCACGGATGTGAGTAAAGAAAATTAACTCTGAACATTGCAAGAGTAAGTGTTGTACTTGGTAAAACAATATATCAATAGCTGTTTTAAGAGTCAGTGGAAGGGCGACGTGAGGAAGATGTAGGCAAGAGATAACAGCATATCGAGAATCTGAAATAATGCTAATAGGAAGTTGGGAAAAATCTTGTAAAACTAAATAGATAGCCCACAATTCAGCAGGCTCTACAGAAGAAAATGAGTGGGGGAGAACCTTGGAATTTTCTGGAGTCCAATATCCAGCAGTATTTTTATTTGCATCTGTAAAAATAGTGGGTCCTTTAACTGGAACATCTGAAATTGGGGAATGAGATATCATAGTATTATTCTGGAGAAAAGCAATCAATTTAGATGGTGGATAATGATTAGAAAACGAACCAGGATATGAGGCAAGAGAAATTTGCCAGTTTTCATTAAATTGTAAACATCGAGATATTTGAGCAGTTGTTAACTGAGTAACAATCTGGTGTGGTTCACATCCTGATAATTGTAAAATACGATGGTGACCTTTCTGTATAAGGAAGGCTAACTTATCCATATATATAGTCAATTTTTTGGAAAAACTGTTAGGTAAAAAAACCCATTCTATTAATCCTTCTTCTTGAGCAATTACACCAGATGAGGAATATGGGGTATGAAATATGATAAAAGAAATAGGTTGAGATGCATGTAAGTAAGTCAAAAAGCCATCATTCAGTCATTGTTCAACAAATTGAAATTCCTGTAAAGCCAATGGGGTTAAGGTCCGGGGGCTATCCAAAGCTGTATCTCCTAAAGTAGAAAACAAATGTTGTAACTGATAAGAAGGAATCCCAATTACCAGGCATAGCCAATTAATATCTCCCAATAATTTTTGAAAATCATTTAAGTTTCTGAGATGGTCTCTTCTAATTTGTAACTTTTGGGGCTTAATTCTATGTTCTTCCAATATTGTCCCTAAATATGAAATAGGAATGTCCTTTTGAATTTTTTCCGGGGCAATTTGCAAATTGTATAGTCTTAAAGCCTCTTGTAGTTTTAAAAAGAATTTGTCACGTTCAGCAATTCTAGGAGCTACCAATAAGAGATCATTCATATAATGATATAGAATATAATTAGGGTATTCTTGATGGAGAGATTGAAAAGAGCGAGCTACCAATTCTTGACATAAGGTAGGGCTATTTATCATTCCTTGCGGTAGGACTGTCCATTGATAACACTTAACAGGTTGAGCACGATTAAGAACAGGAACTGTAAAAACAAATTTATTTCCATCTTGCAATTGTAGGGGTATGGTAAAAAAAACAAACAAACAGTCTTTAAGATCTAACACCATTAAGGACCAGTTCTGTGGAATAAGAGCTGGAGAGGGGAGTCCCAATTGCAATGCTCCCATAGGTTCAATACATTTATTAACTTCTCGTAAATCAGTTAACATTCTCCATTTTCCAGATTTCTTTTTTATAACAAAAACAGGAGAATTCCAGGGTGAGGTAGAGGGCCTATATGACCAAGTTGGAGTTGTTCTTGTACTACTTGTTCTAATGCCTCGAGCTTCATTTGTGGTAATGGCCACTGCTCAACCCATTTAGGAGTATTAGTTAACCATTTTAATGGGAGTGCTCGAAAAATTTGAGCAGTGGCCACTAGTTTTCCGATGGAATGGTTACAGAAGCCCCCAAATGAATCTCTCCCCATATATTAATAGGTATATTTACAATATAAAAGGTAAGAAACACTGATCTTCCATTATGGAATTGGCACTGCAAGGGATGGGTACTCTTCCAAACATCTGCAATGGAGCCCAATCCCGTCAGCATTAAAGGGCTTTTTTCCTTTTCCCAATCTTGGGGCCATTGTTGAGAAGAAATGATTAAAACATCTGCCCCTCTATCTACTAGTCCCTCAAAGTTGTTACCTTGTATAATCAAAGAGACAACAGGGGGAGAATCTTTAAAAAGCATTTACCAAAATATATGTCGCCCAGTACTTCCAAATCCTCCTGTTCGTTCATTAGGAAGAGCAAAAAAGGGGTGATAAGGTAGGAGAAGTATTTGGGCAATATGTTCCCCAGCTAACAATGAAAGTGTGGTAGAAGTAGAGACAATAATTAAAATTTCCCCAACATAGTCAGAGTCTATTACCCCTGGAATTGTGGTTAAACCTCTCAAAGCCGCAGTGCTACGGCCTAATATCCAGCCAAAAGTGCCTTTAGGCAGTGGTCTAAATACATTTGTTATTAATTTATAAATGCCTCCCCCTGGTGACAAAAGAACATTACCAGCTAGCGGCAAATCAGCAGCGGCACTTCCTGAAGTAGCAGACCGCAAGTCCGAAATCATCATCTGAGGTCCTTTTAATGGGGCTTCGACTTGTAACGGTTGCTGGAAGGCAACAGGGTTGGGGCAGATGGAATGGGAGGAGGGCAAGGAGGAGCAGTCCCTGGTATTGTTCCTGGGCCCCAAGGACTCAGGCCCAGAGGATAGTTTCCCGGTATCAGGTTGCCCATTTTGTCTATTTTAGATTTGCATTCATTAGTCCAATGAAATCCCCTCCTGCACCGACGGCAAAGCTCAGAAGGAGCCTTATTCTTCCTAGCAAGAGATCTGTCTTTATCAGCTTTTAATTTCTGACACTCCTTTTTCATATGACCAGGTTTTCCACAATGAAAGCAGTTACCTCCTCCCTTTGGTGGTCTCAAATCCTTGGCCAAGGCCATATCAAAGACATTAGCCTGGTGCTCAGTTCCTCCTAATCCTGAGCAGGCTCTGATATATTCAGCTATAGATGCACCCTGTCCCTTTAAAGTTCCCAGTATACGCTTGCATTCAGGATTTGCATTTTCAAATGCCAAAGTTTGTAATAATATCCCTGAGATTTCATCCCTCCCAACAGCCCGTTCCACAGCTACCCTCAATCTTGCTAGAAAATCAGTATATGGCTCTTTAGGCTCTTGCATTGTTTAAACAAAGGAGGGCTAGGCATGGCCAGTAGGCACCAAACGGCGCCATGCTCATAGAAAGACTTAGTGGACTTGTTGTAAGTCCTGATCAGAATATTGAGACTGTTCCCTTAAAGCCTGATATTGGCCCTCTCCCATTAATTTGTCCTCAAGAGGACCAGGGGTATTTTGTCCCTCATTAATCCGAGCTTGCTTGCTAGCTTCTTCCTCCCACCAGCTATGAAGTTGCAAGCATTGAGAACCCTCCAAGATAGCTTGGGTAATGGATTCCCAATCTAACGGAAGGATTAGTTTGCCTTTTCCCAATGATTCAAGCATAGTCAAAACAAAGGGAGATTGAGGACCATACTGCGCTACTGCAGCTTTAAGATCTTTAAAAAAATTATATTCCAAAGGAGCATATTGAACATTTATCACATTGCCATCCTTCTGTCTCTGGATGGGAAACAATTGTGGAGTATCAATAAACCCACCAGGGGGAGCAGCCAAGTCATCATCATGAAGCATAGACAAAGGAAAGGAGAAGAGACAATGTTCCCTGCCCACATCGGGCCGATTAACCGCAGTGGAGAAAAGAGAAGCACAAGGAGCAGCAGAGGGTGTAGATTTTTTCTCCTCCTTATGTGATGTCCATTGTTCCCGGAATAGATGGGTCATTTCTTTAATCTCTTTGCCCTCCTCTGACAAAACTGAAGAATCCTCTGAATCTGATTCTGAACTATCCGGTGTTTCACCACTTACAGGAGGAGGCTCATTTGTATCCTTGCCCTCAGGCAATGCAGAAGCCCCATTAATGTCTGACACATCCTCATAAATTATTTCTCCCCTCCTTGAAGCATTAGATTTAGTTTCATTATCAGTAGAGAGCAAGGTCCAAGCCTGTGTTATAGCATTACACAAAGTCCACAGTTTCAAAGGGATCACATTACCCTTCTGATGTTGCTTTCTCAATTTTTTTTGAAAAATTTTCCATTCCTTCAAGTTTAACTGTAACTTAGTTTGATATTGAAACCAATGACAATATTTTTCCACCAAGTGAAAGAGCTCACTCAACCGACGAGTTGAGGCCTTAATGCCTATGGAGTGGAGAAGTCCTTGGACTAACTCCATGTATTGTGCCCGTAATGATGATGAGGAATTCCCCATGATTTTTTAAAAGTTTCCTTCCACTAGGGTGAGGAATTCCCCATAATTTTCCAAAAGTTCCCCTGCTATTGATTTAAAATCCCCCCGGGGTGACTCACCCTTTCAGTTTCACTTGAGCCCCACATTGGGTGCCAGATGTAGATCACTGGTGATTATGAGTGAAATGACACAGAACATACAAGACACACAAGAGACAGACAGGATACCACTCTGGCCAGAAGAACAGAACTGGGCAAACTAATTGCTGTTTATTATTATAAAGCCCTCCTTAGGCAGAATTCCAGACTCTAAGAATAAGCCTTTTCAGCACAGCACAGGTGCATACATAGTATCATACAGCAGAGGGGAGTGAAATCTCTGTCTACTGCAGAGTCTGCACAAAGCCCTCATCTCCTTCTTATCTCAAGAAGGGAATGCTCCCTCGTTTGCAAGGGACCATTAAACTCAAGGCTGTGTCCAGACTCTTTGGCAGAACACCTCGTATGCATGGATGTTCAGCCTGAGCAGAGAGACCCATTTGCAGGCACATCTCTGCTACCCTATTAACCCTTCAGATCAATTTGCCAACATCCATTGGATCATGGAAAAAGCAAGAGAGTTTCAGAAACAAACATCTATTTCTGCTTTATCAACTATAGCAAAGCCTTTGACTGTGTGGATCACAATCAACTGTGGAAAATTCTGAAAGAGATGGGAATACCAGACCACCTAACCTGCCTCTTGAGTAACCTGTATGCAGATCAGGAGGAAACAGTTAGAACTGGACATGGAACAACAGATTGGTACCAAATTGGAAGAGGAGTGTGTCAAGGCTGTATATTGTCACCCTGCTTATTTGACTTATATGCAGAGCACATCATGAGAAACGCTGGACTGGAAGAAGCATGAGCTGGAATCAAGATTGCCGGGAGAAATATCAATCACCTCAGATATGCAGATGACACCACCCTTATGGCTGAAAGTGAAGAGGAGCTAAAATGCCTATTGATGAAAGTGAAAGAGGAGAGTGAAAAAGGTGGGTTAAAGCTCAACATTCAGAAAACGAAGATCATGGCATCTGGTCCCATCACTTCATGGGAAATAGATGGGGAAACAGTAGAAACACTGTCAGACTTTAATTTTTGAGCTCCAAAATCACTGGAGATAGGGACTGCAGCCATGAAATTAAAAGACTCCTTGGAAGAAAACTTATGACCAACCTAGATAGCATATTAAAAAGCAGAGATATTACTTTGCTAACTAATGTCCATCTCGTCAAGGCTATGGTTTTTCATGTGGTCATGTATGGATGTGAGAGTTGGACTGTGAAGAACGCTGAGCGCCGAAGAATTGATGCTTTAGAACTGTGGTGTTGGAGAAGACTTGAGAGTCCCTTGGACTGCAAGGAGATCCAACCAGTCCATTCAGAAAGAGATCAACCCTGGGATTTCTTTGTAAGGAATGATGCTAAAGCTAAAGCTCCAGTACTTTGGATACCTCATGCAAAGAGTTGACTCATTGGAAAAGAGTCTGATGCTGGGAGAGATTGGGGGCAGGAGGAGAAGTGGACGACCCAGGATGAAATGGCTGGATGGCATCACAGACTCAATGGACGTGAGTCTGAGTGAACTCCAGGAGATGATGATGGATAGGGAGGCCTGGCGTGCTGCAATTCATGGGTTCCAAAGAGTCGGACACGACTGAGCGACTGAACTGAACTGAATTCTCCTTGGGGACCCTAGACTTCTTATCAACCTGCCTAGGAAATGACTCTCTCATTCCCCCCTTTTCTTTTAGGATAATTATGTTGCCAAGGGAAAGAGGTGTCATTTTCATTCCATGACTACTTTCTGCTGTTTAGGAGCATGGTCCCTAAATTGTTGAGGTAACTTATTCTCCTAACCCTCGTATTGAGGGTCTCTGATCCAGGGCTCCCAAATAATAGTTGGAGGAGGCTGTGCTACTCATATGAGTTTGGACAACAATTTGTAACTTAAAAGGTTTGAGATGGTTCAGTTCAGTCTCTCAGTCTGTCCAACTCTTTCCAACCCCATGTATTGCAGCACACCAGGCCTCCCTGTCCATAACTAACTCCTGGAGTTCACTCAGATTCACGTCCATCGAGTCAGAGATGCCATCCAGCCATCTTATCCTCTGTCCTCCCCTTCTCCTCCTGACCCAAATCCCTTCCAACATCAAAGTCTTTTCTAATGAGTCAACTCTTCACGTGAGGTATCCAAAGTACTAGAGTTTCAGCTTGAACATCATTCCTTCCAAAGAAATCCCAGGGTTGATCTCCTTCAGAATGGATTGGTTCTATCTCCTTGCAGTCCAAGGGACTCTCAAGAGTCTTCTCCAACACCACAGTTCAAAAGCCTCAACCCTTCAGTGCTCAGCCTTCTTCACAGTCCAACTCTCACATCCATACATGACTACTGGAAAAACCGTAGCCTTGACTAGACGGATCTTAGTCAGCAAAATAATGTCTCAGCTTTTGAATATGTTATCTAGGTTGGTCATAACTTTTCTTCCAAGGAGTAACATCTTTTAATTTCTTGGCTGTAGTCACCATCAGCAGTAGTTTTCGAGCCCCAAAAAATAAAGTCTGACACTGTTTCCACTGTTTCCCCATCTGTTTCAGAATACCCATTACACAGTTACAGATGTAAGGCAAAATTGTCATTAAACCAAGTTAAAATCAAAATGAAAAGTCACATTATGTCCATAGTCACCTCAGTTCATATTAAGGTTGTTAGATGTCATCAGATGAAGAGGCATAACATGATTGTTGTCGAAAGTATTCACAGACTTGGATAAAGTCTTTTAGTGGAGATATCCACCATGTGAAGCCTTCCACAGCTGAAGAGGGGAGTGCTCCACAAACCCAGCAGTTAGGCCGATTGTGAAATGTAGTGTAGGAGTGAGCCCAGGACAGGAATGCATTGTCTTGATCAAACAGCAGACTCTGGATTTTTGGAGTCAGCAGAAGTAGGCTCATATAAATTATCAGGTTCATCTGAAAAGTAGAAAGTCAGAGCATAGAAAGTAAAGACATAAAATGAAACCACTTAGTTCTGGTCAGGGTGCCACCTCTTAGCTCAAGTGTGATATACCCATGAATCAATTTCTGGCACTTTGACAGCAGTGGGAGAAGAGAGAATAACCTGGTAAGAGTCTCCCCAGAGGGGCTCAAGGGATGGGCCCCCAGATCCCAATGTTTTTATGAGGATCTTGTTTCCTGGCTCAAATAGAGGCTTGGTTGGCTCAGAGGCTGGGTCAGTAGTCATCTCCTGGAGTTCTGTTAATGCCTCTTGAAAAACTGAGAGCTGAGTTACATAACTATTTAATTCCAAGACTTCAGGGTCTATAACAATGTCTGTGCATTAGAAAGGCCTTCCATAAATACATTCAAAGGGGGACAGTCTCTCCTTTTTCTGGCAGTTCAAGCCCTCATTAAAGCTATGAGTAGGACTTTAATCCAATTGTCCTGCATCTTTTGAGTTAATTTGTTCAGATGTCTTTTGATAATGGCATTAGCTTTTTCAGCCTTTCCCGAGGATTGGGGTCTCCAGAAACAGTGTAAGTGATATTCCATTCCTAGATCTTTAGACACGTCCTGAGTTACAGCAGCTTTAAAGGTGGAGCCATTGTCACTCTGAAGGCTCCATGACAGCCCAAACCTGGGGATTATTTCATGGATTAAAATCTTTATAACCTCCTTAGCCTGTTCACTACAACAGGGAAAAGCCTTAACGCACCCAGTAAAAGTATTCACCCAAACTTGTAAGCAAGAATACCCATTAGCTTTTGGCATAAGAGTAAAACGAGTTTCCCAGTCCTCTCCGAATTCTTTCCACTTCCTTGTAAACCAGATTTTGTTAGATTTTCAGTCTTTGCCTTATATTTCTGACAAACCTCACTCCTTTCGATAATGTACTTTAAAGTTTTTGTTACATTTTTAACTTCAAACAATCGAGAAGCCATCTAGTAAATACTCTCTGCACCCAAATGAAAACTCTAGTGCAAACCCTTGAGAATTTTCCACTGAGCATTTTCAGAAATGTCTTTCCTCAGAGTGTAACCATCTTGTATCAGTAATCTTTACTCCTCTTTTTTTTCATATATTTCTAATTCTTTCTCAGTATATTGTGGTTTTTCCTGTTCCAGAGGACCTTCCATATCAAAGGTATCTGTAGTGAATGGGATTCATATAGTGGGGCTTATCTGGCTTGACAATCAGCTAGCTAATTACCTTCAGCTGCTTTACACCCATTCTGTTGTGTCCTTTAAAATGCATAACAGCCACATCTTTAGGACAATATATACCAGTTAAAAGTCTCTTGATCTCTCTGAAATATTTAGTAGTTTCTCCTGTTGCTGTTTTAAACTGTCTTTCTTTCCCTATTACAGCATGAGCATATAAAGTCAAATAAGCATACTTAGAATCAGTGTATATATTTACTTGCTGCCCTTTGCTTAACTCTAGAGCTCAGATCGGAGGCACAAGCTCCGCTAACTAAGCACTGGTTCCCTGGGGGAGAGATTTTGCTTCTAAAACCTATTCAGCAGTCAGTATGATGTAACCTGCTTTATGCTTTCCATCCAAAACTAAAGAACCGCCATCTGTAAATATTTCTATGTCAGGACTGTCTAGTGGGCTATCTGTTAGATCTTCCTGAGTAGCACTGTTTAAAGTTTGGTATTGGGAACAATCGTGATCAGATGTTTCATTTTCCTTCTCAGGAAGTAAAGTGGCAGGATTTAAGTTTTCACAAACTTTAAACTTAGGTACTGGTCCTTCTAAAAATAATGACTGATATTTAAGTAGCCTACTGTCTGTCATCCAAATTTTAACCTTAGAATTTAAGATTCCACTCACATCCTGAGAAGTCAGTACTGTAAGGTTTCATGCATTATTGTTAAAGCTTCAGGTGCTAATAAAGCCGCTGCCCCAATTACTCTTAAGCAGTGGGACCACCCACTTGAAATTACATCTAATTCTCTGCTTAGATATTCAGTAGGTTGCTGGTGAGGCCCTGGGGACTGTGTCAAAACTCCCAAGGCCATACATTTTCTTTCAGTGACAAACAAATTAAATTTTGACCCTATGGGCAAGCTAATGCAAGCGCTTACAGGAAAGCATTCTGAAGAACCTTAAAAGTCTTTTGAGTATCTGGAGACCAAACCGGTTTGTCAGTTTGGGTCTGCTGTGTCTCAGCTAGAAGTTTATATAAAGGCCAGGCAAGTTCCCCATAACCCAGAATCCACATGCAACAGTAGCCTGTGATTCCCCAAAATCCTCTCAATTGTCTTAAAGTCATAGGTAGGAAAGATTTAGTGTAAGTTTAATTATCTCATGGCCTATGGCCCTAGTCCCTTCTGATATGGTTAGGCCCAGATATCTAACAGATTGTTGACAAAGCTGAGCCTTTTCTCTTGATGCCTTGTAACCACAGCCTGCCAAAAAGTTTAAGAAATCTTCTAAGACTCATGAATCTTCTGTCTCAGCACAGACCAAAATATCTTCTACATATTTTAACACCACCGCTTCAGAGGTATTAAAGTTCTGGAGATCCTGTGACTAACTTTGTTCAAATAAGTGAGGACTGTCATGAACTCCTGGGGCAAAACTGTTCAGGTTAACTGAGAAGCTGGCTGCATTGGGTCTTCAAAGGCAAATGGAATTGACTTTCCTCCACCAAAGGCACTGAATAGAAAGCATCTTTTGAATCAATTACTTAGAAATATTTGGCTCATTCAGGAATTTCAGACAATAGGGTGTAAAGGAAGTACAGCCTCACTTATTATTTACACATCTTCAACTAATCTCCATTTACCATTTGATTTCTTAATATCCAAAATAGGACTGTTGCATTGACTGTTAGAGGGAATTAATAGTCCTTGCTCCTTTAAATTTTTGATTATGGGTTTTAACCTTTCCTTAAACTCAGGTTTCAGTGGATACTGATTCTTATATGGAAATAAGTGTGGGTCTTTGAATTTGACAACTACAGGAATAACATTTTACAATCGACCTACAGATTATTTTCCATAAGCCCATACTCTAGGATTTACATTTTGTTCAATTAAAGTAAGAGAAAGGGAAGGCTCTGTATCATGAAAACTGAGGCATGGCCCTTGCTCAGTATATCTCTCCCCTAAAGGGTTGAGGGAGACTCTGGCATGATCAGAAACTCACGTGAAAAGAGCACAGAGTTTCCAGTTAAAATTAAAAGAACCAATGAAGTGATACCTTTTGGCTAGTCTAGACAGTTCCATTACTGAATTGGATCAGGAAGAAAGCGGGTCAGGGGCTTAAGTAAGCACAGAGTAAGATGCTCCAGTATCTAAAAGGAAATCAATGGATTGGCCCCACACAGTTATTAATACCCAGGGTTCCTCAGGTGTAATTAGGAGGTGAGCTTGTGCCCAGACCCCGGACACCATCAATCCTGATTGTATTGAGAGTCTAACTCCTGAGACCTATGCCTCTGGGGGCAGTCTCTCCTCCAGTGTGCTCCCTTGTATACCGGACATGGAACTGGGGATGGCTTGGATGCCTGAGAGCAATCCTTCTTGAATTCCTCCTCCTTTCTACAGTAATAGCAAGCCCATCCCTTTTCACCTGGGTCCCTCTGGGCATTTTTCTCAGGCTGTTTAAGAATGGTTCTCATAGCCTTTGGCAGGGATTCCGTGTTTTCCTTTGTCTTTTTCTGCCTTTCTTTCTTTTCCTCATATTCCCAATCATAATAGACTGTCTAAGCCAGTTCTAACAGATTATCTACAGTCTGATTTGGTCCATACGCCCATTTTAAGAGTTTAAGGTGGATATCTAGACCTGACTGAGTGAGAAATCTATCTTTTAAAATCATTCTTCCCTCTTCATTTTTGGGGTCAATCTCAGTGAATCTGAGAAGAGCATCTCTCAGTCTAACTAGGAATTTACCAGGAGCCTCCTTCTGTTCTGTTTGCCATTTTGCCATAGTTTAAAGGCTTAAGAATGTGCCTGGCTGAATCCTACCTCTGAAAAAATGACTCTGATCCCATTTTCCTTTAACTGTGTTGTAGTCCCAGTCTGGTTCTATAGTTGGGACTGCCTGATTCCCACTGGAAAGGACAGTTATCTCGTCATCCCTCTTCCCTACTGATTCATTACCAAGCCATTCATCTCCATAAGCAACAATTTTCCCAAAACTCAACTTTTTGAGTCGAGTCAGCATTTGTCCCAAGATATACATCACATACTTCCAAGTAAGGTCATAAAACAGAGTAACACCTTTAAAAGCTCTAATATATTTTCTTGGGTCCACTAAATAGTCTCCCAGGTCCTCCTTGATAATTTGTATTTCTTGATAGGAAAATGGCTTGTTAACTCTCATAGACTGATTATTTCTCCTGGTGGGTGCTTCATGAAGAGGCAACAGCTTGTGTGGCTCTTCCTCAGTCTCTCTGGCTGCTCTGTGCATATGATCCCAGGAATAGATTGGAGACCTACTTTTGTTTAGCTCTTTGTCTCCTGTCCACTATCTCATTTAGCAAAGTAGGAGGACAGGAGGGAGGTGAAGGTTTCACGTCCAAATCTATACCCTTAGGAGACAAGTCTGGCATATTTCGCAGAGAGAAAAATGGCAACACATATGCCACTTCCACCCATTTTCCTTGTTTTCTATAGAACCAGTCTAATTGTAAAACAGTATTTTACTTAAGAGACCCTCCATCTGGCCACCATTCAGCATCCTCCAGTGGGTACTGCGGCCATGCAGTATTGTTTAGGAAGACCACATGTGTCTTCTTTAAGCACTGGGGATCAAATTTAAACCAGTTTTTCAGGATACAGTTCAAAGGAGTGAGGCTGAAACTGTTAGCTCCCATCTGTAAGGGAGAAAAAAAAGTGACCAGTGCCATCTTTCTACAGAAAGCATCCCTCCCTGCTCTAGATGGGGGTGTAGACAAACTTTACACCAAAGCTTTTCTTTCCTGTTTGGACTTAACCTATCCCTTACTGATGGGGGCACTTTACTCATACCTCCCGGTTCTACCAAGATGGGGTTAGGATGCACCAGGTGTAGACCTGATGGCATCCCTGACTGATGTCCAGCTGCTCACCATTAAAATCTTGATTGCTTCTAATGCCACCCGGGAAGCAACCTCAGAGATGCTCTTGGAGCTAGAGCTCCATCTAGCTTCTGAACTTTGATTTCTTAGCAAGTATAGGCACTTCCTAAGCACCAATTCAAATTTGGGACCTAAGTCACAATACACAGTAACAGAATAGATCACAAATTCCTTGAAAGTCTATGATCCAATAGATTAGGTTAGTCCTTCTAATTCCCAAGGAGTTATGAAATGGTCAAAGAGACAGAAAAGTTTCACCTAGAAAGGAGAGTTTGATCCAGTTGCTTTGCCCACTTCTGGTCGGCCCCTGAAGGATACATTGGGTGCCTCTCAACATTGGCAGGTCACTATAAAAGCCCAACAGTTTTCTGCCATAAGCTATATGAGGTCACCATGAAACCACAGAACAGGGCTCCTCACTTGCTTCGGCAGGGCATTTCATTAATTCATGCAAGCACACTATAGAGTTAGAAAAGTACAGTAGAAAACATGTTCGCCAGAACAAAGAACTAGAGCTCCAAGCATCCTTACCTTGCCCTGAAGAATCCCAGATAAGCCCCCAAGATGAAAGCTTGTTGTTGAACCATGAAAAGTTGCCAGGATTCTTGGCCTCCGGAGGAGAAGAATTCAATCCAGGGCCAGAGATGAGGCTTGATCGCTCAGAACTTTTGTGTAATAAAGTTTTATTAAAATATAAAGTAGATAGAGAAAGCTTTGGACATAGGCATCAGAAGAGGGCAGAAAGAGTACCCCCTTTCTTTTGTTAACAATGGAGTTGTGTACTCTCCAATTAGTCATTACTGAAAAAAAAAAAAAAAAAAAAAAAAAACTCATTGGAAAAGATTCTGATGCTAGGAGGGATTGAGGGCAGGAGAAGAAGGGGACAACAGAGGATGAGATGGCTGGATGGCATCACTGACTCGATGGACGTGAGTCTGAATGAACTCCAGGAGTTGGTGATGGGCAGAGAGGCCTGGCGTGCTGTGATTCATGGGGTCACGAAGAGTCGGACACGACTGAGCAACTGAACTGAACTGAATCAAAAGAATTGCTGAAGGTTGTAAAATCCTCAGCAGACTTACTCCCACAATTTACATTTTTACATAACAGGATTAGCCAGAAAGTTTAATCCAGAGACTGTCCTCAGGCAGGATACATTATTGTTATATAATCCTAAGGAATGTAGGGGTGGGGTGGGGGGGGGGGGGGGAATGTTTCTTCCTTCTTCCTTCTTGAGAATTCCAGACCCCTCTCTCCTTGGGGACACCTAGACTTCTTATCGACCTGCCTAGGAAATTACTCTCTCACTTCTTTGTCTCTTTTCATGGCCTGTATTTCAGATTCTATTTTATCTGTTTTGAGTATTGCTAGCCCTGCTTTCTCTTGGTCTCCATTTGCATGAAATATCCTTTTCCAGCCCTTCACTTTCATGCTGTATATGTCCCTTGGTTTGAAGTTAGTCTCTTGTAGATACCATACATAGGAGTCTTGTTTTTGTAAGCAATATTTACAAATACAAGAAGTATACCAATACTTCCTTTCTGACCTATCTATCCATTTGTCCTTCCATATATCCAATCAAAATTCAATCTTTTTACTTGGTGCATTGTGTGGTAGTTTGCAGACTTCAATACATCAATATTTGTCTACTTAAGTATTTCATCAAGCTTGCCATTGAATAGTGAGCCATGTATATTTACATCAGTTTTCTTTGGATATAAAGTTTACATGCAATGAAATATACCAATCTTTTTTTTTTTTTTTTTCTGTCGTGTTACTTTTTAATTCAAGTATAGTTGATTTACAATAGTGTGTTAATTTCTGCTCTACAGCAAAATGATTTAGTTATACACATACATGTGTATATATACTGTGTGTGTGTACATTATTTTATTTAGTCTTTTTTTTTATTTGTTTGGCTACTTTGAGGCATGTGGGGTTAGTTCCCTGACAAGGGATTGAATCTGCATGGAGATTCAATGGAGACTTAACCATTAGAATGTCAGGAAAATCCCATATGTATTCTTTTCATTATGATTTACTATAGGATATTTCATTTAGTTCTCTGTGCTCTATAGTAGCAGCATTTCTATACATTCTATTCACTCCAATTTATATCCCTTAACCCCAATCTCTTACTCTATGTCTCCCCCAGTTGTCTCTGACTTGAAAACCACAAGTCTGTTCTCTATGTTCATAAGTTTGTTTCTGTTTCATACCTATGTTCATTGGTGTAGTATCCCTGAATTCACATTTAAGTGATATTTGGTGTTTCTCTTTCTATGTGACTCACTTCACTTAGAATGGTCATCTCTTGGTCCATGTATATTGCCTCAAATGGCCTTATTGTTATAGCTATACAGATTCTTGGATCCTTTTAACCATACATTAAACATACAGTATTCATCTGTGGTTATTTTTATGAACATATTACTAAAATGTGTTTAGTATACCACACTTGGGATAGTATGTCCATTTTTAGAGTGCATTGGTATGTTATATGTTTTTCTCAGTCAATACATGCATATGTATCAGTCTCTCAGTCATGTCTGATTCTTTGTGACCTCATGGACTATAACACTCCAGACTTTTTATCCATCACCAGTTTCCTGAGCTTGCTCAAACTCAGGTCCATAAAATAAGTGATGCCATCCAACCATGTTCTGTTGTCCCCTTCTCCTCCTCCCCTCAGTCTTTCCCAGCATCAGGGTGTTTTCCAAAAAATCATTTTTTTTGCATCAGGTGGCCATTTCAGCTTCAGCATTAGTCCTTCCAATGAATAGTCAGGACTGATTTCCTTTAGGATTGACTGGATTGAGCTCCTTGCTGTCCAGAGGACTCTCCAGAGTACATATGGGTTAAAATAAATATTTATTTTGCCTATGCTGCCCTTTTCTGGAGAAATAGAATGCTTATGGACATAATTAAAATGCAGATGTATTCTACACATGTTGGAAAAGATCATGTATAGCTTTATTAAAAATTGATACATGCTAATAACAGAAAACATAAAGTTGCCAGAAAAAATACAAAGGGGAAAAAAAAAAATACCCATGATCTCAATCTACCATTGACTCAGAATTCTGAGTTCTTGGGATGGGGAGATGAGGGTGTGTTACTTCTTTTAGTTTAAAATCAACTTTTCTGCTATTTGAATGCTAACATGCAACTTGGTTTTGATATGTGACTCTTGCTTTGTTTGTTTATCTGTAAGCCTTTACTTTTACAAATACCTAGTAATTGGATCCCCTGTTTAGAAACTGCATCAAGGTTTTTTTTTTTCCATTTTTGCTATGATTAAAAATATTGAATATCTTGGCTGTGTTAAATAGCAGTAAGAAATACAACGAAGGTTGGAGTGCATGTGCCTTTTGAAATTAAGGTTTCACTAGGAATATACCACAAGTGGGTTTACTAGGCCATATGGGAATTCTATTTTTTACTTTTTTAAGTAATTGTCCTACTGTTTACCATAGCAGCTCTACCAGTTTATATGCCCAGTTTACATGCAAGAGGCTTCCCTTTTCTCCACACACTCCCCAGAAATTATTGCTTGTAGAATCTTGGATGATGGCTATTCTGACGGTTGTTAAGTAATACCACATTGTACTTCCGCTGAGCATTTCTCTAATAATTAGTTATGATGAACATCTTTTCATGTGTGTCTGTGTTTTTCCATCTGTATACCTTCTTTAGAAAAATGTCTATTTAGATCTGCCCGTTTTCTGATTGAGTTTGTTTTTTGATACTGGCCTACATGAGCTGTTTGTATATTTTGGAGAATAATGCCTTGATTACTAATGAGGTTTGTGACATTGTACAGGAGGCAGTTTTCAAGATTATCCCCCAGAAAAACAAATGCAAAAAGGCAAAATGTTTTTCTGAGAGGCCTTACAAATTGCTGAGAAAAGAACACAAGCTAAACACAAAGGAGACAGGAAATTAATATATATCCGAATGCATATTTACAATGAATATCAGGGAGAGATAAGAAACCTTCCTCAGCAAGCAATGCAAAGAAATAGATGAAAACACTATAATGGGAAAGAAGAGAGATCTCAAGAAAATTAGAGATACCAAAGGAACATTTCTTGCAGAGATGAACATAATAAACTACAGAAAAGGTATGGATCTAACAGAAACAGAAGTAATTAAAAAGAGATGGTAAGAATAAACAGAGGAACTACACAAGAAAGAGCTTCGTGACCCAGATAACTACAATTGTGTGATTACTCATCTAGAGCCAGACACTTTGGAATGAAAAGTTAAGTGGTCCTTAAGAAGCATGACTATGAGCAAAGCTAGTGGAGATGATGGAATTCCAAATAAGCTATTTCAAATCTAAAAAGCTGATGACGTGAAAATGCTGCACTCAATATGCCAGCAAATCTGGAGATCTCAGCATTGGCCACAGGACTGGAAAAGCTCAATTTTCTTTGCAATCCAAAAGAAAGGCAATACCAAAGAATGTTCAGACTATCAAACAATTCTACTCACCTCACAGGCTAGTAAAATAATGCTCAAAATTCTACAAGCCAGGCTTCAACAGTGTGTAAACTGTGAATTTCCAAATGTTCTAGCTGGCTTTAGAAAAGGCAGAGAAAGCAATGTTCAAATTATCAACATCTCTTGGATCATTGAAAAAGCTTCAGAGTTCCAGGGAAACATCTGTTTTTGCTTTATTGACTACACCAAAACCTTTGACTGTGTGGATCACAATAAACAGTGGAAAAATCTGAAAGAGATGAGCATACCAGAGCACCTGACCTGGATTCTGAGAAATTTGTGTGCAGGTCAAGGTAAAACAGATAGAACTGGACATAGGAACAACACACTGGTTCCAAATTGGGAAGGAATACATCAAGGCTTTATAGTTTCATCATGTTTATTTAACTTATTTGCAGAATACATCATGTGAAATAACTCTGGATGAAGCACAAGCTGGAAACAAGATTGCCAGGAGAAAAATCAGTAACCTCAGATCTGCAGATGATACTGCTCTTATAGCAGAAATGGAAGAAGAACTAAAGAGCTTCTTGATGACAGTGAAAGAAGAGTGAAGAAGTTGGCTTAAAACTCCACGTTTAGTAAACTAAGGTCATGGCATCCAGTTCCATCACTTCATGGGAAATAGATGGGGAAATAAGGGTAAATGACAGACTTTATTTTGAAGGTGCAAAATCACTGCAGACAGTGACTGTGGCCATGAAATTAAAAGGCGCATGACTTGGAAGAAATATATGAGCAACTTAGATAGCACAGTGGAAATCATAGACATTACTTTGTCAACAAATGTTCATCTATTGTTGTTGTTGTTGTTGTTGTTTTTCCCCTAGTATTCATGTATGGATGTGAGTGTTGGACTCTACAAAGCTGACCACAGAAGATCTGCTGCTTTTGAACTCTGATGATGGAGAAGACTCTTGAGATTCCCTTGAACTGCAAGGAGATCCAGTCAGTCCATCCTAAAAGAAATCAGTTCTGAATATACATTAGAAGGACTGATGTTGAAGATAAAGTCCAATACTTTGACCACCTGATGTGAAGAACTGACTCGTTGGAAAAGACCCTGATGCTTGGAAAGATTGAAAGTGGGAAGAGAAGGGTATAACAGCTGATGAGATGTTTGGATGTCATCACTGATGCAATAGACATGAGTTTGAATAAGCTGTGGATGTTTAAGACTGACAGGGAAACCTGGCGTGCTGCTCTCCATGGGATCGCAAAGAGTTGGTCATGACTTAAGGACTGACCTGAACTGAATCAAGAAGAACCATCTGTATAGCACAGGGAACTGTCCTTAGTGCTCTATGGTTACCTACTTGGGAAGGAAATTCAAAAAAAGGGGATACACACACACACACAGAGGTGAATTACTTTGCTGTACAGCAAGAAGTAAGATAATGTTGTAAAGCTATTACATGGGTACCTAATATAGGCTTCATTTATAGGAAGTTCTAGATGGGGTAAAACTATTCTAGACTGATAGAACTGAGAACAGGCATTGCATGGGAGAAGGGCACTATAGGGAAGGGGCACAAAGAGATTTCCTAGGATGATGGAAAACAACTATTGCAGTGAACATTGCATATATAATCTTTGTGTAATTGCATAAATATTTCTGCAATGTAAATTCTAAACAAGGTCTTGCTAAGTGGCTCCATGTGTTTATAATTTGTTTAGTTTAGTTCAGTTCAGTCACACAGTCGTGTCCGACTCTTTGTGACCCCATGAACTGCAGCAATCCAGGCCTCTCTGTCCATCACCAACTCCCGGAGTTCACTGAGACTCATGTCCATAGAGTCAGTGATGCCATCCAGCCATCTCATCCTCTGTCATCCCCTTCTTCTCCTGGCCCCAATCCCTCCCAGTACCAGAGTCTTCTCATGAGGTGGATATTGTCAAATAGTCCTTCAGAAAGTTACATCACTTTATGCTTTCAGAACAATGCAGAAGCAATCATTTTCTAAGGCCTCATCCTCAGTTCGGAGGGAGAATTTGGTATTTTTAAACTTTCTCATCGAACTTTTGGCACTTTGTATTGTGAGAAATCGTATTCCATTATTGTTTTGGTTTGCATTTCTTTTATTACCAATAAAGTTCAACATTTCCTCCTGTTTTTGTTATCCCCCCCCCCCCCCCCCGCCCCTTGGTAATTTGTATTTCTCTCATTCTTTGTTCACTTCATGTTTGTCTTTTATTAGATTTTTTATATCTTATTTTACCTTTGGATTCTGCATAAATTAGGTAAATGAGCCCTTTGTTAGCTATCTTCCAAATATTCCCCCATTATCATTTTATAATTCCTTGTTTAGTGTTTATTAACAAAGCAGGAATTTTACTAAAAGAAAGTTATGTCAAACTTTCCCTTTTTAGCTTCTGGACAAAGATCATGTAAAATAAGAAATTTAAATAATGGTCAAAAACTCTAGGCCTCTAGGGGGTGAGGTTAAAAGAAACGTTACGGCAGCAACTCTAATTTCACCTGGTGTCTTTCCACGTGTCCTTTTCAATAAGCTTTTTACTTTGCCCTTAAATACATATATATACGAGATATATATACATATTTATTATATATCGTATATATCACATATATATGCATTTATATCACATATGTGTGTATGTGTGTGTGTGTGTGTGTGTTTGTGTGTGTGTATGATGATGGTGTGAAGTCACTTAGTCGTGTCTGACTCTTTGCTAATCCATGGGCTGCAGGCTCCTCCATCCATGGGATTTTCCAGGCAAGAGTACTGCAGAGGGTTGCCATTTCCATATGTATATGTATGTGTGTGTGTGTGTGTGTATATATACACACATATACATAAAATTTTTAAAAAATGAAGTGGAGGCTGTTAGCACCATAATGGCCCAAGGTGAAACCAGGATGGGTGGGGCTGCACCTGGGACTCCAAAAAGAGGAGTCAGCCATAGGATTGGCCAGTCATGTGAAGTCAATGAGGACACATCTCTAGAGTTGTGACTAGAGGAGTCTGGGAGTACAACAGATGCTCAAATCCAAGGGCATGAGAAGGGGAGCACAAGGAAGGTGATGATGCTGCCCAGTATGCCTATCTCCCTTGGGCCAGAGAGAAGGTGATGCTACTTTGATTATGGAAAATGTAGTCCTTGGATACTAGGAAAAGAACTTGATCAGTGCACGGAGGTTCAAAAAGTAAGTGAAAATAAAACCATGTTTACTTTTGCCACAGTTCATATTTTAGAACATTTTCAGCTCATTTTTAAACATTGGATTTATATTTTATGTTCATTTTGGTTTTCATTGTTTTTTGTTCTGTACTTCAATAATATTTTATTATAAACGTTTCCAAACATCCAACAAAGTTGAAACTTTTCCTAGCTAATACACACTTTTCACCTAGATTCTACTGGGTCAGAGGGAAGGTGATGCAATTTTCATTTTGGTAAATGTAATCGGTAGATGTTAGCAAGATAATTAGTGCATAGCGTATGAAGAAGTAAATAAAAGCCATATTTAGTCTCACTATAGTTCATATTTTAGTTCTTCCTTGGTGGCTGAGTGGTAAAGAAGCCGTCTAACAATGCAGAAGACAGGAGTTAGAACCCTGGGTCAGGAAGATCCCCTGGAGAATGGATTGCTAACCCACTCCAGTATTCTTTCCTGGAGTATCCCATGGACAAAGGAGCCTGGTGTACTACAGTCTAGTGTCGCAAAAGAGCAGACATTAGTGAGGGGCTGAGAAAACAATACATTAGCCTATCTTCTTGGCATCCTTTTTCAAATCATATTTTGAAAGTTGAAATTATACTTCATGTGCATTTTGGTTTTCTTTTTTTTTAATTATGTGGTTTTTTTATTTTATTTTTACTTTATTTTACTTTACAATAGTGTATTGGTTTTGTCATACATTGACATGAATCCACCACGGGTGTATACAATATCCCCATCCTGAATCCCCCTCCCATCACCCGCCCCATATCATCTCTCTGGATCATCCCCATTTTGGTTTTCATTTTTCTTTGCTGTCTACTTTCCAAAACACTTTATTATAAACATTTCTAAACATTCAACAAGATTGAACTTGTTTTCTAACTAATACACAAAGACATTCCTCCTAGATTCTACTGTTTAACTATTTTTCAGTACTCCTATTCTTATACATCTATTCATTTGTCCATCCTCTACGCATCCATCAATCCATTTTATTCTTTGGTGTAATTTATGGTTGGATGGCATCACTGACTCAATGGACATGGGTTTGGGTGGACTCTGGGAGCTGGTGATGGACAGAGAGGCCTGGCATGCTATGATTCCTGGAGTCGCAGAGTTGGGCACAACTGAGAGACTGAACTGAACTGAACTGAATTTGTGATAAATTGCAGACATCATTATGTATCTCCATGAATACTTCAGCAAACCTGCCATGAACTGGTGAGACATATTTGTTTACAGCATTTTTCTTTGGATACAAACTTCATATACATTGAAATATGCCAATCTTTTTTTTTACCCTAGTCATGTTAATTTTTAATCAAAGTATATAATATTGTTTTAATTAGTGCTTATAGCAAAGTGATTCAGTTGTACACATGAATATGTGTATATACATACATTTTAAAATCTTTTTATTGTCTATGTTGCAGGATATGTGGGATTAGTTCCCTGACTAGGGATTAAACCCACGCTCTCAGCAATGGAATTGTGGAGTCTTAACCACTGGACCACCAGGGAAGTCCCGTATATATTATTTTTCAATATGGTTTATCATAGGATACTGAATATAGTTCTCTGTGCTCTACAGTGGGACCTTGTCGTTCAGACATTCCATATGTAACAGTTTACATCTGCTAACCCCACCCTGCTATTCCTCCCTCCCTCAATCCCTGCTTTGTTGGAAACCATAGGTCAGTTCTCTGTCTCCTTGAGTCTGTTCCTGTTTTATGTCATACTTAGATTCCTATAAAGTGGTATCATTTGATATTTGTCTTTCTCTGTCGGAATTATTTCACTTTGTATGATAATCTATCAGTCCATCCATGTTGCTGAGTGGCATCATTTCTGTGTTTCTGGTTAAGAACTCTTCCATTCTATATATGTACCATTTCTTTTTTACCCATTCATGTATCAGTGGATATTTAGGATGTTTTTATGTTTTAGCTATTGTGAATATTGCTTCTGTGAACATCAGAGTGCTTGTATCTTTTGAGATTACAGTTTTGTCTGGGTTTATGATGAGTAATTAAATTTCTCGATCATATGATAACTCTAGCCTAACATTTCTAAGGAGCTTCCATAATGTTTTCCATAGTGACTGCACCGACTTACATTTCTACCAAGAGTGTGGGAGGGTTCCCTTTTATCTGCATTCTCTCCAGCATTTGTTATTTGTATACATTTTTATGGTGACCATTATATTTGATGTGACATGATATCTCATTGTAGTTTTGCTTTGCATCTCTCTAACAGTGATGGATATCAAAAATCTTTTTATGTACTTCTTGACCATCTGTATGTCTTCTTTGGATGAATGTCTTTGTAGGTCTTCTGTCCCTGTATAGTTTTAAATTTCATTTATTTTGTGTCTTTCTTGCTGTGCATGGGCTTCTCTCTAGTTGTGGTGAGTGGGGGCTACTCTCTAGTTGCAGTCTGAGGAGTTTTCACTGTGACTTCTCTTGTTGCAGAGCAAGGGCTCTAGGGCCTGTAGGTTTCAGTTGTTGCAGTGAGGGAGCTCATTAGTTGTTGTTCATGGGAGTTGTTTTCCCTTGGCATGTGGAATCTTTCCAGAGCAAGGATCAAACCCATGTCCCATGCATTGGCAGTGGGATTCTTAACCAATGGACCACTGGAGGTGTCCTTGCCCGTTTTTGATTGTTTTGTTGTTGTTGTTGTTGTTGTTTATATTGAGCTGAATGAGCTCTTTTGTATTTTGAAGATGAAACCTGTGTTACTTTGTTTGCAAAAAATTTCTCTCATTCTGATCGTTGTGATTTAACATTGGTTCCTGTTTCCCCTTTTGTGTAAAATCTTTGAATGTTAACTATGTCCCATTTGTTTCTAGTCTATTCTTTGAGATGGCACATAAAATGTCTAATTATGTCAAAGAGTGTTTTTCCCTAAGAGTTTTATAGTATCTGTTCTTACATTAGATCTTTGATCCCCTTTGAGTTTATTTTGTGTATAATGTCAGGTAGTGTTCTAATTTCATTCTTTGGCATGCAGCTATCCAGTTTTCCTGGCACCACATATTGAATAGAATGTCTTTTTTCTGTTGTATGTTCTAACCTCTATTGTTATAGATTAGATGACTCTTTTGTTATAGATTGGATGACTCTTTTGTTATAGATTAGATGACTATCGGTTCAGCTCAGTCACTCAGTCATGTTCATCTCTTTGTGACTCTTTGGACTGCAACATGCCAGGCCTCCCCTTCAATCACCAAAACCTGGAGTTCACCCAAACTCATGTCCATTGAGTCTGTGAAGTCATTCAACCAACTCATCCTCTGTCATTCCCTTCTCTTGCCTGAAATCTTTCCCAGCATCGGGGTGTTTTTCAGTGAGTCAGTTCTTCACATCACATGGCCAGATTATTAGAGTTTCACCTTCAACATCAGTCCTTCCAATGAACGCTCAGGATTGATCTCCTTTAGAATGAACTGGTTGGATCTCCTTGCACTCCAAGTGGCTCTCAATATTTTTCTCCAACTCCACAATTCAAAAGCATCAATTCTTCAACGCTCAGCTTTCTTTATAGTCCAGCTGTCACATCCATACATGACCAATGGAAAAATCATAGGCTTGAGTACATGGGCCTTTGTTGGGAAGTAATCTTTCTGCCTTTTAATATGCTGTCTGGATTGGTCATAACTTTCCTTCCAAGAAGTAAACGTCTTTTAATTTCATGGCTGTAGTCACTATAGGCAGTGATTTTGGAGCCTCCCAAAATAAAGTCTGCCACTGTTTCCACTTTTTCCTCATAGGTACACAGAATTATCCCCGGGGTTTTCTTCATGTGCCATTGATCTATATTTGTGTTTTTGTGCCAATACTATCCAGTATTAATTATATAGCTTTGTAGTATAGTCTCACATCAGGGGCCTGATTCCTCCAGCTCTGTTATTGTTGTTGTTGTTTTTCCTCAAGATTGCTTTGACTAATTGTGGTCTTTTGTGTTTCTATGCAAATTGTAAAATATGTTTGTTGTAATTCTGTGAAAAATGCTAGTCGTATTTTGATAATGATTGTACTGGATCTGTGGATTGCTTTAGATAGTATAGTAATTTTCACAATATTAATTCATCCCATCCAAGAATGTGTCATATATCTCCATATGTTTGTGTCATATTTGTTGTTTTCTTTATGGATTTTTGAGTACAGGTCTTTGTCAAGGCAAAGACACGAAATATGCTTTTATTTGAATTAGTGAAACAATGTATTCATTGCAAGTTACAAACATTTTCTGCTGAAGAATTTCAAAATCTTCATATTGAAACATAAAATATGTTAATTTTCAGTTATTTTAAAAGTATTGCCCAAAGCAAATAAAATTAGGTTAACTTGATCTGCTTAAACTATATCTTTTGAATTTTTTCTTCTACTTTTATAGTCATTATTATTTCCTTTAATTTATGAATATAACTAGAAAGCTGTTCTACTGAATGTATATTAAAATTTTCTCTTCTCTGTTGTGTGGAGCACACTGTTTACAATACTGTTGGGAGACTTTTTTGCCTTAAACCTTTTATAGTTCAGCTCTAGTGTCTAGGTTGTTTACAATTCAGCTCTGCTATCTAGGCTTTTGTGTCAATTTGTTTAGGCTGAGGTTTCTCTCATCTATATAAAGGATCTTAAGAGTTTCTGTTAGGAATCTGTACCTGTTTTTTAGTTGCTCAGTTGTGTCCCACTTTTTTCCAACCCATATACTGTAAGGCTACCAGGCCCCTCTGTCCATGGGGACTCTCCAGGCAAGAATAATGGAATGGATTTTGAAGCTCTCCTCCAGGGGATCTTCCTGACACAGTGATTAAATTCACTTCCTCTACAGCTCTTGCATTGCAGGTGGATAGTTTACCACTGAGCCAAAATATATGTGGTGTAGAAGAACTCCACTCTAATTATGGAGATTCATAATCAGTGAAAAGTAAAGCTGGAGAAGCTGAAACAAGAATTTATCTTTTATCAATTAATAAGAAAGAAAGAAACTTCATTTTATTTTGCCTTCATTTATTTTATTTTATTTTCTGAACTCATAGGTTCTCTTTATATCATCTTATTCTGATTAAATAACCAGCTTTAACTGTTCTTACAAACCAGATAATTGCTGATGATAAATTCCTAATTTTTTGTTCATATGAGAATATTTACTTCTTTACTTTTGAAGGATGATTTTCCTAGAAATAGAAGCTAAGTTCAATAGTTGTTTTTTTTTTTTTAAGACACATTTTTATTTATTGACATGTTGTTCATGTACCATGAATTTACTAGTTAGACTGTATAATTCATTGATTTGTAAATTCTTTATAGGTTAGAAACCATAACCACTGCCTCATTCTGGAATATTTTCATCAGTCCAAAGGCAAATATTGTCCAGTTGTCAGATATATTCCATTTTCCTATCCATAGGCCCTGACATCCACTTCTCTATTTTCTGTCTTTAGAGAATTACCTAATCTGGGACATATTCAATTATATGAACAGAATGCAGTTTTTGTGCTTGGCTTCTTTTAATTAACATAAATATTGCAGAGCTCTAGCTCTATACTCTAGTATGTATCAGAACTCCATTCATTTGATGGCCGAATAGTTTTGCATTGCATGCTTTATTTATTTTATTACCAGTTGATGGTTTTAGTCATTTCAACTTTAAAAACAACAATAATTTTTTCTCTTTTAAAACTATATTTTTAATTTAATAATTTAAAATTTTTAATTTAATGGCTTTTAAACAGAATTTAAATAAAAGTTTAAGATCGTAGCTTCAGAGATTTTTTTTTTCTCAAACTTCAATATGAATCAGCCAAAAACATACATATATCCTTCTCTGCGTTATATCTGCTTCTCATCTCCCTGTCCATACTACTCCTCTATGTTGATACAGAGCTCCTGTTTGAGTTTCCTGAGACATAGAGCAAATTCCTGTGGCTCTCTTTCATATGCCAATGTATTTTCCATGTTGCATCTCCATACATCTCACCCTCTCCTCCATCTCCCCATGACCATTATTCTGTTTTTTGATGTCTTTTTCTAGTTTGCATCCCTGCATATAACCTCTTTGGAACCATCCTTCTAGATTCTGCATATATGTATTAGTAAACAATATATAACTTTCTTTCTAACTTACTTTACTGTCCATAAAAGGCTCTAGATTTATCTACTTCATTAGAACTGACTCAAATGTGTTCCTTTTTATGAGTAACAGTCCATTGAAAACTAATCATTTCCAGTCCTGTGGTGAGTTTTTATTCCAGTCCCCAAAAGGGAAAAGACAAAGAATGTTCAAACTACTGTACAACTGCATTCATCTCACATGCTAGCAAAGTAATGTTCAAAATTCTCCAAGTGAACCTGCAACAGTACATAAACCAGGAAATTCCAGAAGTTAAAGCTGAATTTCGAAAAGGCAGAGGAACCAGACATTTAATTTTTAATATCCATTAGATCATAGAAAAAGCAAGGGAATCCCAGGGATACATCTACTTTTGCTGTATTGATTCCATCAGTTCCATGCAGATCACTGTAGATTGCAGAAAGTTCTTCAAGAGATGGGAATACCAGGCCGCCTAACCTTCCTTCTGAGAAATCTGTATTAACATCAATAAGCAGCTGTTATAACCAGACATGGAGGAACAATCTTGTTCCAATTTGGAAAAGGAGTACACCAAGGTTGTATATTGTCACTCTGCTTATATAGCTTATAGGCAGATTACTGTGTGTGGAATGCCTGGCTGGATGAAGCATAAGCTGAAGTCACGATTGGCAGGAGAAATATCATTAGCCTATAATACTCATAGTTCACCACACTTATGGAAAAACGTGAAGGGGAACTAAGGAGCCTCTTGATGAAAGTGAAAGAGAGTGGAAATCTGACTTAAAACTCAATATTTTAAAAACTCAGATCATGGCATCTGATCCCATCACTTCATGGCCATCAGATGGGGAAACAATGGAAACAGTGACAGATTTTATTTTGGGATGCTCCAAAATTACTGTAGATGGTGGCTGCAGCCATGCAATTAAAAGGCACTTTTTCCTTAGAAGAAAAGTTATGACCAATCTAGACAGTATATTAAAAAGCAGAGAAACTGCATTGCTAGCAAATGCTAGTGTAGTCAAAGGTATATTTTCTCCAGCTATGAATTATGTATGTGACAGTTCAACTATAACAAAACCTGGGAGCCAAATAATTGATGCTTTTGAACTGTGGTGTTGGAGAGCCCCTTGGTCTGCAAGGAGATCATACCAATCAATCCTGAAGAAACCAGACCCGAATACATGTTGAAAAGCCTGATGCCAAAAAAATCCCAACACTTTGGGAATATGATGTTAAGAACGGACTCACTGGTAAAGACTATGATGATGCTGGGAAAGATTGAAGAAAGGGGACAACAGAGAATAAGAAGGTTGGTTGGCATCACCAACTCATGGAAATCAATTTTAACAAGCTCCAGAAGTTGGTTACGGCCAGGGACAGGGAAGTCTGATAGGCGGCAGTCCATGGGATTGCAGAGACAGACACTACTGAGCCACTGACCTTACTATAATACTGTGTATATGTACTACAACTTCTTTATCCATTCATCTGTAAATGGAAGTCTAGCTTGCTTCCAAGTTCTAGCTATTGTAAAGCGTGCTGCAGTGAAAAATCATATACACGTGTCAGTTTCAATTTTGGTTTCCTTAGGGTATATGCCTAGGAGTGGGATTGCTGGGTCATATGGTGATTTTATTCCTAGCTTTTTTTTTTTTTTTTTTTAATGAATCTCCATAACGTTTCCAATACTGGTTGTATCAATTTATATTGCCACCAAAAATGCAAGAGAGTTCCCTTTACTTCACACCCTCTCTGGAATTTATTTGTAGATTTTTTGATGATAATGATTCTTAATGGTGTGACATGATATCTCCTTGCAGTTTTGATATGCACTTAGCTAATAATGAGTGAAAGAGGAGAGTGAAAAAGTTGGCTTAAAGCTCAACATTCAGAAAATGAAGATCGTGGCATCCGGTCCCATCACTTCATGAGAAATAAATGAGGAAGCAGTGGAAACAGTGTCAGACTTTATTTTGGGGGGCTCCAAAATTACTGCAGATGGTGACTGTAGCCATGAAATTAAAAGATGCTTACTCTTTGGAAGAAAAGTTATAAGCAATCTAGATAGTGTATTCAAAAGCAGAGACATTACTTTGCCAACTAAGGTCCGTCTAGTCAAGGCTATGTTTTTTCCAGTGGTCATGTATGGATGTGAGAGTTAGACTGTGAAGAAGGCTGAGTGCCGAAGAGCTGATGCTTTTGAACTGTGGTGTTGAAGAAGACTAGAGAGTCCCTTGTACTGCAAGGATGTCCAACCAGTCCATTCTGAAGATCAGCCTGGGATTTCTTTGGAAGGAATGACACTAAAACTGAAACTCCAGTACTTTTAGAACATACTTTGATGCTGAGAGGGATAGGGAGCAGGAGGAGAAGGTGATGACAGACGATGAGATGGCTCCATGACATCACTGACTCAATGGACATGAGTTTGAGTGAACTCCAGGAGTTGGTGATGGGCAGGGAGGCCTGGCGTCCTGCGATACATGGGATCACAAAGAGTCGGACACGACTGAGTGACTGAACTGAAGTGAATAATGTGTGATATCGAGCATCTTTTCATGTGTTTATTAGCCATCTATATGTCTTCTTTGCAGAAATGTCTGTTTATGTATTCTTCCTACTTTTTTTATTTTCCCACTTTTTGACTGGGTTGTTTCTTTTTCTGGAACTTAGTTGAGCTGCTTGCATATTTTGGAAATTAATCCTTTGTCAGTGGTTTCATTTGCTATTATTTTCCTCCATTCTGAGTGTTGTCTTTTCATCTTGCTTATAGTTTCCTTTGTTTTGAAACAGGTTTTAACTTTAATCAGGTTCCATTTGTTTACTTTTGTTTTTATTTCCATTACTCTAGGAGGTGAGTCATAGGGGATCTTGATTTGATTTATGCCATAGACTGTTTTGCCTATGTTTTCCTCTAAGAGTTTTAGAGTTTTTGTCGTCTATTTAGGTATTTAATCCATTTTGAGTTTATCTTTGTGTATGATGTTGGAAAGTATTCTAATTCCCTTCTTTTACATATAGCTGTTCAGTTTTCCAGGCACCACTTATTGAAGAGTCTGTCTTTGCTCCATTGTTTATTCTTGCCTCCTTTGTAAAAAATAAGGTATCTATATGTGCCTGAGTTTATTTCAGGGGTTTCTATCTTGTTGTGTTGGTCTATATTTTGGTTTTTGTGCCAGTACCACAATTTCTTGATGACTGTAACATTGTAATATAATCTGAAGTTAGGAAGTTTGCTTCCTCCAGCTCCTTTCTTCTTTCTCAGGACTCTTTTGGCTATCCAACTTTTTTGAGTTTCCATATGGATTGTGAAATTTTTTTCTCTAGCTCTGTGAAACATGTCATTGATAATCTGACAGGGGTTACAGTGAACTTACACATTGCATTTGGTAGTATTGTCCTTTTCACAATATTTATTCTTTCTACTCAGAATCATAGAATATCTCTCCATCTGTTTATTGGAGTTTCTTTCATTGGTGTCTTATGGTTTTCTGTATATTCTTATTTTCCCTCCTTGAGTGAGGTTTTCCAAGATATTTATCCTGGCATTGATTAATGGGATTGATTACTTAATTTCTCTTTCTGATTATTAATTGTTAGTATAGACGAATGCAAGTGATTTCTATGTATTGATTTTGTATCCTGCGACTTGTTAAATTCACTGATTAGCTGCAGTACTCTGAAAATATCTTTAGGACTTTCTATGTAAAGAATCAGGTCATTCACAAACAATGAGAACTTTTTATTTTCCGATTTATCACTGACTTTTTTTCTTCTCTGATTGCCATAGCTAGGACTTCCAAAACTATGTTGAATAATATTGGTGAAAGTGAACACCCTTATCTTATTCCCAGTCTTAGTGGGAATGCTTTCAGTGTTTCACCATGAAGAATAATATCTGCTGCGTGCTTATCATATATGACCTTTACTATGTGGAGGTAGGTTCCTTCTATGTCCATTTTTTTGAAGGATTTTAATCATAAGTGAGTGCTAAATTCTGTTAAAGGCTTTTTTCTTCATCTATTGAGATAATCAGAGAAGGCAATGACACCCCACTCCAGTAATCTTGCCTGGAAAATCCCATGGACAGAGGTGCCTAGTAGGCTGCAGTCCATGGGGTCGCTAAGAGTCGGACATGACTGAGTGACTTCACTTTCACTTTTCACTTTCATGAACTGGAGAAGGAAATGGCAATCCACTCCAGTGTTCTTGCCTGGAGAATCCCAGGGATGGCGGAGCCTGGTGGGTGGCCGTCTATGGGGTCGCACCGAGTCAAACACGACTGAAGTGACTTAGCAGCATTAAGATAATAATATGTTTTTTATACTTTGATTATTTAATATGGTGTATCATATTGATAAGAAATGTCTCCTGGTGGTTGATCTGCCCTGACACCTGGAGACTAGGAACAGGCAGAGTTGGGTACTTGGTGATGATGCACAGGGACCCGCCATGGCCATTGTGATGACTTAAAGGCACGGGATAAAGAGGCTTACAGAGTCAACTGCTAGTAGGGTTTAAAGAGAAGTGGTGAGTAGAAGAGTGAGAAAAAGTAGGGATTTAGTTGTTATATAGTACAGCTAAAGATGTTATATAATACAACTAAAATTCTAGTTTATCAAGATCATTAAAAAAAAAAAAAAAAAAAAAAGGAAGTCAGAGAAAATGTAACTTCCAATAAGAGCTTAGAGGTATGGTTACTAAATGCACGGTGGGATCTTAGATAAGCTCCAGGAACAGAAACAGGACATTAGGTAAAAATGAATGGCATCACCGACTCGATGGACATGAGTTTGGGTGAACTCTATGAGTTGATGATGGACAGGGAGGCCTGGCGTGCTGCAATTCATGTGGTCACAAACAGTCGGACTTGACTGAATGACTAAACTGAACTGAACTGACTGAAGAAATTTTTTTAGTAGGAAAAATATTTGAAATGAAGTGTGTACTCTAGTTAATAACTCTATGTGCGATGTGAGGGAAAATTTACTTTATGGGAATTATCATTGCTTTTTTGTAAATCTGACATTTTTAAGATTTTTTTTTTTTTAAGAATTTTTTAACTGTGTCTGGTGAACACTGTTACATGCATGACTCCACTACATGTGAATGTGCTTTTGTATACTTTACTGCATGTTGCTCTATGCAGGTCAGGAAGCAGTTAGAACTGGACATGGAAAAACAGACTGGGTCCAAATAGGAAAATGAGTACATCAGAGCTGTTTATTGTCACCCTGCTTATTTAACTTGTATGCAGAGTAGTTCATGAGAAATGCCGGGCTAGAAAAAGCACAAGCTGGAATCAAGACTACCGAAAGAAATATCAATAACCTCAGATACGCATATGACACCACCCTTATGGCAGAAAGTGAAGAACTAAAAAGCCTCTTGATTAAAGTGAAAGAGGAAAACCAAAAAGTTGGCTTAAAGCTAAACGTTCAGAAAACTAAGATTATGACATCTGGACCCATCACTTCATGGCAAATAAATGGTGAAACAGTGGAAACAGTGTCAAGATTTATTTTTTGGGCTACACAATCACTGTAGATGGTGATTGCAGCCATGAAATTAAAAGACACTTACTTCTTGAAAGGAAAGTTATGACTAACCTTGATAGCATAGTAAAAAGCAGAGACATTGATTTGCCAATAAAGATCTGTTTAGTCAAGGCTATAGTTTTTTCAGTGGTCATGTATGGATGTAAGAAATGGACTGTGAAGAAAGCTGAGCATCAGAGAATTGGTACTTTTAAACTGTGGTGTTGGAGAAGACTCTTGAGATTCCCTTGGACTGCAAGGAGATCCAAGCAGTCCATTCTAAAGGAGATCAATCCTGGGTATTCTTTTGAAGGACTGATGCTAAAGCTGAAACTCCAATATTTTGGGCACCTCATGTGAAGTGTTGACTCATTAGAAAAGGCCCTGATGTTGGGAGGGTTTGGGGGCAGGAGGAAAAGGGGGTGACAGAGGATGAGATCGCTGGATGGCATCACCGATTCGATGGACATGAGGTTGAGTGGGCTTCGGGAGTTGTGATGGACAGAGAGGGCTGGCATGCTGTAATTCATGGGGTTGTAAAGAGTCAGACACTACTGAGTGACCGAATGTATAGAGTATATTAGTTCAATACGTTTATTTCAATCCCAGGATATATGGAAGCATGTGCAATAGCAGCAGAATATAGACAAATATGTTATTTGAGCCCTAAACTTAACTTTATTGGATTTATGAAGAAATTGGACTTATAAGGACACTCTCACAATGGAACTCCTATATGCAGGAGACTTCCTATATGAGGAAACTTCTTATATGCAGGAGACTTCCTATATGAGACAGTCTCACTCATATAGTCTTTCTATATGTGCAGGAGACTTCTTATATGAGATGGTCTGGAATTCAGAAAAGAGACCTTATCTGGCGATTCTGCCACCCTGATATTGTATCTCTATCCTCCAGAACTGGGAGAAATAAATTTCTGTTGTGCAAAACACCTCTGTGCATGATATTTTCTTATACCAGCCCAAATGGACTAAGATATATATCAACCATTTATATGTAGTTGATTATTTTCAACCACATGCATAGTAAGTATGTGATAAAGGTAGAAATTGTCATTTTACCCTGGGAAAAGAAAGTTTGTTCAACAAATTTTGATGCACCTACTTAGTAACCTTTTGGGGGAAAAAAAAAAAAAACATAAACTTGAAGAATTATTTTCTCTACCCTATAATTCATGTATAAGTTCTCTGCCTGAAATGCAGTTTTTCTGTATTTGCTTGGTGATGCCCACTTATGCTTCAAAATTTAATTCAAGACCCTCCTTTCCCCTTCTCTAAGCAACTCATTAAAAGGAAATTAGGTGAGACTGATCAAGACAGGCATCCTTGACAGAGGGGCAGGGAGGCATAGTGGGCCAGAGGGAAATGACAATCCATTCCATTACTTTTGCCTGGAGAATCCATGGATAGAGGAGCCTGGCAGGCTCCTCTCCCAGTCCATGGGGTCATAAAGATTTGGACACAACTGAGTGATTGAGAACAGGGGTTAAGATGCAGTGTTCACAACCGAAGCCAAGATAAAGAGAGGCAAAAAGGCAAAATGATTGTCTGAGGAGGTCTTACAAATAGCTGAGAAAGAAGAGAATTTAAAGCCCCCCCCCCCCCCCCAAAAAAAAGGACTGATACACCCAAGAAGAGATAAGAAAGGTTTTCTCAGTGAAATGTATGGATGGATGAGTAGATGACAGGATGCATGGGTGGTGAGTGATCTCTAAGGTTCTAATAATTTATTTTCCAATATTAAAAACCAGAGGTGATATTCAAAATGTTTTAATGGTATATCCTGAGTAGAATAGTTAAAGGTAATCCTGGAACTCATTTTCTTGGTGTCTTTTCCAACAGGAACTCTTTTAATACTATAAAGTTATTAAATTCAGAAGCTAATATCATTTAAGACTTAGAATGATAAAACCCAGAGAAAAGATGAATGATATGAGTTTGGGGGCATGCAAAATTAACAGTGGAAAAATGGGCTATTTTTGTGAATTTCCAGAGTTTGCCTGAATAAAATATATTGTCATTAAAAGTAATAATAATGCCCTATTTTTTTTACAACTGGAAATATGCAGTAAGAAATGTACATAAGACCTAAAACCACATGCATCTCAGGAAAGTATTTGTTTCTAAGCAAACTTATTAAGATATTACAAAGTGATAGCTATTAGTGCAAAGGAAATCTGTCTTCAGTAATACAGTTAAGATTGTGTAAGAAAAAAGTTTTTTAAAAATAACAAAAATCCAAGCCGTAGATCAAATATGTGCTGTTCTTAGTCACTCAGTCATATCTGAATCTTCCAACCCCATGAACTTTAACTTTAAAAAAGATTCCATTTAAGAAAGAAGATTGTATGTAAAATACATAAAATAATATAAAATAATGTACATTTTCGGTATGTGCCTAAAGGCACACCATGTCTGCTGGGAGCCAGCGTGAGGAATTCCACCCGTGACAAGGTCATGCGGCAAGAGCTCTGATGGCAAGGCTAATCAGACCTCAGATTTTGCCCTTGGAACTTCCTGAGCATC
This sequence comes from Budorcas taxicolor, assembly GCF_023091745.1. Lineage (NCBI taxonomy): Eukaryota > Metazoa > Chordata > Mammalia > Artiodactyla > Bovidae > Budorcas > Budorcas taxicolor. Next base: position 5,636,367 of record NC_068936.1, on the reverse strand, counting down.
GCCCCCCACCCCCCAACCCATAAAGATAAGAATCTGCTCTGCTTTTCCACTTTTCTAATATTCTCTGGAAAAAGTCAACTCAGGGCTTTAGTCTTCTGCATTTGAAAGGGATGTTTCAGTTAACCCCTTCTGATTGCTCTCTAGGTTGCCTAACAGGTTCCCAGGACCCCTTACAGCTTGTGAATTGCTTACAGCCCCCCAAACGCGGAGGCACAAGGCTTAAAAGCATCTTAAAGATACAGAGCCTCTTCTAAAGAGTTAAAAATTATATTGTTAGAGGGTTTTCACTGTTGACTCAGGGATTGCTGCCAGACCTCCATATTCTTTATCTTTTAAGTACCTGGAAGGATGTTACTCAATGTAAGCAGGATATAGAAAAAGATACATAGTAGTTTTTATGTTAGCAACACTAGCTTTTGAGTTAATTGCTTCTCTTTTGCTGTAAATCACTGTACTCCCTCTACTTGTTATAAGTTGCTGTATCTTTGCTGTGGAAGAATGTAACTTTATTTAGTGCTTTCTGAGAGTGGCACCAGACCTTGGGAAGATCAACACAAATAAGTCTTCTGGTTGACAAACCCTTATCAGAAAAAAGGCTGTAAAATGCTAATTGGCCCTTCTTAGCCAGAAGATGATGTAAATCACCTAATAGTTGTGTGTACAATTAGGTATGCAGAGAGAGAAGCCTCATTTGATAAGAGTCTAGACTGCTAACACTGCACAACTTTGTGTTACCCATTGATCCCCATGTTTTGTCAAAAGTATAAAAGGCCTTCTGAACAATAGAGGATGGAGCTAGTTGCTGGACTGGTTTCCCCCATGTCTCTCTCTCTTTCCTCTCCTCTTCACTCTAATTTCAGGCTGAGTTCCCATCTGGGACATGGAGGCTCACCAAGTCTACTTATGTGCCCTGGCTGTTAAGACCCACACAAAAGGGAGCCTAAGGTGAGGCACCCTTAGACATTCAAGTGAGCACCAGTGGCCCAACGTAGATGGTGCAAATTCCTTGTCTGGAATTTTATTGGTCTTCTGTGTAATCCAAGTTATTCAGCCTTCTTCCTCCACTTAACTTTCCTACTACAGTATTGTTTCTTAACCTAATCTTATATCAGTCAATAAATAAGTTTTTCTCACGCCAACACCGTCCACCCTTCGAATTCCCTGGATCCACCGGGGCTGGACCCCGGACATGTCTAATTTACAAAATGGTTTGACTTATAACAAGATATAATTCAGGGCATGACTTTTTCAATGTCAGTTTCATAGTGCCTCAGATTTCCTATATTAGTGACAAAAATGAAAAATATGGAACTACAAAGTGTTATTTCTGACTCCATATATCTTTAGTTAACTGAATTCTTTCACTCTATGCCTATTTTTCCTTGATAGCCCTGAGTGGTTATACAAGACATTTGGCTTCTTTGATTATTGTCAATCTCCACTTAACTTGGGAGAAAAATATAGATTCAATGAGAACAAGTATTTTTTAAAGCTGTAAGTCCAGTACCTGAAATACTCTGACAAATTATAGGTGCTTAACAAATATCTGGTGTATGAAAGAAAATGATTCCACTGTATTAATAGACAGATAAAGAACACAAGGTTCTATTTTCAAGGAACAAGATAAAAGGAGATGAATGATAAAAATGTCATTCATGATTCTATTTACATCCATATGTGTATTTATATGCTTTTATATGAAACCAATGCTGAGCAAATTTACTTCCATTTCAAGAAATGACTAATATTTATATTGATAAATCTATTATACTGGGAAGTACATTGATATTTTGCTTCATTATAAATGTTTTTCACTTTATTGCTTTCTGTCTTCTATGATTTTTTTTTTAATTTTTTCCTTTTATTTAGGAGCATAATGGGCTAACGATGTGTTAATTTAAGGTGTACAGCAAAGTGATTCATTTATATATGTATCTATTCTATTACAAGTTTCATTTCCATTTAGGTTATTGCAAAGTATTCACCAGAGTACTCTGTGGTGTACAAAAGCTTCTTTTCAGTTATCTAATTTAAATACAGCAGTGTATTCATTCCAGTCCCAAACTTATTTAATTTAATATGCTTTTATTGTAAGTCACTTTAAATCAATATGGAAAGTAAACAGAATGTATATTTTATTAATGATAACATACAGTGGAAATTATGTCAGACTTTATTTTTCTGTGCTCCAAAATCACTGCAGATGGTGATAGAGACATAAAATTAAAAGATACTTAGTCTTTGGAAGGAAAGTTATGACCAACCTGTATAGCATATTCTAAAACAGAGACATTACTTTGCCAACTAAGGTACATCTAGTAAAGGCTATGATTTTTCCAGTAGTCATGTATGGAGAGTTGGAGTGAGAGTTGGACTGTGAAGAAAGCTGAGTGCCAAAGAGGTGATGATTTTGAACTGTGGTGTTGGAGAAGACTCTTGAGAGTCCCTTGGATTTCAAGATCCAACCAGTACATTTTAAAGGAGATCAGTCCTGGGTGTACTTTGGGAGGAATGATGCTAAAGCTGAAACTCCAATACTTTGGCCACCTCATGCGAAGAGCTGAATCGTTGGAAAAGACTCTGATGCTAGGAGGGATTAGGGGTAGGAGGAAAAGGGGACGACAGAGGATGGGATGGCTGGATTGCACCACTGATTCAATGGACGTGAATTTGAGTGTACTCCGGTAGTTGGTGACGGACAGGGAGGCCTGGCGTGCTGCAATTCTTGGGGGTCTCAAAGAGTCAGACACGACTGAGCGACTGAACTGAACTGAACTGAACTGAACTGAACTGAACTGAACATATTAATTAGAAAAATGATCATAATACACATTTAGAAAAATAGTCTAAAACAAGTGACTAGTGTAAGATTTCTTTCCTCTTGAAAATCAAAAGCATTGGAAAATATTGATTAAACAAGTATTTCACATATGTGAGAACATTTGGACTATCATCATTACATAATACAGTGAGAAATAATTATTGGACTATCATCATTACATAATACAGTGAGAGATAATTAATTCTAGCAAATTATTTAATTACTTTTTTAATATATGTCATTCAGTGACTATATCAACATATTTTACAATTGTTCCCTCTTAAGAACATTGTATAAGTGGATTCACTTGAATCCCAGTAGAGAAAAAGCACAGAGTATAAAATACTTGAAAAATGATTATTTAATTTTCAAAATCATATAAAGGAGATAATAAAGTCAAGATTCTGATGGCATAACTGTATGCTTCTAAGTAAAACTTTAGAGTAAATTTATAACTTCAACTGGTACTAGTACAGATTTTATTAACACCTAGTAAGCATATAAAAAATTCAAAACAAACAACAAAACGGAAATGCTCATACTGAACTTTTGTGTGGAGATACTAAACGTAAGTGGACAAATTTGTGTGGAGGCACTAAGTATAACTGAACAAAGCAGTATTCAGAAAAAGAAAATGTTAAATTAAAGTGTTGTTTAATTAAAATGTTCAATTAAAGTGTTGTTCAATTAAAAGTGAATATTTACCAATACGCATGATCTATATTTATGGGTCCTTCATAAAAAATATTCTTACAGAACTAATTTAGCAAAGTACTAATTAATGGTATAAACAGCAATGGAAGTTTTGCTGAACAGATCCGTTCAAACCTCAGATTAAAGATAAAACACCTGAGGAACTTATGGTAATAAAATACAATGGAAATGCTACAATATAAATAAAGAAAGAAGGTGACTTTTTATGTAGAGTGATGAAATTAATGAAAACCACTACACACTTATTGTAATGGAAAATTGCAAAAATCTGACAATACCTGTTAGTGGCAAAGACAAGGAACAACAGAAACTCTCATTCATTGTTACTGGGAATGAAAAATGAGATAGTCACTGTGGAAACAGTTTCCAACATATATAAACATTCTCATACCATGTGATCTTGTAGTTATACTCCTAGATAGTTCACCAAATGATTTGAAAGCTAAGGCCCACACAAAAACATGCATATGCATTATATACCAGCTTAGTTTCTACTCTCTTTCTCTCTCTCTCAGACATACACACATTGGAAGTTACAAAAATATCCTTTAAAATCTGAGTGAATAAATAAAATACAGTACATTGATATAGCAATATTATTCAAGAATGAAAAGAAATGAGCTATCAAACAACAAAAATAAATTGATGAAACCTGAATGAATGCTGTCAAGAAAAAATAAACTAGTCTGGAAAAGGTTATAAACTTCATGATGCCAAATATATGACATTCTGGACAAGGTAAAGATGTAGAGTCAATAAGAAATATCAGAGGGTTTTCTCTTTTACTTCAAAATGTTTTTATTTGTTTGAATACAGTTTGTCAACACTCAAATTTTCCTCTCTTTTGACATACAAATGCACCCAATTGGAGTTTCCATCACCCAATCACTCATATATCATAATGTTATTTGTGCATCTGCAGGCATTTCAAAATTGAGAAGTTTGAGATTACAGCTGGTTATGTGGTGGGTTTCCATTTCTGCCCTCTGGATGTAAATTTCACAAAGTCAATCTTGAGCCAGTTTAATGTATCAAACATAGAGTTTTGGTTGGGAGAAGTCCTAGAGTGCCAAATGATCAGCCTTTGAATCCCACCTTACTCTCATCACTCTTTCTTGGAAATGTCAGTATCATAAAGAGCACAGTTAGAAGGAAAATCCAGTGTGGCCTGCTCCCATTTGGCCAAATTCAAAAGTGCTCTCCCTAGGAAGCTTCCCCAGGGGGCCTTGAGTTTCGTCTCTAAGACAAGAAAACAGAAAGGCAGAAAAAGAACAAACACACATAGGATAGAAAAATAACAACTTCAGGGATCAAATGATGAGCAGAGAGGAAGTGACTTAAGGTGTGTTGGTCTGCCCTGGGACCTGGAGATTGGGAACCAAGCATGGTTGGGACATTTGTGATGTTACAGCGGGCCACACCATGGCCAGAACCCATCTGGTCATTGTGATAACTTCAGACCAGAGGATAAGGAAGCCTGAGAGGTCAACTGGGAGTAGGATTTAAAGGGAAATGGAGAGATTTCCAGTAGCTCATCAAAAAGAGGTGTAGAGTGACAGAATGCCATCAAATTGCCAGTGTATTATTTTTGAACCTGGTGCTCTAATGGGACAAAGGGCCCATCTTTTAGTTTCATGATTTCTTTTGTGCTGGGAGTCAGCATGGGGAATTCCCGCCCATGGCAAAGTCATGAGGAAAGGGCCTGACATGCAAAGGTGGGATCAGGCCTCATGGTGCCCCCTGGGAACTTCTTGAGCATCTACCCCCAAATCAGAATCTTTCTGTCTTATTATTTTATGACTTTCACCAACTCCTATGACAGTAACAGGGGGCTATCCATGACCACCTTTCTCTGGAAAAAGTTAATTTAGAGTTCCAGTTAATAATCTCCTGTATATAAAAGGAGTGTCTCACTTCAAACCCCTCTGATGGCTCTCTAACTTGCTTGACAGGTTTACCAGGATTTTTACAACTATGCATGTGATTGTTTACAGCCCCCTAACCCCAAGAGGCACAGGAAGCTTAAAATGTCTGAAAGATATAGAGCTTTCTTAAAAGAGCTAATTATTATATTTGTGAAGGTTTTCATTGTTGAGTTAACAACTGCCACCAGCCCTCCATATCCTTTATCTTTTAGGCACCTGGAGGACATTAATCAATGTAATTGGGATATAGAGAAAAGAATATAGTAGTTTTGATGTTAGCAATACTACACTTTTTAGTTAATGAATTTTCTCTTTGTTATAAATCACTAACTCCTCTTTCCTTGTTATAAATTGTTGTGTCCTTGCTATGTAAGAATGTATCCTTAATTAGAGTGGCACCAGACTTTAGTAAGAACAACACTTTTAGGGCAAATAAGTTGACTGGTTGATGGACCCTTATCAGAGAAGGGCCATAAAATGCTTATAGGCCTCCTGGCCAGAAGATGATGTAAATCACCTAAGACCTATGAATACAGCTAGGCATGCAGAGAGAAAGCCTGGTCTTGATGAGGGTCAAGGCTACTGACCCTGCATGGCTTTGTATTATTGACTGATCTCTATGTACAACTTAAAGTATAAAAATTTTCCTGAAAAAATAAATAAATAAATAAAAACTTTCCTGGAAAATAAAGAGAGGGACCAGTTTCTCAGAAATCTGGCTCCCCCTGTGTCTTCTTTTCTTATTCTCCTTTTCAGGTTGAATTACTGTCTGGAGCAAAGGGGCTCGCCATGTCTACTTATTTAACTGGGATTCTAAGACCCACGACAGAGGGAGCCCAAGGTGGGGCACCCTCCGCTATTCAAGCGGGTGCCTGTGGCCTACGTAGATGGTGCAAGTCCCTCGTCTCAGGGCTTTGTTGACTTTCTCTGTGAACCAAGGAATACAGCCTCTTTTTATCTTCTATGTTCTCTCCTTTCTCTCACTACACTATTCTTCCCTAATCTCTCTTTATAACTCTAATTGAATAATTCTTTCCTAATCGCTGACTCTGACCCCATTTCGAAGTATCCTGAATCCACCGGGCCTGGACCCTGCACTTTTGTTCAATCTGGTTGCTGTGGTGAGCAGGAAAGACCTTCGGAGCACAGAGCCAAGAGGGAAAGAATGATACTAACCCAGAAGCCATGAATGGAGAAAGTACTGTGCTTTGTGTGGCTTACAGTGCTCCTAAAAATGATTGTGCTCAGTCTTAAATCCTGTCTGACTCTGACAACCATGGACTGTAGCCCACCATGCTCCTCTGTCCATGGACTATCCCAGGCAAGAATACTGGTGAAGGATGTAATTTCCTTCTCCAGGCATAGAGAACTTTTAGGGCAGTGAAACTATGGTGTATGATGTTATGGTGAATGCATAACTCTACATATTTGTCAAAACCCATAGAATGGACAGCACAAAAAACTACTAAACATGTTAAAAAATACGTGTTGATATCAAGAATGGAATGTAGAATTTGACTAATCTATATTACAAATGAATGAAAGCACCTCACTAAGATCTCCTGACTAATGTATCTTTGGAAATGAATGCCTTTGCAGGACTTAAAGGAAGAGAAGAGCACTGCAATCTAACTGATGGTGCTCTTTCTTCTAGAGTTACAGGATAACAATCCTGATACTGTTATACAAGTATACTTGAATTGAAAAATTAAATGGTGGAACATGAATATTCATACCTGTATTTCTTTGTTCTATTGGCTGAAAGGGTCTAAAATAATCTGAGATAAATGGCATAGGCAATTTCACTCTCATGAAGATGAACTCTGTATTCCTTAAGAGTGAGTCACACATAGAGACCACTTAAAAAAAAAAAAAAAATACAACAATGTGGAAACTTATAAATGTAATAAAATAGTATTTATTTTTTAGTGGAATATCCTGAGAAACACTATTTCAGCCAGGTGTTCAAGGTCAACATTGTTGATAGTAGCACATGATTAAAAGGACATTCCATTTCTATAATCTTCCTGCCCCCAAATCCATAGTCCCAGGCCAATAGGAAAAACATTTGAGAAATCCAATTTGAGGAACATTTTATAAAATACCTGACTAGAACTCCCCAAAGTTATCAAGATCATAAAAATAAGAGAATTATGAGAAACTGTTACATCCAAAAGGACCCTGAAGAGACATGGCTACTAAAAGTAGTGTGGGATCCGGAATGAGTTCCTGGAACAGAAAAATGGCATTAGCTAAAATTAAGAAAAATCTTACCAGTTAACTTCAAGGCTGTATTTCACCACCCTGCTTACTTAACTTATATGCAGAGTACATCATGAGAAATACTGGGCTGGAAGAAGCACAAGCTAGAATCAAGATTGCTAGGAGAAATATCAATAACCTCATATCTATGCAGATGACGCCACCCTTAAGGCAGAAAATGAAACAGAACTAAAGAGCCCCTTGATGAAAGTGAAAGAGGAGAGTGAAAACGTTACCTTAAAGCTCCACGTTCAGAAAACTAAGATCAACACATCTGGTCCCATCACTTCATGGCAAATAGATGGGGAAAAGGTGGAAACAGTTTCAGACTTTTTTTGGGGGGCGGCGGGGCTCCAAAATTACTGCAGATGTTGATTACAGCCATGAAATTAAAAGACACTTACTCCTTGAAAGGAAATTTATGACCAACCTAGATGGCATATTAAAAAGACACATTACTTTGTTAACAAAGGTACTTCTAGTCAAGGCTATTGTTTTTTCCAGTAGTCATGTTTAGATGTGAGAGCTGGACTGTGAAGAAAACTGAGGGCCAAAGAATTGATGTTTTCTAACTGTGGTGTTGGAGAAGACTGTTGCGAGTCCCTGGGATTGCAAGGATATCCAACCAGTCCATATAATGGATCAGTCCTGGGTGTTCATTGGAAGGACTGATGTTGAAGCTGAAACTCCAATAATTTGGCCATCTGAAGCAAAGAGCTGACTCATTGGAAAAGCCCCTGATGCTGGGAAAGATTGAGGGCAGGAGAAGAAGGGGACAAGAGAGGATGAGATGTCTGGATGGCATAACCGACTCAATGGAAAGGGGTTTGGGTGGACTCCGAGTGTTGGTGATGGATAGGGTGGCCTAGCATGCTCCGGTTCATGGGATCACAAAGAGTCAAACACGAGTGAGTGACTGAACGGAACCGAACTGAGTAGGAAAAATCTTATAAATGAAGCAGACACTCTAGTTCATAACTGTATGCGTGATTTGTGAGAATTCCCTGATAGTATTGAACGACCTTTGCTTTTCTGTAAATCTAAAATTGTTTTAAAATTCCTTAAAGTTTTTTATTTTTATTTTTTCATATATCTTGTGAAACGTCACATTTGTGATTCTCTACAAGTGGCTATTCTTTTGTGTACTTCCCGCATAGTACTGTGTAGAGTATTCTAGTACAGTACTTTTATTTCAAGCCCAATATATCTGAAATCTTGTGTAAAAGCAGCTATATTTATTCAAATCTATCAGTCAGGTAAAGAGGCTAATCTTAGCCTTAAAACACAGTCTCAGAATGGAACTTGTTCATATTCAGGAGAAGTTATATATGGGGAAAGTCTGCTGCTAAGAAAAGGGCCCTTGTATGGCCATACTGGTACACTGGCTGACCTTCTGCCTGTAGCTTCCATAACGTTGAGAAATTAGTTTTGTTCGTAAGCCCCTCTGAGCATGATATTTTGCTGCTGATGCTGCTAAGACACTTAAGTTGTGTTTGATTCTCATTACTACATGGACTCCAGCCCACCAGGCTCTCCTGTCCATGTAATTCTCTAGACGAAAATACAGGAGTGGGCTGGCCATTTCTTTCTCCAAGTATTTTGCTATGCAGGTTCAAATGGAACAAGATGTAAACATATGCATACACCTTAGGAATATGATAAATGTCAGTTCAGCTCAGTCTCTCAGTAGTATCCAATTATTTGCAACTCAATGGACTACAGCATGCCAAGATTCCCTGGCCATCATCAACTCCAGGGAAGCCTGGCATTCTGAAGTCCATGGAGTTGCAAATAGTTGACACTGACTGACCACCTGAACTCACCTGAAGTGGGGGGTGAAGAAGATATCCATGTAGTTAGAGTAGCCTAGTATAGGGAGTCAAAACTCAGATAGGGTGAAGTGATAAGATCCATAAGAGCAAAGAAGAGAGATGTGTTGCATGAGATTCATAATTTGAGCAGGGAAAACAGGTCATTCTTGGTATCATTTTTCATGGGCCGTTAGTGGCAAGTGGGATTAAGAGACATTCACAGAGAAGAGCAGCTTGCCACAAGAAGTCCCTTTAACCTGGAGGATATTAAATACAAGGTTGGCTTCACATGCAGAATTAAAGCCTAAGTCCGGAGAAGAGGAAATCCAAAAGGAGGTTGCAGTTTTGTGTAGAAAATCAGAAACCCATCAAGGGGAGGAAGGCATCCATTCATGGAGAGAGGGGCAACCCTGTGTGGGCAGTTAGGCGCTCAGTAAAACAAGGAGAATATCTGCACATGGGGTATCCCAGGATAGAATATTAAAATCCAAGATGGGTAAGGGGGACATGTTTGTAAAAGGTTTGCCTGAGTAGGTTCAGAGATTAAAGATCAAATACCTGAGTCATTTATGGTAGTAAAACATCATGGCATCACTACAATGGAAATATTGAAATAAGATCACTTTTTAAATTAGACATGTTAAATAAATGAGATACCACTGCACACTTATTGGAATGTCAAATACAAAAATTTTACAATACCAATTACTGGAGAAGATAAGGAAATACATGAACTCTCAATTGTTGTTATGGGTGGATGCAAAACAATACAATCACTTTGGAAGTAATTTCTTACATAGCTAAATATTTTTATACCTTATGATCTAACAATTATGTCTCAAATAGTTCACCAAGTCATTTGCAGACTAATGCCTACACAAAAACATGCCAATTTATTAAATAACAATTTAATTCCTACCCTCTCTGTCACACACAAAGACACATTCACACACAAATTGGAACCCACCAAAATATACTTTTATAGCTGAATGGATATACAAGCCATGGAACATCAGTATAACAAAATATTATTCCAGAATAAAAAGAAATAAACTATCAAACCACAAAAAGAAATGGATGAACTGTGAATGAATATTATTAAATAGAATAAGATAGTCTGGAAAGGGCTAGACACTGCATGATGCCAATTATATAATATGCTGGGAAAGATAGAACTGTAGTGTCAATAAAATGTTCAGATTTTTTTCTATTTCTTCAGAATAGTTTTATTTTGAATACAGTTTGTAAGCATGCCACTTATTTGTCTCCTATTTTGACACACAAATCCACTGAATCAGAGACTTCATCAATCTATTACTCATATATTGCAATATTATTTTGTCTGTCTGCAGGCACCTCAAAATTGGTAAGGTTGAGTTTACCTCTGGTTGTCTTGGTGAGCTTCTGATGCTGCTGCTGCTACTAAGTCGCTTCAGTCGTGTCCTACTTTGTATGACCCCACCAGGCTCCCCCATCCCTGGGATTCTCCAGTCAAGAACACTGGAGTGAGTTACCATTTCCTTCTCCAATGCATGAAACTGAAAAGTGCCCTCAACCAAATTTCAAAAGGTTATCTTGAGTTGAATTAAGGTATCGAATGTAGAGTCTTTGTTGGGGGAAACATTCTTTTTTTTTTTTTTAAATTTCAATTTATTTACTGATTTTAATTTGAGGTTAATTACAGTATTTTGGTGTTTTTGTTTGTTTGTTTGTTTTTTTGTTTTCTTTTTTCTTTTTTTTTTTTTTGCCATACATCAACATGAATCAGCCATGGATGTACATGTGTCCCACCATCCAGAAGCCCCGACCCACTACTTTCCCCATTCCATCCCTCTGGGTTGTCTCCTAGCACCACCTTTGTGTACTGTGCTTAATGAATCAAATTTCCTCCGGTCATCTATTTTTTCCTATATACATTTTTCAATGCTATTTTCTCATATGGTCCCTCTCTTGCCTTCTCCCACATACTCCAAAAGTCTGTTCATGTTCATTGCAGCACTTTTTACAATAGATAGGACATGTAAACAACCTAGATGTCCAGTAGCAGAAAAATGGGGAAAGCATTTTTATTTTTCTTCCCCACAGAGCCAATTAAACCGCCCAGAATACCAAGAGAAATGCAGCCTTTACCCTCTTTACTGTTTCCTGGAAACTTCAGTATGTGCCTGGGGGAAGATAATGACATCCCTCTGCAGTATTCTTGCCAGGGAACTCCCTTGGATAGAGCATAATAAGAGAAAAAAGCCAGGGATACATTAGCCCCGGTAAGATTTTGATGAATTTGAAAGCGTGTTCTATAGGGCATCTTCCCTGGGTATTCTTTGACTTCATCTTTTGGACAAGAAAACAGAAATCATAAAAAAGGAGACACACACAAGCAAGAAAAAGAACCATTTCAAAGACCAAACGGTTTAGCAGAGAGGAAATGGGTCCTGTTGTGTTTGTCTACCATGACACTTGGAGACTGAGGCCCAAGCAGTGTTACACCCTTGCTAATGTCACAGTGGGCTCCGATCTGGCCAGATCCTATCTGGCCATGGTGATGACTTCAGGGCAGAGGATAATGAGACTTGTGGGGGTCAATAGGGAGTTGGGTTTAAAGTGAAATGATGACACTTCTAGCAGGCAATTTAAAAGGACACATGGAGTGATTGGCATCTTCTTGCCAGTATACTCTTTCTGTACATATTGCTCTACTGCAAGTGTGGGTCCAACTTCTAGTTTTATATTTTCATTTGTTGAATTCAGATGCTGCGGTGAGCAGAGCTGACAAGTCAGCATGTGTCCCTGTGAAGCTGAGAGCTTAAGAGTTAGCCTGACACAATTAAAGACTCAGACACTAAAACTCAAGATACTATATGCCACATTGAAGATCAATGATCCTGCATGCAATACTAAGGCCTGGTGCAATCAAATAGAAAAAATATTCATTAAAAAACAAATGCCTTCACTTCAACCACAACAAAGCAAAGAAACTGATTTGAAAATGGGCAAAATGTTTGAATAGCTATTTCTTTAAAGGATGTACATATAAAAGATGCTCCACTTGATTAGTCATTAAGAAAATACAATCAAAACCTCAATGAAACACTATGATGATAATTGTCAACTACGCCACACACACAAATAAATCATAATGAAAAAATAACAAATATTAACAAGAATATTGAGGAAATCCTACATTGTTGGCAGCAATGTAAAATGGTGCAAACAGCAAAAGAGGCACTGATGTAAAAAACAGAGCTTTGGACTCTGTGGAAGAAGGTGATGGTGGGATGATTTGACAGAATAGCATTTGAACATGTATGCTATTATATGTGAAATACATCGCAAGTCCAGGTTTTATGCATGAGACAGGGTGTTCAGGGCTGGTGCACTGGGATGACCCAGAGGGATGGGATGAGGAGGGAGGGGGGAGGGGTGTTCAGGATGAGGAACACATGTACACCCATGGGTGATTCATGTTAATGTATGGCAAAACCACTACAATATTGTAAAGTAATTAGCCTCTGATAAAAATAAATACATAAATTTAAAAAGAAAAGTTAAAAAATGGTGTATTCAGTAGCATTCGGTAAAATATATTGTAAGTTATTTTCTCAAATATCTATGTATCCAACAGCAATATGATCCGGTAATTTCACTTCCTGGATTGAACTGACAGTAGGGATTCAAACAAGTATTTGCATTCTCATGTTAAGAGCAGCATCTTCACATTAGCAAAATGTAGAAACAATTCAAAGTTTATCAATGGTTGAATAAGTAACCAAAATGTCATAAAACATATGTGGACATAGTCAGTCACAAAACAACTTATAACAGTTTCATATATCTTTTAACATAGATGAACCTTGAAAACACTACTCTTAACAATGAAGCCAGACACAAAAGACAAATATTATAGGACATCACTTATAAGAGGTCCCTACAATAATTAAACTCTTGAAAGCAAAAAGTTAAAGAGTGATAGCCTGGTGCTATGTGAAGTATGCAATTAGAGGTTATGCTTTAATGTATTCAGAGTTTCAGTTTGGGATGTTAAAATGTTGCACAGATGATAATGGGTGATAGTTTCGTAACTATATAAATGTGCTGTTTTTTTTAGCTTTATTTACTAATTGTTCATTACTAGCATGTAGAAATGCAATTAATTTTATATGGCTTTATATCCTCCAATTTGTTGAAATCATTTCTTAGTTTAATAATTTTTTTTTGTGGATTCTTTCTAATTTCTTTAAAAACATACTCCCTGCTTATAGAGATAATTTTACTTTTCCCTTTTCAATTTGGATGGCTTCCACTTCTTTTTCTTGATTAATTGCTCTGGCCAAGACTTCTAACAGTATGTTGAATAGAAATAGTAATACAGACCCTGATGCTGGGAAAAGATCCTGATGATGGGAAAGATTGAGGGCAGGAGAAGAAGGGGACCACAGAGGATGAGATGGTTGGATGGAATCACCGATTCAATGGACATAAGTTTGGGAAACTGGGAGTAGATAATGTGCAGGGAGGCCTGGCATGCTGTAGTCCATGGGGTCACAAAGTTCAGACACAACTGATTGACTTAACTGAACTGCTGTTTTCTTAGGCAATCTAACTAAAAATTTGTCTTTATTTTTCCACAGAACAAATTCAGATATATTAATTGCCTTATAATTCTCCTTTCTTCATATTGTATTTACTCTTTTCTCTGCTGGGTTTAGTTTGTTATTTCTCGAGTTCTTTAAAATTTTTAATTATGTTGTATACTTGAGATATCGGTGTATTTTATTACCTTTTCTTGCTTATTTCCTCTGGATAGGACTTCCAGCACTCTGTTAAATAGTGGTGATAGTGGGCTTCATTGTATTTCTCCTGTCCTTAAAATAATGTTTTTCACTATTGAATATCACATTAGCTATGAACTTGTCATTATATGTTGAGATATGATCCTACCATCCTCAGTTTCCATCTCTATGTTTGAGATTATTATAGAAATCTTATTCTCCATTTTCTTAATGTGGCAAATCACAGTGATTAGAAGCAGATGTTGATTCATTCTTTCATCCTTGGATGGAATCCCCCTTTATCATCATCCTTGGACTAAATCCCCCTTCATCATGGTGCATAATCCTTTCCACGTATTGTTAACTCAATTTGTTAATATTTTGTTGAGAATTTCTGCATTTATGTTTGTCAAACACATTGGCCTGAAATATTTTCTTGTGTTGTCCCCATGTGGTTATGATACCAGAATAATGCTGGCTTTGGACAATGAATTGAATGGTGGTCTCTCCCCTTCTGTTAATTTCATGAGCTTGAGAAGAATTGGTACTGATTTCTCTTTGGCTGTTTGGTAGAATTCACCAATTAAGGCATCTATCATTGAATATTTGTTTGTTGAAAGATTTTTCATTATGGATTCAGTCACCTTAAATTTTCTAGTTCCACGTGATTCAGTCTTGCAAGGTTGCACAGCTCTAGAAATTTATTCTTTTATTCCAGGTTGTCCATTTTTTAGATGTGGTATTGTCCATAGTAATCTGTTAAAATTTTTTATATTCTATGATTTAAGATTTAATGCTTCCTCTTTCATTTATAATTTCATTTTTATGAGTCTTTTTTTTTCCCTGATAGATCTGATTAAAGTTTTGTTTCTTTTCTTTGTCTTTAAAAAAAAACAACATACAACTTTATTGATCATTACAGTTTACCTTTTTAGCCTCTGTTTCACTCCTTTCTACTCAGATATTTTTATCACTTTTCTTCTATTAATTTGGGGCTCTATTTTTATTTTTTTAGACTGAAAATAGAGTCTTAGAGTGAAAATAGAGTGCTTAGAGTGAAAATTAGGCTGTTTATTTGAGATTATTCCTGTTTCTTCATGTAGAGATTTATTATTATGAATGCACATATTTGAGTCACTTTTCTATATCTCTCAGTTATAGTATGTTGCATTTTAATTTTCACTTGCCTCATGATATATTTTTTTGTTTGTTTGTTTTCACTTTTGAATTCCTCTTTGGCTAGCTTTTCTTTAGTAACAATGTTGCTTAATTGCCACACATTTGAAACTTCTGCTTTCCTATTACAACTGAATTCTAGTTTCAGATCACAATGGCTGAAAAAGATGCTTAACCTTATTTGCATCATCATAAAATGGACTTATTTAAAAACAATATATCAATTATCCTTGTGGATATTCTAAGTGTCCTTAAGAATCCGTACTTTCCTGATTTTGGAAAGAATGTTCTCTAAATATCCATTTTGTCTAATATGTCACTTAATGTCATTAAAGTCCTGTATTTCCTTAGGTATGTAAATGGAATCTTAATTCCCTGCTATTATTATTATGTTTTTGTTTAGTCACTGAATCATATCCAACTCTTTGTGACTCTGTGAAATTCAGCATGCCAGCAGGCTTCCTTTTCCTTCACTATCTCTCTGAATTGGCTTAAACTCACATCCATAGAGTCAGTGATAACATCCAAACATCTCATCCTCTGTCACCCCCTTCTCCTCTTGTCTTCAAGTTTTCCTAGCATCATGCTCTTTTCCAATGATTCAGCTCTTCTCACCAGGTGGCCAAAGTATTGGGACTTCAGCTTTAGCATCAGTCCTGCCCATGAATCTTCATTGTTGATTTCCACTTAGGGCTGACTGGTTTGACCTCCTTGCTGTCCAAATTGTTCTCAAGCATCTTCTTCAACACCGCAGTCTAAAAGCATTAATACTTTGGTGTTCAGCCTTCTTTATGATCCAACTCTTAGATCTATATATGACTACAGGAAAAACCATAGCTCTGACTATACAGACCTTTGTCAGCAAAGTGATGTGTCTGCTTTTTAATACACTGTCTAGGTTTGTCATAGCTATTCTTCCAAGAAACAAGAGTCTTTTAATTTACTGGCTGCAGTCACCATCCACATTGATTTTAGAGCCCAAGAAAATGAAATCTGACACTGTTTCCACATTTTCCCCATTTATTTGCTATGAGGTGAATGACAACCTACTTCAGTATTCTTGTCTAGAGAATTCCATGGACAGAAGAGCCTGGTGGACTACAGTTTATGAGATTATAAAGAGTTGGACAGAACTGAACACACACAAAATATCATCTAGCAAACCTCCATAGGACAGAGACAAACGCAACAGAAATTAACTCAAAGTCAATTTAACCAGGGTTCATTTTGAATGTAAAACTGTAAAAAGTGATGACACTGGCAAAACTCTAGAAGTACTTCGTATAACTGGATGAAGTATACAATTTCTGAAATAAAAAATGTATACAATTTTCTTCACAAAAACTAAAATACTTAATTGCACTTATAGAAATAAATTTAAGCTATTGAAAACTGTCTCATATGACTTGAAAATTTTCATGTGCCATTCTATAATAGCAACTTATAAAATAAACATATTTCTAGCACCTTTCTTTATAATACGGAAGAACAAATCATAATGTTTAAAGGGACATTCAGTATCTCAAAGAGAGTTTTGGCTGTTAAATGATGTTCTCAATTTCTTTCTATAGTTAGGATGTCTTTAGAAGGCAAAAGTCAGAAAAGTTATCTGAGAAGTAATCTTTCCAAGATTATTGACATTTGATAATAAATGCTTTTTGCCTATGTAATTAAATTGGTATTAAATAAAATATTTAAAAAATAAACATATAAATAATATCACTGTAAATAAAACAAGCTGTTTTATAAATGATGAAAATTTTTTTCTCTGTATCTGTTTTTCCTAAATAATAAAAAATAAATAAATCAACTTAAAGCACAATGATTATTCTGGTAAGTTGCAAATCTTTGCAATGTAGGCAAATAATACAGGAAGTTAAGAAAATTCCTTCATATTGTAGGCAAAGACATTAATCAGTAAGACAAGAAAAGGGACCCCATGAGGACATAGCAAATATTGCCCCTAAAAGTTAACACTGCTTTCCCCATTCAGGTAATATAACCCGATGCAGGGAAAATTCACGTTCCAAATTGTTTGGAAGTATACCTTTTTTTGTATCCTTGGAAAAATGGAGATTTCCCAAAAATGTTTCTTGAACATGGAGTTTTTTGTTTGTTTGTTTTTGTTTTTTCCCTGTCACTAAGTGTGTATGCTAAGACACATCAGTTGTGTCCAACTCTTCATGACCCTATGTACTGTAGCCCACAAGACTCTTCCATCCATGGGATTTTTCAGGCAAAAATACTGAAGTGGGTTGCCACTCCTCCTACAAAGAATCTTCTAGACCCAACATAGAACCCACATAGCCTGTGTCTCCTGTAGCAGTAGGCAGATTCTTTACTGTTCAACCACCAATTGATACTGGAGTTCAAAATAATTTGTTTCAAGATGTTATTTACTATATATATATATATATATATATATATATATATATGCCCCCACAATCTGTTTATTTTTAAAATGAGTCAGAAGGGGCTTCTCTCAATGGCCATTAGTTTAAAAAGGAAGGGGCAGGGGTAGAGGGATTGGAGCCCTGGTTAGGGAACTAAGATTTCTCGTGCCCCATGGAGTGGAGCCAAAAAAATGGTAAAATGGTGTGGCTACAACAATAATAATAATAATTTTAAAACTGAGTCAGCAATAAAATTCCTATTTTTTATTCATAGTTTTACTTCACATAAGGGAAAACATTTTTGTGTCTTCAGTCAAACTTCAGAGTGTAATGACGTCTGGACACCACTAACAACAAAATAATAACAATGATAAACCTTTGAAAATCTGAGTTACTTTTTGTAACAATGGAACAACTGTTTTGACTTGAAAAGCAGAAACATATATAATTTATTTCCCTGTCACTATTGCTCTGAATATATAATCCAAACCATTCATATTAATTATAACTTTAGATTAATAAATCTTCTTTTTCAGAGGAATGCATAATTGTCAACTATCACATACCAGGATTTTTTCAGAGGCCATTAAAACAGAGAACACAGTTTTCTGTAGCTACACACATCTGTTTTACAGCTTCTCAAAATGCCATGAAAATAATCAATAACCGACCATATATATTAACTCTAAGTAGCATAGAATTTATAAAAATTAGAAGTGAAAGTGTGTACTATTCAAATCATGCTAAGTAATTTGTGTATCCATATTCAGTTTTACTTAGATTAATCTATTAGTTCAAAAAATAATAATTAATCTACTCAATTTGCTATCAATTCAATAGTTTAAGATACTTAAATATCTTGGAATGTAATAATTCAACTTACAAATTACAAAATATAATTACTGTGGAAAATCAGTTTGTCAGAATAGTGTTTCAATTAAGTTAAAATTGAAGTAGGTTTATGTTCTCTGTAATTATAAACATTAAATGGAAATAACATTAGCTTATTTATCAGTAAACCTGTAAAAAAAACATACCTAAGAAGGATTAAATGTATGTATGCTTGTCTTTTTCTTAAATAAGTAAGTAAGTAAAGTCACTCAGTAGTGTCCGACTCTTTGTGACCCTGTGGACTGCAGTCCACCAGGCTCCTCAGTCCACGGGATTCTCCAGGCAAGAACACTGGAGTGGGTTTCCATTTCCTTCTCCAGGGGATCTTCCAGACCCAGGGATCAAACCCGGGTCTCCCATATTGGAGGCAGACGCCTTAACCTGTGAGCCACCAGGGAAGCCCTTGTGTTTTACTTAACAACGATTAATCGGAGAAGATAAAATTGTCTTATTAAATCAAAATGGCTAGCCTCATTTGAAAAAAAAAACAAAAACAAACAAACACCTAAATGCCTAAAGTTGATTTTTAAAAAAAAATATTCTGAGTTATATCCTGCAAGAATAAGTTTTTTTTCCATGCACAGTTAAAACTTAAGGAATGTGTTTTTATTTTCTGGAAATTTAGAAATACTTAATTCAGATTCTTTTGTGATCTAAAAAGTTGCAAACAGAAAGTGAGAGTACCTTGAGAATTACAGAGAAGCACTGGAAAAACTAAAGTTTGAAAAATTTTGCATCTTCAACTAAACTATTCCAAGTTAAAAAAATAAATAAATAAACATAGGAAATAATAGGCAAAACCCTCATTATTCCAAATATCAAATATCTGTTCTCTTAGTTCACAGGATGAAAAATTCTTAGTTGTTTGAACTAAAGTAGACACAGAGAGATTAACAAACTGGATTTTTTTTTGTTCTTATAACCAAATGTCCATAAAGTGATAAGCATTTTACAGAGACTAGCGTTTGATCAGAGGATACAATTAAATTTCCAGTCATTACTACTGCAGTGAGAAATACTTTCATTATCTATAAATGAAATATAATAAAATCCAAAAGGGAAAAATAAACTAAGGGCACACAGAATCAATGTCTTCTTACAGGCTAAAATGTACCTCTGGGAGCTAATAAAAGGTGTGTGTGGGGTTGAAATATCCATCTATGATGCAGTTGAGTTTATCTTCTCTGTCAAGTATAAAGTCTTTGCACAATATCCAGGAAACCTCTAAAATAGTTTTGAAAACTTTACTTTTAAAGGATGATGTAAATGTGACTTTCAGAAAGGTTTGGACAAGCAGATGATAACTATCTATAAAGCAAAGGATGATTATAACTATCCACAAATCAACAAAGGCAGGAGTTGAGCCTCTTGTGTTCGAAGAAGATGTGTCCACCACTAGAAGTCCTTTGGAGGACATTACATGAAATTAGCGTTGTCTTGTGTAGCAAGCTTCAGAGTTACGCTGCACTTTATTGCCAGTGAGCTCTTTAGACTGTACAGAGTAGAAAATTGAAATGGACCAACAAGTACATTTCTGCTTTCCTTCCACTTTTGTCGTTGCTGCCTCTTTTCCTCTTCTGTTGCTGGAAGTGGTTTCCCAGTGAAACATGAAGCTCTTTGCCTCTGACAGGTGGAAAACCTTAGAGTGGGTTAACGAATCAGTGGCAGTAGGGATTGATTTGACATAGTAAAAGGAAGATTTTTGGTAAAGGGTAAATTATAACTAACATTTCAGTTTTACAGGGCCTGTTGACATGTTTCTATTCAGAGAAATAACCGGAGCTTCGGATTTTCAGACGCACAGCCGAGGAACCCCTCTTACTCTACTCCCTGAAAGTTTGGGAGAGTAATATGTGCACTTGGGTCCTCTGTGGCTGCAGCTCAGGGACCCAGGGCTCTGTTCCCTGCCACCTCCCACCCGAGAATGTGTTCCTCCGCCACGATTACTCACTACGACCCTTACCAAGTCAGTATAGCGTCTTAGCAGCTTTTTGCTTGGGATTCTGGAGTTTTGAGCAGTTGGTAAAGGGATTTCGCCTCATCATACCAGGCACTCTTCAGGCTGCCTCCTTCTGAAATCCTTCATTTAACACTCCAGCACCCTGAATTCTCTCTTTGGGGTTGTCAGAGGGAGGAGGGAGGTTTACAAGAACTTGGAGACACAAGAGAAATGGGGCAAACCTCGGACTAGTTCTCAGCTTCAGAGGTGGACAGGAGCGCCTTGTGCAGGGTGTCACAGAAGTTGGGTGCACACCCTTTCATTAGGGAACCTGAGGGATACCCTTCAGCGGAAGACCGGGAACTGGAGAGCAAGGGCTCCAGGTCTGCTTTCGCCAGACCACTACTGGCTGATTCCTACTAGCTGCGGTAAAGGTGACTGGTTCTCTTGGAAAGGCTGGGTGCCACCCCACATGGGAACTAACTTGATTCACTCCTAATCCCCAAAAGAGACCAAACAACTCTCAAATCTTAGACTGTCCGCCCGCTCCCCACCACCCGCCTGCCTTGCAGCATAAGTAAGCACCTCGGACCCTTGCTTACTCCATGGTCCTCCAGTCCTGAAGGTTGAAAATTATTAAATGTTGTCCCCTAGAAAATGCAGTCTAAACACCCTTTGAAGAAACACAATCTTACTTCATTATTAGCTTGAGAACAAATGACTATCTCTACAGGTCCTTAAGTATTATGAGGAAGTAAATGGGCTTGGAGAGGACAAAGTTGGTTTATATTCTTGAAGCGTTGATCCTTAAGTTAGAAATGGCTTTTCAGCTGGGAGTAGGGGGTACTTCATTCATTGTTGTTTAATCTAATTGTGCAGTTCAGTTCAGTCGCTCAGTCGGGTCTGACTCTTTGTGACCCCATGGACCACAGCACTCCAGTCCTCCCTGTCCATCACCAACTCCAGAAGTTTTCTCAAATTCATGTCCATCCAGTCCGTGATACTGTCCAACCATCTTATCCTCTATCCTCCGCTTCTCCTCCCCTTCACTCTTTCCCAGCATCAGGGTATTTTCAAATGGGTCAGTCTTCCCATCAGGTAGCCAAAATATTGGAGTTTCTGCTTCAGCATCAGTCCTTCCAATAAACACCCAGGACTGATGTCCTTTAGGATGGACTGGATGGATCTCCTTGCAGTCCAAGGGACTCTCAAGAGTCTTCTCCAACACCACAGTTCAAAAACATCAATTCAGCGGCACTCAACTCTCTTTATAGTCCAACTCTCACATCCATACATGACTAATGGATAAACCATAGCCTTTACTAGATGGACCTTTGTTGACAAAGGTATGACTCTGCTTTTTAATATGGTTTCTAGATAGGTCATAGCTTTTCTTCCAAGGAGTAGGCATCTTTTAATTTCATGGCTTCAATCACCTTCTGCAGTGATTTTGGAGCCCAAAAGAATAGTCAATCACCATTTCCACTATTTCCCTGTCTATGTGCCATGAAGTGATGAGACTAGGTGCCATGATCTTACTTTTCTGAATGTCAATCTTTAAGCCAATTTTTTCACTCTCCTCTTTCACTTTTATCAAGAGGCTCCTTAATTCTTCTTCATTTTCTGCCATAAGGGTGGTGTCATCTGCATATCTAAGGTTATTGATATTTGTCCCGACAACCTTGATTCCAGCTTGTGCTTCCTCCAGCCCAGTGTTTCTCATGATGTACTCTGCATAGAAGTTAACTAAGCATGGTGATAATAGATAGCTGTGACATACTCCTTTTCCTATTTCGTACCAGTCTGTTGTTTCATCTCCAGTTCTAACTATTGCTTCCTGACCTGCATACAGACTTCTCAAGAGGCAGGTCAGGTGGTATGATATTCCCATCTTTCTCAGAATTCTCAGCAGTTTATTGTGATGCACACAGTCAAAGGCTTTGGCATAGTCAATAAAGCAGAAATATATGTTTTTTCTGGAATGTTCTAGCTGTTTTGATGATTCAGCAGATGTTGGCAATTTGATATCTGGTTTCTCTGCCTTTTCTAAAACCAGCTTGAACATGAGAAAGTTCACGGTTCACACATTGCTGAAGCCTGGCTTGGAGAATTTTGAGTGTTACTTTACTAGCATGTGAGATGAGTGCAATTGTGTGGTAGTTTGAGCATTCTTTGGCATTGCCTTTCTCTGGGATTGGAATGAAAACTGACCTTTTCCAGTCCTTTGGCCACTGCTGAGTTTTCCAAATTTGCTGGCATTTGAGTGCAGTACTTTCACAGCATCATCTTTCAGGATTTGAAATAGCTCTACTGGAATGCCATCACCTCTACTAGCTTTGTTCATAGTGATGCTTTCTAAGGCCCACTTGACTTCACATTCTAGGATGTCTGGCTCTAGATGTGTGATCACACCATCATGATTATCTGGATCGTGAAGATCTTTTCGTACAGTTGTTTTCTGTATTCTTGCCATCTCTTCATAATATCTTCTGCTTCTGTTAGGTCCATACCATTTCTGTCCTTTATCAAGACCATCTTTGCATGAAATGTCCCCTTGGCATCTCTAATTTTCTTGAAGAGATCTCTAGTCTTTCCCATTCTGTTCTTTCCCTCTATTTCTTTGCATTGATCACTGAAGAAGGCTTTCTTATCTCTTCTTGCTATTCTTTGGAACTCTGCATTCAGATGCTTATGTTTTCCCTTTTCTCCTTTGCTTTTTGCTTCTCTTCATTTCACAGCTGCTTGTAATGCCTCCACAGACAGCCATTTTGCTTTTTTTGCATTTCTTTTCCATGGGGATGGCCTTGATTCCTGTCTCCTGTACAATGTCATGAACCTCATTCCATAGTTCATCAGGCACTCTATCTATCAGATCTAGGCCCTTAAATCTATTTCTTACTACCACTGTATAATCATAAGGGGTTTGATTTAGGTCAAACCTGAATGATCTAGTGGTTTTTCCCTACTTTCTTCAATTTAAGTCTGAACTTGGTAATAAGGAGTTCATAATCTGAGCCACTGTCAGCTTCTGGTCTTGTTTTTGTTGACTGTATAGAGCTTCTCCATCTTTGGCTGCAGACAATATAATCAATCTGATTTCAGTGTTGACCATCTCATGATGTCCATGTGTAGAGTCTACTCTTGTGTTGTTGGAAGAGGGTGCTTGCTATGACCAGTGCATTTTCCTGGCAAAACTCTAATAGTCTTTGCCCTGCTTCATTTCACATTCCAAGGCCAAATTTGCCTGTTACTCCAGTTGTTTTCTGACTTCCTATTTTTGCATTCCAGTCCCCTATGCTGAAAAGGACATCTTATTTTGGTGTTAGTTCTAAAAGATCTTGTAGGTCTTCATAAAACCGTTCAACTTCAGCTTCTTTAGCATTACTTGTTGGGGCATAAATTTGGATTACCGTGATACTGAATCATTTGCGTTGGAGACGAACAGAGATCTTTCTGTCATTTTTGAGAGTGCATCCAAGTACTGCATTTCAGACTCTGTTGACCATAATGGCTACTCCATTTCTTCTGATGGATTCCTGCTTGCAGGAGTAGACTGTAAATAAATAAAATTTAATAGGTGGCTCTAACATGCATCCCAGTTGAAAACCACTGGATTAAATCATGATGTACTCAATTAAAGAAGAAGAGTTATGATCAAGTTAACACTGAGAGTTCTAAAAATAACTGAATATGACTGCTAATATTGAACTGTTTTGTCTAATATTAGGCAAAAAACATGAACAAATCTGTTGGAACATTGTTTAAAGTATACAAGTTCTGAACCATTAATATTATAACATTTCCCTGTTCAAATTTAACAGTGTTGGTTGTGTATCCCTTCTGATTTGATAACCTTTTCATCATTGTTGAGTTTGAACAAAAATCAAGGAAATGAGCCCATCAAACTTTACAGACTTTGCTAGGATAAAATCTCTGAATATTTCCTAGCTTATCAAACAAAATTTGCTTTCAAAATTTTTCTTTCATGGTTTAAAACTATCTGCAACAAATCAACATTCTGGCGTACATTATAGAATGTAACATTTTGCTTACTTTGCTTTCATTGTGAATATGGGATATGGAGAAGGAAAGCATCTGTAGGAAGTCTCAGAGCTTAGCAGTGACACCTGCTCAAGACTACTGGTAATGAAAGAACAGTTACAATCGAGCAATATCTGTAATATAATTATCTTCAGAGGTTATGGTGGGTACCAGAAAGCAAAAGTATGTAAACCCCAGACTTAAAATGCCTAAACACTTACAAGCTGCTAGGTGTAAGAATAAGTCAGAAAGGTATCTGGTTCAGTCTGGGAGCATTAACTTTACTTGTTTGTGTTCAGAGAAAACGAACATGTTCTTTCTCTTTGTTAGTTTTCTGACAGCTGCTCAACAAAAAGTCACAGATGTGTCAACTGTTATTTCCCAATGCTTCTTCCCTTTTACCTAACATTTATCATTTCTCACATTATTAACCCATGTTTCTGAGGTGATTTCTCAGTCTGTTATATTGGGGTAAAATTTCCAAGTCAACCTATACTGTTTTTAAGCTATGATTTAAAAAATGGAGTGCATAAAATCAATCACATAATACTTTATTTTTAACATCTGGAATCCTCAGTTTGTCTTTGTTTTCAGCAATAACAGCAACATGTTACTGTATGACATGTGTTTAGTCTCATCTGGTTGTTGTTTGTGAGTATGTAAGAAACTTTCTTCTGTTTAAGAGGAAACAAAAGTAGATTTTTATGGTTTTAATATGAAGAAAGTAATTTGTATTTCTCTGTAGTTGTCTGCAAGTGCAATTATAATCTGCTCTCTGCAAACTAGCTTTTTTTCTCATGGATTTTCTTATGGTGGGAGTGCCTAACCACTAGAGTTTCTTCTTTGCCTTGTGTTACTTTCAGCTATCAGCATGCCCTAGGAAAGCGTATGTGGTTTCCAAATATCTTGGAAGAGAGATTGTGTGTGTGTGTGTGTGTGTGTGTGTGTGTGTGTGTGTGTGTCAGAATAATGTGTGTATATGTTAGCTGTGGATGTTTGGAACTCAAAAGGGAAAGCTTCGAGTTCCATCCCAGGCTGCACAGACTCTGAGAAGGTATAGTTAGGAGGGGCTGATTGTGCCCATCTGGGGAAAGTCACTGGCAACTTGAGATTGGAGGATTTTTTCAGCCATTTATTCTCATGCTTGAGCAGACCGGTGCAGTACAGGTCTCTTTCCCACAAACATAAATTGGAGGGTAGATGCCTTGCGGAGTTAGGTAAGTTGCATATTAGATCTAATGAGGAAGGTGTGGCAGGCGGGGAGGTGAGGCAAGATCTTAACTCTAACACTTTGCAAGAAGCTCAAGCCTAAAATAGCACTATGGTTTATCCTAGGCTTAGGGACCGGAAAGAGTAACAGCTGGACAGATTAGTAACCACCATTTTCAGAGCAGTTTGATGGGGATTTGGTGTCCTGACCCTACTGTGCAGTAAATGGAGCAAGCTAGTCAGTGTCTGCAGCCGTGGAGCTTTTGGGGCTGCTGCTTTTTCCATTTCCTGCCCATAGCTTAACTTGGCCTGGCTCTCTCCTTTGAACTTGTACTGTTGTCAGGCCCTGGCCTGCTTTACCAGAGTCTGCTGTCGACCTGCAGTGTTTTGGTTCTACTACTGTATCTTCCATTTTACCCTTGCTTACTGTTAACAGCATGTGTGGCTTCTGTTCAGCACCGACTTCCTGCCAGGTAAGTTCATGATGGCATCTCTCTACTGAGAATTCTGGTATCTGGTACCACCACTGACCTGAAACCCAGTGGAACTTACTGAGCTGGGTAGGCGTGGTGGAGGTGCATGTGGTTAGGCTCACATGTGCATAAAATCTCAGGGGTGGGGGAGATTCTCTAACCTCTTAAATTCTGGGTAGAGGCCAGTCTGAGCCCTGGAAACACTGGCTGGACTGCTGGGTTTGCGAAAAGACCCTTTCCAACCTGCCAGTTGTCCTTTCCTCTTCTGTCGGGTGCACAGTCAGCTTTCATGACAGAATCATGGTCCAACTCTTTAAAGTAAACTTCACACAAAGACAGGGAACATGATTGATCAGCGTGTCTGCCTGTGGAAGCTGTGAAGGCTGCTGTTGAGTTTCAACCACTGATGACGCTATCTGTCACTGGCTAGGCACGAAGGACCTGAGAAGGGTGACAGGGGTTGGGTGAGAATGATTCTGCTGCAGACAAGTACTGAAAAACAGTACTGACAAAACCTAGAGGACTCTCCACATGCCACACAGCTCCCTGGGAGACCCAGAGTGTGATGTCCTATTACAGGGTTAATCTTTCAAGAGAAAGGGATTCCTAAACACTGGCTGAATCTGAAAGTAGCTTTTAAAGGGTACAACAGAGAAGTCTGCAAGAACACAGGGAGAGTTAGGATAGGACTCCCAACTCCAGTTAATGATAACTATGAATTGTGCCAAACTCAAGTGGAAGGCTATGCTGAATAGGACAGATGTGACACGGCCGTATTAGACAATGGATCCTCCCTGAAATTTTGAGCAGCCCAATCCTAGGTCAGGATGATGCAGACTCTGCATAAACCTCTGGAGGAGCTGCACTCGTAACCTTTCTGGTGTGCTTTTTAGGGGAGCAGCTAAAGTGTAGGTTCTGGCTGCATTTTAGGTGTGCAATTTTGTGCTCTCAGTGCTTGGAGACTGACCCTTGGCAACTCTGCTCTGTAAACTTTCCAGTGACTTGCATTCTCTCTTATTAGATCCAGCTGAGACTCACATATCATGACACTTTATTTTGAAGACTAAATAGTTAACTTCTGAATAAGAAACAAAAGAAAATATGAAAAGAAGGAGCTTTAAATTACCATAAACTTAGCAAGTAGGCCAAATATTTGAAAAGCTGGCCACACTCTGATTGCTGTGGTTAGACTTCCTAAAACTATGTTGAATAGTAGAGGTGAGACTGGGCACCCTTGTCTTTTTCCATATCCTAGAGAAGATGCTTTCAGTTTTTCACCTTTGATGTTCATATTTGCTGTGGGCTTTTCATATATGGTCCCTATAAGCCCATTTTCTGGAAAGGTTTATCATAAATGGGTGTGAATATTGTCAAAAGTTATTTTTATGCATCTGTTGAGATTATCATATGGTTTTTATCTTTCTGTTAATATGGTATATCACATTGACTTATTTGCATATATTGAAGAATCCTTGTATCCACGGAATAAACTGATTATGATCAATTGAATATGGTGTATGATCCTTCTGATATATGTCATTTGAGTTGGTGATGCAATCCAACGATCTTATCCTCTGGTCTCCCCTTCTCCTCCTGCCTTCAATTTTCCCCAGCATCAGGGTCTTTTCTAAGAAGTCAGTTCTTTGCATCAGTTGGTCAAAGTACTGGAACTTCAGCTTCAAAATCAGCCCTTCCAATGAAGATTCAGGACTGATTTCCTTCAGGATTGACTGGTTGTATCTCCTTGCAGTCCAAGGGACTCTCAAGAGTCCTCTCCAACACCACAGTTCAAAAGTATCAATTCTTTGGCACTCAGCTTTCTTTATGGCCCAGCTCTCACATCCATACATGACTACTGGAAAAACCAAAGCTCTGACTAAGGCAAAGTGATGCCTCAGCTTTTTAATATCCTGTCTGGGTTTGTCATAGCTTTTCTTACAGGGAGCAAGTGTCTTTGATTTCATAGCTGCAGTCACCATCTGCAGTAACTGTTTGTTGTTGTTGTTGTTTTATATCATTGATTCAATTTCATTCCTAGTCATATTATCATGGAGAAGGAAATGACAACCCACTCCGGTATTCTTGCCTGGAGAATCCCATGGACAGAGAAGTCTGATGGGCTGTTGTCCATAGGGTCGCACAGAGTTGGACACAACTGAAGCAACTTAGCATGCATGCATGCATTGGAGAAGGAAACGGCAACCCACTCCAGTATTCTTGCCTGGAAAATCCCAGGGACAGAGGAGTGTGGTGGGCTTCTGTCTATGGG
This sequence comes from Budorcas taxicolor, assembly GCF_023091745.1. NCBI lineage: Eukaryota > Metazoa > Chordata > Mammalia > Artiodactyla > Bovidae > Budorcas > Budorcas taxicolor. The sequence goes on along the minus strand of NC_068936.1, from coordinate 5,607,674 downwards.
GTGGACAGAGTCAGACATGACTGAAGCGACTTAGCAGCAGCAACAGCATCATATTATCTATTTCTTCTTGATTCAGTCCTGTGAGATTATATAGTTCTAAGAATTTCCCCATTTCTTTTAGGTTTTCTGTTTTATTGGCATACAGTTGAGACTTTTATTTAACTAAGTTTGTTTATATGTCTGTTTTTATGCCAGTAACATACTGTCTAAATACTGCGGTTTTGCAGAAAGTTTTTAAATTGAAAGCACGAGTCTTCAGGTTTTGTTATTCTTTTTCAATATTGTTTTGGCTCTTTGCAATCACTAGAGATTTCATATGAATGTTAAAATGAGTTCCCTGTTTCTGAAAAAACATCATGAGGATTTTAGAAAGGAGTGAATCGAATTTAAAAATTGCTTTGGGTATGCGTGTTCAGTTGCTGCAGTTGTGTCCAACACTTTGTGACATCATGGTCTGTATCCTGTTGATCTTCTGTCCAAGGGACTCTCCAGGCAAGCATACTGGTGTGAACTGCGATTTTACCCACCTCCAGGGGATCTTCCCAACACAGTGATCAAACTCATGTCTCCTGCATCTCTTGCATTGCAGGTAGATTCTTTATTGCTGAGGCATTGGGGAAGTCCTCACTGGGCTTTATCACTTTGCTTTCAACATAAATGAAAATTTTAACAGTATCAAATCTTTCAATTCAGAACACAGGGCTTGTTTTTATTTATTAATTTTTTCTTAAATTTATCTTAGTAATATTTTGTACTTTTCTCTCTACAAGTTTACACAGCCTTAGTTACATTTATTTTGAGGTACTTTATTTTTAAGATACTACTATAAATATAATGATATAGCAGTTTTTTTTTCATATAGTTCATGTATAGAAATCCAATTGGTTTTTACATTTCTTTGATTTTGTATATTACTACTTTACTGAGTTTCTTTTATTAGTCCTAACAGTGTTTTTATTGTGGAACACTTATCTTTCTGTATATAAGATCAGACATACATGATCATAGAGAACTTTACTTTTTTCTTTCCAATTTGGATGAATGATATTTATTTTTATGGAGATATAATTGACATACAACTTATTAATTTCAGGTGTACATCATACTGGTTTTGAAAGGTTGTGGCTTTAAGCCATGAATGACTCTGGGATTCTTGTCCTCTGAAGGAGAGGAATTAGATTGGGGCCAGTGACAAGGTTTGATCATGTAGAACTTTGGTGTAATAAAGTTTTATTTAAGTATAAAAGAGGCAGAGAAAGCTTGACATAGACATCAGAAGGGGACAGAAAGAGTGCCCCCTTTCTAGTTTAATAGCAAGAACTTATATACTAGTATAATATAGGTTATATAATATATCTATTAGCAAGATGCAAATTAGAGAAAGGAAATGCTTCAAAACTGAGAGAGTTGCACCAGGCGCCTTACCTGAAACTTGCATTTTGAGATAGAATTTGTACAAGTGAGTCTTCCTGGGTCATCAAACAATTGACATGAATCTTGAGGAAAGGCAGGTTTCCAAGCAAATATATAGTTTAATTACCATAGCTTAAAAGATATTTCCATGAGTAAAACATACTGGTTTGTTGAGCCATTATCTGTTCTGATTCTTAGGTGGAACTGACTTAAAGAAAGAAAGAATTTAAGGTAAATACGTAGTTCATTAACATAGCTTAAGAAAATATTTCCATAAGAAAAATGCATTGGTTAGCTCAAGGTTTGAGGAAAGTTAAGTTCACGTGAAAACAGGTATTGTTGTGACAACACAGAATTTTAAAAGAAACCATCTTTTAATTTTGTACAGAGAAGGGGAAGAAAACACCTGACACTTGCAGTCTGTTTCCTCTCCTGGGGGATCCCTAGCCTTCCTGCCTGTAACCCTCTCAGTTTCATACATATATTGTGGATGATCACAAAAAGTCTAGCTAACAAGCATTACTGTCTAAGTATAAAATTTTTTTGATAAGAATTTTTAAGATGTACTCTCTCAGAAACTTTCAAATATAAAATATAGTATAGTTGTGCTATACTAACAGTGACAGACTTTATTGTCTTGGACTCCAAAATCACTGCAGGTGGTGACTGCAGCCATAAAATTGAAAGACACTTGCTCCTTGGAAGGAAAACTATGACAAACCTAGACAGTATATTAAAAAGCAGAGACATCACTTTGCTTACAAACACCTGTATGGTCAAAGCTGTGGTTTTCCCTCAAAGCTGTGGTTTTTCCAGTAGTCATGTATGGATGTCAGGGTTGGGTCATAAAGAAAGCTGAGTGCCAAACAACTGATGCTTTCAAACTGTGGTGCTGGAGAAGACTCTCGAGAGTCCCTTGGACTACAGGAGATCAAACCAGTCAGCCCTAGAGGAAATCAATCCTGAAAATTCCCTGGAAGGACTGATGCTCAGACTGAAAGGTCAATCCTTTGAATACCTGATAAAAAGAACTAACCCACTGGAAAAGACCCTGATCCTAGGAAATATTGAAGGCAAGAGAAGGGGAAAACAGAGGACAAGATGGTTGAATGGCATCACTGACTCAGTGCACATGAATTTGAGCAAACTCCAGGAGATAGGAAAGGACAGGAAAGCCTGGTGTGCTGCAGTCCATGGGGTTGCAAAGAGTTGGACACAACTGAGCAACTGGACAAAAACAACAAAATAGTATGTTCAGAGTCTATATTTTTCATTCTAGAATTTATTTATTTTATAGTTAAAGTTTGGTACCTTTATATCATCTTCACCCATTTCAGTCTTTCTGCACCCCCAGCTCTGGTAACCACCAGTCTGTTTTCATGTATATATATTCGGATGGGGTTGTCTTTATTTCTCTTCAGTGCTTGCTGGCTTTATTTTTTGGTTCCATATTTAAGAGATATCATCCAGTATTTGTCCCTATGATTTATTTTACTTAATGCCCTAAAGGTCCATTTATGTTGTCAGAATCCATGTTGCACTTTTTTTTTTAATGGCTAAATATTCTTCTATATTATGGATATATATCACATTTTTCTTTATTGATTCATCCATCAGTGGGCATGCAGGTTGTTTTCATGTCTGAGTTATTGTAAATGACACTGTAATTAGCATGGCCATGTTCAAGTTTGTGATTTTTGTTTTCAGAGATCTCTCTACTGCTCTCCAAAGTGGTTGCACCAATTCTCATTAACAGTGAACAAGTAGTCCCTTTTCTCCACATCCTTGTCAAAACTCGACTTTTGTCTAACAGGTATATGGTGATATTATATTACTGTTTTGATTTGCATTTTCCTGATGATCAATGATATTAAAGGGGCTTCCTTAGTGGCTCAGCAGTAAAGAAACTGCCTGCCAATGCAGGAGACCTGGGTTTATTGCCTGGGTCAGGAAGATTCTCTGGATGAGGGCATGGCAACCCTCTCCATTAAGCTTGCCTGGAGAATTCCATGGACAGAGGAGCCTGGTGGCCTACAGTACATGGAGTGTGAATAGTAGGAAATGACTGAAGCTACTCAATATGTACATACTGGTCATAAGCATGACTTCTTTAGGAAAATCAGTACTCAGATTCTCTGCCTTTTTTTTTCTTTTTGAGTTCTAAGAACTGTTTAATGTGTTTTACATGTTTTTTTTAATAGGAGGATAATTCTTTTATAATATTGTACTGGCTCCTGTCATACATCAGCATGGTTCAGCCACAGGTATATATATGTCGCATCCCTCTTGAACCTCTCTCTCATCCCTCATATGCTACTCCCTCTAGGTTGTCACAGAGCACCAGGTTGAACTTCCTACATCACACAGCAAATCCCCACTGGCTGTTTATTTTATACCTGGTAATACATGTTTCAGTGTTACTCTGTCAATTCCTCTGCCCAATTAAATGAGATTATTTCTTATTTTGCTATTAATTTGTATGAATTCTTAATGTATACTTTTTAAATATTAACTTCTTATCAAGTGTGATAGTTTCAAACTATTTTCTTTCAATTCAGAGGTTTTCTTTTAATCTTCTTCACGGCCTTCCTTTCTTTGTTTGTGATCCCACTGTTCATTTTTGCTTTTACTATCTTTGCTTTTTATGTCAATTCTGAAAAAAAGTCATCGTTAAGACCAATGTCAAATAGATTACCAACTATGTTTCCTTCAGTAGTCATATAGTTTTAGCTCTTTCATTAATTTTCAGTTGGATTTTGTAAACGGTAAAAATCACATACAGTTTCATTGTTTTGCAAGTGCCTTTCCAATTTTCTCAACACCATTTACTGAAGATATTTTCCCTATTTATATTCTTAGCTTCTTGGTTATAAATTAATTGGCCAAAGATGTGTGGGATTACTTCTATTGTCTCAATTCTGTCTTCTCTTCCACCGCCCCCCCTTTCCCCCCCACCCCCCACCCCCCACCCCCCCACACACTTAGTACATGGTATGCAGACTCTCAGTTTCATGATTAGGGATTGCAGCCCTGCAGTAGATACAGGTAGTCTTAATCACTGGGCCACAGGGAAGTCCAAGCAGTTCTGTCCTTTTCATCTCTGTGTTTTTATATCTTTTTTTGTGTGTTTAATTGTTCTGCTTATAATTTCCAATACTCTACTGGACTGAACTGAACTGGTGACTATAGGCATCTTTGCCCTTTCCTGATAGAGAAAACTTTCAGTATTTCACTATGAATATGATATTCACTGTGAATGGCTTTTATTGTATTTATAGTTTTCTTTTTTTCCTAGTTTCTTGATTTTTTTCCTATACTAAACAGCATTTAATTTTGTGAAATACTTCTCTGCATCTGTGACTGTGTGTGTTTGTTTCCTCATTCTGATAATATGGTGCATTATATTGATTGATTCCCTTATGCAGAATAATTCCTGCAATCTAAGAATAAACCTTTTTGATCAGGCTGTATAAGCATTTTTCTTATACTGCTGAATTTGGTTTCCTAGTATTTTGTTGAAGACATTTTCATCAAGATTTATAAATGTCTTGATCTTTGTTTCCATCTGTGGTAGTGTCTTCATCTGGCTTTGGTATCAGCTCTCATTGAATCAATTAGGGCATGTTTTCCCCTCTTCAGTTAGAAAAATTTGAGAGGGTTGAAATTAGTCTCTTTAAAAATGATAATAAAATTCACCATATGAAGGCATCAGGACCAGGGTTTATCTCTGTTAACCGATTTTTGATTACTGGTTCAGTCATCATTTGAGTAGTTATGTGTCGTTGTTGAGTCACCAAGTTATGTCCGACTCTTTCTGACACAATGGACTGCAGCATGCCAGGCTTCCTTATCCCTCACCATCTCCCAGAATTCGCCCAAGTTCATGTTCATTGACTTGGTGATGCCATCCAAAAATCTCATCCTCTGTCACCTTCTTTTCCTTCTGACTTCAATCTTTCCCAGCATTAGGGTCTTTTTCAATGGGTTGGCTCTTTGCGTCAGGTGGCCAAAATGCTGACCAAGGTGTTTTCATCAGGTTCAGCATCAGTCCTTCCAATGATATTCAGGATTGATTTCCTTTAAGATTGACTCTTTTGGTTTTGGGGGGTACGAGGGATGCTTAAGAGTCTTCTCCAGCACCACAGTTCAAAAGCATCAGTTCTTTGGTGTTCAGCGTCCTTTGTTGTCCAGCTCTCAGATCCATACATGACTACTGTAGCTTTGACTACACAGGTGTTTGTTGGCAAAGAGATGTTTCTGTTTTTTCATATACTGTTTAAGTTTGTCATATCTTTCCTTCCAAGGAGCCATTGTCTCCTAATTTCATGGCTGCAGTCACTACCTGCAGTTATTTTTAGAGCCCAGGAAGAGTAAATCTGTCACCACTTCCATATTTTCCCTTCTTTGCCATGAAATCAGAGGACCAGTTGCCATGACCGTAGTTTCTTTGGGTTTTAAGCCAGTTTTTTCACTGTCTTCTTTCATGCTTCATCAAGAAGCTCTTCAGCTCTTTAGTTTCTGACTTTAAAGTGGCATCATCTACATTTATGAGGTTGTTGATATTTCTCCTGGCAATCTTGATTCCAGCTTATAACCCATTAAGCCTGGGATTTCGCATGATGTACTCCACATGTAAGTTAAATAAGCAGCAAGACAATATACAGCCTTGACATTCTCCTTTTCCAATTTTCAACCAGTCCGTTGTTCCATGTCTGGTTCTAAATGTTGCTTCTTGATCTGTGTACAGGTTCCTAAGGAGACCGGTAAGGAGTTCTGCTGTTCCCATCTCTTTAGGAGTTTTCCAGTTTGCTATGATCCCCACAGTCAAAGGCTTTATTGTAGTCAATGAAAAGCAGCTGCTTTTCTGGAAGTCTCTTGCTTTCTCTGTGATCCAGTGAATGTTGTCAATTTGATCTGTTTCCTCTGCCATTTCTAAACCCAGCTCATACGTTTGAAAGTTCTCACATCAAGTACTGCTGAAGCCTATCTTGAAGGATTTTGGCATAACCTTAACAGAAGGGGAAGTGAGGACAATTCGGTGGTAGTTTGAACATTTCTTTAGTAATACTTTTTGGGAATTGGGATGAGGATTGACCTTTTCAAGTTCTATGGCCACTGATTTTTTTTTTTTTTTTTTCAAAATTGCTGTTAAATTGAGTCCAGCACTTTCACAGCATCATATTTTAGGATTTGAAATGGCTCAGCTGGAATGCCATCACTTCCATTAGCTTTGTTTGTAGAAGTACTTTCTAAGAATCACTTGACTTCACACTCCAGGATGTCTGGTTTCAGGTGTGTGATCACACCACTGTGATTATCCAGGTCATTAAGATATTTTTTGCATAGCTATTCTGTGTAATCTAGCCATCTCTTCTTGATCTCTTCTGCTTCTACTAGGTCATCACCAATTCTATCCTTTATTGTGTCCATCAGTGCATGAGGTGTTCCCTGTCATTTCCAGTTTCCTTGAAGAGATCTCTAGTGTTTTCCATTCTATTATTTTCTTATATTTCTTCATGTTATCCGTTGAAGAAGACCTTCTGGCCTCTCCTGGTTACTCCCTGTAACTCTGCATCCAATTTGGTATATGTTTCCATTTACTCTTTGTTTTCCACTTCTCTTCATTCCTCAGCTATTTGTAAAGCCTCAGATCACCATTTCACCCTTTTGCATTTATTTCTCTTTGAGATGGTTTGGGTTATCACCTCTTGTACAATATTATGAACCTCTGCCCATCATTCCTCAGGCACTCTGTTTAGCAGATTTAATCCCTTGAATCTATTCATCAACTACATTGTATAAGAAGTGGCAAGAAGGCCATTTCCAAATCCAGCTTGTACATCTGGAAGTTTGGAGTTCACATGTTATTGAAGTGTAGCTTGAAGGATTTTGAACATTACCTTGCTAGCCCGTGAAATGAGTGCAACTGTGTGGTAGTGCTAGTTTGAACATTCTTTGGCATTTTTCTTCTTTGGTATTGGAATGAAAACTCATCTTTCCAGTCCTGACACCACCATGTGTAAAATAGATAGCTAGTGAAAAGCTGCTGTATAGCACAGGGAGCTCAGCTTGAAGCTCTGATCTAAAGGAGGGGGATGAGAGACTGGAGGAAGACTTAAGAGGGAAGGGATATCTGTATACATATAGCTGATTCATATTTTTTTATAGCAGGAATGAACACAACACTATAAAACAACTACACTGTAATTTTCAAAAGTTTAATTGTTCCTTTATGCTTAAATGCTTTAACTCCTTTGTCCCCTTTTATGTAGGATGTACTGTTTTCTTTCTGGTTACTATGGAGATTATATTGAACACCTGAAAATTGTAACACTCTAATTGTCTTCCTGTTGCTTAAAAGGTCAATTATTCTATATTCAAATTCATTTATTCTTTCTTCTAGCTTCTCAAACTTGTCTGTGAATCCCTTTAGTGATTTTTTTTCATTTTAGTTATTGTGCTTTTCAGTTCCAGAACTGTTTTGTTTCCTTCCTTTTAGGTTTCTCTCTATTTGTTGATTTGCTACTTTGTTCATACATATTTTTGTGATTTTGTGCACAGTTTTCTTTACAGTTCATTGAACTCTTTAAGATTGTTGCTTTTCAGTCTTTATTATTTGCTACTAGATAACTTTCAAGAGTAGATTTGATTTTTTTATTTTCCCCTTAGAATGGGTCATATTTCATTCTTCTTTGTATACCTTGTAATTTGCTTTTCTTTTTAATTTTAAAAACTGGACAGTTATATCTAACTGCTAACTTTTGAAATTATATTCTTCCCTTAGCAAGGCTTGTTCTTCAGCCAACTCTTGAACAATGCTAAAAAAAAAAAAAAAATAGTATGACCTGCACGAGTCTGCTTATACATAGATTAATATACAGAAATATGCATACAGATTTTTTAACAAACATGTACCACTCTACTACATACTCCACACTTGGTCGAATCTGTGGAAGCAGATATGGAGGCTGACTGTGAAGTTTCTAATACTTGTATACAAGTTGGTACTTCTAATACCTGACTATTCAAGGGTGAACCATATTTTCTTACTGCTTCTTAAGCATTACTGCTTATTGTTTTTTAGGCAAAATTCTTATTTATTCCTTATTTTGTTTGTTGTAGTATGTATATTTCTGTGCCCAAGGATCAACTTAAGGTATAATTTTGGGGTCTTTTCTGAATCTTTCCCTGGGCATGTATGTTACTTTCTAATTTTCTGATTTAGGCTGTTTCTTTTTCATGCTATAGTCTTTTAAGTCTGGCTCCTAATGGAAAATAGAATGAAAAGGAGATAAAAAGACACGGGTTTTTAGAGTCTTCTAAAAGCCATTTTAGGTACAAAGTGACCGTCCTGTGGGTCATCCTAGTGCACCAGCCCCAAGCATCCTGTATCAAACCTGGACTGCTGATTTGTTTTTTATTACCAATGGGAATAAGAGAAAAAACAATGGCTGTCAGCTTCTTTGTACCTTTGGGATTAGAAGACCTAATTGACATCAACCAGAACACAGATACCTATTATTTAGAGACAAGGTCCTTTTTGCTTATCCTGCTCCTGCAAGTTGTATGCAACACAGGAAGCTTCCACCAAGGTGTGGACTGGGGGTTGCTGCTATTCTAAGAACAGAAACTGATGAAATTTAACTGCAGTTTATCGCATTAGTTTTCTGGAAATTAAAAACATCAGTTCAGTTTGCTGCTGCTGCTGCTGCTAAGTCGTTTCAGTTGTGTCCGACTTTGAGCGACCCCATAGATGACAGCCCACCAGGCTCTCCCGTCCCTGGGATTCTTCAGGCAAGAACACTGGAGTGGGCTGCCATTTCCTTCTCCAATGCATGAAAGTGACAAGTGAAAGTGAAGTCACTCAGTCGTGTCCAACTCTTAGCGACCCCATGGATTGCAGCCTACCAGCTTCCTCAATCCAGTTTAGAGTTCCAAAATAGTTTTAACAGACCCTCTGCCAGTTCTTTAATTGTCTATGTGGGGAGATTTCTGTTTTTTGTCTTCTGCAATTCCCAGAATCCTCTGGGGAAAGAAACTCTTTGCTTATATAACAGATTCCATATATGCCTACATACTATGGCAAACAGAAGAGAACATCTGACACCTGCTGATCTCAGAAAGAACTGGAATTTTTTGCGGTAATTACTAAAATTAGTAACTTGCTAGGATAATATGAAAGTATGTAGTTGGAGAAATTACGTAATGTTTAATCCCCCAAAGAGTTTAATATTGGGGGGAAAGTAGAGGTATACTGGGATAAACAGTGCACTCTACTGGAGACATCCGAGACTTGGAATCAAGTAGCATACTGCAGGAGATCTATATGTTTGGGGGGTGGGGGTGGTGACACAAAGACATCAGGTTTTTTTTCATTATAAAATGTCAATAAAAATATATTTCAAACTGGGTTACTTTGGGGATTAAGTGAGATAACAATATAATTCCTAAAAATAATATGATGTAACAGTGAGCCCTCATGATAATTAAGACATGTTTTTCTATCAAATGAATTATACTATTACTGTTAGAGGTACAATGGCATAAATTAGAAGCCTTCTCAATACCCTAAGGTCAACTGTGATCACAAATCACTCTTCTGGTCTCCTAAAGTCACAAGCAAAGGACAGTTGCAGTCTTCTGCTCTCAAGTAAGCACCACATGCTAGGCATCAGGCAAAAAGGCTTTTATATTTGGCTTCATCTTGCTCTTGGCTAGGGTGTCCTTCTCTCATCTCTTAGTCAAGATAGGGTTCACAAGGCATCTTATGTCCCCATGGGTGTCCCCTAGGCATTCCCCAATGGGTAAAGTTCCCCCTAGCCTCAAACTTTCTGCCTTTTTTTTTTTTTTCCTATTTGAGTCCTCACCAAAACTACAAATCCTGTATCTAAAAGTTCAGTCACTCCCCTTTCCCTATACAACATAACTGCAACTAAGTTATTCTCTGAAATGCAGTTCTTTCTCTATCTATTCATCAGCTGTAGATAATATTTAAAACCGTGGGCTTGGATGCAATGGTGGTGGAGAGAGTGGGAGGCCTGAGGCCCATGTGAATGGCTAGAGTGCAGAGAAGAGCAAGAAAGAGACTGGAAAAGGTTTGGAAAGGGAATAGAACATTTATTCATACTTTCAAATTTTGTAGTAAGCTTACTTCTCTTGTCTCATGTCTACATTTATTATATAGGATTATTATTCCAGTTATTGTCTGCTTCACCCACTTCCAGGCCATACTCCACCAGGAAACTAGAAAGATCTTTTGAAAGTGTGTCAAATGTCACTGTTCCACTCATTTCCACTGCATTAGAAGCAAAATACAAAATCTTTAGCAAAGCTTACAGTCCATGCCACTTCACTTCTTTCAGCTATTGACCTCACTCTTTGAGGAATAACCACCCAAGCCAGTTCCTTAATAGGTTCTAAGAGTTCCTTAATAGGTTCTGAGATAGGTCAGTATGGATCAGTTCCTTAATAGGTTCTGAGAGTTCCTTCTTGGGCAGTCATCTCACCATTAAGACTATATATGCTTCTCTATCAGGCTAGGGCTATGTCTGCTGAAGCTAGGAGAATCACATAATTTATACAAGTAGTAGTCATGCATACTAAGTGTTCCTAAAAGGCTAAATAAAGGTAAAGACAAATGCCTACCATTTTTTAGAATCCTGAGTACCTTCTTCTGGATAGATTAGAAAGTTGGAAGAGGTGGTTGGTGTTGATGTACGTGTATCACTACAAAATTCTTGTATCATTGGCTAAGATATGCTATAAGATATCTCCACAAATTTCACAAAGGAAGTATAAAACAGCAGTAGTGTCATTTATGAAACATGTGTCATTTATGAAAATAGGGGCCCAGACATGCCTTCAGGCTTGTATGTAAACTGATAATTGAGAGAAGGCTACAGGGAAACTGCTGAGAAATCAAACCTGCCTCCTATTCAAGCTGCAGGACCTTTCAAACCCAATTTCTTGCTATCCCAATGAAATGTTTAAATGAGATCTTTTACAGACTATTCTGCTCTAACCTTTTGTCCCTTAATAAGAGTCCTTGGGATCATTGTCCTGTAGTCACTTTAAAGAAAAGCAAGAAAATGTTGTTGTTTAATCACTAAGATGTGTCTGACTCTTTGCAACCCCAGGGACAGAGGAGCCTAATGAGTTGCAGTCCATTCTCCAGGCAAGAATACTGGAGTGGATTGCCAGTTAGTTCTCTAGGGGATCGTCTCTATCCAGGGGTGGAACCTGTGTCTCCTGCATCTTCTGCATTGACAAGAAGATTCTTTACCACTGGGCCACTGGGAAAATGTATTTAATCAGAGAAGAAAGAACTAGGCAATACCCTACTGTATATGTATATCATCAAAGTCATTACTGGACATGATTGTTGTTTCTGATTTTATGCACAAAAATTCTCCCTTGAATAAAGTTATGGGAAAATCTTAGAAAAACTTTAATTTAGAAGTAGAGTAAGTAAAGTAGTCATCTCTCCTGGGACAGTAGACTGAAAATGCAGCAGCAGTTAGTTAATACTCTAGTAGCCCTGAGGCATCGTAGTAACTGACTTGGCAAGCATGTTCAAGCAGCCTGAGTCATCGCAGTGACTGACTGGCCAAGCAAAGCAAGGAACATACTTGAAAAAACCAGTGAAGAATACTTGTTCCTGGAGAGGACCTGATGCACCTGTCAACTGGTACTTTCCCTTACAAGGACCTGTTTATGGGTGCAGCTCCAACCTAGAGTTGCGGGCATTAGTCTGGCTCCGATGACTTGGCTTTGACTGCAGCTCCCCTGTGAAGATCTTGCCTGGGATTAATAATTGATTTATCAGTTCCAAGTGGCCAGTGCCATCGTAGCTATTTCTCTAAGCATTGGAGTTGCTGGCCAGCCACAAAAAGGCCAGAAGGGCACTGGGCTGCTTGGGGAAGGAACCAATGATACAGATGAAAATGTGCTTGCCAGTTGCTAACTGTGGGCATGAACATGCGGGAGACCCAGACCAGGAAAAGGGAGTCCTGTGAAGCATCACACTGTTGGCAGCTGGCAATTAGGCTATTTATGAGTTTTAGGATTTATGAGTTGCAATGAACATGCTGATGGACCCTTGTTCCCTGTGGAGGACATTTCCAGTTCCCTGTAGCAGATGTGGGGAGATGTGCTGGGGTAGCGGCACTTCTCTTATTTCTTGCTAAAAGTAGTACAAACACTGAACTTTTGCCAACGACCTAAAGCTCTAAACAGGAGACATCAGTAAGGGGTTCTCTTTGAAATGCACTAAACATTTGTTTTATTACTAAGCAGATGATGTGACCAGAAAGATCTCACAGGTGGGGAAGACAGATGAAGGGAGTTAGACAAACTGATGCCCCAGCTTTAAATGATGGGGTAGGTAAGCAAACCCACACTCAGAGACCCTCTTTGCCTCTGGTGCAGCACAAGAAAAAACACTTGGCACTGATCAGGGAGAAGGCAATGGCAAGGCAATGGCACCCCACTCCAGTAGTCTTGCCTGGAAAATCCCATGGACAGAGGAGCCTGGTAGGCTGCAGCCCATGGGGTCTCGAAGAGTCGGACACGACTGAGCGACTTCACTTTCACTTTTCACTTTCATGTATTAGAGAAGGAAATGTGTTCTTGCCTGGAGTGTTCTTGCCTGGAGAATCCCAGGGACGGGGAAGCCTGGTGGGCTGCCGTCTCTGGAGTCACACAGAGTCGAACATGACTGAAGTGACTTGGCAGCAGCAGCAACAGGGAGAAGGCAATGGTGCCCCACTCCAGTACTCTTGCCTAGAAAATCCCATGGACTGAGGAGCCTGGTAGGCTGCAGTCCATGGGGTTGCAAAGAGTTGGACACGACTAAGTGACTTCTCTTTGACTTTTCACTTTCATGCATTGGAGAAGGAAATGGCAACCCACTCCAGTGTTTTTGCCTGGAGAATCCCAGGGACAGGGGAGCCTGGTGGGCTGACGTCTCTGGGGTCGCACAGAGTCGGACACAACTGAAGCGACTTAGCAGCAGCAGCAGCAGCAGCAGCAGGGCTGTGGCACGGTATCTCCCCATCAACACAGTCAAAATGGTGTGCCTCTTGCTGCCGCCAGAGGAGGCAGTGAAGTTAAGTGACTTAAAACTGGAGTACCAAGACCGTATGCCATGGCCAGGATTCATATTAGCAGAGCAAAAGGCACTTTTTGAATAGCATAATGTATGTCAGAGAAGACCACCACCAGAGGAGTCTTCATGTAATCCTGATATAGGAGTTTTACATTTTCTAGATGGGGAGCCTTGCTGTCATTTTCCCCACTTTGCAGAGTCATCTCACCCCACCAGCATATGATGAATGTAATCCAGCTCTGAAAACAAGCCTTCAGCTTGTTACTGCCTTAAGTCCTCTTTACCCTCTCTGGATACTACAAAGAAGGCATGGACAGTTGGGGATGAGGAATGCTAACAAAGCCTGAAAATCAGCTACCTGAAACTTTTCCTTCTCCGCTGGCAAATACAAACCTAGAGTGGCTAGCTTCCCTGAGTAGTCAGCATATCTTCAAAAATAACGAAGCTGGAGGTTTCACACTTACTTTCACACTTACTGATTTCCACAGATTCTATAAACATACAGTAACCAAGAGATTTGCTGACATAAAGACAGACACTAGATTATCAGAATATGAAATCTAGAATTAAACTTTCACAAATGTGGTTAAAGGTAGTAAAACCCACTCTGTGAAGAAGAGACAGTCCATTCAAGAAAGTGTGCTGCAGAAACTAGATATCTATGTGAAAAACAATTACATTGGACCTTTACCTTATACTATGTGAAAAATTAATTCAAGTGGTATCAAAGACCTAAATGTATAAGATGAAACCATAAAAACCCTAGGAAAAAACAGGTAAAAACCTTTATGATACTAGTTTGCAAGGATTTTGATATATGACACCAAAAACATTGTTTAAGCAAGTAGACAAATGGTACTATAGTATACTTAAAAACTTTTGTGCAATAAACATATGAAAAGGTGAGTCATGAAATAGGCAAAAAAATATATACGTGGAAATCATATATCTGGTAACTGGTTAATGTCCAGAATATACAAGAAGCTCTATTGTTCAACCACAATAAACAACCATCACAACAAAGAATTATAAATATGTCAACAGGGATATTTCCCAAATAATATGTAAAGAGTCTATATATGAAAAGATAAGTGAAATGCAAGTCAAAAATATAATGAGATATCACCTCACATTAGGATGGCTAATCAAAAAACAAAAAAAAAAACAAGTGTTGGTGAGATTAGAGAAACTGGAACTCCTGTACACTGTTGGTGAGAATGTAAACTGCTGCAGATGTTACAGAAAACAGTATGAGAAATTCCCTGGTGATCCAGGGGTTAGGACTCTGTGCTTCTACTCCAGGAGGCCTGGATTTAATCCCCTGTTCAGGAACTAAGTAGAAAACAATATGGCAGTTCACAAATAAATAAATAGATAGATAGATAGATAAATAAATAAAAGTAGCATTATCATATGGTATAGCAACTCCACTTTTATGTGCATATCTAAAAATAATTGAAAGCAAGTTTCAGGAAGATATTTGAACAGTCATGTCCATTGCACTATTGTTCATAATGGCCAAAATATGGAAGCAACCTGGCATCCATTGAACAAAGAATGGATAAACAAAGTGTGTGTTATACAAAAATACAAGGCAGTATTATTCATCCTAAAAAATGGAAGAAAATTCTGCAATAAGCTGCAACATGGACATTGTCCGGAGCACTGAGTACATTATGCTAAATGAAACATCTCCATCACTCACATACACAACTCTATTATTCCTTCTGAAACTGCCAAAATTTAGTGATTCAATTAAAACCTTCAATAAGCCACTATCAGAGGGTGAAAAAGAGATAATATGAGGAATTATGATTTAGTGGGTATGGAGTTTCTATTTTGAAAGATGGAAGAGTTCTGGATTTGCACAGTGGCATGGTAGCTCATCATGAATATATTTTACACTTCTTAACTGTTGATTTTAAATGTTATGTGTGTTTTTCCACAACTCATTTATGGATAAATAAATATTTGTATAAACCACATGTCTATGTATGCACATATAAGAGTTGAGATTTTAGGACATGATTCCAGGACAAATTCTGAGTTTTCTCTCTCTAGTGTTTCCAATTTGCTCTGATTGCACAAATGCTTTAGACAGTGTATTTTATTATCCTTTTAAGAATAAAGAAGTAGAAGAAACACAGAGAAAATGTATGGCAAAAATTGGTGGGTACCAGCTGCAAACACTGAAGACACTCAGTGCCCAAAACAGGATGCTGAGTGACAGAGGATCCAGTCACACTTCATCAGAATTATTTTAGTGGGCCACTAAGACTTCTAAGAAAGAGAGAAAAGGAGAGAGGAATTGAGGGTAGGTTGATTGAAAGGGGAATTGAAGATAGATAGCAAATAGGAGGACCGGTTAATGGTTTCCATTAGTTTCCCCAAGCAAACTTAGGTTTTAGCTGAGATCATGACAAATGCCAATGTTGCGTGCAGCATATGAAACAGTGGCGAAAATAATTCTGCAAAGCTGTGGAAAAGTGCAAAGCACAGAGTTGAAACTGAAAAGCTCAGTTAGACTGGTAGCAGGAAGTTGCCACTGTTATCTGGCAGCATCCCACCTGCCCAGAAAAAGTCAGCTTTCATGCTGACTTCTGGAGAAGAAAATGGCAACCCATTCCAGTATTATTGCCTGGAGAGTCGCATGGATGGAGGAGCCAGGTGGGCTGCTGCCTATAGGGTTGCTCAGAGTCAGACACGATTGAAGCGACTTAGCATGCATGCATGCACTGGAAAAGGAAATGGCAACCTGCTCCAGTATTCTTGCTTGGAGAATCCCAGGGATGAAGGAGCCTGGGGGGCTGCCATCTATGGGGTCGCACAGAGTTGGACGTGACTGAAGCGACTTAGGAGCAGCAGCAGCATGCTGACTTCAGAGGCTTAGGTGAGTTGTCCAGCCCTTCACTGAGAGCTTCAGAGATCATTTTTTTTTTTTTTCTGCTCATCTGTGCATTTTCTCCAGGCTCCATGTCACCATAGGCATTGCTTAGGAGCTAATGTTCTAGGATGTAAAAGCAGCAGCTCTGAAACACTCACGTCCTGGCCATGGAGTGTAGTGAACAGGGTGTATGTTGGAGTGTGGAGGGAGGGATTAAGATATAGAAGATGTCTGGCCCACTAGCAGAGGGAATTTTCCCAGCTTTGAGGGTTTAATGGGAATTGGGCTCTCACCTGAGGCCAAGAAGAAGGTGCTGTATGGCCAACTAAGGGCCAGCTCCTGGTGGCAAGACAGCTTGTAGTTTTCTTAAGAGAGTTCTAGAGGCCTGGAATCTCTTGGGGTTACTGCAACTAGAGTCCTCTCTTGGCTGCACACACTGCACATCTCTTGGGGCATGTGGGAACAGAACTGACTGGCAGCACCTAGATCTGCTGATAGGCAGATTAAAAAATATATATATAGACTCAAGATGGAGGAGCTGTAGGGTGGTCTCAGACAAGTCCTCAGCAGTTTACGGGAAATGGGAGCTGAAGATCATGCTGCATCTGTCCTCGTGTGCTCTCCTTATCACTGCTGCATTGCTACTGGGAGCCAGTCTTGATGTTCATCATCTTGGGCAAGCTGCTGCTGCTGCTGCTACTCAGTCGCTTCAGTCATGTCCAACTCTGTGTGACCCCAGAGACGGCAGCTCACCAAGTTTCCACCGTCCCTGTGATTCTCCAGGCAAGGACACTGGAGTGTAAAGGGTTAATGTAGCCACAATAGGGAAAGTGGAGATGTGCCTGCAAACGGGGCTCTCTGCTCAGGCTGAATGTGCTTGCAAACGAGGTGTTCTGCCAAGGAGTCTGGACACAGCCTTGAGTTTAATGGTCCCTTGGAAACGAGGGAACATTTTCTTCCTGTGATAAGGAGGAAGAAATGGCTCTGGACAGACTCTGCAGTAAGCCGGAATTTCACTCTCTTTTGTTGTATGATAACATTTACACATGTGTGTTATACTGAGAAGGCTTAGTCATACTGTCTAGAATTTTGCCCAGGGGGGCTATATAAAAGTAAACCACAAGCTTGCTTGCTTGCACAGTTCTTTTTCCTCTGGCCAGAGTGGTGTCTGTCTCTTGTGTGTGTCTTGTGTTTGTGTAATTTCACTCGCAATCTGCAACATCTGGCGCCCAACGTGGGGCTCCAGTGAAACTGAAAGGGTGAATAACCCCAGGGGGGATTTTAAATCCATAGCAGGGGAACTTTCAGAAAAATCATGGGGAATTCCTCATCATCATTACGGACACAGTACATGGAGTTAGTCAAAGGATTTCTCCGCTCCATAGGCGTTAAAGCCTCGACTTGTCGATTCAGTGAGCTCTTTCACTTGGTGGAAAAATATTGTCATCGGTTTCAATATCAAACTAAGTTACAGTTAAATTTGAAGGAAATTTGAATGAAAAATAATTCAAAAAAAATTAAAAAAACAACATCAAAAGGGTAATGTGATCCGTTTAAAGTTATGGACTTTATGTATGTAATGCTATAACACAGGCTTTGACTTTGCTATCTACTGATAATGAGACTAAATCTAATGCTTCAATGAAGGAAGAGGCAATTTATGAGGGGGCTTCTGCGTTGCTTGAAGGCAAGGATACAGGTGAGCTTCCTCCTGTAAATGGTAAAACATCTGATAGTTCAAAATCAGATTCAGAGGCTTCTTCAGTTTCATCAGAGGAGGGTAAAGAGATTTAAAAAATGACCCATCTATTCCAAAAATGGTAAAAATCCTATAGAAAAGAAAAAATAAAATAAAAAATCTGCGCCTTCTGCTCCTCCTTATGCTTCTCTTTTCCCCACTGCGGTTGGTCGGCCTGGCCCGATGTGGGCAGAAAACATTGTCGGTTCTCCTTTCCTTTGTCTATACTTCATGATGATAACTTGCCTTCTCCCCCTAGTGGTTTTATCGATCTTCCACAATTATTTCCCATCCAAAGACAGCAAGATGACAATGTGATAAGTATTCAATACACTCCTTTGAAATATAAATTTTTTAAAGATCTTAAAGCTACAGTAGCACAATATGGTCTTCAATCTCCCTTTGTTTTGGCTATGCTGAAATCATTTAAAAAAGGCAAATTAATCATTCCGTTAGATTAGAAATCTATCGCCCAAGCTGTCTTAGATGTTTCTCAATGGTTGCAACTTCATAGCTGGTGAAAAAATAATAAAAAGCTAAAAAACAGGCTCAGATTAATGAAAGACAAAATTCCCCTGGTCCTCTCGAAGATAAGTTAATGAGAGAGGGCCATTATCAGGCTTTAGAAAAACAGGCTCGATACTCTGATCAAGACATACAACAAGTCCACCAGGTCTTTTTACGGGCATGCTGTCATGTGGTGCCTACTGGCCACGCCCAGCCCTCCTTTGTTAAAACAATGCAAAGCCCCAGTGAGCCATATACTGATTTTCTAGTCAGATTGAGGGTAGCTATAAAACGAGCTGTAGAGAGGAATAAAATTTAAGATATACTATTACAAACTTTGCCATTAAAAAATGCTAATACTAAATGCAAACATATACTGGGACCATTAAAGGGACAGGGTACATCTATAGCTAAATATATCAGAGCCTGCTCAAAAAACAATTAAAAAAAAAAAACAAAAAAAAAAAAAACCAGAGCATCAGGCAATGCTACAGCCTTGGCTAAAGCTATGAGACCACAAAAGAGAGGTAACTGCTTCCATTGTAATAAACCTGGTCATTAAAAAAAAAAAAAAAAAAAAAAAAAAGTCAAAAATTAAAAGCTGATCAAGGTGCAATTCCTAAAGACAGATCTTTTGCTAGAAAAAATAAGACTCCTAGACCTCGCCATAGATGCGAAAAGGGGCTTCATTAGACTAATGAGTGCAAATCTAAAACAGACAAAATGGGCAACCCGATACCAAAAAGCTATTTTGCGGGCCTAGATCCTTGGGGCCCGAAAACAGTACTGGTGACTTTTCCTCCTTGCCCTCCTTCCATCCCACCTGCCTCAACCCTGTTCCCTCCCAACAACAGTTACCAGTCAATGCCTCATTAAAAAGACCTCAAATGATGATTTCATACTTACGGTCTACTACTTCAGGGAGTGCTGCTGCTGATTTGCCACTAGCTAAAAGTGTTCTTTTGTCACCAAGAAGAGACATTTACAAATTAAAAACAAATATATTCAGACCACTGCTTAAAGGCACCTTTGGTTTAATATTAGACCATAGCAGTGCGGCTTTGAGAGGTATAACCATAATTCCTGGGGTAATAGACTCTGACTATGTTGGAAAAAATTTTGATTATGGTTTCTACTTCTACTACGCTTTCATTATTAGCTAAAAAACAGATTGCTCAAATACTTCTCCTACCTTATCATCACTTTTGGCTCTTCCTAATAAACAAACAGGAAGATTTAAAAATACTGGGCGACATATATTTTAAAAAATGCTTATCAAAGATTCTCACCCTATTCTCTCCTTAATTATACAAAAAAAAAAAAAAAAAAAAGAAAAAACTTTGAGAGATTAATAGACACAGGAACAGAGGTTTCAATTATTTCTTCTCAACAATGGCCCCAAGATTAAAAAAAGAAAGAAAAGCCCTCTAATTCTGACAGGACTGGGCTCTATTACAGATGTCTAAAAACATACCCATCCCTTACAATGCCAATTCCATGATGAAAAATCAGTGTCTGTTACCTTTTATATTATAAACATACCTATTAATATTTGGGGGAAAAGATCTTCTCTCTCCTTTGGGGGCTTTTGTAACCATTCCACCAAAAAAACTAGTAGCCACTGCTCAAATACCTCAAACACTCCCATTCAAATGGTTAACTAATATTCCAAAATGGATTGAACACTGGCAATTACCACAAATAAAGCTTGAGGCGTTAAAACAATTAATACAAAAACAACTCCAACTTGGTCACATAGAGCCCTCTACCTCCTCCCAAAATTCTCATGTTTTTGTTATTTAAAAAATCTAAAAAATAAAAAAAATGTTAACCAATTTACAGAAAATTAATTAATATATTAAACCTATGGGAACATTACAATTAAGAATCCCCTCTCCAGCTCTTATTCCTTAAAATTGGTCCTTAATGGTGCTAAATCTTAAAAACTGATTTTTTTTTTTTTTTTTGGCATTCCCCTACAATTACAAGATAGAGATAAATTTGCTTTTACAATTCCTGTTCTTAATCATGCTCAGCCTGTTAAGTGTTACCAATAGACAATTTTACCACAAAAAAAATGACAAATAGTCCTACTTTATGTCAAAAATTAATTGCTTGCTCTTTATAATTCCTCCATCAAAAATACCATAATAATATTCTATATCATTATGTAGATAATCTCCTATTAACAGCTCCTAATATTGTCAAACGTGATAAATTCTTTCTAAAAAAACAAGAGGCTTTAAGACTATACAATTTACAAATAGCCCCGAAAAAAATTCGAGAAGACTTTCCTATTTCATATTTAGAGACAATATTAAAACAACATAAAATAAGACCCCAAAAGTTTCAAGTCAAAAGAGACTACCTCAAAACCTTAAATGATTTTCAAAAATTATTGAGAGATACCAATTGGCTACGCCCAATACTTGAGATTCCTACTTATCCCTTACGACATTTGTTTTCCAGTTTAAAAAGAGATACAACTCTAGATAGCCCCCAGACCTTAACCCCATTGGCTTTACAAAAACTTCAATTTGTTAAAAAACGACTAAACGACAGTTTTTTTACTTACTTACATGCGTCTCAACCTATTTCGTTTATAATATTTCATACCCCTTATTCTTCATCTGGTATAATTGCTAAAAGATTTTTAAAAAAGATTAATAAAATGGGTTTTCTTACCTAACATCTTTTCCAAAAAATTAACTACATATATAGATAAATCAGCCTTCCTTATACAAAAAGGTCGCCATCATATTTTACAATTGTCAAGATATAAACCATACCAGATTGTTACTCAATTAACAACTGCTCAAATATCTCGATGTTTACAATTAAATAAAAACTGACAAATTTCTCTTGCCTTATTTCCTGGTTCATTTTCTAATCACTATCCATCATCTAAATTGCTTAATCTTCTTCAAACTAACGCTATGATATCTCAATCCCCAATTTCAGATGTTCCAGTTAAGAGATCCACTATTTTTACAGATACAAATAAAAATACTACTAGATATTAAACCCCCAAACGTTCCAAGGTTCTTCCCCACTCATTTTCTTCTGTACAGCCCGCTGAATTGTGGGCTATCTATTTAGTTTTGCAAGATTTTCCCCAACTTCCTATTAACATTGTTTTAGATTCTCGATATGCTGTTCTCTCTTGCTTACAGCTTCTCCATGTCTCCCTTCCACTGACCCTTAAAACAGCTATTGATAAATTGTTTTACCAAATACAACAATTACTCTTACAGTGTTCAAAATTAACTTTCTATACTCACATTTTCACACATTCCACCCTCCCTAGACCCTTATCATTCAAAAAATGCTACAATTGATGCCTTACTTTATCCTATAAAAGCAACAAAACAAAAACATCTCTTATAACATACCAACTCCAAAGGGTTACAAAAATCTCATGCTATTACTAAAAAGCAAGCTCAAAATATTGTTCGTTCTTGTTCCATATGTGCACCCTTTGCTTTACCGTTTACCTCACCAGATGTCAACGTAAAAAGACAACAAACAAATCAAATATGGCAATAGATGTAATTTATATTTCTTCTCTCAGACAACAAAAATGTGTGCATCATACTATAAATACGTACACACGTTTTCAAGGGGCCACTACATTACATTCTAAAAAGACTGATGCTATTATTACTCATCTATTATCTTGTTTTGCAGTTATGAGATTACCAATTAAATTAAAAACTAATAATACACCTGCCTACCAATCCACAAAATTAGCTCACTTTTTATCCCAATATCATATAACTCATGCTTTTAATATTCCTTATAATAGTCAAAGACAAGCTATCATTAAGAGAGCTAATCATACCTTACATAGTATCTTAAAAAAAAAGAGAGAGAGAGATTTATGAAACCTAAAGATATTTTGTATAAAACCTTACTTACCCTAAATTTTTTGAATATTTGGAACAAGGGAAATCTATCATCAGGAGAGTTGCATTTTCAAGGGAAAAAAGAAGACAAGAAGAACTTGAATACGCCTATTTGGTATAAAGATAAAGAGAAAGGATCCCAGCATCATTAATATATCTGGGACGAGGGTATGCTTTCATTTCTGTTAATAATTACAGGTTTTGGACCCCAGCGAGATTGATCAACACCAACAATGGCTGATTCCTTTCTTCAAAAATGTTTACTTTTTTGCTCCTTCTCTAGAAACTTTGGAATGGGAACGTTACCGAGGTCATCGACCCTTTAAAGTCATGAATTATCCTGGGTCTATCATTGTAGATTGGAGTCCAGATCATGGGCGATTCTTTAAAAAAATGGTCAAATAAATCTCTTAGGTGGCATCGTGCAAATAGCACTTTGATGGGCAATGGTAATGAAACAGTGAAATGGCAGCAATATGCACTTGTCCCTCCTCAACTACAATTGCAGGGGTATCCACACATTCAAGGGAATATTTGGAAACTATGGGCAGTTTCTGGTAATCTCACTGTCTGGTCAGGAAACTATACTTTGGATAGTGGTGACTCTTAGGGTCCATTTCATGTTAATTTACACATTAATAAATCTTATTCCACAGTGGCATGTGTAAGATATCCTTTTGCTCTGTTATATGGGAATTGGACCTGGAATGATACTGTGGGGTCTGTGTCATGTGATTATTGAAGTCTAACTCAATGTGTAAATTAGTCTTGGTGGGAAGAATTTGAAAAACAAGACTGTGACTCAAATTTTTCATTAGTAATTGTTAAAGCTCGGACAGAAGTATGGTTACCTAAAAATCTGACTAGGCTATGGTCAGATTCTTTTGCTGTTTCTCATCTAGTAACCGCTGTACAGACTTTGCTACACTGATCTCGACGTATGCTTGGTGTGGTCATTGCTTTGATTCTAGCAGTTGTGTCAGTAACTGCAACAGTGGTGGTGGCAGGCCTCGGATTACACCAAGGAATTCAAATAGCTGATTTTGTTTGGGATTGGCATAAAGACTCTCATTTGTTATGGCAACAACAGCAAGATTTGGATGCACAACTTGCTACCGATGTGCTCAATCTTCAACACACTGTTTCCTGGCTTGGAGATCAGTTAGCTGTTTTATCTACACGAATTGTACTGAAATGCGATTGGAATTGTTCTCAGTTTTGTATAACACCTGTATCATTTAACATGAGTGAGGGATGGGAAAGAGTAAAATGATCTTTGACTGGACATTAAAATCTCACTACAGACATTATAGACCTGAAACGACAAATTTTGTCTACTTTTAGCAGGACTTTACCTAACATTGCGGGGTCTGATTTGTTGAAAAGTCTTCAAAAAGGATTGAATAACTTAAATTCATTAGGGCATGTATCCACACTAATTGGGACTACCTTTGGGAAAACTATATTTATATTACTTTTATGTTGTGTTGCTTTTCTAGTCTTCCAGCGATGGTGAAAAACAAAACAACTAAAGCGCAAAGCAGAGAAGATTCAGACCATGCTGCAATTTATTATAGCAAATTAAAAAGGGGGAGACGAAGGGTTAATGCAGCCGCAATAGGGAAAGTGGAGATGTGCCTGCAAACGGGGCTCTCTGCTCGGGCTGAATGTGCTTGCAAACGAGGTGTTCTGCCAAGGAGTCTGGACACAGCCTTGAGTTTAATGGTCCCTTGCAAATGAGGGAACATTCCCTTCCTGTGATAAGGAGGAAAAAACGACTCTGGACAAACTCTGCAGTAAGCCGGAATTTCACTCTCTTGTTGTATGATAACATTTATGCACATGCGCTATACTGAGAAGGCTTAGTCACACAGTCTGGAATTCTGCCCGGGGGGGCTATATAAAAAAAAAACCACTAGCTTCCTTGCTTGCACAGTTCCTTTTCCTCTGCCCAGAGTGTGTCTGTCTCTTGTGTGTGTGTCTTGTCTTTGTGTCATTTCACTCGCAATCTCCAACAGGAGTGGGTTGCCATTTCCTTCTCCAATGCATGAAAGTGAAAAGTGAAGTCACTCAATCGTATCCGACTCTTAGCTAGGCTAGCAGAAATTAATAGGCTATCTTGTAAGCCTTAAACTGAATACCAAAATCTTCTTCAGTAAATACAAGGTCTCTCAGCACTCTCTCTTGGAATTTCTCTTGTTTGGAGGAACATAACACTTTTGAGTTGGGGTCCCCTGGAATAGGGTGTGATGCCTTTTTCTGTATTGACAGGGGCCTATAAAAGCCAGGAATTTCTAATTACTATGGTATAAAACATCTAATATGAACATATTTGTTAGTTCCAAAACACAGTCTGATGGTAAAACAAAAATACCAACTTTTAAGAGAAAGAAAACCGCTACTTTCCATTGGCTGGAGGTTAAATCCTCCTCAGGTACATCCCTGGTTTCATTCAGCCTAAGTAAACAACAGTCTTATTCCAGCATCCCCTCCCCACCCTATGAAGAACATCTGAAACCCAAAATCCTATCGTTGAAGTACCAGATGGATTTTGATTTCATTCCCTCTCCCCAGACATATCCTTTCTAAGCAAGGCTGGGGGAGATGACCTGCTGTAAGACATAAAGATAAATGGAAGTGTCTGCAAACACTTCCATTAATTTTTTTTTTAAAAAAAGATGAATGCTTTAAAAAAAAAAAAACTTAAATTTTATTTTGGCATATAGTTGATTTACAATGTCATGTTAGTTTCAGGTACACACCAAAGTTAGTTAGTTACAAATAGACATACAATGATTATTTTTCAGTTTTTTTTTTTTTTCAGTCTAGGTTATTATATTATACAGGCCCCTCTGCCATAGGCAAGCACTTTTAAATGATGTTTCCAGTCCACAGTGGTAAATTTTAAACACCAGAGTAAAGTGGATTTCTTCCCACTTAGTTGTTTTTCTCTGTCACCAAAAGCCTCAAATGCCTGGACTTCCAGGTGCTGTGCATTTTGTGTTAGGCCAGAAATTCTTAGACAATATTATAGATACTATGTTGGGTCTTCTCTTTTGGTCTTTTTTGCTAAAATGCTCAATAGTCATTTTAAAAATGATTAAGAAAGGGAATAGCTTTCTTCTCCCTAATACTCCCCTGACACCCACAGTTTCATTCTCTGAACCCCAGATCAAAACTCTAGATGATGTTTCCCATGAAAAGACTGATGTTTAATGTTTCCTAATATAGAAATTCCTGAGAAAGAGATAGATCCTCAGATATTATTTCATTTTCGAGGAGAAGGAAGTGAAGAAAAGCTCACTTTCTTCTCTTCCAATCAATCCTATTGAACCTATTTAAAATTTCTCTGAAATCATTCAAAACTCTTTTGATTTTAGGATACAGTTTTGTGTCCTTAAAATGGTATTTTTAAAGTCAATGAAATTGGAAAATTAATTTCTAGAGAGGAAAAAGGAACCCTCTTATCTCCAGCAATTCACCCAGAATACAATAGAGCCAAGATTACTTTATTCATTTTTTTTTATTTTTTAAATTTTTGTTTTTACTTTACAATACTGTATTGGTTTTGCCATACATTGACATGAATCCACCACGGGTTTACATGTGATCCCAAACATGAACCCCCCCCCCTCCCACCTCCCTCCCCACAACATCCCTCTGGGTCATCCCCATGCACCAGCCCCAAGCATGCTGTATCCTGCATCGGACATAGACTGGTGATTCGATTCTTACATGATAGTATACATGTTTCAATGTCATTCTCCCAAATCATCCCACCCTCTCCCTCTCCCACTGAGTCCAAAAGTCCGCTATACACATCTGTGTCTTTTTTGCTGTCTTGCATACAGCGTCATTATTGCCATCTTTCTAAATTCTATATGTATGTGTTAGTATACTGTATTGGTGTTTTTCTTTCTGGCTTACTTCACTCTGTATAATCGGCTCCAGTTATATCCATCTCATCAGAACTGATTCAAATGTATTCTTTTTAACAGCTGAGTAATATTCCATTGTGTATCTGTACCACAGCTTGCTTATCCATTCATCTGCTGATGGACATCTAGGTTGTTTCCATGTCCTGGCTATTACAAACAGTGCTGCGATGAACATTGGGGTACATGTGTCTCTTTCAATTCTGGTTTCCTCGGTGTGTATGCCCAGCAGTGGGGTTGCTGGGTCATATGGCAGTTCTATTTGCAATTATTTAAGGAATCTCCACACTGTTTTCCATAGTGATTGTACTAGTTTGCATTCCCACCAACAGTGTAGGAGTGTTCCATTTTCTCCAAAACCTCTCCAGCATTTATTGCTTGCAGATTTTTGGATCACAGACATACTCACTGGTACCTCATTGTGGTTTTGATTTGCATTTGTCTGATAATGAGTGATGCTGAGCATCTTTTCATGTGTTTGTTAGCCATCCATATGTCTTCTTTGGAGAAATGTCTATTTAGTTCTTTGGCCCATTTTTTGATTGGGTCGTTTATTTTTCTGCAATTGAGTTACATAAGTTGCTTGTATATTTTTGAGATTAGTTGTTTGTCAGTTGTTTCAGTTGCTATTATTTTCTCCCATTCCGAAGGTTGTCTTTTCACCTTGCTTATATTTTCCTTTGTTGTGCAGAAGATTTTAATTTTAATTAGATCCCATTCGTTTATTTTTGCTTTTATTTCCAGAATTCTGGGAGGTGGATCATAGAAGATCCTGCTGTGATTTATGTCTGAGAGTGTTTTGGCTATGTTCTCTTCCAGGAGTTTTATAGTTTCTGGTCTTACATTTAGATCTTTAATCCATTTAGAGTTTATTTTTGTGTGTGGTGTTAGAAAGCGATCTAGTTTCATCCTTTTACAAGTGGTTGACCAGTTTTCCCAGCACCAATGGTTAAAGAAATTGTCTTTACTCCATTGTACATTCTTGCCTCCTTTGCCAAAGATAAGGTGTCCATATGTGTGTATATTTATCTCTGGGTTTTCTATTTTGTTCCATGATCTATATTTCTGTCTTTGTGCGAGTACCATACTGTCTTGATGACTGTGGCTTTGTAGTAGAGCCTGAAGTCAGGAAAGTTGATTCCTCCAGTTCCATTCTTCTTTCTCAAGATTGCTTTGGCTATTCGAGGTTTTTTGTATTTCTGTACAAATCTTGAAAGTATTTGTTCTAGTTCTGTGAAAAATATCGCTGGTAGCTTGATAGGAATTGCATTGAATTTGTAAATTGCTTTGGGTAGTGTACTCATTTTCACTATATTGATTCTTCCAATCCATGAACATGGTATATTTCTCCATCTATTAGTGTCCTCTTTGATTTCTTTCATCAGTGTTTTATAGTTTTCTATATATAGGTCTTTAGTTTCTTTAGGTAGATATATTCCTAAATATTTTATTCTTTTTGTTGCAATGGTGAATGGAATTTTTTCTTAATTTATTTTCCTACTTTCTCATTATTAGTGTATAGGAATGCAAGGGATTTCTGTGTGTTGATTTTATATCCTGCAACTTTACTATATATGTTGATTAGCTCTAGTAATTTTCTGGTGGAGTCTTTAGGGTTTTCTATGTAGAGGATCATGTCATCTGCAAAGAGTGAGAGTTTTACTTCTTATTTTCCAATTTAGATTCCTTTTATTTCTGTTTCAATTTAGATTCCTTTTATTTCTGTTTCTGCTGTGACTGCTGTGGCCAAAACTTCCAGAACTATGCTGAATAGTAGCGGTGAACATGGGCAGCCTTGTCTTGTTCCTGACTTTAGAGGAAATGCTTTCAATTTTTCACCATTGAGGATAATGTTTGCTGTGGGTTTGACATATATAGCTTTTATTATGTTGAGGTATGTTTCTTATATTCCTGCTTTCTGGAGAGTTTTTATCATAAACGGATGTTGAATTTTGTCAAAGGCCTTCTCTGCATCTATTGAGATAATCATATGGCTTTTATTTTTCAGTTTGTTAATGTGGTGAATTACATTGATTGATTTGTGGACATTGAAGAATCCTTGCATCCCTGGGATAAAGCCCACTTGGTCATGGTGTATGATCTTTTTAATGTGTTGTTGGATTCTGATTGCTAAAATTTTGTTGAGGATTTTTGCATCTATGTTCATCAGTGATATTGGCCTGTAGTTTTCTTTTTTTGCAGTTTGTTTGTCAGGTTTTGGTATTAGGGTGATGGTGGCCTCATAGAATGAGTTTGGAAGTTTACCTTCCTCTGCTATTTTCTGGAAGAGTTTGAGTGTATAGGTGTTAGCTCTTCTCGATATTTTTGGCAGAATTCAGCTGTGAAGCCGTCTGGACCTGGACTTTTGTTTGCTGGGAGATTTCTGATTACAGTTTCAATTTCCGTGCTTGTGATGGATCTGTTAAGATTTTCTATTTCTTCCCGGTTCAGTTTTGGAATATTGTGCTTTTCTAAGAATTTGTCCATTTCTACCACGTTGTCCATTTTATTGGCATAGAATTGCTGATAGTAGTCGCTTATGATCCTTTGTATTTCTGTATTGTCTGTTGTGATCTCTCCATTTTCATTTCTAATTTTATTAATTTGATTTTTCTCTCTTTGCTTCTTGATGAGTATGGCTAATGATCTGTGAATTTTATTTATCCTTTCAAAGCACCAGCTTTTGGCTTTGTTGATTTTTGCTATGGTCTCTTTTGTTTCTTTTGCATTTATTTCTGCCCTAATTTTTAGATTTCTTTCCTTCTACTAACTCTGAGGTTCTCCAATTCTTCCTTTTCTAGTTGCTTTAGGTGTGGAGTTAAGTTATTTATTTGACTTTTTTCTTGTTTCTTGAGGTATGCCTGTAGTGCTATGAACTTTCCTCTTAGCACTGCTTTTATAGTGTCCCACCAGTTTTGGGTTGTTGTGTTTTCATGTTCATTAGTTTCTATGCATAATTTGATTTCTTTTTTTATTTTTTCTGTGATTTGTTCGTTATTCAGAAGTGTGTTGTTCAAACTCCATATGTTGGAATTTGAGATCTAATCTAATTCATTATGGTCAGAAAAGATGGTTGGAATGATTTTGATTTTTTTTTTAAAATTTATCAAGATTTGGTTTATGGCCCAGGATGTGATCTATCCTGGAGAAGGTTCCATGAGCACTTGAGAAAAAGGTGAAATTCATTGTTTTGGGGTGAAATGTCCTATAGATATCAGTTAGGTCTAACTGGTCTAATGTATCATTTAAAGTTTGCGTTTCTTTATTTTCTGTTCAGTTGATCTGTCCATAGTTGTGAGTGGGGTATTAATGTCTCCTGCTATTATTGTGTTATTGTTAATTTCCCCTTTCATACTTGTTAGCATTTGTCTTACATATTGCAGCGCACCTATATTGGGTGCATATATATTTATAATTGTTATATCTTCCTCTTGGATTGATCCTTTGATCATTATGTAGTGGCCTTCTTTATCTACTTTCACAGCCTTTGTTTTAAAGTCTATTTTATCGGATATGACTATTTCCACTCCTGCTATCTTTTGGTCTCTATTTGCATGAAATATCTTTTTCGAGCCCTTCACTTTCAGTCTGTATGCGTCCCTTGTTTTTGAGGTGGGTCTCTTGTAAGCAGCATACAGAGGGGTCTTGTTTTTGTATCCATTCGGCCAATCTTTGTCTTTTGGTTGGGGCATTCAACCCATTTACATTTAAGGTAATGATTGATAAGTATGATCCCGTTACCATTTACTTTATTGTTTTGCGTTCGGGTTTATACACCCTTTTTGTGTTTCCTGCCTAGAGAATATCATTTAGAGTTTGTTGGAGTGCTGGTTTCTCATCTTTTGCTTGCCTGTAAAGCTTTTGATTTCTCCTTCGTATTTGAATGAGATCCTTGCTGGGTACAGTAATCTGGGCTGTAGGTTATTTTCTTTCATCACTTTAAGTATGTCTTGCCATTCCCTCCTGGCCTGTAGAGTTTCTATGGAAAGATCAGCTGTTATCCTTATGGGAACGCCCTTGTGTGTTGTTTGCTGTTTTTCCCTTGGTGCTTTTAACATTCGTTCTTTGTGTTTGATCTTTGTTAATTTGATTAATATGTGTCTTGGGGTGTTTTGCCTTGGGTTTATCCTATTTGGAACTCTCTTTGTTTCTTGGACTTGGGTGATTATTTCCTTCCCCATTTTAGGGAAGTTTTCAACTATTATCTCCTCAAGGATTTTCTCATAGTCTTTCTTTTTGTCTTCTTCTTTTGGGACTCCTATAATTCGAATGTTGGAGCACTTCATGTTGTCCTCGAGGCCTATGAGATTGTCCTCATTTCTTTTAATTCGTTTTTCTTTTTTTCCTATCTGATTCATTTATTTCTACCATTCTATCTTCTATTTCACTAATCCTATCTTCTGCCTCCAATATTCTGCTATTTATTGCCTCCAGAGTGTTTATTACATTATTCATTACATATTGACTCTTTTTTATTCCTTCTAGGTCCTTGTTAAACCTTTCTTGCATCTTCTCAATCCTTGTCTCTAGGCTATTTATCTGTGATTCCATTTTGATATCAAGATTTTGGATCATTTTCCCTATCAATATTCGGAATTCTTTCTCAGGTAGATTCCCCATCTCTTCCTCTTTTGTTTGGTTTGGTGAGCATTTCTCCTGTTCCTTAACCTTCTGAGTATTCCTCTGTCTCTTCATCTTGGTTATATTGCTGCGTTTGGGATGGCCTTTAAATATTCTGGTAATTTGTGGAGTTCTCTTTATTATGGAGCTTCCTCAATGTGGATGGGGTTGTATCAGTGGTTTTCAAGGTTTCCTGGTTAGGGAGGCTTGTGTTGGAGTTCTGGTGGGTGGAGCTGGGTTTCTTCTCTCTGGAGTGCAGTGGAGGGACCAGTAATGGGTTATGAGACATCAAAGGTTTTGGAATAATTTTGAGCTGCCTGTATATTGAAGCTCAGGGGTGTGTTCCTGTGTTGCTGGAGACTTTGCATGGTATGTCTTGCTCTTGAACTTGTTGGCCCTTGGGTGGACCTTGGTTTCAGTGCAGGTATGGAAGCGTTTGATGAGCTTCTTTTGCTTAATGTTCCCTGAATTCAGGAGTTCTCTGATGTTCTCAGGCTTTGAAATTAAGCCTCGTGCTTCTGGTTTTCAGTTTTATTTTTACAGTAGCCTCTGGATTTCTCCATCTATACAGCACCAATGATAAAACACCCAGGTTAAAGATGAAAAGTTTCTCCACATTGAGGGGCAGCCAGAGAGGTTCACACAGTTACATGGAGAAGAGAAGAGGGAGGGGATATTTAGAGGTGACTGGAATGAGATGTGGTGAGATCAAAAGAGGAGATAGCAAGCTAACCAGTAGTCACTTCCTTAAGTGTGCTCCATAGTCTGGACCGCTCAGAGGTATTTATGGAGTTATAGAGGAAGAGGAGAGGGAGGAAGTAGACAGAGGTGGCCAGGAGGATAAGAGAGAGGAATAAAAAGGATAGAGACAAATCCTGCCAGTAACCAGTTCCTTAGGTGTTCTCCATCGTCTGGAACACATAGAGATTCACAGAGTTGGATAGAGAAGAGATGGGGGAGGAAAGAGACAGAGGCCACCTGGTGAAGAAAAAGGAGAGTCCAAAGGAGGAGTGGTCAAACCAGTAATCTCACTCTCTGGTAAAATTGGGTAGTGAAGTTTGGCTTGTTAAATGTACAAAATTGACAACAAAAACCAAAAAGCAAAGATAAAAAATCTAGAGTAGAGGTTGGATTTTCAAAAATACAATATTAAGAAAAGAAGCAGAAGGAAAAAAGAAAAAAAAAAAAAAACAGAAAAATGAAAGCCACAAGAATTATTAAAATACTCCAACAACAACCACATAAAGACTATATATGGTGTTTGCCTTAAGCAAATAGTCTTTTTTTGAAAAGTAACAGTAGGTTATAGACATAAAAATTAGAGGAGAAAGAGAAGACAACAATTAAAAAAAAATTTAGGCAAAATAAAAGCAAGAAAAAAAAAAGAGGGGGAAAAAAAAAAAGGAATGATTGTAAAAATAGTAAAGATATATCTGCCCCTTCTCTAATGTTGTGGGCAGTGTGGGGTCACTTCCAAGGTGGTTCCCTCTGTTTAACTTCTTGTTTGCTGGTATTTTAGGCTCACTAGTTGAGTCGCGCTGTGGGGAGGGGGGGAATGCTACAAACAAATAGCACCGTCGTGTGCACACAGGGTCTCAGCCCCGCTGGACCTGTCCCTTCTTGCGGCGCACAAACCACTCTGGTTCTATGCTCAACCGGGAACCGTCTGAGGCCGGCCCTAAGCTGCGTGCACCTCCACGGTCTAAGCCGCTCAGGTTCGGCACTCAGGTAGCCCTCAGAGGCTCAGATTCGGTTGGGACTACGTTTTGTGCCCTTCCCAGGTCCAAGTAGATCAGGAGTTTGGCGAGCGCGGTCACTGCGACTTGTCGCCTTTTCTGTCTCTGCTGCTCAGTTTTCTGAGTGTACCGCTGGCGCCCCTTGTGAGGCAGATGGTGACTGTCCAGCACTCCCAGAAGTCTTAGCAAAGAAGCCCGCTTGCAGTTTGGTAGGTAGAATCTCTCTGGGGCTGCAATTGCCCCTTTTCCAGCCCTTACAGCTCTGGCTGCCTGTCGCCGGTGGGGGATGGTCTGCAGCCAGCTATTTCCATTCTCTCCTTTGTTCTGTGCACGGTCCTGGCGGTGTCTTATGTTCAAGCTTTTCGCATGGTAGTTATCCCACAGTCTGGTTTGCTAGCCCAAGTTAGATCATTCTGGTTACGCGTGGGGCGTTCCTACCCGATTCTTACAAATCTCTGCAGCCCACACCTCCTGCACTTCCCTGCCCTGCCCCTACTTGCTAGTGGCAGATGCAGGCGTCTGTGCTGCTTTTCCGCTAGGGGAGTTACTGTTGGGCTTGTAATCTGTTGGTTTTAATCATTTATTTATTTTTCCTTCCTGTTATGTTGCCCTCTGTGTTTCCAAGGCTTGCCACAGACTCGGCAGGGAGAGTGTTTCCTGGTGTTTGGAAACCTCTCTTCTTAAAATTCCATTCCCGGGACAGGCTTCCCTTCCTGGGACGGAGCTCCCTCCCATCTCCTTTGCCTCTCTTTTCATCTTGTTTATTTTTTCCTACCTGTTTTCGAAGACAATGGTCTGCTTTTCTGGTTGCCTGATGTCCTTTACCAGCATTCAAAAGTTGTTTTGTGGAGTTCGCTCAGTGTTGAAATGTTCTTTTGAGGAATTTGTGAGGGAGAAAGTGGTCTTCCCATCCTATTCCTCCACCAACTTAGGACGGCCCAAGATTACTTTTAAAAAGCAGGATGGCTTAAAGAGTCAATTATCTCAAAGGTTAATATTGTGGCTTGTCTTTGGCAACAAATTTTTCCCTATAGTCAGCCCTCCTCAAAGCATTGTGCCCTTTATAATTCTCCCCTCCTATTCACTTTTTAACTCCAGGGCTCTGAATGTTAAACTCACAGGCCCCTTTGTCAGCCCCAACCAAGAAGCCCCCAGACTCACAGGAGCAGCAGGCTTTAGCTCTTGGTCAGTCATTGCTTCTTCCTGTGACTTGTACTTTCGGGAAAAATCTTTATTGAGGAGGAGTTGAGGAAGCTAGGCTTCCCTGGTGACTCAGTGAAAAACCTGCAGAATAATGTATTACAAAGAGGCTGTCAAAATCTTTGCTCACCCAGGTCTCCACTCCCCTGGATCTCACAGAGGACCTCCTAAGCTGGAGACACCTTCAAAGGGATTCTTCAGAAATTTCCAACTGGCTTATCTGATTATTTTAGACTTCTTCTGAATAAAAGGAGACAATTGCATATAAATATACATAAATTACATACAATGGCTTTTTCTGTCTCAGTAACTCACTTGCATTCAGTACAACAACGTGTGACATTTACACACAAATGCCTTTTAAAAATGAACTCCTTTTGCTTGTTCAGTTCAGTTCAGTCCGGTCGCTCAGTCGTGTCCCAGTCTTTGTGCCCCCATGAATCGCAGCACACCAGGCTTCCCTGTCCATCACCAACTCCCGGAGTTCACTCAAGCTCACATCCATCCAGTCAGTGATTCCATCCAGGCGTCTCATCCTCTGTCGTCCCCTTCTCCTCCTGCTCCCAATCCCTCCCAGCATCAGAGTCTTTTCCAGTGAGTCAACTCTTCGCATGAGGTGGTCAGAGTACTGGAGTTTCAGCTTGAGCATCATTGCTTCCAACGAAATCCCAGGGCTGATCTCCTTCAGAATGGACTGGTTGTATCTCCTTGTAGTCCAAGGGACTCTCAAGAGTCTTCTTCAACACCACAGTTGGAAAGCACCAATTCTTCAGTGCTGAGCCTTCTTCACAGTCCGACTCTCACATCCACACATGACCACTGGAAAAACCATAGACTTGACTAGACAGACCTTTGTTGTCAAAGTAATGCCGCTGCTTTTGATTACACTATCTAGGTTGATCATAACAGTGTTCCCAAGGAGTAAGTGTCTTTTAATTTCATGGCTGCAATCACCATCTGCAGTGATTTTGGAGCCCCCCAAGATACAGTCTGACACTGTTTCCACTGTTTCCCCATCTATTTCCCATGCAGTGATGGGACCAGATGCCATGATCTTTGTTTTCTGAATGTTGAGCTTTAAGCCAACTTTTTCACTCTCTTCTTTCACTTTCATCAAGAGTCTTTTTAGTTCCTCTTCACTTTCTGCCATAAGGGTGGTGTCATGTGCATATCTGAGGTGATTGACATTTCTCCTGGCAATCTTGATTCCAGCTTGTGCTTCTTCCAGCCCAGCGTTTGTCATGATGTACACTGCATAGAAGTTAAATAAGCAGGGTGACAATATACAGCCTTGATGTCCTCCTTTTCCTATTTGGAACCAGTCTGTTGTTCCATGTCCAGTTCAAACTGTTGCTTCCTGACCTGCATAAATGTTTCTCAAGAGGCAGGTTAGGGGATCTGGTATTCCCATCTCTTTCAGTATTTTCCACAGTTTCTAGTGATCCACACAGTCAAAGCCACACAGGCTTTGGCATAGTCAATAAAGCAGAAATAGATGTTTTTCTGGAACTCTCTTGCTTTTTCCATGATCCAGCAGATATTTGCAATTTGATCTCTGTTTCCTCTGCCTTTTCTAAAACCAGCTTGAACATATGGAAGTTCACGGTTCACGTACTGCTCAAGCCTGGCTTGGAGAATTTTGAGCATTACTTTCACTTCCCTGGTGGCTCAGACGGTGAAACGTTTGCCTGCAATGCAGGAGACCTGGGTTCGATTCCTGGGTTGGGAAGATCCCCTGGAGAAGGAAATGGCAATCCACTCCAGCACTCTTGCCTGGAAAATCCCATGAACGGAGGAGCTTGATAGGCTACAGTCCATGGGGTCGCAAAGAGTCGGACACGACTGAGTGACTTCACTCACTACCTAGTGTGTAAGATGAGTGCAATTGTATGGTAGCTTGAGCATTCTTTGGCATTGCCTTTCTTTGGGATTGGAATGAAGACTGGCCTTTTCCAGTTATCAGAGGGTAAAAACAAAAATGTGGATTAGCTTTCCGAGACACCTATCCTCTAAAAGGAAAGAAAAAAGTGTATATTTCATTTTGCCTCCCAGATGAAAGTGCACAGTTGCCTGCAGTGAAATCATAGCCCAAGTTAAGTACCGGTCTGACACCAACTGCCTAATTGCACGTTGCATCAGTAGTTATAAGCAACTTTGGACTGTGAAGGTGTAGTTGCGCCTTAAGTTTAGAGTTTCAGCAGATAACTATGCTTCACTTATGTTCTAAAATATTTGTTATTCCCCTGTACTGAGAAGTAAACAGTATGAATACAGTTGAACCTAAGCCCTGCTGGATGGAGATGGCTTCAGTTTCAGGAAACAGTTTTCTACTGATTATTTTTAGAGCAAGGACACTCCTGGATATTTTGACAGTTTCTTTCTGTGTGGATTTGCAATTACTTCCGTTTGTGACTGAGTGCATTGGTGCAACTGAAATTTGTTCTTGAAAAGAAAGTTCCCAACCCCAGTACGAAGACTTTCACGAAGAGATTAGTGGGACACTCTTCTCAGCAATCTCCTGCTCTGAACTCCTTGTGGCTTATACTATGGTATTCTTCCCCGATCCCTGCCTTTCAGTGTACATTCAGTAAGTTGGACCACTCAGGTGGAGGCTGAAACCCTGCTTCTGGGTTTTTCGCTGCCGGCTGCGGGTTCCCACCCCTGCTGCGCCCCTTGATCACCAGAGGGCTCAATATGTGCCAACAGAATTGATTCGCAGATAGTTGCATGTTACAGGCACAGGTCAAACAGAAACCAGCTCCACCACCCACGAGAAGAAAACTATTAGGGAACCATGGAAGCCAAAAATTGATCCGTGTCAAGAAAAATAAAACCCTGAAGAGCAGGTCTCAAGGCCGGAGATAAAACCCAGAATAAATTCACCAACTATGCGAGGAGGTGCTTGCAAATAGTGAGAAATTAAGCCGGATGTCCGTCACTCTGTCACCCGCTTACCTCCTGCTCCAAGGTGTTCACCCTTCTCCACCCCAACATTTTAAACAATTACTGTGTGCTCAAAATACCCAGAAACTCGGGCACTGAGTTCAGGTGAACCGTCTACTACTTTCTAGGAACTGTTTCCTGGGAATTCTTGCTAGGGAAATATGAACGGGCTCCCCTGGAAGGACACAGAAACGAAGTGCAGGTAGGCCTTGGTGACTCCTCGCCAACTTCTGGACAGTGCCAGCGGAGTCCCAACTGCTGGAAACGGTGGAGCAGAGCAGAAAAGACTTTTCTGTTGTTATTTAAGAAATCTGGATGAGTGAAGAACTGGGTATGATAGTATCAGGATGATACTATAGTAGTGATACTATTTGACAGGTCTCATGAATAGCGACCGAAGTCTTGGAACCAAGCTAGGAATGCTACCGTCTAGGCCCACAGCTTCCGCTCCGAGGGACAACGGTGGCCACAGTTGCTCAGGACGGTCCACCCGCTCGCTCAGTTAATGCCGTCTTTGTGGGTGGAGGGGAGAACCGGAGTTACTGGAGGAATGCCCCCTACTGGCCAGGGATAGCAATCACAGAAGTTATAAGGAGTCCATTTGCTGCTACTGCTAAATCGCTTCAGTCGCGTCCGACTCTGTGCCACCCCAGAGACGGCAGCCCAATAGGCTCCCCCATCCCTGGGATTCTCCAGGCAAGAACACGGGAGTGGGTTGCCATTTCCTTCTCCAATGCATGAAAGTGAGAAGTGAAAGTGAACTCGCTCAGTCGTGTCCGACCCTTAGCGACCCCATGGACTGTAGCCTACCAGGCTCCTCCGTCCATGGGATTTTCCAGGCAAGAGTACTGGAGTAGGGAAGGAGGGCAGATGGAAGTAAAGCAGTGAACCTGGAAGAGCGAGGCATTAGGATCACAGTGCACAACTAGCTGCCGACTGCTGAACTTGGTACATTATCAAAAAGATGCTTTCCTTGTTGAATGCAGGCGGACCTTCGCGAAAAAAGCTCTGGGGCTAGGACAGCAGCCTAGAGCCAGAACGAGTTAGAGGCCTGGGAGAAAGCTGTTAATTCTGTTGCGGCCCTGCCGCGTTGTTGTACTGGGCAGGGTCGCAAAGGGTTGTCCACAAGGCCCAAGCCCTCCGTTTCCAAGCCTGGCAAGAGCCCAGTCCTCTACTGAGTGAACAAGGGTGAATGCAATGTTGGGTACCCAGAGATGGGAAGCTTGGCTACTTCAGACGCTTCCTCAACACAGCCTCTTCTCTTCCTAACTTCGCTTTCCTTGACTCACACCTCAGGCCCGTTGTGCAGTTGGCCCACTTTTCACCACGTGTCAGCTCTTCAGAAAAGTTAAAAGTCCCCAGGAAAACGGTGCATTTTTCGCTTTCGTTTTTATTTAATAGCTATAAGTAATTAACCAACATCAGTAGCGTTGCAGAGGTACCGAGGGAGCACAGGTGTGTACAATATGGACCCCGCGTTTTACCTGGGGACACTGTGGTGTGACTAAGAGGCGATAGCTTAGCTGCAAGTGTAGAAGCTATGCTCAGTTTGGTCTGGAGCACTGAAGAGAAGGTGGCAGTTTCTACCGCATTCTTTTTGGACTTGGGTAGTTCTGTGAAAACATGCCACTTGCTGCATCTCCACAGATGGATAGTTCCCTAGAGCTACGGCACGAGAGTTAGTGGCACGGCACGTGCGTGCTTAAGAGGGTGTTGCAGGCGTCCAGACATTGGGGAAGCTAGGCTTGAAGTCGCGCCCGGCCAGCTTTTTCTCAACTGACTCCAATACGTTAATTTCGTGAAGATAAACCAACTGCAAAGAAACAGAACAAAGTAAGAGGTTCCCATTTGGTTGCTCCACCGTCAGGTTAGACGCACTGATAAACACATACTCCTTTAAGATAGTCTCTACCTTCAGCCGTTGCTGTTTTGACTTTTCCCTTATAAGTTCCTAGGGCTGGAGGAACAAGTGGGTGTGCAGGGAGAAGTCGGGAGGCACTGAATGGGTCTCCCTTTGTGCGTAGCATGTATGACTGGACGCAAGCATTGTTTTAGCTTTCTTGACGCTTTTCTCCTCTCAGAAGCTGCATTATGGGGTTCTGGAGATAGCCACCTTCCCTGGTTTTTAAACTTGGGGCTGGAAAGACTTAATTTACCATTCCGGAAATTTCGTGACCTGCAACTAGATGCTCAGTGTAGTATCTGCATTCGGCGGTGTCTGAAGCGGGGCACTTGCAAAATGGATGAGAGGGGAAAAGGAAAGCAAAAGAATATTTAAAAGCAGTGTATTTATATACGAGGGATGTATTTTAAAATAAACCTTGGAAAGAAATCATGGTTCAAGCAGGTATTTGTAAACAGTAGTATAAATGAGCCAACTCTGTTATAACTGCTTTTGCTCCTTTTGAGGGATGAGGGTAGGTTAGGAGATGTGGTATTGGATGCCTGGTGAACCCTTCTGGCGTAAGGGTAAAAATGATGAAAATGACCACCGTAGATAATTGAGTATTTCTGGTCATCTGGCGTTTCCTGCACTTCTGAAAATCGACACTGGAGCTCTTGAATTACTTTCCCTGTGGCAAATTTCAGTGTGCAGAGAGCAGCAGCAGCAGCAGCAGCAGCAGCAGCAGCAGCAGCAGCAGCAGCAGCATATTTGCGTATTTCAATTGTACCTCACTTGTCCATTGTTCTCACTCCACTCTGCATCCGTTTTGCTGCCTGGGTTTTTGTATTTTCTCTCTTTTTTACTTTGGACAATAATTTCACTGATCCGAGGAGGTTTCACTTCAGTTCAGTTCAGTTTAGTCACTCAGTGGTGTCCGACTCTTTGCAACCCCATGAATCGCAGCACGCCAGGCCTCCCTGTTCATCACCGACTCCCGGAGTTCACTCAAACTCATGTCCATCGAGTCAGTGATGCCATCCAGCCATCTCATCCTCTGTCGTCCCCTCTCTTCCTGCCCCCAATCCCTCCCAGCATCAGGGTCTTTTCCAGTGAGTCGACTCTTCACACGTGGTGGCCAAAGTTTTGGAGTTTCAGCTTCAGCATCAGTTCTTCCAATGAACACCCAGGACTGATGTCCTTTAGGATGGACTGGCTGGATCTCCTTGCAATCCAAGGCACTCTCCAGAGTCTTCTCCAACACCACAGTTCAAAAGCATCAATTCTTCGGCGCTTAGCTTTCTTCACAGTCCAACTCTCACATCCATACATGACCACTGGAGGAAGGTAGGAATGGCAATTGCTAATATGATACACATTTATTGCTAGGCTGATCTCGGTAACTGTATACCATCTTGCAACTGGATTACCTGGGTTGAAAAAAGAGGTCTTGAATTTTTTTAGTGCTCTGGGAAGTCCCTATTTGGGGCTAAGTCAGGTATAGCAGGGTCCTTTGAGGTCCTGGGTACCTGAGAGTTAATTATTACCTGTTCTGATGAATCAGTTAGACAGAACGTTGGCTGTTCTCTCTACACTTTTGAAGGGCATGCCAGGTTTGTACCTCCTGGGCTGAACCCCAGAGGACGCTGTTCCGGAAAGCTTCACAGGGAAGGGACATAAAGGGTTAGCGGGGATTAGCAAGGAAGACTGCGGTGCGGCTCCACATTGGTGCCAGGCTGCGCCCTCTCTCCTGACTTGCTAATATCTTGTTGTCTATGCACTGGTCTTACTCTTTGCCCTTTTATGGATTGAGGTCAGTTCAGGTCAGTCGCTCAGTCGTGTCTGACTCTTTGCGACCCCATGAACTGCAGCATGCCAGGCCTCCCTGTCCCACCACCAACACCTGCAGTCCACCCAAACCCATGTCCATTGAGTCGGTGATGTCATCCAACCATCTCATCCTCTGTCATCCCCGTCTCCTTAGCATCGGGTTGCCAAAGTATTGGAGTTTCAGCTCCAACACCCAATAAACACCCAGGACTGATCTCCTTTAGGATGGACTGGTTGGATCTCCCTGCAGTCCAAGGACTCTCAAGACTCCTCTCCAACACCGCAGTTAAAAGCATTAATTCTTCGGTGCTCAGCTTTCTTCACAGTCCAACTCTCACGTCCATACACGACTACTGGGAAAACCATAGCCTTGAGTAGATGGACATTTGTTGGCAAAGTAATGTTTCTGCTTTCGAATATGCTGTCTAGGTTGGTCATAACTTTCCTTCCAAGGAGAAAGTGTCTTTTAATTTCACGGCTGTAATCATGGATTAGACAAACTTTATATACAGAATACATGTTTGTGTGTATGTGTACACGAGAACATGTCACAGTGTTTGTGCAGGCAGTCAGGGTGGCCTGGGAAGAAACACCTATCCCCTAGTGGCTGCAAGTGCATGTACGTGTACTCACCTGGCACGATTCAGGTGTCCTCATGCTTACTGAGTTCTATCTGAAATGAACAGCCGTGTGCCCTTGGGGATATTGTTGGTGTAAATATTTCCTAAAAGACTAGTTCAAACAGAGATGGAGACTCATTTCTTGCTGAAAAAGGAGGAGAAGAGGAAGTGTGATATCTGAAAAAAGGAGAGAATACGGTGAGGGCTTGTCCAATACCCCCTAGCAAGGACTATGCAGTATAGCCTTCCATGTCTCATGGAACGAAGTGGAAAGAGGATTCTAGAGTTTCTTCTTTCGATTCAGTAGAGGTATTGGAAAATTATATATATATATATATATATATAATGCACACCATGAGGGAACAAAGCCTACTGAGTATACCTAGAGAAAGGGTATCCTCCATGAGGGAAAACATGACTGTCTGGGCCTACGTCTTTCTTTTCTTTTGATATTGTGGCAGGGTTTGTTGTTGTTCGTTTGTTTGTTTGTTTTTAACCCAAAGCAGGTGATAGAGTGTCTAGTCCTAGTAGGTCAATCTTAGTGAATGAACTGGGAATGTATACAGCAGTCATGCTCCCTTAATGACCTGAACTTGGCAGACTAACCCAGTGCTCCTAGAAAGGATTCATGCTGATGTTCAAATACAGGAAAGTGTGCTTAGAACTCTGTGGTTGCAAACAGTTCCTTTCCAACACTGAAGCAGAAGGATGATATAGGCCTAAGATCCCAGGCCAGTGCCTACAGGTGGCCTTTGGAGAGAGCAGAGGGGACCCTGAGTTGTGTATATAAATATGCACACCTTCAACCATAAACTTCTGGGTTACAGAGAGTGAGAAATTTGCAGTCAGACAGTCTCTAAACAGGAACTGGAGATAAATATGTGGATGCTTTGGAGTCAATATTAACTTGGTTTAAAAAGTTAATATAGTGATGCAGACATTAGTTTGTTTGTTTGTTTGTTTTTTCCGGAAACTTGATGTTAGTATGTGGGTTACAGATCACACATTCTGCACCCTAGAAATAATTATGGCTAATTCCTGAATCCACTCTCCCCTCTTCTGTTGCAAACCCATGTTTCTCTACATGGGAATGTTTAATGTTTTAGACAATTGGGAGAGCAAAAATGCCAGAAAGACCTAAGAGGCTGTATGTGTTAGGAATATATGTCTTCAGAAATTCCCTGGCTTGACATGTTCTGAGAAAAATCCAAACAAGTGGACTCAGATGTCGTACAAAAGTGGAGGTGACTGGCCAACTTAGAAGCAAACATTGATGTGTAAATACAGAGAGTATAATATGTAGCTATCTTTTAAGAGAAAATATAGGATTTTGCTGAATTGGAAATTGGACAGAATTTTTGTTAGACGTTTCCAGAGACAAGTGAAAAGGGTCACTTGGAAACACAAAATAATTCATATATGAGTATTCATACTTAGATACACAATCTGAACGATGAAACTCCTCAGTGCTTGATGAAAAGTTTTTGTCTAGTGAAAGCACCAGAGGCAGGGAAGCTTGGGCCCAGATAGTCATTCACGGACTCATAGTGAAGTAATGCATCTCTGACCACAAAGATTAGAAGGCAGCTAACCACAAAGTGACCTAGCTAAGTA
This sequence comes from Budorcas taxicolor, assembly GCF_023091745.1. Taxonomy (NCBI): domain Eukaryota; kingdom Metazoa; phylum Chordata; class Mammalia; order Artiodactyla; family Bovidae; genus Budorcas; species Budorcas taxicolor. The sequence goes on along the minus strand of NC_068936.1, from coordinate 5,564,741 downwards.
TGGATGGCCTTCAATTGCTAGATTTTTTTTTTTTTTCCCTCTCAAGCTGGGAATGGAGTGTGTGTTAAATATGAGGTAACATTGGTAAGAGATTTCAAGTTATTGACCTTGAGTAGATAACTAGTGGTGAAAAAAGAGGAATAGCTTTTCATGTTGTAGTGGAGAATAGATATTGCTGTTGTCCTGTTGCTCAGGTGGAGTATGGCCTAGTGGACGAGAATGGAACTGAAGAAGAGCTGTCCCTAGGAGGGGCAAATGGTAATTATTGCCTTATCGTTTTGATATGCTTCAAGACTTTTTTTGCTGGGGGAGGTCAAGGGAGTATGGTGGCTTATGAGATGCTTCATGATCCAAGAGGCTCAGACCTGCCTTAAACATGCCTTAAGTTTCACATTAGATTTGCTTTGCCTCCAAAGTCTATTTTCCTCTGAGAAAATCCCAGCATTCAGCTTTTTACTGGGAGGATCCTGGGATTGTGTGGAATCAGGTGGGGGCAGGGATGGGTGGGATGTGGTGCTTCATCAACTCTGGCATTGCCGTGATGGCCTTCGTGTGCACCCAGCAGCCATAACATTGCTTCATGGAGGACAGTGGGCTCACACTTTTCCCACTGGCCTAAGCAGGAGAGAAGCTGAGAGGCCCTTTGTATTTTAGGCCTCATGGTTAGAGTGGTGCTCTGGGACCTTCAAAGGGGAAGGAGAGAGGTGCTTTTGGCAGTAATACAAGTGCTTTAGGGTCCTAGCCACTCCCCCACACTGTTAGGGTCTGGAAGTGAGTCAGATGCTTACGTGAGTGACCCTAGTTTCTTTGCCAGTATTTATGGCCTGTGTGATTCTGTCTCTTCTGCCACTGGCTACCTTACTGACTCCTGGGTGGCAGCCACTGGAATGAGAAGCAGCTGGGGCTGGGATGGATGGACTCCTCAGTTTTCCTTGTGGCCCAAGTGATTTGTCTAAAGTCAGATGTGACTTAATGGTTCTCTCCAAGGTTCCTCTTTGGAAAAGATACCTGATATTTTTGTTGAGTAAAAATCCATTGAGGCTTCTAGAAAGTAGAATGTTCTTCCTTTATTTTTTAAGAACTGTGTTTCTCAAAGTTATAGTGTCATTCAGCTCTTCTGTGTTTCACACTTGGCGATCAGACTCGGGGAAGTTGGCTTGAAGAAGTTCCAACAAGACAGAAATATAGTTTGTGAACTAAAAGACAAGAGGCAGAAGGTGATCAATTTACATAGATTTGGAATTAAGGGAGAAGTCATATTCATTTACACGCAGAAGCCCTTGTAAAATTAAACACTGTAAGCTATAATAAAATTCTCTAGGTGCAGAGAGGAGTGGATGATTCAGGTGAAGATGCTGACAGTAGAACAGATCGGCGTTCCAAGAACCTCTCCCAGGATACCTCCTCCTACATCATTTCTGACAGTCCCCTTGCCCAACCTAATTTCTGTTGTTCTGTTCACAGTATGGCAAGGAGACCAACAATTTGGATCCGAAGACTTAAATTTTTAAAAAGCTACTGCTTCCCCTTCCTGTTTCACCACCCACTTCCCTCCCTTACAAGAGATCTATAGAGGGCACACCATGCTAAGTGTACACAGGGTCGAAGAAGGCTTGAACCTATCCTGGCTGGGAGAGTTCTTCCCCAGAAGCAGCTCTCCTAGGCTAGGCTGGATGGAGACAGATTTAGGAAGCCATTGGCTCCAGCTCACCCACATAAGATTCAGAGTGGGGATTGCTGATGTGTGGTGCTGGGGCAGCGAATCACCACTCCCAAGACTGAAAGGGCCTTCAAGGAGTCATAGAAGGGGTGTAGGAAGCTAGAAGGTGCCCTTGAATTGACAAATATGCGAAGTTTAAAAGAAACACTGATGTCAGAGGCCATCTGGCTTTGGGAGAGTGCTCAGGTGTACTGTCTTCAGCTTCTGCCTTGGTTTCATTTAAATTGATACCAAGGATTCCCTTTCAGACCTGACAGTGCCATGGAGCTATTTCTCACATCGCTAACCTTGGCATCCTGAGGAGCAATAGATGCCGAGAAGCATCTCTACTGGTACTTCAAGAGCCCAGTTTGAGACGGCTCTGGGTTGTGGAGTATACAGGATTGGGTGTGGGTACTTTCCAAAGTATCACAAAAATCTAGGAAATTAGGGATAGCATGGGGAGAGGAGGTTGGGCACTGAGATTTGCTGCCTGGGAAAGCAAGGTTGGAGAAAAGAAAGGATACTACACCTTTCACGGTTTGACTTTTTATGTGGACACACGAGATCCAGCAGTTCCAAACACGGTTCAAATCATTACTGCTTAACTATCGACACATTTCTTACCTTCTCCCCTGGTTTTGAGTCTTAGGCAGGTATGGGATCTCTTGTAAATAGTTTTACTGCTGTATGTATACAATTTATTCTTTTATGCGTCAAAACTTGGGTGGCAAAGCAGGCATGTTTAGGAGCCGGAGATCTGAAAGTAGCTGCCTCACCTCCCCCATATCTAATCTGTGTTATTCTTGTAGGGGAAACAGGAGTTTTATTAGGACCATTGCATTCACTCCTAGGTATTTCACCTTAAGGACACTTTATCATGGAAGGGAAAATTGTGGAAAAGCTTTAAAAGGGACCAAAAGTTTACTGGATATAGAAGAAAGTACATTTAGGACTTCTTGTGGACTAACAAGTTCTCTAACACTGAGTTCTCAGTTCTTTAACACTGAGAAGATTTCATCATGACCTTTGTTGTTCTTTAGTCACACAGGTGTGACTAACTCTTTGTAACCCACGAACTGTAGCCCACCAGGATTCTCTGTCCATGGAATTCTTCAGTCAGAAATACTGGGGAATGTTGCTGTTTGCATCTCTGGATGAACTTCTCAACCCAACGATCAAACGTGGGTCCCCTGCAATGCAGCATTTTGTTTGTTTGTTTGTTTGTTTGTTTTTAATCTATGACCTACCCGGAAAGACTGAGTTAACAGTCTTTCAGTGTATCTTTTAACCTTGCATTTAGGTAATATGACTAAGGAGGTCTTCCAGCCTTGTTTTAAAAGGACATGATAGCAATTTCAAATGAAAACATTAAAGTAGCAGTTGGGTCTTTTCTGCATTCCAGACCTGAGTTTTATCAGAAGCTAGATGGGATGTGTGAGGTGTAGGGGAAAGTGGGCCTGGTTAGGGGAAGAGGAGAAGGACAGAGGCAGAAAGAGCAGGACAACCGTCCTCTTGTCTTTTTACTGGCCACGTCTTCTATTTCTCAGTCAATTACAGTGCAAAACTTGGGGTAGGAACCCCTTCATTGGTGTTATTGACAAGCTATGTAGAGACACTTCTTGGCAGTTTTCTTTAGTGACATTTCTGTGTCTTGGCACCTGACAGACAACCTTGCAGCCTTCTATAAGATGCACTTTGGAATTATGCAGAATGGTCCATATTTGAGTGGTTTTCCTTCTGATACACTGCCACTCTATGAATAGTCAAGCAGAGGCTTGTGCAGAGAATTTAATGACTTTCATTTGTATGATACTGAGATCTGATAGATAGAGTGCCTGGTGAATTATGGAATAAGGTTCATGACATTGTACAGGAGACAGGAATCAACACCATCCCCATGGAAAAGAAATGAAAAAAAGAAAAATGGCTGTCTGGGGAGGCCTTACAAATAGCTGTGGAAAGAAGAGAAGTGAAAAGCAAAGGAGAATAGGAAAGATATAAGCATCTGAATTCACAGTTACAAAGAATAGCAAGAAGAGATAAGAAAGGCTTCTTCAGTGATCAATGCAAAGACATAGAGGAAAACAACAGAATGGGAAAGGACAGAGATCTCTTCAAGAATATTAGAGATACCAAGGGAACATTTCATGCAAAGATGAGCTTGATAAAGGACAGAAATGGTATGGACCTAACAGAAGCAGAAGATATTAAGAAGAGGTGGCAAGAATATATGGAACAACTGTACAAAAAAGATCTTCACGACCCGGATAATCACGATGGTGTGAACACTCATCTAGAGCCAGACATCGTGGAATTCCAGTGGAGCTGTTTCAAATCCTGAAAGATGATGCTGTGAAAGTGCTGTGCTCAATATGCCAACAAATTTGGAAATCTCAGCAGTGGCCACAGCACTGGAAAAGTTCAGTTTTCATTCCAATCCCAAAGAATGCTCAAACTACCGCACAATTGCACTCATCTCACACGCTAGTAAAGTAATGCTCAAAATTCTCCAAGACAGGCTTCAACAATATGTGAACCGTGAACTTCCTGATGTTCAAGCTGGTTTTAGAAGAGGCAGAGAAACCAGAGATCAAATTGCCAACATCTGCTGGATCATCAAAAAAGCAAGAGAGTTCCAGAAAAACATCTATTTCTGCTTTATTGACTATGCAAAAGCATTTGACTCTGTGGATCACTAGAAACTGTGGAAAATTCTGAGAGATGGGAGTACCAGACCACCTGACCTGCTTCTTCAGAAATCTGAATGCAGGTCAGGAAGCAACAGTTAGAACTGACATGGAACAACAGGCTGGTTCCAAATAGGAAAAGGCGTGCGTCAAGGCTGTATATTTTAACCCTGCTTATTTAACTTACATGCAGAGTACATCATGAGAAACCCTGGACTGGAAGAAACACAAGCTGGAATCAAGATTGCTGTGAGAAATATAAATCACCTCAGATATGCAGATGACACCACCCTTATGGCAGAAAGTGAAGAGGAACTAAAAAGCCTCATGATGAGAGTGAAAGAGGAGATTGAAAAAGTTGGCTTAACGCTCAACATTCAGAAAACGAAGATCATGGCATCCCCCATCACTTCATGGGAAATAGATGGGGAAACAGTGGAAACAGTGTCAGACTTTATTTTGGGGGGCTCCAAAATCACTGCAGATGGTGATTGCAGCCATGAAATTAAAAGATTCTTACTCCTTGGAAGAAAAGTTATGACCAACCTAGATAGCATATTCAAAAGTAGAGACATTACTTTGCCGATAAAGATCCTTCTAGTCAAGGCTATGATTTTTCCAGTGGTCACGTGTGGATGTGAGAGTTGGACCGTGAAGAAGGCTGAGTGCTGAAGAATTGATGCATCTGAACTGCGGTGTTGGAGAAGACTCTTGAGAGTCCCTTGGACTGCAAGGAGATCCAACCAGCCCATGCTGAAGGAGATCAGCCCTGGGATAACTTTGGAAGGAATGATGCTACAGCTGAAACTACAGTACTTTGGCCACCTCATGCAAACAGCTGACTCATTGGAAAAGACTCTGATGCTGCTAGGGATTGGGGCCAGGAGGAGAAGGGGACGACAGAGGATGAGATGGCTTGATGGCATCACTGACTCGATGGATGTGAGTCTGAGTGTACTCCGGGAGTTGGTGTTGGACAGGGAGGCCTGCTGGGGTGCAGTTCATGGGGTTGCAAAGCGACAGACACGGCTAAGCGACTGAACTGACCTGAACTCCCTGAGTGGCCGTGTGATTTGTTTTTTTTCCCCATTTTTTTTTGGCACTATCTGAACATTATAAACTCAATAACTATCCCTCCCTTTGGTCCCTTTCCTCACTTTCTCTATGTCTGTGAGTCTCTTCTTATTTTGTAGGCAACATATGTCATTTCCTTTTAGATTCTTCCTATAATGGATATGGATATTTTGGATATCATGTCATAGGATATTTCTTCTCCTCTGACTTACTTCACTCAGTATGACACTCTCTATGTGCATCCATATTGCTTCAAATGATGTTGTTTCATTCTTTTTAATGACTGAATAAAATTTCATTGTACACGTGAACGGCAGCTTCCTTCTATTCATCTTCTGTTAGACATCTATGTTGCTTCCATGTCTTAACTATCGTAAATAGTGCTTCAGTGAATACTGGGGAACGTGTGTTCCCTTCAGTCATGGTTTCCTTGGGGTATATGCCTACTAGTGGGATTGCTGGTTGTATACTAGCTTATTACTGCTAGGTTTTCTCCACACTGTTCTCCAAATGGCTGTATCGGTTTACATTCCCGTGAGTAGTGTTACAGGGTTCCCTTCTCGCCACACCCTCTCCAGCATTTATCATTTGTTAACTTTCTAATTATGATCATTAGAAAGTGGCCATATCTCTTACCTGATTGCCGGGGTCCAGCCCCGGTGGATCCAGGGAATTCGAAGGGTGGACGGCGTTGGCCTGGAAAGACTTGTTTATTGATTGATATAAGATTAGATTAAGAAACTATAGTGTAGTAAGAAGATTAAGTGGAGGAAGAGGGCTGAATTGCTTGGTTTATGCGGAAGACCAATAAAATTCCAGACAAGGAATTAGCGCCCTCTACGTTGGGCCACCGGCACTCGCTTGAATATCTAAGGGTGCCTCACCTTAGGCTCCCTTTCGCACAGGTCTTAACAGCCAGGGCAAGTAAGTAGACTTGGCGGGCCTCCGCGCCCCAGGTGGAGATTCAGACTGAAATCAAAGTAAAGAGCAGAGGGAGGGAAAGAGAGAGAAGAAGAGAGAAAGAGAGAGACACGGGGGAGCCAGATTCCCAAGAAACCAGGCCGAGAGACTAGTCCTAGAAACTGCTCCGGGAAACTGGTCCGAGAAGCTGGTCCCATCCTTTATTGTTCAGAGGGCCTTTTATACTTTTTATAAAACATGGAGATCAATGGGTAACACAAAATTATGTAGCATTTGCAACCCAGACTCCTTCTGTATATCATTTTGTATACAAAAGGTCTCAGGTGATTTCCACTATCTTCTGGCCAAGAGGCTTGTTAACACTTTTTGGCTTTCTTCCGTAATGAATGTCAATTTTGTTTCCCCTGAAGTGTTTTTCTTTAATCTACATCTCCTTAAAGTGCTAAAGTTACATCTCTATAGAACAAGGTGCAGTGGGTTGTAACAAAGACGGTACTTAACTCAAATATCTAATGTTGCTAATACAAGGTCTACTACTTGTTTTTCTATATACCAACTATATCTAAAAATAAAGGATATGAAAATTTGGCAGCAAGTATTGGCTCAACAAATGAAACGTTTAATCAGTCGTATTCTAAAGATTTTGACTCCTTGGAAGCCCCTACATTCCTAGGATGTTTTTAGCTTCCTGTGCCTCCTGTGGTCAGGAGGCCTCAAACAATCACATGCGCAGCTGTACAAGTCCTGCAGGCAGGCTAGAAAGCCATCAGAGGGGTTTTTGGATTGAAAGACCCTTTCAGATGCAGAAGACTAAAGCCCTGAATTGACTTTTTCCAGAGAATGTCAGAAGAGTGGAAAAGCAGAGCACAAAAACCGGCAGATTTTTGTTGGGGTACATGCTTAGGAATTTCCAGAGGGGTCCCTGAAGTCTGAGCACGCCTTGCGTATGTCAGCTTCCTTCCTCATGACCTTGTCACAGGCGGGATTCCTCACACTGGCTTCCAGCATCTGATAAGAGTTTTGACTTGCATATCCCTAATAATTAGCAGTATTGAGCATCTTTTCATGTGACTGTTGGTCACCTGTATGGCTTTGTCCTTTTCTTTTCTATATTTACTGTAATTTGTGGTTTATGGCTCAAATGAAACATCCATGTATTTTATGCATTTGTAAACATGGTGTGTTTAGGTTAACATCTTAAACTTTTGCCTGTTTTTAAATCATGTCGTTGTGTTGTTGTTGAATTTTAAGAGTTCATTTGTGTATTCTGAACGTGAGTTCCTCTGTAGTTACTCGAGTTGGAAATATTTTGTGCAAATGTATAGTTTTTAAAACTTCTGCTTCTTTATTATGCTTCACAGATATTATTTTTTTTTCTACAAATTGAAAGTTTGTGACTACCCTGTCATGTCCTTAAGTACCATTTTTTCCAACATCATTTCCTCACATTGTGTCCCATGTGGTAATTCTCACAATAGTTTGAAAACTTCCAATAGCAAAAAGATTATAACTCACTGGAAGCTTATATGTTAGTCAACTCAAAAGGTTAGCACTTTTTAGCAATAAAATATTTTAATTAAGGTAAAAACTTTATTTTTTTTTTAACATTCATATTTCACACTTAATAGATTGCATTGTACTGTATACATGACTTACATTTGTTCTGGGAAGCCCAAAAAGTTATTCGGCTCTGGCCAGTCAGGAACACCATATTTTCCACCTTCTTCTTCACTCTTCTTCAGTATCCCTCCTGGAAAATTTTCTTTGCCCATCTTCAAGATTCTTGCTCTTTACATACACAGCTCAGCATATGGCCAGAAACCTAGTGGGTCATCTTTAAATTTGGAAACTCCTTTTTCTGTGTGTGCAAATTTCCTGGCCCATCTTCACTTTAGTACATGTCTTTACAAATTCTGATCACTTTATTTATCTCTCAGTTTTTTAAATTTATTTTTATTTTTATTTATTTTTTAAAAATAGATTTTATTGTGGAAATGCTGCACAGCGGAATATGGTCACAAGTCTATTAAGATACAATACAGCTATTATGAATATATTCCAGAATTTAACAAATCTTCCAAAACGGAAAATATGTACCCATCAAACACAACTCCCCATTTCTCCATCCTTAAAATTGTGGTGGCCTTGATTCTGTTTTCTGTTTCCATGAGTTTGACACTTTATAAAAACCTCATACAAGTGGAATGATGTAGTATCTTGTCTTTTATGTCTGAATTATTTCTTAGTACACTTAGTTCATCCATTTTGTAACATGATAGGCTTTTGTTTTTTGAGGCTTCAGGTGTGTGTAAAAGTTCATATATGTATATAATACATTTTGCAGAGTATCTGTTCATCTGCTAGTAAGTGGATAGTTTCCTCATTTTAGCTATTGTGAATTATGCTCTAATGACAATAGTTGTGCACATTTTTTATTACTTTTTAATGAATATTTATTTATTTATTTTACTCTACAATGCTGTTTTGGTTTTGCCATACATTGACATGAATCCACCATGAGTGTACATGAGTTCCCAATCCTGAACCACCACCCCCACCCCCACCTCTCTCCCCATATCATCTCTCTGGGTCATCCCAGTGCACCAGCCCCCAGCAACCTGTATCCAGTATCGAACCTAGACTGGCAATTCATTCCTTACATGATAGTATACCTGTTTCAGTGGCATTCTCCTAAATCATCCCACCCTCTCCCTCTCCCTCTCCCACAGAGTCCAAAAGTCTGTTCTACACATCTGTGTCTCTTTTGCTGTCTCACATACAGGGCTATCATTACCATCTTTCTAAATTCCATATATATATGTGTTAGTATACTCTATTGGTGTTTTTCTTTCTGACTTACTTCTTTTTGTTCTTTCAGCTCTGTGTTCAGATATAGGATTGCTAGATTATCTAGAAGTTTAATTTTAATATTTTGTAGAACCTGCATATTTATCATGGTGGTGGTGGTGTTTTAGTCACTAAGTCCTGTCCAATTCATGTGACCCCAGGGACCTGCCAGGCTTCTCTGTCCATGGCGTTTCTCTAGGCTAGGATACTGAGTGGGTTACCAGTTCCATCACATATTTTCCATAGAAGTTGCCTTATTTACTTTCTAATGAATAGTGTAGGAGGGTTCCAGTTTATTCCAGATCCTCACCAACATTTGTTATTTTCTGTGTTGTTGTTGTGGGTGTGTTTTTTTAATGGCCCTCCTAATGGATGTGTAATGATAGCTCATTGTGGCATTGAGGTATTTGTGTATTACTCTGGAGAAATAGTTTCGTTCTGTATCTTAAAATTGGGCTCTTTGTTGTTGTACTATTAACTTATAGAAGTTCATTTTACATTTTGGATATTAACCCTTTCTCAGATATATAGTTTTCAAATATGTTGTCCCATTTGATTGGTTTCCTTTTCTCTGTGTTGGCTATGTCCTTTGACGCAAAGATGTTTTTCTTTTGGTTAAATTTACCTGTTTTGTTGCAGATGCAGGAGACCATCATTAACTCTTAGGAAGCCTTCCGATATTTTCTTCTAGGAGTTTTATGGTTTGGGGTTTTACACTTAAGTCTTTAATTCATTTGATTTTAAACGTATTTGTTTATTTATTATTTATTTTTGGCCATGCTGGCTATTTGTTGCCCTGCAGGCTTTTCTCTAGTTGAAGTGAGCAGAGGCTACTGCATTGTTTTGGTATGCAGGCTTCTCATTGCAGTGGCTCCTCTTTTTGTGGAGCACAGACTCTAAGGTGTGCAATAGTTGCGGCTCCCAGGCTCTAGTGTACAGTCTCAGTAACTGTGGTGCATGGGCTTAGTTGCTCCATGGCATGTGGGTTTCTCTTGGATCAGGGAATAATCCCAGGTCTTCTGCATTGGCAGGAGAATTATTGCCACCAGGGAAGTCCAATCCATTTGATTCATTTTTTTTTTTTCAATTGTTAAATGTACAGCTTAATGGTATTAAGTATATCCACAATGTTGTGCAACCATTACCACCATTCACCTACAGAATTATTTTCATCTTTTTTTCTCAGTTTTTTAAAATTTATTTTTAAATTGAAGGATAAATGTTTTATAGCTGTGTTGGTTTATGCCATATATCAACATAATATTTTAATTTTTAAAAAAAGTATAAGGGTCTAGTTGTATTATTTTGCATCATTTGTTGAGGATACTGTCTTGTTCCCAGGGTGATTTTGATACTGTTGAAAATAGTGCACCATAAAAATGTGAGGATTTATTTTTTGACTCTGTTTACTTTGTTGAATTGTATCCCTTTTTATGTATTGACTGAGCAGAGTATCTGCTTCCTCATGTGTTTTTGACACTGTTGTTGAATGTCAGCGGACCTTACAAATATGAGGGTTTGTTTCTGGGCTTGCTATCTCCTCTGTTGGTTGGTCTGTATCTCTGTGTTCTTGTGCCACATTCATTTGATTACTGCAGCAGTGCAATATGTTTTGATTCCACAAGGTGTGACTTCTCTAACTTTCTTCCTCGTTTTTACATTTATTTTGGCTTTCTGAAGTTTTTTGAGAAATTATTTAATTTTAGGATTTTTAAATTATTTTGCAAAAATGCTATTGGAATCTTTAGAGAGATTGCTTTGGTGCGTGGGCTGCTTTGGACAGTACGCAAAAAAAAATTTTAAGTCTTCCAATGCATGAACATTGAATATCTTTCCGTATTTTTTATCTTATGTACTTCTTTTCTTGAACGATTTGTAGTTTCAGTGTACAAATCATTGGCCTCTTTAAGTTTCTTCCTAAGTATTTTATTATTTTTTTATTTTCACTTTTTCAATCAGGCCCTCTGTCAGATCTAGTCTCTTAAGTTTATTTCTCACGCCCACTATATAGTCATAAGGGATTTGATTTAGGTCAAACCTGAATAGTCTAGTGGTTTTCTCTGCTTTCTTCAATTTCAGTCTGAAGTTAGTGATAAGGAGTTCATGATGTGAGCCACAGTCAGCTCCTGGTCTTGTTTTTGCTGACTGTATAGAGCTTCTCCATCTTTGGCTGTAAAGAATATAATCAATCTGACTTTGGTGTTGACCATCTGGTCATGTCCATGTGTAGCCTCTTCTCTTGTGTTGGAAGAGAGTGTTTGCTATGACCAGTGCATTCTCTTGGCAAAACTCTGTTAGCCTTTGTTGTGCTTCATTCTATACTCCAAGGCCAAACTTGCCTGTTACTCTAGGTGACTCTTGACTTCCTACTTTTGTAGTCCAGTCCACTAAAATGAAAAGGACATCTTTTATGGTGGTTAGTCCTAGAAGGTTTTGTAGGTCTTCACAGAACTGTTCAATTTCAGCATCTTGAACGTTGCTGGTTGGGGCATAGACTTGGATTACCTGATATTGAATGGTTTGCCTTTGAAACGAACGGAGATCACTCTGTCGTTTTTGAGATTTTTGCATCCAAGTACTGAATTTTGGCCTCTTTTGTAGACTATAATGGCTACTTCATTTCTTCTAAGGGATTCTTGCCCACAGTAGTAGATATACTGGTTATCTGAGTTAAATTCACTCATTCCAGTCCATCTTAGTTCACTGATTCATAGAATGTCGCAGTTCACTCTTGTCTTCTCCTGTTTGACCACTTCCAAAAGCAAGAGAGTTCCAGAAAAAAAATAAATAAATAAATAAATAACATGTGTTTCTGCTTTATTGACTATGCCAAACCCTTTGACTGTGTGGATCACAATAAACTGGAAAATTCTGAGAGAGATGGGAATACCAGACCACCTGACCTGCCTCTTGAGAAACCTGTATGCAGGTGAAGAAGCAGCAATTAGAACTGAACATGGAACAACAGACTGGTTCCAAACAGGAAAAGGAGTACACCAGGGTCGTCTATTGACACCCTGCTTATTTAGCATATATGCAGAGTAGTATATCATGAGAATTGCTGGGTTGGAGAAAGCACAAGCTGAAATCCTGATTGCTGAGAGAAGCCAATAACCTCAGATATGCAGATGACACCATCCTTATGGCAGAAAGGGAAGAAGAACGAAAGAGCCTCTTGATGAAAGTGAAAGAGCAGAACGACAAATTGTCTTAAAGCTCAACATTCAGTAAACTAGGATCATGGCATCCAGTCCCATCACTTCATGCTAAATAGATGGGGAAACAGTGAAAACAGTGGCTGACTTTATTTTGGGGGGCTCCAAAATCACTGCAGATGGTGATTGCAGCCATGAAATTAAAAGACGCTGACTCCTTGCAAGGAAAGTTGTGACCAACCTAGACAGCATATTAAAAAGCAGATACATTATTTTGTCAACGAAGGTCCATCTAGTCAAGGCTGTGGTTGTTCTAGTAGTCATGTACGGATGTGAGAGATGGACTATACAGAAAGCTGAGAACTGCCGCTTTTGAACTGTGGTGTTGGAGAAGCCTCTTGAGAGTCTCTTGGACTGCAAGGAGATCCAAACAGTCCATCCTAAAGGAAGTCAGTCCTGGGTGTTCACTGGAAGGACTTGTGTTGAAGACGAAATTCCAATACTTCGGCCACCCGATGTGAAGAGTGACTCTTTGGAAAGGACCCTGATGCTGGGAAAGCTTGAGGGCAGGAGGAGAAGGGGATGAGAGAGGATGAGACAGTTGGATGATATACTGACTCAATGGACATGGGTTTGGGTGGTCTGCAGGAGTTGGTGATGGACATTGATGCCTAGCATGCTGTGGTTCGTGGGGTCAAAAGAGTCAGGCACGACTCTGCGACTGAACCGAACTGAACTGATCTCTGCATGTAAGTTAAATAAAGAGAGTATAGTATACAGCCTTGAGGTACTCTTTTTGCCAGTTTTGAACAGTCCATGTCAGGTACTAACTGTTGCTTCTTTCGTGTATACAGCCTTCTCAGAAAACAGATAAAGTTGTCTCATGTTTATATCTCTAAGAATTTTCTATAGTCCACACAAAGGCTTCCCTGGTGGCTCAGACGGTAAAGCGGGAGATCTGGGTTTGATCTCTGTGTCAGGAAGATCCTCTGGAGAAGGGAATGGCAATCCACTCCAGTACTATTGCCTGGAAAATCGCATAGACAGAGGAGCCTGGTAGGCTACAGTTCATGGGGTCACAAAGGGTTGGATACGACTGAGCGACTTCACTTTCACACAAAGGCTTTATCATAGTAAGTGAAGCATAAGTAGATAGTTTTTCTGGAAACCCTGTGCCTTTTATGTGATCCAGTGGATGTTTGCAATTTGATCTCTGGTTCCTCTCCATTTCCAAATCCAGCTGTACATCTGGAAGTTCTCAGTTCACATACTGTTAAGCCTAGCTGGAAGGATTTGGAGCATTTCTTTGGTTGTGTGTGAAATCAGTGCAACTATCTGGTAGTTTGAACATTTTTTTCACATTCTGCATCTTTGGGATTGTAATGAACACTAACATTTTCTTGTCCTGTGGTCACTGCTGAGTTTTCCAAATTTGCTGGCATATTGAATCCAGCACTTTCAGAGGATCATCTTTTAGAGATTGAAATACCTGAGCTGAAATTCCATTACCTTCACTAGCTTTGTTTGTAGTTATGCTTCCTAAGGCCCACTTGACTTTACACTCCAGGATATCTGGCTCTAGGGACCATTGTGATTATCTGAATCATTAGTACTTTTTTTTTTTTTTTTTTTTGCAAATTCTTCTGTGTGTTTTTGCTATCTCTTCTTTATCTTTCCTGCTTCTCATAGTTTTGCCATTTTTGTTCTTTATTGTGCCCATTTTTGCATGAAATGTTAGCTTGGTGTCTCCAATTTTCTTGAAGAGAGCCCTAGTCTTATTGTTTTTCTCTGTTTCTGTGCATTGTTCACCTAACAGGCTTTATCTCGCCTTGCTATTATGGAACTCTGCATTCAGAAGGGTATATCTTTCCTTTTCTCCTTTGTCTTTTGCTTCTCTTATTTTCTCAGCTATTTGTAAGCCCTGCTTAGACAACCATTTTATTTTCTTGCATTTCTTGTTCTTTGGGATGGTTTTGATCACCAACCCTGTACAATATTATGAACCTCCATCCATAGTTCTTCACTCTACGCTATCTAATGCCTTGAATCGGTTTTTGTTGTTGTTGTTGTTGTTTTATGTCCACTGTATAATCATAAGGGATTTTATTTAGGTTATACCTGGAAGGGAGGCTTCAACAGTATGTGAACAAGGAACTTCTATATCTTCAAGTTGGATTTAGAAAAAGCAGATGAACCAGAGATCAATTACCAAACTTCTGTAGATCATAGAAAAAGGCAAGAGATTACCAGAAACGCAGCTACTTCTGCTTTACTGACTATGCCAAAGCCTTTGATTGTGTGGATCATGACAAACTGGAAAATCCTTCAAGTGGAAGGAATACCAGACCACCTTACCTGCCTCCTGGGAAATCTGTATGCAGGTCAAGAAGCAGCGGTTAGGAACAGAATGGTTAGAGCAACAGACTGGTGCCAAATTGGGGAAGGAGTTCATCAAGCCTGTATATTGTCACCGTGTTTATTTAATTTATATGCAGAGTACATATAAGAGTACATGTGAAATGTTGTGCTGGATGAAGCACTAACTGGAGTGAAGATTGCTGGAAGAAACATCAATAACTTCAGAAATTGGTTAAGGCTGACACCACCTCAGATGACACCATCCTTCTGGCAGAACGTGAAGGGGAACTAAAGATCCTTTTAATGAAAGGGAAAGAGGTGCCAGGAGCCAGCACGAGAAATCCCACCCATGACAAAAGTCATGTGGAAGAGACCTGACGGGAAAGGCGTGTCAGGACTCAAGGGACGCCTTGGACCTGCTCAAGCACTATCCCAAAACCAGAGTCTGTCTGTCTTACCATTTATGCCTTCCACCAACTCCTCTGATACGTATGGGGGGCTATCCCTGACCACGTTTCTCTGAAGAAAATTAACTTAGGGCTCTAGTTAATAGGTCTCTTCGGCATAATAGGAGTTCAGTCAGTTCAGTTCAGTTCAGTTCAGTCACTCTAGTGTCTGGCTCTTTGCGATCCTGTAATCGCAGCACATTAGGCCTCCCTGTCCATCACCGACTACCAGAGTTCGCTCAGACTCACGTCAAGTCAGTGATGATATCTAGCCATCCCATCCTCTTTCATCCCCTTCTCCTCCTGCCCCCAAAGCCTCCCAATATCAGCGTCTTTTCCAGTGAGTCAACTCTTCGCATGAAGTGTCCAAAGTACTGGAGTTTCAGCTTTAGCATCATTCCTTCCAAAGAAATCCCAGGTGACTCCTTCAGAATGGACTGGTTGGATCTCCTTGCAGTCCAAGGGACTTTCAAGAGTCTTCTTCAAAACCACAGTTCAAAAGCATCAGTTCTTAGGTGCTCAGCCTTCTTCACAGTCCAGCTCTCACATCCATACATGACTACTGGAAAAACCATAGCCTTGACTAGACGGACCTTAGTCGGCAAAGTAATATCTCTGCTTTTGAATATGCTATCTGCGTTGGTCATAACATTTCTTCCAAGGAGTAAGCGTCTTTGAATTTCATAGGTGGAGTCATCATCTGCAGTGATTTTGGAGCCAAAAATAATAAAGTCTGACACTGTTGTCACTGTTTCCCCATCCATTTCCCATGAAGTGATGGGATCGGATGCCATGATCTTCCTTTTCTGAATATTGAGCTTTAAGCCATTTTTTTCACTCCTCACTTTCACTTTCATCAAGAGGCTTTTAAGTTACTCTTCACTTTCTGCCATAAGGGTGGTGTCATCTGCATATCTGAGGTGACTGATATTTCTCCCGGCAATCTTGATTCCAGTTTCTGTCTTCCAGTCCAGCATTTCTCATGGTGTACTCTGGATATAAGTTAAATAAGCAGGGTGACAATATACGGCCTTGACGTACTCCTTTTCCTATTAGGAACCAATCTGTTGTTCCATGTACACTTCTAACGGTTGCTTCCTGACCTGCACAGATTTCTCAAGAGGCAGGTCAAGTGGTCTGGCATTCCCATCTCACTCAGAATTTTCCAGTTTATTGTGATCCACACAGTCAAAGGGCTTGGCATAGTCAATAAAGCAGAAACACATGTTTTTCTGGAATTCTCTTGCTTTTTCGATGATCCAGCAGATACTGGCAATTTGATCTCTGTTTCCCATGGCTTTTCTAAAACCAGCTTGAAATTCAAGAAGTTCACCGTTGATGTATTACTGAAGCCTGGCTTGGAGAATATTGAGCATTACTTTACGAGCATGTGAGATGAGTGCAATTGTGCGGTAGTTTGAGTATTCTTTGGCATTGCCTTTCTTTGGGGTTGGAATGAAAATTGACGTTTTCCAGTGCTGTGATCACTGCTGGGTTTTCCAAGTTTGTTGACGTATTGAGTGCAGCACTTTCACAGCATCATCTTTCAGGATGTGAAATAGCTCCACTGAAATGCCATCACCTCTACTAGCTTTGTTCGTAGTGATGTTTCTATGGCCGACTTGACTTCACATTCCAGGATATCTGGCTCTAGATGAGTGATCACACTATCGTGATTATCCGCGTCATGAAGATTTTTTTGTACAGTTGTTCTGTGGTTTCTTTCCACCTCTTCTTAATATCTTCTGCTTCTGTAAGGCCCATACCATTTCTGTCCTTTATCGAGCCCATCTTTGCATGAAGCGTTCCCTTGGTATCTCTAATTTTCTTGAAGAGATCTATAGTTTTTTCCCATTCTATTGTTTTCCTCTATTTCTTTGCATTGATCGCTGAAGAAGGCTCTCTTATCTCTTCTTGCTGTTCTTTGGAACTCTCCATTCAAATGCTTATACCTATCCTTTTCTCCTTGGCTTTTCACTTCTCTTCTTTTCACAGCTATTTGTAAGGCCTCCTCAGACAGCCATTTTGCTTTTTTTTGCATTACTCTTCCATGGGGATGGTCTGGATCCCTGTCCCCTGTACAATGTCACGAATCCCAATCCATAGTTCATCAGGCAATCTATGTATCAGATCTAGGCCCTTAAAACTATTTCTCACATCCCCTGTATAATCCTAAGGGATTTGATTGAGGTCATACCTGAATGGTCTAGCAGTTTTCCCTACTTTCTTTAATTTAAATCTGAATTTGGTAATAAGGAGTTCATGATCTGTGTCACATATGACCTCCTGGTCTTGTTTCTGTTGACCATATAGAGCTTCTCCATCTTTGACTGGAAAGAATATAATCAGTCTGATATCCGTGTTGACCATCTGGTGATGTCCATGTGTAGAGTCTTCTCTTGTGTTGTCAAATAAGTTGTTTGCGATGACCAGTGCATTTTCTTAGCAAAACTCTATTAGTTTTTGCCCTGCTTCATTCCACATTCCAAGGCCAAGTTTACCTGTTACTCCAGGTGTTTCCTGACTTCCTACTTTTGCATTTCAGTCCCCTATCCTGAAGGACATCTTTTTTGTGTGTTAGCTATAAAACTCCTGGTAGGTCTTCATAGAACCATTCAACTTCAGCTTCTTCAGTGCTATTGGTTGGGGCATAGAGTTGGATTACTGTGATATTGAATAGTTTGCCTTGGAAACAAACAGAGGTCATTCTGTCCTTTTTGAGATTGCATCCAAGTACTGCATTTCCGATTCTTTTCTTGACCACGATGTGCCGGGAGCCAACGTGAGGAATTTCACCCATGACAAGGTCATGCGGCAGAGGCCTGATTGGCAAGGCGAGTCAGGCCTCAGGGTTTCCCCTTGGTATTTCCTGACCATGTACCCCCAAAATAAGAATCTGCCTGCCTTATTGTATTGTACTTTTCCACCCTTCTGACACTCTCTGGAAAAAGTTAATTCAGGGCTTCAGTCTCCTGCAAAAGAATGTCTCTGCTTAAAACACCCTCTGTTAGCTCTAATTCGCCTAATAGTTTCCCCCGGACCTCTTACTGCTTGTGAACTGCTTGCAGCCCCACAACCACAAGAGGCACAAAGCTTAAAAGCATCTTAAAGATACAGAGCCTATTCTAAAGAGCTAAAAATCATATTGGTGTCAGGGTTTCACTGTTGACTCAATGATTGCTGCCAGACCTCCATATTCTTTATCTTTTAGGCACCTGGGAGGATGTTAATCAATGTAAATGGGATATGGGAAAGGATATATAATAGCTTTGATGTTAGCAATTCTAGACTTTTGAGTTAATTACTTTTCTTTTGTTATAAGTCACTGTACTCCTTTTACTTGTTATAAATTGCTGTATATTTGCTATGCAAGAATGTAACTTAATTTAGTGTTTTCTGTGAGTGGCACCCACTTCGGGAAGATCAAAACAAACAAGTCTTCTGGTTGACAAACCCTTATCAGAAAAAAAAGGCAGCAAAATGTTAATTGCCCCTTTTGGCTGGAAGATGATGTAAATCACCTAAGACTTGTGTATACAACTAGGTATGCAAAGAGAAAAGCCTGGTTTTGATAAGAGTCTGGGCTGCTAATGCTGCATAGTTTTGTATTACCCATTGATCTCTATGTACAATCAAAAGGGTATAAAAGGCCTTTCTAGACAATAGAGGCCGGGCCAGTCATTGAAAAGACTGGTTTCCCCCATGTTACTCTTTTCTTACTCTATTTTCTGGCTGAATTCCCATCTGGGGCATGGAGGCTCACCATGTCTACTTACTTGCCCTGACTTCTAAGATCCACGAGAGAGGGAGCCCAAGGTGGGGTACCCCCCTGCTATTCAAGAGGACGCCAGCGGCCTAACGTAGATGGTGCAAGTTCCTTGTATGGAACTTTATTGGTTCTCCACGTAAACCAAGTTATTCATTCTCTTTTCTCCACTAAAATTTCCTATTATACTATGTCTTCTTAATCTCTTTATATTTCTAACTAAATAAATAAATTTTTCCTCGCCAACGCCATTCCCGCTTCGAATTCCATGGATCAACCGGGGCTCGACCCTGGCAACGATGGCTACTCCATTTCTTCTGAGGGATTCCTGCCCGCAGTAGTAGATATAATGGTCATCTGAGTTAAATTCACCCATCCCAGTCCACTTTAGTTTACGGATTCCTAGAATGTCGACGTTTCTCTTGCCATCTCTTGTTTGACCACGTCCAGTCTGCCTTGATTCATGGACCTGACATTGCAGGTTCCTATGCAATACTGCTCTTTACTGCATCGGACCTTGCTTCCATCACCAGTCACATTGACAGCTGCGTATTGTTTTTGCTTTGGCTTCATCCCTTCATTCTTTCTGAAGTTATTGCTCCACTGATCTCCAGTAGCTTATTGGACACCTACTGACCTGGGGAGTTCCTCATTCAGTATCCTATCATTTTGCCTTTTCATACTGTTCATGGGATTCTCAAGGCAAGAATATTGAAGTGGTTTGCCATTCCCTTCTCCAGTGGACCGCATTCTGTCAGACCTCTTCACTATGACCCACCCGTCTTGGGTTACCCCATGGGCATGGCTTTGTTTCATTGAGTTAGACAAGGCTGTGGTCCTAGTGTGATTAGACTGACTAGTTTTCTTTGAGTATGGTTTCAGTGTGCCTGCCCTCTGATGCCCTCTTGCAGCCCCCACCATCTTACTTGGGCTTCTCTTACCTTGGGCATGGGGTATCTCTTCACGGGGTATCTGCTCCAGCAAAGCACAGCCGCTGCTCCTTACCTTGGATGAGGGGTATCTCCTTACCGCCGCCCTTCCTGACCTTCAACGTGGGATAGCTCCTCTAGACCCTCCTGCGCCCGTGCAGCCACTGCTCCTTGGATGTGGGGTTGGTCCTCCCGGCAGCCGCCGCTGGCCTCGGATGTGGCTCCTCAAGGCCGTTCCTGTGCCGTCACAAGCTGGCACTCTCGGCTGCTGTTCCAGCCTCGGACGTGGGGTAACTCCTATTGGCCCCCGCCCTTTGGACATGGGGTTCTCCCAGCTTCTGCCCCTGACTTGGGATGTGGGGTAGCTCCTCTTGGCCGCACGTAGTGCGCTGGTTCCAGCCACCTGAGCTTAATGCATTCAAACCCCTCTGATGGCTCTCTAACTTGCCTGACAGGTTTAGCTGGACTTTTACAACTACACCTGTGGCTGTTTACAGCCTCCCAACTGCGAGAGGCATGGGAAGCTTAAATAAAGCCTTTTGAGGAGTTAACATTATTAGAATGGTACTGGTGAAGGGTGTCATTGTTGAGCCAATGTTTGCTGCCAAGTTTTCATATTGTGAGCATTAATTAACATAGTTGATATATAGAAATATAGGTAGTGGCCATGATATTAACAACACTAAACCTTGAGTTAATAAATTATTTCCCTGTTATAGCCCACTGCACCTTTGCCCTATAGGAATGCAACTTTATCTAGTGATTTCGGAGAATGGTGCCTGACTTTAGGAAAAAAAACACTTTCAGAGAAAATAAGCTTTATGCTTAACTAACCTTTATCAGAAGAAAGAGTCGTAAAATGTTAGCAGGACTCCGGGCCAGAAGATGATGTAAATCACCTAAGACCTGTGTATACAAATAGGTATACAGAAAGAACGCCTGGTTCTGATAAGGGTCAGGGCTGCTGACCGTGCATGACTCTGCATCTTCCATTATTCTCTATGTACAACTTAAGGTATAAAAGTTCCCTGTGAAAATAAAGTTGCGCCCCTTGCTCACCGAAGCTTAGTCTCTCCGTGTTGTTCTTGTCTTCTTTCTTTTTCAGTTTGACTCCTTGGAGTGCTGGGGCCCTCTGAGTTCACATTCATGCCCAGGCTTCTAAGACTCACTCGAGAAGATGCCCAAGGTGAGGCACCTTCAGCGGTTCCAGAGGGCGCCTGTGGCCTACGTGAACAGTGCAAGTCCTGTTCTGGGGATTTAGTGGCTTTCTGTGTAAACCAAGGAATATCAACCGGTCTCTCTCCTCTATTTTCTTAACTGCAACATTCATTCTTTCTTTTATTCTTCCCCCCATCCCACCCCCAACCCCCAACCGATGCCGTCACCCTGAGGATATCCCTGGATCCAACCGGGCTGGACCCCGGTAAAGAGGAGAGTGAAAAAGCTGGCTTAAAAATAAACATTAAAAAAGCCAAGATCATTGCATCCAGTCCCATCACTCCATGGAAAATAGATGGGGAAACAATGGAAACTGTGACAGACTTTATGGGAAAGTATTGTGATCCATATGATTCTGTGTTTCTATGGAATATTTTTTGTTTGTTTGTTTTAATTTGACCCCAGTTAGGATTTCTTCTAAGGAAGAAATGAATTTCTGGTGATAATGAATTTCTTTAGTGTTTCTTAATCTGGAGTAACTCTTAATTTCTCTTCCAGTTTTGAAATACAGTTTTGCAGATGTTGTAATCTTGGTTAACAGTTGTTCTCTCTCACACTTTTAATTTATTATCTATTGCTTTGTTTCCTGGAATATTTCTGCTAAAAAATCTTAGCAATTTTAAATAAGTCTGCATATACATGTGAGTCAGTTTTCTCTCACTGCTTTCCTGTTTCCAGCTTTGTTTTTTGTCAGTGGTGGCACCTGAATAAAGTTTCAGCCTTTTGTAGACCCTTTTGGTATATCTTTTACCAGTGAATATGAAACACAGTTCTGTCATCAGATACCAGGGAGAAGAGGAGAAAGATGCAACAGCAATTTGACCCTTAGATGCTCTGTTAGTTTAGGAATGAAGTTCTATTCCCAGTTGTTCGTGGAAGATTGTTTTTGGTTATATTAAGTCTTCCCTTTCTGCGTCCAGGAAAGGATCCACAAACAACCCTGACAGGTCTGGGGAGGGTTAATGTAAATTATTGTCTTTATTATTGTTTTTATTATTTAATACAATAATAATTTAATTATTTTAATTATTAGTTATTTTAACAATTTAATTAAAAGACAATAATATCTTTATTATTTATAAGTCAAATTATTGTCTCTTCTCACTCATTTAATAATTTAATTAATAAATATTAACTCTAAAAGGATATACAATTTTACATGCTTTTAGAATGATGGTTGATTGAGTGGTGAAGAAATGCAGGAAGCCCATTTAAGTACTATGAGATAGAAGTGAAAATATATAAGAGTGGAGAAGGGAAATGGAATAATGGAGACCCATGGATATTTTAGTTTAATTTCATCTTTAACCATGTTTGCTCTAATGTTAGGCTGCTGTCATGGAAATTTAATCTACAGACTTTCTTTGAGATGGATACTTCTGCTTTGAAAGCATGAAAAATAACACACAAGTCATGTTCTTTTTCTGTAAAGGTGGATGTGGCTGCTGTCCACTGGATTGATGGCATTGCAGAGCTGAGCACGGACTGCACTGGCCTCATCCAGAGGGACATCTGTGCCCTTCAAGGCATTGTCTCTTCTGTCTGGTGGGTACTGACCTCAGAGAAAGGTCAGGGGAGTGTCATGAGCTCTTTAGGTGGAGCTAAGTCTTCTTCAGAAAGAAATCCAGAGGTGGAGTTCAAACTGAAGACACCCGAAACAGTGGAGGCTTCCACTTGTCTGGAAAACTGCCTGGTAACTTCAGTGGTGTGTACAAAACACCACTTAGAACACAGAAAAAAGTGCTGTCCCTACAGCAGCAGCATTGGGCTCAGATAGGTCTGCCAGTGACAAATGCAGCCATCTCAACATAGTGGCCTTCATTACTTCCAGTTGCCCTGGAGGGAACCATGCCAGACGTCTCCCCTTCCTGCAACTTTCCAAATAAGTATCAGTGAACATATACAAGGCACTGCCACCTCAGTCCTACAGGATAGCTCAGCCAATGTAGTCTCCAGTCTGTACAAACGAGGAGCATTTTCTCTGCGTGCCACCACCTCAGTCTGTGAATCCTCACATGGTATCACCTCTTGCTTCTCCTGTGAGGCTCTTAATAGCTTCATCATCCCCAGGCACCCCACATGTGCTCTGTGCAGACAAAAGCCTGTACTGGAAGATTGGTGTCAGTCATGGGAACCTGGTTAATTCCCACTGTTGGAATAATGAGCAGCCTAGGGACCTTCTGCCAAGGCAGTCACCACTGGCCTGCTGGGGGACACAGGTCTTCTACCACTGTCACCCTGGCCTTTTCCAAGACTCCTCTTTCCTTCTCAGCCCACTGCAAACATCTGCTCTGAAATCAATAAGCATTATGCCAGGATTTCTGCCTCACCCTCCATCACCATGTTGAAGCCATACATGAAGATCAGCAGCAAGTGCCTCATGGCCAGACCCTGCAGCAGCAAGTATCCAGAGGGAGCTGAAAGCACGCAGCCGGTTCCTGGGGACACTTGGGGGAAAAAAACGGGTCACGACAGAAAGGATGGCAGCTCACCTCCTCTATTGGAGAAGCAGATGGTTACCAAAGGTGTCACCAGTAAGCCGCCAGACTTGTCTTCTGAAATGGTGGGTGTCGTTGCTTCCAAAACTGACCACATGAAGAAGATGGCTCCTGAAGTCTTGGCTCACAGCCGAGCTGGAAGTGGCTTAGTGTTCTCCAGAAGTGAAATTCCAGAAAAAACTCTGTTCCCTCCAGGAAATGATTGTGCTGTCTACAGATCTGACATCATTAGCAGAACCCCCTCATTCTCGTTGGTGCATGGGCCAAATTCTAATGAAGAGAACAGTGGTAGAGGCTTGCTTCTGAAGAATGAGAGTTTGGACTGAGCCATCCCCCAGCTGTGCAGTTCATTTTGTTCCTGAATGAGAATCACACCTGCCATGGTCACTGATGTGTTGGGGTCAAAGTTGAGTGTGGGCCACCCAGCCTTTGTGTTGTCAATCCCAAATGGTAGTGTGGATGTCACCAAAACTAGTAGGAGTTCCATGGGTTCAGCGGCGTCTCTTAATCAACATATGGGTCAGGTGTTGATCACACCTGTCAAACAAAGCAATGACACTGGCAGCAAGGGCATCAAAGCCAGGAACCCAGAACGGAATTTCAAAGCAGTGAGGGTGATCTTCCACCAAATTTGGCATTTCTGTCTCCAATGGAGGTGTTCACGTCCCCACAAATTTCCTACCATTGGAGTTACCTTCCCTACTTAGCACATGAAACCATACCTCTAAATCCTCTCTCGTATCATATCAAGAAACCTGTGCACCCTCACCCAGTTTTGTTGCTAAGCAGTACTCCCTTTCGCAGCCATCTTGCTCAAAAGCCAAGGTAGCCATGGGCCTGCCAGAGTTTGTGACAAATGAAGGCACATTGGTTGGACTCCTGTAGAGATCACTAAAGAATCAAAGAAGTTACCCTGCTCTGATGACAGATCCTCCTATGAGGACCCAAGCCTTCAAAATAAATTTTCTGAGATGTTTGGAGCTAACAGAATCATGTTACATTCGGAGATCTCCAGCGACAGGAACCTAAATGGAAGCCCTGTGTAGAATCAAGGGAAAACTGTCATCATAAATGACAGCCTTCTATATGTAGCTCTTCTGCAGGAAGAGCCAGATGAAAGATGTAATGCATACATATAGCCAGCTTTACAACTGAGTCTCCGCCAGAGTGCTGAGGGCACCAAACCCCTGACTGACCCGGTGCTTCAGCCTTATCAGGGTTTAGTTATTCTGAGGGAGGAGTTGGGGTGCATCAGTGATGAAGCCTATGCTTTCAAACACACTCCAGACCCCTCAGTCTTTAGCTTTAGCAAAGGGAATGTTCCAGTGGGACACAACAGGGAGAACTGAGAAATGCCAGTCTTGACTCTGTTCCTGCAGCCAATTCTGGGAAATGATTGCCTTGCTGTAACTTCTGGTAAAAAAGGTACCCAAACCCTTTTGCATGGCTGGTGCCCCACCAAGTGTGGATATCACCTCCACCAATACCAAAGATTGAGCTCACGAGGCAAAATCAACCAGTAGCAAAGTTCTGAAACCGAAGCTGTCTAGGCTGGCAAAGAGAATTGCTAACTCTGCTGGTTATCTGGATGACTGGTTTAAGTGTATCACTACAAGGCTGAATGCTTATTCTAGTCCAGCCAGGAGCGGCAGGCATTGCCGCTGAGCCCTCCACCTGAATTGCAGCAAACTGACCAGGTGCTAGTTTTTTAAATGCATGAAGAGGAATGGGGGGTTATTGTATGGTAGGGCAACAGGGAGATTTGGTTAATGAAGCTTATAATAATTTAAATGCTTAAAATTATTATGAAGTGTGTCCAATAAGGGAAACTACATAGTAGAATTTAGATCCTTCAGGTTAAAACTTCACTTGAATGGTGATACCAGAAGTTTTAATAATTGCAGACGATATTTAAAGGTTTCGTGATGTTTCTCAGTTATTTTACTTTCTATGCTGTTAGCGTATGTTTACATTGATGTTCAGAACGTGTTATGAGATATTTGGAGAAAATGTGTAGCAGCCACAAGTCTGGTAGTTATGCAGGATTCACACATCCACGTAAGAACACACCTCTTGCATAGTAGTGAATTATGATTCATACAGGAATTTACCAAGACTTTTATCATTATCTGAAAAATGAATAAAGCCAAATTATTTTTGTAATGTCATGAAAAAATATTAGCTCATGTTTATGGAATTTGAGAATTATATACCTGATATTAATTACATAAGGATTACAGAAGGACAGTATTTATGTATACCTGCTGCTTATCATCAGATAGTTTTCCAAATTTATTCTTACAAATTATTTTTATTACGATATTACATAAACCTTTAGAGTTAAGTTTTACTGCCAAATAGTTGAAGGGAATTTTATACCTATGCTCACCTTTGTTCCTTGTGCATCACTTCTTACTACTCTCTTTTATATGTGATTGTTCTTTTCTATTTATCTGAGAAAAAGAATATTGTTTTTGCAAGTGTATTCACTGAATGTACATTCACATGGAATATATTCCTTCATACCAAAATTTATGAGGAGTATATGATAGAACAGCTTTATTTCATAAATCATTGTTGGTTTCAGGCATATATATATATATATATATATATATATATATATATGTTTGTTTGTTTGTTTGTTTTTTGGAAGATACTACCTTAAAGATAGTGAAAGGGAAAATGAAGTCGCTCAGTCGTGTCCAACTCTTTGCAACCCCAAGGACTATAGCCCATCAGGCTCCTCCGTCCATGGGATTTTCCAGGCAAGAGTGCTGGAGTAGATTGCCATTTTCTTCTCCAACCCTAAAGATAAGGCACCTAAAATAGTTGTGATATGTTTTTTGGTGTGTGTGTGGGGGGGGTGGGGGGTGGGGGTGGGGGGGCCTCTGTATTTATTTTCTTTCGAGCATTCAATGATGCCGTTCCCACAGTTCGAGATGATAGAAAGTGAAGCCAGCCTGAAGCCAAAGATTCTGAAATTTGTAAGTTCAGCCCTGTTACCTGGTAAAGAGTGAAAGAAAATCCGGATAAAAAGCTGAAGTTGGTAGCCCTGGAGGTCATTGCTGACCGGAATGACACAGAGAGATATAAGTACTTTGTGATACCGCATCTATGAGAACAGGTTTGACTCTATTCTCAGAGTTGAGAGAAGTGAGTGAAACAAGTTCAGTTTCAGTTTAGTGCCTGCAAGGGAAAATACCTTGCTCTTTCAGTTAGTAGAATGAAGAATTGATGGTCTCTTTGAACTTTATTGTGCCCCCAAAGGAGGTTCTTGAGACACATCGTTTTTCAGAGAAGCACTGACTCTGAAGTTACAAAAAAAATCTACGTAGTACATCTCCAGGTACATCTCTGTGGCAGGTGCCTAAAGGAAAAAAAAAAAAAAATATATATATATATATACTTGAAAATACAGTGCTGAAGATTTTCATTTATCCTGTGAGAGAGTGTATAGGTGTGCTTAGTCCCTCAGTTGTGTTTGACTCTTCGCGACCCCTTGGATGGTAACCTGCTGGCCTTCTCCGTCCATGGGGATTCTTCAGACTAGAATACTGGAGTGGATTGCCATGCCTTTCTACAAGGGATTTTCCCAACTCGGGGATAAAATCGAGTTCACCTTCACTGCAGGGAAATCCTTCAGCATTCAAGTCACCAGGGAAGCCTGAGCTTCCGGCATGCTGGCAGTTGAATAAAATTTTCACTTTAGAAGTCAGTAGATTAATTATGTTAACTAAACTAGCAAATGCACAAATAGGAACCATTAGCTGAACTGCCAAAGTAGATTCCTACCTTCTTTTCGAAAAATGCAGTTATGGTCTCCTATGCCAACTCTTTTGCTTGAGCAAACCTAGGACCTGCTCAGTAGAAGTGCCTGGGCAGGAACTGGAAAAAGACTAAATCAAAGAGCTTCATGCAGCTTCGTGGTCAGGAAACCTCTCTTCCATAAGACCATGTGTATGTTTTGTACATTAGAGCTTTGAACAGAGAGTGCTGGTACTTCTTTTGTAAAGGATATAAATTTTTAACAAAGTTAGGATTTGCTGGGGTCTCTAAAATTACCTGCATTGTTGGGATTTTAAATCATTGGGTAGTCTTAATCAGTACTTTTCCATTTTGCTTCCATCTAACGGGGCGTGGCTCAATAGTAGAGAGGTTGCTGTGCTGGTTTGTTTCTATGAAGAATTATAAATGTCATCATGGTGATCCTTTTGTGAGGTAATTGTATGGTACAACATGATGAATTATGGGACATATGAGCTGTGAGTCATATGACTGTGCTGCAGAAAGCAAGTGTTAAAACATAGACATGATCACCTCAGCCTAGACTGTAAGGCAAAGGAGATGTGATTCTCTATACTTAGAAAAGTAGCAACAATGACAGATTGTCATGGTCAGTCCTCCTGCATATCTCTTTGTGTAGCTCTTTGTCCTCAACTGGAGTCATTTGGATAGTGGTTGAAATGACCTCATTTACAAAAGTCCAAATTGAGATCTGCAGAAATGTGCTGTGCAGCTTCTCTTCCAAGCAGTTCAGATAGCCTGTTAACTCGATAGTCAGATGTGTTCTTCAGGAGGATAATGAGAAATACCTCGGGAGGCTTCATTTAAGAGAATCGGGATCTTTGATCTGAGAAGGCAGTACTGAAAAGGTGTCAGTTATTTTATATTTGTTTCTCATACTGCATTGGGTTGGGTGAAAGGGTGGATGGATCTAGTTTGGGAAAAGATCCTCTTGTGAAACAAAGAAAACAACTGACTATGGGTGGGCTTCCCAGGTGGCTCAGACAGTAAAGAATCTGCCTGCAGTGAGGCAGACCTGGGGTTGATCCCTGGCTTGGGATGATCCCCTGGAGGAAGGCACGGCAACCCATTCCAGCATTCTTGCCTGGAGGATCCCCATGGACAGAGGAGCCTAGTGGGCTACAGTTCAAGCCCAAAGATGGCAGCCCACCAGCAGCCTGGTGGCTCCCCCGTCCTTTGAGATTCTCCAAGCAAGAACACTGGAGTGGGTTGCCATTTCCTTCTCCAATGCAGGAAAGTGAAAAGTGAAAGTGAAGTCATTCAGTCGTGTCTGGCTCTTTGAGACCCCGTGGGCTGCAGCCTATGAGGCTCCTCTGTCCATGGGATTTTCCAGGCAAGAGTATTGCAGTGGGGTGCCATCGCCTTCTCCAAGGACAGAGCACAAATTATGGGTATGGCTTTGTTGTTTCAGTGGACCATGACTTTAGCAGTACAGGTTTTCTGATCATAGTTCAGAATGAGGAAGCACGGATTTCATCCTTTCTGTCCTTGAGAATAAGGCAGGAGGTGATCTGGCTGAGTGGGAATGGTGACACATGTGCTGCATGCTCCTAGACCTAGAGGGTGAGGAAGCACGATCTGCATTCCTTCAGTTTTTACCAGATGGGAAGCCTGAAGAAGACAGGGAGACGGCTCACTTTTTAGAAGTGCTCTTGTCTAAGGAGGAACAGGAAGATGAAGGTCCCCTCCCCCGACCCCACCCCAGTGAATCTGTTTGCCAACATGTATGAAATAAGTGCTCACAAATCCCCTGGATATTTTCTGTGGGTAGAAGACGCTAGTGAAAAAGTCAGGCAGGTGAAATATAAACTAATTTCAGGTTTACTAAGTTTGAATGAAACGGAAACCTTGTGGAGAAAACCTCCGCTTTGAGAATAATGGCTATTTAGACACAGTTGAAACTGCTAACAGAGATAGCAGCAACTATATGATAGGTAACTACATGACACTTGAAGTTGAAATGTAAAATGCGGACTTGGAATCTGAAACTGCCTTGAATCAGAGGGCATATGTGACAAGAAAAGGATGGAAATTTGTCTTTGGGATACGTTTAAGTAGTTGCATGTGCGGGAATACGGAAAGAATGCCAGGCATAGTGTTGCATGTATAGGTATGAAGAAAATTCCTCTTGCACAGGAAATGAGAGGAGTTACATGGTTTCAGTACTAAAAATTTCCCCTAAAAGTTTGAGAGAAAACCGGACAGAGAATTTCACTGTAATCAGATTGACTGCTGTGACATTGCCTGTGAACTTTGTAGATACAATTAGAAACTTTGCTAAAGAGTTCCATCCATGATTTATTTTTTTCTTCATGATTTGCCCTGTTGAACCAAGTACATTACCAGTTTTCTTTCTATAGTGCCGGGGGCCAGCGTGAGGAACTCCGCCCATGGCAAAGGTCATGAGGAAGGAGGCCTGGCATACACAAAGGCATGATCAAGGCTCAGGAAACCCCCTGTTCCTGAGCATCTACCCCCAAACCAGAGTCTCTTTTATGCTGTCACCTACACCTCTGACTTTACGGGGGGCTCTCCCCCATCACCATTTCTCTCAGAGAAGGAGTTAACTTGCAGCTCCAAGTCAATAAAAATTCCCAGGCGTGACAAGAGTGTTTCAGCTTATGGACTCCTCTGAAGGTTACCTAGCCCACCTGTATAGGTTCATCCAGCCACATGTGATTGTTTACAGCCTCCCAATCTGAGCGCCATGAGATGTTTTAGATTTACTAAAGGCAAAGTCTTTTGGGAAGTTGGAAATTATTAGTATAGCAGTTGGTTAGGAATCACATTGGTGAAGGGTTTTTCATTTGTTGTGCCAATAATTGCTGCTAACTCCCTGCCCTGGGTGGGACAAGGGTGTCTCAGATCAAACCTCTCTGTTGACAGACTAGCTTGTGTGACAGGATTATCCATACTCCTGCCACATGATTGTTTACTACCTCCTAACCATAAACAGCACAGAGAGTTTTGGAGTATTTTGAGAGTCTTAATTAGCATAGGGCTTTTCTCATTGTTGAGTCATTGATTGCCACCAGGCCTCCATATGTTTAGGCACCTGGGAATATGTTAATCAATGCATTTGGAATATAGAAAAGGAAATATAGTAGTTTTTAAGGTTAGCAAGACTAGACTTTTTGAGTTAATGCATTTTCTCTTTTGTAATAGATCACTGTACTTTGTTATAAACCGCTGTGTCCTTGCTATGTAAAAATGTAACTTTATCACTATCTTAAGACTAAATAGATCTTAAGGGGAGCAGTGGTGAAAGGATTTTCATTTGTTGGGTTGATGTTTGCTGCTAAATCTCCATGTCCCCTACCGTTATAATGAATATAACTAGCATATAGGATAAATAAGTATTAACCTTTAAGCATATAGGGGAAAAAAGCATTAACCTTTAAGATTAATCATGTTAGCCTTGGATTAAATATATTCCTTTCTAGATTGTAACTCACTACCCCCTCACCCTATAGGAATGTAACTTTATTTGGAGGGTGGTGCCTAGTTTAAGAAAAAACACCCTTGGAAGAAATAAGTTTTTTGGTTATCAGAAGGAAAGGATCATAAAATGTCAGCAGGTCTCACTCATGGCCAGAAGATGATGTAGAATCCCTAAGACCTTTTTAATCCCTAAGCACCTGATTTTGATAAAGGTCAGGACTGCTGACCCCCACGTGACTCTGTATTCATCCCTATGTGTAACAAAAGGTATAGAAGCACACCTCAAAACAGAGAAATTGGATCACTTTCTGCAAAAAAACTGATTCCCCCATGTCATTTCTTTCTTGCTCCCCGTTTTTCCGGCTGAATTCCCATCTGGAGCATGGATGCTATTCCACATGAACCAAGTTATTCAGCCTCTTTTTCTCCACTAATTTTCCTTCTACACTATCCGTTTCTAATCTCTCTATACATCTGTAATTAAATATGCATTTTTCCAAGGATGCCGACTCCATCCCCACCTTCAAATTCCCTGGATCCACCAGGGCTGGACCCCGGCACTGTAGCTCATATTTGGTAAATATTTGGCCTCTTTATTACATCAGCCTTCACTCATTACAAAATGTGAAGCTCAGCATGTCTTCCTACAGATTTTTAGATCAGTATTGTCTTTGTAGGATTTTGCTGTGAAAGGAAAGGACCAAATTCAATGGACACTTCACGTTCTTTTCTTGTTTTCATGTCCCCAGCTATAAAAATGATAGTTACAGATCTGGTCAGTATAGGAGATAAGGCATTGTCATTTAATATGGGATCTTTCACCTGCTCCCCAGATCCTCCATTCTCCTGGTGACTTTTGGGCCTTCACTTTTGTATTAGTGTCTCCCTTCTCCAGGTGAGTGTAGCAGTAGGAAAAAAACAAAACAAAACAAAAAAAACCAAACACGATCTCTTCAAGGTCCCTCAGGACAGAGATCTTCCTGTGGAGAAGGACCTGATGGACAGGCAGCCTGAAAGTGAGACACCATCCAACCAGATGGACTTGAAGATGCCTCATAACCTCACTCACTTGCTGGATAGAAGCACAGTGTCTCAGGTGACACTGTGGAAGAGCTTCCAGAAGACCCTTTGCTGAAAGCCAAGCAGAAACGAGTCCCAAAAGCTTAGTTGCAGGAAGCCAAAAAGGAACTGAAAGAAGACATGGTGCTCACTGTAGCCTCTCAATGTCCAGGCGAAGTCTTGGGGTAGAGAAGTGAATGGCTCTGTTCTCTTACCAACTCCAGGGCAATATGGTATAAGATTACATAGAACCCACAGGCTCCGGGTATCCTGCTCATACCTCCTTTTACACCTCATCAGATGCTCAGGCTGAAAGACAGCCAAAGAAAATACTCAAATTGTCCCAAGACTTTGTAACCTGCAGCAAAGATAGTGACCAGACCTCCCTCCTTTACTGTACTGCCATTACAGAGATAGAGTGAAAGTGAAGTCACTCAGTTGTGTCTGACTCTTTGTGACACCTTGGACTATTGCCTGCCAGGCTCCTCCATCCTTAGGATTCTCCAGGCAAGAATACTGGAGTGGGTTGCCACTTCCTTCTCTAGGGGCTCTTCCTGACCCAGGGATCCAACCTGGGTCTTTCGCACTGCAGGCAGATTCTTTCCTGTCTAAGCTACCAGGGGCTCCTGTACAGATGTATGACAGTCTGACCCTTACTGCTAGGGAACTTTTTGATTACTTTGCAGTTATTTCTCCAAAGAACGACTGACCTTAGAGGGAAATGACAAGCAGTTCCTCTAACCACTTAGAAAACTCACAGTACAGTGAGCTGACTAACCGGAAGCTGAGCATCAAATTAACAGGGCCCAATCACCCAAAGCAACACCACGTGCACCTTGGAGAGCAGCAGACATTGGCAGCAGAGAGCAACCATGGCCAGCAAGGCAGGAAGAAAGTAACCCAGGCCTTTAAGCCTCAGAGCAGTAAAATATCTAAGGAGAAACCCAGCGGAAAGAGGGCAGAGGCCAGATGTAACGAAAGTTGGTTGGAAAATTCTGTCAAATCCAAAGACGATGAACAAGGTGTGAGGGGGCCACTCCTGGAGGGTGGGTCGGTCACCTACCGTCTGTGACGGAGGGTGTTGGAGGAACCTGAATGACACTGAAGTTGATTGAGTAGCATGTGGTTAGGTGAGTAGTTTTCCCATGAGATCCTACTAGCCTCCATACTTCCCTCTGGAATGTTTACTGAGAAGCTCGTTTGAAAGGAGGGAGCTTTATTTCTTGGGCCTTTCTTTACCCAGACTATCGCTGCCGAGGAAGATGTCTTATTGAGCCCTGTAGCTTGACAGCACCCTCATTTCACCTTCTTACCGAATTAATTTCCTGCTTCCTGATAACATAGACTGAGTGACCTTGTTTGGGACTGTCTTGCATCTGAGCCCACAAAGTGGGATTGGAAAAGTGTGCATAGCTGACTCCTGCTTTAGCCCTTTAAACAGTGTTGACATTTGGCATTCTGTGGATTAACCTGTTTGCTGTTTGAATGTCAACTAATTAAAATATTAAGGTTTTGCAGTTAAATTACCATGTCTTTGAAAACTGAAGTGATCAGTGTTTACAGAAGGCTTATTTTCTGCACCAGCTAAAACTTGAAATCCATTTTTCTCCTTTCCCTAAAGACGCTCCTTCACCCCCTTTTAGGCTTTCCTGTATTCTCTTGACTCCCTACCCATAAAGAATCTTTTTATCCATTATTGCAGGCAATCAGATTCAAACCCAGACAAACTTTACATCAGGCTTAAAAAGCATACCAAACAGAGGAGAATTAAAGAAAGCCCAAAGCCGGATGTACTGCACACAAATGAACAAGAGGATTGCCAGGAAAACACAGATGACATTGAGAAACCATCTGGGAAGTGACTGTGCAAAACCAAACACCTAATTCCTTAGGGGCCCAGACAGTGCACTTCAATGACAAGGGACAGTGCAGATGACAAGGTACCTTTTGATATCCTCTACTAAATGATGGTTATGTAGGCATTCCACAGATCAGTGTTTGCCTACCTGTTATTGCTTCTCAGAACAAAAAAAAAAAGCTTTTCTTTTTCTGACCTCCTTTTCCAAGTTCAGTCCTGCATTCAAAGGACCATGTCTCCTAAGTGGTGATGAAATTTCAAACTCGTTAGACAAATCTCTTCCCCTTACACCCCTTTGACATCTGTCCCTCATCCAAACAAGTGAAAAGGAAAATTACCTTATGTTAGTTTTATATGTCAGAGAGAGGGGAAAAATGCAAGTGTTGGAAGATGGCCTTAAATGTTTGCACTGCCTGGTTTCATGACAGGTAACCATCCAGAGATTCAGAAATCAGCCGAGGCTCACTTCTAAGTATCATCAGTCACCAGCCAAGCAGGACCAGTCCTTGCAGCCACTGTGTTCAGGTTTACTTCCACAGATGACGCAGTCTTGCCCTCTACCGCCAGAAGCACGGAGACTTAGTGCTAATAAGAATGCTGGAGAGACCCTGCTGCAGCAGGCTGCTAACTTGGCTATGAGGTGGGTGTACCTGTGGGCATTTCAATTCGGAAATTACTTGCAGCTGCTACTTGACATGAGGTGGGAGAGTGCCTGGCTGGACGAGGATGGGGGAGGAGATGAAATACAAAACAAAGCCGCCTCATATTACAAACTGAGCTAGGTATCCTACCACAA
Source organism: Budorcas taxicolor (assembly GCF_023091745.1). Lineage (NCBI taxonomy): Eukaryota > Metazoa > Chordata > Mammalia > Artiodactyla > Bovidae > Budorcas > Budorcas taxicolor. Next base: position 5,530,182 of record NC_068936.1, on the reverse strand, counting down.
TGTTTGTATCAGTAATAACTGTGCTTATGCTGTGAGTCTGTTGGTGACTTTTTTAAGGATGAAAAGAAAGTCTTGTCATGAAAATTCACTTTGTTTAACTAGGTGGATTGCTTTGACATCCTCTAATCTTTTCCGCTTATCTCTGCTGCAAAAGTTGACCTAACCCAGGGTTTGTGGAAATGAACCCTTTTTAATTCTCATTAGCAAGGGGAGAGAAGTTATTAACCCTGTTTTGGCTTGCTTGTGAATACATAGACATTGGGGTGAGATGTGCATCATGTCTGCCAGGTAGGCAGTAAGGCAGCAGGGTTGTGGAAATGGTGGTGGCCAGACCTCTGTTTCTAAGAGTGCAGGGGAAACCAAGGTCAGATGAGACAAGGACTAACAGTTTGCACCAAATTTCTTGCCCGTTTTACCAGTATGGTTCCATAGCCATCCCCCATCTTTCCCAGGACTTGGTCACACTGGAGTTGCCACCATACTTCCTCCTCTTTTTTTGGAAAGGAGCTGCACAGTCACCCAAAGTAACCATATGCCAGTAGCCAGGTTTACCAGCATGTCACGTTAGATTCACAGCTTGAACAAATGGAAGATTCTTGTTGCCTACCAGCTGAGGGGTCCTTTTTAGTTGATGTGTCTTTTGAAAGGGCGAAAAAAATGCTGCTCACAACATACCTCACAACTGTGAATGCCTAGAGCGACCCCCTGTTTCACATGTTATAAGTGAGTCATTTACCGGTTGTCATAGAGTGTCTTCCTGTGACCCCTTAACAGCTCCAAATTACCAAGTGTTGGGTTCCCTGTACCCTCTGTCTAAGTTGTTTACATCACCATTTCCAGAACCTAACAGACAGATCTCTGCTGAGTTTGACTTGAAGGGAAACACTGACTTGTTTTCTGATGGCAGATGTTGTTCTATTTGAAACTTTAACCAAGGTAATAAAACATTGAAGAAGTTGCTGCCCTGTGTCCTGGAAGAATGTGTGTAAATATATTCATATTTTTAATAAGCCATTTATATCTTTAGGAGTTTTAACTTTATTGAATTAAGGATAAATACAGAGTTCCCACACAACCTTTTCCTCCCCAAATTTCTATTATGAATGTTTGTTATAACTGATATATGAATATTATGTTATTAGTAACTAAAGTTCATAGTTAACATTAAATGTCACTCAACTTTTTACAACCTCCTGTTTTAATTAACTACTGACTGATATTTTAACATACCAAGGAAATAAAATTGATAACAGAGATTTAACGGAAACAGTTTACAGAGAACAGAAAAAGTAGGGGCACACGTTTTTATTTCATACATGAAATGTATATGTTGAGCCCTATCATTAATGTTCAGCTCAGCTGCTCAGTCAAGTTTGACTCTGACACCCCGTGGACTGCCACACACAAGACTCAAGGCTTCCCTATCCATTACCAACTCCTATGGTTTGCTCAAACTCAGATCCATTGAGTCAGTCAGAGATGCATCCAACCATCTCATTCTCTGTCGTCCCCTTCTCCTGCTTTCAATCTCCCCAGCATCAGGGTCTTTTCTAAGAAATTAGTTCTTCATTTCAGGTGGCTAAAGTATTGGAGCTTCAGGTTCAGGGTCAGTCCTTCCAGTGAATATTCAGGACTGATTTTCTTTAGGATTGATTGGCTTGATCTCCTTGCAGTGCAAAAGACTCTCCAGAGTCTTCTGCACCACCGCAGATCAAAAGCATCAATTCTTTTGGCACTCAGCGCTCTTTATGGTCCAATTCTCACATCCAAACGTGACTACTGGAAAAACCCAGTAGCTTTGACTGGGTTTGACTACCCATACCTTTGTTGGCAAACTAGAGTCTCTGCTTTTAAATACTGCTAAGTTGGCCATAGCTTTTCATCCGAGGAACAAGAATCTGTTAATTTCATGGCTGCAATCACCATCTGCAGTGATTTTGGAGCCCAAGAAAATACAGTCTCTCACGGTTTCCATTGTTTCCCCAACTATTTGCCACGAAGTGACAGAATCCGATGCCATGGCCTTAATTGTTTTAATGTTGAGTTTTAAGCCAACTTTTTAATTTTCTTCTTCACTTTCGTCACGAGGCTCTTTGGTTCCTCTTCACTTTCTGCCATTAGGGTGGCATCACCTGTATACCTGAAGTTATTTCTCCCAGCGGTCATGTTTCCAGCTTCTGCTTCATCCAGCCTGGCATTTCACATGATGTACCCTGCATGTATGCTGAATAAACAAGGTGACAAAATACAGACTTGACATATTCACTATTGTTAATATCACCAATGTTACTTGATGTATCATTAATGTTAATAAATAAGAAATTATTACGTGGATTAAACCTGAACTGGGATGGAGCCTGAAGCAATTAGACGCTGATATTATTTGAAATGTTGTGTGGAGAATATAGGGACACACGTCATTTATATAAAAATCAGAAGTGTTTTCTTCCTGCACTCTGATCTTTCAGGAGATTGATGACCTGGCTAATCTCCTGTGTATGTCCCTCCCTCCTTAAGTTTTGGGTTATTCTTTAGCTCGTTTAACCTATTCTTATTTATTGTTTTTTTTTTTTTTCATATTTTTATCTAAACTTCTATTGTCATATCCCCGTACCACCTATTGAGTACACCCACCAAATGGGCATGGTTTCGTGTTTATCAATACAACACTTTTGCCATCATCAAGACTTTCATATATGCTCTTGCCCTTTCACCAAGGTGTATCTTGCTTACTTATGTTACAGTGCAATTTAGCCCTGAGTATAGAAATCTTTGAGGCTCACTATGTGTGATCTGATCACATCCTTTCTTCTCTACACAGTGATTGGTCTTGTACTGCCTGGAAAACAAGATTTATGATGTGCCTTTTCAAGATAATGCAGGTTACTGTGCCTTCCATGAAGCTTGTGCAAATAGATGGCTCCAAATTACTCAACACCTTCTTATATATGGTGCTAATGTCACTGTAGTGCCCACAAGCTTAGTGGCTTGTCTTGCTTGGGTACTAGCAGTGGCCCTCAGATAAGCGGAAAGTGCTTCATGAACAATGAGTAACCACATTGATAGCAAAATCTTTTTGAATGAGTCAAATGTACTTTGGCAAAGTAGACATTTTTTTTTTCCAGATTTTAATTGAAATATAAGTGATTTACTATGCTGTGTTAGTTTATACATCACAGGTATTCAAACACACACACACACACACACACACACACACACACACACGATTGTTTTCCATTTAAGATTTTTCAGTTCAGATCAGTCACTGAGTCATGTCCAACCCTCTGCGACCCCAATAAATTGCAGCACGCCAGGCCTCCAAGTCTATCACCAACTCCTGGAGTTCACCCAAACCCATGTCCATTGAGTCTCTTATGCGATTCAACAATCTCATCCTCTGTCATCCCATTCTCCTCCTGCCCTCAATCTTTCCCAGCATCAGGGTCTTTTCCAATGAGTCAGCTCTTCACATCAGGTGGTGGAAGAAACGCACTGGCATTTTAGCTTCAACATGAGTCCTTCCAGTGAAGATTCAGGACCGATCTCCATTAGAATGGAGTGACTGGATCTCCTTGCAGTCCAAGGAACTCTGAAGAGTCCTCTCCAGCAGCATGTTTCAAAATATCAATTTTCTGTATGCACCTATCTTTATAGTCCATCCATGACACATCCATACATGACCACTGGAAAAACCATAGATTTGACTAGATGGTTAGAACTGGACATGCAAAAACAGACTGGTTCCAAATAGGAAAACGGGTACGTCAAGGCTGTATATTGTCACCCTGCTTATTAAACTTATATGCAGAGTATATCATGAGAAACGCTGGACTGGAAGAAACACAAGCTGGAAACAAGATTGCCGGGAGAAATATCAATAACCTCAGATAAGCAGATGACACCACCCTTATGGCAGAAAGTGAAGAGGAGCTAAAAAGCCTCTTGATGAAAGTCAAAGAGGAGAGTGAAAAAGTTGGCTTAAAGCTCAACATTCAGAAAACGAAGATCAAGGCATCTGGTCCCATCACTTCATGGGAAATAGATGGGGAAACAGTGGATACAGTGTCAGACTTAATTTTGCGGGGGGGGGGGGGGGGGGGGGGGCTCCAAAATCACTGCAGATGATGACTGCAGCCATGAAATTAAAAGACGCTTACTCCTTGGAAGGAAAGTTATGAACAACCTAGATAGCATATTCAAAAGCAGAGACATTACTTTGCCGACTAAGGTCTGTCTAGTCAAGGCTATGTTTTTTCCTGTGATCATGTATGGATGTGAAGAAGGCTGAACGCTGAAGGATTGATGCTTTTGAACTGTGGTGTTGGAGAAGACCCTTGAGAGTCCCTTGGACTGCAAGGAGATCCAACCAGTCCATTCTGAAGGAGATCAACCCTGGGATTTCTTTGGAAGGAATGATGCTAAAGCCGAAGCTCCAGTACTTTGGACACGAGTTGGCTCATTGGAAAAGACTCTGATCCAGGGAGTGATTGGGGGCAGGAGGAGAAGGGGACGACCGAGGATGAGATGGCTGGATGGCATCACGGACTCGATGGACGTGAGTCTCAGTGAACTCCGGGAGTTGGTGATGGACAGAGGCACCTGGCGTGCTGCAAATCATGAAGTTGCAGAGAGTCGGACACGACTGAGCGATTGAACTGAACTGATAGAGAAGCGAAGTGGGAGGAAGGAGATAGAGGTGACCAGGAGGAGAGGAGAGGCTGTCAAAGGAGAGGGACCTGTCTAGATTGTGAGCAGTTCCCTCAGTGTTCACCACAGCCCGGAACACCGAGAGAGTTTCACAGAGTTAAGTACAGAAGAGAATGCGGAGGGAGGAGATGGAGGTGACCTGGGGGAGTGTTGAGGTCCTTTAATGGACCAGAACCTGGTGGTCTGGAGTCAACGGCTAGAAAGTAAAAGAGAGAGGCTGATGATATTCCCTGATTTACCCAGAAAACCAAGAAAGTCCTTGACACAGGGCTTGTGCCACTGACGTAGGCACTGGGCACCCTCTCAAGGGGATGAAGGCACAAGGAAGGGACCCTTCTCGAGAGGGTTTTAGAAGACCGGGCCAGAGAGTGAGCACGGTGGGTTTCTACACTCCAGTGAATTTTCCGGTGAGAGAGAGAGAGAGAGAGACAGAGAGACAGAGAAACAGAGAGACAGACATTACAGACAGAGAAACAGAGAGAGAGACAGAGAGAGACAGAGAGAGAAAGAAAGAAAGAAATACAAAAGAAAGACACAGGAACCCAAGCTCTGATGGAGCAAAGATGTTTTATTCAACGTAGTGTGGGTGTGTATACTGTCTTACAAGGTAGCTATTTTCAGCAGAGATAAAGATCAAAAGTCCAGACTTACAAATTATCAAGGAAACCCAAGGCAATCCGTATCAAAGAGAGTGGGTTGTAAATAATCACTTTCACCATATGGTTCATAAAAAGGAAGAGGGTTGTAAATAGTTACTTATCGCTGTATGGAAAAACTAACAAAACAAATGCATGCATTCCTCAGTCCCAGGAGCGATTTACCACTCTGTAAGGAACAGAGGATTCATGATAGATCCAAAACAGCACACAGGAAGCTTCCTGTTAAACGCTTTCTGACAATTCCCCCTATTTCATTATATTTGTAAAAAACGTCCCGACCAATTGAGTTTGTCTAGTATTAACCAACCTTACAGAAAGGCAATGATAAACAACAAATATAATTACCAAGACAATTACCAGAGTTACAGTTCCCAGACCCGATGCTGTGGGTAATACTTTGAAACCATCCTCGTGGATCTAGCCCAGAAAATTGATCAGCTAGTTGTTCAGCTAAAGTTTCCAAATTAGTGGAAGAGGGCAGACATTTAGAAAAGGTTTCAAAGATTTCCTTTTGCAGTAATTGTACATTCAGGGAGGCATTATCATGTATGTTTTGTAAATGAAATTTGATTTGTTCCCAATTGTAGGCACTATGGTTGAAATGAACAGGAGTAACACAAATTTGAGTAGAATTCCAATCACATTTTAGTATCACTTGTTTGCAAATCTATTAGTTGATCTCTGACCCATTTGATGGCTGTTTTTAGTTCCTGTATTTCCTCTTGTATATCCTCATCTACCTGATCCTGAGAAACACGCTTATTATAAGCATCTTCAGTCCAATTTTGGATAAAATTATGTGTTTGAATCAAGATATGTAAAGCAGCACCGGCGACAGAAGCAGTGGTGCAAATAGCAATTAACCCCAAAATGCCAAGATTCAGCCAATCCAACGAATTATTTAGATCTTTGGAGCAATTTGGTAAGTAATCTGGAAGCAAGTCCAGCCATGGGGCCTTCTTCCCAAGGTCATTGGAGATTTATTGGTAACCACAAATTACACTGAGATCAAATAATCAAAAGGGAATCATTTCTTAAAGAAATAGAGGAGTTAAGACAAGTATATAGTGGGCAATTAATACAAGTTACAGAACGTAAAGTCTTATTAAATTGTGATTTTTTTTTTATATCTATAACAAAAGGAAGTGTGACACAGGCCTGTTTTAAAATATGATTGATTATAGTGAAAGAAATAGTTATTGTGACTATGACTGGTCCCTGTGAAATGTCCGGTCCAAGTTCCAAGTTCTTCAGTGCTCGCAGCAAGTTTCCAACTATCCCCTTGTTCAGGCCCACTCTGTGTATCGAGGACGATCCTAGGACGAGGTGGGGCTAGTCCACTGTCAAGCCACCCAAGAAGTCCTTTGTCGTGGTAATGCTCCATCATAGTGTCATTAATTTCCCATGCCACTTGAGTAGCATAGTCACCCACAGTGCTGTTAACATCTTCTGAGCAGTTAAATAACCACATACCATGGGGTCTCCAATCAAAAATTGTATGATTAGCCACAAACATTAATTTTCCTGATTTGGCTTGACATTTGTCCCAACGAACAGGGGTATATGTAAAGTTCTTATAAGTAAACCGTTTGCATAAGGTTCTTTGTTCTTTCCCTAACTCCTTCCCTAAAGTCTCAGTAGTATAAACATGGTTCACAGACAAAGAAAGGGCAGTAAATAATCTAAGCAATGTCCGAAAATTCTTTCTGGGAGGCAGGGCAAAACCCCAAGCTTGTCTGCTAATGTTTATGCGTAATTCTGCTGGGCCCATGCACAAAGGAAGGACTTCATAACCCAGAGAAATATTAATTCGTTTTCCTTCTTCTTCAGGGTGTGAGGGCCCTATAATGCTCCAGGAAGAAGGCGTATGTATAGAGTCATTAGTTGAAATGTTTGGTCCTCTCTCCATCCATTCAACCACCTGTAGTAGAGCGGCGTTGGGTATGTAAACCCAGCAAGTATGATTAGTTACAGCTCGAACAGGGGAGGCACAGGCCAAGAGACTGAGCATTGCCAGGAGAATGTATTCAGGACTCCAAGACATTCCCTGTTGAGAGACCGAATTTTCAGCTCGATCAATAAGAGTTTTCATTTGTCCCCTAGTGGGGAGATCATAGGGTTGATGCCGCCGAGGGCGACACTTGCCAGAGATTTTCAGAGCCACCATGGGCCATATTGGGATTTCTTCCTCCTGGGGTCCTCGTTGTCCTGTCTCCATTTGAAGGCCAGGGGCCCCCTTGGGTCGAATCTTCTGAAGAGGAAGCCATGTGAGTTCATTGGATCCATCTGGGGAAATACAAGCTTACCCCTTTCCCTGTAAGATTATTTCCCCAGATTCCCATTGTTTCATTAACCCATCTTAGTACCAAACGGGCAGAGGAAGAGAAGTGTCCTTCAATTCCTCGAAATGCTTTTGTGCTCTTTTTAAGATATCTTCCTGTGGTAAGTGTAAAAAATTTAAAACAAAGAAATAAAGCTGTATTAACAATAGTTATAGATTTATAAAATATCTTATGTTGGACTCTAGTCTGCTTTAGATAGGGAAGACAGTAGTGTTCCTGTGTATTCTTCCTTTTAGGTTTTTTTTTTTTTTTTTTTTTTTTTGCAACTTTAGTGTGTGAAGTGCTCATTCGACTATGCTGTGTGCCTGTGGATTATAAGGAATACCTGTAATATGTTTAATAGAAAAAGATTGCAAAAATTGTTTACAGTGTCTAGAAATATAGGCAGGGCCATTGTCTGTATTTATAGAACTGGGAGGTTGCATTACAGCAAAACAAGCTAATAAGTGAGTTATAACATGTTGTGTAGCCTCACCATGAAGAGGTGTGGCCCACATAAAAGAATTAGTGTCAATACAGACAGGCAAGAAATAAAATGGAGAAAGTTCAGGGGAATGAGTTACATCCATTTGCCATAGTTCATTAGGTTGCAAACTGCGGTCGAAGACGTAGGCGTCTACAAGTAGAGCAATTACTAAAAATTTCTTTAGCCTGGTGGTATGGGATTCTCCGCAGCTGGTGTAGGGAGCCAGCCTTGTTATGCAACAGAACATGCTGTTCCTCCGGAGTAGCAAAGGAAACCAATTTATCAGCCCGCTCATTACCATGAGTCATGGTGCTGGGAAGGCAAGAATGTGCTCCAATATGCGTAGTGTAAGTGGGAGAAATGCAGTTTCAAACAACAGATGTATTTTGAGAAAGAGTTGTTGAATAATAGGTTGATTGGATTTTATGGTGGAGGTTGATATGCTTTTTAATACAAAAACTGAATGTAAAGAGTCAGGGACTATATTAATGGGGTAAGGATGTAGGCAATAACTTGAATAAGAGCATATAATTCATTTTGTTGAGCAGAATAAAATTTAGCCTAAAATACTTTATTTTCCTTAAGAGACTAGAATGGAGCTTTTTAGTCCCATCCATATTAAAAAAACAAACAAACAAACAACCCTCACCTTGTGGTATAGGCTGTGAGCTGATAATGTGAGAAATAATAAATTCAGTATTTTTGAAGAAATTTCACAGCTTTCCAGAAGGATAATGAAAAGAAATTTCTCCAAAATATTCCAGAAAAGCTATTTGGTAGCTGGTAGAAGTTTGTAATGCATTCTCAAAATTGAGATTTATTGATATGCATTGCAATTTTATGAGGATCAGAACCAGTTAGAATTTTAGTTCTATGTCTTCCACTGATAATGATTAGAGCAGTTAAATCAAGGTAGGTGTAAGTGACTTTACTCCACTAAAATGGGTATAGATCCATTCTACTGAGTATTCGTGTCAAAGAAGTCCTGTGGGAGAATGAAGAGAGGTGGGAGTATAAATAATTCAAGAGGTAAATCTAGTTTGATGCGAGTAAGAAATTGTTTTTGTAATTTATTTTGCACTAAATAGAGTTCCTCTCGTGGCTCTTGAGAAAGTGAACGAGGGCTATTTAAATCGGGATCTCCCTTTAAAATATTAAATAGGTAATTTAGTTGATAATTAGCAATGCCTAAGGAAGGTCTAACCAAATTTATATCACCTAAGAGCTTTTGAAAATCATTTAAGGTTGATAAATTGTCAGTATGGATCTGAGTTTGTTGGGGAGTAATACGTTGTCTACTAACAACAAACCCCAAGTAATAGTAAGGTGTAGAGGTTTGAATTTTTTCAGGGGCAATGATTAATCCAGAGTTTCTTAAGCATCAGTTCAGTTCAGTCTCTCAGTCGTGTCCGACTCTTTGCGACCCCATGAATAGCAGCATGCCAGGCCTCCCTGTCCATCACCAACTCCCGGAGTTCACCGAGATTCACGTCCATCGAGTCAGTGATGCCATCCAGCCATCTCATCCTCGGTCGTCCCCTTCTCCTCCTGCCCCCAATCCCTCCCAGCATCAGAGTCTTTTCCAATGAGTCAACTCTTCGCATGAGGTGGCCAAAGTACTGGAGTTTCAGCTTTAGCATCATTCCTTCCAAAGAAATCCCAGGGCTAATCTCCTTCGGAATGGACTGGTTGGATCTCCTTGCAATCCAAGGGACTCTCAAGAATCTTCTCCAACACCACACTTTGAAAGCATCAATCCTTCGGCACTCAGCCTTCATCACAGTCCAACTCTCACATCCATACATGACTACCTGAAAAACCACAGCCTTGACTAGCCGGCAAAGTATTGCCTCTGCTTTTGAATACGCTCTCTAGGTTGCTCACAACTTTCCTTCCAAGGAGTAAGCGTCTTTGGGTTTCATGGCTGCAGTCACCATCTGCAGTGATTTTGGAGCTCCCAAAAGTGAAGTCTGACACTGTATCCACTGTTTCCCCATCTTTTCCCATGAAGGGGTGGGACCGGATGCCATGATCTTCATTATCTGAATATTGAGCTTTAAGTCAACTTGTTCAATCTCCTCTTTCACTCTCATCATGAGGCTTTTTAGTTCCTCTTCACTTTCTGCCATAAGGGTGGTGTCATCGGCATATCTGAGGTGATTGATACTCTCCCGGCAATCTTGATTCCAGCTCGTGCTTCTTCCAGTCCAGCGTTTCTCATGATGTACTCTGCATATAAGTCAAATAAGCAGGGTGACAATACACAGCCTTGACGGACTCCTTTTCCTGTTTGGAACCAGTCTGCTGTTCCATGTCCAGTTCTAACTGTTGCTTCCTGACCTGCATACAGATTTCTCAAGAGGCAGGCCAGGTGGCCTGTATTCCCATCTCTCCCAGAATTTTCCACAGTGTATTGTGATCCACACAGTCAAAGGCTTTGGCATAGTCAATAAAGGAGAAGTAGATATTCTTCTGGAACTCTCTTGCTTTTTCCATGATCCAGCAGATGTTTCCAATTTGATCTCTGGTTCCTCTGCCTTTTCTAAAACCAGCTTGAACATCAGGAAGTTCACGGTTCCTGGATTGCTGAAGCCTGGCTTGGAGAAATTTGAGCATTACTTTACTAGCATGTGAGATGAGTGCAATAGTGCAGTATTTTGAGCCTTCTTTGGCATTGCCGTTCTCTGGGATTGGAATGAAAACTCATCTTTTCCAGTCCTGTGAGTTTTCCAAATTTATTGGCATATTGACTGCAGCACTTTCACTGCATCATCTTTCAGGGTTTGAAATAGCTCTACTGGAATTGCATCACCTCCACTAGCATTGTTCGTAGTGATGCTTTCTAAGGCCCACTTGACTTCACATTCCAGGATGTCTGGCTCTAGATGAGTGATAACACCATCGTGATTACCCGGGTCATGAAGATCCTTTTTGTACAGTTCTTCTGTGTATTCTTGCCACCTCTTCTTAATATCTTCTGCTTCTGTCGGGTCCATACCATTTCTGTCCTTCATTGATCCCATCTTTGCATGAAATGTTACCATGGTATCTCTAGTTTTCTTAAATAGATCGCTAGTCTTCCTCATTCTGCTGTTTTCCTCTATTTTTTTGCATTGATTGCTGAAGAAGGCTCTCTTATCTCGTCTTGCTATTCTTTGGAACTCTGCATTCAGATGCTTATATCTTTCCTTTTGTCCTTTGCTTTTCACTTCTCTTCTTTACACACCTATTTCTAAGGCCTCCCCAGTCAGCCATTTTGCTTTTTTGCATTTCTTTTCCATGGGGATGGTCTTGATCCCTGTCTCCTGTACTATGCCACGATAGTTGAGCTTGCCAAACATGTGTTGACTTTCTAAGATAGAAGGAGCCGAAAACAGTATACCGTCCATATAGTCAACAACAAAGTTAGGAAATAGCTTTCTCACGGGCTCAAGGGCTTAGGCTATGTAATACTGACACATGGTGGGAGAATTCATTATCCCTTGTGGCAGTACAGTGCATTGGTACCATTTATGAGGTCCAATATGATTAGGATAAGGGAGAGAGAAAGCAAATCTCTCTCGGTCTAAAGGGGGTCAAGGTATATTTAAAAAAAGCAGTCTTGTAAATCAATAATAATAATGTGCCAATTTTGAGGAATAGTGGGAGGTGATGGGATTCCTGGTTGTAATGCACCCATAGGTTTCACAGATGCATTAACTCTTCTAAGGTCTGTTAGGAGACACTATTTGTTAGATTTCTTGTTTTATAACAGAAGCAGGAGAGTTCCAAGAATAGGATTCCTCAATATGCCTTAATTCTAGTCGTGTATCTATAAGTTCCTTAGAGGCCTGCAATTTCCCTTTCGTTAGGGACCACTGCTCCGTCCAAATAGGCTCCTCACTCTTCCAAGTTATTTTAATAATTGCATTGTTTGTGAAATGAGCAGTGGCCCCTAAGGAAAATGTGGAATGTATATCTGAGTTTGCCATTGCATAAGTAAGTCCCTTCCTTTTACATCAAGGGGTTAGGCTCTTAATGTTGAAGGTTGGCCTTCTGGTCCCTCACATGGATAAATCTGAGTACTGCGATAAACCTCTTGTACTTTGGTTTGAGAAATCCCTGCAGTTTGGCAAGAAATGTTTTGTACAGGCCAGGATTTGGGCCAAAAATGTTTGGAAATAATAGTAATATCAGATCCAGTGTCGAGAAGACCAGAAAATCTTTTACCATTAATTCTGATATTTTTAGTCGGCCGGGCAAATTCAGATACTAATGAGGTCCAAAAGACCTGTTTTTGCTCTGTACTGCCGAATCTGCCCGTCCACGCATCATTAGAGGAGTTAAGAGAAATGTGAGCTAAAATACAGGGGATGGGATGGCTGTATAGCATCACTGAGTCGATTGACATGAGTTTCAGTAAACTCTGGGAGTTGTTGATGGACAGGGAGGCCTGGCATGCTGTGATTCATGGGATCTCAAAGAGTTGGACATGAGTGAGTAACTGAACTGAACTGAAGGTAAAAGAAGTAACTGATCAATTTTATCCCCCTTATTGAATTGCCATAAAATATGAGACGACATCATAATTTGAATTTCTCCTTTATAATCTGAGTGAATTACTCCAGGGTGGGCAGTAATTCCTTTAGAAGTCAAACTAGATCGGCCAAGTAAAAGACCGAAGGTGCGTGAGGGCAGGGGTCCAAAAAGTCTGGTAGGTATTCTAGAGGGGACTGCTTGAAAGTAAAAGAGAAAGTCGTTTAGGGCTGGAATATCGATGGCAGCACTGCAGGATGTTGAGAGTTTGAGGGAGAAGACAGAATTTGCCCCTGGTTTTTGTTGAAGGGGTTTGGTCGGGGCGGGGTGGGGGTGGGGAGAGGGAGGTCCCCTGCTTGGAGTTTCCCGGAATAGGTTTCCCTTCAATGTCAAATTCAGATTTATGATCTTTGGCCCAATGCATTCTGCTACGGCAATGAGGGCAAGTTATTTTATTTTATTTTTATTTTTTATTAGCTTTCTTAGGGAAGTCCCTTTTAAAATGGTTCTTATTTCCACATGTAAAGCATTCTTCATTTCCCTTTCTTAAGGCAGCAAACATTGTTTCAGCTAGCATCTGCATCCTTTGAGTTTCGGATCCTAGATTGCACAAGCCCTCAAATAATAATAGTCCCTGTCTCATGAATTGGAGCTATAGCCTTTTGACAGTCCTGATTTGCATTTTCATAAGCAAGTAAATTCTCCAGTTGCCTTTTGGCTTCTTTTCCAATTACAGTGTGGGAAATAGCAGTTTCTAAGATAGCTAAAAAATCAACATACATTTCACTGAGTCCCTGTAATATTTTAGTGTAGCTATCTGTAGGCTCCTCTTGAGGAGTGATTCGATCCCAAGCTTCAGGGGCCACTGTTTTTAATTGTTCATATAACAAAGGAGGGCACTGTATTTGAGCTTCTATAGCGTCAAATTGTCCTGTACCAGTTAGCATCTCAAAAGTAATTTGATTTTGGGGAGTGCCCGCTCGAGTATTTCTGTTAGCATGATCTCTGGCTATATCATGAAACCACACTATCCATTGAAGATATTCTCCTGGTTTAAGGAAAGCTTTTATTAGAGTCCACCAATCATGAGGAATAAAATTTTGAATAGAGGATGTTATAGAATTTAGAAGTGCTTTAGTAAAAGGTGAATGTGGGCTGTACATAGTTATAGGTTTTTAAATTTGTTTCACGTGAAAAAAAGTTAATAGCCTCATAATGAGGTAATATGTGCCCTTTAGGGTCAGGATTTCTAAAAACTGGAAAGGCAGAGAAACCATCGGCTTCAGAGACTTGAGATGGCAAAGCCATCAATTCAGAGAGTGAGTAGGTAGCAAATTATTACAATTGAGTATGTGGTAAAAACATCGCTGTTATTCAGAAAGGTGTTTATCAGTTTTAATGTCAAAAGGTGTCTTAGGGGAGTCGTTTCCAGAATCACTGGGTTCTAGCAAGGGAGAGGCTTTGGGATTTGTGCCCGCTGGCAGGGGAGGAGTGCTTGGAGCAACAGGGGCAGGGCTTGTAGGAAAATTCTGAAATATTTTATGTTATTCTAGTTGGGCCTTTTGTAAGGTTTCATCATCTAATTCATATTTATGTAATGAGTGTTCTGCCTTTTACTGAATATCAGGAGGGCTAGAATTACACTGAAATGGCAGAATCACAGGTTTAATGAGAGCCCATCAATTCAGTTCAGTTCAGCTCAGTCGTGTCTGACTCTTTGCGGGCCCATGAGTTGCAGCACACCAGACCTCCCTGTCCATCACCAAGTCCCGGAGTTCACCGAGATTCACGTCCATCGAGTCAGTGATGCCATCCAGCCATCTCATCCTCTGTCGTCCCCTTCTCCTCCTGCTCCCAATTCCCCCCAGCATCAAAGTCTTCTCCAGTGAGTCAACTCTTCGCATGAGGTGGCCAACGTACTGGAGCTTCAGCTTTAGCATCATTCCTTCCAAAGAAATCCCAGGGCTGATCTCCTTCAGAATAGACTAGTTGGATCTTCCTGCAGTTCCAGGGACTCTCAAGAGTCTTCTCCAACACCACGGTTCAGACACATCAATTCTTCGGCGCTCAGCCATCTTCACAGTCCAACTCTCACAGCCATTCATGACCACTGGAAAAACCATAGCCTGGACTAGACGGACCTCAGTCGGCAAAGTAATGTCTCTGCTTTTGAATATGCTATCTAGGTTGCTCATAACTTTTCTTCCAAGAAGTAAGTGTCTTGAATTTCATGGCGGCAGTCACCATCTGCAGTGATTTTGGAGCCCCAATAAATAAAGTCTGACACTGTTTCCACTGTTTCCCCATTTATTTCCCATGGAGTGATGGGACCGAATGCCATGATGTCCGTTTTCTGAATGTTTAGCTTGAAGCCAACTTGTTCAATCTCCTCTTTCACTTTCATCAAGAGGCTTTTTAGATCCTCTTCACTTTCTGCCATAAGGGTGGTGTCATCTGCATATCTGAGGTGATTGGTACTTCTCCTGGCAATCTTGATTCCAGCTCGTGCTTCTTCCAGTCCAGCGTTTCTCATGATGTACTCTGCATATAAGTCAGATAAGCAGAGTGACAGTATGCAATCTTGACGGACTCCTTTTCCTATTTGGAACCAGTCTGTTGTTCCATGTCCAGTTCTAACTGTTGCTTCCTGACCTGCATACAGATTTCTCAAGAGGCAGGTTAGGAGGTCTGGTTTTCCCGTCCCTTTCAGAATTTTCCACAGTGTATTGTGATCCACACAGTCAAAGGCTTTGGCATAGTCAATAAAGGAGAAGTAGATATTCTTCTGGAGCTCCCTTGCTTTTTCCATGATCCAGCGGATGTTTCCAATTTGATCTCTGGTTCCTCTGCCTTTTCTAAAACCAGCTTGAACATCAGGAAGTTCACGGTTCCTGGATTGCTGGAGCCTGGCTTGGAGAAATTTGAGCATTACTTTACTAGCGTGTGAGATGAGTGCAATAGTGTGGTAGTTTGAGCATTCTTTGGCATTGCCTTTCTCTGGGATTGGAATGAAAACTGACCTTTTCCAGTCCTGTGGCCACTGCTGAGTTTTCCAAATTTGTTGGCATCTGGAGTGCAGCACTTTCATAGCATCATCTTTCAGGATTTGAAACAGCTCTACTGGAATTCTCTCACCTCCACTAGCTTTGTTCATAGTGATGCTTTCTAAGGCCCACTTGACTTCACATTCCAGGATATCTGGCTCTAGATGAGTGATCACACCATCGTGATTATCCGGGTCGTGAAGATCCTTTTTGTACAGTTCTTCGGTGTATTCTTGCCACCTCTTCTTAATACCTTCTGCTTCTGTTACATCCATACATTTTCTGTCCTTTATCGATCTCTTCTTTGCATGAAATGTTCCCTTGGTATCCCTAATATTCTTGAAGAGATCTCTAGTCTTTCCCATTCTGTTCTTCTCCTCTATTTCTTCTCACTGATTGCTGAAGAAGGCTTTCTTATCTCTTCTTGCTATTCTTTGGAACTCTGCGTTCAAATGCTTATACTTTCATTTTCTCCTTGGCTTTTCACTTCTCTTCTTTTCACAGCTATGTGTAAGGCTTCCCCAGACAGCCATTTTGCTTTTTTGTATTATTTTTCCATGGGGATGGTCTTGATCCCTGTCTCCTGTACAGTGTCACGAACCTCAGTCCACAGTTCGTCAGGCACTCTATCTATCAGATCTAGACCCTTAAATCTATTTCTCATTTCCACTGTATAATCATAAGGGATTTGATTGAGGTCATACCTGAATGGTCTAGCGGTTTTCCCTGTTTTCTTCCATTTCAGTCTGAGTTTGGTAATAAGGAGTTCATGATCTGAGCCACAGTCAGCTCCTGGTCTTGTTTTTGTTGACCATATAGAGCTTCTCCATCTTTGGCTGCAGAGAATATAATCAATCTGATTTTGGTGTTGACCATCCGGTAATGTCCATGTGTAGAGTCTTCTCTTGTGTTGTTGGAAGAGGGTGTTTGCTATGACCAGTGCATTTTCTTGACAAAACTCGATTAGTCTTTTCTCTGCTTCATTCCGTATTCCAAGGCCAAATTTGCCTGTTACTCCAGGTGTTTCTTGACTTCCTACTTTTGCATTCCAGTCCCCTATAATGAAAAGGACATCTTCTGGGGGTGTTAGTTCTAAAAGGCCTTGTAGGTCTTCACAGAATCGTTCAACTTCAGCTGCCTCAGCGTTACTGGTTGGGGCATAGACTTGGATTACTGTGATATTGAATGGTTTGCCTTGGAAACGAACAGAGATCATTCTGTCGTTTTTGAGATTGCATCCAAGTACTGCATTCCGGGCTCTTCTGAAGTTGACCATGATGGCTGCTCCATTTCTTCTGAGGGATTCTTGCAAGCAGTGGTAGATATAATGGTCACCTGAGTTAAATTCACCCATTCCAATCCATTTTAGTTAACTGATTCCTAGAATGTCGACGTTCACTCTTGTCATCTCCTTTTTGACCACTTCCAATTTGCCTTGATTCATCGACCTGACATTCCAGCTTCCTATGCAATATTGCTCTTTCCAGCATCAGACCTGGCTTCTATGACCAACATATCCACAGCTGGGTATTGTTTTTGCTTTGGCTCTAACCCTTCATTCTTTCTGGAGTTATTTCTCCACCGACCTCCAGTAGCATATTGGGCACCTACTGACCTGGGAAGTACCTCTTTCAGTATTCTATCATTTTGCCTTTAGGGGCCAGAAATCTATCAGAAAACTTTTTCCCTGCCTGGCAGCTCATTCAACAATCTCTTTGACCTGATGCCAAATTTCTAAGTCAAAACTAACTTCAGCAGGGAACGGAGCGTTACATTCAACCACTCTCTGAGGGCAAGCCTCTATTCGCTGGCATGAAACTGAAAGTGATGGAGTAAACTAGAAAAGTGATGGGGCTTTCCAGACATTTGACCCATGTCTTAGTACTTACCGACCTCAGTAGTTCCTTGGAGTCACTCCGTCCAAATCTGCCGCGTGTACCAGGCCCCTGTCCTGGCACCACTTGTTGAGGTCGTTTAACGGACCGGAACCTGGTGGTCCAGAGTTGATGATAAGAAAGTAAAAGAGAGAGAGAGAGAGAGAGAGAGAGAGAGAGAGAGAGAGAGAGAGAGAGAGAGAGAGAGAGAGAGGCTGATATTCGCTGGTTTACGCAGAAAGCCAATAAAGTCCTTGACACAGGGTTTTCGTTTCTCACGAAGGTCCCGGGCACCCTCTCGAAGGGGTGAAGGCACAGTGCACCTTCTTGAGACGGTCTCCGAAGCCTGGGTTGGAGGTTGAGCACAACGGGTTTCTATACTCCAGAGAAGTAGCCAGCGAGAGATAACGAAAGACATGGGGACCCAAGCTCTGATGGAGCAAAGGTGTTTTATTCAACATAGTGTGGGTATGTACACTGTCTTACAAGGTAGCTACTTTCAGCAAAGATAAAGATCAAAAGTCCAGACTTACAAATTATTAAGGAAACATAAGGCAATCCATATTGAAGAGAGAGGATTGTAATTATCACTTTTTACCATATGATTCATAAAAAGAAAGAGGGTCGTAAATATTTACTTATCACCATTTGGAAAAACCAGCGAAGGAAATGCGTGCATTCCTCGGTCCCAGGAGCGGTTTGCCACTCTGAAAGGAACAGAGGATTCATGATAGATCCAAAACAACACACAGGGAGCGTCCCGTTAAATGCTTCCTGACAGGGGAGAAAAAGGAGAGTCAAAAGAGGAGAGAGCAATCAAGCCAGTAATCACACTTCTAAGTAAAAATGGGTTCCAAAGATCGGATTCTTCAAGGTACCAAATTGATAGCAAATATCAAAAATTAAGATTGGAAGACTTGGGTAGGGGTTAGATTCTCAAAATACAGTATTAAAAATACAAAACAAAATCACAAAGGTATAAAAAATACGAAATTTGCTTTAAAAATAGGGTCTTTTTTTCAAGGTAACAGTAGGTTTTAAAAATGAAAATTGAAGGAGTAATAAAGAACTTAAAAATAAATATTTAAATATTAAAAAAAAATGATAATAGTAACATATATCTAGGAATTTCACTGGAGATGTTGAGGGCAGTGTGGGGTCAGTTCAGTTTCAGACAGTTCCTCGTTCCAGCTTATACTTCTTCTCAAGGTCTACAAGTCCCTTCCAATGTAGTCAGTGCTAACTACAGAGCTTTCATCTGTTGCACATGTTACTTCCAAAGCTTTTCCAAAGCTTTTCCCTCTTCTTTGTTTATTTTGGCTTCCTCTATTTTCAAATCTTTTCAGTATCTAACTTCCGGCCTGACACAAGGGGACGATGGTGTTCATTTATTTAGACATGCATGTTCAACTGTGCTGCAGGAAGGGAGGAACACTGCAAACAAATACCACTGGTGTGTGTGGGGAGTGCTCGCAGTGTCTGGGCCACAACTGGGACTGGGTTTGCACCCGTTCATGGTATGTGTGCTTTCCCGGTCTACACTGCTCAGGCTCAAGGTTGCTCTTCCAGAGAACGGTCTTAAGTGGGGTCCTGGGTTGCATGCACTTCCCAGGTCTTCACAGCTCAGGTTCATCTCTCAGGTACTCCACAAAGGCACAGACTCAGGTGGGCGTGCATTTTGTGCCCTTCCCAGGTCCGAGCAGCTCAGGCGACCAGGTGCTTGGTGAGCACACACTCCCCAGGTGCATTGCATCTTATCGCCTCCCCCATCCCAGTCGCTCAGTTTCCTGGGCACCCAGCGGGAGCACTGACTCAGTTGCGCCATGTGTCTCCTCTGGGAAGCTGATCCCTGGCTGCAACCCTCCTGGTGGCTATCAACTATCCAAGAACCCAGGAAGACTGGGTTAGCAACTGGTGGCCTGCTCACAGTTTGGTAGGGGATGCTGCCTCTGAGGGCCGAGTTAGTTCCTTGCCTTCTGACCCTGGTTGTCGCCTGACTGCCTCTATGCCTCCAGTGGGGGATGAGCCAGTCTGCAGCTGGCTAGGTCTCCTCTGGTATTATTCATTCAGTCCTTTGTTCTGTGAGTGGGCCCAGCAGAGCCGTAGGTTAGAGCTTTTCACAGGAAAGTTCTCTCTCTCTCTTTCCCCCTTTTTTCTTTTCCCTCTCTGGCTATCCCACGGTTTGGGTGGCTATCTCATGTTAGCGTCCTCAGGTTGCCCTCAGGGCATTCAGGCCCGGTCCTTACCCTAAGTAATGCAGCCCATGCCTCCCTGTTCAGTCCCTGCTTGCTGGTGGCAGACGCGAGCATCTGGGCTACTTCTCCCCTCCGAGTTGCAGTTAGGCTCACAATCTGTGGGTTTTCTTTATTTATTTTTTTCCTCCCAGACATGTTGCCCTCCGAGATTCCAAAACTCCCAACAGACCCACCAGTGAGAGGGTTTCCTGCTGTTTGGAAACTTCTCCTCTTTTACGACTCCCTCCCTGGTATGGGTCTCTGTCCCTAAATCTTTCATCTCTCTTTTTATCTTTTATTTTTGGCCTATCTCCTTTTAAACAGAATGGACTGCCATTTTTGGTGCCTGGTGTCCTCCCCCAGTGTTCAGAAGTTGCTTTGTGGTATTTGATCAGCATTCAAATGATCTTTCAATTAATTTGTAGGGGAGAAAGTGCTCTCCCTGTCTTATTCGTCCACCACCTTAGGACCGCACCCCTGTATTATATGTTCTTTAAAAAAAAACTATAAGCAAGGCCCGATGCTGTAAAGAGCAATATTGCATAGGAACCTGGAATGTTAGGTCCATAAGTCAAGGCAACCTAAATAGTCAAACAGGAGATGGTAAGAGTAAATGTCTACATTGTAAGGATCAATGAACTAAGATAGACTGAAGTGGGTGATTTTAACTCAGATGATCATTATATCTACTACTGTGGGCAGGAATCTCTTAGAAGAAAAGGAGTAGCCATCATAGTCAACAAAAGAGTCTGAAATGCAGTACTTGGATGCAATCTCAAAAACGACAGAGTGACCTCTGTTCGTTTTGAGGCAAACCACTCAACATCACGGTAATCCAAGCCTATGCCCCGACCAGTAATGCTGAAGAAGCTGAAGGTGAATGGTTCTATGAAGACCTACAAGACCTATTAGAACTAACCACCAAAAAAAGATGTCCTTTTCATTATAGGGGACTGGAATGCAAAAGTAGGAAGTCAAGAAACACCTGGAGTAGCAGGCAAATTTGGCTTTGGAGTATAAAATGAAGCAAGGCAAGGCTAATAGAGCTTTGACAAGGAAACACACTGGTCATAGCAAATCCCCTTTTCCAACAACACAAGGGAAGACTCTACACATGGACATCACCAGATGGTCAACATGAAAACCGGGTCGATTATATTCTTTGCAGCCAAAGTTGGAGAAGCACTGTACAGTCAGCAAAAACAAGACCGGGGGCTGATTCTATTGCAGATCATGAACTCCTTATTACCAAATTCAGACTGAAATTGGAAAACAAATAAACAAAACAAACAAACAAACAAAAAACCCTAGATCATTCCAGCATGACCTAAGTCCAGTCCTTTATGATTATACAGTGGAAATGAGAAGTGGATTTAAGGGGCTAGAGTGCCTGATGAACTATGGACAGAGGTTCGTGACGTTGTACAGGAGACAGGGATCAAGATGAGAGCCAAGAAAATGGAATTCAAAAAGGCAAAACGGCTGTCTGGGAAGGCCTTAACACATAGCTGTGAAAAGAAGAGACATGAAAACCAAAGGAGAAAAGAAAAGATATACCTATTTGAATGCAAAGTTCGAAAGAATAGCAAGGAGAGATAGGAAAGCCTTCCTCAGAAATCAGGGCAAAGAAATAGAGGAAAACAATGGAATGGGGAAGGCTGGAGCTCTCTTCAAGAAAATTAGAGTTAGGAAGAGAACATTTCATGCAAATATGATCTCAATAAAGGACTGAAATGGTGTGGACTCAAGAGAAGCAGAAGATAATAAGAAGAGGTCGCAATAATACAAAGAAAAACTACACAAAAAAGATCTCCATGACCCAGATAATCATGATGGTGTGATCACTCACCTGGAGCCAGACATCGTGGAATGTGAAGTCAAGGGGACCTTAGGAAGCATCGGTACAAACAAAGCTAGTGTAGGGGATGGAATTCCAGTGGAGCTATTTCAAATCCTAAAAGATGGTGCTGTGAAAGTGCTGCACTCAATACATCAGCAAATTTGGAAAGCTTAACAGTGGACCGGACATGGTCAGTTTTTATGGCAATCCCACAAAAAGACAATGCCGAGAATGCTCAAACTACCGAACAATATCACTCATCTCACAACGCTAGTAATGTTCAAAATTCTTCAAGCCAGACTTCTGCAATACATGATCCATGAACTTCCAGATGTTCGCCTGGCTTTAGAAAAGGCAGAGGAGCCAGAGATCAAATTACCAACATTCTGTGGATCTTCAAAATGCAAGAGTTGCAGAAAAACATCTCTTTCTGCTTTATTGACTATGCCAAAGTCTTTGACTGTGTGGAATACAATAAACTGTGGAAAATTCTTAAAGGGATAGGAATACTGGAACACCTGACCTTCCTCTTGAGAAACCTGTTTGCAGGTCAGGAAGCAACAGTTAGAAGTGGACGTGGAACAACAGACTGGCTCCAAAAAGGAAAAGGAATTCGTCAAGGCTGTGTATTATCACCCTGTCTATTTAACTTATATGTGGAGTACATCATGAGAAGTGCTGGGCTGGATAAGGAACCAGCTGGAGTCAAGATTGCTGGGATAAATATCAATAAACTCAAACATGCAGATGATACCCTTATGGGAGAAAGTGAAGAAGAACTAAAGAGCCTCTTGAAGAAAGTGAAAGAGGAGAGTGGAAAAAGTTGGCTTAAATTTCAACATTCAGGAAACTAAGACCACACCATCCAGTTCCATCACTTCATTGCAAAACAAATGGGGAAATAGTGGCTGAATTTATTTTGGGGGGCTTTGGAATCACTGTAGATGGTGATTGCAGCCATGAAATTAAAAGACACTTACTCCTTGAAAGGAAATGTTTGACCAGTCTAGACAGCATATTAAAAAGCAGAGACATTACTTCATCAGCAAAGGTCCATCCAGTCAAGGCTACCTTTTTTTCCGCATAGTCATGTATGGATGTGAGAGTTGGAGTATTAAAAAAGCTGAGCACCGAAGAATTGATGCTTTTGAGCTGTGGTGTTGGAGTGGACTCTTGAGAGTCTCTTGGACTGCAAGGAGATCCAAACAGCCTGTCCTAAAGGAGATCAGTCCTTGGTGTTCATTGGAAGGACTGATGTTGATGCTGAAACTCTAATACTTTGGCCACCTGATACGAAGAGTGGAAAAGATCATTGAAAAAAGATCCTGATGCTGGGACAGATTGTGGGCAGGAGGAGAAGGAGAAGACAGAGGATGAGATGGTTGGATGGCATCACCGACTCAATGGACATGAGTTTGGGTGGACTGCAGGAGTTGGTGACAGGGAAGCCTGGTGTGCTGTGGCTCAAGTGGCCACAGAGTGGACACGACTGAGCGACTGAAGTGATGTGAACAGAACTAAAAATTGTATCAGCTTTAGGTATTTTAAAAAAATATCTTTAACTTTTTAAATATCGCTAAGTGGTTTACCATGTCTACCTCAGTGAACCCAAGAGCCATCGCATGTAGGAACACCAGACATGGATTTGTCATGATGGAGAGCTCTGACAAATGTGGTCAACAGACGAAAGGAATGGGAAACTACTTCAGCAATCTTGCCTTGAGAATCCTATGAGCACTATGAATAGGCAAAAAAAGATATATCCCTGAAAGTTGAACTCCACATGTTGGCAGGTGCCCAATATGCTACTGGAGATGAGTGGAGAAATAGCACCACAAGGAATGAAGAGATTGAGCCAAAGTGGAAACAGTGCCCGTGTCTGCTGGTGAAAGTGAAGTCTGATGCTGTAAAGAAATGTGAAATTAATTGCCAGTCCAGGCTCAATGCATGAGACAGGGTCAGGGCTGGTGTGCACTGAGGGATGGGATGTGGGGGTTGGGGGGGGAGTGTGGTTCAAAATGGGTATGTGTATGTAACAATTATAAATACGTATGAACATTACAAATGAGCACCACAGTATGTAAGACAAAAGACGCTTACTCCTTGGAAGAAAAGTTCTGAGCAACCTAGACAGTATATTCAAAAGCAGAGACATTACTTTTTCGACTAAGTTCCATCTAGTCAAGGCTATGGTTTTTCCTGTGGTCATGTATGGATGTGAGAGTTAGACTGTGAAGAAGGCTGAGCGCCGAAGAATTGATGCTTTTGAACTGTGGTGTTGGAGAAGACTCTTGAGAGTCCCTTGGACTGCAAGGAGATCCAACCAGTCCATTCTGAAGGAGATCAACCAGGGGTTACTTTGGAAGGAAAGATGCTAAAGCTGAAACTCCAGAACTTTGGCCACCTCATGCCTAGAGTTGACTCATTGGAAAAGACTCTGATGCTGGAAGGGATTTGGGACAGGGGAAGAAGGGGATGAACGAGGATGAGATGGCTGGATGGCATCACTGACTGGATGGATGTGAGTCTGAATGAACTCCAGGCATTGGTGATGGACAGAAAGGCCTAGTGTGCTTGCGATTCATGGGGTCACAAAGAGTCAGACACAACTGAGTGACTGAACTGAACTTAGCTGAAGAATGGGGAAATTGACAATAACCCACATATAGTGGAAGACTTTAATACACCACTCACACCTATGGATAGATCAACTAAAGAGAAAATAAACAAAGAAACACAAACTTAAAATGATACAATAGACCAGTTATACCTAATTGATATCTATAAAACTATTTCACCCCAAAACAATGAATTTCACCTTTTTCTCAAGCAAACACGGAAACTTTTGCAGGATAGACCACATCTTGGGCCATAATGCTAGCCTTGGTGAATTCAAAATTTGAAACTATTCCAAGCATCTTTTCTGACCACAAGACACTAAGATGAGATCTCCATTACAGGAGAAAAACTGATAATAATCCCAACATATGGAGGCTGAACAATACGCTGCGGAATAACGAACAGATTACAGAAGATATCAAAAAAGAAATCAAAATATGGATAGAAACAAATGAAAATGAAAACACAACAACACAAAACCTGCAGGATACTGTAAAAGCAGTGCAAAGGGGAAAGTTCATAGCAATGCAGGCTTACCTCAAGAAACAGGGAAAAAAAAGTCAAATAAATAATCTAACTTTACACCTAAAGCAGCTAGCAAAGGAAGAAATGAAGTACCCCAGGGTTAGTAGAAGGAACATAATCTGAAAAATTAGGGCAAAAATAAATGCAAAAAAAAAAAAAGAGAGAGAGAGAGAGAGATCATAGCAAAAGTCAACAAAGCCAAAAGCTGGTTCTTTGAGAGGACAAATAAAATGGCAAACTGTTAGCCAAACTCATCAATAAACAAAGGAAGAAAAATCAAATCAACAAAATTAGAAATGAAAATGGAGAAATCACAACAGACAATCCAGAAATACAAAGGATCATAAGAGACTCCTCTCAGCAATTATATGCCAATAAAATGGACAACTTGGAAGAAATGGACAAATTCTTAGAAAAGTACAACTTTCCAAAACGGAACCAGGAAGAAACAGAAAATCTTAACAGACACTTCACAAAACACAGAAATTGAAACTGTAATCAGAAATCTTCCAACAAACAAAAGCCCAGGTCCAGACGACTTCACAGCTGAATCCTACCAAACATTGAGAGAAAAGCTAACACCTATCCTATGCAAACTCTTCCAGAAAATTTCAGAGGAAGGTAAACTTCCAAACTCATTCTATGAGGCCACCATCCCCCTAATGCCAAAACCTGACAAAGAGGCCACACACACAAACACACACACACACATACACACACACATTATAGGCCAATATCACGTATGAACATAGATGCAAAAATCCTAAACAAAATTCTATCCATCAGAATCCAACAACACATTAAAAAGATCATACATCATGACCAAGTGGGCTTTATCCAAGGGATGCAAGGATTCTTCAATATGCACAAATCAATCAATGTAATACACTACATTAACAAATGGAAAAATAAAAGCCATATGTTTATCTCAATAGAGGCAGAGAAAGCCTTTGACAAAATTCAACATCAGTTTATGATAAAAACTCTCCAGAAAGCAGGAATAGAAGGAACATACCTCAACATAATAACAGCTATATATGACAAACCCACAGCAAACAGTATCCTCAATGGTTTGAAAGCATTTCCCCTTAAGTTAGGAACAAGACAAGGGAGCCGACTTTCACCACTATTATTCAACATAGTTTTGGGAGTTTTGGCCACAGCAATCAGAGCAGAGAAAGAAATACAAGGAATCCAAATTGGAAAAGGAGTAAAACTCTCATTGTTTGCAGATGACATGGTCCTTTACATAGAAAACCCTAAAGACTCCACTGGACAATTACTAGAGCCTATCAGTGAATATAGTAAATTTGGAGAATATAAAATTAACACAGAGAAATCCCTTGCATTCCTATACACTTATAATGAGAAAATAGAAAGAGAAATAAAGCAAAAAAATCAATTCACCAATACAATGAAAAGAATAAAATACTTAGGAATATATCTACCTACAGAAACAAAAGACCTATATATAGAAAATGATAAAACACTGGTGAAAGGAATCAAAGAGGACACAAATAAATAGATGAAGAAATATACTGGGTTCATGATCCGGAAGAATTAGCATAGAGAAAATTTGTATACTACCCAAAGCAATCTATCAATTCAAGGTAATCCCTATCAAACTACCAATGTTATTTTTCACAGAGCTAGAATAAATAATTTCACAGTTTGTATGGAAATACAAAAACAAACAAAAAACCTCGAATAGCCAAAGCAATCTTGAGAAAGAAGAATGGAACTGGAGGAATCAACCTGCATGTCTTCAGGGTCTCCTACAAAGCCATCGTCATCAAGACAGTATGGTACTGGGCCAAGGACAGAAATATAGATCAACGGAACAAAATAGAAACCTCAGAGAGAAATCCATGCACCCATGGACACCTTATCTTTGACAAAGGAGGCAAGAATATAAAATGGAGAAAAGAATCTCTTTGACAAGTGGTGCTGGGAAAACTGGTCAACCACTTGTAAAAGAATGAAACTAGAATAGTTTCTAACACCATACACAAAAATAAACTCAAAATGGATTAAAGATCTAAGCATAAGGCCAGAAACTATAAAACTGCTAGTGAAAAACAGGCAAAACAGTCTCCGACATAAATCACAGCAGGATCCTCTATGACCAACCTCCCAGAATATTGAAAATAAAAGCAACAATAAAAAAATGGGATCTAATTAAAATTAAAAGCTTCTTCCCAAAAAAGGAAACTATAAGTAAGATGAAAAGACAGCCTTCAGAATGGGAGAAAATTATAGCTAATGAAGGAACTGACAAAAAATTAATCTCGAAAATATACAAGCAATTCCTGCAGCTCAATCCAGAAAAATAAACAACCCAATCAAAAAGTGGGCCAAAGACCTAAAGAGACATTTCTCCAAAGAAGACATATAGATGGCTAACAAACACATGAAAAGAACCTCAATATCACTCATTATCAGAGAAACGCAAATCAAAACCACAATGAAGTACCACTTCAAACCAGTCAGAATGGCTGCGATCCAAAAATTTGCAAGCAATAAATGCTGGAGAGGGTGTGAAGAAAAGGGAACCCTCCTACACTGTTGGTGGGAATGCAAACTAGTACAGCCACTATGGAGAACAGTGTGGAGATTTCTTAAAAAACTGGATATAGAACTGCCATATGACCCAGCAACCCCACTGCTGGACATTCACACCAAGGAAACCAGAATTGAAAGAGACACGTGTACCTCAGTGTTCATTGCAGCACTTTTTATAATAGCAGGACATGGAAACAACCTAGATGTCCATCAGCAGATGAATGGATAAAAAATCTGTGCTACATATACAGAATGGAATATTACTCAGCCATTAAAAAGAATACATTTGAATAAGTTCTAATGTGGTGGATGAAACTGGAGCCTATTATACAGAGTGAAGAAAGCCAGAAAGAACAAACACCAATACAGTATACTAATATACATATACATATATATATATATATATATAATTTAGAAAGATAGTAACAATAACCTGTATGCGAGACAGCAAAAGAGACACAGATATATATAACATTCTTTTGAACTCTGTGAGAGAGGGTGAGGGTGGGATGACTTGGGAGAATGACACTGAAACATGTATAATATCATATGTGAAACGAATCACCAGTCCAGGTTCGATGCATGATACAGGATGCTTGGGGCTGGTGCACTGGGATAATCCTGAGGGATGGTATGGGGAGGGAGGTGGGAGGGGGCTTCAGGATGGGGAACACGTGTCCACCCGTGGAGGATTTATATTGATGTATGGCAAAATCAATAAAATATTGTAAAGTAATTAGCCTTCAATTAAAATAAATACATTTATATTAAAAAAAATCTTGAAACACAAGCTTGTTCATTTTCCAAGTGTAGTTTAAGAAAAAGCATATATTTTTTTCTCATTTGTAATAATGTCCCCCTCTTTACAGAAATGGCTACACTTAACTCTGAATAGGATTAACAAAACAGTACACTTCATATACATTAAAACTACACTGTTCAGTGTCCTCCAGGGCCGTATCACTGGGATATAACCATTTCACTCATGAGTCGAGCAGAGTTTGAAGTTCATTAGTGAATGCAACCAAATGTAGTAGCTCTTTGCTTTCAGCATTAAGACTTCCAGGTCTTTGGAGCAAGAGAAAAAGAAACTCGCAGCAACTTGCCAATAAACTTTGACTCTGCTACTGAAACAATTTCCATATCTAGAAGATTGCAGTGGAATACACCAGTTTCGTGGTCTAGAAAAGAAAAATGATAGTGTTTCAAGTTTCTGGCAAAAATCACTGACTACTATCCTGAGTAAAGCAGGCCACAACAAGAGCCAGCTTCTTCCACTTTCACTGCAGGCCATTTTTAAGCATCACCAGTGTGCTCTTTTGAAGATAAGGGAAAGTATTTTGTTTTAATATAACTCTGAATTCATCTGGTTTTAACACAACATGTAGAGACCATCAGTATTTTAGACAGCAGAACATATCTTACAGAGACTCCTTAAAGGCATTCTTCATTGCTCTCCCTGCTAATATAAACAGGTTAATTTATATTCACTCAGCTCTGATTACAACTCAAAGTTCTAATTCTCAGTGTGTTCCACTATACTCACTGGGGATGTCTGTACGTAACCCAAGAGCACTGATTATTTTGATCCTCCTCCCCGCACAACAGAACACATTTTGAAATACACATTACACTGAAGTTCTTTTTATATACTTCCACTTAAACTTTCATCTTCTGGGTGGATTGATGATTTTTAGAAGCAAATTATGACATTCCTTATGTGCACACTGCAATTCAACATTATGGTTTCTGTTAATACAAAATTTCACTCATCACCTTTCATTTTATCTACTAACTACCACACAGAATTTTTTTTTTTTTTTAATGGGGGTATGGTATATAAGATCCCCAATAGCCAGGAAAATATGACTGCTCTTGTTCTACATTTAAAATGAGACTTCCCCACAAGAAAATACTGGAAGATATTTTTCCACCACATGATGTCAATCCTTACCTCTGAGGAACAGACACTTGGATGTTATAACAACGCAAGAGAGGACTATCTGAAAATTCAAATTCAAATGCGTCACTGACAATCTGATCCTCATTATCTTGGTCCTCTGCTCCTGGAGGATTTGCCAAAACATTAAATCCAGCCTTAATATTTGGTTCTAATAAAAATTAAAATAAGGTGGTCAATAAGCTTTATCAGAATTTCAGCTGCCAATAATTAAATAGATGTAAATAAAAACATAATTTCCTAATGATCCCTGCTTACAGGACCTGACCCATCATCCTCTCACCAGAGGCGAGATAAATGTTCTATAACTCATTTACTTCCCAATGAACTAAAAAAGAAAAATGTTTCTTACCACATACAGAGCTACTGTAGAATTCCCAAGGGTGATGGAACCCAACATCACTGTAACACTGTAGCACCTTTAAATAATCTGGAGAGGGGAAAAAAGTTTAAAAACAAATAAAATATTAAGTGATTTAGGCAGAACTGCAAAATATATAACATACAAAAATAAGTTGCAATTTTATTAACTAGGGCTTCCCTGGTGGCTCAGAGAGTAAAGCATCTGCCTGTGATGCGGGAGAATTGGGTTGGATCCCTAGGTTGGATAGATCCCTTGCACAAGGAAATGGCAACCCACTCTAGTACTCTTGCCTAGAAAATCCCATGGACAGAGAGGCCTGGTAGGCTACAGTCCATGGGGTTGCAAAGAGTCAGACGCGACTGAGCGACTTAACTTTATTTACTGACAAATAATTAAAAAACAACTAAAACAATTCACAGCACTAAAGAATAGTCATGAATAAACTTAAAAACAAAGAAACAAAGACTTCTGCACTAAAAACTACAAAACACTGCTGAAAGAAATCTAAGAAGATTCAGATAAATGGAGAGATTCCAGATCCACAGACTAAACAGATGTTATTGTTAAAATGTCCCAATTACTCAAAACAATATATGAACAAAAGGCAATCTTTCTCAAAGTTCTAGCCTTTTTCCTTTTTTTCTTTTCTTTTTCAAAAATAGAAAAGTCTATAAAATTCACATAGTCTGTTAGGGATTCTATATTCCTGTGCAATCCTGAAAAAGAACAAAGTTGGTGGCCTCACTTTCTCATTTCAGAACATAACACAAAACAGTATAATACTGGCATAGACACATCAGCCGCCTCTGTCCATAGAATTCTCCAAGCAAAATACTGGAGAGGGCTGCCTTGACCTCTTCCACTGTATCTTTCTGAACCAGAGATTAAACCCATGTCTTTTAGGTTTTTGTCACTGGGAAATTATTTCTTTATCACTAGCACCAGCTAGGGAGCTCAAAATACACTGTTAAATAATACACAATATTTAAAAATACACTGGTAAATAATCTTTCACAAGGGAACAAAGGTAACGCATGGAGAGAAACAGAATCTTCAACAAATAGTGCTGGGAAAATTCCTGGGCCCTAGTGGTCTTGATTTTATTATTTACTTCCATACACAGGTTAAATCCCTAGTCTGGAGGCACAGATTTTGGAAAAACTGTGTCCAGATAGGAAATACAACAGATCAAAATAAACTACAAGAAGCAACTCTATGCCAATAAAATGGATAACTTGGAAGAAGTAGACGAATTATTGGAAAAATATAGCCTTCTGAAACTACACCAGAAAAGAAATAAAATATCTTAGCAGACTCATCACAAGCACAGAAATGAAACTATCAATAATCTTCCAACAAACAAAAAGCCCGGGACCACATGGCTTCACAAGTGAATTTTTCCAAAACTTGAGAAAATTAGATTTCTTTCAGCAGTGTTTTGTAGTTTTTAGTGCAACAATCTTTGTTTGTTTGTTTTCAAGTTTATTCATGACTATTCTTTAGTGCTGTGAATTGTTTTAGTTGTTTTTAAATTACTTGTTAGTTAATAAAGTGAATTTTCTCCTCCATAAAATTGCAGAGGAAGGTAAACTCCCAAACTCATTCTTTGAGGCCCCCATACCCTAATACCAAAATCAGACAAAGATGTCACACAAAAAAGAAAACTATAGGCCAATATCACGGATGAATATAGATGCAAAAATCCTCAAAAAACAAAATTCTAGCCAACAGATTCCAACAACATATTAAAAAGATCATATATCATGACCAAGTTGGATTTATCCCAGAGATTCAAGGATTATTCAGTATTAACAAATCAATCAATGTGATACACCATCTTAACAAATTGAAAGGTAAAAAACACATGATTATCTTGATAGACGCAAAGAAAGCCATTGAAAAAAATTCAACACCCATTTATGATGAAAATTCTCTAGAAAGCAGGCATAGAAGGAACATATTGCATCATAATAAAAGTCATATACAACAAACCCACAGCAAACATTGCCCTCAATGGGGAAAATTGAAAGCATTTTCCCTAAAAACAGCAACAAAACAACAGTGAGAACTCTCACCACTACTATTGAACATAGTTTTGGAAGTCCTGCTGCTGATGCTGCTAAGTCGCTTCAGTCGTATCCGACTCTGTGTGACCCAAGAGACGGCAGCCCACCAGGCTCCCCCATCCCTGGGATTCTCCAGGAAAGAACACTGAAGTAGGTTGTCATTTCCTTCTCCAAGGAATGAAAGTGAAAAGCAAAAGTGAAGTTGCTCAGTCGTGTCTGATTCTTCGCTACTGAGTGGACTTCAGCCTACCAGGTTCCTCCGTCCATAGGATTCTTCAGGCAAGAGAACTGGAGTGGGATGCCGTTGCCTTCTCCTAGCCACAAGCAATCACAGGAGAAAAAATATAAAAGGAATCCAGATTGGAATATAAGTAAAACTCTCATTGTTTGCAGATGACATGATCCTTTACAGAGAAAACCATAAAGATACCACCAAAAAATTACTAGAGCTAGCCAGTGAATATAGTAAAGTTGCATATTATAAAATTAACACACACAAATCCCTTGCATTCCTATGCACTAAAAATGAAAAATTAGAAAGAGAAATTAAGGAAACAACCCCATTCACTACTGCAACACAAATAATGAAATACTTAGGATATATTTGCCTATATAAACCAAACACCTACATATAGAAAACTGCATAACACTGATAAAAGAAATCAAAGATGACACAGCATTTGGAGAAATATACCATGTTCATAAATCAGAAGTATCAATATAGTGAAAATGAGTATACTACTCAAAGCAATTTACACATTCAACACAATCCCTATCAAGTCGCTAATGATATTTTTCACATAACTAGAACAAATGATTTCACAATTTTTATGGAAACAAACACACACACACACACACACACACACAAACTGGAATAGACAAAGAAATCTTGAGAAATAAGAATGGAAATGGAGGAATCAACCTGCCTGACTCTAGACTACACTACACAGCAGCAACTGTCATCAAGACGTTATGTTCCAAAGAGAAATATAGACCAGTGGAACAAAACAGAAAGCCCAGAGATATATCACACACCTATGGACACATTATATTTGACAAAGGAGGCAAAAATATACAATGGAGAAAAGACAGTCTCTTCCACAAGTGGTGCTGGGAAACTGGTTAACCATATGTTAAAAAAATGAAACCAGAACACTTTGTAATACCATACACAAAAATAAAATCAAAATGGATAAAATATGTAAATTTGAGACGAGAATTTATAAAACTCTTAGAAGAAAACATAGGCAGAACACTCTCTGACATACTTCACAGCAAGATCCTCTATGACCCACCTCCCAGAGTAATGGAAATAGAAACAAAAGTAGACAAATGGGGCCTAATTAAACTTAAAAGCTTTTGCACAATAAAGGAAATCACAAGCAAGATTAAAAGGCAGCCTTCAGAAAGGGACCAACTAATTGCAAATGAAACAATTAACAACAGATTAATCTCCAAAATATATAAGCAGCTAATGCAGCTCAATTTTAGAAAAATAAATGGCCCAATCAAAAGTGGACCAAAGAACTAAACAGACATTTCCCCAAAGAAAACATAAAGAGGTCTAATACACACATGAAAATATGCTCAACATCACACATTAATGGAGAAATGCAAATTAAAACCTCAATGAGGTATGCTGATTCACACGCCTGTCAGAAAGGCCACCATCAAAAAGTCTACAAAAATAAAAACTGGAGAAGGTTTAAAGAAAAGAGAACCATGATACACTGTTAGTGGGAATGCAAAATGGCAAAGCCACTATGGAGAACAGTATGGAGACTCCTTCAAAAAGCTAGAAACAGAATTGCCATACAACCCAGTAATCCCACTGCTGGACATAGACACCAAGGGAAACAGAATAGAAAGAGATACATGTACTCAATGTTCATTGCAACATGGAAGCAACGAAGATGTCCCTTGGCAGACGAATGGATAGGAAAGCTGGGGCACATATAAATAACAGAATACTCAGTTCAGTTCAGCCACTCAGTCGTGTATGACTCTTTGTGACCCCATGAATTGCAGCATGCCAGGCCTCCCTGTCCATCACCAAATCCTGGAGTTCACCCAAACTCATGTCCATCGAGTTGGTGATGCCATCCAGCCATCTCACCCTCTGTTGACCCCTTCTCCTCCTGACCCCAATCCCTTCCAGCATCAGAGTCGTTACCAATGAGTCAACTGTTCGCATGAGGTGGCCATCATATTGGAGTTTCAGCTTGAACATCATTCCTTCCAAAGAAATGCCAGGGTTGATCTCCTTTAGAATGGACTGGGTGGATCTCCTTGAAGTCCAAGGGAGTCTCAAGAGTCGTCTCTAACACCACAGTTCAAACGAATAAATTCTTCGGTGCTCAGCTTTCTTCACAGTCCAACTCTCACATCCACACATGACCGCTGGAAAAACTATAGCCTTGACTAGATGGAACTTGGTTGGTAAAAAAATGTCTCTGCTTTTGAATATGCTCTCTAGGTTGGTCATAACTTTCCTTCCAAGGTGTAAGCATCTTTTAATTTCATGGCTGCAATCATCATCTGCAGTGATTACTCAGTTATAAAAAAGAATGCACTGAGTGAATTCTAATGAAGTGGTGAAACTGGAGTCTATTATACAGAGTGAAGTAAGTCAGAAAGAGAAACACCACACAGTAACTAATGCACACAGATGTGTCTCTTTTGCTGCCTTGCATATAAAATCATTGTTACAATCTTTCTAACATATAATAACACATATATGCATTAATATATGATATGGTGTTTATCTTTCTGACATACTTCACTCTATATAATAGGCTCCAGTTTCATCCACCTCATTAGAATTGATTCAATGTGAATAGCATTGAAACATGTGTATTACCATATGTAAACGAAATGACTACTGCAAGTTCAATACATGAAACAGGGCACTCAAACCTGGTGCTCTGGGACAACCCAGAGGGATGGTGGGGTTGGGGGACACACGTCATCTGATTCCTGTAGCTGACTGCTGTCAATGTATGAGAAAACCACCCAAATATTGTAAAGTAATTATCCTATTAAAATTAATTTTTTTAAAAAGTATTATGTTTGGATATTTAAATCCAGATAGTATAATGGACATCAATCTGACAAGCATTCTCCTAAACCATTATTAGCACCTATGTGAATTGGCTATGGGAAGATGTTGAATGATCACAATTATTAAATCTATTTTTACTATAAAAATAAGAGAAAATGCAATGTACAAACATATGGTAAAAAATACTGCAGGTCATATATCTCATGTGGGGTTTTTAATCAGGACAAAGTAAGGAACTCCTCAACTCAACAAAAAAGGAATAATCTAATTTTAAAGCAGGCAAATAATTTGAATAAACATTTTTCCAAAACTCTATAAATGGCCAGTGAGCACATTTTTCATTTGTTAATACAAAGCAAACATAAGCTATAAGATACCACATCAATTAGAACAACGAAAGAATGTTTGTGAGGATCTAGACAAGTGGAAATGTTGCAAATTACCAACAAGATTTTAATTTAAAATGTCTGTTGAACTTGGTCATTATCATTCCTTGAGCTTACCTGCCTGCCAGAAACATCTAAATAAGCTTGCTTTGTGTCTCATCCATGATGGTTCTACCTGAGTAAGTATTCAAAGTGAGGTCAGCATGACAGGAGTGAAGCAGAAAAAAATCTGCAAGTTCAGTTCAGTTTAGTTCAGTTCAGTTCAGTTCAGTTCAGTTCAGCCACTCAGTCGTGTCCGACTTTTTGCGACCCCATGAATTGCAGCATGCCAGGCCTCCCTGTCCATCACCAACTCCCGGAGTTCACCCAAACTCATGTCCATCGAGTTGTTGATGCCATCCAGCCATCTCATCATCTGCTGCCCCCTTCTCCTCCTGCCCCCAACCCCTCCCAGCATCAGAGTCTTTTCCAATGAGTCAACTCTTCGCATGAGGTGGCCAAAGTATTGGAGTTTCAGGTTTACCATCTATCCTTCCAAAGAATATCTAGAACTGATCTCCTTTAGAATGGACTGGGTGGATCTCCTTGCAGTCCAAGAGACTAGAGTCATCTCCAACACCACAGTTCAAAAGCATCACTTCTTTGGCACTCAACTTTCTTCACAGTCCAACTCTCACATCCATACATCAGTTTAGTTCAGTCACTCAGTTGTGTCCGACTATTTGCGACCCTGTGAGTTGCAGAACGCCAGGCCTCCCTGTCCATCACCAACTTCCGGAGTTCACTAAGAGTCGCATCCATTGAGTCAGTGATGCCATCCAGCCATCTCATGCTCTGTCGTCCCCTTCTCCTCCTGCACCAAATCCCTCCCTTCAACAGTTTTTTTTTCAATGAGTCAACTCTTCGCATGAGGTGACCAAAGTACTGGAGTTTCAGCTTTAGCATCATTACTTCCAAAGAAATCCCAGGGTTGATTTCCTTCCGAATGGACTGGTTGGATATCCTTGCAGTCCAAGGGACTCTCAAGAGTCTTCTCCAACACCACAATTCAGGTTCATCAGTTCTTAGGTGCTCAGCCTTCTTCACAGTCCAACTTTCACATCCATACATGACCACAGGGAAACCCATAGCCTTGACTAGACGGACCTTCGTCGGCAAACTAATGTCTCTGCTTTTGAATATACTATCTATGTTGGCCACAACTTTTCTTCCAAGGAGTAAGCGCCTTTTAATTTCATGGCTTCAGTCATACCTGCAGTCATTTTGGAGCCCCCAAAAATAAAGTCTGACACTGTTTCCAGTGTTTATCAATCTATTTCTCATGAAGTGATGGTATAAAATGCCATGATATTCATTTTCCTAATGTTGATCTTTAAGCCAACTTTTTCACTCACCTCTTTTATTTTTCATCAAGAGGCTTTTTAGTTCCTCTACACTTTCTGCCATAAGGGTGGTGTCATCTGCATATCTGAGGTGATTGATATTTCTCCCGGCAATCTTGATTCTAGCTTCTGTTTCTTCCAGTCCAGCGTTTCTCATGATGTACTCTGCATATAAGTTAAATAAGCAGGGTGACAATATACAGCCTTAACACACTCCTTTTCCTATTTGGAACCAGTCGGTTGTTCCATGTCCAGTTCTAAATGTTGCTTCCTGGCCTGCATACAGATTTCTCAAGAGACAGGTTAGGTGATCTGGTATTCCCATCTCTTTCAGAATTTTCCACAGTTTATTGTGATCCACACAGTCATACATTACTACTGGGAAAAAAAAAAAAAAACAACAACAACACATAGCCTTGACTAGATGGATGTTTATTGACAAAGTAATGTCTCTGCTTTTGAATATGCTATCAGGTTGGTCATATCTTTCCTTCCAAGGTGTAAGCATCTTTTAATTTCCTGGCTGCAGTCACCACCTGCAGTGATTTTAAAGCCCCCCAACATAAAGTCTGACACTGCTTCCACTGTTTCCCCATCTATTTCGCATGAAGTGATGGGACCAGATGCCATGATCTTCGTTTTCTGAATGTTGAGCTTTAAGCCAACTTTTTCACTCTCCTCTTTCATATTCATCAAGAGGCTTTTTAATTCATCTTCACTTTCTGCCATAAGGGTGGTGTCATCTGCATATTGAGGTTATTGATATTTCTCCCGGCAATCTTGATTCCAGTTTGTGCTTCTTTCAGCCCAAGTAATGATTCTCAGTTGCCTCATGAAGAGGCCTAGGAAGAGATGTACAGTGGAATTAATGTATGTGCAGATACTTATTTTTGAAGCAGTTTAACAAGAAAGTATGCAATTTCAAACCATTCTACAGCAGATAGTGAAAGTGAGGAATGACGACTCAGCCAAGATGAAATAATAAATTATTCTTAGTTCTATACAAGTGATTTACAGGATGGATTAAAGAAAATTTTCAGAAATAATTCTCAAATGAAAATCTATTTTAACCCAAGTCTTCACTGAAGACAATAATGGGAATATTTTCAAAGAATTTAACCACTGACAATACTGTTTAAAGATGAGTTCAGAAGGAAAAAAAAAGAAATTCAACAATATGGAAATCCAATACAAGTATCAGTTGTTGCAAAAACTACTCCCTTTTAAGAAGAACCAGGATACAATGCCAAGGGAGAGGTAGAAATTTATCCTGGAACCTGGACCCTAGGAATTTAAGAGGTTAATTATTATAATTCTGCTTCAGAAACTCAGTAAGTGATAGGAAGAAAAGAAACAGGACCCAAAGTCAGCCCAGAATCAGAGTCAGTAGGGTGAGTTTACATTAAAATTCAGAGTCTTCAGATCCTTTTCCACAGGGGATAAAATACGACCTGCTTTCCAACCCGAATGAATACTATTTTGAAACGATAAAACTCCATAAACATTTCAGTTTTGCTGTCAGAACAGTCCTAGTATATTGCCTCTTGATACCATCTCATGCACCTAAGCACAGGCTTGGACCTCAGGCCAATATATTGTGATCATGCTGGGCATGGGATCAACTCTGAAGATGGGGTTTATGACAGCAAGGTGTACACAAAGCCATCACAGGTCTGTACTCATTACTGTTTGAACTTGTAACTCATATGTATTTTGAATGGAGTGATTCAAAATTTTATATCAAAATGTATTCATATAAAGCTTGGGACTATTTCAGGGACTAACCTAGAGCAGCATCACACAACTGGCCAATATTTCTTTTCTTGGCTCAATTAGCCTGTTAAGGAGAAGACATGACCACACAATGAGGAAGAAGGAGTACTGCAACTGGCCAATAAATGTCCAAGTGCTAGCCCCAAAATAAAGGCTGTAGTGAGAACTTGGAATTACTGACAGAACACACACAAAGCCAACCAAGTCTGATAGATTAGGGAGTTGTTTCTGCTGGACACAAAGGAAAGCCATGCAAATTCAGGAGGAAAAAGTGGTCAAAATAATGTCCCATCATCCTGTATCGTTTTTATTGGTTTAGAATACAAAAATACCCTAATTACTGATTTTTGGAATGAAAAGTATGGAAAGACCAAAAGATACAGGGGGAAAAAAGATATTTAAAAACAATAAACAACAGCATTATAGAATGAGACAATGAAATAAGTTCAAGTCTATCACTGCAATATACCAAACTAGCCTGAACATGCCTTCATGTGAACATACACGAATTTATCAACTAGAAACTATAATCAATGTTATGAAGGTATTTTTTTAATAGAATCCTTTTTATTAACTCCTGGTTAGGTAACAATTTTCAAACATTGTCACCCATTCTTTTTACACTTGTTGATGTATCTTTTGAAAAGCAGATGTAGTACTGCTTATGCATTTTCCTTCTATTGATTATGCTTTTGATGTCATATCCGAAAAAACAGTACTGAGTCAAATGTCATAAAGTTTTATTCCTAAGTTTTCATCTTAAACCTGGGTCTCCTGCATTGCATGCAGATTCTTTACATATGAACACCAGGGAAGCCTATTTGGTCTTATAAAATTAAATGCTAATTTAATCTTTATATACAATGTAAGGTACAAATACACCTTCATTCTTTTGCATACAGATTAGCAATACCTTTCCTGAAGAAATGTTTATAGCATAAATGACCTGGGCACACTTGTAAGGGTCATCTGATGATGTATGCAAGGTTTTATTTCTCTATTTATTTCATAAAATATGGGCAATATATTTTTATTTATGCTAGTCACATGCTGCTTTCCTTACTATGCCTTTATACTAAATTCTCAAATCAGGAGAAATGAGCTTCATTGGGATTTCATATAAGTTTTAGGATGGATTTTTCTGTCTCTTCAATAAATACTGGTGGTACTATCATAAGACTGCATTAGAATTACAGAACTAAGTAACATCAACAAGACAGAGGAATCAGAACCTTCGGCCATAACTTCCCCTACCCAGAAATACTGACTTCACAATATACAGTCCTTATGATAACATCAGAGCTCAAGTTAATAGAGGTATTCTTTGGATGCTGTATTAATCTGTTCAGGCTCTTTAAATGAATAATGTGAAATGTGTGCTTTAAATAAGAAAAATTGAACTTCTGGAAGTCAGCAAGTACAAGATTAAGGTTCTAGTTGATTTACTTCTGGTGAAGACTATTTCTGATTTGCAGGTTGCTTCCTTCTCATTTGGGCATGAATTTAAGCACACTCCTGGAGATACTGAAGGACAGGGAAGCCTGGCGTGCTGCACTGCATAGGGTCTCAAAGAGTCAGATATGACTGAGTGAATAAACAACAAATTTTTCCCTGGTTTCTCATTAATCTCTTTCAGTCTCTCAAAAGACTACTCTATTAATAAGCCCATCTCTCAAAAGACTATTCTTAAGCTCACAGGCCTAGTGTATTAGATCCCTTCTCTTCCTTTTATTCATCTATTGTTTTTTAGTACTTGATTACCATCACAAAATTATTATGTACAACTTCAAGTTTTACCGTATCAAAAATGGATGAACTGAGCTAATTTTTTAAACATCAAAAAATTGAGAAATCTTTAATCAAATAAAACAAAAATGAGAAAATATTACAACTGATGCTACAGACACCAAAAATAAAAAGAAACAATTTTCTCTACAATTATTTAATATAAACATCCACAAATAGAATAGCCCGGAAAAAAGACAAACTCCTAGAAACATCCAATAGGAAATTTGAACAATAAATAACGAATAATCAAAAGTTTCCCAAGAAATAAAACCCCACAATCATATGAATTCACTGGAAAATATCAAACATTTAACACCGTACTCTTAAACCACTTCCAGAAAATAATAGAAAAGACAGGTCTGTTCCAAACTCCATGGCCCAGCTCTGCATGATCAGGAAAACACAAGCAAACTTAAGAGTTCTTCCATGATACAAAGGTATATCTTATTCATTCAAGATATAAAAAGGCCTCAGAATCTATAGCAGGATAGATTACAATTTTCCAATGGTTTCCAACATGAAAACCACAACACAAATTTCCAAGTAACATGAAATCTCAATGATCTCACCACTCTTCTAACTAACCAATTTGAAGGCAAAAAAAAAAAAAAAAATCTACTATGAATTAAAGAATTCAGATAAGCTAGTTAAGGAAACTCAGTAAACTGTAAGAAAATACAGAAAACAATTAAATGAAGTAAAAATAAAATACAAAACTGTGAAATATATGACAGAAATCATAAAAAGAATCACAGTTCTGCATCTCAAAAATTCAATAAATGGAATGAAAAAATGCAATACAAACTATCAAACTCAAAACAGACCAAAGAAAACAGAGAGTCAGTCAGAAGGACTCAAAGAAAGGGAAAAAAAAAAAAAAAAAAGGAAAAAAAAAAGTGAGAAACAGTAACATGATCAAAGGGCCACCATAAAACCAACAATATTTAAGTCACTGGAAAACTAGAAAGCCTAATATTGAATCACTTTGCTGTACATCTGAAACTAATAGTATTTATCAACTATGATTCGAAGAATAAATGAAAGGCGAAGAATATCCCAAAGGTTGGAATGGGGGAAACTTGAAATTGAAAATTATGAAGACAAACATCATCCTATTATTTCACTCTAATTCATCTTATCTGAGAAACATTCTAGTAAAGAGTGAAAAGTCTATTTGTAAGAAGGCATATGTATATATATATATATATACATGATCATTCTGTCGCTTTTGAGACCACCCAAGTACTGCACTTCACATACCCTTTTGTTAACCATGATGGCTACTACATTTCTTCTAAGAGATGCTTGCCCACAATGGCAGATATAATGATCATCTGAATTAAATTCACCTGTTCTGGTCCATTTTAGTTCACTACTTCCTAAAATATCCATGTCTTGCCATCTCCTATTTGATCACTTCAAATTTACCTTGAATCACGGACCTAATTTTCCAGATTCCAAAGTCATATTTTTCTTTTTTTAAATTAATTAATTTATTTTAATTGTAGGCTAATTATTTTAAACATTGTAGTGGCTTTCACCATGTATCAACATGAATCAGCCAGGGGTATACATGTACCCGTTTTGAACTGCCCCACCCCCCACCCCATCCCTTAGTGCACACCAGCTGTGACCCTGTCTCATGCATTGAACCTGTACTGGCAATTAATTTCACATTTCTTTACAGCATCAGACTTTACTTTCACCAAACTGTGCATCTGAAACCATAGTCAATAATGCAAATATAAAATTTGCCTCTAAGATCTGAACAAGAAAAGGGTACCCTCCTCACTACTTCTATTCCATATAGTATTCTAAGTCACATTCAGAACAATTAGGCTAGAAAAATAGATAAATTGGAAAGGAAGAAGTAACATAGTCTCTGTAGATGACATGAGAACCTGTACAGAAAACCATTAAAACTTCTTCAAAAACACAGTTTGGCATTTAGAATCCAATACATGTATCCTACAGTTCAGTTAAGTTCAGTCATGCAGTCATGTCTTTCTCTTTGCGGCATGACTCTCATGCTAGGCCTCCCCATCCATCACTGACTCCCAGAGTTTACTCAAATAATGTCTATTGAGTCAATGATGCCATCCAACCACCTCATTCTGTCATCCCCTTATCCTCCTGCCTTCCATCTTTCAAACTTTTTTCATTTTCCTTTCATTAAAGAGGCTTTTTAGTTCTTCTTCACTTTCTGCCATATAGGTGGTGTCATCTGCATATCGGAGGTTACGGATATTTCTCCCCTCAAACTTCATTCCAGCTTGTGCTTCATGCAGCCTAGAGTCTCTCATGATGAGTCTCTCTGCATATAAGTTTAATGGGCAGGGTGACCATATATAGCCTTGACATACTTCTTCCCCTAATTGGAAACAGTCTATTGTTCCATGTGCAGTTCTAACTCTTCCTTTACTAGCATGTGAAATGACAACATTTGGGTGGTAGTTTGAGCATTCTGTGGCACTCCCTTTTTTTGTGATTGCAATTAAAACTGATGTTTTCCAGTCCTGTGGCCTCTGCTGAGTTTTCCAATTTGCTGGCATATTGAGTGTAAAACTTTCACGGCATCATCTTGTAGGGTTTGAAATAGCTCAACTGGAATTCCATTCCCTCCACTAGGTTCGTTCATAGTGATAGTTCCTAAGGCCCACTTGACTTCACTTTCCAGAATGTCTGGCTCTAGGTGAACGATCACAATGCCATCACCTCAGGTGATTATCTGGGTTGTGAAGATCTCCCTTGTAGAGTTCTTCTGTGTATTCTTGTCACCTCTTCTTAATATTTTCTGCTTCTGTTAGGTCCATACCACTTCTGTCCTTTACTATTCCTATCTTTGTAGGAAAATTTCCCTTGCTATCTCTAATTTTCTTGAAAAGATATCTAGTCTTTCCCATTCTAAGGATTGTCCCTCTATTTTCTTGCATTGATCTCTGAGGAAAGCTTTCTTACCTCTCCTTGCTATTGTTTGGAACTCTCCATTCAGATCGGTATATCTTTCTTTTTCTCCTTTGCCTTTTGCTTCTCTTATTTTATAGCCATTTATAAGGCCTCCTTAGACAACCGTTTTGCCTTTTTTCATTTCTTTTTCTTAGGGATGGTCTTGACCGTTGCCTCCTGTACAATGTCGCAAACCTCCATCCATAGGTCTTCAGGCAATCTGTCTATCACAGCTAATCACTTGATTCTGTTTGTCACTTTCACTGCATAGGTGTAAAGGATTTGCCTTAGCTCATACCTGAATGATCTCGTGGTTTTCTCTACTTTCTTCAATTTAAGTCTGAATTTTGCAATAAAGAGCTCATGATCTGAGCCACAGTGAGCTCCCAGTCTTGTCTTTGCTGACTGTATAGGGCACCACTGTCTTTGGCATGCAAGGAATATAGTCAAGCTGATTTCATTATTGACCATCTGCTGATATCCATGTTAAAATCTCCTTTTATGTTTTGGAAAAGGATGTTTGCTATGACCAGTGTGTTCTCTTGGCAAAACTCTATTAGCTTTTTCTCTGCTTCATTCTGTACTCCAGGGTCAGATATACTCATTACTCCATGTATTTGTTGAATTCCTACTTTTGCATTCCAGTCCCCTGTAGTGAAAATGACATCTTTTCTGGGTGTTAGTTCTAGAAGGTCTTGTAAGCCTTCATAGAACCATTTAACTTCAGCTTCTTCAGCATTACTGGTTGAGGCTCAGACTTGAAGTACTTTGATTTTTGGGAGATCATATTTAAGTGTTCTTGGAAATGATCAGAGGTCATTCTGTCATTCTTAAGATTTCTCCCAAATACTGCATTTCTGACTCATTTTTGGCTATGAGGGCTATGGCATTTCTTCTAAGGAATTATTGCCCACAGTAGTAGATATAATGACGTTTCTTCTAAGGAATTATTGCCCACAGTAGTAGATATAATGGTCATCTGAGTTAAACTCACCCATATCAGTCCATTTTTGTATGCTAATTCCTGAAATGTCTATGTTCACTCTTGCCACGTCCTGTTTGACCACATTTAATTTGCCTTTATTCATGGACCCAACATTCCAGATTCCTATGCAATATTGCTCTTTGAAGCACTGGACTTTACTTCTATCACCAGTGACATTCACAGCTGGGTGTTGTTTTTGCTTTGGTTCCATCTCTTCATTCTGGAGTCATTTCTTCACTGATCTCCAACAGAATATTGTGCACCTACCAGCACATGGGGAGGTCATCTTTCACTGTCTTATCTTTTTGTCTTTTCA
Organism: Budorcas taxicolor; assembly: GCF_023091745.1. Lineage (NCBI taxonomy): Eukaryota > Metazoa > Chordata > Mammalia > Artiodactyla > Bovidae > Budorcas > Budorcas taxicolor. The sequence continues at coordinate 5,485,768 of NC_068936.1, read as the reverse complement.
TACTGCTTATTTGGTGAACTATCTAGGAGCATAATTGGTTTATCATACGATATGACAAATGCTTAGCTATGTATGAAATTGCTTCCACATTGTCTGTATCATTTTGCATTCCATGTGAACAAGAATAACAATGAATAAGAATTCCTGTTGTTCCTCGTTTTTGTAGTAATTGCTATTGTCAGATTTTTGTTTTTAGCCATTCCAGTGAGTGTTTAGCGGTATCTCACTGATTTCGCCAATCTATTCTAGAAAATCTTATTTCCATATTTCCATTGTAGTACTCCATTGCATTTTATATAAAACCCTCAGGTGTTTTATCTTCATTCTGGGGTTTAAATAGATCTCCTGCTGCTGCTGTTAATAACATCACTTAGTACTTTGCTAAATTACCTATTATCTTTTTTCATGAAGGACTCATAGCTTCAGATCACATATATTGGAAATTATTCATTTTTACTTTAACAGTACTGACCACATTTTCTTTTCCTGATAGCTGCTTTGGCAACTAGTGTTTAGTACCTCCACAGAAAAGTTTCAATTCAACATTAATGTCTCTCTTTTTTTTTTTTTTTTTGCTTTGATTCTCGTAAATACTTTCTGTTTTAATCAAACCTCTATTGTTACCAGTTCCAACTGTACATTTACTCTGAAAAATAATACTTTATCAGAATAAAATAACTAGTTTATTTTAAGTGTTGGTTTTATTATGTGTCTCCTTTAAATGATATTTAAGAGCAAATGCTCATTTTTTCAAGCATTTTTTATAGGCTGTGACTCTTCTCTACTGAGACTAAAATGAATCCAGTTATATAATATTAGAAAGAGGGAACGATCATAAGATATGTTCCTATAGTTACTGAAGGAAATATTTTTAAGAGTAGTAAAGAAACTATTGCTAGTTGCTAGAAAAACAATAACTTTTCTTAGTGTCTTTTGTAATTATGAAAGTCCAAATGCTCTTGAATATAGTCTTAAAACACAGATCAATTAAAAAGACTCTCAATCAAACATAAATTGATAGATAATGTTCAGTTGTAACTAGTTTAACACAAAATCTATTTCTAGTACAGTTAAGAGCATTCTTTCTCCTCTGTTAAAGAAAATGTGTAGTTCTCTGGGAGGGAACATTACTTTAATATTTTCCAATGATTTTTATTTTCAAGATAAAATAGATACTTGCTTATCTAGTGTCTAGTACTGTGCCTAATGAATATTTTGTAGTTAATATGTTGTCATTATTAAAACATACATTCTACTTTCTTCCAACACTGATTTAAAGTGGCTTATGTGCACCCCACAAGTAAAATCTGCCACTGTTTCCATTGCTTCCCCATTTTTAACCATGAAGTGAGGGGACTGGATGCCATGGTCTTCATTTTACAAATGTTGACTTTTTAGCTAGTTTTTTCATTCTTCTTTTTCACTTTCATCAAGAGGATCCTTAGTTCCTCTTTGCTTTATGCCATTAGGGTGGAGTCGTCTGCACATCTTACTTACTTAAACCAGCAATCTTGACTCCAGCTTATGATATATCCAGTCCAGAATTTTACAGGATGTACTCTGCATGTGAGTTAAATAAGCAGGGTGACCATACAAAGCCTTGACGTATTCCTTTTCCGGTCTGTTTCTTTTCATCTCTGATTCCAACTGCTGCATACAGTTTCCTCATAGGTGAGATGGTCTGGTATTCCCATCTCTGTAAGAATTTTCCAGTTTGTTGTGATCCCGTTGAAGGCCTTAGCATAGTCAGTGAAGCCGAAGTAGATGGTTTTCTGGACTTTCTTTGCTTTGCCTATGATCCAAAGGATGTTGACAATTTGATCTCTTGTTCCTCTGCCTTTTCAAAATCCAGCTTGAACATCTGGAAGTTCTCAGTTCATGTCCTGTTGAATCCTAGCTTTAAGGAGTTTTAGCATTACTTTGGAGAAGGCAATGGTAACCCACTCCAGTACTCTTGCCTGGGAAATCCCATGGATGGAGGAGCCTGGTAGGCTACAGTCCATGGGGTGGCGAAGAGTTGGACAAGACTGAGCAACTTCAATTCCACTTTTCACTTTCATGCACTGGAGAAGAAAATGGCAACCCACTCCAGTATTGTTGCCTGCAGAATCCCAGGGACAGAGCCTGGTGGGCTGCCATCTATGGGGTCGCACAGTCAGACACAACTGACGTGACTTAGCAACTTAACAGCAGCATTACTTTGCCAGCAAGAAAAAGACTGCAACTCTGCAGTTGTTTGAACATTCTTTGACATTCCTTTCTTTCGGATTGGAATGAAAGCTGACATTTTCCAGTCCTGTGGCCACTGTTACATTTCAGTTTTGCTGGCATATTGTTCAAGTAATGCTTCCTTAGGCCCACTTGACTGTGCACTCCAGAATGTATGGCTCTAGGTTAGTGATCACACCAGAATGGTTATCTGAGTCATAAGGATTTTTTTTTTTTTTTTTGGTACAGTTATTCTGTGTATTCTTGCCACCTCTTCTTAATATCTTCTGCTTCTGTTAGGTCCATACTGTTTTGTCCTTTATTGTATCCACTGTTGCACGAAATGCTCCTTTGGCATCTCTTATTTCCTTGAGCCTCTAATTTCTCTAAATTTCAAATTTTATCTAGTCTTAACCATTCTATAGTTTCCCTATACTTCTTCACTTCACTTAGGAAGGCTTTCATACTTCTCTTTCCTTTTGGGACTCTGCATTCAGATGAGTGTATTTTTCCTTCTATTCTTTGCTTGCCACTTTCCTTCTTAGCTACCTATAAGATCTCCTCAGACAACCATTTTGCCTTTTTGCACTTCTTCTTCTATAGGAGGGTTTGACCATTGCCTCCTGTACAATGTTACAAACCTCCATCCATGCTTTTTTAGGCCTATCAGATCTAATTACTTGAATCTATTTGTCACTTAAGCTGTATAATCCTAAGAGATTTGATTTAGTTCATACCCTAGTGGTCTAATGTATTTCCCTACTTTCTTCGATTCAAGTCTGAATTTGGCAATAAGGAATTCATGATCTGAGCCACAATCACCTGGAAGTATTTTTTTTTTTTTCCTGACTGTATAGAGCTTCTCCATCTTTGGCTGCAAAGAATATAATCAATCTGATTTTGGAATTGACCACCTAGTGATGTCCAGGTGTAGAGTATTCTCTTGTGTTTTGGAAGAGGGTGTTTGCTAAGACCCATATGTTCTCTTGGCAGAAATCTGTTAGCCTTTGCCCTGCTGCATTCTTTACTCTAAGGCCAAACTAGCCTGTTACTCCAGGTATCTGTTAACTTCTTACTTCTGCATTCAGGTCCCATATAATGAAAAAAGCAGGACCTTTTTGATGTTAGTTGTAGAAGGTCTTGTAGGTCCACATAGAACCATCCAACTTCAGCTACTTCAGCATTCTTTGTTCTGGCACAGACTTGGATTACTGTGATACTGAATGGTGTGCCTTGGAAACAAAATAAGATCATTCTGTCGCTTTTGAGACCACCCAAGTACTGCACTTCACAGACACTTCTGTTGACCATGATGGCTACTACATTTCTTCTAAGAGATGTTTGCCCACAATGGGAGATATTATGATCATCTGAATTATATTCATTCATTCGGGTCCATTTTAGATCACTACTTCCTAAAATGTCTATGTCTTTCCATCTCCTATTTGGTCACTTCCAATTTACCTTGAATCATGGACCTAACATTCCAGGTTCCAAAGTCATATTCTTATTTTTCTTATTTTTAATTAATTAATTAATTTTAATTAGAGGCTAATTATTTTAAACATTGTAGTGGCTTTCACCATATGTAAACATGAATCAGCCAGGGATATACACATACCCATTTTGAACCACACTCCCCCCCCAACCCCCACATCCCATCCCTCAGTGCACACCAGCCCTGACCCTGTCTCATGCATTGAGCCTGGACTGGCAATTAATTTCACATTTCTTTACAGCATCAGACTTCACTTTCACCAGCAGACACGGGCACTGTTTCCACTTTGGCTCAATCTCTTCATTCCTTGTGGTGCTATTTCTCCACTCATCTCCAGTAGCATATTGGGCACCTGCCAACATGTGGAGTTCAACTTTCAGGGATATATCTTTTTTTGCCTATTCATAGTGCTCATAGGATTCTCAAGGCAAGATTGCTGAAGTAGTTTCCCATTCCTTTCGTCTGTTGACCACATTTGTCAGAGCTCTCCATCATGACAAATCCATGTCTGGTGTTCCTACATGCGATGGCTCTTGGGTTCACTGAGGTAGACATGGTAAACCACTTAGCGATATTTAAAAAGTTAAAGATATTTTTTTAAAATACCTAAAGCTGATACAATTTTTAGTTCTGTTCACATCACTTCAGTCGCTCAGTCGTGTCCACTCTGTGGCCACTTGAGCCACAGCACACCAGGCTTCCCTGTCACCAACTCCTGCAGTCCACCCAAACTCATGTCCATTGAGTCGGTGATGCCATCCAACCATCTCATCCTCTGTCTTCTCCTTCTCCTCCTGCCCACAATCTGTCCCAGCATCAGGATCTTTTTTCAATGATCTTTTCCACTCTTCGTATCAGGTGGCCAAAGTATTAGAGTTTCAGCATCAACATCAGTCCTTCCAATGAACACCAAGGACTGATCTCCTTTAGGACAGGCTGTTTGGATCTCCTTGCAGTCCAAGAGACTCTCAAGAGTCCACTCCAACACCACAGCTCAAAAGCATCAATTCTTCGGTGCTCAGCTTTTTTAATACTCCAACTCTCACATCCATACATGACTATGCGGAAAAAAAGGTAGCCTTGACTGGATGGACCTTTGCTGATGAAGTAATGTCTCTGCTTTTTAATATGCTGTCTAGACTGGTCAAACATTTCCTTTCAAGGAGTAAGTGTCTTTTAATTTCATGGCTGCAATCACCATCTACAGTGATTCCAAAGCCCCCCAAAATAAATTCAGCCACTATTTCCCCATTTGTTTTGCAATGAAGTGATGGAACTGGATGGTGTGGTCTTAGTTTCCTGAATGTTGAAATTTAAGCCAACTTTTTCCACTCTCCTCTTTCACTTTCTTCAAGAGGCTCTTTAGTTCTTCTTCACTTTCTCCCATAAGGGTATCATCTGCATGTTTGAGTTTATTGATATTTATCCCAGCAATCTTGACTCCAGCTGGTTCCTTATCCAGCCCAGCACTTCTCATGATGTACTCCACATATAAGTTAAATAGACAGGGTGATAATACACAGCCTTGACGAATTCCTTTTCCTTTTTGGAGCCAGTCTGTTGTTCCACGTCCACTTCTAACTGTTGCTTCCTGACCTGCAAACAGGTTTCTCAAGAGGAAGGTCAGGTGTTCCAGTATTCCTATCCCTTTAAGAATTTTCCACAGTTTATTGTATTCCACACAGTCAAAGACTTTGGCATAGTCAATAAAGCAGAAAGAGATGTTTTTCTGCAACTCTTGCATTTTGAAGATCCACAGAATGTTGGTAATTTGATCTCTGGCTCCTCTGCCTTTTCTAAAGCCAGGCGAACATCTGGAAGTTCATGGATCATGTATTGCAGAAGTCTGGCTTGAAGAATTTTGAACATTACTAGCGTTGTGAGATGAGTGATATTGTTCGGTAGTTTGAGCATTCTCGGCATTGTCTTTTTGTGGGATTGCCATAAAAACTGACCATGTCCGGTCCACTGTTAAGCTTTCCAAATTTGCTGATGTATTGAGTGCAGCACTTTCACAGCACCATCTTTTAGGATTTGAAATAGCTCCACTGGAATTCCATCCCCTACACTAGCTTTGTTTGTACCGATGCTTCCTAAGGTCCCCTTGACTTCACATTCCACGATGTCTGGCTCCAGGTGAGTGATCACACCATCATGATTATCTGGGTCATGGAGATCTTTTTTGTGTAGTTTTTCTTTGTATTATTGCGACCTCTTCTTATTATCTTCTGCTTCTCTTGAGTCCACACCATTTCAGTCCTTTATTGAGATCATATTTGCATGAAATGTTCTCTTCCTAACTCTAATTTTCTTGAAGAGAGCTCCAGCCTTCCCCATTCCATTGTTTTCCTCTATTTCTTTGCCCTGATTTCTGAGGAAGGCTTTCCTATCTCTCCTTGCTATTCTTTCGAACTTTGCATTCAAATAGGTATATCTTTTCTTTTCTCCTTTGGTTTTCATGTCTCTTCTTTTCACAGCTATGTGTTAAGGCCTTCCCAGACAGCCGTTTTGCCTTTTTGAATTCCATTTTCTTGGCTCTCATCTTGATCCCTGTCTCCTGTACAACGTCACGAACCTCTGTCCATAGTTCATCAGGCACTCTAGCCCCTTAAATCCACTTCTCATTTCCACTGTATAATCATAAAGGACTGGACTTAGGTCATGCTGGAATGATCTAGGGTTTTTTGTTTGTTTGTTTGTTTTGTTTATTTGTTTTCCAATTTCAGTCTGAATTTGGTAATAAGGAGTTCATGATCTGCAATAGAATCAGCCCCCGGTCTTGTTTTTGCTGACTGTACAGTGCTTCTCCAACTTTGGCTGCAAAGAATATAATCGACCCGGTTTTCATGTTGACCATCTGGTGATGTCCATGTGTAGAGTCTTCCCTTGTGTTGTTGGAAAAGGGGATTTGCTATGACCAGTGTGTTTCCTTGTCAAAGCTCTATTAGCCTTGCCTTGCTTCATTTTATACTCCAAAGCCAAATTTGCCTGCTACTCCAGGTGTTTCTTGACTTCCTACTTTTGCATTCCAGTCCCCTATAATGAAAAGGACATCTTTTTTTGGTGGTTAGTTCTAATAGGTCTTGTAGGTCTTCATAGAACCATTCACCTTCAGCTTCTTCAGCATTACTGGTCGGGGCATAGGCTTGGATTACCGTGATGTTGAGTGGTTTGCCTCAAAACGAACAGAGGTCACTCTGTCGTTTTTGAGATTGCATCCAAGTACTGCATTTCAGACTCTTTTGTTGACTATGATGGCTACTCCTTTTCTTCTAAGAGATTCCTGCCCACAGTAGTAGATATAATGATCATCTGAGTTAAAATCACCCACTTCAGTCTATCTTAGTTCATTGATCCTTACAATGTAGACATTTACTCTTACCATCTCCTGTTTGACTATTTAGGTTGCCTTGACTTATGGACCTAACATTCCAGGTTCCTATGCAATATTGCTCTTTACAGCATCGGGCCTTGCTTATAGTTTTTTTTTAAAGAACATATAATACAGGGGTGCGGTCCTAAGGTGGTGGACGAATAAGACAGGGAGAGCACTTTCTCCCCTACAAATTAATTGAAAGATCATTTGAATGCTGATCAAATACCACAAAGCAACTTCTGAACACTGGGGGAGGACACCAGGCACCAAAAATGGCAGTCCATTCTGTTTAAAAGGAGATAGGCCAAAAATAAAAGATAAAAAGAGAGATGAAAGATTTAGGGACAGAGACCCATACCAGGGAGGGAGTCGTAAAAGAGGAGAAGTTTCCAAACAGCAGGAAACCCTCTCACTGGTGGGTCTGTTGGGAGTTTTGGAATCTCGGAGGGCAACATGTCTGGGAGGAAAAAAATAAATAAAGAAAACCCACAGATTGTGAGCCTAACTGCAACTCGGAGGGGAGAAGTAGCCCAGATGCTCGCGTCTGCCACCAGCAAGCAGGGACTGAACAGGGAGGCATGGGCTGCATTACTTAGGGTAAGGACCGGGCCTGAATGCCCTGAGGGCAACCTGAGGACGCTAACATGAGATAGCCACCCAAACCGTGGGATAGCCAGAGAGGGAAAAGAAAAAAGGGGGAAAGAGAGAGAGAGAACTTTCCTGTGAAAAGCTCTAACCTACGGCTCTGCTGGGCCCACTCACAGAACAAAGGACTGAATGAATAATACCAGAGGAGACCTAGCCAGCTGCAGACTGGCTCATCCCCCACTGGAGGCATAGAGGCAGTCAGGCGACAACCAGGGTCAGAAGGCAAGGAACTAACTCGGCCCTCAGAGGCAGCATCCCCTACCAAACTGTGAGCAGGCCACCAGTTGCTAACCCAGTCTTCCTGGGTTCTTGGATAGTTGATAGCCACCAGGAGGGTTGCAGCCAGGGATCAGCTTCCCAGAGGAGACACATGGCGCAACTGAGTCAGTGCTCCCGCTGGGTGCCCAGGAAACTGAGCGACTGGGATGGGGGAGGCGATAAGATGCAATGCACCTGGGGAGTGTGTGCTCACCAAGCACCTGGTCGCCTGAGCTGCTCGGACCTGGGAAGGGCACAAAATGCACGCCCACCTGAGTCTGTGCCTTTGTGGAGTACCTGAGAGATGAACCTGAGCTGTGAAGACCTGGGAAGTGCATGCAACCCAGGACCCCACTTAAGACCGTTCTCTGGAAGAGCAACCTTGAGCCTGAGCAGTGTAGACCGGGAAAGCACACATACCATGAACGGGTGCAAACCCAGTCCCAGTTGTGGCCCAGACACTGCGAGCACTCCCCACACACACCAGTGGTATTTGTTTGCAGTGTTCCTCCCTTCCTGCAGCACAGTTGAACATGCATGTCTAAATAAATGAACACCATCGTCCCCTTGTGTCAGGCCGGAAGTTAGATACTGAAAAGATTTGAAAATAGAGGAAGCCAAAATAAACAAAGAAGAGGGAAAAGCTTTGGAAAAGCTTTGGAAGTAACATGTGCAACAGATGAAAGCTCTGTAGTTAGCACTGACTACATTGGAAGGGACTTGTAGACCTTGAGAAGAAGTATAAGCTGGAACGAGGAACTGTCTGAAACTGAACTGACCCCACACTGCCCTCAACATCTCCAGTGAAATTCCTAGATATATGTTACTATTATCATTTTTTTTTAATATTTAAATATTTATTTTTAAGTTCTTTATTACTCCTTCAATTTTCATTTTTAAAACCTACTGTTACCTTGAAAAAAAGACCCTATTTTTAAAGCAAATTTCGTATTTTTTATACCTTTGTGATTTTGTTTTGTATTTTTAATACTGTATTTTGAGAATCTAACCCCTACCCAAGTCTTCCAATCTTAATTTTTGATATTTGCTATCAATTTGGTACCTTGAAGAATCCGATCTTTGGAACCCATTTTTACTTAGAAGTGTGATTACTGGCTTGATTGCTCTCTCCTCTTTTGACTCTCCTTTTTCTCCCCTGTCAGGAAGCATTTAACGGGACGCTCCCTGTGTGTTGTTTTGGATCTATCATGAATCCTCTGTTCCTTTCAGAGTGGCAAACCGCTCCTGGGACCGAGGAATGCACGCATTTCCTTCGCTGGTTTTTCCAAATGGTGATAAGTAAATATTTACGACCCTCTTTCTTTTTATGAATCATATGGTAAAAAGTGATAATTACAATCCTCTCTCTTCAATATGGATTGCCTTATGTTTCCTTAATAATTTGTAAGTCTGGACTTTTGATCTTTATCTTTGCTGAAAGTAGCTACCTTGTAAGACAGTGTACATACCCACACTATGTTGAATAAAACACCTTTGCTCCATCAGAGCTTGGGTCCCCATGTCTTTCGTTATCTCTCGCTGGCTACTTCTCTGGAGTATAGAAACCCGTTGTGCTCAACCTCCAACCCAGGCTTCGGAGACCGTCTCAAGAAGGTGCACTGTGCCTTCACCCCTTCGAGAGGGTGCCCGGGACCTTCGTGAGAAACGAAAACCCTGTGTCAAGGACTTTATTGGCTTTCTGCGTAAACCAGCGAATATCAGCCTCTCTCTCTCTCTCTCTCTCTCTCTCTCTCTCTCTCTCTCTCTCTCTCTCTCTCTCTCTCTTTTACTTTCTTATCATCAACTCTGGACCACCAGGTTCCGGTCCGTTAAACGACCTCAACAAGTGGTGCCAGGACAGGGGCCTGGTACACGCGGCAGATTTGGACGGAGTGACTCCAAGGAACTACTGAGGTCGGTAAGTACTAAGACATGGGTCAAATGTCTGGAAAGCCCCATCACTTTTCTAGTTTACTCCATCACTTTCAGTTTCATGCCAGCGAATAGAGGCTTGCCCTCAGAGAGTGGTTGAATGTAACGCTCCGTTCCCTGCTGAAGTTAGTTTTGACTTAGAAATTTGGCATCAGGTCAAAGAGATTGTTGAATGAGCTGCCAGGCAGGGAAAAAGTTTTCTGATAGATTTCTGGCCCCTAAAGGCAAAATGATAGAATACTGAAAGAGGTACTTCCCAGGTCAGTAGGTGCCCAATATGCTACTGGAGGTCGGTGGAGAAATAACTCCAGAAAGAATGAAGGGTTAGAGCCAAAGCAAAAACAATACCCAGCTGTGGATATGTTGGTCATAGAAGCCAGGTCTGATGCTGGAAAGAGCAATATTGCATAGGAAGCTGGAATGTCAGGTCGATGAATCAAGGCAAATTGGAAGTGGTCAAAAAGGAGATGACAAGAGTGAACGTCGACATTCTAGGAATCAGTTAACTAAAATGGATTGGAATGGGTGAATTTAACTCAGGTGACCATTATATCTACCACTGCTTGCAAGAATCCCTCAGAAGAAATGGAGCAGCCATCATGGTCAACTTCAGAAGAGCCCGGAATGCAGTACTTGGATGCAATCTCAAAAACGACAGAATGATCTCTGTTCGTTTCCAAGGCAAACCATTCAATATCACAGTAATCCAAGTCTATGCCCCAACCAGTAACGCTGAGGCAGCTGAAGTTGAACGATTCTGTGAAGACCTACAAGGCCTTTTAGAACTAACACCCCCAGAAGATGTCCTTTTCATTATAGGGGACTGGAATGCAAAAGTAGGAAGTCAAGAAACACCTGGAGTAACAGGCAAATTTGGCCTTGGAATACGGAATGAAGCAGAGAAAAGACTAATCGAGTTTTGTCAAGAAAATGCACTGGTCATAGCAAACACCCTCTTCCAACAACACAAGAGAAGACTCTACACATGGACATTACCGGATGGTCAACACCAAAATCAGATTGATTATATTCTCTGCAGCCAAAGATGGAGAAGCTCTATATGGTCAACAAAAACAAGACCAGGAGCTGACTGTGGCTCAGATCATGAACTCCTTATTACCAAACTCAGACTGAAATGGAAGAAAACAGGGAAAACCGCTAGACCATTCAGGTATGACCTCAATCAAATCCCTTATGATTATACAGTGGAAATGAGAAATAGATTTAAGGGTCTAGATCTGATAGATAGAGTGCCTGACGAACTGTGGACTGAGGTTCGTGACACTGTACAGGAGACAGGGATCAAGACCATCCCCATGGAAAAATAATACAAAAAAGCAAAATGGCTGTCTGGGGAAGCCTTACACATAGCTGTGAAAAGAAGAGAAGTGAAAAGCCAAGGAGAAAATGAAAGTATAAGCATTTGAACGCAGAGTTCCAAAGAATAGCAAGAAGAGATAAGAAAGCCTTCTTCAGCAATCAGTGAGAAGAAATAGAGGAGAAGAACAGAATGGGAAAGACTAGAGATCTCTTCAAGAATATTAGGGATACCAAGGGAACATTTCATGCAAAGAAGAGATCGATAAAGGACAGAAAATGTATGGATGTAACAGAAGCAGAAGGTATTAAGAAGAGGTGGCAAGAATACACCGAAGAACTGTACAAAAAGGATCTTCACGACCCGGATAATCACGATGGTGTGATCACTCATCTAGAGCCAGATATCCTGGAATGTGAAGTCAAGTGGGCCTTAGAAAGCATCACTATGAACAAAGCTAGTGGAGGTGAGAGAATTCCAGTAGAGCTGTTTCAAATCCTGAAAGATGATGCTATGAAAGTGCTGCACTCCAGATGCCAACAAATTTGGAAAACTCAGCAGTGGCCACAGGACTGGAAAAGGTCAGTTTTCATTCCAATCCCAGAGAAAGGCAATGCCAAAGAATGCTCAAACTACCACACTATTGCACTCATCTCACACGCTAGTAAAGTAATGCTCAAATTTCTCCAAGCCAGGCTCCAGCAATCCAGGAACCGTGAACTTCCTGATGTTCAAGCTGGTTTTAGAAAAGGCAGAGGAACCAGAGATCAAATTGGAAACATCCGCTGGATCATGGAAAAAGCAAGGGAGCTCCAGAAGAATATCTACTTCTCCTTTATTGACTATGCCAAAGCCTTTGACTGTGTGGATCACAATACACTGTGGAAAATTCTGAAAGGGACGGGAAAACCAGACCTCCTAACCTGCCTCTTGAGAAATCTGTATGCAGGTCAGGAAGCAACAGTTAGAACTGGACATGGAACAACAGACTGGTTCCAAATAGGAAAAGGAGTCCGTCAAGATTGCATACTGTCACTCTGCTTATCTGACTTATATGCAGAGTACATCATGAGAAACGCTGGACTGGAAGAAGCACGAGCTGGAATCAAGATTGCCAGGAGAAGTACCAATCACCTCAGATATGCAGATGACACCACCCTTATGGCAGAAAGTGAAGAGGATCTAAAAAGCCTCTTGATGAAAGTGAAAGAGGAGATTGAACAAGTTGGCTTCAAGCTAAACATTCAGAAAACAGACATCATGGCATTCGGTCCCATCACTCCATGGGAAATAAATGGGGAAACAGTGGAAACAGTGTCAGACTTTATTTATTGGGGCTCCAAAATCACTGCAGATGGTGACTGCCGCCATGAAATTCAAGACACTTACTTCTTGGAAGAAAAGTTATGAGCAACCTAGATAGCATATTCAAAAGCAGAGACATTACTTTGCCGACTGAGGTCCGTCTAGTCCAGGCTATGGTTTTTCCAGTGGTCATGAATGGCTGTGAGAGTTGGACTGTGAAGATGGCTGAGCGCCGAAGAATTGATGTGTCTGAACCGTGGTGTTGGAGAAGACTCTTGAGAGTCCCTGGAACTGCAGGAAGATCCAACTAGTCTATTCTGAAGGAGATCAGCCCTGGGATTTCTTTGGAAGGAATGATGCTAAAGCTGAAGCTCCAGTACGTTGGCCACCTCATGCGAAGAGTTGACTCACTGGAGAAGACTTTGATGCTGGGGGGAATTGGGAGCAGGAGGAGAAGGGGACGACAGAGGATGAGATGGCTGGATGGCATCACTGACTCGATGGACGTGAATCTCGGTGAACTCCGGGACTTGGTGATGGACAGGGAGGTCTGGTGTGCTGCAACTCATGGGCCCGCAAAGAGTCAGACACGACTGAGCTGAACTGAACTGAATTGATGGGCTCTCATTAAACCTGTGATTCTGCCATTTCAGTGTAATTCTAGCCCTCCTGATATTCAGTAAAAGGCAGAACACTCATTACATAAATATGAATTAGATGATGAAACCTTACAAAAGGCCCAACTAGAATAACATAAAATATTTCAGAATTTTCCTACAAGCCCTGCCCCTGTTGCTCCAAGCACTCCTCCCCTGCCAGCGGGCACAAATCCCAAAGCCTCTCCCTTGCTAGAACCCAGTGATTCTGGAAACGACTCCCCTAAGACACCTTTTGACATTAAAACTGATAAACACCTTTCTGAATAACAGCGATGTTTTTACCACATACTCAATTGTAATAATTTGCTACCTACTCACTCTCTGAATTGATGGCTTTGCCATCTCAAGTCTCTGAAGCCGATGGTTTCTCTGCCTTTCCAGTTTTTAGAAATCCTGACCCTAAAGGGCACATATTACCTCATTATGAGGCTATTAACTTTTTTTCACGTGAAACAAATTTAAAAACCTATAACTATGTACAGCCCACATTCACCTTTTACTAAAGCACTTCTAAATTCTATAACATCCTCTATTCAAAATTTTATTCCTCATGATTGGTGGACTCTAATAAAAGCTTTCCTTAAACCAGGAGAATATCTTCAATGGATAGTGTGGTTTCATGATATAGCCAGAGATCATGCTAACAGAAATACTCGAGCGGGCACTCCCCAAAATCAAATTACTTTTGAGATGCTAACTGGTACAGGACAATTTGACGCTATAGAAGCTCAAATACAGTGCCCTCCTTTGTTATATGAACAATTAAAAACAGTGGCCCCTGAAGCTTGGGATCGAATCACTCCTCAAGAGGAGCCTACAGATAGCTACACTAAAATATTACAGGGACTCAGTGAAATGTATGTTGATTTTTTAGCTATCTTAGAAACTGCTATTTCCCACACTGTAATTGGAAAAGAAGCCAAAAGGCAACTGGAGAATTTACTTGCTTATGAAAATGCAAATCAGGACTGTCAAAAGGCTATAGCTCCAATTCATGAGACAGGGACTATTATTATTTGAGGGCTTGTGCAATCTAGGATCCGAAACTCAAAGGATGCAGATGCTAGCTGAAACAATGTTTGCTGCCTTAAGAAAGGGAAATGAAGAATGCTTTACATGTGGAAATAAGAACCATTTTAAAAGGGACTTCCCTAAGAAAGCTAATAAAAAATAAAAATAAAATAAAATAACTTGCCCTCATTGCCGTAGCAGAATGCATTGGGCCAAAGATCATAAATCTGAATTTGACATTGAAGGGAAACCTATTCCGGGAAACTCCAAGCAGGGGACCTCCCTCTCCCCACCCCCACCCCGCCCCGACCAAACCCCTTCAACAAAAACCAGGGGCAAATTCTGTCTTCTCCCTCAAACTCTCAACATCCTGCAGTGCTGCCATCGATATTCCAGCCCTAAACGACTTTCTCTTTTACTTTCAAGCAGTCCCCTCTAGAATACCTACCAGACTTTTTGGACCCCTGCCCTCACGCACCTTCGGTCTTTTACTTGGCCGATCTAGTTTGACTTCTAAAGGAATTACTGCCCACCCTGGAGTAATTCACTCAGATTATAAAGGAGAAATTCAAATTATGATGTCGTCTCATATTTTATGGCAATTCAATAAGGGGGATAAAATTGATCAGTTACTTCTTTTACCTTCAGTTCAGTTCAGTTACTCACTCATGTCCAACTCTTTGAGATCCCATGAATCACAGCATGCCAGGCCTCCCTGTCCATCAACAACTCCCAGAGTTTACTGAAACTCATGTCAATCGACTCAGTGATGCTATACAGCCATCCCATCCCCTGTATTTTAGCTCACATTTCTCTTAACTCCTCTAATGATGCGTGGACGGGCAGATTCGGCAGTACAGAGCAAAAACAGGTCTTTTGGACCTCATTAGTATCTGAATTTGCCCGGCCGACTAAAAATATCAGAATTAATGGTAAAAGATTTTCTGGTCTTCTCAACACTGGATCTGATATTACTATTATTTCCAAACATTTTTGGCCCAAATCCTGGCCTGTACAAAACATTTCTTGCCAAACTGCAGGGATTTCTCAAACCAAAGTACAAGAGGTTTATCGCAGTACTCAGATTTATCCATGTGAGGGACCAGAAGGCCAACCTTCAACATTAAGAGCCTAACCCCTTGATGTAAAAGGAAGGGACTTACTTATGCAATGGCAAACTCAGATATACATTCCACATTTTCCTTAGGGGCCACTGCTCATTTCACAAACAATGCAATTATTAAAATAACTTGGAAGAGTGAGGAGCCTATTTGGACGGAGCAGTGGTCCCTAACGAAAGGGAAATTGCAGGCCTCTAAGGAACTTATAGATACACGACTAGAATTAAGGCATATTGAGGAATCCTATTCTTGGAACTCTCCTGCTTCTGTTATAAAACAAGAAATCTAACAAATAGTGTCTCCTAACAGACCTTAGAAGAGTTAATGCATCTGTGAAACCTATGGGTGCATTACAACCAGGAATCCCATCACCTCCCACTATTCCTCAAAATTGGCACATTATTATTATTGATTTACAAGACTGCTTTTTTTAAATATACCTTGACCCCCTTTAGACCGAGAGAGATTTGCTTTCTCTCTCCCTTATCCTAATCATATTGGACCTCATAAATGGTACCAATGCACTGTACTGCCACAAGGGATAATGAATTCTCCCACCATGTGTCAGTATTACATAGCCTAAGCCCTTGAGCCCGTGAGAAAGCTATTTCCTAACTTTGTTGTTGACTATATGGACGGTATACTGTTTTCGGCTCCTTCTATCTTAGAAAGTCAACACATGTTTGGCAAGCTCAACTATCGTGGCATAGTACAGGAGACAGGGATCAAGACCATCCCCATGGAAAAGAAATGCAAAAAAGCAAAATGGCTGACTGGGGAGGCCTTAGAAATAGGTGTGTAAAGAAGAGAAGTGAAAAGCAAAGGACAAAAGGAAAGATATAAGCATCTGAATGCAGAGTTCCAAAGAATAGCAAGACGAGATAAGAGAGCCTTCTTCAGCAATCAATGCAAAAAAATAGAGGAAAACAGCAGAATGAGGAAGACTAGCGATCTATTTAAGAAAACTAGAGATACCATGGTAACATTTCATGCAAAGATGGGATCAATGAAGGACAGAAATGGTATGGACCCGACAGAAGCAGAAGATATTAAGAAGAGGTGGCAAGAATACACAGAAGAACTGTACAAAAAGGATCTTCATGACCCGGGTAATCACGATGGTGTTATCACTCATCTAGAGCCAGACATCCTGGAATGTGAAGTCAAGTGGGCCTTAGAAAGCATCACTACGAACAATGCTAGTGGAGGTGATGCAATTCCAGTAGAGCTATTTCAAACCCTGAAAGATGATGCAGTGAAAGTGCTGCAGTCAATATGCCAATAAATTTGGAAAACTCACAGGACTGGAAAAGATGAGTTTTCATTCCAATCCCAGAGAACGGCAATGCCAAAGAAGGCTCAAAATACTGCACTATTGCACTCATCTCACATGCTAGTAAAGTAATGCTCAAATTTCTCCAAGCCAGGCTTCAGCAATCCAGGAACCGTGAACTTCCTGATGTTCAAGCTGGTTTTAGAAAAGGCAGAGGAACCAGAGATCAAATTGGAAACATCTGCTGGATCATGGAAAAAGCAAGAGAGTTCCAGAAAAATATCTACTTCTCCTTTATTGACTATGCCAAAGCCTTTGACTGTGTGGATCACAATACACTGTGGAAAATTCTGGGAGAGATGGGAATACAGGCCACCTGGCCTGCCTCTTGAGAAATCTGTATGCAGGTCAGGAAGCAACAGTTAGAACTGGACATGGAACAGCAGACTGGTTCCAAACAGGAAAAGGAGTCCGTCAAGGCTGTGTATTGTCACCCTGCTTATTTGACTTATATGCAGAGTACATCATGAGAAACGCTGGACTGGAAGAAGCACGAGCTGGAATCAAGATTGCCGGGAGAAGTATCAATCACCTCAGATATGCCGATGACACCACCCTTATGGCAGAAAGTGAAGAGGAACTAAAAAGCCTCATGATGAGAGTGAAAGAGGAGATTGAACAAGTTGACTTAAAGCTCAATATTCAGATAATGAAGATCATGGCATCCGGTCCCACCCCTTCATGGGAAAAGATGGGGAAACAGTGGATACAGTGTCAGACTTCACTTTTGGGAGCTCCAAAATCACTGCAGATGGTGACTGCAGCCATGAAACCCAAAGACGCTTACTCCTTGGAAGGAAAGTTGTGAGCAACCTAGAGAGCGTATTCAAAAGCAGAGGCAATACTTTGCCGGCTAGTCAAGGCTGTGGTTTTTCAGGTAGTCATGTATGGATGTGAGAGTTGGACTGTGATGAAGGCTGAGTGCCGAAGGATTGATGCTTTCAAAGTGTGGTGTTGGAGAAGATTCTTGAGAGTCCCTTGGATTGCAAGGAGATCCAACCAGTCCATTCCGAAGGAGATTAGCCCTGGGATTTCTTTGGAAGGAATGATGCTAAAGCTGAAACTCCAGTACTTTGGCCACCTCATGCGAAGAGTTGACTCATTGGAAAAGACTCTGATGCTGGGAGGGATTGGGGGCAGGAGGAGAAGGGGACGACCGAGGATGAGATGGCTGGATGGCATCACTGACTCGATGGACGTGAATCTCGGTGAACTCCGGGAGTTGGTGATGGACAGGGAGGCCTGGCATGCTGCTATTCATGGGGTCGCAAAGAGTCGGACACGACTGAGAGACTGAACTGAACTGATGCTTAAGAAACTCTGGATTAATCATTGCCCCTGAAAAAATTCAAACCTCTACACCTTACTATTACTTGGGGTTTGTTGTTAGTAGACAACGTATTACTCCCCAACAAACTCAGATCCATACTGACAATTTATCAACCTTAAATGATTTTCAAAAGCTCTTAGGTGATATAAATTTGGTTAGACCTTCCTTAGGCATTGCTAATTATCAACTAAATTACCTATTTAATATTTTAAAGGGAGATCCCGATTTAAATAGCCCTCGTTCACTTTCTCAAGAGCCACGAGAGGAACTCTATTTAGTGCAAAATAAATTACAAAAACAATTTCTTACTCGCATCAAACTAGATTTACCTCTTGAATTATTTATACTCCCACCTCTCTTCATTCTCCCACAGGACTTCTTTGACACGAATACTCAGTAGAATGGATCTATACCCATTTTAGTGGAGTAAAGTCACTTACACCTACCTTGATTTAACTGCTCTAATCATTATCAGTGGAAGACATAGAACTAAAATTCTAACTGGTTCTGATCCTCATAAAATTGCAATGCATATCAATAAATCTCAATTTTGAGAATGCATTACAAACTTCTACCAGCTACCAAATAGCTTTTCTGGAATATTTTGGAGAAATTTCTTTTCATTATCCTTCTGGAAAGCTGTGAAATTTCTTCAAAAATACTGAATTTATTATTTCTCGCATTATCAGCTCACAGCCTATACCACAAGGTGAGGGTTGTTTGTTTGTTTGTTTTTTTAATATGGATGGGACTAAAAAGCTCCATTCTAGTCTCTTAAGGAAAATAAAGTATTTTAGGCTAAATTTTATTCTGCTCAACAAAATGAATTATATGCTCTTATTCAAGTTATTGCCTACATCCTTACCCCATTAATATAGTCCCTGACTCTTTACATTCAGTTTTTGTATTAAAAAGCATATCAACCTCCACCATAAAATCCAATCAACCTATTATTCAACAACTCTTTCTCAAAATACATCTGTTGTTTGAAACTGCATTTCTCCCACTTACACTACGCATATTGGAGCACATTCTTGCCTTCCCAGCACCATGACTCATGGTAATGAGCGGGCTGATAAATTGGTTTCCTTTGCTACTCCGGAGGAACAGCATGTTCTGTTGCATAACAAGGCTGGCTCCCTACACCAGCTGCGGAGAATCCCATACCACCAGGCTAAAGAAATTTTTAGTAATTGCTCTACTTGTAGACGCCTACGTCTTCGACCGCAGTTTGCAACCTAATGAACTATGGCAAATGGATGTAACTCATTCCCCTGAACTTTCTCCATTTTATTTCTTGCCTGTCTGTATTGACACTAATTCTTTTATGTGGGCCACACCTCTTCATGGTGAGGCTACACAACATGTTATAACTCACTTATTAGCTTGTTTTGCTGTAATGCAACCTCCCAGTTCTATAAATACAGACAATGGCCCTGCCTATATTTCTAGACACTGTAAACAATTTTTGCAATCTTTTTCTATTAAACATATTACAGGTATTCCTTATAATCCACAGGCACACAGCATAGTCGAATGAGCACTTCACACACTAAAGTTGCAAAAAAAAAAAAAAAAAAAAAAAAAAACCTAAAAGGAAGAATACACAGGAACACTACTGTCTTCCCTATCTAAAGCAGACTAGAGTCCAACATAAGATATTTTATAAATCTATAACTATTGTTAATACAGCTTTATTTCTTTGTTTTAAATTTTTTACACTTACCACAGGAAGATATCTTAAAAAGAGCACAAAAGCATTTCGAGGAATTGAAGGACACTTCTCTTCCTCTGCCCGTTTGGTACTAAGATGGGTTAATGAAACAATGGGAATCTGGGGAAATAATCTTACAGGGAAAGGGGTAAGCTTGTATTTCCCCAGATGGATCCAATGAACTCACATGGCTTCCTCTTCAGAAGATTCGACCCAAGGGGGCCCCTGGCCTTCAAATGGAGACAGGACAACGAGGACCCCAGGAGGAAGAAATCCCAATATGGCCCATGGTGGCTCTGAAAATCTCTGGCAAGTGTCGCCCTCGGCGGCATCAACCCTATGATCTCCCCACTAGGGGACAAATGAAAACTCTTATTGATCGAGCTGAAAATTCGGTCTCTCAACAGGGAATGTCTTGGAGTCCTGAATACATTCTCCTGGCAATGCTCAGTCTCTTGGCCTGTGCCTCCCCTGTTCGAGCTGTAACTAATCATACTTGCTGGGTTTACATACCCAACGCCGCTCTACTACAGGTGGTTGAATGGATGGAGAGAGGACCAAACATTTCAACTAATGACTCTATACATACGCCTTCTTCCTGGAGCATTATAGGGCCCTCACACCCTGAAGAAGAAGGAAAACGAATTAATATTTCTCTGGGTTATGAAGTCCTTCCTTTGTGCATGGGCCCAGCAGAATTACGCATAAACATTAGCAGACAAGCTTGGGGTTTTGCCCTGCCTCCCAGAAAGAATTTTCGGACATTGCTTAGATTATTTACTGCCCTTTCTTTGTCTGTGAACCATGTTTATACTACTGAGACTTTAGGGAAGGAGTTAGGGAAAGAACAAAGAACCTTATGCAAACGGTTTACTTATAAGAACTTTACATATACCCCTGTTCGTTGGGACAAATGTCAAGCCAAATCAGGAAAATTAATGTTTGTGGCTAATCATACAATTTTTGATTGGAGACCCCATGGTATGTGGTTATTTAACTGCTCAGAAGATGTTAACAGCACTGTGGGTGACTATGCTACTCAAGTGGCATGGGAAATTAATGACACTATGATGGAGCATTACCACGACAAAGGACTTCTTGGGTGGCTTGACAGTGGACTAGCCCCACCTCGTCCTAGGATCGTCCTCGATACACAGAGTGGGCCTGAACAAGGGGATAGTTGGAAACTTGCTGCGAGCACTGAAGAACTTGGAACTTGGACCGGACATTTCACAGGGACCAGTCATAGTCACAATAACTATTTCTTTCACTATAATCAATCATATTTTAAAACAGGCCTGTGTCACACTTCCTTTTGTTATAGATATAAAAAAAAAATCACAATTTAATAAGACTTTACGTTCTGTAACTTGTATTAATTGCCCACTATATACTTGTCTTAACTCCTCTATTTCTTTAAGAAATGATTCCCTTTTGATTATTTGATCTCAGTGTAATTTGTGGTTACCAATAAATCTCCAATGACCTTGGGAAGAAGGCCCCATGGCTGGACTTGCTTCCAGATTACTTACCAAATTGCTCCAAAGATCTAAATAATTCGTTGGATTGGCTGAATCTTGGCATTTTGGGGTTAATTGCTATTTGCACCACTGCTTCTGTCGCCGGTGCTGCTTTACATATCTTGATTCAAACACATAATTTTATCCAAAATTGGACTGAAGATGCTTATAATAAGCGTGTTTCTCAGGATCAGGTAGATGAGGATATACAAGAGGAAATACAGGAACTAAAAACAGCCATCAAATGGGTCAGAGATCAACTAATAGATTTGCAAACAAGTGATACTAAAATGTGATTGGAATTCTACTCAAATTTGTGTTACTCCTGTTCATTTCAACCATAGTGCCTACAATTGGGAACAAATCAAATTTCATTTACAAAACATACATGATAATGCCTCCCTGAATGTACAATTACTGCAAAAGGAAATCTTTGAAACCTTTTCTAAATGTCTGCCCTCTTCCACTAATTTGGAAACTTTAGCTGAACAACTAGCTGATCAATTTTCTGGGCTAGATCCACGAGGATGGTTTCAAAGTATTACCCACAGCATCGGGTCTGGGAACTGTAACTCTGGTAATTGTCTTGGTAATTATATTTGTTGTTTATCATTGCCTTTCTGTAAGGTTGGTTAATACTAGACAAACTCAATTGGTCGGGACGTTTTTTACAAATATAATGAAATAGGGGGAATTGTCAGAAAGCGTTTAACAGGAAGCTTCCTGTGTGCTGTTTTGGATCTATCATGAATCCTCTGTTCCTTACAGAGTGGTAAATCGCTCCTGGGACTGAGGAATGCATGCATTTGTTTTGTTAGTTTTTCCATACAGCGATAAGTAACTATTTACAACCCTCTTCCTTTTTATGAACCATATGGTGAAAGTGATTATTTACAACCCACTCTCTTTGATACGGATTGCCTTGGGTTTCCTTGATAATTTGTAAGTCTGGACTTTTGATCTTTATCTCTGCTGAAAATAGCTACCTTGTAAGACAGTATACACACCCACACTACGTTGAATAAAACATCTTTGCTCCATCAGAGCTTGGGTTCCTGTGTCTTTCTTTTGTATTTCTTTCTTTCTTTCTCTCTCTGTCTCTCTCTGTCTCTCTCTCTGTTTCTCTGTCTGTAATGTCTGTCTCTCTGTTTCTCTGTCTCTCTGTCTCTCTCTCTCTCTCTCTCACCGGAAAATTCACTGGAGTGTAGAAACCCACCGTGCTCACTCTCTGGCCCGGTCTTCTAAAACCCTCTCGAGAAGGGTCCCTTCCTTGTGCCTTCATCCCCTTGAGAGGGTGCCCAGTGCCTACGTCAGTGGCACAAGCCCTGTGTCAAGGACTTTCTTGGTTTTCTGGGTAAATCAGGGAATATCATCAGCCTCTCTCTTTTACTTTCTAGCCGTTGACTCCAGACCACCAGGTTCTGGTCCATTAAAGGACCTCAACACTCCCCCAGGTCACCTCCATCTCCTCCCTCCGCATTCTCTTCTGTACTTAACTCTGTGAAACTCTCTCGGTGTTCCGGGCTGTGGTGAACACTGAGGGAACTGCTCACAATCTAGACAGGTCCCTCTCCTTTGACAGCCTCTCCTCTCCTCCTGGTCACCTCTATCTCCTTCCTCCCACTTCGCTTCTCTATCAGTTCAGTTCAATCGCTCAGTCGTGTCCGACTCTCTGCAACTTCATGATTTGCAGCACGCCAGGTGCCTCTGTCCATCACCAACTCCCGGAGTTCACTGAGACTCACGTCCATCGAGTCCGTGATGCCATCCAGCCATCTCATCCTCGGTCGTCCCCTTCTCCTCCTGCCCCCAATCACTCCCTGGATCAGAGTCTTTTCCAATGAGCCAACTCGTGTCCAAAGTACTGGAGCTTCGGCTTTAGCATCATTCCTTCCAAAGAAATCCCAGGGTTGATCTCCTTCAGAATGGACTGGTTGGATCTCCTTGCAGTCCAAGGGACTCTCAAGGGTCTTCTCCAACACCACAGTTCAAAAGCATCAATCCTTCAGCGTTCAGCCTTCTTCACATCCATACATGATCACAGGAAAAAACATAGCCTTGACTAGACAGACCTTAGTCGGCAAAGTAATGTCTCTGCTTTTGAATATGCTATCTAGGTTGTTCATAACTTTCCTTCCAAGGAGTAAGCGTCTTTTAATTTCATGGCTGCAGTCATCATCTGCAGTGATTTTGGAGCCCCCCCCCCCCCCCCCCCCCCCGCAAAATTAAGTCTGACACTGTATCCACTGTTTCCCCATCTATTTCCCATGAAGTGATGGGACCAGATGCCTTGATCTTCGTTTTCTGAATGTTGAGCTTTAAGCCAACTTTTTCACTCTCCTCTTTGACTTTCATCAAGAGGCTTTTTAGCTCCTCTTCACTTTCTGCCATAAGGGTGGTGTCATCTGCTTATCTGAGGTTATTGATATTTCTCCCGGCAATCTTGTTTCCAGCTTGTGTTTCTTCCAGTCCAGCGTTTCTCATGATATACTCTGCATATAAGTTTAATAAGCAGGGTGACAATATACAGCCTTGACGTACCCGTTTTCCTATTTGGAACCAGTCTGTTTTTGCATGTCCAGTTCTAACCATCTAGTCAAATCTATGGTTTTTCCAGTGGTCATGTATGGATGTGTCATGGATGGACTATAAAGATAGGTGCATACAGAAAATTGATATTTTGAAACATGCTGCTGGAGAGGACTCTTCAGAGTTCCTTGGACTGCAAGGAGATCCAGTCACTCCATTCTAATGGAGATCGGTCCTGAATCTTCACTGGAAGGACTCATGTTGAAGCTAAAATGCCAGTGCGTTTCTTCCACCACCTGATGTGAAGAGCTGACTCATTGGAAAAGACCCTGATGCTGGGAAAGATTGAGGGCAGGAGGAGAATGGGATGACAGAGGATGAGATTGTTGAATCGCATAAGAGACTCAATGGACATGGGTTTGGGTGAACTCCAGGAGTTGGTGATAGACTTGGAGGCCTGGCGTGCTGCAATTTATTGGGGTCGCAGAGGGTTGGACATGACTCAGTGACTGATCTGAACTGAAAAATCTTAAATGGAAAACAATCGTGTGTGTGTGTGTGTGTGTGTGTGTGTGTGTGTGTGTTTGAATACCTGTGATGTATAAACTAACACAGCATAGTAAATCACTTATATTTCAATTAAAATCTGGAAAAAAAAAATGTCTACTTTGCCAAAGTACATTTGACTCATTCAAAAAGATTTTGCTATCAATGTGGTTACTCATTGTTCATGAAGCACTTTCCGCTTATCTGAGGGCCACTGCTAGTACCCAAGCAAGACAAGCCACTAAGCTTGTGGGCACTACAGTGACATTAGCACCATATATAAGAAGGTGTTGAGTAATTTGGAGCCATCTATTTGCACAAGCTTCATGGAAGGCACAGTAACCTGCATTATCTTGAAAAGGCACATCATAAATCTTGTTTTCCAGGCAGTACAAGACCAATCACTGTGTAGAGAAGAAAGGATGTGATCAGATCACACATAGTGAGCCTCAAAGATATCTATACTCAGGGCTAAATTGCACTGTAACATAAGTAAGCAAGATACACCTTGGTGAAAGGGCAAGAGCATATATGAAAGTCTTGATGATGGCAAAAGTGTTGTATTGATAAACACGAAACCATGCCCATTTGGTGGGTGTACTCAATAGGTGGTACGGGGATATGACAATAGAAGTTTAGATAAAAATATGAAAAAAAAAAAAAAACAATAAATAAGAATAGGTTAAACGAGCTAAAGAATAACCCAAAACTTAAGGAGGGAGGGACATACACAGGAGATTAGCCAGGTCATCAATCTCCTGAAAGATCAGAGTGCAGGAAGAAAACACTTCTGATTTTTATATAAATGACGTGTGTCCCTATATTCTCCACACAACATTTCAAATAATATCAGCGTCTAATTGCTTCAGGCTCCATCCCAGTTCAGGTTTAATCCACGTAATAATTTCTTATTTATTAACATTAATGATACATCAAGTAACATTGGTGATATTAACAATAGTGAATATGTCAAGTCTGTATTTTGTCACCTTGTTTATTCAGCATACATGCAGGGTACATCATGTGAAATGCCAGGCTGGATGAAGCAGAAGCTGGAAACATGACCGCTGGGAGAAATAACTTCAGGTATACAGGTGATGCCACCCTAATGGCAGAAAGTGAAGAGGAACCAAAGAGCCTCGTGACGAAAGTGAAGAAGAAAATTAAAAAGTTGGCTTAAAACTCAACATTAAAACAATTAAGGCCATGGCATCGGATTCTGTCACTTCGTGGCAAATAGTTGGGGAAACAATGGAAACCGTGAGAGACTGTATTTTCTTGGGCTCCAAAATCACTGCAGATGGTGATTGCAGCCATGAAATTAACAGATTCTTGTTCCTCGGATGAAAAGCTATGGCCAACTTAGCAGTATTTAAAAGCAGAGACTCTAGTTTGCCAACAAAGGTATGGGTAGTCAAACCCAGTCAAAGCTACTGGGTTTTTCCAGTAGTCACGTTTGGATGTGAGAATTGGACCATAAAGAGCGCTGAGTGCCGAAAGAATTGATGCTTTTGATCTGCGGTGGTGCAGAAGACTCTGGAGAGTCTTTTGCACTGCAAGGAGATCAAGCCAATCAATCCTAAAGAAAATCAGTCCTGAATATTCACTGGAAGGACTGACCCTGAACCTGAAGCTCCAATACTTTAGCCACCTGAAATGAAGAACTAATTTCTTAGAAAAGACCCTGATGCTGGGGAGATTGAAAGCAGGGGAAGGGGACGACAGAGAATGAGATGGTTGGATGCATCTCTGACTGACTCAATGGATCTGAGTTTGAGCAAACCATAGGAGTTGGTAATGGATAGGGAAGCCTTGAGTCTTGTGTGTGGCAGTCCACGGGGTGTCAGAGTCAAACTTGACTGAGCAGCTGAGCTGAACATTAATGATAGGGCTCAACATATACATTTCATGTATGAAATAAAAACGTGTGCCCCTACTTTTTCTGTTCTCTGTAAACTGTTTCCGTTAAATCTCTGTTATCAATTTTATTTCCTTGGTATGTTAAAATATCAGTCAGTAGTTAATTAAAACAGGAGGTTGTAAAAAGTTGAGTGACATTTAATGTTAACTATGAACTTTAGTTACTAATAACATAATATTCATATATCAGTTATAACAAACATTCATAATAGAAATTTGGGGAGGAAAAGGTTGTGTGGGAACTCTGTATTTATCCTTAATTCAATAAAGTTAAAACTCCTAAAGATATAAATGGCTTATTAAAAATATGAATATATTTACACACATTCTTCCAGGACACAGGGCAGCAACTTCTTCAATGTTTTATTACCTTGGTTAAAGTTTCAAATAGAACAACATCTGCCATCAGAAAACAAGTCAGTGTTTCCCTTCAAGTCAAACTCAGCAGAGATCTGTCTGTTAGGTTCTGGAAATGGTGATGTAAACAACTTAGACAGAGGGTACAGGGAACCCAACACTTGGTAATTTGGAGCTGTTAAGGGGTCACAGGAAGACACTCTATGACAACCGGTAAATGACTCACTTATAACATGTGAAACAGGGGGTCGCTCTAGGCATTCACAGTTGTGAGGTATGTTGTGAGCAGCATTTTTTTCGCCCTTTCAAAAGACACATCAACTAAAAAGGACCCCTCAGCTGGTAGGCAACAAGAATCTTCCATTTGTTCAAGCTGTGAATCTAACGTGACATGCTGGTAAACCTGGCTACTGGCATATGGTTACTTTGGGTGACTGTGCAGCTCCTTTCCAAAAAAAGAGGAGGAAGTATGGTGGCAACTCCAGTGTGACCAAGTCCTGGGAAAGATGGGGGATGGCTATGGAACCATACTGGTAAAACGGGCAAGAAATTTGGTGCAAACTGTTAGTCCTTGTCTCATCTGACCTTGGTTTCCCCTGCACTCTTAGAAACAGAGGTCTGGCCACCACCATTTCCACAACCCTGCTGCCTTACTGCCTACCTGGCAGACATGATGCACATCTCACCCCAATGTCTATGTATTCACAAGCAAGCCAAAACAGGGTTAATAACTTCTCTCCCCTTGCTAATGAGAATTAAAAAGGGTTCATTTCCACAAACCCTGGGTTAGGTCAACTTTTGCAGCAGAGATAAGCGGAAAAGATTAGAGGATGTCAAAGCAATCCACCTAGTTAAACAAAGTGAATTTTCATGACAAGACTTTCTTTTCATCCTTAAAAAAGTCACCAACAGACTCACAGCATAAGCACAGTTATTACTGATACAAACATTGTGGTAGGATACCTAGCTCAGTTTGTAATATGAGGCGGCTTTGTTTTGTATTTCATCTCCTCCCCCATCCTCGTCCAGCCAGGCACTCTCCCACCTCATGTCAAGTAGCAGCTGCAAGTAATTTCCGAATTGAAATGCCCACAGGTACACCCACCTCATAGCCAAGTTAGCAGCCTGCTGCAGCAGGGTCTCTCCAGCATTCTTATTAGCACTAAGTCTCCGTGCTTCTGGCGGTAGAGGGCAAGACTGCGTCATCTGTGGAAGTAAACCTGAACACAGTGGCTGCAAGGACTGGTCCTGCTTGGCTGGTGACTGATGATACTTAGAAGTGAGCCTCGGCTGATTTCTGAATCTCTGGATGGTTACCTGTCATGAAACCAGGCAGTGCAAACATTTAAGGCCATCTTCCAACACTTGCATTTTTCCCCTCTCTCTGACATATAAAACTAACATAAGGTAATTTTCCTTTTCACTTGTTTGGATGAGGGACAGATGTCAAAGGGGTGTAAGGGGAAGAGATTTGTCTAACGAGTTTGAAATTTCATCACCACTTAGGAGACATGGTCCTTTGAATGCAGGACTGAACTTGGAAAAGGAGGTCAGAAAAAGAAAAGCTTTTTTTTTTGTTCTGAGAAGCAATAACAGGTAGGCAAACACTGATCTGTGGAATGCCTACATAACCATCATTTAGTAGAGGATATCAAAAGGTACCTTGTCATCTGCACTGTCCCTTGTCATTGAAGTGCACTGTCTGGGCCCCTAAGGAATTAGGTGTTTGGTTTTGCACAGTCACTTCCCAGATGGTTTCTCAATGTCATCTGTGTTTTCCTGGCAATCCTCTTGTTCATTTGTGTGCAGTACATCCGGCTTTGGGCTTTCTTTAATTCTCCTCTGTTTGGTATGCTTTTTAAGCCTGATGTAAAGTTTGTCTGGGTTTGAATCTGATTGCCTGCAATAATGGATAAAAAGATTCTTTATGGGTAGGGAGTCAAGAGAATACAGGAAAGCCTAAAAGGGGGTGAAGGAGCGTCTTTAGGGAAAGGAGAAAAATGGATTTCAAGTTTTAGCTGGTGCAGAAAATAAGCCTTCTGTAAACACTGATCACTTCAGTTTTCAAAGACATGGTAATTTAACTGCAAAACCTTAATATTTTAATTAGTTGACATTCAAACAGCAAACAGGTTAATCCACAGAATGCCAAATGTCAACACTGTTTAAAGGGCTAAAGCAGGAGTCAGCTATGCACACTTTTCCAATCCCACTTTGTGGGCTCAGATGCAAGACAGTCCCAAACAAGGTCACTCAGTCTATGTTATCAGGAAGCAGGAAATTAATTCGGTAAGAAGGTGAAATGAGGGTGCTGTCAAGCTACAGGGCTCAATAAGACATCTTCCTCGGCAGCGATAGTCTGGGTAAAGAAAGGCCCAAGAAATAAAGCTCCCTCCTTTCAAACGAGCTTCTCAGTAAACATTCCAGAGGGAAGTATGGAGGCTAGTAGGATCTCATGGGAAAACTACTCACCTAACCACATGCTACTCAATCAACTTCAGTGTCATTCAGGTTCCTCCAACACCCTCCGTCACAGACGGTAGGTGACCGACCCACCCTCCAGGAGTGGCCCCCTCACACCTTGTTCATCGTCTTTGGATTTGACAGAATTTTCCAACCAACTTTCGTTACATCTGGCCTCTGCCCTCTTTCCGCTGGGTTTCTCCTTAGATATTTTACTGCTCTGAGGCTTAAAGGCCTGGGTTACTTTCTTCCTGCCTTGCTGGCCATGGTTGCTCTCTGCTGCCAATGTCTGCTGCTCTCCAAGGTGCACGTGGTGTTGCTTTGGGTGATTGGGCCCTGTTAATTTGATGCTCAGCTTCCGGTTAGTCAGCTCACTGTACTGTGAGTTTTCTAAGTGGTTAGAGGAACTGCTTGTCATTTCCCTCTAAGGTCAGTCGTTCTTTGGAGAAATAACTGCAAAGTAATCAAAAAGTTCCCTAGCAGTAAGGGTCAGACTGTCATACATCTGTACGGGAGCCCCTGGTAGCTTAGACAGGAAAGAATCTGCCTGCAGTGCGAAAGACCCAGGTTGGATCCCTGGGTCAGGAAGAGCCCCTAGAGAAGGAAGTGGCAACCCACTCCAGTATTCTTGCCTGGAGAATCCTAAGGATGGAGGAGCCTGGCAGGCAATAGTCCAAGGTGTCACAAAGAGTCAGACACAACTGAGTGACTTCACTTTCACTCTATCTCTGTAATGGCAGTACAGTAAAGGAGGGAGGTCTGGTCACTATCTTTGCTGCAGGTTACAAAGTCTTGGGACAATTTGAGTATTTTCTTTGGCTGTCTTTCAGCCTGAGCATCTGATGAGGTGTAAAAGGAGGTATGAGCAGGATACCCGGAGCCTGTGGGTTCTATGTAATCTTATACCATATTGCCCTGGAGTTGGTAAGAGAACAGAGCCATTCACTTCTCTACCCCAAGACTTCGCCTGGACATTGAGAGGCTACAGTGAGCACCATGTCTTCTTTCAGTTCCTTTTTGGCTTCCTGCAACTAAGCTTTTGGGACTCGTTTCTGCTTGGCTTTCAGCAAAGGGTCTTCTGGAAGCTCTTCCACAGTGTCACCTGAGACACTGTGCTTCTATCCAGCAAGTGAGTGAGGTTATGAGGCATCTTCAAGTCCATCTGGTTGGATGGTGTCTCACTTTCAGGCTGCCTGTCCATCAGGTCCTTCTCCACAGGAAGATCTCTGTCCTGAGGGACCTTGAAGAGATCGTGTTTGGTTTTTTTTGTTTTGTTTTGTTTTTTTCCTACTGCTACACTCACCTGGAGAAGGGAGACACTAATACAAAAGTGAAGGCCCAAAAGTCACCAGGAGAATGGAGGATCTGGGGAGCAGGTGAAAGATCCCATATTAAATGACAATGCCTTATCTCCTATACTGACCAGATCTGTAACTATCATTTTTATAGCTGGGGACATGAAAACAAGAAAAGAACGTGAAGTGTCCATTGAATTTGGTCCTTTCCTTTCACAGCAAAATCCTACAAAGACAATACTGATCTAAAAATCTGTAGGAAGACATGCTGAGCTTCACATTTTGTAATGAGTGAAGGCTGATGTAATAAAGAGGCCAAATATTTACCAAATATGAGCTACAGTGCCGGGGTCCAGCCCTGGTGGATCCAGGGAATTTGAAGGTGGGGATGGAGTCGGCATCCTTGGAAAAATGCATATTTAATTACAGATGTATAGAGAGATTAGAAACGGATAGTGTAGAAGGAAAATTAGTGGAGAAAAAGAGGCTGAATAACTTGGTTCATGTGGAATAGCATCCATGCTCCAGATGGGAATTCAGCCGGAAAAAACGGGGAGCAAGAAAGAAATGACATGGGGGAATCAGTTTTTTTGCAGAAAGTGATCCAATTTCTCTGTTTTGAGGTGTGCTTCTATACCTTTTGTTACACATAGGGATGAATACAGAGTCACGTGGGGGTCAGCAGTCCTGACCTTTATCAAAATCAGGTGCTTAGGGATTAAAAAGGTCTTAGGGATTCTACATCATCTTCTGGCCATGAGTGAGACCTGCTGACATTTTATGATCCTTTCCTTCTGATAACCAAAAAACTTATTTCTTCCAAGGGTGTTTTTTCTTAAACTAGGCACCACCCTCCAAATAAAGTTACATTCCTATAGGGTGAGGGGGTAGTGAGTTACAATCTAGAAAGGAATATATTTAATCCAAGGCTAACATGATTAATCTTAAAGGTTAATGCTTTTTTCCCCTATATGCTTAAAGGTTAATACTTATTTATCCTATATGCTAGTTATATTCATTATAACGGTAGGGGACATGGAGATTTAGCAGCAAACATCAACCCAACAAATGAAAATCCTTTCACCACTGCTCCCCTTAAGATCTATTTAGTCTTAAGATAGTGATAAAGTTACATTTTTACATAGCAAGGACACAGCGGTTTATAACAAAGTACAGTGATCTATTACAAAAGAGAAAATGCATTAACTCAAAAAGTCTAGTCTTGCTAACCTTAAAAACTACTATATTTCCTTTTCTATATTCCAAATGCATTGATTAACATATTCCCAGGTGCCTAAACATATGGAGGCCTGGTGGCAATCAATGACTCAACAATGAGAAAAGCCCTATGCTAATTAAGACTCTCAAAATACTCCAAAACTCTCTGTGCTGTTTATGGTTAGGAGGTAGTAAACAATCATGTGGCAGGAGTATGGATAATCCTGTCACACAAGCTAGTCTGTCAACAGAGAGGTTTGATCTGAGACACCCTTGTCCCACCCAGGGCAGGGAGTTAGCAGCAATTATTGGCACAACAAATGAAAAACCCTTCACCAATGTGATTCCTAACCAACTGCTATACTAATAATTTCCAACTTCCCAAAAGACTTTGCCTTTAGTAAATCTAAAACATCTCATGGCGCTCAGATTGGGAGGCTGTAAACAATCACATGTGGCTGGATGAACCTATACAGGTGGGCTAGGTAACCTTCAGAGGAGTCCATAAGCTGAAACACTCTTGTCACGCCTGGGAATTTTTATTGACTTGGAGCTGCAAGTTAACTCCTTCTCTGAGAGAAATGGTGATGGGGGAGAGCCCCCCGTAAAGTCAGAGGTGTAGGTGACAGCATAAAAGAGACTCTGGTTTGGGGGTAGATGCTCAGGAACAGGGGGTTTCCTGAGCCTTGATCATGCCTTTGTGTATGCCAGGCCTCCTTCCTCATGACCTTTGCCATGGGCGGAGTTCCTCACGCTGGCCCCCGGCACTATAGAAAGAAAACTGGTAATGTACTTGGTTCAACAGGGCAAATCATGAAGAAAAAAATAAATCATGGATGGAACTCTTTAGCAAAGTTTCTAATTGTATCTACAAAGTTCACAGGCAATGTCACAGCAGTCAATCTGATTACAGTGAAATTCTCTGTCCGGTTTTCTCTCAAACTTTTAGGGGAAATTTTTAGTACTGAAACCATGTAACTCCTCTCATTTCCTGTGCAAGAGGAATTTTCTTCATACCTATACATGTAACACTATGCCTGGCATTCTTTCCGTATTCCCGCACATGCAACTACTTAAACGTATCCCAAAGACAAATTTCCATCCTTTTCTTGTCACATATGCCCTCTGATTCAAGGCAGTTTCAGATTCCAAGTCCGCATTTTACATTTCAACTTCAAGTGTCATGTAGTTACCTATCATATAGTTGCTGCTATCTCTGTTAGCAGTTTCAACTGTGTCTAAATAGCCATTATTCTCAAAGCGGTTTTCTCCACAAGGTTTCCGTTTCATTCAAACTTAGTAAACCTGAAATTAGTTTATATTTCACCTGCCTGACTTTTTCACTAGCGTCTTCTACCCACAGAAAATATCCAGGGGATTTGTGAGCACTTATTTCATACATGTTGGCAAACAGATTCACTGGGGTGGGGTCGGGGGAGGGGACCTTCATCTTCCTGTTCCTCCTTAGACAAGAGCACTTCTAAAAAGTGAGCCGTCTCCCTGTCTTCTTCAGGCTTCCCATCTGGTAAAAACTGAAGGAATGCAGATCGTGCTTCCTCACCCTCTAGGTCTAGGAGCATGCAGCACATGTGTCACCATTCCCACTCAGCCAGATCACCTCCTGCCTTATTCTCAAGGACAGAAAGGATGAAATCCGTGCTTCCTCATTCTGAACTATGATCAGAAAACCTGTACTGCTAAAGTCATGGTCCACTGAAACAACAAAGCCATACCCATAATTTGTGCTCTGTCCTTGGAGAAGGCGATGGCACCCCACTGCAATACTCTTGCCTGGAAAATCCCATGGACAGAGGAGCCTCATAGGCTGCAGCCCACGGGGTCTCAAAGAGCCAGACACGACTGAATGACTTCACTTTCACTTTTCACTTTCCTGCATTGGAGAAGGAAATGGCAACCCACTCCAGTGTTCTTGCTTGGAGAATCTCAAAGGACGGGGGAGCCACCAGGCTGCTGGTGGGCTGCCATCTTTGGGCTTGAACTGTAGCCCACTAGGCTCCTCTGTCCATGGGGATCCTCCAGGCAAGAATGCTGGAATGGGTTGCCGTGCCTTCCTCCAGGGGATCATCCCAAGCCAGGGATCAACCCCAGGTCTGCCTCACTGCAGGCAGATTCTTTACTGTCTGAGCCACCTGGGAAGCCCACCCATAGTCAGTTGTTTTCTTTGTTTCACAAGAGGATCTTTTCCCAAACTAGATCCATCCACCCTTTCACCCAACCCAATGCAGTATGAGAAACAAATATAAAATAACTGACACCTTTTCAGTACTGCCTTCTCAGATCAAAGATCCCGATTCTCTTAAATGAAGCCTCCCGAGGTATTTCTCATTATCCTCCTGAAGAACACATCTGACTATCGAGTTAACAGGCTATCTGAACTGCTTGGAAGAGAAGCTGCACAGCACATTTCTGCAGATCTCAATTTGGACTTTTGTAAATGAGGTCATTTCAACCACTATCCAAATGACTCCAGTTGAGGACAAAGAGCTACACAAAGAGATATGCAGGAGGACTGACCATGACAATCTGTCATTGTTGCTACTTTTCTAAGTATAGAGAATCACATCTCCTTTGCCTTACAGTCTAGGCTGAGGTGATCATGTCTATGTTTTAACACTTGCTTTCTGCAGCACAGTCATATGACTCACAGCTCATATGTCCCATAATTCATCATGTTGTACCATACAATTACCTCACAAAAGGATCACCATGATGACATTTATAATTCTTCATAGAAACAAACCAGCACAGCAACCTCTCTACTATTGAGCCACGCCCCGTTAGATGGAAGCAAAATGGAAAAGTACTGATTAAGACTACCCAATGATTTAAAATCCCAACAATGCAGGTAATTTTAGAGACCCCAGCAAATCCTAACTTTGTTAAAAATTTATATCCTTTACAAAAGAAGTACCAGCACTCTCTGTTCAAAGCTCTAATGTACAAAACATACACATGGTCTTATGGAAGAGAGGTTTCCTGACCACGAAGCTGCATGAAGCTCTTTGATTTAGTCTTTTTCCAGTTCCTGCCCAGGCACTTCTACTGAGCAGGTCCTAGGTTTGCTCAAGCAAAAGAGTTGGCATAGGAGACCATAACTGCATTTTTCGAAAAGAAGGTAGGAATCTACTTTGGCAGTTCAGCTAATGGTTCCTATTTGTGCATTTGCTAGTTTAGTTAACATAATTAATCTACTGACTTCTAAAGTGAAAATTTTATTCAACTGCCAGCATGCCGGAAGCTCAGGCTTCCCTGGTGACTTGAATGCTGAAGGATTTCCCTGCAGTGAAGGTGAACTCGATTTTATCCCCGAGTTGGGAAAATCCCTTGTAGAAAGGCATGGCAATCCACTCCAGTATTCTAGTCTGAAGAATCCCCATGGACGGAGAAGGCCAGCAGGTTACCATCCAAGGGGTCGCGAAGAGTCAAACACAACTGAGGGACTAAGCACACCTATACACTCTCTCACAGGATAAATGAAAATCTTCAGCACTGTATTTTCAAGTATATATATATATATATTTTTTTTTTTTTCCTTTAGGCACCTGCCACAGAGATGTACCTGGAGATGTACTACGTAGATTTTTTTTGTAACTTCAGAGTCAGTGCTTCTCTGAAAAACGATGTGTCTCAAGAACCTCCTTTGGGGGCACAATAAAGTTCAAAGAGACCATCAATTCTTCATTCTACTAACTGAAAGAGCAAGGTATTTTCCCTTGCAGGCACTAAACTGAAACTGAACTTGTTTCACTCACTTCTCTCAACTCTGAGAATAGAGTCAAACCTGTTCTCATAGATGCGGTATCACAAAGTACTTATATCTCTCTGTGTCATTCCGGTCAGCAATGACCTCCAGGGCTACCAACTTCAGCTTTTTATCCGGATTTTCTTTCACTCTTTACCAGGTAACAGGGCTGAACTTACAAATTTCAGAATCTTTGGCTTCAGGCTGGCTTCACTTTCTATCATCTCGAACTGTGGGAACGGCATCATTGAATGCTCGAAAGAAAATAAATACAGAGGCCCACCCCCCCCCACCCCCCACCCCCCCCACACACACACCAAAAAACATATCACAACTATTTTAGGTGCCTTATCTTTAGGGTTGGAGAAGAAAATGGCAATCTACTCCAGCACTCTTGCCTGGAAAATCCCATGGACGGAGGAGCCTGATGGGCTATAGTCCTTGGGGTTGCAAAGAGTTGGACACGACTGAGCGACTTCATTTTCCCTTTCACTATCTTTAAGGTAGTATCTTCCAAAAAACAAACAAACAAACAAACATATATATATATATATATATATATATATATATATATATATATATATATATGCCTGAAACCAACAATGATTTATGAAATAAAGCTGTTCTATCATATACTCCTCATAAATTTTGGTATGAAGGAATATATTCCATGTGAATGTACATTCAGTGAATACACTTGCAAAAACAATATTCTTTTTCTCAGATAAATAGAAAAGAACAATCACATATAAAAGAGAGTAGTAAGAAGTGATGCACAAGGAACAAAGGTGAGCATAGGTATAAAATTCCCTTCAACTATTTGGCAGTAAAACTTAACTCTAAAGGTTTATGTAATATCGTAATAAAAATAATTTGTAAGAATAAATTTGGAAAACTATCTGATGATAAGCAGCAGGTATACATAAATACTGTCCTTCTGTAATCCTTATGTAATTAATATCAGGTATATAATTCTCAAATTCCATAAACATGAGCTAATATTTTTTCATGACATTACAAAAATAATTTGGCTTTATTCATTTTTCAGATAATGATAAAAGTCTTGGTAAATTCCTGTATGAATCATAATTCACTACTATGCAAGAGGTGTGTTCTTACGTGGATGTGTGAATCCTGCATAACTACCAGACTTGTGGCTGCTACACATTTTCTCCAAATATCTCATAACACGTTCTGAACATCAATGTAAACATACGCTAACAGCATAGAAAGTAAAATAACTGAGAAACATCACGAAACCTTTAAATATCGTCTGCAATTATTAAAACTTCTGGTATCACCATTCAAGTGAAGTTTTTTAACCTGAAGGATCTAAATTCTACTATGTAGTTTCCCTTATTGGACACACTTCATAATAATTTTAAGCATTTAAATTATTATAAGCTTCATTAACCAAATCTCCCTGTTGCCCTACCATACAATAACCCCCCATTCCTCTTCATGCATTTAAAAAACTAGCACCTGGTCAGTTTGCTGCAATTCAGGTGGAGGGCTCAGCGGCAATGCCTGCCGCTCCTGGCTGGACTAGAATAAGCATTCAGCCTTGTAGTGATACACTTAAACCAGTCATCCAGATAACCAGCAGAGTTAGCAATTCTCTTTGCCAGCCTAGACAGCTTCGGTTTCAGAACTTTGCTACTGGTTGATTTTGCCTCGTGAGCTCAATCTTTGGTATTGGTGGAGGTGATATCCACACTTGGTGGGGCACCAGCCATGCAAAAGGGTTTGGGTACCTTTTTTACCAGAAGTTACAGCAAGGCAATCATTTCCCAGAATTGGCTGCAGGAACAGAGTCAAGACTGGCATTTCTCAGTTCTCCCTGTTGTGTCCCACTGGAACATTCCCTTTGCTAAAGCTAAAGACTGAGGGGTCTGGAGTGTGTTTGAAAGCATAGGCTTCATCACTGATGCACCCCAACTCCTCCCTCAGAATAACTAAACCCTGATAAGGCTGAAGCACCGGGTCAGTCAGGGGTTTGGTGCCCTCAGCACTCTGGCGGAGACTCAGTTGTAAAGCTGGCTATATGTATGCATTACATCTTTCATCTGGCTCTTCCTGCAGAAGAGCTACATATAGAAGGCTGTCATTTATGATGACAGTTTTCCCTTGATTCTACACAGGGCTTCCATTTAGGTTCCTGTCGCTGGAGATCTCCGAATGTAACATGATTCTGTTAGCTCCAAACATCTCAGAAAATTTATTTTGAAGGCTTGGGTCCTCATAGGAGGATCTGTCATCAGAGCAGGGTAACTTCTTTGATTCTTTAGTGATCTCTACAGGAGTCCAACCAATGTGCCTTCATTTGTCACAAACTCTGGCAGGCCCATGGCTACCTTGGCTTTTGAGCAAGATGGCTGCGAAAGGGAGTACTGCTTAGCAACAAAACTGGGTGAGGGTGCACAGGTTTCTTGATATGATACGAGAGAGGATTTAGAGGTATGGTTTCATGTGCTAAGTAGGGAAGGTAACTCCAATGGTAGGAAATTTGTGGGGACGTGAACACCTCCATTGGAGACAGAAATGCCAAATTTGGTGGAAGATCACCCTCACTGCTTTGAAATTCCGTTCTGGGTTCCTGGCTTTGATGCCCTTGCTGCCAGTGTCATTGCTTTGTTTGACAGGTGTGATCAACACCTGACCCATATGTTGATTAAGAGACGCCGCTGAACCCATGGAACTCCTACTAGTTTTGGTGACATCCACACTACCATTTGGGATTGACAACACAAAGGCTGGGTGGCCCACACTCAACTTTGACCCCAACACATCAGTGACCATGGCAGGTGTGATTCTCATTCAGGAACAAAATGAACTGCACAGCTGGGGGATGGCTCAGTCCAAACTCTCGTTCTTCAGAAGCAAGCCTCTACCACTGTTCTCTTCATTAGAATTTGGCCCATGCACCAACGAGAATGAGGGGGTTCTGCTAATGATGTCAGATCTGTAGACAGCACAATCATTTCCTGGAGGGAACAGAGTTTTTTCTGGAATTTCACTTCTGGAGAACACTAAGCCACTTCCAGCTCGGCTGTGAGCCAAGACTTCAGGAGCCATCTTCTTCATGTGGTCAGTTTTGGAAGCAACGACACCCACCATTTCAGAAGACAAGTCTGGCGGCTTACTGGTGACACCTTTGGTAACCATCTGCTTCTCCAATAGAGGAGGTGAGCTGCCATCCTTTCTGTCGTGACCCGTTTTTTTCCCCCAAGTGTCCCCAGGAACCGGCTGCGTGCTTTCAGCTCCCTCTGGATACTTGCTGCTGCAGGGTCTGGCCATGAGGCACTTGCTGCTGATCTTCATGTATGGCTTCAACATGGTGATGGAGGGTGAGGCAGAAATCCTGGCATAATGCTTATTGATTTCAGAGCAGATGTTTGCAGTGGGCTGAGAAGGAAAGAGGAGTCTTGGAAAAGGCCAGGGTGACAGTGGTAGAAGACCTGTGTCCCCCAGCAGGCCAGTGGTGACTGCCTTGGCAGAAGGTCCCTAGGCTGCTCATTATTCCAACAGTGGGAATTAACCAGGTTCCCATGACTGACACCAATCTTCCAGTACAGGCTTTTGTCTGCACAGAGCACATGTGGGGTGCCTGGGGATGATGAAGCTATTAAGAGCCTCACAGGAGAAGCAAGAGGTGATACCATGTGAGGATTCACAGACTGAGGTGGTGGCACGCAGAGAAAATGCTCCTCGTTTGTACAGACTGGAGACTACATTGGCTGAGCTATCCTGTAGGACTGAGGTGGCAGTGCCTTGTATATGTTCACTGATACTTATTTGGAAAGTTGCAGGAAGGGGAGACGTCTGGCATGGTTCCCTCCAGGGCAACTGGAAGTAATGAAGGCCACTATGTTGAGATGGCTGCATTTGTCACTGGCAGACCTATCTGAGCCCAATGCTGCTGCTGTAGGGACAGCACTTTTTTCTGTGTTCTAAGTGGTGTTTTGTACACACCACTGAAGTTACCAGGCAGTTTTCCAGACAAGTGGAAGCCTCCACTGTTTCGGGTGTCTTCAGTTTGAACTCCACCTCTGGATTTCTTTCTGAAGAAGACTTAGCTCCACCTAAAGAGCTCATGACACTCCCCTGACCTTTCTCTGAGGTCAGTACCCACCAGACAGAAGAGACAATGCCTTGAAGGGCACAGATGTCCCTCTGGATGAGGCCAGTGCAGTCCGTGCTCAGCTCTGCAATGCCATCAATCCAGTGGACAGCAGCCACATCCACCTTTACAGAAAAAGAACATGACTTGTGTGTTATTTTTCATGCTTTCAAAGCAGAAGTATCCATCTCAAAGAAAGTCTGTAGATTAAATTTCCATGACAGCAGCCTAACATTAGAGCAAACATGGTTAAAGATGAAATTAAACTAAAATATCCATGGGTCTCCATTATTCCATTTCCCTTCTCCACTCTTATATATTTTCACTTCTATCTCATAGTACTTAAATGGGCTTCCTGCATTTCTTCACCACTCAATCAACCATCATTCTAAAAGCATGTAAAATTGTATATCCTTTTAGAGTTAATATTTATTAATTAAATTATTAAATGAGTGAGAAGAGACAATAATTTGACTTATAAATAATAAAGATATTATTGTCTTTTAATTAAATTGTTAAAATAACTAATAATTAAAATAATTAAATTATTATTGTATTAAATAATAAAAACAATAATAAAGACAATAATTTACATTAACCCTCCCCAGACCTGTCAGGGTTGTTTGTGGATCCTTTCCTGGACGCAGAAAGGGAAGACTTAATATAACCAAAAACAATCTTCCACGAACAACTGGGAATAGAACTTCATTCCTAAACTAACAGAGCATCTAAGGGTCAAATTGCTGTTGCATCTTTCTCCTCTTCTCCCTGGTATCTGATGACAGAACTGTGTTTCATATTCACTGGTAAAAGATATACCAAAAGGGTCTACAAAAGGCTGAAACTTTATTCAGGTGCCACCACTGACAAAAAACAAAGCTGGAAACAGGAAAGCAGTGAGAGAAAACTGACTCACATGTATATGCAGACTTATTTAAAATTGCTAAGATTTTTTAGCAGAAATATTCCAGGAAACAAAGCAATAGATAATAAATTAAAAGTGTGAGAGAGAACAACTGTTAACCAAGATTACAACATCTGCAAAACTGTATTTCAAAACTGGAAGAGAAATTAAGAGTTACTCCAGATTAAGAAACACTAAAGAAATTCATTATCACCAGAAATTCATTTCTTCCTTAGAAGAAATCCTAACTGGGGTCAAATTAAAACAAACAAACAAAAAATATTCCATAGAAACACAGAATCATATGGATCACAATACTTTCCCATAAAGTCTGTCACAGTTTCCATTGTTTCCCCATCTATTTTCCATGGAGTGATGGGACTGGATGCAATGATCTTGGCTTTTTTAATGTTTATTTTTAAGCCAGCTTTTTCACTCTCCTCTTTACCGGGGTCCAGCCCGGTTGGATCCAGGGATATCCTCAGGGTGACGGCATCGGTTGGGGGTTGGGGGTGGGATGGGGGGAAGAATAAAAGAAAGAATGAATGTTGCAGTTAAGAAAATAGAGGAGAGAGACCGGTTGATATTCCTTGGTTTACACAGAAAGCCACTAAATCCCCAGAACAGGACTTGCACTGTTCACGTAGGCCACAGGCGCCCTCTGGAACCGCTGAAGGTGCCTCACCTTGGGCATCTTCTCGAGTGAGTCTTAGAAGCCTGGGCATGAATGTGAACTCAGAGGGCCCCAGCACTCCAAGGAGTCAAACTGAAAAAGAAAGAAGACAAGAACAACACGGAGAGACTAAGCTTCGGTGAGCAAGGGGCGCAACTTTATTTTCACAGGGAACTTTTATACCTTAAGTTGTACATAGAGAATAATGGAAGATGCAGAGTCATGCACGGTCAGCAGCCCTGACCCTTATCAGAACCAGGCGTTCTTTCTGTATACCTATTTGTATACACAGGTCTTAGGTGATTTACATCATCTTCTGGCCCGGAGTCCTGCTAACATTTTACGACTCTTTCTTCTGATAAAGGTTAGTTAAGCATAAAGCTTATTTTCTCTGAAAGTGTTTTTTTTCCTAAAGTCAGGCACCATTCTCCGAAATCACTAGATAAAGTTGCATTCCTATAGGGCAAAGGTGCAGTGGGCTATAACAGGGAAATAATTTATTAACTCAAGGTTTAGTGTTGTTAATATCATGGCCACTACCTATATTTCTATATATCAACTATGTTAATTAATGCTCACAATATGAAAACTTGGCAGCAAACATTGGCTCAACAATGACACCCTTCACCAGTACCATTCTAATAATGTTAACTCCTCAAAAGGCTTTATTTAAGCTTCCCATGCCTCTCGCAGTTGGGAGGCTGTAAACAGCCACAGGTGTAGTTGTAAAAGTCCAGCTAAACCTGTCAGGCAAGTTAGAGAGCCATCAGAGGGGTTTGAATGCATTAAGCTCAGGTGGCTGGAACCAGCGCACTACGTGCGGCCAAGAGGAGCTACCCCACATCCCAAGTCAGGGGCAGAAGCTGGGAGAACCCCATGTCCAAAGGGCGGGGGCCAATAGGAGTTACCCCACGTCCGAGGCTGGAACAGCAGCCGAGAGTGCCAGCTTGTGACGGCACAGGAACGGCCTTGAGGAGCCACATCCGAGGCCAGCGGCGGCTGCCGGGAGGACCAACCCCACATCCAAGGAGCAGTGGCTGCACGGGCGCAGGAGGGTCTAGAGGAGCTATCCCACGTTGAAGGTCAGGAAGGGCGGCGGTAAGGAGATACCCCTCATCCAAGGTAAGGAGCAGCGGCTGTGCTTTGCTGGAGCAGATACCCCGTGAAGAGATACCCCATGCCCAAGGTAAGAGAAGCCCAAGTAAGATGGTGGGGGCTGCAAGAGGGCATCAGAGGGCAGGCACACTGAAACCATACTCAAAGAAAACTAGTCAGTCTAATCACACTAGGACCACAGCCTTGTCTAACTCAATGAAACAAAGCCATGCCCATGGGGTAACCCAAGACGGGTGGGTCATAGTGAAGAGGTCTGACAGAATGCGGTCCACTGGAGAAGGGAATGGCAAACCACTTCAATATTCTTGCCTTGAGAATCCCATGAACAGTATGAAAAGGCAAAATGATAGGATACTGAATGAGGAACTCCCCAGGTCAGTAGGTGTCCAATAAGCTACTGGAGATCAGTGGAGC
Source organism: Budorcas taxicolor (assembly GCF_023091745.1). Taxonomy (NCBI): domain Eukaryota; kingdom Metazoa; phylum Chordata; class Mammalia; order Artiodactyla; family Bovidae; genus Budorcas; species Budorcas taxicolor. The sequence continues at coordinate 5,443,219 of NC_068936.1, read as the reverse complement.
AATAACTTCAGAAAGAATGAAGGGATGAAGCCAAAGCAAAAACAATACGCAGCTGTCAATGTGACTGGTGATGGAAGCAAGGTCCGATGCAGTAAAGAGCAGTATTGCATAGGAACCTGCAATGTCAGGTCCATGAATCAAGGCAGACTGGACGTGGTCAAACAAGAGATGGCAAGAGAAACGTCGACATTCTAGGAATCCGTAAACTAAAGTGGACTGGGATGGGTGAATTTAACTCAGATGACCATTATATCTACTACTGCGGGCAGGAATCCCTCAGAAGAAATGGAGTAGCCATCGTTGCCAGGGTCGAGCCCCGGTTGATCCATGGAATTCGAAGCGGGAATGGCGTTGGCGAGGAAAAATTTATTTATTTAGTTAGAAATATAAAGAGATTAAGAAGACATAGTATAATAGGAAATTTTAGTGGAGAAAAGAGAATGAATAACTTGGTTTACGTGGAGAACCAATAAAGTTCCATACAAGGAACTTGCACCATCTACGTTAGGCCGCTGGCGTCCTCTTGAATAGCAGGGGGGTGCCCCACCTTGGGCTCCCTCTCTCGTGGATCTTAGAAGTCAGGGCAAGTAAGTAGACATGGTGAGCCTCCATGCCCCAGATGGGAATTCAGCCAGAAAATAGAGTAAGAAAAGAGTAACATGGGGGAAACCAGTCTTTTCAATGACTGGCCCGGCCTCTATTGTCTAGAAAGGCCTTTTATACCCTTTTGATTGTACATAGAGATCAATGGGTAATACAAAACTATGCAGCATTAGCAGCCCAGACTCTTATCAAAACCAGGCTTTTCTCTTTGCATACCTAGTTGTATACACAAGTCTTAGGTGATTTACATCATCTTCCAGCCAAAAGGGGCAATTAACATTTTGCTGCCTTTTTTTTCTGATAAGGGTTTGTCAACCAGAAGACTTGTTTGTTTTGATCTTCCCGAAGTGGGTGCCACTCACAGAAAACACTAAATTAAGTTACATTCTTGCATAGCAAATATACAGCAATTTATAACAAGTAAAAGGAGTACAGTGACTTATAACAAAAGAAAAGTAATTAACTCAAAAGTCTAGAATTGCTAACATCAAAGCTATTATATATCCTTTCCCATATCCCATTTACATTGATTAACATCCTCCCAGGTGCCTAAAAGATAAAGAATATGGAGGTCTGGCAGCAATCATTGAGTCAACAGTGAAACCCTGACACCAATATGATTTTTAGCTCTTTAGAATAGGCTCTGTATCTTTAAGATGCTTTTAAGCTTTGTGCCTCTTGTGGTTGTGGGGCTGCAAGCAGTTCACAAGCAGTAAGAGGTCCGGGGGAAACTATTAGGCGAATTAGAGCTAACAGAGGGTGTTTTAAGCAGAGACATTCTTTTGCAGGAGACTGAAGCCCTGAATTAACTTTTTCCAGAGAGTGTCAGAAGGGTGGAAAAGTACAATACAATAAGGCAGGCAGATTCTTATTTTGGGGGTACATGGTCAGGAAATACCAAGGGGAAACCCTGAGGCCTGACTCGCCTTGCCAATCAGGCCTCTGCCGCATGACCTTGTCATGGGTGAAATTCCTCACGTTGGCTCCCGGCACATCGTGGTCAAGAAAAGAATCGGAAATGCAGTACTTGGATGCAATCTCAAAAAGGACAGAATGACCTCTGTTTGTTTCCAAGGCAAACTATTCAATATCACAGTAATCCAACTCTATGCCCCAACCAATAGCACTGAAGAAGCTGAAGTTGAATGGTTCTATGAAGACCTACCAGGAGTTTTATAGCTAACACACAAAAAAGATGTCCTTCAGGATAGGGGACTGAAATGCAAAAGTAGGAAGTCAGGAAACACCTGGAGTAACAGGTAAACTTGGCCTTGGAATGTGGAATGAAGCAGGGCAAAAACTAATAGAGTTTTGCTAAGAAAATGCACTGGTCATCGCAAACAACTTATTTGACAACACAAGAGAAGACTCTACACATGGACATCACCAGATGGTCAACACGGATATCAGACTGATTATATTCTTTCCAGTCAAAGATGGAGAAGCTCTATATGGTCAACAAAAACAAGACCAGGAGGTCATATGTGACACAGATCATGAACTCCTTATTACCAAATTCAGATTTAAATTAAAGAAAGTAGGGAAAACTGCTAGACCATTCAGGTATGACCTCAATCAAATCCCTTAGGATTATACAGGGGATGTGAGAAATAGTTTTAAGGGCCTAGATCTGATACATAGATTGCCTGATGAACTATGGATTGGGATTCGTGACATTGTACAGGGGACAGGGATCCAGACCATCCCCATGGAAGAGTAATGCAAAAAAAAGCAAAACGGCTGTCTGAGGAGGCCTTACAAATAGCTGTGAAAAGAAGAGAAGTGAAAAGCCAAGGAGAAAAGGATAGGTATAAGCATTTGAATGGAGAGTTCCAAAGAACAGCAAGAAGAGATAAGAGAGCCTTCTTCAGCGATCAATGCAAAGAAATAGAGGAAAACAATAGAATGGGAAAAAACTATAGATCTCTTCAAGAAAATTAGAGATACCAAGGGAACGCTTCATGCAAAGATGGGCTCGATAAAGGACAGAAATGGTATGGGCCTTACAGAAGCAGAAGATATTAAGAAGAGGTGGAAAGAAACCACAGAACAACTGTACAAAAAAATCTTCATGACGCGGATAATCACGATAGTGTGATCACTCATCTAGAGCCAGATATCCTGGAATGTGAAGTCAAGTCGGCCATAGAAACATCACTACGAACAAAGCTAGTAGAGGTGATGGCATTTCAGTGGAGCTATTTCACATCCTGAAAGATGATGCTGTGAAAGTGCTGCACTCAATACGTCAACAAACTTGGAAAACCCAGCAGTGATCACAGCACTGGAAAACGTCAATTTTCATTCCAACCCCAAAGAAAGGCAATGCCAAAGAATACTCAAACTACCGCACAATTGCACTCATCTCACATGCTCGTAAAGTAATGCTCAATATTCTCCAAGCCAGGCTTCAGTAATACATCAACGGTGAACTTCTTGAATTTCAAGCTGGTTTTAGAAAAGCCATGGGAAACAGAGATCAAATTGCCAGTATCTGCTGGATCATCGAAAAAGCAAGAGAATTCCAGAAAAACATGTGTTTCTGCTTTATTGACTATGCCAAGCCCTTTGACTGTGTGGATCACAATAAACTGGAAAATTCTGAGAGAGATGGGAATGCCAGACCACTTGACCTGCCTCTTGAGAAATCTGTGCAGGTCAGGAAGCAACCGTTAGAAGTGTACATGGAACAACAGATTGGTTCCTAATAGGAAAAGGAGTACGTCAAGGCCGTATATTGTCACCCTGCTTATTTAACTTATATCCAGAGTACACCATGAGAAATGCTGGACTGGAAGACAGAAACTGGAATCAAGATTGCCGGGAGAAATATCAGTCACCTCAGATATGCAGATGACACCACCCTTATGGCAGAAAGTGAAGAGTAACTTAAAAGCCTCTTGATGAAAGTGAAAGTGAGGAGTGAAAAAAATGGCTTAAAGCTCAATATTCAGAAAAGGAAGATCATGGCATCCGATCCCATCACTTCATGGGAAATGGATGGGGAAACAGTGACAACAGTGTCAGACTTTATTATTTTTGGCTCCAAAATCACTGCAGATGATGACTCCACCTATGAAATTCAAAGACGCTTACTCCTTGGAAGAAATGTTATGACCAACGCAGATAGCATATTCAAAAGCAGAGATATTACTTTGCCGACTAAGGTCCGTCTAGTCAAGGCTATGGTTTTTCCAGTAGTCATGTATGGATGTGAGAGCTGGACTGTGAAGAAGGCTGAGCACCTAAGAACTGATGCTTTTGAACTGTGGTTTTGAAGAAGACTCTTGAAAGTCCCTTGGACTGCAAGGAGATCCAACCAGTCCATTCTGAAGGAGTCACCTGGGATTTCTTTGGAAGGAATGATGCTAAAGCTGAAACTCCAGTACTTTGGACACTTCATGCGAAGAGTTGACTCACTGGAAAAGACGCTGATATTGGGAGGCTTTGGGGGCAGGAGGAGAAGGGGATGAAAGAGGATGGGATGGCTAGATATCATCACTGACTTGACGTGAGTCTGAGCGAACTCTGGTAGTCGGTGATGGACAGGGAGGCCTAATGTGCTGCGATTACAGGATCGCAAAGAGCCAGACACTAGAGTGACTGAACTGAACTGAACTGAACTGACTGAACTCCTATTATGCCGAAGAGACCTATTAACTAGAGCCCTAAGTTAATTTTCTTCAGAGAAACGTGGTCAGGGATAGCCCCCCATACGTATCAGAGGAGTTGGTGGAAGGCATAAATGGTAAGACAGACAGACTCTGGTTTTGGGATAGTGCTTGAGCAGGTCCAAGGCGTCCCTTGAGTCCTGACACGCCTTTCCCGTCAGGTCTCTTCCACATGACTTTTGTCATGGGTGGGATTTCTCGTGCTGGCTCCTGGCACCTCTTTCCCTTTCATTAAAAGGATCTTTAGTTCCCCTTCACGTTCTGCCAGAAGGATGGTGTCATCTGAGGTGGTGTCAGCCTTAACCAATTTCTGAAGTTATTGATGTTTCTTCCAGCAATCTTCACTCCAGTTAGTGCTTCATCCAGCACAACATTTCACATGTACTCTTATATGTACTCTGCATATAAATTAAATAAACACGGTGACAATATACAGGCTTGATGAACTCCTTCCCCAATTTGGCACCAGTCTGTTGCTCTAACCATTCTGTTCCTAACCGCTGCTTCTTGACCTGCATACAGATTTCCCAGGAGGCAGGTAAGGTGGTCTGGTATTCCTTCCACTTGAAGGATTTTCCAGTTTGTCATGATCCACACAATCAAAGGCTTTGGCATAGTCAGTAAAGCAGAAGTAGCTGCGTTTCTGGTAATCTCTTGCCTTTTTCTATGATCTACAGAAGTTTGGTAATTGATCTCTGGTTCATCTGCTTTTTCTAAATCCAACTTGAAGATATAGAAGTTCCTTGTTCACATACTGTTGAAGCCTCCCTTCCAGGTATAACCTAAATAAAATCCCTTATGATTATACAGTGGACATAAAACAACAACAACAACAACAACAACAAAAACCGATTCAAGGCATTAGATAGCGTAGAGTGAAGAACTATGGATGGAGGTTCATAATATTGTACAGGGTTGGTGATCAAAACCATCCCAAAGAACAAGAAATGCAAGAAAATAAAATGGTTGTCTAAGCAGGGCTTACAAATAGCTGAGAAAATAAGAGAAGCAAAAGACAAAGGAGAAAAGGAAAGATATACCCTTCTGAATGCAGAGTTCCATAATAGCAAGGCGAGATAAAGCCTGTTAGGTGAACAATGCACAGAAACAGAGAAAAACAATAAGACTAGGGCTCTCTTCAAGAAAATTGGAGACACCAAGCTAACATTTCATGCAAAAATGGGCACAATAAAGAACAAAAATGGCAAAACTATGAGAAGCAGGAAAGATAAAGAAGAGATAGCAAAAACACACAGAAGAATTTGCAAAAAAAAAAAAAAAAAAAAGTACTAATGATTCAGATAATCACAATGGTCCCTAGAGCCAGATATCCTGGAGTGTAAAGTCAAGTGGGCCTTAGGAAGCATAACTACAAACAAAGCTAGTGAAGGTAATGGAATTTCAGCTCAGGTATTTCAATCTCTAAAAGATGATCCTCTGAAAGTGCTGGATTCAATATGCCAGCAAATTTGGAAAACTCAGCAGTGACCACAGGACAAGAAAATGTTAGTGTTCATTACAATCCCAAAGATGCAGAATGTGAAAAAAATGTTCAAACTACCAGATAGTTGCACTGATTTCACACACAACCAAAGAAATGCTCCAAATCCTTCCAGCTAGGCTTAACAGTATGTGAACTGAGAACTTCCAGATGTACAGCTGGATTTGGAAATGGAGAGGAACCAGAGATCAAATTGCAAACATCCACTGGATCACATAAAAGGCACAGGGTTTCCAGAAAAACTATCTACTTATGCTTCACTTACTATGATAAAGCCTTTGTGTGAAAGTGAAGTCGCTCAGTCGTATCCAACCCTTTGTGACCCCATGAACTGTAGCCTACCAGGCTCCTCTGTCTATGCGATTTTCCAGGCAATAGTACTGGAGTGGATTGCCATTCCCTTCTCCAGAGGATCTTCCTGACACAGAGATCAAACCCAGATCTCCCGCTTTACCGTCTGAGCCACCAGGGAAGCCTTTGTGTGGACTATAGAAAATTCTTAGAGATATAAACATGAGACAACTTTATCTGTTTTCTGAGAAGGCTGTATACACGAAAGAAGCAACAGTTAGTACCTGACATGGACTGTTCAAAACTGGCAAAAAGAGTACCTCAAGGCTGTATACTATACTCTCTTTATTTAACTTACATGCAGAGATCAGTTCAGTTCGGTTCAGTCGCAGAGTCGTGCCTGACTCTTTTGACCCCACGAACCACAGCATGCTAGGCATCAATGTCCATCACCAACTCCTGCAGACCACCCAAACCCATGTCCATTGAGTCAGTATATCATCCAACTGTCTCATCCTCTCTCATCCCCTTCTCCTCCTGCCCTCAAGCTTTCCCAGCATCAGGGTCCTTTCCAAAGAGTCACTCTTCACATCGGGTGGCCGAAGTATTGGAATTTCGTCTTCAACACAAGTCCTTCCAGTGAACACCCAGGACTGACTTCCTTTAGGATGGACTGTTTGGATCTCCTTGCAGTCCAAGAGACTCTCAAGAGGCTTCTCCAACACCACAGTTCAAAAGCGGCAGTTCTCAGCTTTCTGTATAGTCCATCTCTCACATCCGTACATGACTACTAGAACAACCACAGCCTTGACTAGATGGACCTTCGTTGACAAAATAATGTATCTGCTTTTTAATATGCTGTCTAGGTTGGTCACAACTTTCCTTGCAAGGAGTCAGCGTCTTTTAATTTCATGGCTGCAATCACCATCTGCAGTGATTTTGGAGCCCCCCAAAATAAAGTCAGCCACTGTTTTCACTGTTTCCCCATCTATTTAGCATGAAGTGATGGGACTGGATGCCATGATCCTAGTTTACTGAATGTTGAGCTTTAAGACAATTTGTCGTTCTGCTCTTTCACTTTCATCAAGAGGCTCTTTCGTTCTTCTTCCCTTTCTGCCATAAGGATGGTGTCATCTGCATATCTGAGGTTATTGGCTTCTCTCAGCAATCAGGATTTCAGCTTGTGCTTTCTCCAACCCAGCAATTCTCATGATATACTACTCTGCATATATGCTAAATAAGCAGGGTGTCAATAGACGACCCTGGTGTACTCCTTTTCCTGTTTGGAACCAGTCTGTTGTTCCATGTTCAGTTCTAATTGCTGCTTCTTCACCTGCATACAGGTTTCTCAAGAGGCAGGTCAGGTGGTCTGGTATTCCCATCTCTCTCAGAATTTTCCAGTTTATTGTGATCCACACAGTCAAAGGGTTTGGCATAGTCAATAAAGCAGAAACACATGTTATTTATTTATTTATTTATTTTTTTTCTGGAACTCTCTTGCTTTTGGAAGTGGTCAAACAGGAGAAGACAAGAGTGAACTGCGACATTCTATGAATCAGTGAACTAAGATGGACTGGAATGAGTGAATTTAACTCAGATAACCAGTATATCTACTACTGTGGGCAAGAATCCCTTAGAAGAAATGAAGTAGCCATTATAGTCTACAAAAGAGGCCAAAATTCAGTACTTGGATGCAAAAATCTCAAAAACGACAGAGTGATCTCCGTTCGTTTCAAAGGCAAACCATTCAATATCAGGTAATCCAAGTCTATGCCCCAACCAGCAACGTTCAAGATGCTGAAATTGAACAGTTCTGTGAAGACCTACAAAACCTTCTAGGACTAACCACCATAAAAGATGTCCTTTTCATTTTAGTGGACTGGACTACAAAAGTAGGAAGTCAAGAGTCACCTAGAGTAACAGGCAAGTTTGGCCTTGGAGTATAGAATGAAGCACAACAAAGGCTAACAGAGTTTTGCCAAGAGAATGCACTGGTCATAGCAAACACTCTCTTCCAACACAAGAGAAGAGGCTACACATGGACATGACCAGATGGTCAACACCAAAGTCAGATTGATTATATTCTTTACAGCCAAAGATGGAGAAGCTCTATACAGTCAGCAAAAACAAGACCAGGAGCTGACTGTGGCTCACATCATGAACTCCTTATCACTAACTTCAGACTGAAATTGAAGAAAGCAGAGAAAACCACTAGACTATTCAGGTTTGACCTAAATCAAATCCCTTATGACTATATAGTGGGCGTGAGAAATAAACTTAAGAGACTAGATCTGACAGAGGGCCTGATTGAAAAAGTGAAAATAAAAAAATAATAAAATACTTAGGAAGAAACTTAAAGAGGCCAATGATTTGTACACTGAAACTACAAATCGTTCAAGAAAAGAAGTACATAAGATAAAAAATACGGAAAGATATTCAATGTTCATGCATTGGAAGACTTAAAATTTTTTTTTGCGTACTGTCCAAAGCAGCCCACGCACCAAAGCAATCTCTCTAAAGATTCCAATAGCATTTTTGCAAAATAATTTAAAAATCCTAAAATTAAATAATTTCTCAAAAAACTTCAGAAAGCCAAAATAAATGTAAAAACGAGGAAGAAAGTTAGAGAAGTCACACCTTGTGGAATCAAAACATATTGCACTGCTGCAGTAATCAAATGAATGTGGCACAAGAACACAGAGATACAGACCAACCAACAGAGGAGATAGCAAGCCCAGAAACAAACCCTCATATTTGTAAGGTCCGCTGACATTCAACAACAGTGTCAAAAACACATGAGGAAGCAGATACTCTGCTCAGTCAATACATAAAAAGGGATACAATTCAACAAAGTAAACAGAGTCAAAAAATAAATCCTCACATTTTTATGGTGCACTATTTTCAACAGTATCAAAATCACCCTGGGAACAAGACAGTATCCTCAACAAATGATGCAAAATAATACAACTAGACCCTTATACTTTTTTTAAAAATTAAAATATTATGTTGATATATGGCATAAACCAACACAGCTATAAAACATTTATCCTTCAATTTAAAAATAAATTTTAAAAAACTGAGAAAAAAAGATGAAAATAATTCTGTAGGTGAATGGTGGTAATGGTTGCACAACATTGTGGATATACTTAATACCATTAAGCTGTACATTTAACAATTGAAAAAAAAAAAATGAATCAAATGGATTGGACTTCCCTGGTGGCAATAATTCTCCTGCCAATGCAGAAGACCTGGGATTATTCCCTGATCCAAGAGAAACCCACATGCCATGGAGCAACTAAGCCCATGCACCACAGTTACTGAGACTGTACACTAGAGCCTGGGAGCCGCAACTATTGCACACCTTAGAGTCTGTGCTCCACAAAAAGAGGAGCCACTGCAATGAGAAGCCTGCATACCAAAACAATGCAGTAGCCTCTGCTCACTTCAACTAGAGAAAAGCCTGCAGGGCAACAAATAGCCAGCATGGCCAAAAATAAATAATAAATAAACAAATACGTTTAAAATCAAATGAATTAAAGACTTAAGTGTAAAACCCCAAACCATAAAACTCCTAGAAGAAAATATCGGAAGGCTTCCTAAGAGTTAATGATGGTCTCCTGCATCTGCAACAAAACAGGTAAATTTAACCAAAAGAAAAACATCTTTGCGTCAAAGGACATAGCCAACACAGAGAAAAGGAAACCAATCAAATGGGACAACATATTTGAAAACTATATATCTGAGAAAGGGTTAATATCCAAAATGTAAAATGAACTTCTATAAGTTAATAGTACAACAACAAAGAGCCCAATTTTAAGATACAGAACGAAACTATTTCTCCAGAGTAATACACAAATACCTCAATGCCACAATGAGCTATCATTACACATCCATTAGGAGGGCCATTAAAAAAACACACCCACAACAACAACACAGAAAATAACAAATGTTGGTGAGGATCTGGAATAAACTGGAACCCTCCTACACTATTCATTAGAAAGTAAATAAGGCAACTTCTATGGAAAATATGTGATGGAACTGGTAACCCACTCAGTATCCTAGCCTAGAGAAACGCCATGGACAGAGAAGCCTGGCAGGTCCCTGGGGTCACATGAATTGGACAGGACTTAGTGACTAAAACACCACCACCACCATGATAAATATGCAGGTTCTACAAAATATTAAAATTAAACTTCTAGATAATCTAGCAATCCTATATCTGAACACAGAGCTGAAAGAACAAAAAGAAGTAAGTCAGAAAGAAAAACACCAATAGAGTATACTAACACATATATATATGGAATTTAGAAAGATGGTAATGATAGCCCTGTATGTGAGACAGCAAAAGAGACACAGATGTGTAGAACAGACTTTTGGACTCTGTGGGAGAGGGAGAGGGAGAGGGTGGGATGATTTAGGAGAATGCCACTGAAACAGGTATACTATCATGTAAGGAATGAATTGCCAGTCTAGGTTCGATACTGGATACAGGTTGCTGGGGGCTGGTGCACTGGGATGACCCAGAGAGATGATATGGGGAGAGAGGTGGGGGTGGGGGTGGTGGTTCAGGATTGGGAACTCATGTACACTCATGGTGGATTCATGTCAATGTATGGCAAAACCAAAACAGCATTGTAGAGTAAAATAAATAAATAAATATTCATTAAAAAGTAATAAAAAATGTGCACAACTATTGTCATTAGAGCATAATTCACAATAGCTAAAATGAGGAAACTATCCACTTACTAGCAGATGAACAGATACTCTGCAAAATGTATTATATACATATATGAACTTTTACACACACCTGAAGCCTCAAAAAACAAAAGCCTATCATGTTACAAAATGGATGAACTAAGTGTACTAAGAAATAATTCAGACATAAAAGACAAGATACTACATCATTCCACTTGTATGAGGTTTTTATAAAGTGTCAAACTCATGGAAACAGAAAACAGAATCAAGGCCACCACAATTTTAAGGATGGAGAAATGGGGAGTTGTGTTTGATGGGTACATATTTTCCGTTTTGGAAGATTTGTTAAATTCTGGAATATATTCATAATAGCTGTATTGTATCTTAATAGACTTGTGACCATATTCCGCTGTGCAGCATTTCCACAATAAAATCTATTTTTAAAAAATAAATAAAAATAAAAATAAATTTAAAAAACTGAGAGATAAATAAAGTGATCAGAATTTGTAAAGACATGTACTAAAGTGAAGATGGGCCAGGAAATTTGCACACACAGAAAAAGGAGTTTCCAAATTTAAAGATGACCCACTAGGTTTCTGGCCATATGCTGAGCTGTGTATGTAAAGAGCAAGAATCTTGAAGATGGGCAAAGAAAATTTTCCAGGAGGGATACTGAAGAAGAGTGAAGAAGAAGGTGGAAAATATGGTGTTCCTGACTGGCCAGAGCCGAATAACTTTTTGGGCTTCCCAGAACAAATGTAAGTCATGTATACAGTACAATGCAATCTATTAAGTGTGAAATATGAATGTTAAAAAAAAATAAAGTTTTTACCTTAATTAAAATATTTTATTGCTAAAAAGTGCTAACCTTTTGAGTTGACTAACATATAAGCTTCCAGTGAGTTATAATCTTTTTGCTATTGGAAGTTTTCAAACTATTGTGAGAATTACCACATGGGACACAATGTGAGGAAATGATGTTGGAAAAAATGGTACTTAAGGACATGACAGGGTAGTCACAAACTTTCAATTTGTAGAAAAAAAAATAATATCTGTGAAGCATAATAAAGAAGCAGAAGTTTTAAAAACTATACATTTGCACAAAATATTTCCAACTCGAGTAACTACAGAGGAACTCACGTTCAGAATACACAAATGAACTCTTAAAATTCAACAACAACACAACGACATGATTTAAAAACAGGCAAAAGTTTAAGATGTTAACCTAAACACACCATGTTTACAAATGCATAAAATACATGGATGTTTCATTTGAGCCATAAACCACAAATTACAGTAAATATAGAAAAGAAAAGGACAAAGCCATACAGGTGACCAACAGTCACATGAAAAGATGCTCAATACTGCTAATTATTAGGGATATGCAAGTCAAAACTCTTATCAGATGCTGGAAGCCAGTGTGAGGAATCCCGCCTGTGACAAGGTCATGAGGAAGGAAGCTGACATACGCAAGGCGTGCTCAGACTTCAGGGACCCCTCTGGAAATTCCTAAGCATGTACCCCAACAAAAATCTGCCGGTTTTTGTGCTCTGCTTTTCCACTCTTCTGACATTCTCTGGAAAAAGTCAATTCAGGGCTTTAGTCTTCTGCATCTGAAAGGGTCTTTCAATCCAAAAACCCCTCTGATGGCTTTCTAGCCTGCCTGCAGGACTTGTACAGCTGCGCATGTGATTGTTTGAGGCCTCCTGACCACAGGAGGCACAGGAAGCTAAAAACATCCTAGGAATGTAGGGGCTTCCAAGGAGTCAAAATCTTTAGAATACGACTGATTAAACGTTTCATTTGTTGAGCCAATACTTGCTGCCAAATTTTCATATCCTTTATTTTTAGATATAGTTGGTATATAGAAAAACAAGTAGTAGACCTTGTATTAGCAACATTAGATATTTGAGTTAAGTACCGTCTTTGTTACAACCCACTGCACCTTGTTCTATAGAGATGTAACTTTAGCACTTTAAGGAGATGTAGATTAAAGAAAAACACTTCAGGGGAAACAAAATTGACATTCATTACGGAAGAAAGCCAAAAAGTGTTAACAAGCCTCTTGGCCAGAAGATAGTGGAAATCACCTGAGACCTTTTGTATACAAAATGATATACAGAAGGAGTCTGGGTTGCAAATGCTACATAATTTTGTGTTACCCATTGATCTCCATGTTTTATAAAAAGTATAAAAGGCCCTCTGAACAATAAAGGATGGGACCAGCTTCTCGGACCAGTTTCCCGGAGCAGTTTCTAGGACTAGTCTCTCGGCCTGGTTTCTTGGGAATCTGGCTCCCCCGTGTCTCTCTCTTTCTCTCTTCTTCTCTCTCTTTCCCTCCCTCTGCTCTTTACTTTGATTTCAGTCTGAATCTCCACCTGGGGCGCGGAGGCCCGCCAAGTCTACTTACTTGCCCTGGCTGTTAAGACCTGTGCGAAAGGGAGCCTAAGGTGAGGCACCCTTAGATATTCAAGCGAGTGCCGGTGGCCCAACGTAGAGGGCGCTAATTCCTTGTCTGGAATTTTATTGGTCTTCCGCATAAACCAAGCAATTCAGCCCTCTTCCTCCACTTAATCTTCTTACTACACTATAGTTTCTTAATCTAATCTTATATCAATCAATAAACAAGTCTTTCCAGGCCAACGCCGTCCACCCTTCGAATTCCCTGGATCCACCGGGGCTGGACCCCGGCAATCAGGTAAGAGATATGGCCACTTTCTAATGATCATAATTAGAAAGTTAACAAATGATAAATGCTGGAGAGGGTGTGGCGAGAAGGGAACCCTGTAACACTACTCACGGGAATGTAAACCGATACAGCCATTTGGAGAACAGTGTGGAGAAAACCTAGCAGTAATAAGCTAGTATACAACCAGCAATCCCACTAGTAGGCATATACCCCAAGGAAACCATGACTGAAGGGAACACACGTTCCCCAGTATTCACTGAAGCACTATTTACGATAGTTAAGACATGGAAGCAACATAGATGTCTAACAGAAGATGAATAGAAGGAAGCTGCCGTTCACGTGTACAATGAAATTTTATTCAGTCATTAAAAAGAATGAAACAACATCATTTGAAGCAATATGGATGCACATAGAGAGTGTCATACTGAGTGAAGTAAGTCAGAGGAGAAGAAATATCCTATGACATGATATCCAAAATATCCATATCCATTATAGGAAGAATCTAAAAGGAAATGACATATGTTGCCTACAAAATAAGAAGAGACTCACAGACATAGAGAAAGTGAGGAAAGGGACCAAAGGGAGGGATAGTTATTGAGTTTATAATGTTCAGATAGTGCCAAAAAAAAATGGGGAAAAAAAACAAATCACACGGCCACTCAGGGAGTTCAGGTCAGTTCAGTCGCTTAGCCGTGTCTGTCGCTTTGCAACCCCATGAACTGCACCCCAGCAGGCCTCCCTGTCCAACACCAACTCCCGGAGTACACTCAGACTCACATCCATCGAGTCAGTGATGCCATCAAGCCATCTCATCCTCTGTCGTCCCCTTCTCCTCCTGGCCCCAATCCCTAGCAGCATCAGAGTCTTTTCCAATGAGTCAGCTGTTTGCATGAGGTGGCCAAAGTACTGTAGTTTCAGCTGTAGCATCATTCCTTCCAAAGTTATCCCAGGGCTGATCTCCTTCAGCATGGGCTGGTTGGATCTCCTTGCAGTCCAAGGGACTCTCAAGAGTCTTCTCCAACACCGCAGTTCAGATGCATCAATTCTTCAGCACTCAGCCTTCTTCACGGTCCAACTCTCACATCCACACGTGACCACTGGAAAAATCATAGCCTTGACTAGAAGGATCTTTATCGGCAAAGTAATGTCTCTACTTTTGAATATGCTATCTAGGTTGGTCATAACTTTTCTTCCAAGGAGTAAGAATCTTTTAATTTCATGGCTGCAATCACCATCTGCAGTGATTTTGGAGCCCCCCAAAATAAAGTCTGACACTGTTTCCACTGTTTCCCCATCTATTTCCCATGAAGTGATGGGGGATGCCATGATCTTCGTTTTCTGAATGTTGAGCGTTAAGCCAACTTTTTCAATCTCCTCTTTCACTCTCATCATGAGGCTTTTTAGTTCCTCTTCACTTTCTGCCATAAGGGTGGTGTCATCTGCATATCTGAGGTGATTTATATTTCTCACAGCAATCTTGATTCCAGCTTGTGTTTCTTCCAGTCCAGGGTTTCTCATGATGTACTCTGCATGTAAGTTAAATAAGCAGGGTTAAAATATACAGCCTTGACGCACGCCTTTTCCTATTTGGAACCAGCCTGTTGTTCCATGTCAGTTCTAACTGTTGCTTCCTGACCTGCATTCAGATTTCTGAAGAAGCAGGTCAGGTGGTCTGGTACTCCCATCTCTCAGAATTTTCCACAGTTTCTAGTGATCCACAGAGTCAAATGCTTTTGCATAGTCAATAAAGCAGAAATAGATGTTTTTCTGGAACTCTCTTGCTTTTTTGATGATCCAGCAGATGTTGGCAATTTGATCTCTGGTTTCTCTGCCTCTTCTAAAACCAGCTTGAACATCAGGAAGTTCACGGTTCACATATTGTTGAAGCCTGTCTTGGAGAATTTTGAGCATTACTTTACTAGCGTGTGAGATGAGTGCAATTGTGCGGTAGTTTGAGCATTCTTTGGGATTGGAATGAAAACTGAACTTTTCCAGTGCTGTGGCCACTGCTGAGATTTCCAAATTTGTTGGCATATTGAGCACAGCACTTTCACAGCATCATCTTTCAGGATTTGAAACAGCTCCACTGGAATTCCACGATGTCTGGCTCTAGATGAGTGTTCACACCATCGTGATTATCCGGGTCGTGAAGATCTTTTTTGTACAGTTGTTCCATATATTCTTGCCACCTCTTCTTAATATCTTCTGCTTCTGTTAGGTCCATACCATTTCTGTCCTTTATCAAGCTCATCTTTGCATGAAATGTTCCCTTGGTATCTCTAATATTCTTGAAGAGATCTCTGTCCTTTCCCATTCTGTTGTTTTCCTCTATGTCTTTGCATTGATCACTGAAGAAGCCTTTCTTATCTCTTCTTGCTATTCTTTGTAACTGTGAATTCAGATGCTTATATCTTTCCTATTCTCCTTTGCTTTTCACTTCTCTTCTTTCCACAGCTATTTGTAAGGCCTCCCCAGACAGCCATTTTTCTTTTTTTCATTTCTTTTCCATGGGGATGGTGTTGATTCCTGTCTCCTGTACAATGTCATGAACCTTATTCCATAATTCACCAGGCACTCTATCTATCAGATCTCAGTATCATACAAATGAAAGTCATTAAATTCTCTGCACAAGCCTCTGCTTGACTATTCATAGAGTGGCAGTGTATCAGAAGGAAAACCACTCAAATATGGACCATTCTGCATAATTCCAAAGTGCATCTTATAGAAGGCTGCAAGGTTGTCTGTCAGGTGCCAAGACACAGAAATGTCACTAAAGAAAACTGCCAAGAAGTGTCTCTACATAGCTTGTCAATAACACCAATGAAGGGGTTCCTACCCCAAGTTTTGCACTGTAATTGACTGAGAAATAGAAGACGTGGCCAGTAAAAAGACAAGAGGACGGTTGTCCTGCTCTTTCTGCCTCTGTCCTTCTCCTCTTCCCCTAACCAGGCCCACTTTCCCCTACACCTCACACATCCCATCTAGCTTCTGATAAAACTCAGGTCTGGAATGCAGAAAAGACCCAACTGCTACTTTAATGTTTTCATTTGAAATTGCTATCATGTCCTTTTAAAACAAGACTGGAAGACCTCCTTAGTCATATTACCTAAATGCAAGGTTAAAAGATACACTGAAAGACTGTTAACTCAGTCTTTCCGGGTAGGTCATAGATTAAAAACAAACAAACAAACAAACAAACAAAATGCTGCATTGCAGGGGACCCACGTTTGATCGTTGGGTTGAGAAGTTCATCCAGAGATGCAAACAGCAACATTCCCCAGTATTTCTGACTGAAGAATTCCATGGACAGAGAATCCTGGTGGGCTACAGTTCGTGGGTTACAAAGAGTTAGTCACACCTGTGTGACTAAAGAACAACAAAGGTCATGATGAAATCTTCTCAGTGTTAAAGAACTGAGAACTCAGTGTTAGAGAACTTGTTAGTCCACAAGAAGTCCTAAATGTACTTTCTTCTATATCCAGTAAACTTTTGGTCCCTTTTAAAGCTTTTCCACAATTTTCCCTTCCATGATAAAGTGTCCTTAAGGTGAAATACCTAGGAGTGAATGCAATGGTCCTAATAAAACTCCTGTTTCCCCTACAAGAATAACACAGATTAGATATGGGGGAGGTGAGGCAGCTACTTTCAGATCTCTGGCTCCTAAACATGCCTGCTTTGCCACCCAAGTTTTGACGCATAAAAGAATAAATTGTATACATACAGCAGTAAAACTATTTACAAGAGATCCCATACCTGCCTAAGACTCAAAACCAGGGGAGAAGGTAAGAAATGTGTCGATAGTTAAGCAGTAATGATTTGAACCGTGTTTGGAACTGCTGGATCTCGTGTGTCCACATAAAAAGTCAAACCGTGAAAGGTGTAGTATCCTTTCTTTTCTCCAACCTTGCTTTCCCAGGCAGCAAATCTCAGTGCCCAACCTCCTCTCCCCATGCTATCCCTAATTTCCTAGATTTTTGTGATACTTTGGAAAGTACCCACACCCAATCCTGTATACTCCACAACCCAGAGCCGTCTCAAACTGGGCTCTTGAAGTACCAGTAGAGATGCTTCTCGGCATCTATTGCTCCTCAGGATGCCAAGGTTAGCGATGTGAGAAATAGCTCCATGGCACTGTCAGGTCTGAAAGGGAATCCTTGGTATCAATTTAAATGAAACCAAGGCAGAAGCTGAAGACAGTACACCTGAGCACTCTCCCAAAGCCAGATGGCCTCTGACATCAGTGTTTCTTTTAAACTTCGCATATTTGTCAATTCAAGGGCACCTTCTAGCTTCCTACACCCCTTCTATGACTCCTTGAAGGCCCTTTCAGTCTTGGGAGTGGTGATTCGCTGCCCCAGCACCACACATCAGCAATCCCCACTCTGAATCTTATGTGGGTGAGCTGGAGCCAATGGCTTCCTAAATCTGTCTCCATCCAGCCTAGCCTAGGAGAGCTGCTTCTGGGGAAGAACTCTCCCAGCCAGGATAGGTTCAAGCCTTCTTCGACCCTGTGTACACTTAGCATGGTGTGCCCTCTATAGATCTCTTGTAAGGGAGGGAAGTGGGTGGTGAAACAGGAAGGGGAAGCAGTAGCTTTTTAAAAATTTAAGTCTTCGGATCCAAATTGTTGGTCTCCTTGCCATACTGTGAACAGAACAACAGAAATTAGGTTGGGCAAGGGGACTGTCAGAAATGATGTAGGAGGAGGTATCCTGGGAGAGGTTCTTGGAACGCCGATCTGTTCTACTGTCAGCATCTTCACCTGAATCATCCACTCCTCTCTGCACCTAGAGAATTTTATTATAGCTTACAGTGTTTAATTTTACAAGGGCTTCTGCGTGTAAATGAATATGACTTCTCCCTTAATTCCAAATCTATGTAAATTGATCACCTTCTGCCTCTTGTCTTTTAGTTCACAAACTATATTTCTGTCTTGTTGGAACTTCTTCAAGCCAACTTCCCCGAGTCTGATCGCCAAGTGTGAAACACAGAAGAGCTGAATGACACTATAACTTTGAGAAACACAGTTCTTAAAAAATAAAGGAAGAACATTCTACTTTCTAGAAGCCTCAATGGATTTTTACTCAACAAAAATATCAGGTATCTTTTCCAAAGAGGAACCTTGGAGAGAACCATTAAGTCACATCTGACTTTAGACAAATCACTTGGGCCACAAGGAAAACTGAGGAGTCCATCCATCCCAGCCCCAGCTGCTTCTCATTCCAGTGGCTGCCACCCAGGAGTCAGTAAGGTAGCCAGTGGCAGAAGAGACAGAATCACACAGGCCATAAATACTGGCAAAGAAACTAGGGTCACTCACGTAAGCATCTGACTCACTTCCAGACCCTAACAGTGTGGGGGAGTGGCTAGGACCCTAAAGCACTTGTATTACTGCCAAAAGCACCTCTCTCCTTCCCCTTTGAAGGTCCCAGAGCACCACTCTAACCATGAGGCCTAAAATACAAAGGGCCTCTCAGCTTCTCTCCTGCTTAGGCCAGTGGGAAAAGTGTGAGCCCACTGTCCTCCATGAAGCAATGTTATGGCTGCTGGGTGCACACGAAGGCCATCACGGCAATGCCAGAGTTGATGAAGCACCACATCCCACCCATCCCTGCCCCCACCTGATTCCACACAATCCCAGGATCCTCCCAGTAAAAAGCTGAATGCTGGGATTTTCTCAGAGGAAAATAGACTTTGGAGGCAAAGCAAATCTAATGTGAAACTTAAGGCATGTTTAAGGCAGGTCTGAGCCTCTTGGATCATGAAGCATCTCATAAGCCACCATACTCCCTTGACCTCCCCCAGCAAAAAAAGTCTTGAAGCATATCAAAATGATAAGGCAATAATTACCATTTGCCCCTCCTAGGGACAGCTCTTCTTCAGTTCCATTCTCGTCCACTAGGCCGTACTCCACCTGAGCAACAGGACAACAGCAATATCTATTCTCCACTACAACATGAAAAGCTATTCCTCTTTTTTCACCACTAGTTATCTACTCAAGGTCAATAACTTGAAATCTCTTACCAATGTTACCTCATATTTAACACACACTCCATTCCCAGCTTGAGAGGGAAAAAAAAAAAAAAAAAATCTAGCAATTGAAGGCCATCCATACTTAGCTAGGTCACTTTGTGGTTAGCTGCCTTCTAATCTTTGTGGTCAGAGATGCATTACTTCACTATGAGTCCGTGAATGACTATCTGGGCCCAAGCTTCCCTGCCTCTGGTGCTTTCACTAGACAAAAACTTTTCATCAAGCACTGAGGAGTTTCATCGTTCAGATTGTGTATCTAAGTATGAATACTCATATATGAATTATTTTGTGTTTCCAAGTGACCCTTTTCACTTGTCTCTGGAAACGTCTAACAAAAATTCTGTCCAATTTCCAATTCAGCAAAATCCTATATTTTCTCTTAAAAGATAGCTACATATTATACTCTCTGTATTTACACATCAATGTTTGCTTCTAAGTTGGCCAGTCACCTCCACTTTTGTACGACATCTGAGTCCACTTGTTTGGATTTTTCTCAGAACATGTCAAGCCAGGGAATTTCTGAAGACATATATTCCTAACACATACAGCCTCTTAGGTCTTTCTGGCATTTTTGCTCTCCCAATTGTCTAAAACATTAAATATTCCCATGTAGAGAAACATGGGTTTGCAACAGAAGAGGGGAGAGTGGATTCAGGAATTAGCCATAATTATTTCTAGGGTGCAGAATGTGTGATCTGTAACCCACATACTAACATCAAGTTTCCGGAAAAAACAAACAAACAAACAAACTAATGTCTGCATCACTATATTAACTTTTTAAACCAAGTTAATATTGACTCCAAAGCATCCACATATTTATCTCCAGTTCCTGTTTAGAGACTGTCTGACTGCAAATTTCTCACTCTCTGTAACCCAGAAGTTTATGGTTGAAGGTGTGCATATTTATATACACAACTCAGGGTCCCCTCTGCTCTCTCCAAAGGCCACCTGTAGGCACTGGCCTGGGATCTTAGGCCTATATCATCCTTCTGCTTCAGTGTTGGAAAGGAACTGTTTGCAACCACAGAGTTCTAAGCACACTTTCCTGTATTTGAACATCAGCATGAATCCTTTCTAGGAGCACTGGGTTAGTCTGCCAAGTTCAGGTCATTAAGGGAGCATGACTGCTGTATACATTCCCAGTTCATTCACTAAGATTGACCTACTAGGACTAGACACTCTATCACCTGCTTTGGGTTAAAAACAAACAAACAAACGAACAACAACAAACCCTGCCACAATATCAAAAGAAAAGAAAGACGTAGGCCCAGACAGTCATGTTTTCCCTCATGGAGGATACCCTTTCTCTAGGTATACTCAGTAGGCTTTGTTCCCTCATGGTGTGCATTATATATATATATATATATAATTTTCCAATACCTCTACTGAATCGAAAGAAGAAACTCTAGAATCCTCTTTCCACTTCGTTCCATGAGACATGGAAGGCTATACTGCATAGTCCTTGCTAGGGGGTATTGGACAAGCCCTCACCGTATTCTCTCCTTTTTTCAGATATCACACTTCCTCTTCTCCTCCTTTTTCAGCAAGAAATGAGTCTCCATCTCTGTTTGAACTAGTCTTTTAGGAAATATTTACACCAACAATATCCCCAAGGGCACACGGCTGTTCATTTCAGATAGAACTCAGTAAGCATGAGGACACCTGAATCGTGCCAGGTGAGTACACGTACATGCACTTGCAGCCACTAGGGGATAGGTGTTTCTTCCCAGGCCACCCTGACTGCCTGCACAAACACTGTGACATGTTCTCGTGTACACATACACACAAACATGTATTCTGTATATAAAGTTTGTCTAATCCATGATTACAGCCGTGAAATTAAAAGACACTTTCTCCTTGGAAGGAAAGTTATGACCAACCTAGACAGCATATTCGAAAGCAGAAACATTACTTTGCCAACAAATGTCCATCTACTCAAGGCTATGGTTTTCCCAGTAGTCGTGTATGGACGTGAGAGTTGGACTGTGAAGAAAGCTGAGCACCGAAGAATTAATGCTTTTAACTGCGGTGTTGGAGAGGAGTCTTGAGAGTCCTTGGACTGCAGGGAGATCCAACCAGTCCATCCTAAAGGAGATCAGTCCTGGGTGTTTATTGGGTGTTGGAGCTGAAACTCCAATACTTTGGCAACCCGATGCTAAGGAGACGGGGATGACAGAGGATGAGATGGTTGGATGACATCACCGACTCAATGGACATGGGTTTGGGTGGACTGCAGGTGTTGGTGGTGGGACAGGGAGGCCTGGCATGCTGCAGTTCATGGGGTCGCAAAGAGTCAGACACGACTGAGCGACTGACCTGAACTGACCTCAATCCATAAAAGGGCAAAGAGTAAGACCAGTGCATAGACAACAAGATATTAGCAAGTCAGGAGAGAGGGCGCAGCCTGGCACCAATGTGGAGCCGCACCGCAGTCTTCCTTGCTAATCCCCGCTAACCCTTTATGTCCCTTCCCTGTGAAGCTTTCCGGAACAGCGTCCTCTGGGGTTCAGCCCAGGAGGTACAAACCTGGCATGCCCTTCAAAAGTGTAGAGAGAACAGCCAACGTTCTGTCTAACTGATTCATCAGAACAGGTAATAATTAACTCTCAGGTACCCAGGACCTCAAAGGACCCTGCTATACCTGACTTAGCCCCAAATAGGGACTTCCCAGAGCACTAAAAAAATTCAAGACCTCTTTTTTCAACCCAGGTAATCCAGTTGCAAGATGGTATACAGTTACCGAGATCAGCCTAGCAATAAATGTGTATCATATTAGCAATTGCCATTCCTACCTTCCTCCAGTGGTCATGTATGGATGTGAGAGTTGGACTGTGAAGAAAGCTAAGCGCCGAAGAATTGATGCTTTTGAACTGTGGTGTTGGAGAAGACTCTGGAGAGTGCCTTGGATTGCAAGGAGATCCAGCCAGTCCATCCTAAAGGACATCAGTCCTGGGTGTTCATTGGAAGAACTGATGCTGAAGCTGAAACTCCAAAACTTTGGCCACCACGTGTGAAGAGTCGACTCACTGGAAAAGACCCTGATGCTGGGAGGGATTGGGGGCAGGAAGAGAGGGGACGACAGAGGATGAGATGGCTGGATGGCATCACTGACTCGATGGACATGAGTTTGAGTGAACTCCGGGAGTCGGTGATGAACAGGGAGGCCTGGCGTGCTGCGATTCATGGGGTTGCAAAGAGTCGGACACCACTGAGTGACTAAACTGAACTGAACTGAAGTGAAACCTCCTCGGATCAGTGAAATTATTGTCCAAAGTAAAAAAGAGAGAAAATACAAAAACCCAGGCAGCAAAACGGATGCAGAGTGGAGTGAGAACAATGGACAAGTGAGGTACAATTGAAATACGCAAATATGCTGCTGCTGCTGCTGCTGCTGCTGCTGCTGCTGCTGCTGCTGCTGCTGCTCTCTGCACACTGAAATTTGCCACAGGGAAAGTAATTCAAGAGCTCCAGTGTCGATTTTCAGAAGTGCAGGAAACGCCAGATGACCAGAAATACTCAATTATCTACGGTGGTCATTTTCATCATTTTTACCCTTACGCCAGAAGGGTTCACCAGGCATCCAATACCACATCTCCTAACCTACCCTCATCCCTCAAAAGGAGCAAAAGCAGTTATAACAGAGTTGGCTCATTTATACTACTGTTTACAAATACCTGCTTGAACCATGATTTCTTTCCAAGGTTTATTTTAAAATACATCCCTCGTATATAAATACACTGCTTTTAAATATTCTTTTGCTTTCCTTTTCCCCTCTCATCCATTTTGCAAGTGCCCCGCTTCAGACACCGCCGAATGCAGATACTACACTGAGCATCTAGTTGCAGGTCACGAAATTTCCGGAATGGTAAATTAAGTCTTTCCAGCCCCAAGTTTAAAAACCAGGGAAGGTGGCTATCTCCAGAACCCCATAATGCAGCTTCTGAGAGGAGAAAAGCGTCAAGAAAGCTAAAACAATGCTTGCGTCCAGTCATACATGCTACGCACAAAGGGAGACCCATTCAGTGCCTCCCGACTTCTCCCTGCACACCCACTTGTTCCTCCAGCCCTAGGAACTTATAAGGGAAAAGTCAAAACAGCAACGGCTGAAGGTAGAGACTATCTTAAAGGAGTATGTGTTTATCAGTGCGTCTAACCTGACGGTGGAGCAACCAAATGGGAACCTCTTACTTTGTTCTGTTTCTTTGCAGTTGGTTTATCTTCACGAAATTAACGTATTGGAGTCAGTTGAGAAAAAGCTGGCCGGGCGCGACTTCAAGCCTAGCTTCCCCAATGTCTGGACGCCTGCAACACCCTCTTAAGCACGCACGTGCCGTGCCACTAACTCTCGTGCCGTAGCTCTAGGGAACTATCCATCTGTGGAGATGCAGCAAGTGGCATGTTTTCACAGAACTACCCAAGTCCAAAAAGAATGCGGTAGAAACTGCCACCTTCTCTTCAGTGCTCCAGACCAAACTGAGCATAGCTTCTACACTTGCAGCTAAGCTATCGCCTCTTAGTCACACCACAGTGTCCCCAGGTAAAACGCGGGGTCCATATTGTACACACCTGTGCTCCCTCGGTACCTCTGCAACGCTACTGATGTTGGTTAATTACTTATAGCTATTAAATAAAAACGAAAGCGAAAAATGCACCGTTTTCCTGGGGACTTTTAACTTTTCTGAAGAGCTGACACGTGGTGAAAAGTGGGCCAACTGCACAACGGGCCTGAGGTGTGAGTCAAGGAAAGCGAAGTTAGGAAGAGAAGAGGCTGTGTTGAGGAAGCGTCTGAAGTAGCCAAGCTTCCCATCTCTGGGTACCCAACATTGCATTCACCCTTGTTCACTCAGTAGAGGACTGGGCTCTTGCCAGGCTTGGAAACGGAGGGCTTGGGCCTTGTGGACAACCCTTTGCGACCCTGCCCAGTACAACAACGCGGCAGGGCCGCAACAGAATTAACAGCTTTCTCCCAGGCCTCTAACTCGTTCTGGCTCTAGGCTGCTGTCCTAGCCCCAGAGCTTTTTTCGCGAAGGTCCGCCTGCATTCAACAAGGAAAGCATCTTTTTGATAATGTACCAAGTTCAGCAGTCGGCAGCTAGTTGTGCACTGTGATCCTAATGCCTCGCTCTTCCAGGTTCACTGCTTTACTTCCATCTGCCCTCCTTCCCTACTCCAGTACTCTTGCCTGGAAAATCCCATGGACGGAGGAGCCTGGTAGGCTACAGTCCATGGGGTCGCTAAGGGTCGGACACGACTGAGCGAGTTCACTTTCACTTCTCACTTTCATGCATTGGAGAAGGAAATGGCAACCCACTCCCGTGTTCTTGCCTGGAGAATCCCAGGGATGGGGGAGCCTATTGGGCTGCCGTCTCTGGGGTGGCACAGAGTCGGACGCGACTGAAGCGATTTAGCAGTAGCAGCAAATGGACTCCTTATAACTTCTGTGATTGCTATCCCTGGCCAGTAGGGGGCATTCCTCCAGTAACTCCGGTTCTCCCCTCCACCCACAAAGACGGCATTAACTGAGCGAGCGGGTGGACCGTCCTGAGCAACTGTGGCCACCGTTGTCCCTCGGAGCGGAAGCTGTGGGCCTAGACGGTAGCATTCCTAGCTTGGTTCCAAGACTTCGGTCGCTATTCATGAGACCTGTCAAATAGTATCACTACTATAGTATCATCCTGATACTATCATACCCAGTTCTTCACTCATCCAGATTTCTTAAATAACAACAGAAAAGTCTTTTCTGCTCTGCTCCACCGTTTCCAGCAGTTGGGACTCCGCTGGCACTGTCCAGAAGTTGGCGAGGAGTCACCAAGGCCTACCTGCACTTCGTTTCTGTGTCCTTCCAGGGGAGCCCGTTCATATTTCCCTAGCAAGAATTCCCAGGAAACAGTTCCTAGAAAGTAGTAGACGGTTCACCTGAACTCAGTGCCCGAGTTTCTGGGTATTTTGAGCACACAGTAATTGTTTAAAATGTTGGGGTGGAGAAGGGTGAACACCTTGGAGCAGGAGGTAAGCGGGTGACAGAGTGACGGACATCCGGCTTAATTTCTCACTATTTGCAAGCACCTCCTCGCATAGTTGGTGAATTTATTCTGGGTTTTATCTCCGGCCTTGAGACCTGCTCTTCAGGGTTTTATTTTTCTTGACACGGATCAATTTTTGGCTTCCATGGTTCCCTAATAGTTTTCTTCTCGTGGGTGGTGGAGCTGGTTTCTGTTTGACCTGTGCCTGTAACATGCAACTATCTGCGAATCAATTCTGTTGGCACATATTGAGCCCTCTGGTGATCAAGGGGCGCAGCAGGGGTGGGAACCCGCAGCCGGCAGCGAAAAACCCAGAAGCAGGGTTTCAGCCTCCACCTGAGTGGTCCAACTTACTGAATGTACACTGAAAGGCAGGGATCGGGGAAGAATACCATAGTATAAGCCACAAGGAGTTCAGAGCAGGAGATTGCTGAGAAGAGTGTCCCACTAATCTCTTCGTGAAAGTCTTCGTACTGGGGTTGGGAACTTTCTTTTCAAGAACAAATTTCAGTTGCACCAATGCACTCAGTCACAAACGGAAGTAATTGCAAATCCACACAGAAAGAAACTGTCAAAATATCCAGGAGTGTCCTTGCTCTAAAAATAATCAGTAGAAAACTGTTTCCTGAAACTGAAGCCATCTCCATCCAGCAGGGCTTAGGTTCAACTGTATTCATACTGTTTACTTCTCAGTACAGGGGAATAACAAATATTTTAGAACATAAGTGAAGCATAGTTATCTGCTGAAACTCTAAACTTAAGGCGCAACTACACCTTCACAGTCCAAAGTTGCTTATAACTACTGATGCAACGTGCAATTAGGCAGTTGGTGTCAGACCGGTACTTAACTTGGGCTATGATTTCACTGCAGGCAACTGTGCACTTTCATCTGGGAGGCAAAATGAAATATACACTTTTTTCTTTCCTTTTAGAGGATAGGTGTCTCGGAAAGCTAATCCACATTTTTGTTTTTACCCTCTGATAACTGGAAAAGGCCAGTCTTCATTCCAATCCCAAAGAAAGGCAATGCCAAAGAATGCTCAAGCTACCATACAATTGCACTCATCTTACACACTAGGTAGTGAGTGAAGTCACTCAGTCGTGTCCGACTCTTTGCGACCCCATGGACTGTAGCCTATCAAGCTCCTCCGTTCATGGGATTTTCCAGGCAAGAGTGCTGGAGTGGATTGCCATTTCCTTCTCCAGGGGATCTTCCCAACCCAGGAATCGAACCCAGGTCTCCTGCATTGCAGGCAAACGTTTCACCGTCTGAGCCACCAGGGAAGTGAAAGTAATGCTCAAAATTCTCCAAGCCAGGCTTGAGCAGTACGTGAACCGTGAACTTCCATATGTTCAAGCTGGTTTTAGAAAAGGCAGAGGAAACAGAGATCAAATTGCAAATATCTGCTGGATCATGGAAAAAGCAAGAGAGTTCCAGAAAAACATCTATTTCTGCTTTATTGACTATGCCAAAGCCTGTGTGGCTTTGACTGTGTGGATCACTAGAAACTGTGGAAAATACTGAAAGAGATGGGAATACCAGATCCCCTAACCTGCCTCTTGAGAAACATTTATGCAGGTCAGGAAGCAACAGTTTGAACTGGACATGGAACAACAGACTGGTTCCAAATAGGAAAAGGAGGACATCAAGGCTGTATATTGTCACCCTGCTTATTTAACTTCTATGCAGTGTA
This sequence comes from Budorcas taxicolor, assembly GCF_023091745.1. Taxonomy (NCBI): domain Eukaryota; kingdom Metazoa; phylum Chordata; class Mammalia; order Artiodactyla; family Bovidae; genus Budorcas; species Budorcas taxicolor. The sequence goes on along the minus strand of NC_068936.1, from coordinate 5,416,019 downwards.
CATCATGACAAACGCTGGGCTGGAAGAAGCACAAGCTGGAATCAAGATTGCCAGGAGAAATGTCAATCACCTCAGATATGCACATGACACCACCCTTATGGCAGAAAGTGAAGAGGAACTAAAAAGACTCTTGATGAAAGTGAAAGAAGAGAGTGAAAAAGTTGGCTTAAAGCTCAACATTCAGAAAACAAAGATCATGGCATCTGGTCCCATCACTGCATGGGAAATAGATGGGGAAACAGTGGAAACAGTGTCAGACTGTATCTTGGGGGGCTCCAAAATCACTGCAGATGGTGATTGCAGCCATGAAATTAAAAGACACTTACTCCTTGGGAACACTGTTATGATCAACCTAGATAGTGTAATCAAAAGCAGCGGCATTACTTTGACAACAAAGGTCTGTCTAGTCAAGTCTATGGTTTTTCCAGTGGTCATGTGTGGATGTGAGAGTCGGACTGTGAAGAAGGCTCAGCACTGAAGAATTGGTGCTTTCCAACTGTGGTGTTGAAGAAGACTCTTGAGAGTCCCTTGGACTACAAGGAGATACAACCAGTCCATTCTGAAGGAGATCAGCCCTGGGATTTCGTTGGAAGCAATGATGCTCAAGCTGAAACTCCAGTACTCTGACCACCTCATGCGAAGAGTTGACTCACTGGAAAAGACTCTGATGCTGGGAGGGATTGGGAGCAGGAGGAGAAGGGGACGACAGAGGATGAGACGCCTGGATGGAATCACTGACTGGATGGATGTGAGCTTGAGTGAACTCCGGGAGTTGGTGATGGACAGGGAAGCCTGGTGTGCTGCGATTCATGGGGGCACAAAGACTGGGACACGACTGAGCGACCGGACTGAACTGAACTGAACAAGCAAAAGGAGTTCATTTTTAAAAGGCATTTGTGTGTAAATGTCACACGTTGTTGTACTGAATGCAAGTGAGTTACTGAGACAGAAAAAGCCATTGTATGTAATTTATGTATATTTATATGCAATTGTCTCCTTTTATTCAGAAGAAGTCTAAAATAATCAGATAAGCCAGTTGGAAATTTCTGAAGAATCCCTTTGAAGGTGTCTCCAGCTTAGGAGGTCCTCTGTGAGATCCAGGGGAGTGGAGACCTGGGTGAGCAAAGATTTTGACAGCCTCTTTGTAATACATTATTCTGCAGGTTTTTCACTGAGTCACCAGGGAAGCCTAGCTTCCTCAACTCCTCCTCAATAAAGATTTTTCCCGAAAGTACAAGTCACAGGAAGAAGCAATGACTGACCAAGAGCTAAAGCCTGCTGCTCCTGTGAGTCTGGGGGCTTCTTGGTTGGGGCTGACAAAGGGGCCTGTGAGTTTAACATTCAGAGCCCTGGAGTTAAAAAGTGAATAGGAGGGGAGAATTATAAAGGGCACAATGCTTTGAGGAGGGCTGACTATAGGGAAAAATTTGTTGCCAAAGACAAGCCACAATATTAACCTTTGAGATAATTGACTCTTTAAGCCATCCTGCTTTTTAAAAGTAATCTTGGGCCGTCCTAAGTTGGTGGAGGAATAGGATGGGAAGACCACTTTCTCCCTCACAAATTCCTCAAAAGAACATTTCAACACTGAGCGAACTCCACAAAACAACTTTTGAATGCTGGTAAAGGACATCAGGCAACCAGAAAAGCAGACCATTGTCTTCGAAAACAGGTAGGAAAAAATAAACAAGATGAAAAGAGAGGCAAAGGAGATGGGAGGGAGCTCCGTCCCAGGAAGGGAAGCCTGTCCCGGGAATGGAATTTTAAGAAGAGAGGTTTCCAAACACCAGGAAACACTCTCCCTGCCGAGTCTGTGGCAAGCCTTGGAAACACAGAGGGCAACATAACAGGAAGGAAAAATAAATAAATGATTAAAACCAACAGATTACAAGCCCAACAGTAACTCCCCTAGCGGAAAAGCAGCACAGACGCCTGCATCTGCCACTAGCAAGTAGGGGCAGGGCAGGGAAGTGCAGGAGGTGTGGGCTGCAGAGATTTGTAAGAATCGGGTAGGAACGCCCCACGCGTAACCAGAATGATCTAACTTGGGCTAGCAAACCAGACTGTGGGATAACTACCATGCGAAAAGCTTGAACATAAGACACCGCCAGGACCGTGCACAGAACAAAGGAGAGAATGGAAATAGCTGGCTGCAGACCATCCCCCACCGGCGACAGGCAGCCAGAGCTGTAAGGGCTGGAAAAGGGGCAATTGCAGCCCCAGAGAGATTCTACCTACCAAACTGCAAGCGGGCTTCTTTGCTAAGACTTCTGGGAGTGCTGGACAGTCACCATCTGCCTCACAAGGGGCGCCAGCGGTACACTCAGAAAACTGAGCAGCAGAGACAGAAAAGGCGACAAGTCGCAGTGACCGCGCTCGCCAAACTCCTGATCTACTTGGACCTGGGAAGGGCACAAAACGTAGTCCCAACCGAATCTGAGCCTCTGAGGGCTACCTGAGTGCCGAACCTGAGCGGCTTAGACCGTGGAGGTGCACGCAGCTTAGGGCCGGCCTCAGACGGTTCCCGGTTGAGCATAGAACCAGAGTGGTTTGTGCCCCGCAAGAAGGGACAGGTCCAGCGGGGCTGAGACCCTGTGTGCACACGACGGTGCTATTTGTTTGTAGCATTCCCCCCCTCCCCACAGCGCGACTCAACTAGTGAGCCTAAAATACCAGCAAACAGAAGAAGTTAAACAGAGGGAACCACCTTGGAAGTGACCCCACACTGCCCACAACATTAGAGAAGGGGCAGATATATCTTTACTATTTTTACAATCATTCCTTTTTTTTTTTCCCCCTCTTTTTTTTTTCTTGCTTTTATTTTGCCTAAATTTTTTTTTAATTGTTGTCTTCTCTTTCTCCTCTAATTTTTATGTCTATAACCTACTGTTACTTTTCAAAAAAAGACTATTTGCTTAAGGCAAACACCATATATAGTCTTTATGTGGTTGTTGTTGGAGTATTTTAATAATTCTTGTGGCTTTTATTTTTCTGTTTTTTTTTTCTCTTTTCCTTCTGCTTCTTTTCTTAATATTGTATTTTTGAAAATCCAACCTCTACTCTAGATTTTTTATCTTTGCTTTTTGGTTTTTGTTGTCAATTTTGTACATTTAACAAGCCAAACTTCACTACCCAATTTTACCAGAGAGTGAGATTACTGGCTTGACCACTCCTCCTTTGGACTCTCCTTTTTCTTCACCAGGTGGCCTCTGTCTCTTTCCTCCCCCATCTCTTCTCTATCCAACTCTGTGAATCTCTATGTGTTCCAGACGATGGAGAACACCTAAGGAACTGGTTACTGGCAGGATTTGTCTCTATCCTTTTTATTCCTCTCTCTTATCCTCCTGGCCACCTCTGTCTACTTCCTCCCTCTCCTCTTCCTCTATAACTCCATAAATACCTCTGAGCAGTCCAGACTATGGAGCACACTTAAGGAAGTGACTACTGGTTAGCTTGCTATCTCCTCTTTTGATCTCACCACATCTCATTCCAGTCACCTCTAAATATCCCCTCCCTCTTCTCTTCTCCATGTAACTGTGTGAACCTCTCTGGCTGCCCCTCAATGTGGAGAAACTTTTCATCTTTAACCTGGGTGTTTTATCATTGGTGCTGTATAGATGGAGAAATCCAGAGGCTACTGTAAAAATAAAACTGAAAACCAGAAGCACGAGGCTTAATTTCAAAGCCTGAGAACATCAGAGAACTCCTGAATTCAGGGAACATTAAGCAAAAGAAGCTCATCAAACGCTTCCATACCTGCACTGAAACCAAGGTCCACCCAAGGGCCAACAAGTTCAAGAGCAAGACATACCATGCAAAGTCTCCAGCAACACAGGAACACACCCCTGAGCTTCAATATACAGGCAGCTCAAAATTATTCCAAAACCTTTGATGTCTCATAACCCATTACTGGTCCCTCCACTGCACTCCAGAGAGAAGAAACCCAGCTCCACCCACCAGAACTCCAACACAAGCCTCCCTAACCAGGAAACCTTGAAAACCACTGATACAACCCCATCCACATTGAGGAAGCTCCATAATAAAGAGAACTCCACAAATTACCAGAATATTTAAAGGCCATCCCAAACGCAGCAATATAACCAAGATGAAGAGACAGAGGAATACTCAGAAGGTTAAGGAACAGGAGAAATGCTCACCAAACCAAACAAAAGAGGAAGAGATGGGGAATCTACCTGAGAAAGAATTCCGAATATTGATAGGGAAAATGATCCAAAATCTTGATATCAAAATGGAATCACAGATAAATAGCCTAGAGACAAGGATTGAGAAGATGCAAGAAAGGTTTAACAAGGACCTAGAAGAAATAAAAAAGAGTCAATATGTAATGAATAATGCAATAAATGAGATCAGAAACACTCTGGAGGCAACAAATAGTAGAATAACGGAGGCAGAAGATAAGATTAGTGAAATAGAAGATAGAAAGGTAGAAATAAATGAATCAGAGAGGAAACAAGAAAAACGAAATAAAAGAAATGAGGATAATCTCAGAGACCTCCAGGACGATATGAAACGCTCCAACATTCGAATTATAGGAGTCCCAGAAGAAGACAGAAAGAAAGATCATGAGAAAATCCTTGAGGAGATAATAGTTGAAAACTTCCCTAAAATGGGGAAGGAAATAATCACCCAAGTCCAAGAAACACAGAGAGTTCCTTATAGGATAAACCCAAGGCGAAACACCCCAAGACACATATTAATTAAATTAACAAAGATCAAACACAAAGAACAAATATTAAAAGCAGCAAGGGAAAAACAGCAAGCAACACACAAGGGGATTCCCATAAGGATAACAGCTGATCTTTCAATAGAAACTCTTCAGGCCAGGAGGGAATGGCAAGACATACTTAAAGTGATGAAAGACAATAACCTACAGCCCAGATTACTGTACCCAGCAAGGATCTCATTCAAATACGATGGAGAAATCAAAAGCTTTACAGACAAGCAAAAGCTGAGAGAATTCAGCACCACCAAACCAGCTCTCCAACAAATTCTAAAGGATATTCTCTAGACAGGAAACAGGAAAAGGGAGTATAAACCCGAACCCAAAACAATAAAGTAAATGGTAACTGGATCATACTTATCAATAATTACCTTAAACATAATGGGTTGAACGCCCCAACCAAAAGGCAAAGACTGGCCGAATGGATACAAAAACAAGACCCCTTTGTATGCTGTTTACAAGAGACCCACCTCAAAACAAGAGACACATACAGACTGCAAGTGAAGGGCTGGAAAAAGATATACCACGCAAATAGAGACCAAAAGAAAGCAGGAGTGGCAATACTCATATCTGATAAAATAGACTTTAAAACAAAGACTGTGAAAACAGACAAAGAAGGCCATTACATAATGATTAAAGGATCAATCCAAGAATAAGATATAACAATTATAAATATATATGCACCCAATATAGCAGCACCGCAATATGTAAGACAAATGCTAATAAGTATGAAAGGGGAAATCAACAATAACACAATAATAGTGGGAGACTTTAATACCCCACTCACACCTATGGACAGATCAACTAAACAGAAAATTAACAAAGAAATGCAAACTTTAAATGATACATTAGATCAATTAGACCTAATTGATATCTATAGGACATATCACCCCAAAACAATGAATTTCACCTTTTTTTCAAGTGCTCATGGAACCTTCTCCAGGATAGATCACATCCTGGGCCATAAATCTAAATTTGATAAATTCAAAAAAAAATCAAAATCATTCCAAGCATCTTTTCTGACCATAATGCATTAAGATTAGATCTCAATTACAGGAGAAAAATTACTAAAAATTCCAACATATGGAGGTTGAACAACACACTTCTGAATAACCAACAAATCACAGAAGAAATCAAAAAGAAATCAAAATATTCATAGAAACTAATGAAAATGAAAACACAACAACCCAAAACCTGTGGGACACTATAAAAGCAGTGCTAAGAGGAAAGTTCATAGAAATACAGGCATACCTCAAGAAACAAGAAAAAAGTCAAATAAATAACCTAACTCTACAACTAAGCAACTAGAAAAGGAAGAATTGGAGAACTCCAGAGTTAGTAGAAGGAAAGAAATCTTAAAAATTAATGCAGAAATAAATGCAAAAGAAACAAAAGAGACCATAACAAAAATCAACAAGGCCAAAAGCTGCTTCTTTGAAAGGATAAATAAAATTGACAAACCACTAGCCAGACTCATCAAGAAGCAAAGAGAGAAAAACCAAATCAATAAAATTAGAAATGAAAATGGAGAGATCACAACAGACAACACAGAAATACAAAGGATCATAAGAGACTACTATCAGCAATTATATGCCAATAAAATGGACAACGTGGAAGAAATGGACAAATTCTTAGAAAAGTACAATTTTCCAAAACTGAACCAGGAAGAAATAGAAAATCTTAACAGACCCATCACAAGCAAGGAAATTGAAACTGTAATCAGAAATCTTCCAGCAAACAAAAGCCCAGGTCCAGACGGCTTCACAGCTGAATTCTACCAAAAATTTTGAGAAGAGCTAACACCTATCCTACTCTAACTCTTCCAGAAAGTTGCAGAGGAAGGCAAACTTCCAAACTCATTCTATGAGGCCACCATCACCCTAATACCAAAACCTGACAAAGATGTCAGAAAAAAAGAAAACTACAGGCCAATATCACTGATGAACACAGATGCAAAAATCCTCAACAAAATTCTAGCAATCAGAATCCAACAACACATTAAAAAGATCATACACCATGACCAAGTGGGCTTTATCCCAGGGATGCAAGGATTCTTCAATATCCGCAAATCAATCAATGTAATTCACGACATTAACAAATTGAAAAATAAAAACCATATGATTATCTCAATAGATGCAGAGAAGGCCTTTGATAAAATTTAACATCCATTTATGATAAAAACTCTCCAGAAAGCAGGAATATAAGAAACATACCTCAACATAATAACAGCTATATATGACAAACCCACAGCAAACAGTATCCTCAATGGTGAAAAATTGAAAGCATTTCCCCTAAAGTCAGGAACAAGACAAGGGTGTCCACCTTCACCGCTACTATTCAACATAGTTCTGGAAGGTTTGGCCACAGCAATCAGAGCAGAAAAAGAAACAAAAGGAATCCAAATTGGAAAAGAAGAAGTAAAACTCTCAATGTTTGCAGATGACATGATCCTCTACATAGAAAACCCTAAAGACTCCACCAGAAAATTACTAGAGCTCATCAATGAATATAGTAAAGTTGCAGGATATAAAATCAACACAGAGAAATCCCTTGCATTCCTATACACTAATAATGAGAAAGTAGAAAAAGAAATTAAGGAAACAATTCCATTCACCATTACAACGAAAAGAATAAAATACTTAGGAATATATCTACCCAAAGAAACTAAAGACCTATATATAGAAAACTAAAACACTGATGAAAGAAATCAAAGAGGACACTAATAGAAGGAGAAATATACCATGTTCATGGATCGGAAGAATTAATATAGTGAAAATGAGTACACTACCCAAAGCAATTTACAAATTCAATGCAATCCCTATCAAGCTACCAGCCATATTTTTCACAGAACTAGAACAAATAATTTCAAGAATTGTATGGAAATACAAAAAACCTCGAATTGCCAAAGCAATCTTGAGAAAGAAGAATGGAACTGGAGGAATCAACTTTCCTGACTTCAGGCTCTACTACAAAGCCACAGTCATCAAGACAGTATGGTACTCGCACAAAGACAGAAATATAGATCAATGGATCAAAATAGAAAGCCCAGAGATAAATCCACACACCTATGGACACCTTATCTTTGACAAAGGAAGCAAGAATATACAAGGGAGAAAAGACAATCTCTTTAACAAATGGTGCTGGGAAAACTGGTCAACCACTTGTAAAAGAATGAAACTAGATCACTTTCTAACACCGCACACAAAGATAAACTCAAAATGGATTAAAGATCTAAATGTAAGACCAAAAACTATAAAACTCCTAGAGGAGAACATAGGCAAAACACTCTCAGACATAAATGACAGCAGGATCTTCTATGATCCACCTCCCAGAACTCTGGAAATAAAAGCAAAAATAAACAAATGGGATCTAATTAAAATTAAAAGCTTCTGCACAACAAAGGAAAATATCAGCAAGGTGAAAAGACAGCCTTATGAATGGGAGAAAATAATAGCAAATGAAACAACTGACAAACAACTAATCTCAAAAATATACAAGCAACTTATGCAGCTCAATTCCAGAAAAATAAACGACCCAATCAAAAAATGGGCCAAAGAACTAAATAGACATTTCTCCAAAGAAGACATATGGATGGCTAACAAACACATGAAAAGATGCTCAACATCACTCATTATTAGAGAAATGCAAATCAGAACCACAATGAGGTACCACTTCACACTAGTCAGAATGGCTGCGATCCAAAAATCTGCAAGCAATAAATGCTGGAGAGGGTGTGGAGAAAAGGGAACCCTCCTACACTGTTGGTGGGAATGCAAACTAGTACAGCCACTATGGAGAACAGTGTGGAGATTCCTTAAAAAATTGCAAATAGAACTCCCTTATGACCCAGCAATCCCACTGCTGGGCATACACACCGAGGAAAACAGAATTGAAAGAGACACATGTACCCCAATGTTCATCGCAGCACTGTTTATGATAGCCAGGACATGGAAACAACCTAGATGTCCATCAGCAGATGAATGGATAAGAAAGCTGTGGTACATATACACAATGGAGTATTACTCAGCCTTTAAAAAGAATTCATTTGATTCAGTTCTGATGAGATGGATGAAACCGGAGCCGATTATACAGAGTGAAGTAAGCCAGAAAGAAAAACACCAATACAGTATACTAACACATATATATGGATTTTAGAAAGATGGCAATGAAGACCCTGTATGCAAGATAGGAGAAAAGACACAGCTGTGTATAACGGACTTTTGGACTCAGAGGTAGAGGGAGAGGGTGGGATGATTTGGGAGAATGGCATTCTATCATGTATACTATCATGTAAGAATTGAATCGCCAGTCTATGTCGGACGCAGGATGCAGCATGCTTGGGGCTGGTGCATGGTGATGACCCACAGAGATGTTATGGGGAGGGCGGTGGGAGGGGGGTTCATGTTTGGGAACACATATAAGAATTAAAGATTTTAAAAGTAAAAAACAAATAAATAAAATAAAACAAAAATAAAGTAAATGGTAACGGGATCATACTTATCAATCTTTACCTTAAATGTAAATGGGTTGAATGCCCCAACCAAAAGACAAAGATTGCCCAAATGGATACAAAAACAAGACCCCTCTGTATGCTGCTTACAAAAGACCCACCTCAAAAACAAGGGACACATACAGACTGAAAGTGAAGGGCTCGAAAAAGATATTCCATGCAAATAGAGACCAAAAGATAGCAGGAGTGGAAATAGTCATATCCGATAAAATCGACTTTAAAACAAAGGCTGTGAAAGTAGATAAAGAAGGCCACTACATAATGATCAAAGGATCAACCCAAGAGGAAGATAAAACAATTATAAATATATATGCACCCAATATAGGTCCACCACAATATGTAAGACAAATGTTAACAGGTATGAAAGGGGAAATTAACCATAACACAATAATAGCGGGAGACTTTAATACCCCACTCACACCTATGGACAGATCAACTAAACAGAAAATTAACAAAGAAATGCAAACTTTAAATGATACATTAGAGCAGTTAGACCTAACTGATGTCTATAGGACATTTCACCCCCAAAAAATGAATTTCATGTTTTACTCACGTGCTCACGGAACCTTCTCCAGCATAGATCACATCCTGGGCCATAAATCAAACCTTGATAACTTAAAAAAAAAAAGAAAATCGAAATCATTCCAACCATCTTTTCTGGCCATAATGCATTAAGATTAGATCTCAAAATCCAACATATGGAGGTTGAACAACACACTTCTGAACAACCAACAAATCACAGAAGAAATCAAAAGAGAAATCAAATTATGCATAGAAACTAATGAACATGCAAACACAACAACCCAAAACCTGTGGGACACTATAAAAGCAGTGCTAAGAGGAAAGATCATAGCACTACAGGCATACCTCAAGAAACAAGAAAAAAGTTAAATAAATAACTTAACTCTACACCTACAGCAACTAGAAAAGGAAGAATTGGAGAACTCCAGAGTTAGTAGAAGGAAAGAAATCTTAAAAATTAGGGCAGAAATAAATGCTAAAGAAACAAAAGAGACCATAGCAAAAATCAACAAAGCCAAAAGCTGGTTCTTTGAAAAGATAAATAAAATTGACAAACCATTAGCCAGACTCATCAAGAAGCAAAGAGAGAAAAAACAAATCAATAAAATTAGAAATGAAAATGGAGAGATCACAACAGACAACACAAAAATACAAAGGATCATAAGAGACTACTATTAGCAATTATATGCCAACAAAATGGACAATGTGGAAGAAATGGACAAGTTCTTAGAAAAGTACAACTTTCCCAAACTGAACCAGGAAGAAATATAAAATCTTAACAGACCCATCACAAGCAAGGAAATTGAAACTGTAATCAGAAATCTTCCAGCAAACAAAAGCCCAGGTCCAGACGGCTTCACAGCTGAATTCTACCAAAATATCGAGAAGAGCTAACACCTATACACTCAAACTCTTCCAGAAAATTGCAGAGGAAGGTAAACTTCCAAATTCATTCTATGAGGCCACCATCACCCTAATACCAAAACCTGACAAAGATGTCAGAAAAAAAGAAAACTCCAGGCCAATATCACTGATGAACACAGATGCAAAAATCGTCAACAAAATTCTAGCAATTAGAATCCAACAACACATTAAAAGATCACACACCATGACCAAGTGGGCTTTATCACAAGGATGCAAGGATTCTTAAGTATCTGCAAATCAATCAATGTAATTCACCACATTAATAAATTGAAAAATAAAAGCCATATGATTATCTCAATAGATGCAGAGAAAGCCTTTGACAAAATTCAACATCCGTTTATGATAAAAACTCTCCAGAAAGCAGGAATAGAAGGAACATACCTCAACATATTAAAAGCTATATATGGCAAACCCACAGCAAACCTTATCCTCAATGGTGAAAAATTGAAAGCATTTCCCCTAAAGTCAGGAACAAGACAAGGGTGCCCACTTTCACTGCTACTATTCAACATAGTTCTGGAAGTTTTGGCCACAGCAGTCAAAGCAGAAAAAGAAATAAACGAATCCAAATTGGAAAAGCAGAAGTAAAACTCTCACTGTTTGCAGATGACATGATCCTCTACATAGAAAACCCTAAAGACTCCACCAGAAAATTACTTGAGCTAATCAACAAATATAGTAAAGTTGCAAGATATAAAATCAACACAGAGAAATCCCTTGCATTCCTATACACTAATAATGATAAAGTAGAAAAAAAGAAATTAAGGAAAAAATTCCATTCTCCATTGCAACGAAAAGAATAAAATATTTAGGAATATACCTACCTAAAGAAACTAAAGACCTATATATAGAAAACTATAAACCACTGATGAAAGAAATCAAAGAGGACGCTAATAGATGGAGAAATATACCATGTTCATGGACTGGAAGAATCAATATAGTGAAAATGAGTATACTACCCAAAGCAATTTACAAATTCAATGCAATCCCTATCACGCTACCAGCGATATTTTTCACAGAACTAGAACAAATAATTTTAAGATTTGTATAGAAATACAAAAAAACCTCGATTAGCCAAAGCAATCTTGAGAAAGGAGAATGGCACTCTAGGAATCAACTTGCCTGACTTCAGGCCCTACTACAAAGCCGCAGTCATCAAGACAGTATGGTACTGGCACAAAGACAGAAATATAGATCAATGGAACAAAATAGAAAGCCCAGGGATAAATCCACACACATATGGACACCTTATCTTTGACAAAGGAGGCAAGAATATACAATGGAGTAAAGACAATCTCTTTAACAAGTGGTGCTGGGAAAACTGGTCAACCACTTGTAAAAGAATGAAACTAGATCACTTTCTAACACCGCACACAAAAATAAACTCAAAATGGATTAAAGATCTAAATGTAAGACCAAAAACTATAAAACTCCTAGAGGAGAACATAGGCAAAACACTCTCCGACATAAACCACAGCAGGATCTTCTATGATCCACCTCCCAGAATTCTGGAAACAAAAGCAAAAATAAACAAATGGGATCTAATTAAAATTAAAAGCTTCTGCACAACAAAGGAAAATATCAGCAAGGTGAAAAGACAGCCTTATGAATGGGAGAAAATAATAGCAAATGAAACAACTGACAAACAACTAATCTCAAAAATATACAAGCAACTTATGCAACTCATTTCCAGAAAAATAAACGACCCAATCAAAAAATGGGCCAAAGAACTAAATAGACATTTCTCCAAAGAAGACATACGGATGGCTAACAAACACATGAAAAGATGCTCAACATCACTCATTATTAGAGAAATGCAAATCAGAACCACAATGAGGTACCACTTCACACTAGTCAGAATGTCTGTGATCCAGAAATCTGCAAGCAATAAATGCTGGACAGGGTGTGGAGAAAAGGGAACCCTCCTATAATGTTGGTGGGAATGCAAACTAGTACAACCACTATGGAAAACAGTGTGGAGATTCCTTAAAAAAGTGCAAATAGAACTGCCATATGACCCTGCAATCCCACTGCTGGGCATACACACCAAGGAAAACAGAATTGAAAGAGACACATGTACCCCAATGTTCATCGCAGCACTGTTTATGATAGCCAGGACATGGAAACAACCTAGATGTCCATCAGCAGATGAATGCATAAGAAAGCTGTGGTGCATATACACAATGGAGTATTACTCAGCCATTAAAAAGAATACATTTGAATCATTTCTGATGAGATTGGTGAAACTAGAGCCGATTATACAGAATGAAGTAAGCCAGAAAGAAAAACACCAATACAGTATACTAACACATATATATGGATTTTAGAAAGATGGCAATGATGACCCTGTATGCAAGACAGCAAAAAAGACACAGATGTGTATAGTGGACTTCTGGACTCAGTGGGAGAGGGAGAGGGTGGGATGATTGGGAGAATGGCATTGAAACATGTATACTGTCATGTAAGAATCAAATCACCAGTCTGTGTCCAATGCAGGATATAGCATGCTTGGGGCTGGTGCACAGGGATGACCCAGAGAGATGTTGTGGCGAGGGAGGTGTGAGGGGGTTTCATGTTTGGGATCGCATGTACACCCGTGGTGGATTCATGTCAATGTATGGCAAAAACCAACACAGTATTGTAAAGTAAAATGAAGTAAAAATAAAAAATAAAAAGTATGTTCTACTCATACATTGTTCTCCTAATCTATGTTAATGAAACTATTTTGTATGGAAATCTGCCTTTCTTCAAGGTTCATGTCAATCGTTTTATGGCCCAGGATGACGCACCTGGTGCCATTCTGTGAATTGTAATATGTTTCCTTTCTTTAATTAGCTGACTTCTAGTAGCTACATAACGCCTGGCTAAAGACTAGCATGGGGGTACTCTTTCTGCCCACTTCTGATGTCTACATCAGAAGTTTTCTTTATCTCTTTTATACTTTAATAAAACCTTATTACACAAAAGCTCTGAGGGATCAAGCCCCAGTTTGAATTCTCCTTCAGAGGCCTAGAATTCTAGTGTCTGTGATTCAGCAACAACCTTTCATCTTGAAGGTTCATCTGCGATTCTTCAGGACAAGGTAAGGATTCTTGCAGCTCTAGTTACTTGTTCTCTTAGAAAATGCATTTTCTGCTGTAGTTTACTAACTCTACAGTGTGCTTGTGTGAATGAATGACACATCCTGCATGACGCAAATGAGGAGCCATGCTCTGAGGTTCCATGTTGACCTCATACAGCTTATGGCAGAAACCACTCAGGGGTTATATGGACCTGCCAGTGCCAAGAGGCACCCAATATCTCCATGAGAGATGACCATACATGGGCAAAGCATGTGGACTGAACTCCCCTTTTTCTGTCAAACATTCCAGTCTCTTTGACCATTTCATTACCTCTTAGGAGTTAGAACTACTAACATAATCTGTTAGATCATAGACTGTGAAGGAACCTGTGATTTATGTTGTTACTGTGTACTGTTACTTAGGTCCCAAATTTGGATTGGTAGGTAGGAAGTGCCTAGCCTCCCTAGAAGTTGAAAGTTCAGAGCTAGATGGAGATTTAGATCTAAGAGCATCACTCAGGTGAAAGGTTACTCAGGAAATACAGCAGAATTCTTCCTTTGGTAATTCTAGCTCTTAGTGGACCAGAGGAGGCTCTCCAGTGGCTTTTATCCTAACTCCTTAGATATTATTTCTATGGAATCTATGGGAATGAATTGGAAGGACTGGCCCTAATAATTTGAGGACAAAATCACTTTTTCCTCACTGGCCAGCCCTTCACAATCTCCTTGTCTATCTCTTATGCTGTTGTGGTGACGCTTGGAAGGAATATCTCAGTTTTATGTTTGTGCCAGTCTTATTGTTGTCAGGTAAATACTCAGGGTTGTGCACAGGCACTCAGGTGGTGAATGTTTCCCCCAGCGATCTTAGCTTGGGACGCATTCCCGAAGGTTACTCTGAATCCACCCCAGGTGGCATAGAGTCAAGAAAGGTTTTAATGGTGAAAGATAAGACATCAGTCTGGGAAGCCATCAGATCTACCCCTGGTGCATCTCCAACCCACCTCAGTGGTTTAACTATGAGGGGTGAGTAGTGTCTGCATCAGTAAGGGACAGATGAAGTCAAACCAGGGAAGAAAAGCTTCAGTGTAAAATGTGTCTACACTCTCTTCTAAGGCAGGAAGGGAAGCCTCTGGTAGAAAGATGGAGTGGAAAAAAAAAAAAAAAAGATGGCAAGAAAAAACTAGTCGGGTTTTTCTCTCTTACAAAGGGAGCTAACAATTCCAGCTTCACTCCTTTGAACTGTGTCCTGGAAAACTGGAATATATTTGATCCACAGAGCCTAAAGAAGACACGCCTGATTTTCCTATGTGATATTGTATGGCCATGGTAACAATTGGAGGAAAGCAAACCATGGCTGGTTAGAGGGTCTCCTAATTATAATAGTTTTGCAATTAGGTCAGTTCTGAAGAAAACAAGGGAAATGGGTATTCAGTACACTTCAATTCAGTAACGCAAGAGTGTCCAACTCTTTGTAACCCCATGAATCACAGATCGCCAGGCCTCCCTGAACATCACCAACTCCCAAAGTTCACTCAGACTCACGTCCATCAGGTCGGTGATGCCATCCAGCCATCTCATCCTCTGTCGTCCCCTTCTCCTCCTGCACCCAATCCCTCCCAGCACCAGAGACTTTTCCAATGAGTCAACTCTTCGCATGAGGTGGCCAAAGTACTGGAGTTTCTGCTTGAGCATCATTCCTTCCAAAGAAATCCCAAGGCTGATCTCCTTCAGAATGGACTGGTTGGATCTCCTTGCAGTCCAAGGGACTCTCAAGAGTCTTATCCAATACCACAGTTCAAAAGCATCAATTCTTTGGCGCTCTAGCTTCTTCACAGTCCAACTCTCACATCCATACATGACCACATGAAAAAGCATAGCCTTGACCAGATGGACCATAGTCGGCAAAGTAATGTCTCTGCTTTTGAATATACTATCTAGGTTGGTCATAATTTTTCTTCTAAGGAGTAAGCATATTTTAATTTCATGGCTGCAATCACCATCTGCAGTGATTTTGAAGCCCCCCAAAATAAGTCTGACACAGTTTCCATTATTTCCCCATCTATTTCCCATGAAGTAATGGGACCAGATGCCATGATCTTCCTTTTCTGAATGTTGAGTTTTAAGCCAATTTTTTCACTCTCCTCTTTCGCTTTCATCAACAGGCTTTTTAGTTCCTCTTCATTTTCTAATAAAGTAATGCTCAAGATTCTCCAAGCCAGGCTTCACCAATACGTGAACCGTGAAATTCATGATTTTCAAGCTGGTTTTAGAAAAGGCAGAGGAAACAGAGATCAAATTGTCAACATCCGCTGTATCATCAAAAAAAAAAAAAAAAAAAAAAACAACAAGAGAGTTCCAGAAAAACATCTATTTCTGCTTTAATGACTATGCCAAAGCCTTTGACTGTGTGGATCACAATAAACTGTGTAAAATTCTGAGAGATGGGAATACCAGACCACCTGACTTGCCTCTTGAGAAATCTGTATGCAGATCAGGAAGCAACAGTTAGAACTGGACATGGAACAACAGACTGGTTCCAAATAGGAAAAGGAGTCCGTCAAAGCTGTATATTGTTACCCTGCTTATTTAACTAATATGCAGAGTACATCATGAGAAATGCTGGGCTGGAAGAAACACAAGGTGGAAGTGGGTAGAAAGAGCATATTTGTTGCCCTTTTTTTCTCTATGAAATATGCCATATTTACACCCTAAGGGTATAGATGTGGGTGTCAAAGTTTCAGCTACATATTATCCTCTTACTTTGTGCCCATACCCAGGGCCCCAAAATGAGCAAACTGAAAGTCACAGAACTCTCCCTCCTCCCCAGAAGGGTTACCTTGTTCTCAGTAAACTTCAAAGTGAGAGTCAAACTGCCCAAGTACAGGTCCAAAGAACCCTTGTCTCAGTACAACCTCAGACTAATCTGGTTTCCATAGAAGCTTAGACAATCGAAGTAGAGAAATTCAGATAGCAAAAACTAAGGGTGAAATACAGGATCAGTTGGAGGACAGGAGAAGATAAAGAGATAAAGAAAAGCAGGTTTTTCCAATCTATTCCTGTGGTCATATGCACAGAACAGCCAGAGAGACTGAGGAACACCCACACAACCTGTTGCCACTTCATAAAGCATGCACTGGGAGAAATAATCAGTCTATGAGAGTTAATAAGCCCTTTTCTTATCAAGAAATACAAAAAAATAAAATCAAAGAGGATCTGGGAGACTATTTAGAGAACCCAGAAAAATATATTAGAGTTTTTAAAGGTATTACTCTGTTTATAACATTGCTTGAAAGGATATGATGTATATCTTGGAACAAATGGTGACTTCCAACTCAAAAACTGGAATTTTGGGGAAAGCTGTTGTTTTTGGAGATGAGGCTTAATAATGAATTGGTAGGGCAGAGGGAGGAAGAGATATCTGCCCTCCCCACTGGAATCAGGCTTTTCCAATTATAGAACCAGATTGGGACTATAACACGGCTAAAGGAAGAAGGGATCTGAGTCATTTTTTCAGATTTATTCTTGAAGGACTTGTCACATGATTGTATGTTGCTCAGAGTGCCGGGCGTTAAAGCCCCCTCGGCATGTCACAGCTTTCAGGTCTCCAATAGACCGTGTTATAGCTCTTAGACAAATCAGTGTTATAGCTCAGTGTTACAGCTCTATCTTATTTAGAAGATAGCAGGAAAATCCATCTTTCAGGAGTGAGGGCACATTGATCTAAAGAGACGAGGAGAAGAGCGCCCCAGCGTGCAGGAGAGAGAGAGAGAGAGCTGGCTCTGGCTCCTCTATTTGTATGTTTATTTCTCCCTGGGCCTGTCCTATGTAAATCTGGCCAGCCAGGAGTGTTGTTTGTTTTACCTGAGGTCCTCACTCCGGACCTCTGATCTTCTTTTGTTTCATTTTCGCAGGCTTTTCCCTTCCTTGTCTGTAGCCACCGCTATTTTGGACTCCTTTTCCCTGTTTTACCTACCTAACATTCCCTCCTCAAGAGATGGGAGGCCCATTTCTTTGGGAATAGGGGCTTTGAGGTCTTTCTGGCTACTTCCTGCTGAACTGGGGCGGCGAGGGTTATTGGGCCTCCCCCTCTTGCTAGTCTCAAGCCTCAGAGTCTTTAAAGTGGTGTGCATTTAAGGGTGAGTGATATTTTCTGTGGTCAGCAGTGGTTTCACATCTTTGTTGAACTGGCACTGTATGTTGTAGCTTGTTGACCTGGGCATAGACAAAACAGGTTAGACAAGTGAATAATGGAATAATCATAAGCATCATCAATATAGTATAACAAGGACTAGTAGGGGCATTAGCCAAGTTTAAATTCACATTGCCAGGGTAGCTCAAGTCCCTCCTTTGTCAGGGATCAGAAGATCTATCTCCTGTCTGTTTTGGAGTATCATCTGTCAAGCTGTGTTGGGTCTTCAGAGCTATCTTGAGAAATTTTATTATCCCCAGAAACTAGATTTTGGGGGTGTTCATTAGAATGGCACTCATTGATAGTCTTGAATAGGTATCTGAGATCGCCCAGGGGCTCACAGGTATATTGAGTGTCCTCTTCTCTTTTCTTTCATGGCTCGACTCGTGAGTAGTGAGTCCAGGTGTCATGTCTGGTACCTTGATCACTGTGGGGGTAGAAAGTATTACAGGGTAGGGGCCCTTCCATGTGGGCTGGAGTTGAGCTTTTGGGGACCCATCTTTCCAGACTTTAATTAGGACTTGAGTCCCTGGAGCATATAGAGGTGACTCCTTTGAATCTTTTGTATCTTGGTTCAGACCCCACAAGCGTATATCCTGTTGAAATTGCCCAATGGCCATGATAAAAGACTGGAGGGTCTGAACCTCTGGATCTAGGAAGAGGCCATTGACATAAACAAAAGGTCTCCCATATAGTATCTCACAAGGACTAAGACCAAGCTGTTCCTTAGGGCAATGTGGGTGCATAGGAGAGCTATCAGTAAAGCCTCCTTCCATCTCAGGGAGGTCTCCTGGGTTATCTTTTTAATCCATGATTTAAAGAATTTATTGGCTCTTTCTACTTTTCCTGAAGATTGAGGCCTCCAGGCACAACGGAGATAATAAGTAATACACAATGCTTTAGAGACCCCTTGGGTGACCTTAGAAGTAAATGATATCCCATTGTCACTTTTTAATGACCTGGGCAGACCAAATCTTGGAATGATTTCATGGAGCAGTTTTTCACCACCTTCTCAGCCTTTTCAGTCCAGGTGGAAGAACCTTCAATCCATCCTGTGAATGTATCTATCGTGACTAATAGGTATTTATACCCTTGAGAAACTGGCATCTGGTTGAAGTCCATCTGCCAGTCCTCTCCTGTGTAGGTCCCACGTCCTTGCATGGACTGGGACAGCTGGGGCTTTCGAGCTCCTTGGGGGTTGTTTAATTGGCAAGTGGGACAAGAAGACACCATCTGTCTTATAGTTGTTTGGAAGCCTGTTCCTCTGAAGGACCTTTCTAATAATCTCTGGAGGGTCTTTTCTCCTAAATGAGTAGTGGCATGTAAGGAGTTAACCAAATTCCATTGGAGGTTCCCAGGCGGAAAAAGGAGACCCTCCTTTTGGAACCACCCCATATGATCTTCTTGAAAGCCCTCCCTCTTAGCTTTAAGAGTCTCACCTTCAGTATATGAAGGAGTTTCTGGCAAATTAGTCTGTGGAACTAAGGTGGCAATCTCTATTAGGTCATGGTTCTGTAATGCTGCTCTTCTATCTGCCTGATCAGCTGCTTGGTTCCCTCGTGCCACTTCTGTGCTCCCTTTTTTGTGTCCTTTACAATGGGAGACTGAAACCTCAGTGGGCAGATGGACTGCCTCCAAGAGTCGAAGAATCTGATCGCCATATTTGATTGGGGACCCTCGGGTGGTCAAGTGGCCCCTTTCTTTCCAAATAGCCGCATGTGCATGTAGCACCAGAAAGGCATACTTGAAATCAGTCTAAATGGCTTTCCCCGCCCGCCCCCCCCCCCCCCACCTTTTTCCAGCTCTAAAGCTCAAGTCAGAGCTATGAGTTTAGCTAATTGGGCTGAAGTACTTGGTGGCAGAGGCTTAGCCTCTATGGTCTCAAAACTGAAGACTATCACATGTCCGGCTATTCTTTTTTCCATCCAAGACAAAGCTGCTCCTGTTGGTGTACCAGATTTCCTCAGGATTGGTCAGAGGATCTTCAGACAATCCTTCTCGGGGTTTTGTCCAGTGGTCCAAGGTTTCTAGACAAGAGTCAAAGGGGAGAGAGTCCTCGCGGTTAGGCAGGAGGGTGGCTGGGTTAAGAACCTCACAAGGGGATTTAGTGAGGCCTGGGTTTTTCATCAGAATTACTTGATATCTAAGGATTCTTTGATCAGACATCCATAAACGGCTTCTCCCATTTAGGAGTTGTTTTACTCGGTGGCTGGTAAAAATAGTTAGTTTGCCCCCAAAGGAGAGTTTTAAAGCATCTTCTATCATGACTGCAATAGCTGCAAGGTTTTGAAGGCATGGGAGCCAGCTTCAGGTAGTTGGATTGAGCTTTTTTGGATAAGTAAGCTATAGGCTGAGGTTCAGATCCCAACCTTTGAGTGAACACTCCCAAAGCTATTCCCTCTTTTTCATGGACATAAAGTTGGAATGCTTTTTCTGGGTCTGTCAACCTCAAACCAGGTGCCTGAGTTAAGGCCTGTTTTAGGGTAGCCTCTGCCTTCTTTTGAGGAGTTCCCCACATCAGTGGGATTGAATCATCTCATCCCTTTAAGCTTTCATATAAGGGCTGGGCAATTAGACCATAGTTGGGTATCCAGATTTTATAATATCCAGTTAGCCCCAGGAAAGCTTGCAATTGTTTTCGAGTCGTGGGGGAGGGCAACTAGAGGATTCTTGTACTTGGTCAGAGGACAGCCTCCTGGACCCGTGTGTAATCTGAATTCCCAGGTAAGTGACCTTTGTCTCGACCATCTGTGCCTTAGCACGGGAGACTTTATATCCTTTTTCTGCCAAGAAGTTTAGAACCTGAATTTCATGTTGTTGGGCACTTTTCTCATCTGGAGAGCAGATTAGTAGGTCATCTGTGTATTGTAATATTTTCCCAACAGTTCCCAGGTCCAGATCTAAGAGATCCTGGCTAAGGGCCTGTCCAAACAGGTGGGGACTATCTCTGAACCCCTGAGGTAATACTATCCAAGTCATCTGTTGGTGTTTTTCTCCTGGGGCCTCCCACTCAAAGGCAAAAAGATATTGGGATTTTTTAGCCAGTGGTATGCAAAAAATTGCATCTTTGAAATCCAAGATTGTAAACCACTTGGCATTGGGTGGGATTTCTCCCAAGACTACATAGGGATTGGGTACTGTGGGATGGAGGGGGACTACAGTTTCATTTATGATCTGGAGATCTTGAACCATTTGCCAGGTTCCGTCTTTTTTCTTTACTGAGAGGATGGGGTGTTAAATGGTGAACTGGTGGGGACCAATAGCCCACAAGCAAAGAATTTATTTATTAAAAGCTGTAGTCCCTCTCGAGCCTCTCTTTTGAGAAGGTATTGTTTTCAGTTAGGAAACCGAGTGGGATCTTGGAGGACAATGATGACTGGTTCAGCTTTGTGGGCTCATCCTGGGATCCCCTGGTCCCACACCTGGCGGTTAATTTTGTCTTTCCATAGTTTTTGGTTGCTCTCTGTTGAAGGTGCAATGGGTTCTTCAGTAGTAACCAGGAGCTGCAGGGCTCTAGGGGCTGAAAAATTTCCCATCACAAGGGTGGTTCCCAGTTTAGTGACTATATCTCTTCCAATAAGGGAGTAGGACACTCAGGGACCACTGGAAACTGGTGGGAAAATATTTGCCCATCCCAGCAACAAAGAAGTGCTCAGGTGACTCTTTTAGTCGTTGCTTTTCCTGTAGCACCCAAAATGGTACAGGTTTGGGAGGAGAAGTGTGCAGAGTAGGACATCAAGACAGAGTAGGTAACCCTTGTGTCAACCAAGAAATTTTCGGACCTACCTGCCACATCCACTTGCACCCTTGGCTCCAGCCCCGTGATGGTTATCTGCGACAGGCGGGCTGGCAGGAGCGGGCCGCTTCAGTCCTCTTGAACCATCGTGAGGGTAGGCTTGGCGCTTGACCTCGAGGCTCTTGGGTCCCGAAGGCAGAGTGCCGCCCAATGTCCCAGTTGATGGCATTTGTGGCAAGCCATTCTAGGAGAATTGTCACGGTTTGGACACTCTTTGGCCCAATGCCCCGCCTGTCTACAAATCAGGCATTTGTCTCGTGCCTTGTTCTTTAAGGACTCAGGGTCTGCCATAGGGCTTTCCTGAAGGGCAGCCAGCATCTGGGCATGCCTTGTGTCTTTCTTTCTCTCTTTCTCCTGGGCCTTGGTCTCGTTCTCCTGTTCTCTGTTATAAAAGGTACTGGTGACTGTCTGGACCATCTCATCTAAAGAGGCAGTGGGGTCCTGCTGTTGTAGCTGTTGTAACTTAATTCTGATATCTGATGCACATTGTGATAGGAATTTGTCCTTTAAAGTCCAGACTGGTAAATTTTTGGAGTGCCTCTTTTAGCCTTTCCAAAAAGGCAATGAGGTTCTCACTGGGTTCCTGAGTTATTGCTGAGACCCGGGCATAGCTAATTACTTTTTGCTGGGCTGATTTCAGTCCTACCTTCACACAGATTAGAAAATGATTTCTTTCCCAGATGTGCTCAGGGTCATTATAATTCCAATTAGGATCGGAGGAGGGGACTGCAGTTTCCCCTACTGGGTATCTATCACTGGACATGGGAAGCCCCGTTGCATACCTCTGGGCCTCCTGTAAGACCGTAGTATGTTCAGGGTCAGATAAAGTTAGACTAAATATGACCATGATGTCTTTCCACGTCAAGTCAAAGGCCAAGGTAATATGTTGGAATGTATTTATATATTTGCCTGGGTCATCTGTGTAGCTTCTCAGGTCTTGTTTGATCTGTCTTAGTTCTAAGAGGGAGAAGGGCTTATGGACCCAAGTTGGTCCGAATTCTCCTCCAGTTTCAACTAAGGGATATACTCGAGCTGGATTTTGTTGAGGGAATGCTCCCAGGTATGGGGGCATGTTTGGGTATAAGGAAGGAACACCAGGCAATTCAGGAGCTGTGGGAGGTGAACCTTCACGAGGGGGTTCCTTTTTTTGGTTGCCTGTGCCTAACACCATTTGCCTAGTGGGCTCACTTTTAGGGCATACAGCAATCCCATACTTAAGATAGAGTTCCTTTATATCTTTTAGTTGGAAGAAAATTTGGACATAGGGGATCTCTGTCCATTTCCCTTGTCTTTTACAGAATAATTCCAATTGCAGGATGGTATTGCAATTTAAAGTCCCATCCTCAGGCCAGTGTTCCTCGTCCCCTAGTGGATACTGTGGCTATGCAGTGGCACAAAAGAACTTCAAGTGACTTTTCCTGAGAGGTAGAGGGTTGAACAGCTTCCAGCTATCAAGGATGCACCTCAAGGGTGTCTGCCGGGAAGTGGAATGGTTATTTCCCATCTGAAAGACAGTCATTACAGGGAGAAAAGAAAAAGACCGGTTTTGATTTTCATGGGTGGACTTCCTTAGGTGTGAGTCTTTTTGAAGCTTATCTTAACCAAAACTGTTGCAACTTGAGAGCCAGGCATCCCAGGGTCAGGGTGCAGATCCCCAGGCAGGCTGAGGTGTGACAGCCTCCTAGAGATCGAATCCCCGGGCAAGCCGAGGCATGACGGCCTCCCGAGAATTGGGTCCCTGGGCAGGTCAAGCCCTGATGACCTCCTGGGACCCCCGGACTGGAGTTTGGGCATCCCCAAGGTCTCCAGCATGACCAGGGCTGGGTAGAATTAAGTGGTTTGTAACTTATTGCTAGTTTGCCCACCATGGACAGGAATAGATATGATGTACACTCATCCTACCCAGTACTGTTGCAATCTGAGAGCCAGGCATCCCCGGGTCAGGGTGCAGATCCCCAGTCAGGCTGAGGTGTGACAGCCTCCTAGAGATCGAATCCCTGCATAGGCCGAGGTGTGACAGCCTCCCGAAAATTGGGTCCCTGGGCAGGTCGAGGCGTGATGACCTCCTGGGACCCCTGGGACTAGCGGATCCCTGAGCAGGTTGAGGCATGACACCCTTTTGAGGACCAAATCCCTAGGCAGGTCAAGGTGTGATGACCTCCTAGGAACCCCAGACTGGAGTTTGGGCATCCCCAATGTCTCCAGTGTGACCAGTACTGGGTAGGATTAGGGAGTTGGATATTATAGAGAATTGCCCTCCCAAGACCAGTTATTTTCTGGTTGTCTTTCCAGAAGATTGTAGAGGCATACTTGTGGGTCTGGATGTGGCTCAGGAAAAGAGCATGAAACCCGGGGAAAGGGGGCAGAGCACAACCTATGAAAGAATGTCATAGCACAAAGGTATAATGTAAACCAGTTAAAATCAACTGGGTCTAAGATGACAAGTCAAATTCAAGTAAAACTTAATCCCAAATCTATAAGCCAACAGACACACCCAGAGGTGGCAGGACAGCTCCAAGGCACTGTGAAAGAGATGGAGGAGTGGGTCGTTCCCCAATGGCTGGGATGATCCTCCCACTCATTAGCATATGAATTTACCCCTCTCACAAAATCTAGACAGGCTGCATTCTATGACCAGTACCCTGTAGAGTGCAGCGCTTTTTTTGAATCTTAACAAGTCTACCTCTTATCTATCGCTTTGACTCTCAATGAATTTTTGTAATGTGACCTCAGTGCCTGAACTTTATTAGTTTTGGCCGGGCTTGAGTCCTGGGAGATAGCTGAATGACAGGAGGAAAAAGCAGTGGGAAAAAACGTGCCAAGGAATCCCCTTCATAGCCTGCTGGAAATTTGTTAAATATCTGACCAGTGCTCACCATTTCATTGGTCTGATACTTGGCACAGAGAAGAGAAAGGACAGAAGAACCCCAACCGGCTTTCTAACAGCCACTGAGGCTCAGCAGATAGCGCCTTTAGGACATGCTGAGGAGTAGCCTCTCCAGAGTCCCTCAGTTGTGCCCCCTGCTGCCCGCCTGTTCATGGGAGGTGGAGGAAACAAGAAACAAGAGATTGTAAAGGAATTAAGATTTTGTTATGCATGTGCCTCCAGCCAGAGGAGCGAGGACCTCTTACCTTAACAGGAGGTCTTCTGGGATCTGAGACTGGGCCGCGTGGGCTTTCCGCTGTCCCGGTTTCCAGCATGATGGGCCTTCCCCTGCACTGGATTTTCTTCCTGTTCAGCCTCTACCGTGGGAGCTTCACTGAGTTGGGCTCCAGCTGTGCTTGGCCTCTTCCACGTGGAGATTGTTTCAGCCAGGTTATCTCCAAGTCATGGCACCATAGATGTCACACGAGTGTATGTTCCTCGATTCTTTGTCTTTTCATAAAAAAGATTTGGAGTGATGGACATTAAAGCCCCCTCGGCATGTCACAGCTCTCAGGTCTTAGATAGACCGTGTTATAGCTCTCAGGTCTTCAACAGACTGTGTTATAGCTCTTAGAAAATTCAGTGTTACAACTCAGTGTTAACAGCTCTATTTTATTTAGAAGACAGCAGTAAAATCCATCTTTCAGGCGTGAGGGCACGTTGATCTAAAGAGATGAGGAGAAGAGTGCCCCAGCATGCAGGAGAGAGAGAGAGAGAGAGAGCTGGCTCTGGCTCCTCTATTTATATGTTTATCTCTACCTGGGCCTGTCCTATGTAAATTTGGCCAGCCAGGAGTTTTGTTTGATTTATCTGAGGTCCTCACTCCGGTCCTCAGACCTTCTTATGTTTCATTTTCACAGGCTTTTCCCTTCCTTGTCTGTAGCCACCACCATTTTGGACTCCTTTTCCAAGTTTTACCTACCTAGGAGACTCAGGCAAGCTTGTTCTAAGACTTTGAACTATGACAAATTGGCAAACATAGAACAGGATGAGAAGGAAGCACCTGGTAAATTCCTAGATCAACTGAGAAGCCCTTCACAGATTCACTGAGATTGATCCTAAAAGTGAAGAGGAAAGAGTGATCTTAAAAGATAGATTACTCACTCGGTCAGTTCCAGATATCCGCTGTAAGCTATTAAAACAGACACAATGAACAAATCAGTCTTTAGATAATCTGTTGTGACTGGCTCAAACAATAGGGAATATGAGGAAAGAAGTAAATAGAAACAAAGATAAAGAAACAGACATAAGCACATGTAATGACTGTCAGAAACGTTCTTAAACAGCTTGAGAAAAATGCCCAGTGGGACCCAGGTGAAAAGGGGTGGATTTGCTATTACTGTGGAAAGGAGAGGCACCTCAAGCGGGATTAACCACAGGCATCTAAGCTGCCCCTCCATGTCCGGTCTGCAAGGGACCTCAATGGAGGAGAGACTGCCCCCAGAGGCGTAGGTTTCAGAGGTCGGACTCTCAAGGCAATCAGGACTGAGGGTGCCAGGGGTCCCCACACAAACTTCCACCCTAAAAGCACCTGAGAAACCCAGGGTATTAATAACTCTATGGAGCAATTTGTTGACTTCCTTTTAGACACTGGGGCGACTTGTTCTGTGCTTATTGAAGCCCGTGGCCCACTTTCTTCCTGATCTGCTTCTGTAGTGGGACTGTCTGGATGAATCCAATGGTATTGCTTCAGTTGTTCTTTAAGATGTAACTGGGATACTGTGCTATTTTCGCATGAGTTTCTGATCATGCCAGAGTTTCCCTTATCCCTTTTGGAGAAGGCAGTGGCAACCCACTCCAGTACTCTTGCCTGGAAAATCCCACAGATGGAGAAGCCTGGTAGGCTGCAGTCCACGAGGTCGCTAAGAGTCAGACACGACTGAACGACTTCACTTTCACTTTTCACTTTCATGCATTGGAGAAGGAAATGGCTACCCACTCCAGTGTTCTTGCCTGGAGAATCCCAGGGACAGGGGAGACTGGTGGGCTGCCATCTATGGGGATGCACAGAGTCGGACACGACTGAATCAATTTAGCAGCAGCAGCAGCATGCTGAGTATATCCCATGCCTCTGTTTTCATTAATATGGAATCTTCCCATTCTCTGCATTTAATTGAACAAAATAGAAATCCTAGAATTTAGGCTGATGGAAAATCTATGGGTTAAGCACAATATGCTATTCCTGTAGTTGTCAAGCTAAAACACTCACACTTATTTCCAAATAAGCAGCAGTATCCACTGAAACCTGAGGTTAATGAAGAGTTAAAGCTCATCACTGAGAATTTAAAGAAGTAGAGGCTATTAATTCACTGCATCAGTCCATTCAATAGATGTATGACACTTCTATTTTGGGTATAAAGAAAACCAATGGTGAATGGTGACTAGTTCAAGATTTATGAATAATAAATCTGGCTGTATGCTAGAGTCCAGCTCCAGCAGCCAGGGATTCAACCTGAAGGGGTGAGCAGTTTCAGTGAGAAACTGAGGCAGCCTCTCAGTTTTCTTGGACTGCCTGTTTATTTCAAGTTTATGATTCTCTTTAATACTTTTACGAAAGCATTAGGTCAGAGGTTTGCTATTTTTAGTTCCCATTGACCCAGATTGATTTTTGGAGGAAAAAAAAAATAATTTTCCCCTAGTATCCTAAACTCACTATTTCTTAGAAAGGGCTTCTAGCTAATAATACCTCTAAAGTCCCTAATTTCGATAAGCTATAGTAGAATATGCTAACATTACAGCAATCCTTAAATCTTTAGCTTCTATTTTAATTATTCCTAAGCCCTAAATTCAGCAAACTCCTTTGCCATAAACACTTTTCTCACAAGCGGGCCTCAGATAGCAATACCTCTCATGGCCTTAATCTGTAGCATGCATGCTCACCCTGGAAGTCTTTTGTAAAAGTCCTTGAACAACTGTCAATGATTAACTACATAAATTATTCTTTGAGCACAGCTGCAGAAGGCTTTTGCCTTCTCATGCTCCTCTCAAAAACAATAAGCACCTTAATATTCTC
The DNA here is from genome assembly GCF_023091745.1 of Budorcas taxicolor. Lineage (NCBI taxonomy): Eukaryota > Metazoa > Chordata > Mammalia > Artiodactyla > Bovidae > Budorcas > Budorcas taxicolor. The sequence continues at coordinate 5,388,337 of NC_068936.1, read as the reverse complement.
TTCAATCAACTCAGTCAAAGAAAGGAAAAAACAAGTCAGAATCACAAATCCTAACTCTTTCATTCATGGTCCGTGCCTATGGAACAAAGGCAGGGTCTATAGGGCTGTGCCTCCCGACAGCTGTAGTTCTTTTACACCTCATGGTGCCTAGTCCTTATATTCTATTGTCTGAAATTCCTGAAAGAATCAAGTTATTTGTCAGTAATTCATTTAAAAGATGCTTTTTATTCCCTGGTGGCTCAGATGGTAAAGCATCTGCCTACAATGTGGGAGACCTGGGTTCAATCCCTGGACCAGGAAGATCCTCCAGAGAAAGAAATGGCAACCTACTCCAGTACTCTTGGCTGGAAAATCCTATGGACAGAGGAGTCTGTTGGCTACAGTCTATGGGATCACAAAACGTCGGACATAACTGAGTGACTTCAATTTTCACTTTATATTCAGTGCCTTTGATAGAGGAAAGTCAATTTCTATTTGCCTTTGAGGACCCTACACAGCCAGATTCTTAATAAACCTGGAAAGTATTGCCACAGGGATTTCATGACAGCCCTCACATATTTGGACAAAGTTTGTAGTGGAATCTACAAAATTGTAATTGCTCAGAAACAGTGGTACTACAATATGTAGATAATGTTCTGCTCTGTGCTGAGACAGAGGAAGCTTGTTTACAAGCCTCAGAAGATTTCTTAAACTTTCTTGCAGTCTTTGGTTACAAGGCACTAAGAGAAAAGGCTCAGCTTTCTCACCAATCTGTTAGATATCTGGACCTAATCATATCAGAAGGATCTAGAGCAATAGACCCCGAAAGAATTAAACCTATACTAAATCATCCCTTACCTACTTTAAAAAAAAAATTGAGAGGGTTTTTAGGAATCACAGACTACTGCCAATTTTGGATTCCGAGTTATGGGGGGCTTACCTGGCCCTCATATAAACCTATAACTGAGAATCAATATTGCCGGGGAAAATGTCAATAACCTCAGATATGCAGATAACACTACCCGTAGGGCAGAAAGTGAAGAGGAACTAAAAAGCCTCTTGATGAAAGTGAAAGAGGAGAGTGAAAAAGTTGCTTTAAAGCTCAATATTCAGAAAACGAAGATCATGGCATCTGGTCCCATCATTTCACGGGAAATAGATGGGAAAACAGTGGAAGCAGTGTCAGATTTAATTTTGGGGGTGGGGGGCTACAAAATCACTGCAGATGGTGATTGCAGCCATGAAATTAAAAGATGTTACTCCTTGGAAGAAAACTTACAACCAACCTAGATAGTATATTCAAAAGAAGAGGCATTACTTTGCTGACTAAGGTCCATCTGGTCAAGGCTATGGTGTTTCCTGTGGTCATGTATGGATGTGAGAGTTGGACTGTGAAGAAGCTAGAGCGCCAAAGAATTTATGCTTTTGACCTGTGGTGTTGGAGAAGACTCCTGAGAGTGCCTTGGACTGCAAGGAGATCCAACCAATCCATTCTGAAGGAGATCAGTCCTGGGATTTCTTTGGCAGGAATGATGCTCAAGTAGAAATTCCAGTACTTTGGCTACCTCATGCGAAGAGTTAACTCATTGGAAAAGACTCTGATGCTGGGAGGGATTGAGGGCAGGAGGAGAAGGGGTCGACAGAGGATGAGATGGCTGGATGGCATCACTGACTCGATGAATGCAAGTCTGAGTGAACTTCAGAAGTTGGTGATGGACAGGGAGGCCTGGTGTGATGCAATTCATGGGTTCGCAAAGAGTCAGACACGACTGAGTGATTGAACTAAACTGAACTGAACTGATAACTGAGATTCAGCAGGCCCAAACTGACAAACTGATTTGGTCTCCCAATACTCAAACCACTTTCAAGGTTTTTCAGACTGCTCTCCTGCAAGCTCCCTCTCTGAGCTTGCCCACAGGGTAAGAATTAAATTTGTTTGTCACTGAAAGAAAAGGTATGGCGTTGGGAGTTTTGACACAACCCTGAGGGCCTCACCAGCAACCTATTGCTTGTTTAAGTAGAGAATTAGATGTAATTTCACGTGGGTGGCCACACTGTCTAAGAGTAATTTGAGCAATGGCTTTATTAACTCCTGGGGCCTTAAAAGTAATTAATGGACAATATCTTACTGTACTGGCTTCTCATGACATGAGTGGAATCTTAAACCCTAAGATTAATACTTGGATGACAGAGAGTCAGTTTCTTAAATATCAGTCATTTTTGTTAGAAGGACCAATAACTAAGCTTAAAGTTTATGAAAATTTAAATCCTGTCACTTTCCTTCCTATGAAGGAAAATGAAACACCTGATCACGATTCTTCCCAATTTCTAACTTTAAACTATGCAGTTCGAGAAGATCTAATGAATACCCCATTAGATTATCCTGACTTGGAAATATTTACAGACAGCATTTCTTTTGTTCAGGATGGGAAGATTAAAACAGGTTAAGCCGTGGTGATGGCTGAACAGGTTTAGAAGCAAAATCTCTCCCCCAGGGAACCAATTCTCAGTTAAAGGAGCTTATGGCTCTGACCTGAGATCTAGAGTTAAGCAAAGGCCAGCAAGTGTACATCTACATTGATTTTAAGTAGGTTTATTTGACTTCTCATGCTCATGCTGCAACATGGAAAGAAAGGCAGTTTAAAATGGCAACAAAAGAACTATCAAGCATTTCAGAGAGATCAAGAGATGTTTAACTGCTGTATATTCTCCTAAGGAAATAGCTGTTATGCCTCACAAAGGGCACAGTAGTGATGTGAGTAAAGTAGCCAAAGGTAATCAGTTTCCTGTCAAGCCAGAAAATCAGCACTTTATGAAATCCCTTCATTGTAGACACCTTTGATGTGGACAGGCCCTGTGGAACAGGAAAAACACGCACACACACACACACACACAAACATGTAACATACTGAGGAAGAATTAGAAAAATATGAAAAAAGAGGAGCATAGATTACTGATAAAGGTGGTTATAGTCCCAAGATGGACGATTAATAATTCCTGAAAATGCTCAATTTAAAATTTTTAAGGGTTACACCAGACATAATTTAAGTGTAGAGAGTACTTAGCAGATGGCTTCTCATTTGTTTGAAGGTAAAAAATATAATAAAAACTTTAAAGAACATTATCAAAAGATGTGGTGTTTGTCAGAAAAATAACCCAAAGACTGAAAAGCTAGCAAAATCTGGATTACAACAAAATGGAAAATATCCTGGAGAAGACCAGTAAATTGATTTTACTCTTATGCCAAAAACTAATGGATATTCTTGCTTACAAGTTTGAGTGTATAATTTTACTGTATAGATTGAGTTTTTTTCCTGTTGTAGTAAGCAGCCTAAGGAGGTTATAAGAATTTTAATCCATAAAATTTTCCCCAGGATTGGGCTGTCACAGAGCCTTCAGAGTAACAATGGCTCTGCCTTTAAACCTTCTGTAACTCTGGGCATGTAACATAGAAAAGACTGTAAAAGCTAATGAGATTATCAAAAGACATCTGTGCTAACTAACTAAATGATGCAGGACAATTGGATTAAAGTTCTAATCATAGCTTTAATGAAGCCTTGGACTGCCCCTCAAAAGGAGGCAGAGTTCCCCTTTCAATGTATTTATGGAAGGCCTTTCTTATGCACAGACATTGTTATAAACCCTGAAGCCTTAGAATTAATTAATTAATTATGTAACTCAACTCTTCAACATGATTTAATGGAACTCCAGGAGGTGACTCCTAACCCAACCCCTGAGTCAAGCAAGACTCTATTTGAGCCAGGAACCAAGGTACTTCTAAAACATTGAAATCTGGGGCCCAATCCCTCAGACCCCTCTGGGAAGACCCTTATGAGATTATTCTTTCTTCTTCCACAGTTGTCAAAGTGCCAGGAATTGATTCATGGGTACACCACACTCAAGTTAACAGGTGGCACCCTGACCAAGATTAACTGACTTCATTTTATCTCCTTACTTTGTGTGCTTTGAGTTTGTACTTTTCAGATGGGCCTGATAATCTATGTGAGCCTACTTCTGCTGACTTCAAAAATCCCAATTCTGTTTAATCCTAAAGACAGTTCCTCCTGTCCTGGTCTCCCTTCTATGCTGCACTCAGCAGATGGTCTAACTGCTGGGGCTGTGGAGTGCTACCCTCTGTCAGCTCTCAGCTGATGTTCTGGAAACACTTCTGTGTCTGAAGGTGTATTCCTGATGTGTCTGTGGGGAGACATGTTTTCCACATCCAGCTACTGTTCTGCTTACTCATCTCAGGCAGATGAACTTGCAAGATGAGATGACTTTTCATCTCAACTTTTTGACTATTAGAAATAAGACTCCTACAAACACTCATGTGTACATCTTTGGGTAAGCTTTTTATTTTTATATTTGTTTGTATAAACCTAGGAAAGGGATTACTTGATTATATGATAACCAAATGTTTAAATTTTGAAGGAACTTCCAAACTCTTCCAATATCGTGTACTATTTTGTATTCCCGTAAGCATGCATGGAAGTTTACATATTTTCACTTCCTCATCACACTTGTTCTTGTCTCTTCTCTTATTACAGCAATCCTTTTGGTGTGCCCTGCATGCTTACTTGCCATCTATATATCTTTTTTTAGAGAAGTTCCTGTTCAAATATTTTTTCCATTTTTTTGCATTGGTTTCTTTCATATGTTGTCCTGGATTCTTAAGTTTTTCACACTTCAATGTTACTGTAATTATTCTATTTTAATTTTCAATTGTCTGTCCTACTATATAGGAAAGCAATTAACTAAATTTTATATATCATCTGTATATCTTGCAAACTGCTTAAACTAATTCTTAGTTTTAGTTTTTCTTTTGCTGTAGATTTCATTGGATATTCTACATAGATATTGCTGAAAAATAAAAACAGTTTAAATCTTCTTTTCCAACCTGTATACATTATCAATAATTTTCTAATATGACTTTATGGACAGAAATTAAATATAATAAGACTGGACATCTTTTTGTTGATTGTTATCTTAGAATTAAAACACTCAGTTTTCTATCATAAAATGTGATGTTAGCTGTATAGTTTATTACCTTCATCAGGTTGAGGAAGCTTTTTATTTCTAGTTTGATAAGAGTTTTCATACAGAATGTGCTCACTCAGTAGTGTCAGCTCTTTTCAACCTCATGGAGTGAAAACCCAACAGATGCTCTGACCTTGGGGATTCTCCAGGCAAGAATACTGAAGTGGGTTGCCATGCCCTCCTCCAGGGGATCTTCCTAACCTAGGGACGGAACCCAGATCTCCGGGATGCCAGGAAGATTCTTTAATAGCAGAACCACCAGGGAAGTCCAAGAGTACTGAAGTGCGTAGCCTATCCCTTCCTCAGAGGATCTTTCCAACCCAGAAATAGATATTAGATTTTATACAACTATTTTTCTGCATTTATCGAGATGACGCTACTGTGTTGCATTTTCAGTTCTTCAGTAAGTTGAATTACACTGATGGATTTTCAAATGTTTCACAAATGTTACATGTTTAGGGGGACAAAAAAAATCATGCCTTTTTGTATTTTGTATGTATTGGTGTAGGCTGCCACAGATCAGCTGTTTCACACTCAGCCTTAAATGTTTCTACTCTGATCCAGACAATTACTACAACGTGGGCACTGGGCAACTACTTCAGTACTCCCACCCACCGAAGGCAGGTCTAGTCCCACAAACACGCCTGTTTTCCCCCCTAGTTCCTTCATCCTACAGAGTTTGTGGTTCTGTATACTCTTTTCCACTGGTCAGGTATTTCTGTCAACTCTCAGTTGGTGTTCTGCAAGGACTTATGTGTTTGAAGGTGTATTCATGATATGTACATGGAGAGAGATGTACATGCACCTACCACTCTGCCATCTTGTTCATCTCAAGTTTTGATGATTAGAAATAAGACTGCTATAAACATTCATGAGCACATCTTTAGGTAAACATATTTTTTTTACACATGGTGAGGGGATCATGAGTCATAGACCTGAAGCAAGACAGCTCCAAGTGGAGAAAAGGCAAGTGAATTCAGTGCAGTCTGACAGTCTGAAGACAGGGATTTCATACTAGAAACTAGAAAACTGAGGAGAGCTACATGAACACTGAGAAAAGGAGATGGAAAGTAAAAGGTTTCTTGTAGGTGGCCCATATCTTCAAGGTGCTTTAAGACCACCTTGTAGGAGGAAATTAGAATGATTCTTAATTTCAAAGAGATTGAAATACAGCTTAATATCATGGAAGGATTTTAGGCAAGACATTAAAGAGTAGATAATGGAGAATGCAATGGCACTCCACTTCAGTACTCTTGCCTGAAAAATCCCATGGACGGAGCCTGGTGGGCTGCAGTCCATGGGGTCGCGAAGAGTTGAACACGACTGAGCGAGTTCACTTTAATTTTTCACTTTCATGCATTGGAGAAGGAGATGTGTTCTTGCCTGGAGAATCCCAGGGATGGGGAAGCCTGGTGGGCTGCCGACTATGGGGTCACACAAAGTTGGACACTACTGAAGTGACTTAGCAGCAGGAGCAATGGTTAAATATGACAGAAAAGAGAAGGAAGACATGAATACTGTGGTTGTGGGGCAAAGTTTGGAGGAGAGAAAATCTTCCTGCCTTGTGACCCATCAGAGTTGATTTAAAGAAATGAGGATAGCAGCTGAGTTTGAAGGACTCATTAGGGGCATTTGTCTTTGTGATGTCAAGGCTCACCGAGGGTCACCATTGGCTGGAGAAGTGACTTGCTTACGTCATAAAGCATAAGTATGTGGCCCCCTAGAGAGGGGTATATATAGTGGTCTAAGGGGCTCTGGAGCAGACCCCTGGGAGTCTTCAAAATTACATGGTGACTGAAAAGCTGGAAGGCTCTACAGCAGTTATGGAACAGCTGATGCAAGATACCCAGGAGACAAAGATGAAGACCTCCTTTCAACTGAGATCCAAAAAGTGTTAAGGTGAGCCGAAACCACCCAAGCTCCTCTTCCTCATTGACACCATAAGACTTCCTCCCCTGTTCTTGCCTGGCACATACCCCATCTCTGCCCACACCCCTTCTCTTGAAGCCATCATTAACATCCTTCTTTACCTTCTTCCCCAAACAAATACCATTCTGTGTTCCCTCTGTTCTTTTCTCCAGATAACCAGGGCAACCAGGAGGATGAATATGCCATCTGGTCCTGAGGGTTATTTTTCCTTGTTTATTTGTTAGAAGATTTTTGATTGCAGTTTTGATTTCTGAGCTTGTGATGGGTCTGTTAAGATTATCTATTTCTTCCAGGTTCAGCTTTGGAATGTTACGCTTTTCAAAGAACTTTATCGTTTCTTCCAAGCTGTCTGTTTTATTGTTATATAACTGCTGACAGCAATCTTTTATGATTCTTTTTATTTCTGTGTTGTTTGTTGTGATTTATCCATTTTCTTTTCTAATTTTAATGATTTGATTCTTCTCCCTTTCTTTCTTGATGAGTGTGGCTAATGGTTTGTCTATTTTATTTATCTTCTCAAAGAAGCAGCTTTCACTTTTGCTGATTTTTGCTATAATCTCCTTTGTTTCTTTTTCATTTATTTCTGCCCTAATTTTTATGATTTCTTTTTTCCTTCTAACTCTTGGGTTCTACAATTCTAGTTTTTCTAGTTGCTTTAAGTGTAAATTTAGGTCATTTATTTGATTTTTGCCTTGTCTCTTGAGGTAAGCTTGCATTTCTATGAACCTTCCCCTTAGCACTGCTTTTATTGAATCTCATAGGTGTTGGGTTATCCTGTTTTCATTTTCATTTCTTTCTATGCCTATTCAGTTTCTTTTCTGATTTCCTCTGTTATACTTTCAGCTTCCCCCTCCCCCATAGTTGATGTGTAATCTTACTCTATTTTGATCAGAAAAGATTCTAGAAATAATTAGATTTTTTCCAATTTGCCAAGGGTAGATTTATGGCCAGGGTGTGATCTATTTTGGAAAATGTTCTGTGTGCACTTGAAAATAAGGTAAAATTCGTGTTTTCGTGTGAAATGTCTTTTTAATATCAATTATGTCTAAGTGTACCATTTAAAGTTTGTGTTTTCTTGCTAATTTTCTGTTTGGTTGATCTATCCATAGGTGTGAGTGGAGTGTTAAAGTCTCTCACTAATTTTGTGTTACTGTTAATTTCCCCTTTCACACTTGTTAGCCTTTGTCTTACATATTGAGTTGCTCCTATATTGGGCGCATATATATTTATATTTGTTATATCTTCTTCTTGAATTGATCCTTTGATCATTATGTAGTGTCTTTCTTTGTCTCTTTTCACGCCCTTTATTTCAAAGTCTATTTAATCTGACATGAGTATTGCTATTCCTAATTTATTTTACTCTTCATTTGCAGGAAATAAATTTTTCCAGCACTTCACTTTCACTCTGTATTTGTGCCTTGGTTTGCGGTGGGTCACTTCTAGACAGCATATATAGGGATCTAGTTTCAAAACCATTTTACAATACTTCCTTTGTCACTTATCTATCCATTTGTCCATCCCTCTATTCAATCAACAATTGATCTTTTCCCTTGTTGCACTTCTGATAAATTACATACATCTGCTTGTGCCTCCTTCAGTATCTCAGCAAGCCTGCCATTAAATAGTGAGCCATGTTTATGTAGGACAGTTTTCTTTGGATATTAACTTTACACACAATGAAATGTAGCATTCTTTTCTTTTCCTAGTCATGTTACTTTTAAATTGACATATAGTTCATTTATAATGTGTTAATTTCTGCTTTATAGCAATGTGATTCAATTATACACATATGTGTCTATATATACATTGTGTGCATGCATATATATATATATCAAAGTTAGAACCTGTATCCCCTGCGGTGAATGTGTGGCATCTTAACCCCTGGACTGCAAGGAAAGTCCCATATATATTTTTTTTCATTATGATTTATCACCAGATACTAAATATATTTCTCTGTGATCTACAGTAGGAACTTGTCAATCCATTCAATATACTCTAGATTATATATCTTAACCCCAATCTCTTACTCCATTTCTCCCACAATTCTCTCTGCCTTGGAAGTCATAAGTCTATTCTCTATGTCCATGAGTATGCTTCTGTTTCATACATGTGTTCATTTGTTTCATATCTTAGATTCTACATTTAAAAGATGTCATTTGGTATATGTCTTTCCCTTGTGCCTCGATTCAGTTAATATGATCCTCTCTCGGCCCATGCCTGTTGACTCAAATGGCCTTATTATTGTAGCTGTACACATTCTTCTATCATTTTAACCATACATAGAGGTATTCATTGTTATTTTACCATATATATTATTAAAAAGTGTGTAGTAAGCCACTCGGGATAGTACTTCCATTTTGAGTCTGTATTAGGATTTTGTATGTATATGTCTGTCAACTCACTTCAGTTGCTCAGTCGTGTTCAACTCTTTGCAACCCCATCAACTGTTGCATGCCAGGATTCCCTGTCCATCACCAACTACCTGAGCCTGCTCAAACTCAGGTCCATCAAGTGGGTGATGCCACCAAACTATCTCATCCTTTGTCATTCACTTGTCTTCCTGCCTTCAATCTTCCCCAACATCAAGGACTTTTCCAATGAATCAGGTCTTCACATCAAGTGGCCAAAGAATTGAAGTTTCATCTTCAAGATCAGTCCTTCCAATGGATATCGAGAAGTAATGTCCTTTAGGATTGACTCGTTGGATTTCCTTTCAGTCCAAGGGACTCTCCAGAATATATGTGGGTATGAATAAATATTTAATATGTTTATTCTGCTGTTTATTAGAGAAAAAGGAAGAATACTTATGAATGTAATTTATAAAATGTCAATGTATTCTCTCATATGTATCTGTGGGTATGAAAAAATTTTTACTATGCACATGATGCCCCCTCAAGGAAAAATAAAAATGCTAATGAATGTAATTAATAAAACACAAATGTATTCTCTCATATGATTATGTGCGTATGAATACATATTTAATGATCTTTTTGTACCATCTCATGGAGAAATGGAAGAATGCTTATCAATGTAATTTATAAAACCCAGATTTTTTTTTTACATAGTGAAAAAGATATTGTGTAACCTTATTAAAAATTAATACATGTTCATAACAGAAAAAGTAAAATTGCTAGAAAAAAAATCATGTATGATCTCATTTAGCATTGGCTCAGAATTCTGAGTTTCTGGGATGGGGATATAAAAAGATGAGGGTGTGCTAGTTCTTTTTACAATGAAATCGTTTTTTTTTTTTTTCGGCTATTTGAATGATAACATAGAAATTGGTTCTGATATATGATTCTTGCTTTGTTTACTTATCTTTAAACTTCTACTTTTACAAATACCTAGTATTAGAGACTGAGTGGGTGGCATCACCCACCTGATCGATCTTGCTGTAATTTTTTTTCCATTTTTTCTATGATTAACAGATGCTACATGACATGACTACAGTAAATATTGCTGGAATAAACATTGGGTTACATGCATATTTTGGGATTCAGTTTTTCTCCAGGAAAATGCCCAAGAATAGCTCATACGGTGATTATATTTTTAATATTTTACAGAGTTGCCATACTGTTCACCACAGTGGCTATACCAATTTACGTGCCCATCGACAGTGCAAGAGTTATCCCTTTTCTCCACACTGTCTGCAGGAATTATTGTTTGCAGAAACTTTGTTGATAGCTATTCAGACTGGTGTGAAGGAATACCATGGAGTAGTTTTCATTTGCATTTATCTAATAGTTAGTGACGCTGAGCCACTTTTCATGCATTTTTTCATCATCTATATGGCATTTTTGGAGAAATGTCTATTTAAATCTGTCTGCTTTTTTGATTGAGATTTTATAGTTTTGATACTGGGCTACATAAATGTTTTGTATATTTTGGAAGATAATTCCTTGATAACTAATGGGAACTATCTGTGTAACATAGGGAACTGTCCTCAATGCTCTGTGGTGACTTAAATTGAAAGGAACTTTTAAAAAGAAGGTATGTTTATACAAAGACAAACCTGATATACTTTTCTGTACAGCGGAAAGTAACACAACATTGTTAAGCAACTACATGTTTACATACTGTAGGCTCCATTTAAAGGTAGTTCTGGATGAAGCAAAAGTAATCTACACTAACAGAACTGAGAACAGGGGTTGCATGGGGGACGGCCAGTGTGGATAAAGGTACCACAGAAATTTTCTAGAATGATGGGGGAAATTTATTTCCAGTGAGCTTTAGATAGATAATCTTGGTGAAAATGCAGAAATATTTTGGCAATGTATATTCTAAACGGGGTCTTGCTAAGTAGCTTCATGCATTTATACTTTCATTGCTAAGCAGCTTCAGTCATGTCCAACTCTGTGTAACCCCATAGATGGCAGCCCACCAGGCTCCCCTGTCACTGGGATTTTCCAGGCAAGAATACAGGAGTGGGTTGCCATTTCATAGACATTCATTACACAATGTCAAATTGACCTTCAGAAAGTTGCCTCACACTATGCTTTCACAACATTGTTGAAACACTCATTTTCCAATTCCTTATCCTCAAATTGAAGAAAAAAAATGGTATCTTTCAAAGTTCTCATTGTACTTTGGCAATTTGCATGGTGAGAAATCGTATTCCATTATTGTTTTGGTTTGTATTTCTTTTATTACCAATTAGGTCCACAGTTCTTCCTGATTTTCAGTAATTTTTCCTTTTTATTTTTTTCTGGGTAATTTGTTCTTCTTTGCACCGTTATTTATTTCATGATTCTTATCTATTGGATTTTTCATCTTCTTTTCTTATTTCAACTTTGGACTCTGCATAAATGAGGTAAATGAGCCCTTTGGCAGATATCTTTCAAATATTTCTCAATTGTCATTCTATAATTCCTTGTTTTTGTCTATTCAGCCATGCAGAAATTTTACTACAAAGAAAGTTATGCAAATTTTCCCTTTTTAGCTTCTGGACAAAGATGAAATAAAATAAGAGATTTTAAATAATGGTTCAAAATTCTAGGAAGTGGAGGGTGTGATTAAAAGAATCAGGATGGGTAAACTCTGTTGCTCCGCATCCTCCCTCAGATGTCGCGGGATGGGGCTTTGCGACGTCAAGGCTCACCCAGGGCCACCATTGGCAGGGAAGTGATTTGCTGACCTCATAAATCATAAGGGTGTGTCTCCCCTATATATAGTGGTGCTCATGGCCTCAGGAGAAGACAAACGGAAGTCTTCAAAATGAATAAAGTGCGTGGGAAGCCAGAAGGTTCTAGAGCAGTTATGGAACATCTGACTCTAGACAGCCAGGGGGAACAGTTGAAGACATCCTATAAACTCAGGTCCAAAGGAAGTATCAAAGTGAGCTAAACTCGCCTAAGCTCATGTCTTTTTCTGTTTGACTTACTTAGTATGATCATCTCGAGGTCTATCCATGTTGAAAAAATAGCATTGTTTCATTCTTTCTTATGTATAATATCCTACTGCCTGCATAATACATGTCTTTATCCATTCACCTTATCTATGGGCATTTAAGGTTGTTTCCATGCATTTGCTACTGTATATTGTGCTACAGTAAACATCGTTGTGTATATCATTTTTCTGAAGGAAATTTGCATCTTTACTGGATATATGCCAAGTATTGCGATTGTTGGATTGTACAGTATTTTTTTTTTTAGCTGCATACCAGGGAGGGGGATGGTCAGGAGGTTCAAAAGAGAGGGGATATATGTATACATATGGCTGATTCATGCTGAGATTTGACAGAAAACAACAAAATTCTGTAAAGCAGTATCCTTCAATAAAAAATAAGATAAGGATAAGCAATTGCTCTTCAATTAAAAATTAAAAAAAAAGGTTAAAAAAGAGAACTGCTTCCTGTTTTCAATAGTGGCTGCATCAGTTTCTTGACTTTCATGTATAGGATGTTATTAATCTTCCTGCAGTACATGGTTGGCTTACATGTATTTTTCAAAATCTGTTTTGTTTTTTTTTTAATACTCTTAGGAGTGGAGCTGCCAGATCATTTGGTCAGTCTCTTCTGTTCTTCACAAGGCACTTTGCAGTGATATTTATAATGGCTTCTACCAATTATATCTTTGGAAGGAAAGTTATGACCAACCTAGATAGTATATTAAAAAGCAGATGTATTACTTTGCCAATAGGGGTCCATCTAGTCAAGGCTATGATTTTTCCAGTGGCCATGAATAGATGTGAGAGTTGGACTGTGAGGAAAATTGAGTGCCAAGTAAATATGCTTTTGAACTGTGGTTTTGGAGAAGACTCTTGAGAGTCCCTTGGACTGCAAGGAGATCCAACCAGAGCATCATAAAGGAGACCACTCCTGGTTGTTCATTGGAAGAACTGAGGCTGAGGCTGAAACTCCAATACTTTGGCCACCTTATGAGAAGAATTGGCTCATTGGAAAAGACCCTGATTCTGGGAGGGATTGGAGGCAGGAGGAGAAGTGGATGACAGAGGATGAGGTGACTGGATGGCATCATCGACTCGATGCACATGAGTGAGTAAACTCCGGGAGTTGGTGATGGATAGGGAGGCCTGGCATGCTGCAATTCATGGGATTGCAAAGAGTTGGACACGACTGAGCGACTGAACTGAATTGAGTACCACAAAGAGTCCCCTGTGAAAATTTTCCTCTACCATGTCTTCTCTGTATAATATTTGATACTTTTTAAGTACTCAGGTATGATACCTCGTTAGTGTTTGTGTATATCTAAAAACACACTAGGATTTCCGGCTGGTACTCTCGTAAAGCATCTGCCTGCAAAGGCAGGATTCAAAGGAGATGTGTTTTGAGAAGGTCTACTGGAAGAGGAAATGGCAACTCACTCCAGAATTCTTGCCCGGAAAATTCCATGGACAGAGGAACTTGGTGGGCTATGGTCTCTGGTATCACAAAGAGGTGGAACCCAAAAGAGACCCAAAAGAGTTCACAGTAATTCACTATAATGAGTGTATTTCATGTTTTTTTTTTTAAATTGAAGGCTAATTACTTAACAATATTTTATTGGTTTTGCCATGCATCAACATGAATCTGCCATGGATGTACCCATGTTCCCCATCATGAACCCCCCCTCCCACCTCCTTCCCCATATGATACCTCTGGATCACCCCAGTGCACCAGCCCCGAGCATCCTGTATCATGCATTGAACCTGGTGTGGTTATTCATTTCACATATGTTATTATACATGTCTCATTGACATTCTCAAATAATCCTACCATCACCCTTTCCCAAAGAATCCAAAAGGCTTTTCTATACATCTGTGTTTCTTTTGCTGTCTCACATACAGGGTTATCATTACCATCTTTCTAATTTCTGTATATATGCATTAGTATACTGTATTGGTGTTTTTCTTGAATTGTATTTACCTGTTAACATTTTCTTCCCAATATGGTAAGCTATTTGACTTTTTTCATTCACAGGAGATCACTAGCAATTTTTGAAAGACAGATATAATTTAAAGCCCAGCAGCCTTGGGAGTATTTAGTGTTGGTTTTTTTTTTTGTTTGTTTGTTTGTTTTTTAGCACTTTGAACTATATTTAACTGCTGATGTTTTCTTCCTGAGTGTATCCTGGATTTTTTTTTTTTTTTTTTTTTTTTAATAAATGAATCTTGTCATGTTCAAGGATAGGTCCCTTGTCAAGTCCAGAAGCCCAGCCCTGGGTGTTCACTGGAAGGACTGATGGTGAAGTTGAAACTCCAATACTTTGGCCACCTGATGCAAACAACTGACTCCTTTTAAGAGATCCTGAATCTGGGAAAGATTGAGGGCAGGAGGAGAAGGGGATAGCAGAGGATGAGGTCATTGGGTGGTATCGCTGACACAATGTACAGTGAGTCTAGGTAAACTCCGGGAGTTGTTAGTGGACAGGGAGGCCTGGCATGCTGTGGCTCATAGGGTCATAGAGTCAGACATGACAGACATGACAGACACTACTACATATTTATTTATTTATTCATTTTTCTCTCTTGGAAGTGCACTTTCCTAGTCATGCTCATACTGGCTCCAGGTTTTTCTTTAAATATATATATATATATATATATATATATATATATATATATATATTTACAACTATTTCAGTTCAGTTCAGTTCAGTCACTCAGTTGTGTCTGACTCTTTGAGCCCCCATGTACTGCGGCATGCCAGGCCTCCAGTTCATCACCAACTCCTGGAGTTCACTCAAACTCATGACCAGTATGCTTATACTGGTCCAACACACCATTACCTTAAAGAGTCCACTGTACTAATACTACTCTAACATGGATGTCATGTCCAGATTTTGGCAACGCCTTTTTTCCATGCTCACACAGAGTTGATAATATCATCACAGCTTGGATGTCTGTATCTCTTAGAATTCGCCATATGTCCACATTGTTATATGCTTTTTTAAACAAACACGAAATTGTGTTTACCAGTTCATATCCTCTTCCTTTTAGCTTCTCCTGAATTTACTTTATTTTCCCCTGTGTGAGCCCTGGCAACTTGTTAAATATGGGTGTGAGCTCAGCACCCTTGTGAATAGTAAGGCCATTAGCAAGCATTTTTATGGTTGCTGTTAGATAAAATGTCTACAAGATGGCAAGATTTCTCCATTCCCTCTTGTTACTATGCTAGCAGCTGCCTGGGAGGTTATCTCAAGCCTGATTGTAAATGAGAAAGCCACCAGAAGTTTTGTCTCTTTAGTCTTTGAGGTTTTCCTTATTATTATTATTTTTTTAACCACTATTTCAGTTCAGTTCAGTTCAGTTCAGTCACTCAGTTGTGTCTGACTCTTTGAGCCCCCATGAATTGGAGCATGCCAGGCCTCCAGTCCATCACCAATTCCTGGAGTTCACTCAGACTCACTTCCGTCGAGTCCATGATGCCATCCAGCCATGTTATCCTCTGTCGTTCCCTTTTCATCCTGCCCCCAATCCCTCCCAGCATCAGAGTCTTTTCCAATGAGTCAACTCTTCGCATGAGGTGGCCTGTTGGAGATTGCAAGTGAAATGACACAAAGACAAGACACACACACAAGAGACAGACACAACTCCAGCCGAAGGAAAAAAGAACAGTGCAAGCAAGCTTGCAGTTTACTTTTATATAGCCCCCTGGTCAGAATTCCAGACTGTATGACTAAGCCTTCTCAGTATAGTGCATGTGCATAAATGTTATCGTACAGCAAAAGGGAGTGAAATTCCTGCTTACTGCAGAGTCTGTCCAGAGCCCTTTCTTCCTCCTTATCACAGGAAGGGAATGTTCCCTCGTTTGCGAGGGACCACTAAACTCAAGGCTGTGTCCAGTCTCCTTGGCAGAACATCTTGTTTGCAAGCACGTCCAGCCCAAGCAGAGAGTCCCATTTGCAGGCACATCTCCACTTTCCCTATTGTGGCCGCATTAACTTCCTTCATCTCCCCCCTTTTTTATTTGCTTTAATAAATTGTAGCATGGTTTGGATCTTCTCCACTTCCCGCTTTAGTTGTTTCCCTTTCAGCCATCACTGAAAGACTAGAAAAGCAACACAACATAAAAGTAATATAAACACAGTGTTCCCAAAGATAGTCCCAATTAGTGTGGATACATGCCCTAATGGATTTAAGTTATTCAACCCTTCTTGAAGACTTTTCAACAAATCAGACCCCGTAATGTCAGGTAAAGTCCTGCTCAATGTAGACAAAATTTGTCGTTCCAGGTCCATAATTTCTGTAGTGAGATTTTGATGTACAGTCAAAGATCGTTTTACTCTTTCCCATCCCTCATTCATGTTAAATGGTACAGGTGTTATACAAAACTGAGAAGAATTCCAATCATATTTCAATACACTTCGTGTAGATAAAACAGCTAATTGATCTTCAAGCCAGGAAACGGTGTGTTGAAGATTGAGCACATTGGTAGCAAGCTGGGCATCCAAATCTCGATGTTGTTGCCATAACAAATGAGAGTCCTTATGCCAGTCCCAAACAAAATCAGCTGTTTGAATTCGTTGGTGTAACTCGAGGCCTGTCACCGCCACTGTTGCAGTTACTGATACAACAGCTAGAATCAAAGCAATGACCACAACAAGCATACGTCGAGATCGATGCAGCAGAGTCTGTACAGTGGTTACTAGATGAGAAACAGCAAAAGAATCTGACCATGGCCTAGTCAGATTTATATGCAACCATACTTCTGTTCGAGCTTTAACAATTACTAATGAAAAATTGGAGTTACAGGCTCGCCTTTCAAATTCTTTCCACCAAGACTGATTTACACATTGAGTTAGATCACAATAATCACATGACACAGACCCCACAGTATCATTCCAGGTCCAATTCCTGTATAACAATGCAAAATGATATTTTACACATGCCATTGTGGAATAAGATTTATTAACATGTAAACTAACATGAAGTGGACCTGAAGAGTTGCCACTATCCAAAGTATAGTTTCCTGACCAGATATTGAGATTACCAGAAACTGCCCATGGTTTCCAAATATCCCCTTGAATGTGCGGATATCCCTGCAATTGTAATTGAGGAGGGACAAGTGCAAATTGCTGCCATTTAACTGTCTCATTACCATTGTCCATCAAAGTGCTATTTGCACGATGCCACCTAAGAGATTTATTTGACCATTTTTCTAGAATTGCCCATGATCTGGACTCCAGTCTACGATGACAGACCCAGAATAATTCATGACTTTAAAGGGTCGATGACATCAGCAAAGTTCTCATTCCAAAGATTCTAGAGAAGGAGCAAAAAAGTTAACAGGACATAGTGACATATGTATTCAAGCAAAAGATTGGTAGGATTCAGAGGTTGTTCCACCTTCATTAATGTTTTCTCTGCATAGTAAGCTCTTCGAATTTTTGAACAAAGAGATCAGCTGTTGTTGATTTTGATCAATCTCGCTGGGGTCCAAAACCTGTAATTATTAACAGAAATGAAAGCATACCCTCGTCCCAGATATATTAATGATGCTGGGATCCAACCTTTCCCTTTATCTTTATACCAAATAGGCATATTCAAGATCTGCTTGTCTTCTTCTTTCCCTTGAAAATGCAACTCTGCTGCTGATAGATTTCCCTTGCTCCAAATATTCCAAAAATTTAGGGTAAGTAAGGTTTTATTCAAAATGTCTTTAGATTTCATAAATCTCTCCTGTTCCCCCCTTTTTTTTATTTTTTCAAGATAGTCACCCAATGTATGATTAGCTCTTTCAATGATAGCCTGCCCTTGACTATTATAACGAATACCAAAAGTATGAGTTATATGGTATTGAGATAAAAAGTGAGCTAATTTCGCGGATGCATTATCAGTTTTCAATTCAATTGGTAATCCCATAACTGAAAAACAAGATAACAAATGAGTAATAACAGCGTCAGCCTTTTCAGAATGCAATGCAGTGGCCATTGAAAATGTGTGCAAGTATCTATAGTATGATGCATGTATTTTTGTTGTCCGAAAGTAGAAATTTAAATTACATCCATTTGCCGTATCTGATTTGCTTGTTGTCCTCTTACGTTGACACCTGGTGGGGTAAACGGTAAAGCGAAGGGTGCACATGTGGAACAAGAACGAACAATATTTTGAGCTTGTTTTCGAGTAATAGCATGAGATTTTTGTAACCCTTTGGAATTGGTATGCTGTAAGAGATGTTCTTGTTTTGCTGCTTCTATAGGATAAAGTAAGGCATCAATTGTAGCATTTCCGAATGATAAGGGTCCAGGAAGGGCAGAATGTGCACGAATGTGAGTAAAGAAAATTAATTCTGAATGTTGCAAAAGCAATTGTTGTACTGGGTAAAACAATTAATTAATAGCTGTTTTAAGGGTCAGTGGAAGGGAGACATGGGGAAGCTGTAGGCAAGAGAGAGCAGCATATTGAGAATCTGAAACAATGTTAATAGGAAGTTGGGGAAAATCTTGCAAAACTAAATAGCCCACAATTCAGCGGGCTGTACAGAAGAAAATGAGTGGGGGAGAACCTTAGAACTTGCCGGGGTCCAATATCCAGCAGTATTTTTATTTGCATCTGTAAAAATAGTGGGTCCCTTAACTGGAACATCTGAAATTGGGGGTTGAGATATCATAGATTTAGTCCAGAGGAAATCAATCAATTTAGATGATGAATAGTGATTAGAAAATGAACCAGGATATAAGGCAAGGAAATTTGCCAGTTTTCATTAAATTGTAAACATCAAGATATTTGAGCAGTTGTTAACAGAGTAACAATCTGGTGTGGTTCATATCCTGACAACTGTAAAATACGATGGCGACCTTTCTGTATAAGGAAGGCTAATTTATTCATATATGTAGTCAGTTTTTTGGAAAAGCTGTTAGGTAAGAAAACCCATTCTATTAATCATTTTTCTTGAGCAATTACATCAGATAGAGAATAAGGGGTATGAAATATTATAAACGTAATAGATTGAGATGCATGTAAGTAAGTAAAAAAAAAAAAAAAAAAAAAAAACGTCATTTAGTCGTTGCTCAACAAACTGAAGTTCCTGTAAAGCCAATGGGGTTAAAGTTCGGGGGCTATCCAGAGCTGTATCTCCCTCTAAAGTAGAAAACAAATGTCATAATTGACAAGTAGGAATCCCAAGTACCGGGCGTAGCCAATTGATATCTCCCAATAACTTTTGAAAATAATTTAAGGTTTTGAGGTAGTCTCTTCTGATTTGCAATTTTTGGGGCCTTATTCTATGTTGTTCCAATACCATTCCTAAATACAAAATAGGAAAGTCTTTTTGAATTTTTTCTGGGGCTATTTGCAAATTGTATAGTCTTAAAGCCTCCTGTACTTTTAGAAAGAATTAATCACGTTCAGCAATACTAGGAGCTGCTAATAGGAGATCATCCATATAATGACATAGAATATAACTGGGGTATTCTTGATGGAGGGATTGTAAAGAGCGAGCTATGAATTCTTGACATAAAGTAGTACTATTTGTCATTCCCTGTGGTCAGACTGTCCATTGATAACACTTAACAGGCTGAGCATGATTAAGAACAGGAACTGTAAAAGCAAATTTATCTCTACCTTGCAACTGTAGAGGAATGGTTAAAAAAAAAAAAAAAAAAAAAAAACTGTCTTTAAGATCTCGCATCATTAAGGACCAATTCTGAGGTATAACAGCTGGAGAGGGAAGTCCCAGTTGTAATGCTCCCATAGGTTCAATACACTTATTAACTTCTCATAAGTCAGTTAACATTCTCCATTTTCCAGATTTCTTTTTTGTAACAAATACAGAATTCCAGGGGGAGGTAGAGGGCTATATATGACCACATTGAAATTGTTCTTGTTTCTAGTTGTTCTAACGCCTCGAGCTTCATTTGTGGTAATGGCCACTGCTCAACCCATTTTGGAGTATTAGTTAACCATTCTAACAGGAGTGCTCGAGGAATTTGAGCAGTGGCTACTAGTTTTCCAGTGGAATGATTACAAAAGTCCCCAAAGGAGAGAGAAGACCTCTACCCCATATATTAATAGGTATGTTAACAGTATAAAAGGTAGCAGACACTGATCTTCCATTATGGAATTGGCATTGCAAGGGATGGGTACTCTTCCAGACATCTGCAGTGGAGCCAAGTCCCATCAGCATTAGAGGGCTTTTTCCTTTTTTCCAATCTTGGGGACACTGTTGAGAAGAAATAACTGTAACATCTGCCCCTGTGTCTACTAGTCCCTCAAAGTTTTTTCCTTCTATAATCAAGGAGAGAACAGGGTGAGAATATTTGATAAGCATTTCCCAAAATATATGTCGCCCAGTACTTCCAAATCCTCCTGTTCGTTCATTAGGAAGAGCCAAAAGGGGATGATAAGGTAGGATAAGTATTTGAACAATACATTCCCCAGCTAACAATGAAAGTGTAGTAGAAGTAGAAACCACAATCAAAATTTCCCCAACATAGTCGGGGTCTATTATCCCAGGAATTATGGTTAGACCTCAAAGCCGCACTGCTACGGCCTAATATCAAACCAAAAGTGCCTTTAGGCAGTGGTCTGAATACATTTGTTTTTAATTTGTAAGTACCTCCTCCTGGTGACAAAAGAACATTCTCAGCTAGTGGCAAATCAGCAGCAGGACTCCCTGAAGTAGCAGACCGTAAGTCTGAAAACATCATTTGAAGTCCTTTTAATGGGGCATCGACTCGTAACGGTTGCTGGGAGGGAACAGGGTTGGGGTAGGTGGGATGGCAGAAGGGCAGAGAGGAGAAGTCCCTGGCATTTTTCCTGGGCCCCAAGGACTTAGGCCCGCAGGATAGTTTCCCGGTATCACGTTGCCCATTTTGTCTGTTTTAGATTTGCACTCATTAGTCCAATGAAGCCCCTTCCTGCATTGGCGGCAAGGTCCAGGAGGAGTCTTATTCCTCCCAGCAGAAGATCTGTCTTTAGGAATTGCAGCTTAATCAGCTTTTAATTTCTGACATTCTCTTCTCATATGACCAGGTTTCCACAATGAAAGCAGTTACCTCTCTTTTGTGGTTTCACAGCTTTGGCCAAGGCTCTAGGAAAGACATTAGCCTGATGCCCTGTTCCTCCTACTCCCGAGCAGACTCTGATATATTCAGATATAGATGCACCCTGTCCCTTTAATGGTCCCAGTATACATTTGCATTCAGGATTTGCATTTTCAAATGCTAAAGTTTGTAATAATATCTCTGAAATTTCCTCCCTCCCTACAGCTCATTCCACAGCTACCTTCAATCTTGCTAGAAAATCAGTATATGGCTCATTGGGGCCTTATATTGTTTTAACAAAGGAGGGCTGGGCATGGCCAGTAGGCACCACTCAGCACCATGCTCATAAAAAGACCTGGTGGACTTGTTGTAAGTCCTGGTCAGAGTACTGAGCCTGTTCTCTTAAAGCCCGGTATTGGCCCTCTCCCATTAACTTGTCCTCGAGAGGACCAGGGGGATTCTGTTCTTCATTAATCCGAGCCTGCTTTCTAGCTTCTTCCTCCCATCAGCTACAAAGTTGCAACCATTGAGAACCCTCCAAGACAGCTTGAGCAATAGATTCCCAATCTAACAGAATGATTAATTTGTCTTTTCCCAGTGATTCCAGCATAGCCAAAACAAAGGGAGATTGAGGACCGTATTGCGCTACTGCAGCTTTAAGATCTTTAAAAAATTTATATTCCAAGGGAGTGTACTGAATATTTATCACGTTGTCATCTTGCTGTCTCTGGATGGGAAATAATTGTGGAGGATCAATAAAACCACTAGGGGGAGCAGGTAAGTCATCATCATAAAGCATAGACAAAGGAAAGGAGAACCGACAATGTTCCCTGCCCACATCCGGTGGATCAACCGCAGTGGGGAAGAGAGAAGCATGAGGAGGAGCAGAAGGCGCACATTTCTTTTCCTCCTTACGGGATTTCCACCATTCCTGGAATAGATGGGTCATTTCTTTAATCCCTTGCCCTCCTCTGATAAAACCGAAGAAGCCTCTGAATCTGATTCTGAATTATCAGATGTTTCACCATTTCCAGAAGGAGGCTTACTTGTATCCTTACCTTCAGGCAATGCAGAAAGCCCACCAACATTTGGCACATCCTCATAAATTGCCTCTTCCTTCACTGAAGCATTAGATTTAGTCTCATTATCAGTAGATAGCAAAGTCAAAGCCTGTGTTACAGCATTACATAAAGTCCATAACTTCAAAGGGCTCACATTACCCTTCTGATGTTGCTTTCTCAATTCTTTTTGAATTATTTCCCACTCCTTCAAATTTAACTGTAACTTAGTTTGATATTGAAATCAATGACAATATTGCTCCACCAAGCGAAAGAGCTCACTCAATAGATGCGACGAGACCTTAACGCCTATGGAGTGGAGAAGTCCTTTGACCAACTCCATGTATTGTGTCTGTAATGATGATGAGGAATTCTCCATGATTTTCTGAAAGTTCCCCTGCTAAGGTGAGGAAGTCCCCGTGAGTTTCCCGAAAGTTCCCCTGCTATGGATTTAAAATCCCCCCGGGGTTACTCACCCTTTTGGTTTCACTCGAGCCCCATGTTGGGCACCAGATGTTGGAGATTGCGAGTGAAATGACACAAAGACAAGACACACACACAAGAGAAAAACACAGCTCCGGCCGGAGGAAAAAAGAACTGTGCAACCAAGATTGCGGTTTACTTTTATATAGCCCCCCCTGGGCAGAATTCCAGACTGTATGACTAAGTCTTCTCAGTATAGCGCATGTGCATAAATGTTATCGTACAGCAAAAGGGAGTGAAATTCCTGCTTACTGCAGAGTCTGTCCAGAGCCCTTTCTTCCTCCTTATCACAGGAAGGGAATGTTCCCTCGTTTTCGAGGGACCATTAAACTCAAGGCTGTGTACAGTCTCCTTGGCAGAACATCTTGTTTGCAAGCACGTTCAGCCCAAGCAGATAGTCCCGTTTGCAGGCACATCTCCACTTTCCCTATTGTGGCTGCATTAACTTCCTTCAGCGGCCAAAGTACTGTAGTTTCAGCTTTAGCATCATTCCTTCCAAAGAACAACCAGGAATGATAACAACTATTTACACAGTGGTAGTTTTTGCAGGGAAATTGTTTCTTATTCCCTTCAACGTCTACCTGGAGGTATTCAGCCACTGTTTTTGTCACAGATGTTTTTAGAATCTGTTGAGCACATGTCTCTTGCTAGAGGAGGTTCATGTGGATTATGAATTATGTGGGTATAAGTTTATTCCAGCTTTCACCTTTCAACCTCTCACCCACTGACACACTTTGATAAATGTAATTTTTTTTTTTTTTAACCAGGAGTATAAGTCCATTTTACTTTTGTTTGGGTACCCATAGCCATCAGTGTTTTTTTTTGTTTGTTTGGTTTTTTTTTTTAAGGCCCTCTGGAATGTATATGATATGATATCTTTTTAATCTGCCCTTTTTATTTACTGTGATTCACTCTAGATTTCTGTGTATCCCAGAAAGTGATTTTTTTGAAATTGCTTATTGTTGGGATCATATTTCATTGTGTTTCTCTGTCATATTTTGTCCTCTTTTCATCTGCACCCAACAATTTTATTTCCTTTCATCTCTTGGGCATTGTGAATACTGCTGCAGTGCATGTTTTTGGGATTGGGTGTGTGGGTGTGTGTTTTCCTTGATCTGTTGGTTTTTCAAATGCTCTGGGAGTAGAACCTCCATGTGATATCCTATGTTCCCATTTTGTGATTCCAAGGTACTTTGATAGTCATGCCCATAAAGATTCTGACTGCTTATATAACCCAGTTGCATATAATGGTCCACTTCGCTAACATTGCTTTACTCTTTCTTGTCTGTAGAGTTTTGGATATTGGTCTGTTTGATTTCTCAGTAGTGATATTGCATTGCAGTGTAAGTATTTATATCACTGATAAGAAAGCAAATAAGGCACATTTTCAGAGGTTTCCTTCTTGGCATTGACTGGTATTTACCTACTGAAGTTTTCTTCCTGATTGTGTGGTTTATTCTTGTTTTTAGATCAGTGTGTGACCCCTGGCCATTTTGTAAGGGTAGGTGTCATTCAGAGCCTGGTCTCCTTAATCAGTGTGCATCAGCGCAAGGTTGAAGGGTTTTGCTCCCAAAAGCTGACACAAGACAACAGCATTTTCTTCAGGTTCTCTTCTTGTTACTATGGTAATTTCATGTTTAGAAGGATGAGCACGTTCATCATGTAAATGAGAGTAGAGTGACGTAGAAGAAGCCCAACTACCCCCTTATCCCCCAGACCTTGTGTCTCCTTCTTTCTTGGTTTTATTGTAGTTCATATTTCTTGTTTGACAAAGCTGATATACGGAGTTCCCTTTGTTGTGTCTCTACCTACAGGAGTCCAGCTCCAGCAGCCAGGGATTCAACCTGAGGGGTGAGCAGTGTTGGCAAGAAACTGAGGCAACCTCAGATTTCTTGGACTGCCTGTTTATTTCAAGCTTGTGATTCCCTTTTATACTTTTACAAAAGCATTAGGTTAGAGGTTTGATATTTTCAGTTCCCAGTGGCTCAGATTTGTTGTCTCCATAAATCATTGTTGCCCTCAAAAGGAGTATCTGCCTCAGCAATTCTCTTATCTACTTTTTATCATGTGTCCTTGTGAATACACTGTAACTCATGCTAATGTATGGGCTGCATACCACATTCCTCAGTTTATTTCTTATCTTTCCAAGTCCTGTTTGCCTCTAGTATCCTAAGCTCACTATTTCTTATAAAGGGCTTCTAGCTAATAATATCTCTAAAGCACCTAATTTCTATAAGCTATAGTATAATATGATAACATTATAACATTACTTAACTATTTAGCTTCTATTTTAATTATCCCTAAGACCTAAATTCAGCAAACATTGTTCCCATAAACACCTTCCTCACAATAGGCTTCAGATAGCAATCCCTCCTAGGGCCTCAAGCTGCGGTCTGTGTACTCACCGTGGAACAGTCTTTTGTAAAAGTCCTTGAACAAATGTCAGTGATTAACTTTATGAATTATTCTCTGAGCACAGCTGCAGAAGGCTTTGTGCCTTCTCATTTTCCTCTCGAAAACGATAAGCACCTTAATATTATTTTCAGTCAGCTCAGCCAATGAAAGGAAAAAACAAGTCAGAATGATAAAGCCTAAAACCTTCATTCCAGGTCTGTGCCTACAGAACAAAGGAAGGCGTTCAGGGCTGTGCCTCCATTTGTCAGTAATGCCTAATGCAGCTCCCAACATCTACCAATTCTTGCTCCCTTACACCAATACATCACTCTTGCTAAGTCTGTCCCTGTGGATTATGCATTTGACAGGTATCTGTGAGACACCATGAATTCCAGTCTTCCAATGTAAGGCTTCTTCCCACCCATCCCCTTCGTTAAGCATCAGGGAATTCACAGCACTGGCTGTCCATTTTATCTCAGTTGGGGTACTCACTGTCAGCAATATTGCCTGTCCTATTTGAAAGGTAAATCCTATGACACAGCTTTCATCTGCCCTTTTTCACTGACTCATTATCACCACAATTATCTGTACCTCTAACAATGACATTATTTCCCTCTTTCAATGCCTGATTCATATTGCATTTTGAACCCGTATTTCATTCCTTCATTCGTTTATCTCTCCTTCCTGTGTACTTTCTTTACTTTCATCTCTGGGCATTGGGAATGCTGCTGCAGCGCCTGCTGTCTTGCATGTGGTTTTCAAAAGCTGTGAATTTCTGAAGTATCCTAGGAGTGGAGAGGCCTAGTCAAACTTCCTGTCTGTTTTGTTTCTATGAAGTCACATGGACAGTGATTTTTATACAGGCACTTCCCACTGACATGCCATCACTATTATAAAAGGATCCACCTGACTAATGCTAATATATCATTTGTGGTCTGGACTGTTTTCCATGGTGGCCTTTTCCAGTGCTAAGTGTTGATGGCTCTTGGGAGCTTAGATTTAATATCTCTGATAAGAAACCCTTTTACATACTATTCATGGGTTATTTGTACTATTCATAGGGCTTTTGGTTTTTGAAAACACTTCGAGTTGTATTTACCTGGTGATGTTTACTTCCTGTGTCCCATTTTTGTTTTGTTTCTTTGTTTTTACTTTTTATTTTTAAATGTGTTTCCCCTGGCATGTTGAAAGGTAGATGTCACATTGAGTCCAGTGGCCTTGTGAATATCAGATGTCCATCAGCAATAATTTGCAGGCTGTAGTTATAGAGAGAAGGCCCCATGCTGCAAGGTATTTTTCATTCCCTCCTGTTTTAGAATGGCTAATGTTATCTTAGAGTTTTATGCTTGGTTGTACATTAGAGTAGAATGAGCCAGAGAAGACACCAAACTTGGTATCTCTTCACTCTCCTTAGATCAAAACTCCTCAGCTCTCCTTACAGTAGCTGTCCTAGTGCAGCCATCCTTAGCTTAACTCCCCTTAGCTTAGATCTCCTGAGCCCTAAGCTCAATCCTTCTCAGTCTCCTTATTGTAGCACTCCTTAAGACAGCTATCATTAGCTTGGCTCTCCATAGATTTCCTTAGCTCAGTTCTGCTTAACTCAGCCCTCCTTAGTACTGCTATCATTAGCTCATCTTTTCTTAGCTTAGCTTTCCTTAACACAGATCTCCTCTTGTTAGGTTAGCTCGCCTTACCTTAGCCCTCCTTAGTATAGCTATTAGCTCAGCTGTCCTTCAGTCAGTCAGTCACTCATCCTTGTCCAACTCTCTGTGGCCCCATGGACTGCAGTGCACTGGGCTTCCCTGTCCATCACCAACTCTTGGAGTTTGCCTATTCCCTCTGCATTTATTTGGACTTCTCTGTTTCTAGCTTATCCCCTAATTTGTATAGTATTTATCTGCCTTTTCTTTCCTTTTTGTTTGTTTCTCTCTTTCTTTTTAACTTATTGTGTTTCAGATCTCCTTTACTCAGGCTTCAAGGTTGAATTCTTTCTTCCTTTTGGTTTCTGCCCTCTTAAAATTGGTCCAGTGGTTTGTGTATCTTTCCTATAGGGTGAGATTTGTTCTGAGTCTTTGTTTGTTTTTCCTTTGAATGGCTAGGCTGAGTGAGGTTGTAATCCTGTCTGCTGATGACTAGGTTTTTATTTTTGCTTTGTTTGTATTTTGGATGAGGTGTCCTTCAGAGGACGCTACTGGTGATTGGGTGATGTTGGGTCTTGTATTTAAGTGGTTTCCTTTGTGTGGTTTCCTTTCTCACTATTTTATACTCCCTAGTGTAATTTTTCTGGTAGCCTAGGATTTTGAAGTCAGTCTTCTCATTCCAAAGACTCAGGGCTTGCTCTCTGGTCAGGAATGAAGATTCCACAAGTAGCTTGTTAAAGCATTAAATGAGATTATAAGATATATCCAAAGAGAGAAACCAAAGATGAACCCCAGACAAAATCAGGGAAGTAATAATTAAAATAATGGAATATACATATAATATGAGATATAAATATATGTCATATTATATATATTATATACATATATTAATTATATTTGTGCATTGCATTACACATAAATTACATATTATATACATATTATATATAATATAAACCCATGAGCAAAGTGAAAAAAGTCCAATGAAAATAAAGTACAGCAGATTGAACCAGCAAATAAAGCAAATACAAAAATTATATTTACCAGTTAAGAACAAATTATAACACAAACTAAAAAGCAAAATTAAAGTATCATGCCAAGTGGGGAATAAAGCAATGGAAACTAAACTAATAAATATGTTGAAGGAATACAAAAGAATGAAAGGAAAGAAAGAATAGATTTGCAAAATTAAATAGAGGTAGATGAAGATGACTTATACACATTAAAGATTAACAGCAAGGGTGAAAGAACTGTAGGAAAGACAAAGGAATACACGTAGAAAAATATAATAGGTTGAAAAAAATTAAATTATAAAAAAAGAAAACAAAAAATAATCATGCCTACCTAATTCTTCCCTAACCAGTACACTAGGCTGCAGTAGCCATGGAGCAGCCTAGAGGATACCAAACCGTTGCAAACCATTGGAGCCACCTGATCATTTCCATCAAAGAGTTGGCCAGGCGTGTTTGTGTCAGCATCCCCATGGTAGAATTTGTAGACTATTTCCACCATTTTTTTCACCAGCCCTCTCAATTCCTAAGAAGCCCAAGAGACCACCATTCTAGCTTGCCGACTACATATCTTAAAAAATATTGGAATACAAACCAATCCAAATGGAAGGTCTCCAACCCATGGAGATGTATACATGGTCCTCAGCCACAAAAATGGCTGTTATGAGTGCAAAACCACAGCTCCAGGCAACCTCACCATTAAAACCTACAGCTCTGCCAGACACATGTCCCCAGGATAGATAGAGTGGGTAAATTTGCAATCCTCTACCAAATAGACAGAAACACTGGCCTGAAAGAAGCACAAGCTGGAATCAAGATTGCCAGGAGAAATATCAATAACATCAGATATGCAGATGACACCACCCTTATGGCAGAAAGTGATGAGGAACTAAAAAGTCTCTTGATGAAAGTGAAAGAGGAGAGTGAAAAAGTTGGCTTAAAGCTCAACAGAGTTGGACTGTGAAGAAATCTGAGCACCGAAGAATTCATGCATTTAACTGTGTTGTTGGAGAAGACTCTTGAGTCCCTTGGACTGCAAGGAGATCTAACCTGTCCATTCTAAAGGAGATCAGTCCTGGGTGTGCATTGGAAGGACTGATGCTAAAGCTGAAACGCCAATACTTTGGCCACCTCATGCAAAGAGTTGACTCATTGGTAAAGGCCCTGATGATGGGAGGGATAGGGGGCAGGAGGAGAAGGGGATGACAGAGGAAGAGAGGCAGGATGGTATCACTGACTCAATGGACATTAGTTTGAGTGAACTCCAGGAGTTGCTGATGGACATGGAGGACTGGCATGCCACGATTGATGGGGTCACAAAGAGTCGGACATGACTGAGCAACTGAACTGAACTGAACTGAACTCAGCGAACTAGAGAAAAAAAATCCTCTTGACTTTCTGTCTGAACCAAGACTAAAAGGCAGAGTCTATTCTTTAGCACATCATGCCCAAGACATGTAACTGAGAACATTTGCAGGTAAAGTATCAGGCACAGGAAACCATGGAGCAGAGGTATAATGAATGTGAAGTAACATAAAAGTCTTTAGTGCCACTTTCAGAGAGAAAATGTTCATCTCCCAGATGAAACGGTAGATAGGATTCAAATCACCATAACATTCAACTTGGTCATAAAGAAGTGCAGTTTCACTCCATGGAACTTAATCAAGAAGTTTCAGTTCAGACTTGTCTGCAGGCTCAAATTTCCATTTCTCAAATGCTTTCATTTGATCAGCAGACATTTCAAAATATGCACAATATACATGTAATCTTGGAAAATGATAACAATTAAAAGAACAAAGAACCTTTCCAGTGCAAGTGAAATAGTGCTACTGGTTGCTGCTTAGATGGAGGAAGATGGAGAGGAGAATCCAATGAAGATTTCAGTACTAGGATCTGGCTTTTTGAACTAATGGAAGCAGCTCCAGACCTTCCTGGAGAGCTTGGGGACATTTTTAAATATTTAATAAAGTAATGTGGACTCTGGCCTCAAAGAGCTTTTGAAAACTTAATACATCAGGATACTATAATAGAAAAAGTGCAGTGCCACCACTTAGAAATTTGGGAGATTTTTTTTCGGGGGGGGGGGGGCGGGGGAGGATGTGAATTGTGGGAGACTTCTTTATCAGATTTGTTCCAACACATCGCATACTTAATAGAGTTGGACCCAGGATTCACCGAAAGATAGCCTGTTTTCTTAGAAATATTTCAATTGAGTTATCTTCAGCGGATTTACAATATCAAATATTTATGACCCCATGGACTGCAACATGCCAGGCTTCCCTATTCATTACCAAACCCTGAAGTTACTCAGACTCATGTCTATTGAGTCCGCGCTGCCATCTGACCACCTCAATCCTCTGCCATCCCTTTCTCCTTCTGTCTTCAATCTATTCCAGACATCAGGGCCTTTTCCAATTAATCTGATAATTGCATCAAGTGGCTAAACATTGGAGCTTTGGCCTCAGTCCATCCAATGAATATTCAGGGCTGATCTACTTTATGATGAACTGGTTTGATCTTCTTGAAATCCAAGGGACTCTCAACAGACTTCGACACCACAGCTCAAAATCATCAATTCTGCACTCAGCTGTCTTCATGGTCCAACTTTAAAATACATTCATTCATGATTACAGAAGAAACCATAGCTTAGACTAGATAGATATTTGTTGGTAAAGTACTTGCTCTGTTTTTAAATATAATTTCTAGGCTTATCCAGCTTTTCTTTCAAGGGGCAAGAGTCATTTAAATCATGACTTATGTCACCATCTGCAGTGATTTTGGAGCCCAAATAAGTTAAGTCCCCACTATTCCCTTTGTTTCCACCACTATTTGCCATGATGTGATGAGACCAGATGCCATGATTTTCATTTTTTTGAATGTTGCATTTTAAGCCTGATTTTTCAGTCTCCCCAAGAGTTTCTTTAGTTCCTTTTCATTTTCTGCCTTAAGGATGGTGTCATCTGAGTAAAAGCTGTATATAATTTAAATAATTGGGTTGACAATATACAGCCTCGGTCTACAGTTTTCTTGCAATTTGAAGCCGGTATGGTCTGCACTTCTTCTATGTTCCGACCAACATTCCTGAGGCCACATCTCACTCCCTGGATTAAAGCAGACTGGGTCTCACACTTCTCATGAAATGACACACGTTTCTGAACCCACATCTCTGTCCCTGCACTGAACCAGGCTGTGTCCTGCCTTTGTAAAGCCCCCGACAAACACTCTGGAGCTCACATCTTCATCTCTACAGTGAACCAGGCTGGGAGCTGAACATGTTCAGGGCCCCAACCAACAATCCTGAGCCTGTATCTGACTCTCAGCCTTGTTCCCGGCCATATTCAAGCCACTGACAAACTATCCTGAGCCCACAACTGGCTCCCTGCTTCTGAACTACGGTGTATCCTGCCCTTTCCGGTCCACACCCTGTACTGGGTGTGCTCCTGGAAACACTTCTGATCCCACATCTCACTCACAGCACTGAACAAGGCTGGGACATGCCATTGTCCAAAACCCCAACAAACACTCCTGAGCCCACATCTCCGTCCATGCGCTGAGCCAGGATGAATCTTGCACTTCTTCAAGCCTCCGACCAACATTCCTCAGCGAACATCTGTGTCCCTGCACTGAACTAGGTGGTGTCTTGCACTTGTTCAAGCACCTGACAAAAGCTCCTGAGCATACATAAAAGTCCTTGCACTGCACCAGTTTGGGTCTAGCCCTTTGGCAAGACCACTCTAACACTCCTGAGTCCCTGCACTGATCCAGACTGCATCCGGCCCTTCTTCAAGCCCCAGACAAACACTCCTGAGCTGACAACTTTGTCTCTGCACTGAACCTGGCTGGGTTCTCCACTTTCTCAATGCCACGACCAACCCTCCTAAGCCCACATCTTGGTCCCTGCACTGAACCAGGCTGAGTCTTGCACTTGTCCAAGGCCCTGACCAACATTCCTGAGATACATCTTACACGCATGCTGTTTTTGGAATATTCCAGCCCTTGGCATACAATCCTGAGGCCTCATCTCGTTACCTACCCCTAAATGAAGTTGTGTTGTGCCATTTGTCAATGCCCCAGGAAACACTCTTGATCCCGCCTCTCACTCCCTTCACTGAACTAGAATGGGTCCTGAACTTATGCAAAGTGCTAACCACTGCGGAGCGTCTCTCTGACTCTCAAGCTGGTTCTTGGCCTTATTCGACCCCAGGGAAACAATGATGAGCCCTCAACACGGTGCCCTGACCCTGAACTAAGGTGTGTCCTGCCCTTGTTCAATCCCCCAGGCAACACTGCTCATCCCACATCTCACTCACTATACTGAACAAGGCTGGATCTTGCACCGGTTCAATGCCCCAACCAGCATCCTGAGCCCAAATTTCACTCCCTGGAGGAATCCTAGCTTGGTCCTACCCTTGTCAAGTCCTGAGGGAAAGTCCTCAAACCACATCTCATTCCCTGCACTGAACCAGACTGGCTCCTGCCTTTGTTCAAACCCCCGACAAACACTCCAGAGGCCACATCTCCATCCCAACTGTGAATCTCAGGCTAGTTCCTGGCCATATTCATGCCACCGATGAAACCACCTGAGCCCATAACTCGTTCTGTGCCTCTGAATTTGGATGTGTCCTGCCCTTGGTCAATCTACCAAAAAACACTCCCAATCACTCATCTCCGTTGCTGCACTGAACAAGGCTGGGACATGCCTATGTGCAAGGCCCCGAGCAGCAACCAGAACCCACATCTCTGTCTCTTCACTGAGCCAGGCTGGCTCCTGCCTTTGTTCTTGTTCCTGAGAAACCCTTTGAGCCCACATCTCCGTCCATGCCATGACCCTGGCTGGGTCCTGCACTTGTTCAACGCCCCACCCCGTTCAACATACCTGAGATTCTATCTGACTCTCATGCTACTTTCTGGCCTTATGCAAGCCACCAGCAAACAATCCTGAGCCTACGTCTCGCTCTCTATCTCTGAACTATGGCATGTCCTGTCCTTGGTCAATCCCCCAGGAAACAGTTCTGATCCCACATCTCACTTGCTGCACTGAACAAGGTTGGGACATGCCTTTGTGCAAGACCCTGACAACTTCTCCAGAGCCCAAACCTAGTTGTGTGCACTGAATCAAACTGGCTCCTGTCTTTGAGAAAGACTCCAACAACATTTCTTAGCATACATCTGTGTCCCTGAACTGAACTAGGCTTGGGTCTTGCACTTGTTCATGCACCTGAGAAATACTCCTCATCCCAGTACTAGGTCCCTTCACTCAACCAGGCTGGGTTTTGCTCTTGTTCAAGTCCTGACAGACATTCCTGAGCCAACATATTGGTCCCTGCACTGAAGCAATCTGACCGTTCCCCATGTTCAAGCCCCAACAAACACATCCTGAAACCCACATCTCAGTACTTGCAGTGAAGCAGGCTGGGTCCTGTCCTCATGCAAGACCCCTTCAAATACTACAGAGCCTATTTCTCAGTGCCTACATTGTACCTGTCAGGGTCCTACACTTGTTCAAACCTTACAAATACTCCTGACCGGACTACTCCAAACAGGCACTGAACCAGTCTATCTTCTCCCCTTGCTCAAGGCCTCGAAAAATATTCCTGAGCCAACATCTGGTTCCCTGCATGGATCCACGCTAGGTCCTGCACTTGTTCGTGCCCTTGACAAGTATTGTTGAGCCCACATCTCAGTCCCTGCACTGATCCAGACTGGGTCCTGTCCTCGTTCAAGCCCCAGACAAACACTCCTGAGCCCACGTCTCGGTCCCTGCCTCTGAACTAAGGTATATCCTGCCCTATCCTGTCCACACCCTGAACTCGGTGTGTGCAGGAAACACTTCCGATCCCCATCTCACTCACTGCACTGAACAAGGTTGGGATATGCCTTTGACCAAGACCCCGAAACTCTATGGAGCTTACTTCTCAGTCCCTGCTTTGTACCCGGCAAGGTCCTACACTTGTTCAAACCCAGACAAATACTCCTGAGCAGACAACTCTGTACTGGCACTGAACCAGGCTAGGTTCTGCCTTTATTCAAGGCCTTTAGAAATATTCCTGGGCTGACATCTGTTTCTCTGCACTGATCCACACTAGGTCCTGCACTTATTCGAATGCTGGGAGCCAGTGTGAGGATCTCTGCCTATGGCAAAAGCCATAAGGAAGGAGGTTTCGGCCTATGTAAAGGCAGGATCGAGCTTCAGGAAACCCCTTGTTCCCAAGCATCTACCCCCAAAGGCAGAGTTTTCCTACTTTTCTGTTTTATGTTCTCACCTACACCTCTGACTTTATGGGGGAGGCGGGGGCTGACCCCCACCACCTCTCTTGGGGATGGAGTTAACTTGCAGCTAAAGTTAATAAAAATTCCTGGGTGTGACAAGTGTGTTTCAACTTACAAACTCCTTTGAAGGTTCTCTAGCCTGCCTGAGCAGGTTTGTCTGGCCACATGTGATTGTTTACAGCCTCCCAACTGTGAGAGGCACGAGATGCTTTAAAACTTTATAAATACAGATTCTTTTGAGAAGTTAGAAAATTATTAGTATAGTATTAGAAATTATATTGGTAAAGGTTTTTTTTCATTTGTTGAGCCAATATTTGCTGCTAAATCTCCATATTCCCTGCCCTTATAATAAATATAACTAGCATATAGGAGAAATACGTATTAACCTTTAAGATTAATCATGTTAAACCTTAGGCTAAGTAAATTCCTTTTCTTGATTATAGCCCCCTGCACCCTCACCCTATAGCAATACAACTTCATCTGGTTCCTTTGGACGGTGGTGCCTGGTTTAAGAAAAAAATCACCCCTGGAAAAAATTAGTTTTCTGGTTATCAGAAAGGGCCATAAAATGTCTGCAGGCCTCATGGCCAGAAGATGATGTAAAACCCCTAAGATCTTTGTATAATTTTATATGAAGCACCTGATTTTGACAAGGGTCAGGATGACCCCGCGTGACTCTGTATTCATCCCTATGTGTAACAAAAAGTATATAAGTAAACCTGAAAATAAAGAAAATGAATCAGTTTCTGGAAAGACTGATTCCCCCGTGTCGTTTCTTTCTTGTTCTCTGTTTTTATGGCTGAATTCCCATCTGGAGCATGGGTACTCAACAAGCCTGCTAATTTTGCCTGGGCTTCTAAGATCGGACCGAAAAGACCTCCGTGCCTCCTCTCCTCTGGGAGAATGGTAAGATGCCTGAGCCCTAAGTAGGTGGTGCAAGCTTCTTGTCTCAAAGCTTTATTGGTATCCCATATAAACCAAGTTATTCAGCCTCTTTTTCTCCACTAATTTTCCTACTACACTATTCCTTTCTAATCTCTCTTTATACTTCTAATTAAATAGCTTTTTCCTAGGATGCTGATTCCGTCTCCCCTTTAAATGGCCCTCGATTCACCAGGGCTGGACCCCAGCATTTGAGCTCTCAACATGTTTTCTTGAGCCATCATCTTAGACCATGCACTGATACAGACTGGGTTCTGCCCTTGTTCAAGCCCCAGACAAACATACCTGGACCAACATCTTGGTCCCCGCACTGATGTGGGCTGGATCCTGCACTTCTTCAATGCTGTGACCAACATTCCTGAGCCCACATTTCTCTCCCTGGATTAAACCAGGCTGGGACCTACCCTTGTTCATGATGACAAACATTCATGAATCCATGTCTCGGTCCCTGCACTCAACCAGGCTGCGTCCTGCCTTTGTTCAAACCCCCGACAAAAATTCCGGAGCTCAAATCTTCATCCCTACCATGAATCAGACTGGGAGCTGCCTTGTTTAAAGCCCAAACCAACACTCCTGAGCCTGTATCTGACTCTCAGCCCTGCTCCCGGCCATATTCAAGCCACTGACAAACTATCCTGACCCCACAACTTGTTCCCTGCCCCTGAACGAAGGTGTGTTCTGCATTGGTCAATCCCCCAGGAAACACCCTTGATTCTGCATCTCACTCCATGCACTGAACTAGAATGGGTCCTGCACTTATGCAAGGTTCCAACCAACAATGCTGAGCCTCTATCTGACTCTCACATTGATTCCTGGCCTTATTCGACCCCAGGCAAACAATAATGAGCCCTCAACATGGTGCCCTGCCCCTGAACTAAAGTGTGTCCTGCCCTTGTTCAATCCCCAAAGCAACACTGCTCATCCTGCATCTCACTCACTGCACTGAACAAGGCTGGATCCGGCACAGGTTCAATGCCCTGACCAATACTCTTGAGCTCACATCTAACTCCCTGGATGACACACCGCTTGTTTCTATGCTTGTCAAGCCCCAACGAACAGTTCTCAATGCACATCTCTATCCCTGCACTGAACCAGTCTGGGTCCTGCCTTAATTCAGGCTCCCAACAAACACTTCGGAGCTCACATCTCCATCCTGATTGTGAACCAGACTGGCTCTTGCACTTGTTCTAGGTCTGACCAACACTCCTGAGCCTCTATCTGACTCTCAGTCTATATTTATGCCACAGATGAAACATTCTGAGCCCACAACTCTGTCCCTCCATATGAACGTGAGTGTGTCCTGCCCTTGGTCAATGCCCCAGAAAACACTCCCTATCCCGCATCTCCATCAGTGCACTGAATAAGGCTGGGACATGCCTTTGTGCAAGGGCCCTACCAGCATCCTGAACCCACATCTCTGTCCCTTCACTGAACCAGGCTGGCTCCTGTCTTTGTTCTTGTCTCCGAGAAAACCTTAGAGCTCACATCTCCGTCCCTACCGTGAACCTGGCTGGGTCCTGCACTTGTACAATGCCCCGTGCCGTTCAACATTCCTGAGACTCAATCTGACTCTCAGGCTATTTTCTGGCCTTATTCAAGCCTCTGGCAAACAATCCTGAACCCACATCTCAGTACTTGCAGCGAAGCAGGCTGGGTCCTATCCTTGTGCAAGACCCATACAAACACTCCTTAGCTGACATATCTGTCCCTGCACTGATCCAGGCTAGGTCTTGCACTTGTTCAAGCCCTCAACAAGCTCACATCTCACTCCGTGCACTGATCCACACTGGGTCCTGACCTTGTTCAAGCCCCAGACAAACACTCCTGGACCCACATTTCTGTCCCTGATTCTGAACTAGGGTGTATCTTGCACTGTCCTGTCCACACCCTGAACTGGGTGTGCCCAGGAAACACTTCCAATCCTGAACTCACTCACTGCACTGAACAAGGCTGGGACATGCCTTTGTCCAAGTCCTTGACAAACACTAAGGAGCCACATTATCGGTCCCTGCGTTGTACCCCGCGTGGATCTGACTTTTTCAAACCTGCAAATACTCCTGAGCGGAAAACTCCTTACTGGCACTGAACCAGGCTAGGTTCTGCCCTTGCTCAAACGCTCAAGAAATATTCCTGACCCGACATCTTGATCCCTGCACTGATCCAGGCTAGGTCCTGCATTTGTTTGAGCCCTCAACAAGTATTGTTGAGCCCACATTTCAGTCCCTGCACTGATCCAGACTGCGTCCTGCCCTTCTTCAAGTCCTAGACAAACACTCTCGTGAGCCCACATATCCGTCCCCATGCTGAAGTACGCTGGCTCCTGCACTTCTTCCATGTCCCGACCAACATTCCTGAGCCTACACCTCACTCTGTGGTCTAAACCAGGCTGGGGACTACCCTTGTTCATGAACTGATAAACTTTGCTGAACACATGTCTCTGTACCTGCACTGAACCACGCAGTGTCCTGCCTTCGTTAAGCCCCTGAAAAACACTCCGGAGTTCACATCTTCTTCCCTACTGTGAACCAGGCTAGGAGTTACATTTGTTCAGGACCCCTACCAACACTCCTGAGTCTG
Organism: Budorcas taxicolor; assembly: GCF_023091745.1. Lineage (NCBI taxonomy): Eukaryota > Metazoa > Chordata > Mammalia > Artiodactyla > Bovidae > Budorcas > Budorcas taxicolor. The sequence continues at coordinate 5,350,601 of NC_068936.1, read as the reverse complement.
TATCTGACTCTTAGCCTTGCTCCCGGCCATATTCAAGCCACTGACAAACTATCCTGAGCCCAAAACTGGCTCCCTGCCTCTGAACTTGGGTGTGTCCTGCCTTTAGTCTATCCTGCCCTGTCCTGTCCAAATGCTGAACGGGATGTGCTCCAGGAAACACTTCCAATGCCACCTCTCACTCACTGCACTGAACAAGGCTGTGACATGCCTTTATGCAAGTCCCCGACCATCAGTCTGAACCCACATCTCTGTCCCTTCACTGACCATGCTGGCTCCTGCCTTTGTTCTTGTACCCAGAACCCTTTGTGACCACATCTCCATCCCTGCCATGGACCTGGCTTTTAGTCCTGAACTTGTTCAACACCCCGCCCTGTTCAACATACCTGAGACTCTATCTGACTCTCAGGCTACATCCTGGCCTTATTCAAGCCACCGGCAACCAATCTTGAGCTGACACCTCACTGTCTGTGAACTATGGTGTGTTTTGCCCTTGGTCAATCCCCCAGGAAATGCTTCCAGTCCGACATCTCACTTGCTGCACTGAACAAGGTTGGGACGTTATTTTGTGCAAGACCCCAGCAACTACTCCAGAGCCCACACACAGGTGCTTGCATGAACCACGTTGGCTCCTGTCTTTGAGAAAGACTCCTACAACATTTCTTAGCACATATCTGTGTCCCTGAACTGAACTAGGCTTGGGTCCTGCACTTGTTCATGCACCTGAGAAATACTCCTCATCCCTATAGTAGGTCCCTTCACTCAACCAGGCTGGGTCTTGCCCTTGTTCAAGCCCCGACAGACACTCCTGAGCCCACATATTGGTCCCTGTACTGAAGTAGGCTGGCTGTGGCCCATGTTCATGCCCCGACTAAAAACTCTTGAAGCCCACATCTTGGTACTTGCAGCAAAGCCGGCTGGATACTGCTCTCGTGCAAGATCCCTTCAAACACTACTGAGCCTACTTCTGGGTCCCTGCATTTAACCAGGTGGGGTCCTGCTCTTGTTCAAACCCAACGAATACTCCTAAGCAGACAACTCTGTACTGGCACTGAACCAGGCTAGGTTCTGCCCTTGCTCAAGGCCTCAAGAAATATTCCTGAGCCAACAACTGGTTCCCTGCACTGACCCACGTTAGGTCCAGCACTTGTTTGAGCCCTCGGCAAGTATTATTGAGCTGACATCTCAGTCCATGCACTGATCCAGACTGGGTCCTGCCCTTGTTCAAGTGCCAGAACAACACTCATGAGTCCACTTCTTGGTCCCTGCCTCTGAACTAAGGTGAATCCTGCCCTGTCCTGTCCACACCCTGAACTCTGAGTGCACAGGAAACACTTATAATCTCACATCTCACTCACTGCACTGAACAAGGCTGGGACATGCCTTTGTCTAAGACGCCGACAAACTGTGGAGCCTTCTTCTCAGTCACTGCATTGTACCCAGCAGGGTCCTACACTTGTTCAGTCCCAACAAATACGCCTAAGCGGACACATTCATACCAGCACTGAACCAGGCTAGGTTCTGCCCTTGATCAAGGACAAGAGAAATATTCCTGAGCTGACTTCTGGTTCCCTGCACTGATCCACTCTAGGTCCTGCATTTGTTCGAGCTGTCAACAAGTATCGTTGAGCCCACATCTCAGTCTCTGCACTGATCTATACTGGGTCCTGCCCTCGTTCAAGTCCCAGACAAACACTCTTAGACCAACATCTTGGTCCCTGCACTGAAGTAGACTGTGTCTTGCAATCTTCAATGTCCCGGCAAACATTCCTGAGCCCACATCTCACTCCATGTATTAAACCAGGCTGGGTCTCGCCCTTATTCATGAACCAACAAACATCCCTGAACCCACATCTCAGTCCCTGCACTAAACCAGGCTGTGTCCTGCCTTTGTTCAAGCCCCTGACATACACTCCAGAGCTCACATCTTAATCCCTACCATAAACCTTTCTGGGAGCTGCACTTCTTCAAGGCTCCGACCAACACTCCTCAGCCTGTATCTCTCAGCCTTGCTCCTGGCATATTCAAGCCACTGACAAGCAATCCTGAGCCTACAACTCATTCCCTGCTCCTGAATGAAAGCGTGTTCTGCCATTGGTCAAACCCCAGGAAACACTCTTGATCCTGCATCTCACTGCATGCACTGAACTAGAATGGGTCCTGCACTTATGCCAGGTTCCAAGCAACACTTCTGAGCCTCTATCTGACTCTCAGGTTGGTTCCTGGCTTTATTCAACCCCAGGTAAACAATAACGAGCCCTCAACATGGTGCCGTACCTCTGAACTAAGGTGTGTCCTGCCCTTGTTCAATCCCCCAAGCAACACTGCTCATACCACATCTCACTCACTGCACTAAACAAGGCTGGATCCTGCACAGGTTCCATGCACCAACCAACATTTCAGAGCCCACAACTCATCCCCTGGATGAAACCCCACTGGATCCTCCCTTGTCAAGCCCCAACGAACACTACTGAACCTACATCTCGGTCCCTCCTCTGAAACAGCCTGGACCCTGCCTTTCTTCAGGCTTCTGACAAAACCTATGGAGCCCACATCTCCATCCTGACTGTGAACCAGGCTTATTCTTGCATTTGTTCTAGGCCTGACCAACACTCCTGAGCCTCTATCTGACTCTCAGTCTAGTTCCTGGCCATGTTCATGCCAGCGATGAAACCTACTGAGCCTACAATTCGGTCCCTGCCTCTCAACTTGGGTGTGTCCTGCCCTTGGTCAATAAATCAGGAAACAATGCTGATCCTACATCTCCCTTGCTGCACTGAACAACAATGGGACATGCATTTGTGCAAGGCCCCGACCAGCAACTTGAACCCACATCTCTGTCCCTTCACTGAATCAGGCTGCCTCCTGCCCTTGTTCTTTTCCCTGACACACCCTTTGAGCTCACATACCATCCCTGCCGTGAACCTAGCTGTGTCCTGCACTTGTACAATGCCCACCCCATTCAACATACGTTAGACTCTATCTGACTACTTAGAAGGCTACTTTCTGGCCTTATTCCAGCCACGGGCAAACAATCATGAGTCTACATCTCGGTACTTGCAGTGAAGCAGGCTGGGTCCTGTCCTTGTGCAAGACCCTTATAAACACTCCTTAGCTGACATCTCAATCCCTGCACTGATACAGGCTAGGTCTTGCACTTGTTCGAGCCCTCGACAGACACTCCTGTGCCCACAATCAGTCCCTGTGATGAAGCAGGCTGGCTGTTGCCCTTGTTCAAGCCCTGGAAATCACATCCTGAAACCCACATCTTGGTACTTGCAGCAGATCAGCCTGGGTCCTGTCCTTGTGCAAAATCCTTTCGAACACTACTGAGCCTACTTCTGGGTCCCTGCATTGACCTAGGTGGGAACCTGCATTGTTCAAACCCGACAAATACTCCTGAGCAGACAACTCCGTACCAGCACTGAACCAGGCTAGGTTCTGCCCTTGCTCAAAGCCTCGAGAAATATACCTGAACCGACATCTGGTTCCCTGCACTGATCCACACTAGGTCCTGCACTTGTTTGAGCCCTCGGCAAGTATTACTCAGCCCACATCTCAGTCCCTGTACTGACCTAGACTGGGTCCTGCCCTTGTTCAAGCCCCCGACAAACACTCCGGAACTCACATATTCATCCCTCCCGTGAACCAGCCTGGGAGCTGCACTAGTTTAAGGCCCTGACCAACACTCCTCAGCCTGTATCTGACTCGCAGCCTTGCTCCTGGCCATATTCAAGCCACTGACAAACTATCCTAAGCCCACATCTCATTCCCTGTTCCTGAACGAAGGTGTGTTCTGCCTTTGGTCAAACCCCAGGAAACACCCTTGGTTCCGCATCTCATTCTCTGCACTGAACTAGAATGTGTCCTACACTTATTCAAGGTGCCAATCAACAATGCTGAGCCTCTATCTGACTCTCAGGCTGGTTCCTGACTTTATTTGACCACAGGCAAACAATAATGAGCCCTCAACATGGTGCCCTGCCCCTGAACTAAAGTGCGTCCTGCCCTTGTTCAATCCCCAAGGCAACACTGCTCATCCCACATCTCACTCGCTGCACTGAACAAGGCTGGATCCGGCACGAGTTCAATGCCCCAACCAACATTCCTGAGCCCACATCTCACTCCCTGGATGAAACTCCACTGGGTCCTACCCTTGTAACCCCCAACGAACACTCCTCAACCCTCATCTCGGTCCCTGCATTAAACCAGGCTGGGCCCTGCCTTTGTTCAAGCCCCTGACAAACACTCTGGAGGCCACATCTCCATCCTGACTGTGAACCAGGCTGGCTCCTACACTTGTTCAAGGCCCCGACCAAAACTCCTGAGCCTGTATCTGACTCTCAACCTAGTTCCTGGCCAGATTCAAGTCACCAATGAAGCCTCCTGAGCCCACAACACACTTGCTGCCATTGAACATCGGTGTGTCCTGCCCTTAGTCAGTCTACCAGAAAACTCTCCTGATCCCTCATCTCCCTCACTGCATTGAACAAGACTGGGACATGCCTAACTGCAAGGCCCTGACTAGAAACCAGAACCCACATCTCTGTCCCTTTATTGAACCAGTCTGGCTACACCTTTGTTCTTGCCCCGAGAAACCCTCTGAGCCCACATCTCCGACATGCCGTAAACATGGCTGCATCCTGCGCTTGTTCAACGCTCCACCCCATTCAACATACCTGAGACTTTATCTGACTCTCAGGCTACATCCTGGCCTTATTCAAGCTACTGGCAAACAATCCTGAGCCGACACTTTGCTCTCTGCTTCTGAACTATGGTGTGTCCTGACGTTGGTCAATCCCCCAGGAAACGCTTCCGATCCCACATCTCACTGGCTGCAATGAACAAGGTTGGGACATGCCTTCATGCAAGACCCCGACAACTACTCCAGAGCCCAAACGTAGGTGTGTGCACTGAACCACACTGGCTCCTGTCTTTGAGTAAGACTCTTACAACATTTCTTAGCACACATCTGTGTCCCTGAACTGAACCAGGCTTGGGTCCTGCACTTGTTCATGCACCTGAGAAATACTCCTGATCCCAGTACTAGGTTCCTTCACTCAACCAGGCTGGGTCTTGCCCTTGTTCAAGCCCCAACAAACACATCCTGGGCCCACATCTTGATACTTGCAGTGAAGCAGGCTGGAAGCTGTCCTAGTGCAAGATGCCTACAAACACTCCTGAGCCAACGTCCCGGTCCCTGCACTGATCCAGGCTAGGTCTAGCACTTGTTTGAGCCCTTGAAAAGTATTATTGTGTGCATATCTAAGTCCATGCACTGATCCAGACTGGGTCCTGCCCTTGTTCAAGCCCCAGAAAAGCACTCCTGTGCCCACATCTCAGTCCCTGCCTCTGGACTCATGTGTATCCTGCCCTGTCCTGTCCACACCCTGAACTCTGAGTGCACAGGAAACACTTCTGATCCCACATCTCACTCACTGCACTGAACAAGTCTGGGACATGCCTTTGTCCAAGACACTGACAGACATTATGGAGCCTACTTCTCAGTCCCTGAATTGTACCCGGCGGGGTCCTGCACTTGTTCAAACCTGACAAATACTCCTGAGTGTACTATTCCCTATTGGCACTGAACAAGCCTAGGTTCTGCTCTTGCTAGGGCCAATGAGAAATATTCCTAAGCCGACACCTCGGTCCCTGCACTGATCCAGGCTAGGGCATGCACTCGTTTGAGCCCTCAACAAGTATTGTTGAGCCCACATCTCAGTCCTTGTGCTAATCTAGGCTTGGTCCTGCCCTAGTTCATGTCCCAGAGAAACACTCCTGAGCCCACAAATCTGTCCCCTTACTGAAGTAGGCTGGGTCCTGCACTTCTTCAATGTGCTGACCAGCGTCCCTGAGCCCACATCTCAATCTCTGAACTAAACCAAGCTAGGTCCTACCTTTGTTTGTAAACGACATATATTCCTGAACCCACGTCTCGGTCCCTGCACTGAACCAGGCTGTGTCCTGCCTTTGTTCAAGCCCCCGACAGACACTCTGGAGCTCACATCTTCGTCGCTACCGTGAACCTGGCTTGGAGCTGCACTTGTTCAAGACCACGACCAACACTGCTGAGACTGTATCAGACCCTCAGCGTTGCTCCTGGCCATATTCAAGCCACTGACAAACTATCCTGAGCCCACAACTGTCTCCCTGCCTCTGAACTACAGTGTATCTTGCCCTGTTCTATCCATACCCTGAACTGGGTGTGCCCCAGGAAACACTTCCGATCCTGCATCTCAATCGCTGCACTGAACAAGGCTGGGACATGCCTTTGACCAAGACCCTGACAAACACTCATGAGCCCACATCTCAGTCCATGCGCTGAGCCAGGCTGAATATTGCACTTCTTCAAGCCTCCGAACAACACTTCTCAGCGAACATCTGAGTCCCTGAACTGAAATAGGCGGTGTCCCTGCACTTGGTCAAGCCCCCGACAAAAGCTCCTGAGCACACATGAAGGTCCTTGCACTGTACCAGGTTGGGTCCAGCCCTTTTGCAAGACCCCTCTAACACTCCTGAGTTCACATCTGTGTCTCTGCACTGAACCAGACTGCTTCCTGCCCTTCTTCAGTCCCCGGACAAACACTCCTGAGCCGATGATTCGGTCTCTGCACAGAACCAGGCTGGGTCCTGCACTTCTTCAATGCCTCGATCAACCCTCCTGAGCCCACATCTTGGTCCTTGCACTGAACAAGAATGAGTCGTGCACTTGTTCAAGGCCCTGACCAACACTCCTGAGATATATCTGACTCTCAGTCTGGTTCCTGGATATATTCGAGACCTTGGCATACAATCCTGAGGCCTCACCTCGTTCCCTGCCCCTGAACGAAAGTGTGTTCTGCCATTGGCCAATGCCCCAGGAAACACTCCTGATTCCTCATTTACTCCCTGCACTAATGTAGAATGGGTCCTACACTTATGCAAAGTGCAAACTTTGAGCCTCTATCTGACTGCTCAGGCTGGTTGTTGGCCTTATTTGACACCAGGCAAACAATGATGAGCCCTCAACACGGTGCCCTGAACTAAGGTGTGTCCTGCCCTTGTTCAATCCCCCAGGCAACACTGCTCATCTCATATCTCACTCGCTGCACTGAACAAAGCTGGATCCTGCAAGGGTTCAATGCCCCGGCCAAGATTCCTGAGCCCACATCTCACTCCCTGGATGAAACCCCGCTGGGTCCTACTATTGTCAAACCCCTACGAACACTACTGACCCCACATCTTGGTCCCTGCACTGAACCAGTCTGGGTCTTGACTTTGTTCAAGCCCCCAGCACCACTCTGGAGTCCAAATCTCCATCCCGACTGTGAACCAGCCTGGCTCCTGCACCTATTCAAGGTCTCGACCACCACTCCTGAGCCAATAACTGATTCTCAGGCTAGTTCCTGGCCATATTCATGCCACCGACATAACCTCCTGAGCCCACAACTCGTTCCCTGCCTCTGAACTTGGGTGTGTCCTTCCCTTGGTCAATCTACCAGGGTCAATCTACTCCCGATCCCACATCTCCCTCGCTGCACTGAACAAGGCTGGAAGGAACATGCCTTTGTGCAAGGCCCTGAGCAGCAACCTGAACCCACATCTCTGTCCCTTTACTGAACCAGGTTGGCTCCTGCCTTTGTTCTTGTCCCTGAGAAACCCTTTGAGCCCACATCTCTGTCCCTGCCTTAAACCTGGTTGGGTCCTACACTTATTCAATGACCCGCCCCGTTCAACATACCTGAGACTCTATCTGACTCTCAGGCTACATCCTGGCCTTATTCAAGCCACCGGCAAACAATCCTGAGCTCGCTCTCTGTTTCTGAACTATGGTGTGTCCTGCCGTTGGTCAATCCCCCAGGAAACACTTCCGATCCCACATATCACTTGCTGCACTGAACAAGGTTGGGACATGCCTTCATGCAAGACCCCGACAATTACTCCAGAGCCCAAACCTAGGTGCATGCACTGAATGAAGCTGGCTCCTGTTTTTGAGCAAGACTCCTACAACACTTCGTAGCACATATCTGTGTCCCTAAACTGAACGAGGCTGGGTCCTGCACTTGTTCAAGTTCGACAAATACTCCTGAGCTGACAACTACATACCAGCACTGAACAAACCTAGGTTCTGCTCTTGCTCAAGCCCTTGAGAAATATTCCTGAGCCGACATCTCGGTTCCTGCACTGATCCAGGCTAGGTTTCGCACTTATTTGAGCCCTCGACCAGTATTGTTGAGCCCACATCTCAGTCCCTGAACTGATCCAGACTGGTTCCTGCCCTTGTTCAAGCCCCAGACAAACACTCCTGAGCCCACATGTCAGTCCCTGCACTGAAGTAGGTGGGGTCCTGCAGTTCTTCAATGTCACGACCAACATTCCTAAGCCTACATCTCACTCCCTGGGCTAAATCAGGCTGTGTCCTGCCTTTGTTCAAGACCTCAACAAACACTCCGGAGTTCACAACTTTGTCCCTACCATCAAGCTGGCTGCGGGCTGCACTTGTTCAAGGCCCCAACCAACACTCCTCAGCCTCTATCTGACTCTCAGCCTTGCTCCCAGACATATTCAAGCCACTGACTAACTATCCTGGGCCCACTACTCTCTCCCTCCTTTGAAATAGAGTGTGTTCTGCCATTGGTCAGTCCCCCGGGAAACACTCTTGATCCCGCATCTCACTCCCTGCACTGAACTGGAATGGGTCCTGCACTTATGCAAAGTGCCAACCATCACTGCTGAGCCTCTATCTGACTCTTAGGCTGGTTCCTGGCCTTATCCGACCTCAGGCAAACAACAGTGAGCCCTCAACACGGTGCCCTGCCCCTGAACTAAGGTGTGCCTTGCCCTTGTTCAATCCCCCAGGCAACACTGCTCATCCTGCATCTCACTTGTTGCACTGAACAAGGCTGGATACTGCATGGGTTCAATTCCCCTACCAACATTTCTGAGCCCACATCTCACTCCCTGGACAAAACCCTGCTGGGTCTTACCCTTGTCAAGCCCCAGCGAACACTCCTCTACCCACATCTCTTTCCCTGCACTGAACCAGGCTGGGCCCTGCCTTTGTTGAAACCATGACAAACACTCCAGAGCCCACATCTCCAACCCATCTGTGAACCAGGCTGTCGTTCAAGGCCCGGACCAACACTCCTGAGCCTGTATCTCACTCTCAGGCTAGTTCCTGGCCTAATTCATGCCACTGATGAAACCTCCTGAGACCACAGCTTGCTACTTGCTGAACTTGGGTGTGTCCTGCCCTTGGTCAATCACCCAGTAAACACTGCCAATCCCACATCTCTGTCGCTGCACTGAACAAGGCTGGGACATGCCTTTGTGCAAGGCACCGACCAGCAACCTGAACCCATATATTTGGACCTTCACTGAACCTGGCTGGCTCCTGTGCTGTTCAGACCCTGAGAGACACCCATTAGCCCACATACAGTCACTGCACTGACCATGCTCAGTCCTGCCCTTGTTCCAGCCCATGACAAATACTGCTCAACCCACATTTCAGACTCTGTACTGAAGCAGGCTAAGTTCTGCCCACCTGGAAGCCTCAATGAATACTCATGAATTGGTATCTAGATACTTGTACTGCACGAGGCCTGTTTCTGTCCTTTTGCAAGACCCCTGCAAATACTCCTGAGCCACAATCTTGGTCCCTGCAGCAATCCATGCTGGGTCCTGCACTTGTTCAACCCCAGCAAATACTCCTGAGCCATATTTCAGTGCCTACACTGACCCAATTGGGTATTGCCCTTGTTCAAGACCATGACGAATACTTCTGAGCCCACATCTCTGTCCCTGCACTGAACCAGACTAGATTATTCATAAGTTCAAGCAGCTACAGACAACCCTGAGCCCAAATATCGGTTCCTGCAATGAACGAGGCTGAGTGCTGCCCATTTTCAGGATGCTTGAAAACAGGCCTGAGCCAACATCTTGAGACTAGCACTGAAGAATTTTGGGACTTGCCCCTGTTGAACTCCAGCAAATGCTCCTGAGCCCACATCATGGTCCCTGCCCTAACCAGGCTGGGCCCTCCATTTGTGCAAGCCCCCTACAAATATTCCTTAGCCCACATCTCTATGCCTGCACTGAACCATACTGGGACCTGCCTTTGTTTATGCCCCCGAGAAACACTCCTGAGCCCGCATCTCCATCCCTTCCATGAACCAGGCTGGTTTCTGCAATTATTCAAGGCCCCGACCTACATGACTGAGCCTGTATCTGACCCCCATCCTCGTACCTGGCCTTATTCAAGTCACTGGCAATCAATCCTGAGCCAACACGTAGCTCCATGCCTTGGGACTCGAGTGTGTCCTGCCATTATTCAATCCTCCAAGAAACATTTGCCATCCCACATTTCATGTGATGCACTGAAGAAGGCGGGGTCATGCCTTTGAGCAAGACCCAGACCAACATTCCGGAGCTCACAGCTAGGTCCCTGCAGTGAGCCAGGCTGAATCTTGCACATGTTCCAGCCTCCAGCAAACAGTCCTCAGCGCATATCTGTGGTCCAAGCTTCCAACACATTATCCAGAGACCACCTCTAGGTCCGTTCATGGAATCAGGCTGTGTCCTGCCTTTGCAAAAGACACCTAACACACTCCTTAGTACACATCTGTGTCCCTGAATTGAACCAGGCTTGATCCTTCCCTTATTCAAGCCCCTGAAAAATACTCCTGAGCCAACATTTAGATCCCTTCACTGAACTAGGCTGATTCTGCGCTTTTTCAGACTCTGAGAGACACTCATGAGCCCACATACGGTCCCTGCACTGAACCAGTATGGGTCCTGTACTTGCACAAGCCCTCGACAAATACCTCTGAGCCCAAATTTCTGTCCCTTTACTGATCCAGGCTGTGTCCTGCCCTTGTTCAAGCCCCAGACAATCACTCCAAGGCCCACATCATGGTCCCTGCACTCAATTATGGTGGGTCCTACACTAGTTCAATGTCCCGACTAACACTCTTGAGCTCATATCTCATTCCCGGAACCTAGGCAGGCTGGACCCAGCCTCTGTTCAAGCCCGACCAACACAGCTGAGCCCACAGCGTCATCTCTGCAACGACCTAGGATGGGTCCTGCACTTGTTCATGGTGCCAGCCAACACTGCCGAGCCTCTCTCTGACTCTCAGCCTAGTCCTGGCCATATTCAAGCTACCGACAAACCATCCTGAGTCCACAACTCACTCCTTGCCACTGAAGTAGGGTGTGTCCTGCCCTTGGTCAATCCCTCGGGAAACACTCCTGAACCCGCATCTCACTCGCTGCAAATGAACAAGGCTGTTCCATGCCTTTCAGTAAGACACCAAGAAACACTTCTGAGCCCACCTCTCCATCCCTGCGCTAATCATGCTCGGTCCTGCCCTTGTTCCAGTCCATGACAAATACTCCTGAGCCCACATCTCGGTCCCTGTACTGAACCAGGCTAAGTTTTGCCCACCTCGCAGCCTCAACAAATACTCCTTGAATTGATACCTAGATAACTGTACTGCACAAGGTGAGGTCCTGACTGTGTGCAAGACCCTTGCAAACACTCCTGTACCACAAGCACTTTCCTTGCAGCAAACCAGGCTGGGTCCTGCACTTGCTCAACCCTGGCAAATACTCCTCAGCCACATTGTGGTGCCTACACTGACCTGACCTAGATAGCATATTCAAAAGCACAGACATTACTTTCCTGACTAAGGTCCATCTAGTCAGGGCTATAGTTTTTCCAGTAGTCATGTATGGATGTGAAAGTTGGACTGGGAAGAAGGCTAAGCACCAAAGCATTGATACTATTGAACTGTGGTGTTGGAGAAGACTCTTTTTTTTTCTAACTTTTATTTTTACTTTATTTTACTTTACAATACTGTATTGGTTTTGCCATACATAACACCACGGGTGTACATGAGTACCCAACCCTAAAGCCCCCTCCGTCCTCCTACCCCATAACATCTCTCTGGATCATCCGCTTGCAGCAGCCTTGAAGCATCCTCTATCCTGTATCGAACATAGACTGGTAATTTGTTTCTTACCTGATAGTATACATGTTTCAATGCCAATCTCCCACTTCATCCCAACTTGTCCCTCTCCCACAGAGTCTAAAAGTCTGTTCTATACATCTGTGTCTCCTCTGCTGTCTCGCATACAGGGTTATCATTACCATGTTTCTAAATTCCATATATATGTGTTAGTATACTGTATTGGTGTTTTTCTTTCTGGCTTACTTCACTCTATAATAGGCTCCAGTTTCATCCATCTCATTAGAACTGATTCAAATGTATCCATTTTAATGGCTGAGTAATACTCCATTGTGTATATGTACCACAGCTTTCTTATCCATTCATCTGCTGATGGACATCTAGGTTGTTTCCATGTCCTGGCTATTATAAAGAGTGCTGCAATGAACATTGGGGTATACGTATCTCTTTCAATTCTGGTTTTCTCAGTGTGTATGTCCAGCAGTGGGATTGCTGGGTCACAAGGCAGTTCTATTTGCAATTTTTTTAAGGAATCTCCACACTGTTCTCCATAGTGGCAGTACTAATTTACATTCCCACCAAGAGTGTAAAACGGTTCCCTTTTCTCCATACCCTCTCCAGCATTTATTGCTTGTAGACTTTTGGATCACTGCCATTCTAACTGGTGTGAAGTGGTACCTCATTGTGGTTTTGATTTGCATTTCTCTAATAATGAGTGATGTTGAGTATCTTTTCATGTGTTTGTTAGTCATCAGTATGTCTTCTTTGGAGAAATGTCTACTTAGTTCTTTGGCCCATTTTTTAATTGAGTCATTTGTTTTTCTAGACTTGAGCTGCATATGTTGCTTGTATATTTTTGAGATTAGTTGTTTGTCAGTTGCCTCATTTGCTATTATTTTCTCCCATTCTGAACGCTGACTTTTCACCTTGCTTATATTTTCCTTTGTTGTGCAGAAGCTTTTAATTTTTATTAGATCCCATTTGTTTATTTTTGCTTTTATTTCCAGTATTCTGGCAAGTGAATAAGAGAGGATCATGCTGTGCTTTATGTCAGAGAGTGTTTGGTCTATATTCTCCTCTAGGAGTTTTATGGTTTTTGGTCTTACATTTAGATCTTTAATCCATTTTGAGTTTATTTTTGTGTGTGGTGATAGAAAGTGATCTAGTTTCATTCTTTTACAAGTGGTTGACCAGTTTTCCCAGCACCACTTGTTAAAGAGATTGTCTTTACTCCATTGTATATTCTTGCCTCCTTTGTCAAAGATAAGGTGTTCATATGTGTGTGCATTTATATCTGGGCTTTCTATTTTGTTCCATTGATCTATATTTCTGTCTTTGTACCAGTACCATGCTGTCTTGATGACTGTGGCTTTGTAGTAGAGCCTGAAGTCAGGCAAGTTGATTCCTAGAGTGCCATTCTTCTTTCTCAAGATTGCTTTGGCTGTTCGAGGTTTTTTGTGTTTCCGTACAAATCTTGAAATTATTTGTTCTAGTTCTGTGAAAAATATCGCTGGTAGCTTGATAGGGATTGCATTGAATTTGTAGATTGCTTTGAGTAGTATACTCATGTTCACTATATTGATTCTTCCAATCCATGAACATGGTATATTTCTCCATCTATTAGTGTCCTCTTTGATTTCTTTCATCAGTGTTTTATAGTTTTCTATATGTAGGTCTTTAGTTTCTTTGGGTAGATATATTCCTAAGTATTTTATTATTTTCGTTGCAATGGTGAATGGAATTGGTTCCTTAATTTTTTTTTTTCTACTTTCTCATTATTAGTGTATAGGAATGCAAGGGATTTCTGTGTGTTGATTTTATATCTTGCAACTTAACTATGTTCATTGATTAGCTCAAGTAATTTTCTGGTGGAGTCTTTAGGGTTTTCTATGTAGAGGATCATGTCATCTGCAAACAGTGAGAGTTTTACTTCTGCTTTTCCAATTTGGATTCCTTTCATTTCTTTTTCTGCTTTATTGCTGTGGCCAAAACTTCCAGAACTACGTTGAACAGTAGTGGTGAAAGTGGGCACCCTTGTCTTGTTCCTGACTTTAGGGGAAATGCTTTCAATTTTTCACCATTGAGGATAATGTTTGGTGTGGTTTTATCATATATAGCTTTTATTATGTTGAGGTATGTTCCTTCTATTCCTGCTTTCTGGAGAATTTTTATCATAAACGGATGGTGAATTTTGTCAAAGGCTTTCTCTGCATCTATTGAGATAATCATATGGCTTTTATTTTTCAATTTGTTAATGTGGTGAATTACACTGACTGATTTGTGGATATTGAAGAATCCTTGCATCCCTGGGATAAAGCCAACTTGGTCATGGTGTGTGATCTTTTTAATGTGTTGTTGGATTCTGATTGCTAGAATTTTGTTGAGGATTTTTGCATCTATGTTCATCAGTGATATTGGCCTGTAGTTTTCTTTTTTTATAGCATCTTTGTCAGGTTTTGGTATTAGGGTGATGGTGGCCTCATAGAATGAGTTTGGAAGTTTAACTTCCTCTGCAATTTTCTGGAAGAGTTTGAGTGGATAGATGTTAGCTCTTCTCGAAATTTATGGTGAAATTCAGCTGTGAAGCCATCTGGACCTGGGCTTTTGTTTGCTGAAAGATTTCTGATTACAGTTTCAATTTCCTTGCTTGTGATGGGTCTGTTAAGATTTTCTGTTACTTCCTGTTTCAGTTTGGGAAAGTTGTACTTTTCTAAGAACTTGTCCATTTCTTCCACATTGTCCATTTTATTGGCATATAATTGCTGATAGTAGTCTCTGATGATCCTTTGTATTTTTGTGTTGTCTGTTGTGATCTCTCCATTTTCATTTCTAATTTCATTAATTTTATTTTTCTCTCTTTGTTTCTTGATGAGTCTGGCTAACGGTTTGTCAATTATATTTATCCTTTCAAAGAACCAGCTTTTGGCTTTGTTGATTTTTGCTATGGTCTCTTTTGTCTCTTTTGCATTTATTTCTGCCCTAATTTTTAAGATTTCTTTCCTTCTACTAACTCTGGGATTCTCCATTTCTTCCTTTCCTAGTTGCTTTAGGTATAGAGTAAGGTTATTCATTTGACTTTTTTCTTGTTTCTTGAGGTATGCCTGTAGTGCTATGAACTTTCCTTTTAGCACAGCTTTTACAGTGTCCCACAGGTTTTGCATTGTTGTTTTCATGTTCATTAGTTTCTATGCATAATTTGATTTCTTTTTAGATTTCTTCTGTTATTTGTTGGTTATTCAGAAGCATGTTATTCAGTCTCCATATGTTGGAATTTTTAATAGTTTTTCTCCTGTAATTGAGATCTAATCTTAATGCATTATGGTCAGAAAAGATGCTCGGAATTATCTTGATTTTTTTTAAAATTTATCAAGGTTAGATTTATGGCCCAGGATGTGATTTATCCTGGAGAAGCTTCCGTGAGCACTTGAGAAAAAGGTGAAATACATTGTTTTGGGGTGAAATGTGCTATAGATATCAAATAGGTCTAACTGGTCTATTATATCATTTAAAGTTTGTGGTTCTTTGTTAATTTTCTGTTTAGTTCATCTGTCCATAGGTGTGAATGGGGTATTAAAGTCTCCCACTTTTATTGTGTTATTGTTAATTTCCCCTTTCATACTTGTTAGTATTTTTCTTACATATTGCGGTGATCCTATGTTGGGTGCATATATATTTATAATTGTTATATCTTCTTCTTGGATTGATCCTTTGATCATTATGTAGTGGCCTTCTTTATCTCTTTTCACAGCCTTTGTTTTAAAGTCTATTTTATCGGATATGACTATTGCCACTTCTGCTTTCTTTTGGTCTCTATTTGCGTGGTATATCTATTTCCAGCCATTCACTTTCAGTCTGTATGTGTCCCTTGTTTTTGAGGTGGGTCTCTTGTAAGCAGCATATAGATGGGTCTTCTTTTTGTATCCACTCAGACAGTCTTTACCTTTTGGTTGGGGCATTCAACCCATTTTTGTTTAAGGTGATTATTGATAGGTATAATCCCAATACCATTTACTTAATTGTTTTAGGTTCAGTTTTATACACCGTTTTTGTGTTTCCTGTCTAGAAAATAGCCTTTAACATTTGCTGGAGAGCTGGTTTGGTGGTACTGAATTCTCTCAGCTTTTGCTTGTCTGGAAAGGTTTTGATTTATCCTTCATATTTGAATGAGATACTTGCTGGGTACAGTAATCTGGGCTGTAGGTTATTTTCTTTCATCACTTTAAGTATGTCTTGCCATTCCCTCCTGGCCTGAAGAGTTTCTATTGAAACATCAGCTGTTATCCTTATGGGATTCCCCTTGTGTGTTATTTGTTGTTTTTCCCTTGGTGCTTTTGATATTTGTTCTTTGTGTTTGATCTTTGTTAATTTGATTAATATGTGTCTTGGGGTGTTTCACCTTGGGTTTATCCTATTTGGAACTCTCTGGGTTTCTTGGACTTGGGTGATTTTTTCCTTCCCCATTTTAGGGAAATTTTCAACTATTATCTCCTCAAGGATTTTCTCATGGTCTTTCTTTTTGTCTTCTTCTTCTGGGACTCCTATAATTTGAATGTTGGAGTGTTTCATGTTGTCCTGGAGGTCTCTGAGATTGTCCTCATTTCTTTTAATTCATTTTTCTTTTTTCCTCTCTGATTCACTTATTTCTACCATTCTATCTTCTATTTCACTAATCCTATCTTTTGCCTCTGTTATTCTACTATGTGTTGCCTCCACAGTGTTTCTGATCTCATTTATTGCATTATTCATTATATATTGACTCTTTTCTATTTCTTCTAGGTCCTTGTTAGGCCTTTCTTGCATCTTCTCAATCCTTGTCTCCAGGCTATTTATCTGTGATTGCATTTTTATTTCAAGATTTTGTATCATTTTTACTACCAATATTCGGAATTCCCTATCTCTTCCTCTTTTGTTTGGTTTGGTGGGCATTTCTCCTATTCCTTTACCTGCTGAGTATTCCTCTGTCTCTTCGTCTTGGTTATATTGATGCATTTGGGGTGGCCTTTCTATATTCTGGGAATTTGTGGAGTTCTGTTTATTATGGAGCTTCCTCACTGTGGGTGGGTTTGTATCAGCGGCTTGTCAAGGTTTCCTGGTTAGGGAGGCTTGTGTTTGGAGTTCTGGTGGGTGGAGCTGGGTTTCTTCTCTCTGGAGTGCAATGGAGTGACCAGTAATGTGTTATGAGATGTCAGTGGTTTTGGAGTAACTTTGAGCTGCCTGTATATTGAAGCTCAGGGTTGTGTTCTTGTGTTGCTGGAGAATTAGCATGGTATGTCTTACTCTTGAACTTGTCGGCCCTTGGGTGGAGCTTGGTTTCAATGTAGGTATGGAGGCATTTGATGAGCTCCTATTGATTAATGTTCCCTGAATTCAGGAATTATCTGATGTTCTCAGGCTTTGGACTTAAGCCTCATGCTTCTGGTTTTCAGTTTTAATTTTACAGAAGCCTCTAGGCTTCTCCATCTATACAGCACCAATGATAAAACATCTAGGTTAAAGATGGACAGTTTCTCCACATTAAGGGACACCAGAGATGTTCACTGAGTTACATGGAGAAGAAAAGAGGGAGGGGATTGTTAGAGGTGACTGGAATGAGATGAGGTGGGATTAAAAGAGGAGAGAGCAAGCTAGCCAGTGATCACTTCCTTATGTGTGCTCCACAGTCTGGACCACACAGAGGTGCTCAGAGGTATTCATGGAGTTATACAGGGAAGAGGAGAGGGAGGAAGTAGACAGAGGTGGCCAGGAAGATAAAAGAGGGAAATGAAAAGGAGAGAGACAAATCCAGCCAGTAACCAGTTCCTTAGGTGTTCTCCACCGTCTGGAACACACAGAGATTCACAGATTTGGGTAGAGAAGAGAAGGGAGAGGGAAGAGACAGAGGCCACCTGGTGGAGAAAAGGAGAGTCCAAAGGAGGAGAGAGTGGTCAACCAGTAATGTCACTGTCAGGTAAAATTGAGTAGTGAAGTTTTGGTTTTTAAATGTACAAAATTGACAACAAAAAACAAAAAGCAAAGATTAAAAATCTAGAGTAGAGGTTGGATTTTCAAAAATGCAATATTAAAGAAAAGGAACAAAAAATAAAAACAAAACAAAACAAACAAACAAAAAAAAAAACAAAGCCACAAGAATTATTAAAAAAACACCAACAACAACCACAGAAAGACTATATATGGTGTTTACTTTAAAAAATTGTCTTTTTTTTTTAAGTAATAGTAGGTTATAGAAATAAAAATTAGAGGTGAAATAGAGTACTTAACAATTTTAAAAAGTTAGAAAAAAATTAAGAAAAAAACAGCCCCACAACAGCATCAACAAAAAACAAAAAAGAAATATAGGAAACAGAAAGAAAAAAAAAAGAATGATTGTAAAAATAGTAAAGATATATCTGTCCCTTTCTCTGGTGTTGTGGGCAGTGTTGGGTCACTTCCAAGGTGGTTCCCTCCGTTGAACTTCTTCCATTTGCTGGTCTCTTCAGTGTCTGATTTCTGTCATGACCCGGGGGGGGGGAGGGAGGGGGGCAATGGTAGACACCTTTTTTTTTTTTTTTTCCAGGCTAACTTTTTCCATCACACTGTGGGGAAGGAGGGATGCTACAAACGAATAACACTGTTGTGTGCACGCAGTGTCTCAGCGCTGCTGGGCCTGTCCGTGCTCGTGGTGCATAAACCGCTCCAGCTCTACGTTGCTCAGCCAGGAACCATCTGAGGCCCACCCTAGGCTTCGTGCACTGCTCCGGTCTAAGCCGCTCAGGTTCGGCGCTCAGGTAGCCCTCAGAGGCGCAGATTCAGTGGGGACTGCGTTTTATGCCCTTCCCAGGTCCGAGTATCTCAGGTGTTCGGCGTGCGCGGTCACTGCAACTTATCGCCTTTCCTGTCTCTGCTGCTTAGTTTTCTGGGTGTACCACTGGGGCCCCTTGTGAGGCAGATGGTGACTGTCCAGCACCCCCCAGAAGTCTTAGCAAGGAAGCCTGCTTGCAATTTGGTAGGTAAAGTCTCTCCGGGGCTGCAATTGCCCCTTTCCAGCCCTTATGGCTCTGGCTCCCTGTCCCCAGTGGGGGATGGTCTGCAGCCGGCTATTTCCATTCCATCCTTTGTTCTGTGTGCGGTCCTGTGGTGTCTTATGTTCGAGCTTTTCACGTGGTTGGTATCCCACAGTCAGGTTTGCTAGTCCAAGTTAGTTCATTCTGGTTATGTGTGGGGCATTCCTCCCTGATTCTTACAAAGCACTGCAGCCTGCACCTCCCGCACCTCACTGCCCTGCCCCGAACTTGTTAGTGGCAGATGCAGGCATCTGTGCTGCTTTTCCGCTGGGGCAGTTACTGTTGGGCTTGTAATCTGTTGGTTTTAAATATTTATTTATTTATCCTTCCTGTAATGTTGCCCTCTGTGCTTCCAAGGCTTGCCACAGACTCAGCAGGGAGAGTATTTCCTGTTGTTTGGAAATCTCTCTTCTTAAAATTCCCTTCCCAGGACGGGCTTTCCATCCCGGAATGGAGCTCCCTCCCCACCTCCTTTGTCTCCTTTTTCATCTTTTATATTCTTTCCTACCTGTTTTTGAATACAATGATCTGCTTTTCTGGATGCCTGATGTCCTCTGCCAGCATTCAGAAGTTGTTTCATGGAGTTTGCTCAGCATTGAAATGTTCTTTTGAGGAATTTGTGAGGGAGAAAGTGGCCTCCCCATCCTATTCCTCTGCCATCTTCTTACTTTCTGACCACTGTTTTAACATTATCAGTATAGATAGAAGCCCCACCCAAGAGTATCATTAACAAAAATATGAATGGGCTCATTCATCCAATCAATAGGCTGGACAGAAAGTGGATTAGGCAAATAGGCCCAATGAAACTTTTCTGCGCTCGAAGGCTTCAGCTGACAAGCCAACACAGCAAGCATAGCCACAAACATTACCATAGGAGTGGCCTCATGTCTCCCCCTTTCTATGAATCCTTCAGCCTGCTGAGTGAGACGTTTCAGCTGGCCCCAAGTTGGTACCATGCTGGAGGTGGTTCCTTGAGTACAATAATGGTGATGAGGTGGAGCAGAATATGGTTGAACTCGTTCAGCATGTCTCTCCTCAAGTGCCAGGTGTCTGAAGTGGTTTACTAGCGGTGAAGCCTCAGGTGAAGAATCATTCGCCCTTTGGCTTTTCCCTGGCTCCCTCAGGTTTGGACTCAGTGAGCTTCTGGTCTCCCCATCTTTCCTTGGTCCCAGACTCCAGGGCCCCAGGGATCTCAGTGACCTCAGGAGTCTTTGTGATCCTGGAGTTCTCATGGGGCTGGACATGTTGAATCAATCTGTTGGTAATCCAAACAGAAGTGGAATCCTGTGGAAACACACAAGCATACCCTCTCCCACAAGTTAGCAACACATCTGGCCCTCTTCATTCTCCTGTAAGGAGGTCTTTTCATTTGACCAGAGGCCAAGCCATAGCCCCTTCAGGAGTACAGTGTCTCATCATTGCAGTCTGCCCCTGTGTGTCCACGTTTAAATGAATAATTACAAACAAAGCATGGTATAAAACATGATGTGGAGAGGAGTGCTTAAATTCTCCCTGCTTTAATTTAGCTATCTGATTTTTTAAAGTTTGGTGCACCTTTTCCACTATGGCTTGACCTTGGGGATTATAAAGTATTCCTGTTGGATGTACTATGGAAAATTGTTGACAAAAATCTCTTAAAAGTAGCAGAAGAATAAGCCAGAGTTTTATCTGTTTTTATTTGTTCGTGGAGTCCTATTTGGGAAAAACATTGAAACAAGTGCTGAATTACGTCTCTTGCTGCTTCATCTGATCTATCAGAGGCTATAATAACATGAGAAAAGGTATCCATGGCAACATGCACAAAGGACAGTTTTCCAAAGGCCGGGATGTGAGTTCTGTCCATTTTGCCAGAGAGTATTAGGCCTAAACCTACAGGGATTTACTCCTAATGCTGGAGATGGATTAAATATTGGGCAATTTGGATGTAACTATTTGTCTAGCTGTTTCCCTAGGGATATGAAATTCATACCTTAAACCAGCTGCATTTTGATGATGAATTTTGTAAGAATTTTTGGCCTTGTCAAACTTTTCCTCTAAGTTTAAAGCAATTAGCTAATGCATCTGACAAGGCATTTTCTTCATGTAAAGGGCTGGACAAGCCAGAATGGGCTCTAATATGTCCCTCAAAATATTTCTTATTTCTATGTTTAATCTCTTTCTGTAAGTCAGATAACAAGGAGAAGATAGTAGTTTTATTTTTTGGAGTATTAGCAGTCTCTATATGAGGAAACAATCCTACAATATATTTGGAGTCAGTCAAAATATTGAAGGTGTGGTCTCTTAAATGTGGAAAAGCCCAAATAACTGCTCGTAAGTCAGCCCTCTGGGCAGATGTATCTTCAGTTAACTGAACATGGGATATTCTATCAATAATTGTGACTGCTTTACAGTTAGAGGAACCATCTGTGAAAACTAAAGTTGCCCCTTCCAAAGGTTGAATAGAAATTTTCTTCAGAAAAATTACTGGATGAATTTTCAAAAAACGCAAAAGGGGATTTGAGGGCAAATGAAACAAAATTTGACCCCGGAAATCTATCAGGGCAACCTGCCAATCATCACTGTTTTGTAAAAGAAATCACAATTGATCCTTATTGAATGGAATTACTATATTTGCTACTTCTTTTCCAAAATGTTCCACACTTCTTTTTTTTTACCTTTTATATTAAATTTTGCCACCAAGCTGGGATAAGATGAAACTATTTTTTTTGGGGTCACTGGTAGATGGAGCCATTCCAATGGGCCTTCTTGCCACAAGCTTCCTGTAGCTCTGTGGCGAGAATAATTAAATCCCATCCTCTGGTAATATTAACCCTAATTAACTGACTGATCATTTAAAGCCTCATCCACTTTAACAAGAGCCGACTCTGCCTCACTAGTCAATTCTCTCTGAGAACTGGGATTAGGATCTCCTTTTAAGCAATCAAACAAAGGCTTTAAATCTGCAGTTGCTAAGTCACTTCAGTTGTGTCTGACTCTGTGCAACCCCACAAACGGCAGCCCACCAGGCTCCCCCATCCCTTCAATTCTCCCGGCAAGAATACTGGAGTGGGTTGCCATTTCCTTCTCCAGTGCATGAAAGTGAAAGTGAAGTCTCTCTGTTGTGTTCGACTCTTCATGACCCCATGGACTGCAGCCCACCAGGCTCCTCCGCCCATGGGATTTTCCAGGCAAGAGTACTGGAGTGGGGTGCAACTGCCTTCTCCGCAAATCTGCAATAGTCAGTTTTAAATGTAGGCTTATCCAATTAATATCTCATAATAATTTTTAGAAATCATTTAAAGTTAGTAAACGATCTCTCCGCAGCTGCAAAGGGGCATGACTCACATTACAGGTATTTACAACCCTCCCCAAATAAGAAAAAGAAGGATTTACTTATATCTTTCTGGAGCTATCTTTAAATCTCAGTTTTCCAAAGCCTCAATCAATTCAGATAAAATTTGTTGCAACAAACTTCTGTCCTTATGAGCTGCCAAAATATCATCCATATAATGTATCACACATAAATCCTTAAACTTTCTTCTAGCATTTTGCACAGCTTGGTCTGCAAATTTCTGGCACAAGGTGGGGCTATTTTTCATTCCCTGAGGTAAAACCTTCCGTTGAAACCTTCTATGCTGCTAAGTCAGTTCAGTCACGTCCGACCCCTTGCAACCCCATAAACGGCGGCCCACCAGGCTCCCCCATCCCTGGGATTCTCCAGGCAAGAACACTGGAGTGGGTTGCCATTTCCTTCTCCAATGCATGAAAGTGAAAAGTCAAAGTGAAGTCGCTCAGTCGTGTCCAACTCTTAGCGACCCCATGGATTGCAGCCTACAAGGCTCCTCCATCCATGGAATTTTCTAGGCAAGAGTACTGGAGTGGGATGCCACTGCCTTCTCCAAAACTTCCTATAGGGCTGCTTAAAATCAGCTGAAGGAGACTGAAGGCAAAACGCTTACAATCCTTGTCGGCCAGGGGAATGGTAAAGAAACAATCCTGTAGATATATAACTATTATATTATACTGAAAAGGCACAACAACTGGGGAAGGGAGGCCTGGATGGAGGGACCCCAGGTCTTCCATAGTTGCATTTATAGCTCTCAAATCTTGTTAAAATCTCAATTTTCCTGATTTTTTCTTAATAACAAAAATAGGAGTATTCCAGGGGCTATTAGAAGGCTCTATATGGCCGGCTGCCAGCTGTTCCATAACTAAATCCTCAGCTGCCTGTAGCTTTTCAGCTGTTAATGGCCATTGCTCCACCCATACCAGGTCATCAGATTTCCAGGTAATAGGGTTGGCAGCAAAAGCAATAACCTCTAGTATACATTTGAATATCCAAGACCTTCTCTATTCTCATTAGGAACCACCTCTAATGGTGAAACAATTCCCTGTTGATGTTTACCAAGTCCCTTATCAGGATTATACCTCATCTGCAGCATTTGATTAGTAACCTTTTCATCTGGGCCATAAAAAAGCGTTCCCATCTGAGATAATATATCTCTCCCTCATAAAGAAAAAGGCAGTGAAGGAACCACATATGGACAAAAGGTGCCTTGTGCCCCCTTCTCATCTGACCATGTCAAAATTTGTGAGCTGTTAGCAACCGAGGGCACTGATCCTATTCCTACCAAGCCAGAACCGGTCAAGTGTGTCAGCCAGGATGTGGGCCAGTCTTTTCGAGCAATGCAAGAGACGTCTGCTCCAATATCTAACAGCCCTGACACTTTATTTCCTTGAATTAATAGATCTTTAAAAGGCCTAGAAGCTGTAATTTCCTGCACACAAAAGGCTAGATCACTAGATCCAAATCCTCTGGGGCCCCTAGCTTGAGAAGTCAAGGTTTTTCCTGTCTGATAATAAGGTAAAAGCAAAAGCTGTGCTATTATTTGACCTTTATTAATTTGCAAAGTTTTAGTAGGCGGCAAGACCAAAACTTTAATTTCCCCAGTATAATCAGAATCTACTACATCAGGCATCACCTAAGTTCTATGAAGGAAAAGCGAGCTATGCCCCAGCACAAGTCCTAGAATGCTCTTAGGTAGGGGGCCAGCCAGAGAAGGCAATGGCACCCCACCCCAGCACTCTTGCCTGAAAAATCCCATGGATGGAGGAACCTGGTGGGCTGCAGTCAATGGGGTCTCGAAGAGTCAGACATGACTGAGTGACTTCACTATCACTTTTCACTTTCATTCATTGGAGAAGGAAATGGCAACCCACTCCAGTGTTCTTGCCTGAAGAATCACAGGGATGGGGGACAACTGGCCATTTTGTAAGGCTTGGTATCATTTAGAGCCCTGCCACAAAATCACTGCAGATGGTTACTGCAGCCATGAAATTAAAAGATATTGCTTCTTGGAAGGAAAGTTATGACCAACCTAGACAGCATATGAAAAAGCAGAGACATTACTTTGCCAACAAAGGTCCATCTTGTCAAAGCTATGGCTTTTCCATTAGTCATGTATGAATGTGACAGTTGGACTATAAAGAAAGCTGAGTGCTGAAGAACATATGCTTTTGATCTGTGGTGTTGGAGAAGACTCTTGAGAGTCCCTTGGACTGCAAGGAGATCCAACCAATTTAGCCTAAAGAGATCAGGCCCGAGTGTCCATTGCAAGGACTGATATTGAAGCTGAAACGCCAATACTTTGGCAACCTGATGTGAAGAAATGACTCATTTGAAAAGATCCTGTTGCTCGGAAAGATTGAGGTCAGAGGAGAAGGGGACAATAGAAGATGAGATGGTTGAATGGCATAATCGAGTCAATGGACACGAGTTTGGGTAAACTCCTGGAGCTGGTGATGGACAGGTAGGCCTGGCTGCGGTCCATGGGGTCGCAGAGTCACACACGACTGAGCGACTGAACTGAATTAAACCTTGTGAATAATCACAGTCCATACTCATTGGAAAAGACCCTGATGCTGGGAGAGATTGGGGGCAGGAGGAGAAGGGGACGACTGAGGATGAGATGGCTGGATCACATCCAACTAGATGGACATGCATTTGAATGAACTCCGGGAGTTGGTGATGGACAGGGAGGCCTGGCGTATTACAATTCATGGGGTCGCAAAGAGTCGCACACAACTCAGCGACTTAACTGAACTGAAATGAACTGAACTGAATTACCCCAAGGTTTCAGGTTGCTGCTCCCAAAGGTGGACATAAGTTGGCAGCATTTCTTCAGGTTGTCTTCTTGCTACTGTGGTAACTGCATCTTTAGAGGTATGCACAATTTCTCCTTGTAAATGAGAATAGAATGAGCTAGAGAAAGCCCCCCGAAGCTTGTCTCTCCTTCTCGGTTTTATTGTAGTTCATATTTCTTGGTGGATGAAGCTGAGTTGTCTTTACTGTAGCTATACCAATACTTGCTCCCTTACACCAATACATATTGGCATTCAGTGGTTATTTCCTCCGACCTGCTCTCAGACAGTGTGTAGTACATCACCTTTGCTAAGTTGGTTCCTGTGAATTATGTATTCGACAGGTATTTGTGGGAATCTGTAAATTTCAGCCTTCCACTGTAATCTTTCCTCTCACCCATCTCCATTGCTAAGCAACAGTATATTCCCAGCACTAGGTGTCCATTTCACCGTGATTAACGATAAATCCAGAGATTATCACCCTGAGTGAAAGAGGGTCAATTCAAGAACCATAATGGAATGAAATGGAGTGGTCGGATACAAAATGGCACAGCAGTGAGCACCCACACCAAGGTAATGTGGTCATCCAACCTGGCAAGAAATGTATGGATAGCAAAGACCCTGGTGGATGCAAGGGATACATCTGGAGCTTGGCATTAATTTCTTCCCACAGACACAAATAAAAAACAGAATCAATGTAAACCTGCTTCAAAAAGAGTGGTAGGCAAAACACATTCTAACAACACGTAGGTGAAAACAAGCACAGCTGAATACATCTGATAATCTCAGTGTCATGGAACAAGAATCTGTAGATGTAAAACAAAAGCATCCTTGTCAATCTACGTAAAAAGAATGGGAAGTTTTGTTTAAAACAAAACCTAAGTGTGAGTAGACACCAGCTTTGGGGGCATCCTTTGCCTCATTCTATACTAATGTACAACCAGGCCTGACCCAAAAAAAAAAAAAAAAAAAAAAACTCTTAGGCAGTGTAGGCCATCAGAAAAGAGGAGGGAATAAAGAAACCTTTCAGTGTGGAGGCTTTTCTCTAAAACCCAAGCCTTGATACTATTGCTGATGGATATCTGATATTCAAAAGGCATCTGGACTCTAAATGACACCTACCCTTGAACACATCAGGGGTCACACACCGAAAAATAAAGAAAAAAAATAGCAACAAAAACACACAAAACATAATCAACACACTCTCAGGAAGAAAACATCAACAGACAAATGCAACTGGAAGCGCTTTCAAAAACAAAAAGCCCATGAATAGTGCTCCATAGGGTTTCTTATCAGAGATACAAAATCCAAACTGCCAGGATAAATAAACTCTGAGCACTGGTAAAAGCCACCACGGAAAATGGTCCAGACCAGAAATGGTCGATTAACATTAGTCAGGGTGATTCTTTTATAGTAGTTGGGGGATATTAGCTGGAGGAGCCAGTATAAGAATCACTGTCCACATGACTTTATAGATGAAAAGAGACAGAAAGTATGACACCTAGGACACCTCAGAAATACAGAGCTTTTGAAAACCACTGTAAGAGAGCATGCACTGCAGGAGCATTCCCAACACCCAGAGGTGAAAGTAAAGAAAGTACACAGGGATGGAGAGATGAATGGATCAAGAAATGGGATACAGGTTCACGAAGGAATATGATTCAGGCCTTGAAACAAGGAAATATCATTGTCAATGGTACAAATAAGTGTGGTGTTGATCAGAGTCAGTGAAGAAGGGCAGATTAGAGATGGGTCATCTGATTTACCTTTCAAGAGGGACAGACAGTATTGCTGGCATTGAGTACCCCACCGGAAGTAAAATGGACACCCAGTGCTGGGAACTCCCTGATGTTTAGGAAAGATGATGGCTGAAAGGGAGGCTTACACTGGAAGGCTGAAATTCACAGATTCCCACAGATACCTGTCAAATTCATAATCCACAGGGACCAACTTAGCAAGAGTGATGTACTACACCCTTTCTGAGAGCAGGTTAGAAGAAACAACTGCTGCTGATTGCCTCTGTGTATCAGTGTAAGGGAGCAAAAATTGGTACAGCTATCGAGAGAGTCAATTCCTAAGCAGATTGATAAGAAGTCCAGGGTCCCCAAGGAAGAGAAAGGTGCCTGGGGTTCTTGAAGTGGAGACTGGGGGGTCTGGAATTCTCAAGGAGGAGAAAAAGACAAATTTTTTTTTTTTCCCTTTACATTCCTTAGTCTCAGTCAATTACACAACTCAGTTTAAATTCTGTACTAAGGATTACACAACAACAATGTATCCGGCTGGAGGACAGTTTCTCCTTCCTGAAAATCTTCCAACTAATCCTGAAATATTAGAATGTATATTATGGGAGTGGGTTTCTAGTAAGGTCTTTGCAACCTGCAGACATTCTTTTGATTCATTGTACTAACTAAATGGAAAGTATATAAGTTCTTTGTTAACACTAGCAAGGGGGGTGCTCTTTCTGCCCCCCTTCTGATGTCTATGTCAGAAGCTTTCTTTATACCATTTATGCTTTAATAAAACTCTATTGCACAAAAGCTGTGAGCGATCAAGCCTGGTCTCTGGCCATGAATTGAATTCTCTTCCAGAGGCCAAGAATCCCTGCGTCTTTTCGTGGGTCAGCAACAAACTCTCACAACAAAGGCAATGGTATATCAACTTCTTCCAACAAGAAACATGAACTACAATAAAACCCAGAAGGAAGTAGACACAAGCTTTCCAGGGGCTTCCTCTAGCTCATTCTACTCTGATTTACAAACAGAGATGGCACATTCCTCTGAAGATAGTTACCATGGTAACAGGAGGAGAGCCTGAATAAATGCTGCCACCTTGTGGCCACTTCCAGGAACAGCAACCACAAACCTTGATTGACACTATTCATAAGGTTAAAAAGGCCAATGGCCGTCTACCCTTTATTTCGTCACCGAAATAAAGACAAGGGCAAACCACACGATTAGTAAGGAAAACTCAACAGATAAATGCAATTCAATACTTAGAAAGAAGCCTCTAGAAATGTGCCTCCTTTGATTTCTTATCCTTGATAGGAAAACTTAAACTGCAACACGACACCACTAACGAGAAATTAAAATGGCAACTATCCAAAATTCTAGATACAGGAAGCAGTAGAGCAATATTAGAAAGTGAAAATGAACTCGCTCAGTCGTATCTGACTCTTTGTGACCTCCATGGACTGTAGCCTACCACGTTCCTCCGTCAATGGGATTTTCCAGGCAAGAATACTGGGGTGGATTGCCACTTCCTTCTCTGGGTCAGATCTTTCTGACCCAGGAATTGAACCTGGGTCTATGGCATTTAGGGAGATGCTTTACCATCTGAGCCACCAGGGAAGTCCATTAATGTTAGTAAAGGGGACCCTTAGATGTCACTGGTGGGTGGTAAGCAGTTGGAGCCTTTATAGGCATGACTGTCAAAATGCCTTGGAATCACAAAATGAGACAGATGATGTCATGTGGTTGTTTCACTGCCAGAGTACTTGAAAAATCAAAAGATGCTGGAAAACACACAGCCATACCCACACCCCCACAACCATGCACTGCAGCAGCATTCACAATGCCCAAGAGATGAAAGGAAAGAGAATCTTTAGGTAAAGATGGAACATAAAGAAATGTGACAGAGATACACAATGAAATATGACTCTAACATCATCAAAATGCAAAAAAAAAAAAAAAAAAAAAAAAAAACCTCTCAGGGATACACAAAAATCTAGAATGAATCACACTAAGTAAAGAAGGGCTGATGAAAGAGATATCACATCACATACCTTCCAGAGGAGATTAAAAAAGAAAATGAATGGTGGTGATACCCAAAGAAAAGTGAAATGGATTGACACTCCTGGTAAGAAAATTACGGTTAGAAAAGAGTGTCAGTGGGTGAAAGGTCAAAAGGTGAAGGCTAGAATAAACTTATACCCACAAATATGCAATTCGTAATCCACATGGAACTCCTGTTTCAAGAGACATGTACTCAACAGAGTCTAAAAACATAGCTGTGACAGCAACTACAGCTGAATATCTCCAGGTGGCTGTGAAAGGGAACGAGAAACTGTTTTCTTACCACAACTACAATGGTGTAAATATTCTTAAGTAAGAAACAAACTTTCACTAAAAGAAAAACCTGAAAGAGTAAAGAGACAAAAGCTTTGGTGATTTCCTGAATCTCATTTTACTCTGATTTACAACCAGGCCTGGGATAACCATGGAGGCTGCCGTTACCACAGGAACAAGAGGAGGAAATGAAGAAATGCTGCTGCCTTGTGTACATTTTCTCTCACAGCAATCTTAAACTAACTGTGGACACACTATGCACAAGAGTGCTGAGCTCTAACAGATACCCACACTTAACAAATTGCCAGGGCTCACATAGGGGAAGAAAACTAAAGTAAACACAGGGGAATCTAACAGGAAGAGGATATGAACAGGTAAACACAATTATGTGTTTCTTTAAAACATTTGCACATATGGTGAATGTGACCATTTGCACATATGGTGAATTCTAAGAGATACAAACACCTAAGCTGTGGAGACATTATAACCTCTGCCTGATCATGGGAAAAGGCTACTGTCAAAAGCTGGGCATGGCATCAATGGTACAGTAACATTAGTACAGTGGATGCTTTAGCCTACTGTTGGGATGTATGTGGTAAGAGCCGCTATAAGTGTGACTAGAAAGGTGTACTCTCATGAGAGAAAAACAAAGTAATAAAGAGGCAGAAAGAGTATGATAAACCAGGCCTCCTCCTGGAATATTTCAGAAGTGAACAGATTCGGAACACCAAACACCCCAACTGAGTCCCAGGCACCATTCAGAACATCAAAGTGATGAAAGTAAGCATAGCGTACCTGGACAGAGGAATGGATAAAGAAATGTTACAGAAGTCTAGAATGAATTATGAATCATTGAAAGGATTGAAGTATGAAAGTAGGCCATCTTCAGAGATAGAGATAAATGTACAGGTCATCATACTGAGTGAAGGAGGGTCAACTCGAGAGACATCGTGGGATCAACTGAGAGGTGGGACACAAAACCCCACAGCAGTAGGCACCCACACAAAGGTGACATGGACATCAAACCTGGCAAGAAACTTATGGGTAACAGAGGACCCTGATGGATGGAAGGGATACATCTGGAGCTTGGCATTAATTTCTTCCCACTGATACATATAAAATAGCGAACACACCTAAACCTACTTCAGTAAGTGTTGTAGACAAAGCAGGCTCTAATGACATGTAGTTAAGACCAAGGACAGCTGAATTCATCTAGTACACTCAGTGCTACGGAACCAGAATATGTACACGTAGAACCAACTCATCCCTGTCTTCAACTTAAAGATAATGGGAACATTTACCTCAAAAATTCAAGAGTGAGAAGACACCAGGTTTGGTGGCATCCCCTGACTTCTTGTACTCTAACGCACAACCAGGATTGAGAAAAACATTCATAAGCATTCTTCTATTTCTCCACAAGATGGCAGCATTAGCACAGTAAATATTATTCATACACCTATACACATGAGTTAATATATTTGGATTTTATAAATTACATTCATCAGCATTTTTCTGTTTCTCCTTGAGAGAATTACCATATGGATCGTAAACATTTATTAATACCCATATACGTATGAGAGTACGACAAAATTTTGTTAATTATGTGAAGTCGCTCTCTTTTGTCCGACTCTTTGCAACCTCATGGAATTATATTAATAAGCATTCTTCTATTTCGCCAAGAGATGGCAGCATAAACACAATAAATATTTATTCATAGCCACATATACTGTGGAGAGTGCCGGGAGCCAGCATGAGGAACTCTGCCCATGGCAAAGGTCATGAGGAAGGATGCTTCAGCATACACAAAGGCGTGATCAAGCCTCAGGAAATCCCCTGTTCCTGAGCATCTACCCCCAAACCAGGGTCTGCCTACTTCACTGTTTTATGCTCTCACCTATACCTCTGACTTTACAGGGGGCTGACCCCCATTACCTCTTTCAGAGAAGGAGTTAACTTGCAGCTCCAAGTCAATAAAAATTCCTGGGCGTGACAAGAGTGTTTCAACTTACAAATTTCTCTGAAGGTTTTCTAGCCTGCCTGTACAGGTTTGTCTGGCCACATGCGATTGTTTACAGCCTCCCAACTGTGAGAGGTATGAGATGTTTTTGACTTACTAAAGGCAGATTCTTTTGGGAAGTTGGAAATTGTTAGTATAGTGGGAATTATATTGGTGAAGGGTTTTCCATTAGTTGTGCTAATAATTGCTGCTAATTCCCTGCCCTGGGTGTGACAAGATTGTCTCAGGTCAAACCTCTCTGCTGGCAGACTAGCTTGTGTGACAGGATTATCGATACTCCTGCCACTAAGCACATGATTGTTTACTACCTCTCAACCATAAACAGCACGAAGTGTTTGGAGTATTTTGAAAATCTTAATTAGCATAGGGCTTTTCTCATTGTTGAGTCAATTATTGCCACCAGGCCTCCATAGCCTTAGGCATCTGGGAATATATTAATCGATGTATTTGGAATATAGAAAAGGAAATATGGTAGTTTTTGATGTTAGCGATACTAGACCTTTTGAGTTAATGAATTTTCTCTTTTGTTATAAATCACTGTACTTTGTTATAAATCTCTGTGTCCTAACTATGTAAAAATGTAACTTTATCACTATCTTAAGACTAAATATATCTTAAGGGGAACATTGGTGAAGAGTATTCATTTTTTGGGCTGATGTTTGCTGCTAAATCTCCATATTCCAAGACCTTATAATGAATATAACTAGCATATAGGAGAAATAAGTATTAACCTTTAGGGTTAATCAGGTTAACCTTAGGTTAAATAAATTCCTTTCTTAGTTGTAACCCACTACACCCTCCACTACACCCTCACCCTATAGGAAAGCAACTTTATCTGCTACCTTCAGAGGGTGGTGCCTCGTTTAAGAAAAAACACCCTTGGAAAAAATAAGTTTTTTGGTCATCAGAAAGAAAGGATCATAAAATGTGAGCAGGCCTCACAGCCAGAAGATGATGTAAAACCCCTAAGACCTTTATTTATACATTTATGTGAAGCACCTGATTTTGACAAGGGTCAGGTCTGCTGACCCCGCGTGACTCTGTATTCATCCTTATGTATAACAAAAGGTATATAAGCATACCTAAAAAATAAAGAAATGGGATCAATTTCTGGAGAAACTGATTCCCCAATGTCGCTTCTTTCTTGCTTTCCGTTTTTCTGGCTGACTCCCATCTGGAGCGTGGGTGCCTGCCACGTCTACTTACTTTCCCTGGCTTTTAAGTTCCACGTGAAAAGGAGCCCAAGGACGGGCACCTTCCAATATTCAAATGGTGCCGGTGGCCCAACGTAGATGGTGCAAATTCCTTGTCTTGGAATTTTATTGGTATCCCACGTAAACTAAGTTATTCAGCCTCTTTTTCTCTCCTACTATTTTCTGGCCAAATTCCCATCTGGTACGTGGGTAATCCCTCTCTATCTGTAAATAAATAATTTTCTCCTAGGACACCGATTCCATCCCCACCTTCAAATTACCCTGGATCCACCGTGGCTGGACCCCATTAGGAGAGTCCATTGGACTGCAAGGAAATCAAGGCAGTCCATCTTAAAGAATATCAGCCATGAATATTCTTTGAAAGGATTGATGCTGAAGTAGAAACTCCAATTTTTGGCTACCTGATGTGAAGAACTGACTCATTGGAAATCCCCTGATGCTGGGAAAAATTGAAGGCGGGGGAGAAGCAGATGACAGATCATGAGATGGTGGGATGACATCATCAACTCGACGGACCTGAGTTTGAGCAGGCCCCAGTAGTTGGTGTTAGACAGGGAAGCCTGGCATGCAACAGTCCATGGTATAGCAGAGTAGGACACGACTGAGAAACTGAAGCGAATTGACAGACATATAAAATCCTACTAGAGACTCAAAATGGTCATACTAGCCCAAGAGTGGTGCACCACATGTTTTAATAATATATCCGGGAAAATAACACAGATGGATACCTCTATGTATGATTAAAAGGATACAAGAATAAGTACAGCTACAATCTAGACAGCATACTTTCTAAAGTGGAAAAATTTCTTTGCCCACAAAGGTCCACCTAGTCAAGTCTGTGGTTTTCCCATTAGTCATGTATGGATGTGAGAGTTGGATTATAAAGAAAGCTGAGCACCAAAGAATTGATGCTTTTGAACTGTGCTGTTGGAGCAGACACTTGAGAGTCCTTGGACTGCAAGGAAACCCAACCAGGCCATCCTAAAGGAAATCAGTCCTGAATGTTCATTGGAAGGACTGATGTTGAAGCTGAAATTCCACAACTTTGGCCAGCTGATGCAAAGAGCTGACTCATTTGATGATTCTGGGAAAGATTGAGGGCAGTTGGAGAAGGGGATGATAAGAGGACGAGATGGTTGAATGACATCACTGACTCAATGGTCATGGGTTTGGGTGGACTCTGGGAGTTGGGAGGCCTGGTGTGCTGCAGTTCATGGGGTTGCAAAGAGTCAGACACAACTGAGAGAGTGTACTGAACTGAAATGACCCAATCAAAAAAATGGACCAAAGAACTAAATAGACACTTCTCCAAAGAAGACATAAGATGACTAAGAAACACATGAAAAGATGCTCAACATCACTCATTATCAGAGAAATGCAAATCAAAACCACAATGAGGTACCACTTCACACCAGTCAGAATGGCTGTATCCAAAATTCTACAAACAATAAATGGAGGAGAGGGTGTGGGGAAAAGGGAACATTCTTACACTGTTGATGGGAATGCAAACTAGTACAGTGACTATGGAGAACAGTGTGGAGATTCCTTAAAAGACTGGAAATAGAACTGCCATATGACCCAGCAATCCCACTGCTGAGCATACACACCGAGGAAACGAGAATCGAAAGAGACACGTGTACCACAATGTTCATTGCAGCACTGTTTATAATAGCCAGGACATGGAAACAACCCAGATGTCCATCAGCAGATGAATGGATAAGAAAGCTGTGGTATATATACACAATGGAGTATTACTCAGCCATTAAAATGAATACATTTGAATGAGTTCTAATGAGCCTATTATACAAAGTGAAGTAAACCATAGGAAAAACATCAGTACATTATCTAATGCATAAACATGGGATTTAAAATTATAGTAACGATAACCCTACATGCAAGACAGCAAAAGAGACACAGATGTACAGAGCAGTCTCTTGGATTCTGTGGGAGAGGGTGAGAGCAGGATGATATGGGAGAATGGCATTGAAACATGTATATTATCTTATGTTAAACAGATCTCCAGGTTCGATGCTTGGGACAGAGTGCTCAGGGCTGGTGCACTGGAATGACCCAAAAGTATGGGATAGAGAGGGAGGTGGTAGAGAGATTCAGGATGGGGAACCCATGTACACCCGTGGCTAATTCATGACAATGTATGACAAAACCAATACAATATTGTAAAGTAATTAGCCTCCAATAAAAATCAACAAATTTATAAAAAATAAATAAAATTACATTTAGAAAAAGAAAAAAAGAAAAGTAGTCTGGACTTATCAGAAGGTTGTTTTTTCAAAATAAGAAGAGTGAGCTGTGATAGATTAAAGAGACTAAACAAAACCAATTGCAAAGCATGTAATTTGATGAAATGCTGACTGAGGAGGGAGAGTTAGTATAAAATAGCTCTAAAATATTTTGGGGGACAATTGGGGAAATTTTTCTTGTGATCTGTACTAGATGGTGTCATTAAATCATTATTTCTATTAAGTGTGAGAAAGGAAGTGTAGTTAATGGGTGGATTTTCTTATTCTTAGATGTTGAAAAATTAAGGATGAAAGGTCAAGATGAATTCACGTTACCCACATGTGGTTAAACAAGAAAAAATACAAACATACATAATCAGAAAGGGAAAGAGAAATGAACAGCAGTAATAATCCACACAAAAGTGACATGGACATCCAACGGGCAACAAACTTATGGGTAGCAAAGGACCTTGGACGATGGAAGGAATACATGTAGATCTTGGCATTAATTTGTTCCAGCAGACACATAGAAAATACAGAATCCACATAAACCTACTTTGAAAAGAGTGGTAGACGAAATATGTTCAAAAACATGTAGGTGAAAACAAGCACAGCTGAATCCATCTGGTATTCTCAGTGCCACAGAACCAGAATCTGTATGTGTAAAACAAACGCATCCTTGTCAATCAACTTAAATAGAGCAGGAACTTTTACCTAAAATAAAATCTAAGAGTGAGGAGACACCAGATTTGGTGGTATCCTCTGTCTTGTTTTACAACTATGCCTGACAAAATTTCAGGCATCAGAGGCACACTACAAGAGGAGGGAATAAAGAATCCTTGCAGCATGGAGGCTTTTCTCTGTAACTGCAGCCTTAAAGCTATTGCTGATATACATTTGACATTCACAAGACTGCTGGACTTGACATGACACCTATCCTTGTACATGTCAGGTGTCACTCATTAAAAAAAAAAAAAAAAGGCAAAAGAAAAATCAGGACACTCTCAGGAAGAAAATATCAACAGTTAAATACAGCTCAAAGTGCTTTTTAAGAAAAGGCAAAAGCAATGAATATTCCCAAGGCTGGTGGGCTTTAAAAGATACATAGTCTTCAAAACTTGCTAGCAGTCTCCCATGAATTAAAAATGTCAAATTAGTGCCCTGTATCTGGAATGTTAACATCAGTATTATTTCTTTAAAAATATATTTAGTATTTCTTTATTTTTTGATATAAATTCATTTATTTTAATTGGAGGTTAATTACTTTACAATATTGTATTGGTTTTGCCATACGTCAACATGAATCCGCCAAAAGTACATGAAGTTCACTCATTATCGTGAATTACTGTGAACTCTTTTGTGTTCAACTTTTTGTGACTCCAGCAATCGTTTCCCACGAGGTTCCTCTGTACATGGAATTTTCCAGGCAAGTATTCTGGAGTGAGTTCCCATTTCCTCCTCTAGGTGATCTTCCCAACTCACATCTCCTTTGACTCCTGCCTTTGAAGGCAGATTCTTCACCACTGTGCTACCTGGGAAGCCCAATGTATTATTAGAGATATGAAAACTATTCTAATGTGGTATCACATATGAGTAGTGAAAAAGTATCAAATATTGTACAGAGAAGACATGGTAAAATAACATTTTTAAAAGAGGCTTTTAAAGGTACTAAGGCATATATTTGGTAGGAGACATTATAAACATCACTACAAAAGTGCCTTCTAATGATAACAAGAAACTGAACATATGATCTGGCAGTTCCACTCCTAAGAGTATTTCAGAAAAAAAAAAAAAAAAAAGAAACCAAAAAACCCAAGATTCTGAAAAACACATGTAAGGCAACCATCCACTGGAGGAAGATTAACAACATCCTACTCATGAAAGTCAAGAAACTGATGCAACCCCTATGGAAAACAGCATGCAGATATTTTTTAATTAATTAATTTTTTATTGAAGGATAATTGTTTTACAGAATTTTGATGTTTTCTGGCAAACCTCAGCAAAAATCAGCCATAGATACACATATATCCCCTCCCTTTGAACCTCCCTCCCACTTCCATCCCCGGTATGAAGTTAACAAACAAACAAACAAACAAACAAACAAACAAACAAAACAGTTACCATATGACCCAGCAACAACATTAGTGTTCATATATCCAGTTAGGATGAAAACTCCCATCAGAAAATGGACATGCACAACAGTATTTACTGTAGCACAATGTACAGTAACAAAGACATGGAGACAACCTTAAACGCTCTTAGATAGTGAATGGACAAAGAAAAATGTATTATACATAAAGTGGAGTATTTGCCATAAGAAAGAATGAAATAATGTTATTTTTTCAACATGGGTGGACCTAAAGATGATCATACTAAGTAAATCAAACAGAGAAAGATAAGCATTATTTAATATAATTTATACAGACAATAAACCTATAGTAGAAATAAATCTATTTATAAAACAGAAATAGAGATGTAGAAAACAAAAATTCATACCAATTAGAAGGTGGGACAGGCATAAAATGAGAGTATGGGATTAATAGATACCCCTTACTTTTGGGAGCTGCATTAGGTATCACTGACAAAATAGAGGCATGGCCCTAAACCCCCTCCCATTTTTCTGTAGGCACAGACCCAGAATGAAGGGGTTAGGCTTTGTGATTCTGACTTGATTTTTTCTTTTTTTCGTTTCCTCAGCCGAGTTGACTGAAGAGAATATTAAGGTACTTATCGTTTTTGAGAGGAGCATGAAAAGGCATAAAGCCTTATGCAGCTATTTCTGCAACTATGCTCAAAGAATAATTCATAAAGTTAATCCCTGACATTTGTTCAAGGACTTTTACAAAAGAGTGTTCCACGGTGAGCACAGAGGCTGCAGCTTGAGACCATGAGAGGAATTCCTATCTGAAGCCTATTTGTGAGAAAAGTGTTTAAGGTAAAGGAGTTTTCTGAATTTAGTGCTTAGGAATAATTAAAATAGAAGCTAAAAATTTAAGGATTGCTGTAATATTACAATATTCTACCGTAGCATATAAAAATTAGGGACTTTAGAAATATTATTAGCTAGAAGCCCTTTCTAAGAAATACCGAATTTAAGAAGGCAAATTGGAAGTGGTCAAAAAAGAGATGGCAAGGATGAACGTTGACATCCTAGGAATCAGTGAACTAAAATGGACTGGAATGGGTGAATTTAACTCAGATGATCATTATATATACTACTGTGGGCAGGAATACCTCAGAGGAAATAGAGTAGCCATCATGGTCGAAAAAGTCCAAAATGCAGTTCTTGGATGCAATCTCAAAAACGACAGAATGATCTCTGTTGGTCTACAAGGCAAATGATTCAATGTCACAGTTCCAAGTCTATGCCCCAACCAGTAACGCTGAAGAAGCTGAAGCTGAATGGTTTTATGAAGACCTACAAGACCTTTTAGAACTAAAACCCAAAAAAGATATTCTTTTCATTATAGGGGACTGGAATGCAAAAGTAGGACGTCAAGAAACACCTGGAGTAAAAGGCAAATTTGGCCTTGGAATGTGGAATGAAGCAGGGCAAAGACTAATAGAGTTTTGCCAAGAAAATGCACTGGTCATAGCAAACACCCTCTTCCAACAACACAAGAGAAGACTCTACACATGGACATCACTAGATGGTCAAGACCGAAATCAGATTGATTATATTATTTGCGGTCAAAGATGGAGAAGCTCTATACAGTCAGCAAAAACAAGACCAGGAGCGGACTGTGGCTCAGACTTTGAACTCCTTATTGCCAAATTCATATTCAAATTGAAGAAAGTAGGGAAAACCGCTAGACAGGTATGACCTAAATCAAATCACTTATGACTATACAGTGGGAGTGAGAAATAGATTTAAGGGCCTAGATCTGAAAGATAGTGTGCCCGATGAAATATGGAATGCAGTTCATGACATTACAGGAGACAAGGATCAAGACAATCCCCACGGAAAAGAAATGCAAAAAAAGCAAATGGCTGTCTGGGGAGGCCTTACAAATAGCTATGAAAAGAAGAGAAGCAAAAAGCAAAGGAGAAAGGAAAGATATAACATCTGAATGCAGAGTTTCAAAGAATAGGAAGAAGAGATAAGAAAGCCTTCTTCAGTGATCGATGCAAAAAATAGAGGAAAACAACAGAATGGGAAAAACTAGAGATCTCTTCAAGAAAATTAGAGACAACAAGGGAACATTTCATGCAAAGATGGGCTCGATAAAAGACAGAAATGATATGTACCTAACAGAAGCAGAAGATATTAAGAAGAGGTGGCAAGAACACATGGAAGAACTGTACGAAAAAAGATCTTCACGACCCAGATAATCATGATGATGTGATCACTATTCTAGAGGAGACATTTTGGAATGTGAAGTCACGTGGGCCTTAGAAAGCATCACTATGAACAAAGCTAGTGGAGGTGATGGAATTCCAGTGGAGCTGTTTCAAATCCTGAAAGATGATGCTGTGAAAGTGCTGCACTCAATATGCCAGGAAATTTGGAAAACTCAGCAGTGGCCACAGGTCTGGAATAGGTCAGTTTTCATTCCAATTCCAAAGAAAGGCAATGCCCAGAAATGCTCAGACTACTGCACAATTGCACTCATCTCACATGCTAGTAAAGTAATGCTCAAAATTCTCCAAGCCACGCTTCAACAATACATGAACTGTGAACTCACTGATGTTTTAGAAAAGGCAGAGGAACCAGAGATCAAATTGTCAACATTCTCTGGATCATGGAAAAAGCAACAGAGTACAAGAAAAAAAAAAGTATATATATATATATATGTATATATATATATATATATATATATATATACATATATATATATATATACATATGTATATATAATATATAATAATATAATATATATAATATATATAAATATATATATTTCTGCTTTATTGACTATGCCAAAGCCTTTGACTTTGTGGATCACAATAAACTGTAGAAAATTCTGAGAGAGATGGGAATACCAGACCACCTAACCTGCCTCTTGAGAAATCTGTATGCAGGTCAGGAAACAACAGTTAGAACTGGACATGGAACAACAGACTGGTTCCAAATAGGAAAAGGAGTACGTCAAGCCTGTATATTGCACCCTGCTTATTTAACTTCTATGCAGACTACATCATGAAAAATGCTGGACTGGAAGAAACACAAGCTGGAATCAAGATTGCTGGGAGAAATATCAATAACCTCAGATATGCAGATGACACCATCCTTATGGCAGAAAGTGAAGAGGAGCTAAAAAGCCTCTTGATGAAAGTGAAAGAGGAGAGCGAAAAAGTTGGCTTAAACTCAACATTCAGAAAATGAAAATCATGGCATCTGGTCCCATCACTTCATGGGAAATAGATGGGGAAACAGTAGAAGCAGTGTCAGACTTTATTTTTGGGGGCTCCAAAATCACTACAGATGGTGACTGCTGCCTTGAAATTAAAAGATGCTTACTCCTTGGAAGAAAAGTTTTGACCAACCTAGACAGTATATTCCAAAGCAGAGACATTACTTTGCCGTCTAAGGTTTTTCTAGTCAAGGCTGTGGTTTTTCCTGTCGTCATGTATGGGTGTGAGAGTTGGACTGTGAAGAAGGCTGAGTGCCGAAGAATTGCTATTTTGATCTGTGGTGTTGGAGAAGATTCTTGAGAGTCCCTTGACTGCAAGGAAATCCAACCAGTCCATTCTGAAGGAGATCAAGACTGGGATTTCTTTCGAAGGAATGATGCTAAAGCTGAAACTCCAGTACTTTGGCCACCTCATGAGAAGAGTTGCCTCATTGGAAAAGACTCTGATGCTGAGAGGAATTGGAGGCAGGAGGAGAAGGGGACAACCGATGATGAGATGGCTGGATGGCATCACGGATTCGATGGAAGTGAGTCTGAGTGAACTCCGGGAGATGGTGATGGACAGGGTGGCCTGGCATGCTGCGAGTCATGGGATTGCAAAGAATTGGACACGACTGAGCGACTGAACTGAACTGTGGGGCAAATAGGACTTAGAAAGATAAGAATTAAACTGAAGAATATGTTATGCAGCCCAGACATTATCATGAGTTACAGTGTATTCACAAGGACACGTGAGAAAAAGTAGATAAAGGAATCACTGAGGAAGGAACTCCTTTTGAGGGGCAACAATGAATTTTGGAAAAAAAAAATACATGTAGGTCAATGGGAATTAAAAATATCAAACCTCTGACCTAATGTTTGTAAAAGTATAAAAGCATCATAAGCTTGAAATAAACAGGCAATCCAAAAGACTGAGAGGCTGCCTCATTTTCTCTCACGAGCATCGCCCATCACTTCAGGTTGAATCTCTGGCTGCTGGACCTGGACTCCGGCACCCTACGATATATAAAATAAACAACAAAGACTTTCTGTTTATCACAGGAATTATAGTCAATATCTTACAATAACCTATAATGAAACCGAATTTTAAAAATAATATAATCGTTCTTTAGTTGTGGTACAAATAAGTCCATACACCACACCTACTGAGCCCTTCCTATAGAGCCTGAGAGCTGCAACTACTGAGGCCTGTGTGCCTAGAACACACATTATGCAACAAGAAAAATCATATAATAAGTCGAGAGTAGTCCCCACTCAGCCAAAAAGAGATATACCATGCTCTTGGATGAGAATAATCAATATTGTGAGCATGATTATACTATCCAAAGGAATCCACAGATTCAGTACAATCCTTATCAAAATATCAAAATACCATTTTTCACAGAATTAGAACAATTTTTTTTCTTTTTACAATTTATATAGAATCACAAAAGATCCAAATTAGTCCAAACAATCTTGAAAAATAAAATCAGAGATGGAGAAATCAGGCTCCCTATTGACAGACTATTCTCCAAAGCTACAGTAATCAATACAATATGATATTGGCACAAAAATGCAAATATAGATCAATAGTACAAAAAGGAAAGCCCAGAGATAAATTTATACACCTTTGGTCACATAATCTGAAACAAAGGAGTCTAGAACATACAGTGCAGAAAAGACAGTCTCTTCCATAAGTGGTGTCAGAAAAACTGGACAGCTACATGCCAGAGAAGAAAATAGAACATTACCTGCCAAAATACATAAAAATAAACTCAAATTGGAACCAAGATCTAATGTAAGTCCAGGAACTATAAAATTCTTATATCAGGAAAAACAGGAAAAACACTCTTTGACATAAATCACATATTTTTTTTGAGCCATCTTGTAGAATCATGAAAATAAAAACAAACAAACTTGACATATCAATAACCTCAGATATGCATATGACACCACCCTTATGGCAGAAAGTGAAGAGGAACTAAAAAGCCTTTTGATGAAAGTGAAAGTGGAGAGTGAAAAAGTTTGTTTAAAGGTCAATATTCAGAAAACGAAGATAATGGCATTTTGTCCCATCACTTCATTGGAAACGGGGAAACAGATTTTATTTTTGGGGACTCCAAAATCACTGCAGATGGTGACTGCTGCCATGAAGTTAAAAGACGCTTACTCCTTGGAAGAAAAGTTATGACCAACCTAGATAGCATATTCAAAAGCAGAGACATTACTTTGCCAACAAAGGTCCATCTAGTCAAGGCTATGGTTTTTCCATTGGTCATGTATGGATGTGAGAGTTGGACTGTGAAGAAAACTGAGTGCCAAAGAATTGATGCTTTTG
The DNA here is from genome assembly GCF_023091745.1 of Budorcas taxicolor. Classification (NCBI taxonomy): domain Eukaryota; kingdom Metazoa; phylum Chordata; class Mammalia; order Artiodactyla; family Bovidae; genus Budorcas; species Budorcas taxicolor. The sequence goes on along the minus strand of NC_068936.1, from coordinate 5,308,287 downwards.
AACTGTGGTGTTGGAGAAGACTCTTGAGAGTTCCTTGGACTGCAAGGAGATCCAACCAGTCCATAATGAAGAAGATCGGCCCTGGTATTTCTTTGGAAGGAATAATGCTAAAGCTGAAACTCCAGCACTTTGGCCACCTCACGGGAAGAGTTGACTCAATGGAAAAGACTCTGATGTTGGGAGGGATTGGTGGCAGGAAGATAAGGGGACCACCGAGGATGAGATGACTGGTTGGCATCACTGACTCGATGAACGTGAGTCTGAGTGAACTCCGGGTAATGGTGATGGACAGGGGGGCCTGGCGTGTTGCGATTCATGGGGTCACAAAGAGTCGGACACAACTAAGCGATTGAACTGAACTGAACTTAAATGCTTTTGCACACACAAAAAAGGACACTATAATCAAAGTTAAAACACAACCCTCAGAATGATATAAATTATTTGCAAACAAAGTGACAACGGATTCATCTTCAAGGCACCCAAACATTTCATGTAGCTCAAAACCAAAATAACCAAACAACCACTCAAAAAAATGAGCAAGGTCACCTGCAGTGGTCCAGTGGCTAAGAATCCCACTGCCAATGGAATGGACATGGGTTTGATCACTACTTTGTGAAGACTGCACATGCCAAAGTGCAACAAAGCCCATGCACCATAACTACTGAGCCCACACACTGCAACAGCTGAAACCTGTATGCCCTACAGTCCTTGCTCTGCAACAAGAGGAGACACAACAGTGAGAACTCCTAATACTGCAGTAGTGACTGACTTTATTTTTCTGGGCTCCAAACTCATTGCAGATGGTGATTTCAGCCATGAAATTAGAAGACACTTACTACTTGGAAGGAAAGGTATGACCAACCTAGACAGCATATTAAAAAGCAGAGACATTACTTTGTCAACAAAAGTTTGTCTAGTTAAGGCTTTGGTTTTTCCAGTGGTCATATATGGATGTGAGAGTTGGAATGTAAAGAAAGCTGAGCATAGAATAATTGATGCTTTGAACTGTGATGTTGGAGAAGACTCTTGAGAGTCCATTGGACTGCAAGGGGATCCAACCAGTCTATCCTAAAGGACATCAATCCTGGATGTTCATTGGAAGGACTTATGTTGAAGCTGAAACTCCAAATCTTTGGCCACCTGATGCAAAAAGCTGACTCATTGGAAAAGACCATGATGCTGGGAAAGATTGAGAGCAGGAGGAGAAGGGGATGACAGAGGATGAGGTGGTTAGATGGCATCACAGACTTAGTGGACATGGGTTTGGGTGGACTCCAGGAGTTGGTTATGGACAGGGAGGCCTGTCAGGCTGTGGTTCATGGAGTCACAAAGAGTTGTACATGACTGAGAAACTGAACTGAACTGAACTGAATTCTGCAACTAGAAAGTAGCCCCCCATTCACCAAAGCTCGAGAAAAGCCCACACACAGCAAGGAAGATAGAGTGCAGTCAAAAATAAATAAAAGTTAAAAACAACAAACAAACAAACAAACAGAAGACAAACATAGACATTTCTTGAAAGAAGACATACAGATCTCCAAGAGGTAAATGAAGAGGTGCTTGATATCCCTAACTATTAGAGAAAAGTAAATCAGAAGTACAATGAGGTATCATGTCACACCAATCATAATGGTCATCAAAATGTCTTCAAATAACAGATGCTGGAGAGGATGTGGATAAAAATGGAACCCTCCGACACTGTTGGTGGGAATGTAAGTTAGTGCAGCCACTATGGAAAATTAAGAAAGTTCCTTACAAAAAAGTAGAAACTGAGTTATCATAAGATCCAGAAATTCCATTCCTGGGCATAAGCCCAGACAGAACAATAATCTCAAAATATACATGCACTCAGCAACATTACTCACAAAAGCCAAAACCAAACAGATCCTGAAAGTTCATTGACAGATGAGTGGATCAAGATGTGGTGCATATACTAAACAGAATAGTTCAATTCAGTTCAGTCGCTCAGTCGTGTCTGACACTTTGCGACCCTGTGAAGCACAGAATGCCAGGCCTCCGTGTCCATCACCATCTCCCGGAGTTCACTCAGACTCATGTCCATCGAGTCCGTGATGCCATCCAGCCATCTCATGCTCTGTCGTCCCCTTCTCCTACTGCCACCAATCCCTCCCAGCATCAGAGTCTTTTCCAATGAGTCAATTCTTTGCATGAGGTGGCCAAAGTACTAAAGTTTCAGCATTAGCATCATTCATTCCAAAGAAATCCCAGGGCTGATCTCCTTCAGAATGGACTGGTTGGATCTCCTTGCAGTCTAAGGGACTCTCAAGAGTCTTCTCCAACACCACAGCTCAAAAGCATCAATTCTCCAGCTCTCAGCCTTCTTCACAGTCCAACTCTCACATCCATACATGACTACTAGAAAAACCATAGCATTGACTAGGCCGACCTTAGTCGGAAAAGTAATGTCTCTGCTTTTCAATATACTATCTAGGTTGATCATAACTTATCTTCCAAGGAGTAAGCATCTTTTAATTTCATGGAAGCAGTCATCATCTGCAGTGATTTTGGAGCCTCCCAAAATAAAGTCTGACACTGTTTCTACTGTCTCCCCATCTATTTCCCATGAAGCGATGGGACCAGATGCCATGATCTTCGTTTTCTGAATGTTGAGTTTAAGCCAACTTTTTCGCTCTCCTCTTCCACTTTCATCAAGAGGCTTTTTAGCTCCTCTTCACTTTCTGCCATAAGGATGGTGTTATCTGCATATCTGAGGTTATTGATATTTCTCCTGGCAATCTTGATTCCAGCTTGTGTTTCTTCCAGTCCAGCGTTTCTCCTGATGTACTCTGCATAGAAGTTAAATAAGCAGGGTGACAATATACAGGCTTGACGTACTCCTTTTCCTATTTGGAACCAGTCTGTTGTTCCATGTCCAGTTCTAACTGTTGCTTCCTGACCTGCATACAGATTTCTCAAGAGGCAGGTTAGGTGGTCTGGTATTCCCATCTCTTTCAGAATTTTCCACAGTTTATTGTGATCCACGAAGTCAAAGGCTTTGGCAAAGCCTATAAAGCAGAAATAGATGTTTTTCTGGAACTCTCATGCTTTTTCCATGATTCACCGGATGTTGGCAATTTGATCTCTGGTTCCTTTGCCTTTTCTAAAACCAGCTTGAACATCAGGGATTTCACAGTTCATGTATTGTTGAAGCCTGGCTTGGAGAATTTTGAACTGAGTGCAATTGTACAGTAATTTGAGCATTCTTTGGCTTTGCCTTTCCTTTGAATTGGAATGAAAACTGACCTTTTCCAGTTCTGTAGCCATTGCTGAGTTTACCAAATTTCCTGGCATTTTGAGTACAGCACTTTCATAGCATCATCTTTCAGGATTTGAAATAGCTCAACTGGAATTCCATCACCTTCAGTAGCTTTGTTTGTAGTGATGCTTTGTAAGACCCAGTTGACGTCACATTCCAGGATGTCTGGCTCTAGGTGAGAGATCACACCATCGTGATTATCCAGGTCACGGTGCTCTTTTTTGTACAGTTCTTCTGTGTATTCTTGCCACCTCTTCTTAATATCTTCTGCTTCTGTTAGGTCCATACCATTTCTGTCCCTTATCTAGCCCATCTTTTGCATGAAATTTTCCCTTGGTATCTCTAATTATCTTGAAGAGATCTCTAGTCTTTTCAATTCTGTTATTTTCCTCAGTTTATTTGCATTGATCGCTGAAGAAGGCTTTCTTATTTCTTCTTGCTATTCTTTGGAACTCTGCATTCCGATGTTTATATCTTTCCTTTCCTCCTTTGTTTTTCACTTCTCTTCTTTTCACAGCTATTTATAAGGCCTCCCCAGACAGCCATTCTGCTTTTTTGCATTTTGTTCCCATGGGGATTGTCTTGATCCCTGTCTCCTGTACAATATCACAAACCTCATTCCATAATTCATCAGGCACTCTATCTATCAGATCTAGGCCCTTAAATCTATTTCTCACTTCCACTGTATAATCATAAGGGATTTGATTTAGGTCATACCTGAATGGTGTAGCAGTTTTCCCTACTTTCTTTAATTTAAATCTGAATTTGGCAATAAGGAGTTCAAGATCTGAGCCACAGTTTGCTCCTGGTCTCGTTTTTTCTGACTGTATAGAGCTTCTCCATCTTTGGCTGCAACGAATATTATCAATCTGATTTCGGTGTTGACCATCTGGTAATGTCCATGTGTAGAGTCTTCTCTTGTGTTGTTGGAAGTGGGTGTTTGCTATGACAAAATTTCTTGGCAAAACTCTATTAGTCTTTGCCCTGCTTCATTCCACATCCCAGGTCCAAATTTGCCTGTTACTCCAGGTGCTTCTTGACTTCCTACTTTTGCATTCCAGCCCCCTATAATGAAAAAGACATCTTTTGGGGGTTAGTTCTAAAAGGTCTTGTAGGTCTTCATAGAACAGTTCAACTTCAGCTTCTTCAGCATTACTGGCTGGGGCATAGACTTGGATAGCTGTGATATTGAGTGGTTTGCCTTGGTGATGAACGGAGATCATTCTATCATTTTTGAGATTGCATCCAAGTACTGCATTTTGGACTCTTTTTGACCATGATGGCTACTCCATTTCTTCTGAGGGATTCCTGCCTGCAGTAGTATATGTAATGGTCATTTGAGTTAAATTCACCCATTCCAGTCCGTTTTAGTTTGCTGATTCCTAGAAAGTCGACATCCAGTCTTGCCATCTCTTGTTTGACCACTTCCAATTTGCTTTGATTCATGGACCTAACATTCCAGGTTCCTATGCAATATTGCTCTTTATAGCATTGGACCTTGCTTCTATCACCAGTCACATCCACAGCTGAGTATTGTTTTTGCTTTGACTCCATCCCTTCATTCTTTCTAGAGATATTTCTCCACTGATCTCCAGTAGCCTATTGGGCAACCTATTTTGAAACAGAATACTAGTCAGCCATAAAAACTGAAATTATGCCATTTTAAGCAACATGGATGGACTGAAAGATTATCATTCAAAGTAAAATAAGTCAGGGAGAGAAAGGTACATACCAAATGACACCACTTATATGTGGAATCTAAGTATGACACAAATGAACATATTGATGAAAGAGAAATAGACTCATGGAAAGAGAGAACAGACCTATGGTTTCCAAGAAGGAGGATGATGGGGGTGTGAGGAATTGAAGGTTGGATTTAAAAGATGTAAACGATTACATATGGAATTTACAAATGACAAGGTCCTTCTGAAGAGCACAGAGAAGTATAATCAGCATCCTTTCATAAACCAAATTGGAAAATAATATAAATATTACTATACATGGGACTTCCCTTCTATCTGGTGGTTAAGACTCCACACTTACACTGCAATGGATGCAGGTTCAATCCCTTGTCATGGAAATAACCCTACATATCCTGCAGCATTGTAAAAAAAAAATTTTTAATGCACATATATGTATGTACACACACACACAAATGTATATACATACATATATGTGTATAACTGAATCACCTTGCTGTAAAGCAGAAATTAACACAAAATTGTATACTTCAATAAATGACATGAATGGGAAAAACAAAGGTTGGTATATTTCACTGTGTGTAATCTTTATATCCTAAGACAAGTGCTGTAACTAACACAGCTCACTACCTCCTGGAAGGCTTGCTGAAATACTAACGGAGATGCATACTTGTGTCTGCAATTTATCACAAAATACACCAAGGGGTAAGATGGATTGATGTATAGAAGGATGGACAATGGATAGACACATGAAAAAGGAAGTATTGTGAAATACGTACAGAAGAATCTAGGTGGGAAGCCTCTGTTTTAGCTAGAAAACATGTTCACCTCGTTGAATGTTTGGAATAATAAGGTATTCAGGAAAAAGCAGAGCAAAACCAATGAAAATCATAATGCACATGAAGTATCATTTCAAATTTTAAAATATGAGCTGAAAAGATGCAGAGGAGATAGGCTGAAATATTGTGTGCTCAGTCCCTCAGTCGTGTCTGATTCTTTCGCAACCCAATCAATTTTAGCCCAGCAGTCTACTGTCTCCATGGGATTCTCCAGGCAAGAATTCTGGAGGGGTACCATTCCCTTCCCCATGGGATCCATGGGGTCTTCCAGGGATCTTTTCTATTCCTGACTCCTACATTTGCAGGCAGGTTCTTTATGACTGAGCTACCAAGGAAGCCACAAAATATGAAGTGTAGTGAAATTAAACATGGTTTTTACTTACTTTTTCACACTCCATGTACTGGCCAAGTTCCTTTCCCAGTCTCCACAGATTACATTTTCCGTAGTAGAACTAGAATCACCTTGCATCTGGCCTAAGAGACAGGCCTACAGGACAGCAGCATTGTCCTGCTTGTCTTCCCCTCCTGGGAATCTTGGCGTTGAGCACCTGCTGGGGCTTCCAGAGACCTCCAATCACTACTCTAGAGACATGTCACCATTGGCTGCACTTGGCTGACCAATCCTATGGCCGACTCATCTGTTTGGAGTCCCAGGTGCAGCCCCACCCATCCTGGCTTCCCAGGGTGCTCCCGTCTCCATTTCATTTTTTCTCTTTCAGCTTAGTTCAGTTACTCAGTCGTGTCCGACTCTTTGCGACCCCATGAACCACAGTACACAAGGCCTCCCTGCCCATCACCAACTCCCAGAATTTGCCCAAACTCATGTCTATTGAGTAGGTGATGCCATCAAACCATCTCACCCTCTGCTGACCAGTTTTCCTCCTGCCTTCAATCTTTCCCAACATCAGGGTCTTTTCAAATGAGTCAGCTCTTTGTATCTTCTGGCCAAAGCATTGGAGTGTCAGCTTCAACGTCGTCCTTCCAATGAATGCCCAGGACTGATCTTGTTTAGGAGGGACTGGTTGAATCTGCTTGCAGTCCAAGGGGCTTCTCAAGAGTCTTCTCCAACATCACAGTTCAAAAGTATCAATTCTGCATTCAGCTTTCTTTATAGTTCAACTCTCACATCCATACATGACCACTGGAAAAAACATAGCTGCTGGGGTCCAGCCTTGGTGGATCCAGGGTGATCGAAGGTGGGGACAGAGTCGGTGTCCTTGGAAAAATACATATTTAATTACAGAGATATAGAGAGATTAGAAACGGATAATATAGTAGGAAAATTAGTGGAGAAAAAGAGGCTGAATAACTTGATTTATGTGGAATAGCATCCATGCTCCAGATGGGTGCCGGAGGCCAGCGTGAGGAACTCCGCCCATGGCGAAGGTCATGAGGAATGAGGCTTGGCATACACAAAGGCGTGATCAAGCCACAGGAAACCCCCTGTTCCCGAGCATCGAACCCCAAAACCAGAGTCTGTTCTATGCTCTCACCTACACCTCTGACTTTACAGGGGGCTCTCCCCCATAACCGTTTCTCTCAGAGAAGGAGTAAACGTGCAGCTCCAAGGCAATAAAAATTCTTGGGCGTGACAAAAGTGTTTCATCTTACGGACTCCTCTGAAGGTTATCTAGCCTGCCTGTATAGGTTCATCCGGCCACATGTGATTGTTTATAGCCTCCAAATCTGAGAGGCATAAGATGTTTTAGACTTACTAAAGGCAAATTCTTTTGGGGAATTAGAAATTATTAGTATAGTTTGTTGGTTAGGAATTATATTGGTGAAGGGTTTTTTCATTTGCTGTCAATAATTGCTGCTAATTCCCTGCTCTGGGTGGGAAAAGGATGTTTCAGGTCAAACCTCTCTGCTGACAGACTAGCTTGTGTGACAGGATTATCCATACTGCTGCCACTAGGCACATGATTGTTTACTACCTCTCAACCATAAACAGCACAGAGAGTTTTGGAGTATTTTGAGAGTCTTAATTAGCATAGGGCTTTTTCTTTTTCTTGAGTCAATGATTGCCGCCAGGCCTCCATATCCTTAGGCACCTGGGAATATATTAATCAATGTATTTGGAATATAGCAAAGGAAATATAGTAGTTTTTGATGTTAGCAATACTAGACCTTTTGAGTTAATGGATTTTCTCTTTTGTAATAGATCACTGTACTTTATTATAAATCACTATGTCCTTGTTATGTAAAAATGTAACTTTATCATATCTTAAGACTAAATAGATCTTAAGGGGAGCATTGGTGAAAGGATTTTCATTTGTTGGGCTGATGTTTGCTACTACGTCTCCATGTTCCATACGCTTATAATGAATATAACTAACATATAGGAGAAATAAGTATTAACCTTTAAGCATATAGGAGAAATAAGTATTAACCTTTAAGATTAATCATGTTAACCTTGGGTTAAATAAATTCCTTTCGTGATTGTAACTCACTACACCCTCACCCTATAGGAATGTAACTTTATTTGGAGGGTGGTGCTTGGTTTAAGAAAAAAAAACACACTTGGAAAAAATAAGTTTTTTGGTTATCAGAAAGAAAGGATCATAAAATGTCAGCAGGTCTCACTCATGGCCAGAAGATAATGTAATATCCCTAAGACCTTTTTTTATACATTTATGTGAAGCACCTGATTTTGATAAAGATCAGGATTGCTGACCCCCTCGTGACTCTGTATTCATCCTTATGTGTAACAAAAGGTATATAACCAAACCCCCAAATAAAGAAATTGGATCAGTTTCCAGAAAGACTCATTACCACATGTCGCTTCTTTCTTGCTCCCGTTTTTCTGGCAGAATTCCCATCTGGAGCATGGATGCTATTCCAAGTAATCCAAGTTAATCAGTCTCTTTTTCTCCACTAATCTTCCTACTACACTACTACATTTCTAATCTCTGTATATCTGTGATTAAATATGTATTTTTCCAAAGACGCCGACTCCGTCCCCACCTTCGAATCACCCTGGATCCACCGGGGCTGGACCCTGGCAGATGGGAATTCAGCCAGAGAAACCGGGAGCAAGAAAGAAGCGACATGGTGGAATCAGTCTTTCCAGAAACTGATACAATTTCTTTATTTTTTGGTTTGCTTATATACCTTTTGTTACACATAGGGATGAATACAGAGTCATGTGGGGGTCAGCAGTCCTGACATTTATCAAAATCAGGTGCTACACATAAAAAAGTCTTAGGGATTTTACATCATCTTCTGGACATGAGACCTGCTGACATTTTATGATCCTTTCTTTCTGATAACCCAAATCGTATTTCTACCAAGGGTGTTTTTTCTTAAACCAAGCACCACCCTTCAAATAAAGTTGCATTCCTATAGGATGAGGGTGTAGTGAGTTACAATCAAGAAAGGAATTTATTTAACCCAAGGTTAACATGATTAATCTTAAAGGTTAATACTTATTTCTCCTATATGCTTAAAGGTTAATACTTATTTCTCCTATATGCTAGTTATATTCAGTATAAGGGCAGGGAACATGGAAATTTAGCAGCAAACATCAACCTAACAAATGAAAATCCTTTCACCAATGTTCCCCTTAAGATCTATTTAGTCTTAAGATATTGATAAAGTTACATTTTTACACAGCAAGGACACAGAGATTTATAACAAAGTACAGTGATCTACTACAAAAGAGAAAATTCATTAACTCAAAAAGGCTAGTATTACTAACCTTAAAAACTGCTATATTTCCTTTTCTATATTCCAAATGCATTGATTAATATATTCCCAGGTGCCTAAGGATATGGAGGCCTGGCGGCAATCATTGACTCAAATGAGAAAAGCCCTATGCTAATTAAGACTTTAAAAATACTCCAAAACTCTCTGTGCTGTTTATGGTTGAGAGGTAGTAAACAGTCATGTGCATAGTGGCAGGAGTATGGATAATCCGGTCACACAAGCTAGTTTGCTAGCAGAGAGGTTTGACCTGAGACAACCTTGTCACACCCAGGGCAGGGAATTAGCAGCAATTATTATCACAACAAATGAAAAAATCCTTCACCAATATAATTCCTAACCAACACATTATACTAATAATTTCCAACTCCCCAAAAGAATTTGTCGTTAGTAAGTCTATAATATCTCATGCCTCTCAGGTTGAGAGGCTCTAAACAATCACATGTGTCAGGACAAACCTATACAGGCAGGCTAGATAACCTTCAGAGGAGTCCATAAGCTGAAACACTCTTGTCATGCCCAGGAATTTTTATTGCCTTGGAGCTGCACGTTTACTCCTTCTCCGAGAGAAGTGGTTATGGATGAGAGCCCTCCATAAAGTAAGAGGTGTAGGTGACAGCATAAAACAGACACTGGTTTTGGGGTAGATGCTCAGGAACAGGGGGTTTCCTGAGGCTTGATCATGCCTTTGCATATGACAAGCCTCCTTCCTCATGACCTTTGCCATGCGTGGAATTCCTCACGCTGTCTCTCAGCACATAGCCTTGACTAGACGGACTTTTGTTGACAAAGTAATGTCTCTGCTTTTTAGTATGGTGTCTAGGATGGCCATATGCTCTAAGGAGCAAGTGTCTTTTAACTTCATGGCTTTAGTTACCATCAGCATTGATTTTGGAGCCCAGAAAATAAAGTCAGCCACTCCTTCCACTGTTTCCCCATCTATTTCCCATGAAGTGATGGGAACAGATGCCATAATCGTAGGTTTCTGAATGTTCAGCTTTAAGCCAACTTTTTCGCTGTCCTCTTTCACTTTCATCAGGAGGCTCTTTAGCCCTTCTTCAAGTTCTGCCATAATGGTGGTGTCATCTGCATACCTGAGATTATTGATATTTCTCCTGACAATCTTGATTCCAGCTTGTGGTTCCTCCAGCCCAGCATTTCTCATGATGTATTTTGCATATAAATTAAATAAGCAGGGTGACAATATACAGACTTGACAGACTCCATTTCCTATTTGGAAGAAGTCTGTTGTTCCATGTCCAGTTCTAACTGTTGCTTCCTGCCGTGCATACAGGTTTTTCAAGAGGCAGGTCAGGTGGTCTGGTATTCCCATCTCTTTCAGAATTTTCCACATTTTATTGTGATCCGCACAGTCAAAGGATTTGGCATAGTCAATAAAGCAGAAATAGATGTTTTTTTCCTGGAACTCTCCTGCTTTTTCAATGATCCAGTGGATGTTGGCAATTTGATCTCTGGTTTTGTTCCCTTTTCTAAAACCAGCTTGAACGTTTGGAATTTCACAGTTCACATATTGCTGAAGACTAACTTGGAGAATGTTGGGCATTAATTTACTAACATATGAGATGAGTGCAATTGTGCAGTGATTTGAGCATTCTTTGGCAATGCCTTTCTTTGGGATTGGAATGAAAACTGACTTTTCCCGTTCTATGGCCACTGCTGAGTTTTCCAAACTTGCTGACATATTGAGTGCAGCACATTCACAGCATCATCTTCCAGGATTTGACAGAGCGCAACTGGAACTCCATCACCTCCACTAGCTTTGTTTGCAGTGATGCTTTCTAAGGCCCACTTGATTTCACATTCCAGGATGTCTGGCTCTAGGTGAGTGATCACACCATCATGATTATCTGGGTCATGAAGCTCTTCTTTGTACACGTCTTCTGTGTATTCTTGCCACCTCTTCTTAATGTCATCTGTTCCTGTTAGGTCCATAGGATTTCTGTCCTTTGTCGAGCCCATCTTTGTGTGAAATATTCCCTGGGTGTCTCTAATTTTCCTGAAGAGATCTCTAGTCTTTTCCATTCTGTTCTTTTCCTCTATTTCTTTGCATTGATCACTGAGGAAGGCATTCTTATCTCTCCCTGCTATTCGTGGAAGCTCTGCATTCCAATGGGTATATCCTTCCTTTTCCCATTTGCTTTTCACTTCTCTTCTTTTCACACAATTGTAAGGCCCCCTTAGAGGCATTTTGTGTTTTTGTTTGTTTGTTTGCATTTCTTTTTCTTGGGGATGGTCTTGATCCCTGTCTCCTGTACAGTGTCACAAACTTCCATCCATAATTCATCAGGCTCTCTGTCTATGAGATCTAGACCCTTAAATGTTTCTCACTTTCACCGGATAATCGAAAGGGATTTAATTTAGGTCATAGCTGAATGCTGTAGTTGTTTTCCCTACATTCTTCAATTTACGTCTGAATTTGGCAATAAGGAGTTCTTGATCTGGGCCACAGTCAGCTCCCAGTCTTATTTTTGCTGACTGCAGACAGTTTCTCTATCATTGGCTGCAAAGAATGTAACCAATCTGATTGCACTGTTGGCCATCTAGTGATGTCTGTGTGTAGAGTCTTTTCTTATGTTGCTGGAAGAGGATGCTTGCTATGACCACTGTGTTCTCTTGGTAGAACTCTCTTAGCCTTTGCCCTGCTTCATTCTTTATTCCAAGGTCTAATTTGCCTGTTACTCCAGGTGTTTCTTATGTGTATATATGTATGTGTATGTATATATATATATATATACACACACATATACATATATACATATAGTATATTATCTAATTATAATATATTAATATTATAACTATATAATATTATAATTATATAATATAATCTTATTATAATTATATAATATAATCTTATTATTATACTATTAATATTATTAATATAATAATATAATATATATTATACATATTATGTATATGTATATATGTGTATATATATATATATACACACATCATAGGTTGTATTGTGCAACGTGGGGAACAGAGTCAGTATTATGTAATAACAATAAATGGAACGTTTAACTTTAACAATTGTATAATAATAAAGAAAAGAAAAGAAAGAGGAGGAGGTAGGAGGGAAGAAAGGAACGAAATAGTGGCACTTTTTGGAGGTCACATAGCCAATATTGACTAGCCATTTTTGGGGCCTAGTCACATATATATATATAAGTCAACATATACAAGACATATATATATATATATATATATATATATATATATATATATATATATATGTATGTATATATAATAAAATATTTTACCTTGTGAATATTAAACAAAATATTAAACCTGACTGAAACGACATTAAACTTTTAAAACTTAAACCAAAAAAGATTGATTTGTAGGGAAAAATATTTAATTACTGACCTTATTTTAGAATACTGGGGATGTAGATGGTAATAAAAACAGAACCAGTTTCACTTGATTTTGTTCCTGTAATAAAATTCTTCGTGGCCAATGCCCCCCAGTAGTGCCTGCAATGGATGTGTGCCACTCCCCCACCCTACCTGTAGGAGGCCACTGCATCATTCTAAATTCCTTAGCCAAAAAGGGCCTAGTCAATACTGGCTGTGTGACCTCCAAAAGGCGCCACTATTTTCCTTCCTTTCTTCCCTCCTACCTCCTCCTCTTTCTTTCCTTTTCTTTATTATTACACAATGGTTAACTTTTAACTTTCCGTTTATTGTTATTACATAGTACTGACTCTGTTTCCCATGTTGCACAATACAACCTTGAGCTCATCTCACAATTTATCCCTCCTATTCCCTCACCTCTGTACTGCACCTTCCACTCTCCACTACCCAGTAGATTGTTCTCTATATCTGTAAGACTCTTTCTTTATATTCTCTACTTTGTGATATTTTGTCTATAAATGATATAATGTGGCACTTTTCTTTCTTAATTTACTTACTATTATACCTTCCCTGTTGCTGCAAATGGCATTATTTTATTCCTTTTATGGCTGAGTAGCATTCCATAGGTCTCCCTTGGTGGCTCCTTTGCAAACAATCTGCTTGTCAAGAAGGGGATGTGGGTTAATTCCCTAGGTAAGTAAGATCCCTTGGAAAGGGAAGTGGCAACTGGCTGGAATAGTCTCACCTGGAAAATTCCTTGAGCAGAGGAGTCTGTAGCAGTAGACATCATAGGGTTGCAAAGAGTGAGACATGACTTAGTGACTGAACAAGAGCAAGTGTCTCATAGTACATGTATACCACATCTTTATCCATTCATCTATTGTCTGATGGACATTTACATTGCTTCTATGTCTTGGTGAATGGTGTGCTTGTGCTTCAACGAACATTGAAGTACATGTCTCCATAGCTCTCCAGGAGAGCTACTTAACGATAGGAGAGCTAAGATAAAGAGAACTATGCTAAGGAAGGTAAGCTAAGGAGAGCTACGCTAAGAGGAGCTAAGGGGTGCTGAGGTTAACTAAAGAGAGTTTAGGAAGTGGGGGATAAGCTAAGGGTAGCTGAGCTACCCTAAGGAGAGATAAGCTAAGGAGGGTTGAGCTATGGCAGGCTGAGATAAAGATAGCTCTGGTAAGAAGAGCTAATTGAGGAGAGCTCTGGAGAGGGATGGAGAATGCAATGGCACCCCACTCCAGTACTCTTGCCTGGGAAATCCCATGGACGGAGGAGCCTGCAGGGCTGCAGTCCATGGGGTCGCTAAGAGTCAGGCACAAATGAGCAACTTCACTTTCACTTTTCACTTGCATGCATTGGAGCAGGAAATGGCAACCCACTCCAGTGTTCTTGCCTGGAGAATCCCGGGGACGGGGGAGCCTGGTCGGCTGCCGTCTATGGGGTAGCACAGAGTCAGACACGACTGAAGTGACTTAGCAGCAGCAGCAGCAACAGCATGGAGAGTGAGCTGAGGACAGCTGAGCTGAACACGGGAAAACTAAGAACTAAGGAGGGGTTGGGCTTCCCTGGTGGCTCAGAAGATAAAGCATCTGCCTGCAATATGGGAGACCTGTGCTCAATTCCTTGGTTGGGAAGATCCCCTGAAGAAGGAAATGGCAACACACTCCAGAAGGAAATGGCAACACACTCCAGTATTCTGGGCTGGAAAATTCCATGGACAGAGGAGGCTTGTGGGTTACAGTCCACAGGGTCTCAAAGAGTCGGTCACAATGGTGCAACTTCACTTTCACTTTTTGCTTTCAAGGAGGGATAAGAAAGGCTGAGTTAAAGAGATTTAAACAGAGCTAAGAAAAGAAAAAAAAAAAAAAAAAGAAACCGAGCTAAGGAAAGCTGGGCTATGGAGAGCTGGGCCAAGGAGAGCTAAGGAGCACTGAGGTGAGGAGAGGTGAACTAAGGAAAACTATGGAGAGATAAGCTGAGGAGTGCTGAGATAAGAGGAGCTTATGGACAGCTTACTTAAGGGGAGCTGAGCTAAAGAGGGCTAAGCAAACGATGTCTAAGGAGAGCTAATTAAGGAGAGCTTCGCTAAGGAGAGCAACACTAAGTAGATTGAGCTATACTAACAAGAACTAATTAAGGATAGCTTGCCTGGCAAATCCCATGGATGGAGAAGCATAGTAGGCTGCAGTTGGTCACGACTGAGCAACTTAACTTTCACTTTTCACTTTCATGTATTGGAGAAGGAAATGGCAACCCACTTCAGTGTTTTTGCCTGAGGAATCCCAGGGACTGAGCAGCCTGGTGGGCTGCTGTCTCTGGGGTCACACAGGGTCAGACTCGACTGATGCGGCTTAGCAGCAGCAGCAGTAGAAAGCTAGAAGTCTAACAAAACTAAGATCATGACATCTGGTCCCATTATTTCACGGCAAATAGATAAGGAAAGAGTGGAAAGAGTGATAGCCTTTATAGGAGGGGACTCCAAAATCCCCCAGATGTTGACTGGAGCCTTGAAATTAAAAGACGTTTACTCTTTGGAAAGAAAGTTGTGACCAACCTAGACAGCATATTAAAAAGCAGACATTACTTTGCGAACAAAGGTCCATCTAGTCACGGCTATGGTTTTTCCAGTGGTCGTGTGAGAGTTGGACTATAAAGAAAGCTGCATGGGTGTGAGAGTTGGACTGTGAAGAAATCTGAGTGCTGAAGAATTGATGCTTTTGATCTGTGATATTGGAGAAGACTTTGAAGAGTCAACCAATCCATTCTAAAGGAGATCAATCCTGGGTGTTCTTTGGAAGGACTGATGCTAAAGCTGAAACTCCAGTACTTTGGCCACCTCATGTGAAGAGTTGACTCATTGGAAAATACTTTGATGCTGGGAGGGATTGGCAACAGGAGGAGAAGGGAATGACAGAGGATGAGATGGCTGGATGTCATCACTGACTTGATGGACATGAGTTTGGGTGAACTCTGAGAGTTGGTGATGGACAGGGAGGCCTGGTGTGGGGTCACAAAGAGTCAGACACTTCTGAGAGACTTAACTGAACTGAACTGAGTGCTGAAGAATTGATGTTTTTGAACTGTGGGGTTGGAGAAAACTCTTGTGAGTCCCTCAGCCTGCAAGGAGATCCAACCAGTCCATCCTAAAGGAGATTAATCCTGAGAGTTCATCAGGACTGATATTGAAACTCAATCTCCAATAATTTGGCCACCTGATGCAAAGAAATAACTCATTTGAGTAGACTCTTATGCTGGAAATATTGAAGGTGGGAGGAGATGGGGATGATAGAGAGTGAGATGATTGGATGACATCATTGACTAGATGGACATGAGTTTGAATAAGCTCCAGAGAGTTGGTAATGAGCTGGGAGGCCTGGCATGCTGCAGTCCATGGGGTCACAAAGAGTTGAACATGCCTGAATGACTGAACTGAACCGGTTGATTGTATCACTTAAAGTTTCTGTGTCCTTAATTTTCTGTTTGGTTAATCTATCTATAGGTGTGAGTGGGGTATTACAATCTCCCACTCTTATTGTGTTACTGTTAATTTATCCTTTCATACTTGTTAACATTTGCCCTACGTATTGAGGCGCTCCTACATTGGGTGCATATATATTTATAATTGATATATTTTCTTCTTGAATTGATTCTTTGATCAACATGTAGTGTCCTTCTTTGTATCTTCTCAAAATCTTTGTTTAAAAGTGTATTTTAGGGACGGGATAAAGATGGCGGAGTAATAGGACGGGAAGACCATTTTCTCCCTCACAAATTCCTCAAAAGAACATTTCAACACTGAGCAAACTCCACAAAACAACTTCTGTAGGCTGGCAGAGGTCATCAGGCAACCAGAAAAGCAGACCGTTGTCTTCAAAAACAGGTAGGAAAAAATATAAAAGATGAAAAAGGAGACAAAGGAGGTGGGGAGGGAGCTCCATCCCGGGAAGGGAAGCCCGTCCCAGGAAGGGAATTTTAAGAAGAGAGGTTTCCAAACACCAGGAAACACTCTCCCTGCCGAGTCTGTGGCGAGTCTTGGAAACACAGAGGGCAACATAACAGGAAGGAAAAATAAAGAAATAATTAAAACCAAGAGATTACAAGCCCAACAGTAACTCCCCCAGCGGAAAAGCAGCACAGACGCCTGCATCCGCCATTGGGAAGTGGGGGCAGGGCAGGGACGCTCGGGAGGCGCGGGCTGCAGTGCTTTGTAAGAATCGGGCAGGAACGCCCCATGCGCAACCAGAACGATCTAACTTGCGCTAGCAAACCAGACTGTGGGATAGCTACCGCACGAAAAGCTCGAACATAAGACACCACCAGGACCGAGCACAGAACAAAGGATGGAACGGAAAAAGCCAGCTGCAGACCATCCCCCGCCGGGGACAGGCAGCGAGAGCCATAAGGACTGGAAAGGGGCAATTGCAGACCCGGAGAGACTTTACTTACCTAACTGCAAGCAGGCCTCTTTGCTAAGACTTCTGGGGGTGCTGGACACTCACAATCTGCCTCACGGGGGATGCCAGCGGTCCACCCAGAAAGCTGAGCGGCAGCGGCAGAAAAGGTGACACGCCGCGGCGATTGCGCTCGCCAAACTCCTGAGCTACTTGGACCTGGGAAGGGCACAAAGCGCAGTCCCAGCCGAATCTGTGCCTCTGAGGGTGGCCTGAGCGCCGAACCTGAGTGGCATGGACCGGGGAAGTGCACGCAGCCTAGGGCCGGCCCCAGACCGTTCCCGGCTGAGCATCATAGAGCTGGAGCGGTTAGTGCGCTGCGAGAAGGGACAGGTCAGGCGGGGCTGAGACACTGTGCACACGACAGTGCTATTTGTTTGCAGCATCCCCCCTCCCCACAGCTCGACTGAACTAGTGAGCCTAAAAAACCAGCAAACAGAATAAGTTAAACAGAGGGAACCACCTTGGAAGTGATCCCACATGGCCCAAAACATCAGAGAAGGGCCAGATATATTTTTAATATTTTTAAAATCATTCCTTTTTTTTTTTCTTCTTCTTTTTTTCCAACTTTTTTTTTAATTGTTAAGTCTTCTATTTCTCCTCTAAATTTTATTTCTATAACCTACTATTACTATTAAAAAAAAAAAAAAAAAGACTTCTTCTTTTTTTTTTTTTTTCCCTAAGGCAAACACCATATATAGCCTTTGGATGGTTGTTGGTGGTTTTGTTTGTTTGTTTGTTTGTTTGTTTAATAATTCTTGTTTTTTTTTTCTTTCTTCCTTTTTCCTTCTGCTTCTTTTCTTTAATATTGTACTTTTTAAAATCCAAACTCTACTCTAGATTTTTAATCTTTGCTCTTAGGTTTTTGTTGTCAATTTTGTACATTTAAAAACCCAAACTTCACTACCCATGTTTACCTGAGAGCGAGATTACTGGCTTGACCACTCTCTCCTCCTTTGGACTCTGCTTTTTCTCCACCAGGTGGCCTCTATCTCTTTTCTCCCCCATCTCTTCTCTATCCAATGCTGTGAATCTCTGTGTGTTCCAGACGGTGGAGAACACCTAAGGAACTGGTTACTGGCAGGATTTGTCTCCTTCTCATTCCTCTCTCTTATCCTCCTGGTCACATCTGTCTACTTCCTCCCTCTCCTCTTCCCCGTATAACTCCGTAAATACCTCTGAGTGGTCCAGACTATAGAGCACACATAAGGAAGTGACTACTGGCTAGCTTGCTCTCTCCTCTTTTGATCTCACCGCATCTCATTATAGTTACCTCTAACTACCCCCTCCATCTTCTCTTCTCCTTGTAACTCAGTGAACCTCTCTGAGTGTCCCACAATGTGGAGAAACTTTTCATCTTTAACCTAGATGTTTTATCATCGATGCTGTATAGATGGAGAAGTCTAGAGGCTACTGTAAAAATAAAACTGAAAACCAGAAGCAGGAGGCTTAAATCCAAAGCCTGAAAACATTAGAGAACTCTTGAATTCAGGGAACATTAAGCAATAGGAGCTCATCAAATGCCTTCATACCTACACTGAAACCAAGCTCCACCCAAGGGCCAACAAGTTCCAAAACAAGACATACCACTCAAATTCTCCAGCAACACAGGAACACTCCCCTGAGCTTCAATATACAGGCAGCTCAAAATTATTCCAAAACCCTTAATGTCTCATAACCCATTACTGGTCACTCCACTGCACTCCAGAGAGAAGAAACCCAGCTCCACCCACCAGAACTCCAACACAAGCCTTTCTAGCCAGGAAACCTTGACAAGCCACTGATAGAACCCCACCCACAGTGAGGAAGCTCCATAATAAAGAGAACTCCACAAACTACCAGAATATAAAAAGGCCACCCCAAACGCAGCAATATAACCAAGATGAAGAGACAGAGGAATATTCAGCAGGTAAAGGAACAGGAGAGTTGCCCACCAAACCAAACAAAAGAGGAAGAAGTAGGGAATCTACCTGAGAAGGAATTCCGAATATTGATAGTTAAAATGATCCAAAATCTTGAAATCAAAATAGAATCACAGATAAATAGTCTAGAGACAAGGATTGAGAAGATGCAAGAAAGGTTTAACAAGGACCTAGAAGAAATAAAAAAGAGTCAAAATATAATGAATAACGCAATAAATGAGATCAGAAACACTCTGGAGGCAACAAATAGTAGAATAACGGAGGCAGAAGATAGGATTAGTGAAATAGAAGATAGAATGGTAGAAATAAATGAATCAGAGAGGAAACAAGAAAAACAAATTAAAAGAAACGAGGACAATCTCAGAGACCTCCAGGACAATATGAAATGCTCCAAAATTCGAATTATAGGAGTCCCAGAAGAAGAAGACAGAAAGAAAGATCATGAGAAAATCCTTGAGGAGATAATAGTTCAAAACTTCCCTAAAATGGGGAAGGAAATAATCACCCAAGTCCAAGAAACACAGAGAGTTCCTTATAGGATAAACCCAAGGTGAAACACCCCAAGACACATATTAATTAAATTAACAAAGATCAAACACAAAGAACAAATATTAAAAGCAGCAAGGGAAAAACAGCAAGCAACACACAAGGGGATTCCCATAAGGATAACAGCTGATCTTTCAATAGAAACTCTTCAGGCCAGGAGGGAATGGCAAGACATACTTAAAGTGATGAAAGACAATAACCTACATCCCAGATTACTGTACCCAGCAAGGATCTCATTCAAATACGAAGGAGAAATCAAAAGCTTTACAGACAAGCAAAAGCTGAGAGAATTCAGCACCACCAAACCAGCTCTCCAACAAATTCTAAAGGATATTCTCTAGACAGGAAACACAAAAAGGGTGTATAAAGCCGAACCCAAAACAATAAAGTAAATGGTAACAGGATCATACTTATCAATAATTACCTTAAACGTAAATGGGTTGAACGCCCCAACCAAAAGGCAAAGACTGGCCGAATGGATACAAAAACAAGACCCCTCTATATGCTGCTTACAAGAGACCCACCTCTAAACAAGGGACACATACAGACTGCAAGTGAAGGGCTGGAAAAAGATATACCACGCAAATAGAGACCAAAAGAAAGCAGGAGTGGCAATACTCATATCCGATAAAATAGACTTTAAAACAAAGGCTGTGAAAAGAAACAAAGAAGGCCACTACATAATGATCAAAGGATCAATCCAAGAAGAAGATATAACAATTATAAATATATATGCACCCAATATAGGAGCACCACAATATGTAAGACAAATGCTAACAAGTATGAAAGGGAAAATCAACAATAACACAATAATAGTGGGAGACTTTAATACCCCACTCACACCTATGGACAGATCAACTAAACAGAAAATAAACAAAGAAACACAAACTTTAAATGATACATTAGATCAATTAGACCTAATTGATATCTATAGGACATTTCACCCCCAAAACAATGAATTTCACCTTTTTTTCAAGTGCTCATGGAAGCTTCTCCAGGATAGATTACATCCTGGGCCATAAATCTAAACTTGATAAATTCAGAAAAATCGAAATCATTCCAAGCATCTTTTCTGACCATAATGCATTAAGATTAGATCTCAATTACAGGAGAAAAACTACTAAAAATTCCAACATATGGAGGTTGAACAACACACTTCTGAATAACCAACAAATCACAGAAGAAATCAAAAAGAAATCAAAATATGCATAGAAACTAATGAAAATGAAAACACAACAACCCAAAACCTGTGGGACACTATAAAAGCAGTGCTAAGAGGAAAGTTCATAGCAATACAGGCATACCTCAAGAAACAAGAAAAAAGACAAATAAATAACCTAACTCTAAAACTAAAGCAACTAGAAAAGGAATAATTGGAGAACCCCAGAGTTAGTAGAAGGAAAGAAATCTTAAAAATTAGGGCAGAAATAAATGCAAAAGAAACAAAAGAGACCATAGCAAAAATCAACAAAGCCAAAAGCTGGTTCTTTGAAAGGATAAATAAAATTGACAAACCACTAGCCAGACTCATCAAGAAGCAAAGAGAGAAAAACCAAATCAATAAAATTAGAAATGAAAATGGAGAGATCACAACAGACAACACAGAAATACAAAGGATCATAAGAGACTACTATCAGCAGTTGTATGCCAATAAAATGGACAACGTGGAAGAAATGGACAAATTCTTAGAAAAGTACAATTTTCCAAAACTGAACCAGGAAGAAATAGAAAATCTTAACAGACCCATCACAAGCATGGAAATTGAAACTGTAATCAGAAATCTTCCAGCAAACAAAAGCCCAGGTCCAGACGGCTTCACAGCTGAATTCTACCAAAAGTTTTGAGAAGAGCTAACACCTATCCTACTCATACTCTTCCAGAAAATTGCAAAGGTAAACTTCCAAACTCATTCTATGAGGCCACCATCACCCTAATAGCAAAACCTGACAAAGATGTAACAAAAAAAGAAAACTACAGGCCAATATCACTGATGAACATAGATGCAAAAATCCTCAACAAAATTCTAGCAATCAGAATCCAACAACACATTAAAAAGATCATACACCGTGACCAAGTGGGCTTTATCCCAGGGATGCAAGGATTCTTCAATATCCGCAAATCAATCAATGTAATTCACCACATTAACAAATTGAAAAATAAAAACCATATGATTATCTCAATAGATGTAGAGAAGGCCTTTGACAAAATTCAACATCCATTTATGATAAAAACTCTCCAGAAAGCAGGAATAGAAGGAACATACCTCAACATAATAAAAGCTATACGTGACAAACCCACAACAAACATTATCCTCAATGGTGAAAAATTGAAAGCATTTCCCCTAATGTCAGGAACAAGACAAGGGTGTCCACTTTCACCGCTACTATTCAACATAGTTCTGGAAGTTTTGGCCACAGCAATCCGAGCAGAAAAAGAAATAAAAGGATTCCAAATTGGAAAAGAAGAAGTAAAACTCTCACTGTTTGCAGATGACATGATCCTCTACATGGAAAACCCTAAAGACTCCACCAGAAAATTACTAGAGCTCATCAATGAATATAGTAAAGTTGCAGGATATAAAATCAACACACAGAAATCCCTTGTATTCCTATACACCAATACTGAGAAAGTAGAAAAAGAAATTAAGGAAACAATTCCATTCACCATTGCAACGAAAAGAATAAAATACTTAGGAATATATCTACCCAAAGAAACTAAAGACCTATATATAGAAAACTATAAAACACTGATGAAAGAAATCAAAGAGGACACTAATAGATGGAGAAATATACCATGTTCATGGATATGGAAGAATCAATATAGTGCAAATGAGTATACTACCCAAAGCAATTTACAAATTCAATGCAATCCCTATCAAGCTACCAGCCATATTTTTCACAGAACTGGAACAAATAATTTCAAGATTTGTATGGAAATACAAAAAACCTCGAATTGCCAAAGCAATCTTGAGAAATAAGAATGGAACTGGAGGAATCAACTTGCCTGACTTCAGGCTCTACTACAAAGCCACAGTCATCAAAAAAAATATGGTACTGGCACAAAGACAGACATATAGATCAATGGAACAAAATAGAAAGCTCAGAGATAAATCCACACACATATGGACACCTTATCTTTGACAAAGGAGGCAAGAATATACAATGGAGTAAAGACAATCTCTTTAACAAGTGGTGCTGGGAAAACTGGTCAACCACTTGTAAAAGAATGAAACTAGATCACTTTCTAACACCGCACACAAAAATAAACTCAAAATGGATTAAAGATCTAAATGTAAGACCAGAAACTATAAAACTCCTAGAGGAGAACATAGGCAAAACACTCTCAGACATAAATCACAGCAGGATCCTCTATGATCCACCTCCCAGAATTCTGGAAATAAAAGCAAAACTAAACAAATGGGATCTAATTAAAATTAAAAGCTTCTGCACAACAAAGGAAAATATCAGCAAGGTGAAAAGACAGCCTTCTGAATGGGAGAAAATAATAGCAAATGAAGCAACTGACAAACACATGATCTCAAAAATATACAAGCAACTTATGCAGCTCAATTCCAGAAAAATAAACGACCCAATCAAAAAATGGGCCAAAGAACTAAATAGACATTTCTCCAAAGAAGACATACGGATGGCTAACAAACACATGAAAAGATGCTCAACATCACTCATTATCAGAGAAATGCAAATCAAGACCACAATGAGGTAACACTTCACACTAGTCAGAATGGCTGTGATCCAAAATCTGCAAGCAATAAATGCTGGAGAGGGTGTGGAGAAAAGGGAACCCTCCTACACTGTTGGTGGGAATGCAAACTAGTACAGCCACTATGGAGAACAGTGTGGAGATTCCTTAAAAAATTGCAAATAGAACTCCCTTATGACCCAGCAATCCCACTGCTGGGCATACACACCGAGGAAACCAGAATTGAAAGAGATACATGTACCCCAATGTTCATCGCAGCACTGTTTATAATAGCCAGGACATGGGAACAACCTAGATGTCCATCAGCAGATGAATGGATAAGAAAGCTGTGGTACATATACACAATGGAGTATTACTCAGCCATTAAAAAGAATTCATTTGAATCAGTTCTGATGAGATGGATGAAACTGGAGCCGATTATACAGAGTGAAGTAAGCCAGGAAGAAAAACACCAATACAGTATACTAACACATATATATGGAATTTAGAAAGATGGCAATGACAACCCTGTATGCAAGACAGGAAAAAAGACGCAGCTGTGTATAACGGACTTTTGGACTCAGAGGGAGAGGGAGAGGGTGGGATGATATGGGAGAATGGCATTCTATCATGTATACTATCATGTAAGAATTGAATCGCTAGTCTATGTCTGACGCAGGATACAGCATGCTTGGGGCTGGTGCATGGGGATGACCCACAGAGATGTTATGGGGAGGGAGGTGGGAGGGGGGTTCATGTTTGGGAACACATGTAAGAATTAAAGATTTTAAAATTAAAAAAATAAAAAACAATACTAAAAACAAAAAAAACTATACAAAAAAAAATTTAAAAAAAAAAGTGTATTTTATCTGATATGAGTACTGCTACTCCTGCTTTCTTTTGGTCTCCATTTGTATGGGATATCCTATTCCAGCCCTTCACTTTCACTCTGTATGGGTCCCTTGGATTGAGGTGGGTCTCTTGTAGACAGAACATATAAGGGCCTTTTGTTTGTACCTGTTTTACAATACTTCCTTTGTCACCAGTCTGTCCATTTGTCCACCCCTCTATCCAATCATCAATCGATCTATTTCCTTGGTGCATTTTCTGGTAAATTGCAAATATCAATATGTCTCTCCATAGGTATTTCAGCAAGTCTGCCATTAAGTAGTGAGCCGTGCTTGTTTACAGCAATTTTCTTTGGATATAAAATTTATATACAATGAAATACACCAATCTTGTTCTTTCCCCAGTCAGGTTACTTTTTAATTGAGGTATAGTTGTTTTACAATGTTGTTTTACTTTCTGCTTTACAGCAAAGTGATTCAGTTATACACATGCATGTGTATATGTCCATTGTGTGTGTGTCTGTGTGTGTGTGTGCACATTCTTTTATTTAGGTTTTTCTTTCTTTCTTTCTTTCTTTTGTCTACTCTGTGTGGTATGCAGCATTAGTTGCCTGAACAGGGATTGAACCTGCATCCCCTCAAGTGGAAATGTGGAGTCTTAACCACTGGATGGACAGGGAAGTTGCACATATATTCTTTTTTAGTATGATTTATCATAGGATACTGAATATAATTCTCTGTCCTCTACAGAAGTAACTAGTCCATCCATTCCATACACTCTAGTTTATATATCTTAACCTCAGTCTCCTCCTCCCCCAAGCCACAAGCCTGTTCCCTATTTCCATGAGGGTGCTTCTGTTTCATACATGTGTTCATTTGTGTCATATCTTCGATCCCACTTTTAAGTGATATTTGGTGTTTGTCTTTCTCTGTGTAACTCACTTCACTTAGTATGATTATGTCTCAGTCCATGCATGTTGCCTCAAAAGCCCTTATTTTTGTAGCTGTATAGATTCTTCAATCCTTTTAACCATACATAGGGATATTTATCTGTGGTTATTTTTATGAATACATTATTAAAATGTGTTTAGTATGCCACTCTGGAGAAGGCAATGGCACCCCACTCTAGTACTCTTGCCTGGAAAATCCCATGGATGAAGGAGCCTGGTGGGCTGTAGTCCATGAGGTCATTAAGAGTCAGACATGACTGAGCGACTTCATTTTCACTTTTCACTTTCATGCATTTGAGAAGGAAATGGCAACCCACTCCAGTACTCCTGCCTGGGGAATCCCAGGGATAGGAGTGCCTGGTGGGCTGCCGTCTATGGGTTCGCACAGAGTCAGACATGACTGAAGCGACTTATCAGCAGCAGCAGCAGCAGTATACCACTCGGGACAGTACGTTGATTTTGAGGCTATATTAGGATTTTATATATGTCAGCCAGTTATGTTCATTCACTCAGTCATGTCTGACTCTTGTTACCCAGTGGAATGTAGGATGCCAGACTTCCCTATCCATCACCAACTCTTGGAACCTGCTCAACCTCAAGTCCATCAAGCAGGTTATGCCATCCAACCATCATCCTCTGTTGTCCCCTTCTGCCAGCCTTCAGTCTTCCCCAGCATCAGGGTCTTTTCCAATGACTCATTTCTTTGGATCAGGTGACTAAAATATTGGAGTTTCAGCTTCAGCATCAGTCCTTCCAGTGAATATTCAGGACTGATTTCATTTAGGATTGACTGGTTTGAGTTCTTTGCAGTCCAAGGGACTGCAGATTGTATATGCTAAGTCACTTCAGTCGTGTCTGACTCTGTGCGACCCCATAAAATGCAGCCCACCAGGCGCCACCATCCCTGGGATTCTCCAGGCAAGAACACTGGGGTGGGCTGTCATTTCCTTCTCTAATGCATGAAAGTGAACAGTGAAATTCAAATCACTCAGTTGTGTCTGACTCTTCACAACCCCATGGACTGTAGCCTACCAGGCTCCCCTGTTCCTGGGATTCTCCAGGCAAGAACATTGGAGTGGATTGCCATTTCCTTCTCCGATGTGTGAAAGTGAAAAGTGAAAGTGAAGTCGCTCAGTTGTATCCGACTCTTCGAAATCCTATGGACTGTAACCGACCAGGCTCCTCTGCCCATGGGATTTTCCAGGCTAGAGTACTGGAGTGGGTGCCATTGCCTTTTCCCAGAGTGTATATGGGTAAGAATAAATATTTATTGTGCTTCGCTGCCCTCTCATGGAGAAAAAGAAGAATGTTCGTGAATAAAATTTATAAAATCCAGATGTATTCTGTCATATGTAAATGTGTGTATGAATAAATACTTACTGTGCTTTTCCTGCCCTCTTATGGAGATATATAAGAATGCTTATGTATGTAATTTATAAAATCCAGATATATTCTTCACATGTAGGAAAAGAAACTGGCTAGCTTTATTAAAAATTGATACATGCTTATACCAGGAAATGTAAAGTTGCCAGAAAAATATAAAAACAAAAAGAAAAAAGTCACCTATGATCTCACTTTACCATTGGCTCAGAATTCTGACTTCCTGTAATGAGGAGATGAGGTTGTGCTACTTATTTTAATATAAAATCATCTTTTGTGCTATTTGAATGCTAACATTCAACTTCGCTTTGATGCTTGATTCTTGCTTGGTTAGCTTATCTTTAAGCATGTAGTTTTACAAATACCTAGTAATTAGATCCCCTGTTAAGAGACTGATTGCTTCAATATTTTGTTTTCCTTTTTCTTTCTTTTTTTTTTTTTTTTTCCATTTTCATTATGATTTTTAAAATGTTGCATGTCTTGGCTACAGTATATAGTGTCACAATGAAGATTAAAACCCATGCATCTTATGAAATTAAGGTTTTCTCCAGGAATATGCCCAGGAGTGGTGTGGCTGGGTCATATGGTAATTATTTTTTTAGTTTTTTGTTTGTTTGTTTGTTTTTAAGGAAGTCCCCTGCTGTTCACCATAGCAGCTCTACCCATTTACATGCCCACAAACAGTGCAAGAGGGTTCCCTGTTCACCACACACTCTCCAGAAATTATTTTTTGTAGAATTTTTGGTGATGGCTATTCCGACTGGTGTGAAGTGCTACCTCATTGCAGTTCTGATGTGCATTTCCCTAATAGTCATGTTGACCATCTTTTCATGTGTATTGTCACCATCTGTATGTCTTCTTTAGAAAAATGTCCATTTAGATCTCCCCATTTTTAATTTTTTTTCCTTTTATTGATACTGGCCTACAAGAGCTGTTTTTACATGTTGGAGAATAATGTCTTGATAACTAATGAGATTTGTAACTTTGTCCAGGAGGCAGTGATCAAGGACATTACCCAGAAAAAGAGATGCCAAGATCAAGAAAAAAAGGCAAAATGGTTCTCCGAGGAGGCCTTACAAATAGCTGAGAAAAGAAGAGAAATGAGAAAATAAAGCAAAGGAGAAAATGAGAGATATACCCATCTGAATGCAGAGTTCCAAAGAATAGCAGGGAAAGATAAGAAATCCTTCGTCAGTGATCAACACACAGAAACAGATGAAAACACTAGAATGGGAAAGACGAAATCTCTTCAAGAAAATTAGCGATACCAAGGGAACATTTCATCATAGATGAGCACAATGTAGGACAGAAAATGTATGGACCTAACAGAAGCAGAAGATATTAAGACGAAGAGGCAAGAATACATGGAAGAACGGTACAAGAAAGACCTCCATGACCCAGATAAACACGATGGTGTGATCACTCAACTAGAGTCAGACAACCTGGAATGTGAAGTCAAGTGGGCACTGGGAAGCATCATGCTGTACAAAGCTAGTGGAGGTGATGGAACTCCAGGTGAGCTATTTCAAATCCTGGAAGATGATGCTGTGAAAGTGCTGCACTCGGTATCCCAGCAAATCTGGAAGTCTCAGCAGTGGCCACAGGACTGGAAGAGGTCATTTTTCATTCCAATTGCAAAGAAAGGTACTGCCAAAGAATGTTCAGACTATCAGTTCAGTTCAGTTCATTTCAGTCACTCAGTTGTTTCTGTCTCTTTGCAACCCTATGAACCACAGCAAACCAGGCTTCCCTGTCTATCACCAACTCCCAGAGTCCACCCAAACCTATGTCCATTGACTCAGTAATGTCATCCAACCATCTCATCCTCTGTTGTCCCCTTCTCCTCCTGCCCTCAATCTTTCCCATCATCAGGGTCTTTTCCAATGAGTCACCTCTTTCCATTAGGTGGACAAAGTATTGGACTTTCAGCTTCAACATCAGTCCTGCCGATGTATACCCAGGACTGATCTCCTTCAGGATGGATTGGTTGGATCTCCTTGCAGTCCAAAGGACTCTCAAGAGTCTACTCCAACACCACAATTCAAAGGCATCAATTCCTTGGTACTCAGCTTTCTTTATAGTCCAACTCTCACATCCATATATGACCACTGGAAAAAACATAGCCTTGACTAGATGGAACTTTGTTGATAACGTAACGTCTGTCCTTTTTAACACACATTTGCAATCATCTCACATGCTAAGAAAGTAATGGTCAAAATTCTCCAAGCCAGGCTTCAATGGTACGTGAACCATGAACTTCCAGATGTTCAGGCTGGAGTTGGAAAGGCAGAGGAACCAGTGATCAAATTACCAACATCTTCTGGATCATCAAAAAGAGAGAGTTCCAGGAAAACATCGACTTTTGCTTTATTGACTGCACCAAATACTTTGACCATGTGGATCACAATTAACTGTGGAAAATTCTTAAAGAGATGGGAATACCAGACCATCTGGCATGCCTTCTGAGAAATCTGTATGCACGTGAAAAACCAACTGTTAGAACTGAATGTCGAACAACAAACTGTTTTCAAATCGGGAAAAGAGTACACTGAGGCTATATATTGTCAACCTGCTTATTTAACTTACATGCAGAGTACATCATGTGAAATCATGCACTGGATGAAGCAAAGGCTGGAAACAAGTTTGCTGGGAGAAAAATAAATTACCTCAGATATGCAGATGACACCACCCTTATAGCAGAAAGTGAAGAAGAACTAAAGAGCCTCTCAATGAAAGTGAAAGAGCAGAGTGAAAAAGTTGGCTTAAAACTCAACATTCAGAAAACTGAAATCATGGCATCCAGTCCCATCACTTCACAGCGAATAGATGGTGAAACAATGGAAACAGTGACAGACTTTATTTTTGGAGCTCCCAAATCACAACAGATGGTGACTGCGGCCATGAAATTAAAAGTTATATGCTTCTTTGAAGAAAAGCTATGAGCAAACTGTACAACATATTAAAAAGCAGAGACATTACTTTGCTGACAAAGATCCATCTCATCAAAGCTATGGTTTTTCCAGTAGTCATGTGTGGATGTGAGTGTTGGACTATAAATAAAGCTGAACACTGAAGAATTGATGTTTTTGAACTGTGGTGTTGGAGAAGACTCTTGAGAGTCCCTTGGACTGCAAGGATATCCAACCAGTCGATCCTAAAGGAAATCAGTCCTGAATATTCATTGGAAGGACTGTTGCTGAAGCTAAAAGTACAATAATTTGGCCACCTTATGAGAAGAAGTGACTCAGTGGAAAAGACCCTGATGCTGGAAAGGTTGACGGTGAAAGGAAAAGGAGACAACAGAGGTTGAGATGGTTGGATGACATCACTGACACTATGGACATGAGTTTGAGTAAACTCCTGGGAGTTGTTGATGGATAGGAAACCTGGCATACTGCAGTACGTGGGATCGCAAAGAGTTGGACACATGTGACCGACCTGAACTGAACTAATGAGAACCATCTGTGTAGCACAGGAAAGTGTCCTCTATGCTCTTTGGTGACCTACCTGGAAATGAAATTTAAAAATTAGGGGATGCACACACACACACACACACACATACACACACACACATATACATACAGTTGATTTATTTTTCTGTACAGCAAAAAGTAACACATTTTAAAGCTACTACACGTGTACCTACTGTAGACTCCATTTATAGGAAGGTCTAGATGAGGAAAAAGTCATCTATACTTA
Organism: Budorcas taxicolor; assembly: GCF_023091745.1. Classification (NCBI taxonomy): domain Eukaryota; kingdom Metazoa; phylum Chordata; class Mammalia; order Artiodactyla; family Bovidae; genus Budorcas; species Budorcas taxicolor. The sequence continues at coordinate 5,277,891 of NC_068936.1, read as the reverse complement.
TGGAACTGAGCACAGGATTTGCATGGGATAATGGCAGTGGGTGGAAGGAGCTCAAAGAGATTTTCTAGGATGATAGGGGAAAAAGATATTGCAGTGAACATCATATATATATATATATATATATATATATATATATATATATATATAAATTTGGTGTTATTGCATAAATATATCTGCAATGTAAATTCCAAACATGGTCTGGCTAAGTGGCCATGCATTTATAAATTTACTAGACATTGTCACATTGTTCTTCAAAGTTTCATCGCTTTATGCTTTCACAAAAATGCATGAGCCCTCATTTTCTAGATTCTCATCCTCAATTTAGAGTAAAATTTTGATATCTTTCAACATTCTTATTGAACTTTTTGCAATTTTCTTGGTGAGAAATCATATTCCATTATTGTTTTGATTTGCATTTCTGTTACTATTACCAGATAATATTCTTAATTGCTACCAATTAACTTCAAAATGTCTTCCTGTTTTTTGGTAATTTTTATTTCTTTCCTTTTTGGGGGGGGGGAGGTAATTTATATTTTGTTTTAATTCTTGTTTACTTTATGTTTTCCTAATATTAGATTTTTCATCTTATTTTCCTTTTAGACTCTGCATAAATTAGGTAAATGAACCCTTTGCCAGCTCTCTTCCAAATATTTCTCAATCGTCATTTTATAATTCATTGTTTATTGACCCATGCAGGAATTTTACTAAAAAGAAAGTTATACAAAATTTCCCTTTTTAGCTTCAAAGATCAAGTAAAATAAAATTTAAATAACAGACAAAAAACTCTAGGATGCTAGAGTGTGTGGTTAAAAGAATTGGGAGGAGGGCAACTCTGAATTCACCTGGCTGCCTTTCCACATGTATTTTTCAAAAAGCTTTTCACATTAGCCTTATATGTGTGTGTGTGTGTGTGTGTGTGTGTGCGTGTGTGTAAAGAGAAAAAATGAAGTGAAGGGAGGTAGCACCATGATGGGCCAAGATGAAGCCAAGATGTGTGTGGCTGCACCTGGGACTCCAAACAGATGGGTGGGCAATAGACTTGCTCAGCCCTGAGAAGCCAATAGGGACACATCTCTAGAGCTGAGACTGGAGGACTCTGGGAGTCCCAGCAGGTGTGCTCAAAGCCAAGGATGAGGAGGGGAACACAAGCAAAAAGATGCTGCTGTCCAGTAGGCCTGTCTCCCTTAGGCCACACCGAAGGTGATGAAACTTTTATTATGGAAAATGTAGACTGTGGATATTGGGAAAAGAAACTGGCCAGTGCAGGGAGTGTGATAAAGTAAGTAAAAACCATGATTACTTTCACCACAGTTCATATTTTAGTCCATTTCCTCCCCATCATTTTTCAGCTCATGTTTTTAGCATTGGAAATACACTTCATGTCTGTACCTTGTTTTGTACTTCTCAAGCATTTTATTATAAAAATTTCCAAACATTCAAAAAAGTTGAACATTTTTTGTAGCTAATACACCAAGACTTCCCACCTAGATGGGGCCAGAGGGAAAGTGATGCAACTTTTATGATGGAAAATGTAGTCTGTGGATATTAGCAATAGAACTTGGTCAGTGCACAGAGTGTGAAAAAGTAAATAAAAGTCATATTTATTTTCACAGAAATTACTATTTTGGGGCTTCTTTGGTGGCCCAGTGATAAAGGACATACCTGCCAATGCAGGAGTCAGGAGATAGATCCCTGAATTGGGAAGACCCCCTGGAGAAGGAATTGGTAACTCACTCCAGTACTCTTGCCTGGAGTATTCCATGGACAGAGGAGCCTGATGGTCTACAGTCTATTGGGTTGCAAAAGAATCACACACGACCAAGGGACTAAGCACACAATATTTTAGCCTATCTCCTCCACATCCTTTTTCAGCTCAGATTTTTAAAATTGGAAATTATAAATCATGTGTTTTTTTTTTTTCATTTTTGTTTGCTCTGTACTTTCCACAACACTTTATGATAAAACTTTCCAAACATTCAAGGAGTTTGAACAGGTTTTCCAGCTAATACACAAGGACTGAAGCTAAGGAGAACTGTACTAGGACAGCTCCACTAAGGAGAGCTAAGCAGGGCTGTGCTAAGTAAGCAGAGTGAGGAGACACCAGATTAACTGACTTCTCTGCTTCATTCCACTCTAATGTACAACCATGAAGTGGTGGGGTCAAATGCCATGATGTTAATTTTCTGAATGTTGAGCTCTAAGCCAACTTTTTCACTCCCCTCTTTCATTTTCATCAATAGGCTCTTGAGTTCTTCTTCACTTTCTGCCACAACTGTGGAGTCATCTGCATATCTGAGGATATTGATATTTCTTCTGCCAATCTTAATCCCAGCTTATGCTTCACCCAGCGCAGCATTTTTCATGATGTACTCTGCATATAAGTTAAATAAGCTGGGTGACAATATGCAACCTTGACATACTCCTTTTCCTGTTTGGAACAAGTCTGTTGTTCCTTGTCCAGTTCTGTTTCTTCCTAACCTGCATACAAGTTTCTGAAGAGGCAGATCATGTGGTTTGGTAGTCTCATCTCTCAGATCTTTCTACAGTTTATTATGATCCACATATTCAAAAGCTTTGGCATTGTCAATAAAGCAGAAAAAAATGTTTTCCTGGAAATCTCTTGCTTTTTCAAAGATCCAGCAGATGTTGGGAATTTGATCTCTGGTTCCTCTGCCTTTTCTAAAACCAGATTGAACATCTGGAAGTTCATGGCTCACATATTATTAAAGCCTGGCATCGAGAATTTTTGAGCATTTCTCTGCTAGCATGTGAGATGAGTGCAATTGTGCTGTAGTTTGAGCACTCTTTGGCATTGGAATGAAAACTGACATTTTTCAGACCTGTGGCCACTGCAGAGTTTTCCAAATTTGCTGGCATATTGAGTACGACACTTTCACAGCTTCATCTTCCTGGATTTGAAACAGTTCTCCACCACCCCCACTAGCATTATTCATAGTGATACTTTCTAAGGCCCACTTGACTTCACATTCCAGGATGTCTGGCTCTAGGTGAGTGATCACACCATTGCAATTATCTGGGTCATGAAGATCTTTTTGTACAGTTCTTCTGTGTATTCTTGCCATCTCTTCTTAACATTTTCTGTTTCTGTTAGGTCACTATCATTTCTTTCCTTTATTGAGCCCATCTTAGCATGAAATATTCCTTTTATATCTCTAATTTTCTTGAAGAGATATCTAATCTTTCCTATTCTATTTTCCCCTCTATTTCTTTGCACTCATCACTGAAGGAGGCCTTCTTATCTCTCCTTGCTATTATTTGGTATGCTGCATTCACATGCTTATATCTTTCCTTTTCTTCTTTGCTTTTTGCTTCTCTTCTTTTCCTAGCTATTTGTAAGGCCTCCTCAGACAGCCAGTTTGCTTTTTTGCATTTATTTTTCTTGGGGATGGTCTTGATCCCTGTCTCCTGTACAACATCATTAACCTATCTGCCCATAGTTCATCAGGCAGTCTGTCAAATCTAGTCCTTTAAATAATATTTCTTACTTTCATTGTATAATTATAAGGGATTTGATTTAGGTAATACCCAAATGGTCTATTGATTTTCCCCATTTTCTTCAATTTAAGCCTGAATTTGGCAATAAGAAATTCATGATCTGAGCCACAGTCAGCTCCTGGTCTTGTTTTTGCTGACTACATAGAGTGTCTCCATATTTGACTATGAAGAATATAATCAATCTCATTTTTTCTACTGACAGTCTGGCGATGTTCACGTATAGAGTCTTCTCTAGTGTTGTTGGAAGAGGGTGTTTGCTATGACCAGTGCATTCTCTTGGCAAATTCTGTCAGCCTTTGCCCTGCTTCATTCTGTACTTCAAGGTCTAATGTGCCTGTTACTCCAAATGTTTCTTCCTACTTTTGCATTCCAGTCCCCTATAATGAAAAGGACATCTTCTTTGGGTGTTAGTTTTAAAAAGTCTTGCAGGTCTTCATAGAATTCTTCAACTTCAGCTTCTTCAGCATTACTGTTGGGACAGAAGTTTGGATTACCATGATATTGAATGGTTTGCCTTAGACGTGAACTGAGATCATTCTATCGTTCTTGAGATTGCATCCAAATAATGCTTTCATGTTATTCTCTCCACAAATCTCACCCTCTCTTCCCCTCTCGCCATGTCCATAAGTCTATTTTCTGTCTGTTTTCCACTGTTGCCCTGAAAATAAAGACTTTGATCCCATATTTCTAAATTCCATATATATGTGTTAGTAAATGATATTTATCTTTCTCTGACTTACTTCACTCTGTATAATAAGGTCTAGGTTCATCCACCTCATTAAGTGAAGTGAAGTAAAGTGAAGTGAAGTCGCTCAGTAGTGTCTGGCTTTTTGCAACCCCACGGACTGTAGTCTACCAGGCTCCTCTGTCCATGGGATTTTCCAGGCAATAGTAATGGAGTGGATTGCCATTTCCTTCTCCTGGGGATCTTCCCAACCGAGGGTTCAAACCCGGGTTTCCTGCATTGTAGACAGACACTTTACCATCTGAGCCACCAGGGAAGTAACTGACTCAAATGTGTTTCTCTTTGGGCTGAGTAATATTCCATTGTGTGTATGCACTACACTTCTTTATCCATTCATGTATGATGCACATCTAGGTTCCTTCCATGTTCTAGCTATTGTAAATAGTGCTGCAATGAGCATTAGGGTATATGTGTCTTTTTCAGTTTTTTGTTTGTTCAGGGTATATGCCTAGAAATAAGGATCACTGGTCATTATGGTGGTTTTACTCCTAGATTTTTAAGGGATCTCCATACTGTCTTCCAAAGAGGCTGTATCAATTTTCATTCCCACCAACAGTGCAAGAGGGTTTCCTTTTCTCCACGTCCATTCCAACATTTGTTTGCAGACATTTTCTTGATGGCCTTTCTGATTGCTGTGAGGTAGTATCTCATTATGGTTTTGATGTGAATTTCTCCAATAATCAGTGATGCTGAGCATGTTCTCATGTGCTTGTTAGTGGTCTCTATGTCTCTTTTGGAGAAATATTTGTTTAGGCCTTTTTCTCACTTTTTGCTTGGGTTGTTTGTGTTTCTGGGATTGAGTTGTATGAGCTGCTTGTATATTTTTGAAATTAACCTTTAGTCATTTGTTTCATTTGCTATTATTTTCTCTCTTTCTCAGGGTTGTCTTTTCACCTTGCTTGTAGTTTCTTTTGCTATGAAAATCTTTTAAGTTTAATTCAGTTCAGTTCAGTTCAGTCACTCAGTCAAGTCCATATCTTTGCAATCCCCTGAATCACAGCACCCCAGGACTCCTTGTTCATCACCATCTCTCGGAGTTCAGTCAGACTTATGTCCATCATGTCCGTGATGCCATCAAGCCATCTCATCTTTGGTCATCCCCTTCTCCTTCTGCCCCCAATCCATCCCAGCATCAGAGTATTTACCAATGAGTCAACTCTTCTCATGAGGTGGCCAAAGTACTGGAGTTTCAGCTTTAGCATCATTCCTTCCAAAGAAATACCAGGGTTTATCTCCTTCAGAATGGACTGGTTGGATCTCCTTGCAGTCCAAGGGACTCTCAAGAGTCTTCCCCAACACCACAGTTCAAAAGCATCCATTCTTCAGCTCTCAGCTTTCTTCACAGTCCAACTCTCACATCCATACATGACCACAGGAAAAACCATACCCTTAATTAGATGGATCTTTGTTGGCAAAGTAATGTCTCTGCTTTTGAATACGCTGTCTACGTTGGTCATAACTTTTCTTTCACGGAGTAAGCGTCTTTTAATTTCATGGCTGCAATCATCATCTGCAGTGATTTTGGAGCCCAAAAAAGTAAAATCTGACACTGTTTCCACTGTCTCCCCAACTATTTTTCACAGACTAAAACAAATAGTTTCATGATTTGTATAGAAATACAAAAAACCTCAAATAGCCAAAGCAATCTTGAGTAAGAAGAATGCAACTGGAGAAATCAATCTGCCTGACTTCAGGCTCTCCTACAAAGCCAGTCATCAAGGTAGTATGATACCAGCACAAAGACAATATATAGATCAATGGAACAAAAATAGAAAGCCAGAGATAAATCCACACCCCTATGCACACCTTATATTTGACAAAGGAGGCAAGAATATATTAAGGAGAAAAAACTATTTGTTTACCAAGTGATGCTGAGAAAACTGGTCAACCACTTGGAAAGAATGAGACTAGAACACATTCTAACACCATTCACGAAAACAAACTCAAAATGGATTAAAGATCTAAATATAATACCAGAAACTATAAAACTTATAGAGGAAAACATAGGCAAAACACTCTCTGACCCAAATCACAGCAGTATCCTCTATGACCCACCTCCCACAGTATTGGAAATAAAAGCAAAAATGAAAAAATGGGACCTAATCAAACTTAAAAGCTTTTACACAACAATGCAAACTATAAGCAAGGGGGACAGGCAGCCTTCATAATGGGAGAAAACAGTAGCAAATGAAGCAACTGAAAAATAATTTATTTCAAAAATATACAAGCAACTCCTGCAGCTCAATTTTAGAAAAAAAAAAAAATGGGCCCAATAAAAAAATGGGCCAAAGAACTAAACAAACATTTCTCCAAAGAAAACATACAGGTGGCTAAAAAACACATGAAGAGATGCTCAACATCACTTATTATCAGAGAAATGCAAATTAAAACCACAATGAGGTACCATTTCATGATAGAATGGCTGCTATCCAAAAGCCTACAAGCAATAAATGCTGGAGAGGGTGTGGAGAAAAGGGAACTCTCTTACACTGTTTGTGGGAATGCAAACTAGTACAGCCATTATGGAGAATACTGTGGAGATTCCATATAAAACTGAAAATAGAATGGCCATATGACCCAGGAATCCTAGTGCTGGGCATATACCCCAAGGAAATCAGAGTTGAAAGAGACACGTGTACCCCAATGTTCATTGCAACACTGTTTATAATAGCCAGGACATGGAAGCAACCTAGATGTCCATTGGCAGACGAATGGATAAGAAAGCTGTGGTCCATATATACAATGGAATATTACTCATCCGTTAAAAAGAATACGTTTGAATCAGTTCTAATGAGGTGGTTGAAACTGGAGCCTATTATACTGAATGAAGTAAGCCAGAAAGAAAAACTAACACATATATATGGAATTTAGTAAGAAGGTAATGATAACCCTGTATGTGAGACAGCAAAAGGGACACAGATGAGTAGAACAGTCTTTTGGACTCTGTGGGAGAAGGCAAGTGTGAGATGAAGTGGGAAACACGTATATTGTCATATGTTAAACGAATCGCCAATCCAGGTTTGATGCAAGAGACATGGTGCCTGGGGCTGGTGCACTGGGATGACCCAGAGGAATGTGATGGGAAGGGAAGTGAGAGGAGGGTTCAAGATGGGGGACCAACATGCACCCCTGGAAGATTCATGTCACTGTATGGCAAAACCATTACAATATTGTAAAGTATTTAGCCTCCAATTAAAATAAATAATTTTATATTTTTAAAAAATTAAAAAAAAACTAACAAAAACAAACTAGAAATTAAAACAAAGCAATTAAAACTAAACAAAAATAAAGCAATGAAAACAAAACTAACAAATATGGTGAGGGGAAAAAGGTAATATAAGAAAGAGTAAAAAGGCAAATCTAAATAGTGGTAGCTAAAGAAGAGATATATATTAAAGATTAACTGCAAGGGGGAAAGAACCATGGGAGAAGCAAACAAAGGAATAATGTTAGAAAACATATAATAAGTTTATTTTTTTAATTACAATTTGAAAAAGGAAGGAAAATGCCACAGAAATCAAATGTAAAAGGCAGAGATTTATAGCAGCAACAAAAAGTGGGATTTAAAAAAGCTCAAAGTCTTAATTAGACTTCATTATGCTAATAAAATCAAGAGTTACAACAGAGGTGGGAGAAAAAGGAAAAAATATAACAGAAAAAAAGGTTTTAATACAGAACAAGTAAAAATATAAGGATAATAAGTGTATTTCTTTAGTGTCTGTTGTCAGCATTCTTTCCCTCTCTGGGAGCCACAGTCCACCTAAGATGCCCTCCAACACTGCCCTGGTCTCTGGACCTGCTGTAGGGGAACCTCAGACTCTAATCTGGCCCCACTCCTATGTGTTCTTGCCCCCAGTGTTCATATATATCAGAACTAGTGCATTTTCTTTTGTGGGAGCTCTCAAAATCCTTTTATATTGCATACACACAGACTCTATGCTCTATATTCCATAGACACAGAGTTTGCCTAATTGATCATGTTGATTTAATCTGCAGCTTGTAGAGCTGGTGGAAAGGGTTGTCTTCTTCCTTAGCCATACTGCCCCTGGGATTCAATTGTGGTTTTATCTGAACCTCTACATGTGGGTCATCCACTGGGGTTTTCTCCTGAGACTGCCCTGAAGGACTTCGGTCAGCCCAAGTGAGGGCCAGGTGTGGAGGTGGTGCAGCTGCTTGGGTTGCAGGGGCTCTGGCAACAGCAGGTGCTCAAGGGAGCTGGCAGCTAGAGAAGCAGGAAATATAGTCCTCTAGAAGGGTATGGCAACCCACTCTAGGATTCTTGCCTGGAGAACGTTCCTGACAGAGAAGCCTGACAGGCCACAGTTCACAGGGTTTCAAAGGGTCAAACACTACTGAAGTGACTCCAGGTGCATAGACCCAAGACTTTTTTGCCTGTGTCAGCTCTGCCCCAGTAAGGGTTGAGCTTGAAGTTGGTACAGCTGTTTGAGTCCTGGGGATCCTGATGTCACCACGTGTGCAGGGTCACAGACTATCGCAGGTGCAGGATTTATGACCCTATCAGAGTCTGGCTGGCCATCAGAAGGCCTCTTAGGCTAGTCTTTCTCCGTACCTCCCTTGCTTGGGGTCCTTCCCTGTTGTTCAGTGCATCAGGCACATAGAGGAACCCCCCCTCGCTGGGGTCCTATTCTGTAGATCAGTGCATCAGGCACTTAAAGGGGCACCCTGGGTGGGGTGCTACTCTGTTGTTCCACACATCAGCTGCTTTGATTGGCCAGTCTCTATTGTTCAGCTGCAAATGCTGTCGTGTGGGGGCAGAGTGGCTACAGTGATGGCTCCAACATCTATGCATGACTCAGCAGTACTGGCTCGCTTCCGAGGCTGCCTGGCTTTCCTCCACAGGCACTTCCACCACAGTCTCCTTGTTCATGGGCCCTCCATCCCTCTCTTCACACTCAACAGCAGCCCTCACCCTGAGATTGCTCCACAACCCTTAAACCAGCTGCCAGCTGCCCCACCTTCTAGGGAAGTTGCATCCCTGTCTGGGGTATGTGTGGCTGCGGGAAGGATTGTCTGACTCTCATTACATTTAGGCTGCCACGGAACCGCTGCTTCACTCTCAGCCTTAAATGTTTCTCCTCTGACCGCAACAATTGCCCCAATGTGGAGGTCACAACCCTGCTTTAGCTCCCCCACCCGCCAAGGGCAGGTCCAGTCCTGATAACACTGCTGTTTTCCGCACCTAGTTCCTTCATCCTACCAAGTTTTGCGAGGTTCTGTATATATCTTTTCCCAGTGATCAGGTACTCCTGTCCGCTCTCCTGTGATATTCTGCAGGCACTTCTGTGTCTGAAGGTGTGTGTATTCCTGGTGTATCTGTGGAGAGAGATGTATTCCATGTCCGCCTACTCTTCCGTCATCTTCAGGGCTTCTTTTTTATCCCACATTTCTTCTGTGTCCTGTTTCACCTGCATAGATGACCTGTCTTTCCCAGCCCCTTGAAGGGTTTTATTGTTTTGGAGAAATAAATCCTTTCTTTGCAGAGCAGCCTCTAGCTCTTCCTATTAAAGGTTGTTCAGTTCGACACAAGGTACTTCTCCCTTCTCCTGGGGTATAAATAATATGTATTTAGTTTACATTTCAGAGAAGGCAATGGCAACCCACTCCAGTACCCTTGCCTGGAGAATCCCATGGATGGAGGACCTAGGTAGGCTACAGTCCATGGGGTCATTAAGAGTCAGACACAACTGAGCGACTTCACTTTCACTTTTCACTTTTCACTTTCATGTACTGGAGAAGGAAATGGCAACCCACTCCAGTGTTCTTGTCTGGAGAATCCCAGGGACTACAGAGCCTGGTGGGCTGCCGTCTATGGGGTTGCACAGAGTCGGACTCGACTGACATGACTCAGCAGCAGCAGCAGTTTATATTTAACATATTTCTTTTTGTTGAGGTATAATTAACATGAGTATTCTATTAGTTTTGGGTGTGCAAAGTAAATATTTCATATTTTACATATATTAAGAAATGGTCACCATTCTAAATCTATATAAGATCTAACCCTACATAGTTACAGAATGTTTTTTCTTGCAGTGAAAGTTATTAAGATCTACTCTTTTGCCGATTTAGATATAAGGTACAGTATTACTATTATCACTAATGGTTTTTTTTTAGCATTTTGAGATTAATGGATATTGTGAAGGGTTGACAATGCATTCTTTGTATTATCTTCCTGACATTTCTATAAGCCTGGTACTAATTATTTCCATGTTTAAGATTAGAAAATTTAGACATGTAAGTGGTAATGCAAGCCAAGGTGACTCTGACGATATGTGGTGAGCTGAGATTTGAACACAGATAGTGTAGCAACAGTATACACAACTATATAACAAGCATTGGCAATAAATCATCTAGTGCCCTTGAGAGAGATTTTCAATACTGCAAATCTGGTTGTCTTCCTATTTTTCTCCATTTCTCACTAAATTTTTCTTTCCATCTCTTCTCTTTTGACTTACTGCTATTCAGTCAACAGTATTTAATTACCATCTCAAGATCAGGGTCTTTTACAAGAGAAAACACCCAACTAGTCATATGTATGTTCAACGTAATTCCTAGAAGCATCAATCACTCTTCAAAAGTTATTAACAGGGTCTATTACTACTACTACTACGTCATTTAAGTCTAATTATTAATAAAAAATGACATGCTTAAAACTGAAAGACCACGATATCTGTTCATTTTGTCTTCAAGTCTCTTTTTTTCTTATTGATTTGCAAAAATTCTTCATTATTAAAAGACCCATTTTATTAAAAAACCCATTATATTAAAAAATTTATAATAAGCATGATTCAGATATCTCTCCAAATTTTTGTCTGCTTAGATTTTTTTATATATGCATGTGTATACAGAAGCTTCCATTTCTTTGGAGAGTATAAGAAATTGTCTCGATAGAACCTTATTTTGCAACAAGGAATCAAATAAGCAACTATTACAAATTCTCCCAGGTCTATATTTGCTCATGTAATACATAATCAGTGGGAAAATAGTTTTTTTGCCTGTTCTCTACATTTTTTTCCAATTTAACTGGTAATCTAATCAAGGAAATAAAAATTACAGCAGTTTTGATAGTAAAACCATTTTGGAATACTAACATTTTTCTATCAGAGCTTAACAAGTGCACTCCTTACAATACATTCACCCTATTCTTTTACACACTCAACAGAAGTGCAAAATATGCACACAATAACACAGGTACACAGATTTTACAGCAGTAGTGTACACCCTCGTCTGAAAATGGAAAGTACTCAAATGCCTATAACAAGAAGGATAGATACAGATTGTAGCACATTAATATCACAGCATATAGTATATATGCCCTAGGGGTTTAGGGTTGCATCTGTGCCTAATGTTTTACTTCTTGACCTGCGTGCTAATAAAATGGCCACAATAGCTTTATCAAAATTGATCATAATTTACAGCTTAGACACACTCTCTATGTGTACCTTAAGCTTAAATTTATTCTTTAAAACATTTTAAAAAGTCATCTTCATGCAACATAAAAATCAGTCCCGCAAATGATGTAGGTAGAGGCTTTGGGGAGCTAATGAGACCCTTTGGTTCAGTTCAGTTCAGTCATTCACTTGTGTCTGATACTTTGCAACCCCATGAATCACAGCATGTCAGGCCTGCCTGTCCATCACCAACTCCCAGACTTCACTCAAACTCACATCCATCGAGTCAATGATGTCATCCAGCCATCTCATCCTTTGTCATCCCCTTCTCCTCCTGTCCCCAAATCCCTCCCAGCATCAGAATCTGTTCCAGTGAGTCAACTCTTCTCATGAGGTGGCCAAAGTACTGGAGCTTCAGCTTTAGCATCGTTTCTTCCAAAGAACATCCAGGACTGATCTTCTTTAGAGTGGACTGGCTGGATCTCCTTGCAGTCCAAGGGACTCTCAAGAGTCTTCTCCAACACCACAGTTCAAAAGCATCAATTCTTTGGCACTCAACTTTCTTCACAGTCCAACTCTCACATCCATACATGACCACTGGGGAAACTATAGCCTTGACTAGAGGGACCTCTGTTGTCAAAGTAATGTCTCTGCTTTTTAATATGCTATCTAGATTGGCCATAACTTTTCTTCCAATGAGTAAGCTTTTAATTTCATGGCTGCGGTCACCATCTGCAGTGATTTTGGAGCCCCCCAAAATAAAATCTGACATTTTTTCCACTGTTCCCCATCTATTTGCCATGAAGTCATGAGACCAGATCTTCATTTTCTGAATGTTGGGCTTTAAGCCAACTGTTTCACTCTCCTCTTTCATTTTCATCAAGAGGCTTTTTAGTTCCTCTTCACTTTCTGCCATAATGGTGGTGTTATCTGCATACCTGAGGTTATTGATATTTCTCCTGGCAATCTTGATTCCATCTTGTGCTTCTTCCAGCCCAACATTTCTCATGACGTACCCTGCATATAAGTTAAATAAGGAGGGTGACGATAGATAAGCTTGACTTACTCCTTTTCCTATTTTGAACCAGTCTGTTGTCCCATGTCCAGTTCTAACTGTTGGTTCCTAACCTGCATATAGGTTTCTCAAGAGGCAGGTCAGATGGTCTGGTCCTCCCATCACTTTCAGAATTTTCCACAATTTATTGTGATCCATACAGTCAAAGGCTTTGGCATAGTAAATAAAGCAGAAATAGATGTTTCTCTGGAACCCATTTGCCTTTTTAATGATCCAGTGGATGTTGGCAATTTGATCTCCGGTTTCTCTGCCTTTCCTAAAACCAGCTTGAACATCTGGAACTTCTTGGTTCACGTATTGCTGAAGCCTCACTTGGAGAATTTTGAGCATTACTTTATTAGCGTGTGAGATGAGTGCAATTGTGTGGTAGGATAGGGATATTATGAGTGTATTTTATGCTCTTATAAAATAGAAACCAGTGCAAATTTAATGCGTGAATCAGGACACTAAGATCCAGTGCTTTGGGACAACCCAGAGGGGAGGGGTGGGAGTGGAAGTGGTAGGGGGCATTCAGAATGGGGGGACACATGTGCACCTGTGGCTGATTCATGCCAATGTATGGTGAAAAAAAAAGTCACAATATTGTAAACGAATTATCCTCAAGTTAAAATAAATTACTTGATTTTAAAAAAGAAGATCTCAGAGAACCTACAAACCTATTCCTCTCTATGAGAACACAGAGAGAAGACAGTCACTTATAAACTGAAAATAAAAAGTCTTTACAGCAATGGTCTCCAGGTTCCTGTAATGACTAAGCTGAACAGTAGACTATAAGGAGTGGGTGAGAGAAGCTTCATCCATATTTATAGCCAGTCCTCATTGCTTACATTACTGCATGAGTTCTACCTCTTGTTAGATCAGCAGTGGCATTAGATTATCATAGGATCTTGAACAATCTTGTGAAATGCACACAGAAGGCATCTATGTTACAAGCTCCTTTTGAGAATCAAAAGCCTGATGATCTGAGGTGGATTTGAGTTGGTGATGCTAGCACTGTCCTCAGTGCTGCAAAAACCCATTACCATTAGAAGAAAGATTTGACTGTACAAACTCATGATATTTCACTGTTTCCAGATTCCTATCAAAACTCTATCACTGACAGGCAAGTAATAATTGAATTACATCTGGTTCAGGTTTTAAGTCAAAATCCGACACTCGTTTTAGTGCATTCATGGTCTCCCATTATTTTATTTACCACTTCCAGCCTGCTTCTTTCCCACACTGCACTTCTTTTGGTCCCAGTTTTCATTAGCTTACAAGCTAATGCTACCCAAAATAAGTAAAAAATAAATGTCTTGGGAGAGCGTCTATGAAAGGGGTGAAGACCCAATGATGAGAAAGCAGAAGACTCTATGACTGTCAACACAAGGCAAGTGGCATTTAAAAGAAAATACCAAGAATCCTACATGTTCATTATAACAGGGGATTCATATTCTCCAAGCCCACTTTGTATGTGTGATGACTGGTTATCCAATAAAGTCACGAAATCACCAAAACTACTTAACCAGATGGAGATCAAGCACCTTGCATTAAAAGAACAAGTCTTTTGAGTTTTCCAAAAGAAAAAAAAAAAAAAAAAGTGAACACAAAGAATAGAAGCTACTGTTGAAGGCCACAACTTCACTGCACTGAGAGCGAAATTCTTACTGGCTAACTTCATTTCTAAAGCTAAGAAGTCCTTTACTATTGATGAGGGGTTGACCCTGCTTGCTGCTAGAGACACTGGTTTTGAACGTTTAGGAGAAGCTGCAGTTCAAAGGGTGCCACAGATTCCTCTTTTGCCTAGACCCATTACTGCTGCTAAGTCACATCAGTTGTGTCCGACTCTGTGTGACTCCACAGACAGCAGCCCACCAGGCTCTCCTGTCCCTGGGAATCTCCATGCAAGAACACTGGAGTGGGTTTCCATTCCCTTCTCCAATGCATGAGAGTGAAAAGGAAAAGTGAGCAGAGCTAGACAAATAATTTCACAATTTGTGTGGAAATACAAAAAACATCATTGACTAGCCAAAGAAATCTTGAGAAAGAAGAATGCAACTTAAGGAAGCAATCTACCTGACTTCAGGCTCTACTATAAAGCCACAGACATCAAGACAGTTTGGTACTAGCACAAAGACAAAAATGTAGATCAATGGAACAAAATAGAAAGCCCAGGAATAGATCCAGGCATGTGTGGACAACTTATTTTTGACAAAGGAGGCAACAATACACAATAGAGAAAAGACAATCTCTTTAACAAGTGGTGCTGGGAAAACTGATCAACCACTTGTGAAAGAATGAAACGAGATTACTTTCTAACACCATACACAAAAAATAAACTCAAAATGGATTAAAGATTTAAACATAAGACCAAAAATTGTAAAACTCACAGAGAACATAGGCAACACACTCTCTGACACAAATCACAACAGGATCCTCTATGACCACCTCCCAGAAAATTGGAAATAAAAGCAAAAATAAACAAATGGGACCTAATTAAAATTAAAAACTTCTGCACAACAAGGGAAAATATAAGCAAGGGGAAATGGCAGGCTTCAGAATGGGAGAAAATAATAGCAAATGAAGCAACTGACAAAGAACTAATCTGAAAAATATACAAGCTCAATTCCAGAAAAATAAACGGCCCAATCCAACCAGTTCCCTCCAAAGGAGATCAGTCTTGGGTATTCTTTGGAAGGAATGATGCTAAAGCTGAAACTCCAGTATTTTGGCCGCTTCATGCGAAGAGTTGACTCATTGGAAAAGACTCTGATGCTGGGAGGAATTTGGGGCAGGAGGAGAAGGGGACGACAGAGGATGAGTTGGCTGGATGGCATCACCGACTCGATGGATGTAAGTTGGAGTGAATTCTGGAAGTTGGTGATGGACCGGGAGGCCTGGCATGCTGCGATACATGGGGTCACAAAGAGTTGGGCAAGACTGAGCAACTGAACTGAACTGAATAAAAAATGGGCCAAAGAATGAAACAGACATTTCTCCAAAGAAGATATACAGATGGCTAAAAAACACATGAAAAGATGCTCAACATCACTCATTATCAGAGAAACTCAAATAAAAACATTGAAGTACTATTTCATGCCACTCAGAATGGCTGCTATCCAAAAGTCTACAAGCAATAAATGCTGGAGATAGTGCGGAAAAAGGGAACCCTCTTACACTGTTGGAGGGAATGCAAACTAGTACAGCCACTATGGAGAACAGTGTGAAGATTCCTTAAAAACTGGACATAAATCTGCCATATGATCCAGCAATCCCATTGCTGGTCATACACACCGAGGAAACCAGACTTGAAAGAGACATGTGTACCCCAATGTTCCTCGCATCACTCTTTATAATAGCCAGGACATGGAAGCAACCTAGATGTCCATCAGCAGATGAATGGATAAGAAAGCTGTGGTTCCTATACACAATGCAGTATTACTCAGCCAATAAAGAATAAGTTTGAATCAGTTCTAATGAGGTGGATGAAACTGGAGCGTATTATACAGAGCGAAGTAAGCCAGAAAGAAAAGCACCAATAGAGTATACTAATACATATATATGGAATTTAGAAAGATAGTAACAATAAGCCTGTATGAGAGACAGCAAAAGAGACACAGATGTATAGAACAATCTTTTGGACTCTGGGAGAGGTTGAGGGTGAGATGAAGAGAAAGAATGGCATTGAAATATGTATAATATCATATGTGAAACAAATCGCCAGTCCAGGTTCAATGCATGAAACAGGATGCTCGGGGCTGGTGCACTGGGTTGACCCAGAGGGATACTATGGGGAGGGAGGTGAGAGGGGCATCCAGGATGGGGAACATGTGTACACCCATGGCAGATTCATGTTGATGTATGGCAAAACCAATACAATATTGTAAAATAATTATCCTCCAATTAAAGTAAATACATTTATATTAAAATATAAAATAAAATTAAGTCCAAGGTGGGGGGGGGGGAAGCACAAGCAAGCATTTATCTTTTACCAGTTAATAAAGAGAAAACTTTCCTTTTATTTTGCCTTCATTTATATTTTTATGACATATTTTATTTCTTAACTAATAGTTTCTCTTTAATACCATCTTACTTTGTGTAAATAAATACTTTTAACATTTCTTACAGACCAGACATCTGCTGAAAATAATGTTTCTGTTTGTATGAACATGTCTACTTCTCCTTTATTGATGAAAGATTATTTTTCTGGACATAGAAGCAAAGTTCAGTGTTTTTTTTATTTGTTTGTTTGTTTGTTTGTTTTTGTTTTTTATTAATTGACATGTTTTACATGTAGCATGAATTTACCAATTAAATTATATAGTTCATTTATTTGTAATTTCTCCATAGGTTGCATAGCAATAAACACACCATCATTATAAAATATTTTCATCATTCCAAACGGAAATACTCTCAGACATTTTCCATTTACCCCTTCATCTGGGCCTTGACATCCACTCCTCTATTTTCTGTCTAGTGAATTACCTAAACTGGGACAACTTCATTCATATGTATAGAATAAAGCAATATGCAACCTTTTGTATCTGGCTTCTTTTAATTAACATAATTATTTCAGAACAGTAGCATGTTATAGGGTGTATCATAATTCCTTTTATTTGATGTCTGAATAATAGTGCATAGCATGTTTTACTTATTCGATCAACAGGTGATGGACATTTGAGTCACTTCAATTCTTTTTTCTCTTTTTAATTTATTTCTTTTTAAACTTTATAATTTAGTGATTTTATTGTTTTTATTTTAATGGATTTTATATAAAATATAAATACAATTTTAATGTAATGGCTTTATAGAAATTCACTGTTCTCTGTTAAACCTCAAAATGAATCAGCCATATGAATATATATATATATAATATATATATATATACATATGCCCTCCCTCTTGTACTTCCCTCTCATTTTCTCATTTCTCACACGCTAGCAAAGAAAAGCTAAAAATTCTCCAAGCAAGGCTTCAACAGTACTTGAACTGGGAACTTCCATATGTTAAAACTGGATTTAGAAAAGGCAGAGGAACCAGACATTAAATTGCCAACATTTGATAGGTCATGGAACAAGCCAGGAGTTCTCTCCTGGAAAACATCAGGAAAAACATCTGGAAAGCATCTACTTCTGCTGTATTGATTTTGCCAATGGCTTTGACTGTGTAGATCTCTAAAAACTGTGGGTAATTCTTCAAGAGATGGGAATACCAGGCCAACTTACCTGCCTTTTGAGAAATTTGTATGCAGGTCAAGAAACAGCTGTTATAATGGGACATGGAACAAGAGTCTGGGTCCAAATCGGGAAAGGAGTACGTCAAAGCTGTATAATGTCACACTGATTATTTAACTTATAGAAAAACACATCATGCAAAATGCTAGATGAAACATAAACTGCAATTAACACTGTGAGGAGAAATATTAAAAACCTGAGATACCCAGAAAATGCCACGCTTATGGAAGAAAGTGAAGAGGAGCTAAAGAGCCTCTTGATGAAAGTGAAAGAGAGTGAAAAAGTCGATTTAAAACTCATCATTTTAAAAACTCAGATCATGGCATCCAGTCCCATCGCTTTTTATGGCAAATAGGTGGGGAAACAATGGAAACAGTCACAGACTTTATTTGGGGGTCCTCCAAAATCACTGCAGATGGTGACTGCAGCCATGATATTAAAAGACCCCTGCTCCTTGGAAGAAAAACTTTGACCAACCTATTCTCCATTCTCTAGGCAAGAACACTGGAGTGGATTGCCATTGCCTTCTCCAATATCTGGGATACCTATCAGCAGGAGACCTAGATAGACATTTCTCCAAAGAAGACATACAGATGGCCAACAGCCCACATGAAAAGACTCTCAACATCACCAATAAAAGGAAATATAAATCGAAATCACACTGGGGTATCACGTCACACTAGTCAGAATGGCTATTATTAAAAAGTCTGCAGATAATAAGTGCTGGATAAAGGGTGGGGAAAAACGGAAACTTCTACAGTGTTGGTGGGAATATAAGTTGATGCATTGACTACGGAGAACATTGTGGAATGTCCTTTAAAACCTGAAAACAGAGTTACCACGCTGCTGCTCCTGCTGCTGCTGCGTTACGTCAGTCGTGTCCAACTCTGTGAGACCACATAGATGGCAGCCCACCAGGATCCCCCATCCCTGGATTTCTCCAGGCAACAACACTGGAGTGGGTTGCCATTTCCTTCTCCAGTGAATGAAAGTGAAAAGTGAAAGTGAAGTCGCTCAGTCGTGTCTGACTCTTTGCAACCCCATGGACTGTAGCCCACCGGGCCTCTCCATCCATGGGATTGGAGTTACCATATGATCCAGCAATCCCAGTCCTGGGCGTATATCGAGAGAAGAACATGATTCAAAAAGATACATGCAGCTCAAAGGTTCATAGCAGCATTATTTAGAAGAGCTAGGACATGGATACAACCTAGATGTCCATCAACAGATGAATGGTTAAGTTAATATATGAAGTAGTCCCCACCTTGGGCCATGGTTACCACTCTGTGAGTACGCTCAGCTGAGGTCAGGGTCTGGAGATCACAGCTCTTGAAGGGTTAATACGGCCACAATAGGGAAAGTGGAGATGTGCTGCTTGCAAAAAAGATGTTCTGCCAAGGAGACAGACACAGCCTTGAGATTGATGATCCCTTGCAAATAAGGGAACATTCCCTTCTTGTGATGACTTCTGGACAGACTCTGCAGAAGGCCGGCATTTCACTCCCCTTTGCTGTACAATAACATATATGCACCTGCGCTGTACTGAAAAGGCTTATTCATGCAGTCTGGAATTCTGCCTAGGGGGCCTTTATAATAATAAAGCCCAAATAATTTGGGCAGTTCTCTTCTGTTCCTCCGGCCGGAGTGTGTATGTGTTGTCTGTCCTTTGTGTGTGTCTTGTTTTATGTCATTTCACTCATAAACTCCAACATCTGGCACCCAACTTGGGGCTCGAGTGAAACTGAAAGGGTGAGTAACCCCAGGGGAATTTTAAATCCATAGCAGGGGAACTTTCAGGAAAATCATGGGCAATTCCTCACCCTAGCAGGGGAACTTTCAAAAAATCATGGAGAATTACTAGGGGAATTCATGTGCATGGAGTTAGTCAAAGGACTTCTCCACTCCGTAGGCATTAGAGTGAGCTCTTTCACCTGGTGGAGCAATATTGTCATTGGTTTCAATATCAAACTAAGTTACAGTTAAACTTAAAGGAATGGAAAATAATTCAAAAAGAATTAAAAAGGCAACATCAGAAGGGTAATGTGATCCCTTTGAAGTTATAAACTCTGTGTAGTGCTATAACACAGGCTTTGACCTTGCTCTCTACTGATAATAAAACTAAATCTAATGCTTCAAGGAGGGGAGAAATAATTTATGAGGATGTGTCAGACGTTGGTGGGGGCTTCTGCATCACCTGAAGGCAAGAATACAAGTGAGCCTCCTCCTGTAAATGGTGAAACATCTGATAGTTCAAAATCAGATTCGGAGGCTTCTTTGGTTTTGTCAGAGGAGGGCAAGGAGATTAAAGAAATGACCCATCTATTCCGGGAATGGTGGAGATCCCATAGGGAGAAGAAAAAATCTACACCCTCTGCTCCTCCTTGTGCTTCTCTTTTCCCCACTGCGGTCAATCGGCCCGATGTGGGCAGGGAACATTGTCGGTTCTCCTTTCCTTTGTCTATGCTTCATGATGATGACTTGCCTGCTCCCCCTGGTTGGTTTATCGATCCTCTACAATTATTTCCCATCCAGGGACAGCAGGATGGCAATGTGATAAATGTTCAATATGCTCCTCTGGAATATAAATTTTTTAAAGATCTTAAAGCTGCAATAGCACAATATGGTCCTCAATCTCCCTTTATTTTGGCTATGCTAGATTTATTGGGGAAAGGCAAATTAGGGGAAAGATAAAATTTTGGAGATATTATTACAAACTTTAACATTTGAAAATGCAAATCCTAAATGCAAGCGTATACTAGAACTTTTAAAGGGACAGGGTGCATCTATAGCTAAATATATCAGAGCCTTCTCAGAAATAGGAGGGACTAAGCATCAGGGTAATGTCTTTGCTACAGCCTTGGCCAAAGTTATGAGACCACCAAAGGGAGGTAACTGCTTTCTTTGTGAAAAACCTGGTCATATAAAAAGAAAATGTCAAAAAGTAAAAGCTGATCAAAGTGCAATTCCTAAAGACAGATCTCTTGCTGAAAAAAAATAAGACTCCTCCTAGACTTTGCCATCAGTATGAAAAGGGGTTTCATTAGACTAATAAATGCAGATTTAAAACAGACAAAATGGGCAACCTGATACCGAAAAACTATCCTGCGGGCCTAAGTCCTTGGGCCCAAGAACAATACTGGGGACTTCACCTCCTTGCCCTCGTCCCATCCCATCTGCCCCAACCCTATTCCCTACCAACAACTATTACGAGTCAATGCCATGTTAAAAAGACCTCAAATGATGATTTCAGACTTACGGTCTGCTACTTCAGGGAGTGCTACTGCTGATTTGCCAGTAGCTGATAATGTTCTTTTGTCACCAGGGGGAAGCATTTATAAATTAAAAACAAATGTATTTAGACCACTGCCTAAAGGCACTTTTGGCTTGATGTTAGGCCATAACAGCGTGACTTTGAGAGGTTTAACCATAATTCCTGGGGTAATAGACTCTGACTATGTTGGGGAGATTTTAATTATGGTTTCTACTTCTACCATACTTTCATTGTTAGCTGAGGAGCATATTGCTCAAATACTTCTCCTACCTTATCACCCCTTTATGGCTCTTCCTAATAAACGAACAGGAAGATTTAAAAATACTGGGCAACATACTAAAAAAAATGCTTATCAAAGATTCCCACCATGTTCTTTCCTTGATTATACAAAAAAAAAACAACTTTAAAGGACTAATAGACACAGGGACAGATGTTCCAGTCATTTCTTCTCAACAATGGCACCAAGATTGGAAAAAAAAAAAAAAGCCCTTTGATGCTGACGAGATTGGGCTCCATTACAGATGTTTAAAAAGTACCCATCCCTTGCAATATCAATTCCATAATGGAAGATCAGTGTTTGTTACCTTTTATATTGTAAATATACCTATTAATATATAAAAAAGAGATCTTCTTTCTCCTTTGTGGGCTTCTGTGACCATTCCATCAGAAAACTAATGGCCATTGCTCAAATTCCTCAAACACTCCCATTAAAATGGTTAACTAATACTCCAAAATGGGTTGAGCAATGGCCATTACCACAAATAAAGCTCGAGGTGTTAAAACAATTAGTATAAAAACAACTCCAACTTGGTCATATAGAGCCCTCTACCTCACCCTAAAATTCTCCTGTTTTTTGTTATTAAAAAAAAAAATCTAAAAAATGGAGAATGTTAACTGATTTACGAGAAGTTAATAAGTGTATTGAACCTATGAGAGCATTGCAATTGGGACTCCCCTCTACAGCTTATTCCTCAGAATTGGTCCTTAATGGTGCTAGATTTTAAAGACTGTTTATTTATTTATTTTTTTTAACCATTCCCCTACAATTGCAAGATAGAGATAAATTTGCTTTTACAGTTCCTGTTCTTAATCATGCTCAGCCTGCTAAGCATAATCAGTGGACAGTCTTACCACAAGGAATGATAAATAGTCCTACCTTATGCCAAGAATTTGTAGCTCGCTCTTTACAATCCCTCCGTCGAAAATACCCCAATTATATTCTATATCATTATATAGATGATCTCCTACTGGCAGCTCCTATTATTGCTGAACGTGATGAATTCTTTTTTAAAAGTCAGGAGGCTTTAAGACTATGCAATTTGCAAATAGCCCCAGAAAAAATTCAAAAGGGCTTTCCTATTTCATATTTAGGGACAATATTGGAACAACATAGAATTAGGCACCAAAAGTTGCAAATTAGAAGAGACCATCTCAGAACTTAAAATGATTTTCAAAAGTTATTGGGAGATATTAATTGGCTATGCCCGTACTTGGGATTCCTACTTATCAATTACGACATTTGTTTTCTACTTTAGAAGGAGATACAGCTCTGGATAGCCCCCGGACCTTAACCCCATTGACTTTATAGGAACTTCAATTTGTTGAATAACGACTAAATGACGGCTTTTTGACTTACTTACATGCATCTCAACCTATTTCTTTTATAATATTTCATACCCCTTATTCCCCGTCTGGTGTAATTACTCAAGAAAAAGAATTAATAGAATGGGTTTTCTTACGTAACAGTTTTTCCAAAAATTTGACTATGTATATGGATACATTAGCCTTCCTTATACAGAAGGGTCACCATCGTATTTTACAATTATCAGGATGTGAACCGTACCAGACTGTTACTCAGTGAACAAGTGCTCAAATATCTTGATGTTTACAAGTTAATGAAAACTGGCTAATTTCTCTTGCCTCATAACCAGGTTCGTTTTCTATCATTATCCATCATCTAAATTGATTGATTTTCTCCGGACTAACACTATGATACCTCATTCCCCAATTTCAGATGTTCCAGTTAAGGGACTCACCATTTTTACAGATGCAAATAAAAATACTGCTGGATATTGGACCCCAGAAAATTCCAAGGTTCTCCCCCACTCATTTTCTTCTGTACAGCCCGCTGAATTATGGGCTATCTATTTAGTTTTGCAAGATTTTCTCCAACTTCCTATTAATATTGTTTCAGATTCTCTATATGCTGTTCTCTCTTGCCTACGGCTTCCCCCTGTCTCCCTCCCATTGACTCTTAAAACAGTTATTGATAAATTGTTTTACCAAGTAAAACAATTGCTCTTGCAGCATTCAGATAATTTTCTTTACTCACATTTATGCACATTCTGCCCTTCCTAGAGCGTTATCATCCAGAAATGCTACAATTGATGCTTTACTTTATGCTATAAAAGCAACAAAGCAAGAACACCTCTTACAACATACCAACTCCAAAGGGTTACAAAAATCTCATTACTCGAAAACAAGCTCAAAATATTGTTTGTTCTTGTTCCATATGTGCACCCTTTGTTTTGCCGTTTACCCCACCAGGTGTCAACGTAAGAGGACTACAAGCAAATCAGATATGGCAAATGGATGTAATTTACATTTCTTCCTTCACACAACAAAAATGTGTGCATCATACTATAGATACTTGCACGCATTTTCAATGGGCCACTGCAATACGTTCTGAAAAGGCTGACATTGTTATTACTCATTTCTTATCTTGTTTTGCAGTTATGGGATTACCAATTGAATTGAAAACTGATAATGCACCTGCCTACCAATCCGCAAAATTAGCTCACTTTTTATCACAATACCATATAACACATACTTTTGGTATTCCTTATAATAGTCAAGGGCAAGCTATCATTAAAAGAGCTAATCGTACCTTGCATGATTATCTTGAAAAAATAAAAAAAAAGGGGGAACAAGAGAGATTTATGAAACCTAAAGACATTCTGAATAAAACCTTACTTACCTTAAATTTTTTTAAATGTTTGTTTGGAGCAAGGGAAATCTATCAGCAGCAAAGTTGCATTTTCAAGGGAAAGAAGAGGATAAGAAGATCTTGAATATGCCTATTTGGTATAAAGATAAAGAGAAAGGTTGGATCCCAGCATCATTAATATATTTGGGACGAAGGTATGCTTTCATCTCTGTTAATAATTATAGGTTTTGGACCCCAGCGAGATTGATCAAAATCAGCAATGGCTGATCCCCTTGTTCAAAAATTCGAAGAACTTATTATACAGAGAAGCCTTACCTCCCGTACAAGGGAAGCAACACCTCCTACATGGGGTCAAATGAAGAGGTTGACCCAGGAAGCAGAGAAGACATTAATGAAGGCAGTGCAACCTCTAAATCCTACCAATCTTTTGCTTGCCATGATGGCGGTGGTGACATGTCAGGTAATTGGTGTATCGGCAAGTAATCATACATATTGGGTATATATATCTAATCCCCCATTAGTAAGAGCAGTTTCCTGGGGGGAACCAGAAGTGCAGGTATGTACTAATGAGACTGCCTTCTTTCCCCCACCAGCTTTCAGTGGAATAGAACAACTATCTCATCATAAACAACAATATAATATTAGTAATTTGACTATTGCAATGGAAGGTATTCCTTTATGTATAGGGTCACACCCCTTTTGTCTCTCCACCAAGGAACATTCTCATCATTCTTATAATACATGGCGGGGGGGGGGGGGGGGTAAAGTATAAAAATTACCATTTTGCTACTTTTACTGTGCTTGTTTCCACCAGGGGATTTAGCACCTCGACAGAACTGATAGATATTCATACTGGAAAACACATGTTGCTATGTCCTGTAAACATTTTTGTTTCTTCTTTAGAATCTTTGGAGTGGAAACGTTGCTGAGATCATCGACGAGCCTTTAAAGTCATAAATTACTCTGGGGCCATCATTGTAGATTGGAGTCCAGATCATGGGCAATTCTTTAAAAAATGGTCACATAAATCTTTTAGGTGGCATCGTGCAAATAGCACTTTGATGGACAATGGTAATGAAACAATTAAATGGCAGCAATTTGCACTTGTCCCTCCTCAATTACATTTGTAAAGATATCCACACTTTCAAGGAGATATTTGGAAACTATGGGCGGTTTCTGGTAATCTCACCATCTGGTCAGGAAACTATACTTTGGACAGTGGTGACTCTTCGGGTCCATTCCATGTTAATTTACATGTTAATAAATCTTATTCTGCAATGGCATGTGTAAAATATCCTTTTGCATTGTTATATGGGAATTGGACCTGGAATGATACTGTGGGGACTATGTCATGTGATTATTGTAATCTAACTCAATATGTAAATCAGTCTTGGTGGGAAGAATTTGAAAGAAGAGCCTATAACTCCAATTACTCGTTAGTAATTGTTATGGCTTGGACAGAAGTACGGTTACCTATAAATCTGACTCAGCCCTGGTCAGATTCTTTTGCTGTTTCTCATCTAGTAACTGCTGTACAGACTTTGCTACTCCGATCTCGACGTATGCTTGGTGTGGTCATTGCTTCGACTCTCACATTCACATCAATAACTGCAACAGCAGTGGTTGCAGGTCTTGCGTTACAACAAGGAATTCAAACTGCTGATTTTGTTCAGGACTGGCATGAAGACTCTCGTTTGTTATGGCAACAACAGCGAAATTTGGATGCCCGACTTGCTACCAACGTGCTCAGTTTTCAACACACCACTTCTTGGCTTGGAGTCCTTGTTGTATCTACACGAAGTGTGTTGAAATGTGATTGAAATTTTTCTCAGTTTTGTATAACACCTGTACCATTTAACATAAGCCCTTCAAGGGATTAACCGAGACATATAAATAAAAAGAGTTCTAGATGCCCATCATCTAGAGAGATTCCACCTAGCCCCCAAGAGGTGGCTGGATAGTCAATGAGTGGTAAGACCATCAAAGGAGGGCAACCTAAGACAGGCACAGCCACAAGAGGGGCTGGCGAGGCTGGAGGTTGGCTGCCTACAGCTTTATGCCTTGCTCTACGAAATATCCAAACAAATGTCTCGAGGGCTTAAATAAAATAGAAAAGGGGGTGATGAAGGGTTAATTCGGCCACAATAGGGAAAGTGGAGATATACTGCTTGTAAACAAGATGTTCTGCCAAGGAGACTGGACACAGCCTTGAGATTGATGGTCCCTTGCAAATAAGGGAACATTCCCTTCTTGTGATAAGGGCTCTGGACAGACTCTGCAGAAGGCCGGAATTTCACTCCCCTTTGCTGTACAATAACATTTATGCACCTGTGCTGTACTGAAGAGGCTTATTCATGCAGTCTGGAATTCTGCCTAGGGGACCTTTATAAAAATAAAGCCCAAATAGTTTGGGCAGTTCTATTCTGTTCCTCCAGCTGGAGTGTGTACGTGTTGTCTGTCCTTTGTGTGTGTCTTGTTTTATGTCATTTCACTCATAATCTCCAATAAGCTGTGATCAGCACAGGAGCTCTGATACCCACCTTACACCCTTACCTTCATCCCTAGTATTTTATTTGGGAATGTCTTTTTCAAATCTTGCACACCTTCTGGGATCCAACCTGCTTGTAACTTAGAGATAGTTCTGCCTGTAAAATTACTAGATGAAAATGCGACATTGGGGTCATCAAGGCAGTTCTAATGGAAACCGAAGCAAGAGATTTCAAAGCTGCAAAAAAAGATTCCACATTTGAGATTTCAGCAAGATAACCACAAATGTATTGCTTTTCGCAAAGGCAGAATGAAATTTCTGCTCCTTTACTAGGATATCACTTGGGTGATTATGCAATAAATGTTTACTAGGATATCACTTGGGTGATTATGCAATAAATGTCTTTCCTGCTTCATAAGGCACATTTTAAGGGGAAAAACAAAACCAGTGAATGCATGTTCAGTCAATAAGTTGTGTTCCACTCTTCACGACCTTATGGACGGTAGCCCACCAGGCTCCTCTGTCCATGAGATTCTCCAGGGAAGAATACTGGAATGGGTAGTCATTGTGTTCTCTAAGCAATCTTACTGACTCAGGGATTGAAACTGCTTCTCCTTCTGGGAGATTCTTTATCACTGGGCCACCTGGAAGCCAAAAAATCCAATAGAGATACTAATACTTGTAAGTGCTTCTTAGATGGGACCTCACTTGTGGTCCAGTGGTTAAGACTCTATGTTACCAATGCAGGGGTCACAGCTTTGATCATTGCTCAGGGGAACTCAAGGGCATGGCAACCCACTCCAGTATTCCTGCCTGGAGAATCCCATAGACAGAGGAGCCTGGCAGGCTACAGTCCATGAGATCACAAACAGTTGGACAGGACTGAAGTGATTTAGCACACAGGCAAACATATAGGATTGCAAACAGGTGGACACGATTGAAGTGACTTCGCAGCCACAGGGTAACTAAGATCACACATGCTGGGCAGAACAACAAAAAGATAAAAAATAGAGCCTTTTCCCCTATGAAAAATTTGAAATAAGGGATTCTTAAAAAGAAAGAAAAAAAAAAAAAAAAAAGAAGGAAAGAGAAAAAGCTTGTTAGAGAAGACATGGTGAACTTGAATTTCTAACAAGCTCTCTCTACAGTGCTGAGTCTGTTGGTTCATTTGACAGCACATTGTTAGAACCAGGGAATAAAATGACAGTCAGGAGAATCCAGATACTATAGGAGAATCCAGATACCTTTATACCACAATAATATTTATCTCTGGGTTGGGAATATCCTGGAAGAAAGAAGAAGGGGAGAAGCAAATGTCAACCCCACTACACTAGTCTTGCTTGAAGAATCCCACGGACATAGGAGCCTGTTAGGCTACTGTCCATGGGGTCACAAAGAATCGCTACTTAGAACAGACGCACAGAGTTTATCCCTTCTTGCAGATGACACAAAATTTTCTCCTTCTCACTCCCAGTACAGTCACAGTAATACACAGACACACACACACAGACACACACACACACACACATACACACAAACACGGCAAAAGGGAAAGGTCATCTATCCCTAAAGCTAGATAATTCTAGGCCTTCACAGGAAACAGGATGCTGAAAAGAAAACCTCAGCTTCGTTGGTGTTCGAGGGCTACTGCTTTGGATCCTGGAAATTCCTTCACTGGCCATGGGCCAAAAATTTCTTTCAACTGAATCTATGTGACCCCCCCCTTCAAAGAACATAGCCGTATTTGAATAGCAGTAGAAATAACAGGAAACAACGGAGGACTGCTATCTGAAAGGTGGTGGAATTTTTACTGCAATTGAGAAACTTCTGGGCACGCATAACAAATTTCTAATGGTTGGATAGTTTGTCTTCCTTCAGTTCAGCTCAGTTAGATCACTCAGTCATATCCGACTCTTTGCGACCCCATGAATCGCAGCACACCAGACCTCCTTGTCCATCACCAACTCCTGGAGTTCACACAGATTCTGGTCCATCAAGTCGGTGATGCCATCCAGCCATCTCATCCTGTGTCGTCCCCTTCTCCTCCTGCCCCCAATCCCTCCCAGCATTAGAGTCTTTTCCAGTGAGTCAACTCTTCGCATGAGGTGGCCAAAGTACTGGAGTTTCAGCTTTAGCATCATTCCTTCCTAAGAAAACCCAGGGCTGATCTCCTTCAAAATGGACTGGTTGGGTCTCCTTGAAATCCAAGGGACTCTCAAGAGTCTTCTCCAACACCACAGTTCAAAAGCATAAATTCTTCGACTCTCAGCTTTCTTCACAGTCCAGCTCTCACATCCATACATGACCACTGGAAAAACCATAGTCATGACTAGATGGATCTTTGTTGGCAAAGTAATGTCTCTGCTTTTCAATATGCAATCCAGGTTGGTCATAGCTTTACTTACCTCTACACAATTAGACTTGTAGAAAGCCTGCAGGAACTATTGTGTGATTGGCTTTTAAAGCAATACAGTTGCTACATTTTAGAATAGTTTTAGATGGAGACTTACCTGGTGGTCCAGTGGTTCAGACTCTGTGCATCCACTGCAGGGGGCATGGATTCCCCAGCAGAAAGTAAGATCTCCAGGAAACTAAGATTTCAAATGCCCTGTGGTGTGTGGCTGTCTCTTTTTCTAAATAAAGCTTTATTGGTACCATGCCTCATCCATTCAGTTACCTTCTGCCAGTGGCCACTCTGGGGCCACCAGGGAAGTGGGGGGTAACTGCCATAGAGACCATGCAGCTTGCAAAGGTTAAAATATTTACTATCTGGCCTCTTCAGAACAGGACTTCCCTGGTGGCTCAGCTGGTAAAGAATCTGCCTGCAATGCAGGAGACACATATTCAATCTCTAGGTTAGGAAGATCCCCTGGATAAGGGAAAGGCTACCCACTCCAGCGTTCTTGGGCTTTCCTGTGGCTCATATGGTAAAGAAAGCACCTGCAAAGCAGGAAACCTGGCTTTGATCCCCTGGTTGGGAGGATACCCTGGAGAAGGATAAGGCTACACACTCCAGTATTCCGTCCTGGAGAACTCCATGGACTTTATAGTCCATGGATTTGCAAAGAGTCAGACAAGACTGAGTGACATTCACTTTCGTTTTTCTCTTCAGAAGTTTGAGAGACCGGGGTTATGTACTTGGTTCACTGTGGATGTTCAACCAAGGGCATCTCAATGGGACCCAAAGACCAGAAGGGAAGAGCCACCACGTTCAAACCATGGGCCCTCAGGGGGCGGACTGACCCACACTTTTTCTGTGAGTGCCTGTTGGTCCCTCTGAGATGGAGATGTTGCTCTGGTCTCTGTATCAGACACATGTTTCTGCCGTGTGTGCAACCAGCTGCACGTAAATCTGTGTCATCTGCAAACAGGGGTTCTCACAAGTGAAAGCCTTGAGGTTTGTGTGGATTTCCTATCACCTGCTCATGGCTGGTTCCATAAGTATAATAGCAGTCATTTCGAAATTGGTGAGAGTCTGTGGTTAGTTAGCAGAGTGCCTTTTTGTTAGGTATCTGAGCTGTGACATCAGAGCACATAGCTGCCCAGAAACAGACATCTCAATTTACTGTGTTAGTATACTATGCTGCAAAAGAAATATAACGTTTAAACGAAGGTTGAAATATGCAATGTGTGTATATGTGTCAAAGGATATGAGTTTGAGTAAACTCTAGCAGTTGGTGATGGACAGGGAGGCCTGGCATGCTGCAGTCCATGGGGTAGCAACGAGTTGGACATGACTGAGCAACTGAACTGAACTGATATATGTGTCCATCCTATAGACCTCCCCATGGGGTCCTATACCAAGGTCACATGTATGCAGTCCTTGGACCAAGGTCACAGGATAAAAATCTGTTCAAGTCCTATAGCAACTGTTGGCCTGAGCTTCCAGATTTTAACTGGCCAGTTTTCCGACCCCATATGAGTTAAAATACCCACTCTGTTATCCACTCGATAGCATCCTAGGGGTTTCTCAGGTGGCACTTGAGGTAACAAAACTGCTTGCCAATGCATGAGATGTAAGAGACTTGGGTTCAATCCCTGGTTTTGGAAGATCCCCTGGGGGAGGGCATGGCAACCCACTCCAATCTTCTTCCCTGGAGAACCCCCAGGACACAGCAGCCTGGAGGGCTACAGCCCATAGAATCACAGAAAGAGTTGGACACAGGAGAGTGAAGCAATTTAACACATATAGCCTCCTAACCAACCACCTAATGCCACCCTTATTGTAGGAATTTTCTGTCTTGAGGGCTGCTAGGCAATTAAAGGGGTTGGCTCTCCCTTGAGCCAGCCCCCTTTTCTAACATCGTTTCCCACTAGATAAACTCTCCTTTCCTCTTATTCTGCCTCATCTCTGGAAACTTTTCCAACCATTGAACAGACCACAACATTACCCCAACAAACACTTCCTTGAAAGTGTGGTGACATTCAGATGCCATCACATCTGAGACCACCTGTGACCTGCCTCCAGCCACTCAAAAGCAGACTTCTTGTTGCTTTGAGGTGCTGAGTCTCAGTAAGTGCTTTGGTCGGTCTGACCCCTTTTGGGGACATTCACAATGACAGAGCAGTGAACCTCCTATTCCATGCCAGAGCTTAGGGAGTAACCTGCCTGGATTGAAGTCTCAGCTTATGACCTCTGTGAGCTTGCACACATCTCCCATCTTCTGTTGCTTTGGACAGAAACTAAATATAGAAAGGTGAGCCACCAGGATGGGTGGGGGTGGGGGTGCCAGGTAAGCCAGACTTGAAGTTATCCAGTGTAGCCAACATATGGAATGCAGTTGGATAAGGATAGTTGCATTAGCTTGGGTCCCTTCTTTGTCTATGGACACAAAGCCCACCCTCTCCTTTCCAGCCTGGGCTCATCTTTTTGTAGGCTGAGAGATGGACCTTAAGACTTAGTCTGATGGCTGCAGCACTGAATGTTCTGCTGACTGCTCTCTTAGGCACTATTTCTCAAGCCATCTATTTCTGGTATTTCTTCAAAACAAACACTGGGATTCCTTCAGGAAGCAAAGTCAGGGGAGGTTAATTTCCCAGAAAAAACACAAGTTAGGCTCTTTGGCTTCTAAGTCTCAGTAGCTCAGTTGTAGTCTGACTCTCTGTGAACCCATAACCTGTAGCCTGCCAGCTCCTCTGTCCACACAATTCTCCAGGCAAGAATCCAGGAGTGGCTAGCCACTGTTCCCTTCTCAGGGGATCTTCCCAAACTCTGACAGAACCCTGGTCTCCCTCATTGCCAGCAGATTCTTTACTGTCTGAGCCACTAATCCCAGGTTCAAAACCATCCACTGTGTGCAATATTTACAGAGCTACAGAATTCCCCCGGGGTGGGGAGTGGGGGTAGAAAAGGAGTTGCATGCCAAGCTGTAACCCATGGCAACACTTTTTTATTCTCTTAAAGCTCTGTAGGAAACCTTGAGCAGTTTTGTCCATTCTGGAGGACACTGGGCAGAAACAGAGGCTGAAATGCAGTGACGAGTTTGCACAGATCCACCTCTCAAATCTTTGGCATCAGGGTAAGTAAATAGATGTGGCATTTTCATCTTTTAAGCCACGTTCCACACATGATCTTCCAAAAGAACTTTCTGCTTTCCAGGAGCCAAGGAAATAGAAGATCAACTGTTCCAAACAGGTACTGAGATCTCCACTCTCTGAAGGAATCAGGGTCTCGGGTGTAGTCCTATGATGATTTGTCCTGTGTTTACAAGCGAGTGTGTACTCTCCAAGGGTGGTTAAGGTTTCATCACCATCAGTGTGTGTTCTGGGAGCAGCGGCCCCTGCTCCCAGACAAGCCAGCCTGGATCTTTCTGAAGTGGTAGCATTTGCAGTTCCTGGTTAGAGGTCCTGCTTCCATCCCGCAGTGACCTCCCCTCTGCCTTCTGCCCCAACAGAAGCCCAGTCCTGTGGTTTTCTAGAAGGAAGCCTGAGGAGTTGAGGCCAAACTCTGTCTAACTTAAAACTCCTAAGCTGGTGATGGAAAAGGAGATGAGCCGCTGGCATGGGAGAATGTGGAGGAAAAGCTTACGGATGCTTTATCTCTGGTTGGAAGCATTCTGAGACGGCATGTTTACTGCTGGGAGGAGGTCAAAGACTGTCTGCTCCTGACTGCAAATGGACCAGTTAAATTTTCTCATGACAAGTATGATGGAGCTGATGTTTTTCTTTCCTTCTTTCTTTTTATATTTTTTCAAATTTTGGTTAGTAAATAATCTGCCTGCCATGTGGAAGACCTAGGGCTGTTCTCTGGTTTGGGAGATCCCCTGGAGAACAGAAAGGGTACTCACTCCAGTATTCTGTCCTAGGGAATTCTATGGATTGTATAGTCCATGGGGCAGCAAAGAGATGGACAGCACTGAATGCCTTTCACTTTCACTTTTAGTAAAGCCATACCTTAGCTGGGGCTCTTCTATTTTCAAGCTTGAAGAGTTGTTTTCTTTCTAAAGTCCACTCATATATTACCAATAGTATTAATATCATTTTGCAACTTTTATTCATATAGAATTCAGCATGATTTTCAATGTTTAATGCAGTTCCTCTAAAATTAAAGCAGTTTGGATTCCCTGGTGGGTAGCTCAGTAAAGATCCCATGTGCAGTGAAGGAGACCTAGGTTCAATCCCTGGGTCCAGAAGATCCTCTAGAGGAAGGCATGGCAACTCATTGCAGTATTTTTGCCTGCAGAATGCCATGGGCAGAGGAATCTGGCTGGCCACAGTCCATGGTGTCTCAAAGACTCGAACACGAATAAGCAACTAACATATTTTAAGAGAATCTGAATAAACTTGAAAGTTTTTTTTTCCCCTAAAGAGAGTTACTCTTGAAAGCTAACATACAATGTTAAAAATCTAACCCTATATTGTTGATATGAGTAAAAATGGAGCAGACCTGAAGGTGTAAAGTGTGTGTGTGTGTGTGTGTGTGTGTGTGTGTGTGTGTGTGTGTGTGTGTCCAGTTTGGAAAAAGTGTTTCCCCTTTCTTCAAAGGTTTGTTGATTCCAAGAAAAAGTGCTAGCTCTGTGGGGTGATTTCCCTGGTGAAGGGGTGCTGCAGGAAAGCAGTATTTTCATGCTAACCATAGCAGGGTCACTGTTTATGAACTGGCAAGGGATCAAAATGAAGGATGTCAGAGGCTCAGACTGCTCAGCCCTGTCAAGAGCCTTTGTTTTCTTGGGGAGGTGAGATAAGATGGCACTGTTGAGGGCTCTGGGTTTGGAGAATTAACCACCCCTGAAATTAAAAGATGCTTATTCCTTGGAAGAAAAGTTATGACCAACTTAGACAGCATATTCAAAAGCAGAGACATTACTTTGCGGACTAAGGTCCGTCTAGTTAAGGCTATGGTTTTTCCAGTAGCCACATATGGATGTGAGAGTTGGACTGTCAAGAAAGTTGAGCGCAGAAGAATTGATGCTTTTGAACTGTGGTGTTGGAGAAGACTCTTGAGAGTCCCTTGGACTGCAAGCAGATCCAACCAGTCCATTCTGAATGAGATCAGCCCTGGAATTTCTTTGTAAGGAATGATGCTAAAGCTGCAACTCTAGTACGATGGCCACCTCATGTGAAGAGCTGACTCATTGGAAAAGACTCAGATGCTGGGAGGGATTGGGGGCAGGGAGATAAGGGGACAACAGAGGATGAGATGGCTGGATGGCATCACTGACTCGATGGATATGAGTCTGAGTAAACCCTGGAAGATGGTGATTGACAAAGAGGTCAGGCATGCTGCAATCCATGGGGTCACAAAGAGTCAGACATGAGTGAGCAACTAAACTAAATTGAACTACCACTTGCAGGGCGTGCTGTTATAATTCCTTTAAAAGACGTTGTAGCCTGGAAAATCCCCTGGATGGAGGAGCTGGGTGGGCTGCAGTCCATACTGTTGAGAAGAGTCAGATACAACTGTGTGACTGCACTTTCACTTTTCAGTTTTATGCATTGGAGAAGGAAATGGCAACACACTCCAGTGTTCTTGCCTGGAGAATCCCAGAGACGGGGGAGCCTGGTGAGCTGCCATCTATGGGGTCGCACAGAGTTGGACACGACTGAAGAGATGCAGCAGCAGCAGCATCAGCAGAGTTTACATATCAATTTATAATTAACTCCATTAGACAAATGGAAAACCCACAAATCTCTTCAAGAGATAAGCTTTCCTTAGCTTGGGGACCCTGTGAGGCAATCATTGCGTGATGGAATCCTCAAAATTTTTGGAAATCCTCCTGTTCAACAAAGATATTCATACTGTTTAGAGGCCTTATAATAATTCTAAAAAAGTCCTTTTTCCCCGTTGGAGAACGTTTATAAAGCTTCGTTTAATATTGTCTGATATCTTAGCGTGTTAGTCACTTAGTCGTGTCTGACTCTTTTTGATTGCATGGGCTGGGGCTTGCCAGGTTCCTCTGTTCATGGGACTCTCTAGTCAAGAATACTGGAGTGAGTTGCTAATCCCTTCTCCAGGGGGTCTTCATGACCCTAAAATCAAGCTGGGGTCTCCTCCATTGCATGCAATTTTTTTACCATCTGAGCCACCGGGGAAGCAGTCTTATATCTTAACAAAGGATTGTTTTAGTCACACTCTTAACTTTATCTAAATGCTGAGACCTTGCTTTCCTGGGGCTTCTCGGGTGGCACTGGTGGTAAGGGTCCACCTACCAATGCAGGAAACATAAGAGACGCAGGTTCGGTCCCTGGGTTGGGAAGCTTCCCTGGGGGAGGGCAGGGTAACCCAGTCCAGCATTCTTGCCTGGGAGATCTCGTAGACAGGGGAGCCTGAAAGTCTACAGTCCATAGCTTCACAAGAGTTGGACATGACTGAAATGACTTAGCACCCAGGCTTTCCTGACAACACTCTGAATTGCTCTGAGAACACACAAGCATCTAGAAAGACTTAATGGCATCCTCTATACTTTCTCCAAAGTATTTTTTAAAAGTGCATAGTTGTTAACTGCCTCCTTGTTTGATTATGTCCTAGCCCAGGACATAATTGAAATTCTAGCTTGTTATAAATAATTGGCCATATTTATGAACCTTGCACACACACACACACAAAATTATTTCTAACAAAACATTTGCTGCTTAGGAAGCTGAGATGAAATGAACACCATCAAAGATAGTGAACACTATCAAAGTACTAGTTTGCTACTAAATGGTGAATGGACTATGGGACATAGTCTGAAGTCACACACAACGGAATGAGAATTTAACTAGCTCTCTCTCCAGAAACAGTTCACAAGAAAAACATTGTACCTTTCACTATTCCCTTTTCCATCCTGCCCCATCCCCCTCCAAACCTTACACCCTGACCCTTCACATATGGGAGGTATGAGCTGCCATTATAGTTGAAAGGGAACATTTATTTGTTTGTATGCCTCCAGGTGACCCCATACCCTGCACAAGTTCAGAAAAGTCCAAAGCCTAGAACCTCTCACCAACTGTACCCCTATGAAGGGACATAGAAGGAAGGCCATGAAGATGACTTAGCAATGTCTGGCAGGCAGTTTTGAATAGTTTCACCCACAACTGCAACCTGTGGCTTGCCTCTATATTCTCTTAATAATGTCTTTTGATGGACAGAAATCTTTTTATTACTGAGGTACACTTTGCAGATCTTGTACTTTATAGCTGTGAAATTATCCCCCAATCCAAGGTAATGAAAATGTTGTACTATGTGTTCTTATAGCGGCTTTATTGTTTTATATTTCTCATTTAGATTTCAAATATATCTGGGATTGGTTTTTGGAGTGAGTGGTAAATTTTATATTTTTCCAGATTGACATCCAAGTCACCATATTGGTACATTAAAAAACCTTTCTCTGCATGCCAGCATTTTCAAATTAAAATTCTCCTAATATGCATGGTTCTGCTATTAGACTCTACTTGAGTTATGTTTATCTATTTGTCTGTGATGGAGTTAGTTGCTCGGCTGTGTCCAGCTCTCAGAAATCCCATAGTCTGTAGCCTTCTAGGCTCCTCTGTCCATGGAATTCTCTAGGCAGGAATACTGGAGTGGGTGGCCATTCCCTTCTCCAGGGGATCTTCCCAACGCAGAGATAGAATCCAGATTTTCTACACTGCAGGCAGATTCTTTACCCTCTGAGGCACCAAGGAAGCCCCATCTATCTGCTTATCCTTGTACTAATGTCACATTCTAAATTATGATACCTTTTATAAGTTGTTTTAATGTGTCCATTTTATTCATATATAATTTACACTCAATAAAGTTCACCTATTTTAAGTAAAAAAAAAAGAAAAAAAGAAAGAAAGAAAAATCTACAGGGGCTTCCCTAGTGGCTCAAATGGTAAAACCTCAGCCTGCAAGGTGGGAGTCCTGGGTTTGTTCCCTGGGTGGGTAAGATCTCCTGGAGAAGGAAATGGCAACCTACACCAGTTCTCTTGCCTGGAAAATTCCATGGATGGAGGAGCCTTGTGGGCTACAGTCCATGGGGTCACAGAGAGTTGGACATGACTAAGCAACAAAAGCTGGCTTAACACTCAAAGCTTAAAAATCTACAGAACAGGGCCTTCCCTGGTGGTCCAGTGACACAAACTCTGTGCTCCTAATGCAGGAGACTCAGATTCGATCCCTGTTGAGGGAACAAATCTCACATGCCACAGCTAAGACCTGGCCCAGCCAAGTAAATAAATACTTTTAAGAAAATTTACAGAGCAACAGTATTTCAGACATGCAAGATTCTGTGAAATGTGAATGTTAGCGTCCATAAGTGGAGTCTGATGTGGATACAGCCATGCCCTGCACTTGTGCACTGTTGGGGGAACATCTTGCACCTACCCTGTTTCCCCATGAGGGCAGAAGTGGATGTTGAATAGAGAGTGTGTGGGCCACAGAGCCTAAAATATTTTCTCCCTGACCCATTACAGAAACTTTGCTGACCCCTGCTTTCAACCCTTTCATGCCACGTTTTACAAACTCTAAGTTTGATACTGCTGACCTTTTAAACTTTTTATTTTGGACTTTATTAAATATATGCAAATGTAGAGAGACTGTACAATAAAGCCCCTGTTCTCATCACCTAGCCTCCTCTGTAATTCATCCCTGTACCCTAATCTCCACTGAATTAATTTGAAGCAGATCCCAGAATTTATACCATTTCATCTACACAAATCTCAGTATGTATCTGCAGAGGAATTCAGCATATATATATATATATATATATATATGCATAATTATAATATATAACATGTGTATTGTAACATACTCTATACTACATGTGTGTGTTAGTCACTCGCTGGTGTCCAACTCATTGAAGCCCCATGGACTGTAGCCCGCCAGGCTCCTCTGTCCATGGGATTCTCCAGGCAAGAATACTGGATTGGGTTGCCATTCCTTTCTCCAGGGGATGTTCCCAACCGATGGATCAAACCCGGGTCTCCCACATTGCAGGCAGATCCTTTACTATCTGAGCCACAAGAGAAGCCATATACTGTATAGTATGATACAATTTTATTATATATTACAATATACAATATATATAATATATTAGTGAAATGAAATCACTTAGTCACATCCAACTCTTTGTGATCCCATGGCCTGTAGCCTGCCAGGCTCCTCTATCCATGCAATTTCCCAGGCAAGCTTACTGGAGTGGGTTTCCATTTCCTTCTCCAGGGGATCTTCCTGACCGAGGGGTCAAACCCAGGTTTCCCACATCACAGGAAGACACTTTACCCTCTGAGCCATCAGGGAAGCCCAATAAGGTATAGTAAGTATATATTAATATGGTATCATATTATAATATGTAATTATATGTATATATGTATATATCACACTGATATCATTACTACCTAAAAAATAAGAAAAAATGATTCCTTCATGCCACTGCTACATGTTCAGTCATGTCACACATGCCAGTTATCGGTTAGTTCCTTCAAGTCAGGATCCAAAGAGTGTTCTTGTTCTGTGAGCGCTGACCGGTGCTGGCCATGTTGGAATCATCTACTCTTGAAGGAGAGGATCCGATGTTTTATGGCTTCCACCTCATGTCCTGAGGGTGTCGCAGCAGCTTCTAGCCCACCTTGACCAGATACCAGCTGGATGTCTCCCAGGGTTTGGCTTCCCTGTTCCTCTTGCTGTTTTGTGCATGGAGATGCTCAAGAATCTTGACTCTAGACACATGCTATGGAACTTGTAGTCACTTTTTCAGACTGGAGTAAGACAGGAAAGAATATGTCCCTTTCTGTTAGCAGCAAAGCGAGTGTGTTGCAGGATAATTAAATTTTTTAAAATTGGCTTTCTCCCTGATTCTGCTGAAGCCTTTGGGGGAAGCATCTTATTAATTTCAGTAACTAGAATATCTGGAGATAAGAGTCGTGTCCAAACATCTTTTGAGGGGTCAGGAAATAAGACTGGTACATCCTTTCACCTTTCGAAGGAAGGTATATGGCACAGTGGAAAAATGAGTGAAGCAGGAGTCAGGGCAAGGCAGGGGTGTCCAGACCTCCTTGATGAAAAATAATTAGCACAGATGCCAAGGCGTCCCTGGTAGTTCAGTGGTAAAGGACCCGCTTGCCAATGCAGGGGACACAGGTTCGATCCCTGGTCCACGAGGTGCCTGAATGCTCCAGAGTCTGTGAGCCACAATTGCTGAGCCTATGCTATAGAGACTGGAGTCCACAACTTCTGAAGCCCACGACCCACCTAGAGCCTGTGCTCCACAACAAGAGATGCCACAGTGATGAGAAGTCCATGTAACACAATGAAGAGTAGCTCCCACTCTCTGAAACTAGAGGAAGCCTGCGAAGACCAAGTGCAGCTAAAATAAAGACAGAAATACAGATGCCTATCGCATGGAATATGTTTCCCCACCCCACTCCCCTACCCCCCCGTAGGATTTTATTTTTTTTAATTTTTTTTTTTTTTTTCCTGGAAAACTTGCACAGTTTGTGGGATCCTGATTCCCTGGCCAGGGATTTAACCTGGGCCCTGGGAGTGAAACCACAGAATCCTAGCCATCAGACCACCCAGGAAATCCCACCCCAATTTTACTTAGACTTCATTAACACACAGCACTGGGAAACAATTAGATATCCAGCACAATGACTCACATTTACCACAAAATGTTTCCTAAACACTGATCACCTCTTATACATGCAAAAATGTCTACATATTTTTGGTGTTTACTGAGCTCAAAGCAGATCTCTGTAGTGAAAACAACAAAGCACTATTTGGAAGAAAACATTATTCCTGTTATTTATGCTTAAGAATGAGCAGCAACATCTTTAGGATGTTAGTGTCCATAATTCCCTTTGGTGGTGTAGGACACAGTGTATATTTGGTTGCTTATTTTGAAGTATATGTTTGTATGCCAATTATATACATTATGCTAGTATCCAAGTCTGTACTGTTCATTTCCCTTGAGCATTTTGTGTTATAAAATATACACTCACACAGATGTTATCACAAACTTCACAAGCCTAATACATACCTGGAGTGTGGATACTGATTCTAGGCAAATTAGATATCTGGATCTAAGAGCAAGGAAAACTCACAAATAATAAATGTCAAAAGTAGATTACCAAGAGGTAACTTGTAAAAATCTTCAATTTTTATTATTTTTTAAAAAGAACAAAAGATCTCTCTGCAACTTCAGAATAAACTTTTTCAGGACTTCCCTGGTGGTCTGGTGGTTGAGAATCTACCTTGCAATGCAGGGTACATGAGTTACATCCCTGTTGGGGGAAGATCCCACACGGTATGGAGTGACTAAACCCATGCACCACAACTACTGAGCCCACCAGCCATGACTACTGAGCCCAGGTAATGAAACTACTGCCCTGGAACTGGTTCTCCACAAGCGAAGACACATAGACAAGAAGCCCAAGAGTAGTAGCCCCTGCTCTCTGCACCTGGACAAAGTCCTGTTAGCAGCAACAAAGACCAATCAATAAAATAAATCAATATATCCTTTTCAAAAAAAATTAAAAATGAAAGAATGTACTTTTTTTCAGTCATTCTTCTTTTTTTTTTTTTTTCTTTTCTTTAACTTGAGGACTGG
The DNA here is from genome assembly GCF_023091745.1 of Budorcas taxicolor. Classification (NCBI taxonomy): domain Eukaryota; kingdom Metazoa; phylum Chordata; class Mammalia; order Artiodactyla; family Bovidae; genus Budorcas; species Budorcas taxicolor. The sequence continues at coordinate 5,237,218 of NC_068936.1, read as the reverse complement.
TTAACCTGGACACTAAAAATACAGCAAAGAAACACAAACTGTTATTCACACCATCGCTACTTGGAGGCAAATAAACGAACAAGCAAAATAATGAACATGACTGTAGCTGATGTCAGTGGAAGTGGAAATTAAAGTGAGTGGGATTGCTCCAAAACCAAAATCCTTATTTTCTGACTCTTGTTTTTGTTTTTCCTCGGTCTGTCCTGCACCCACCAACATGTGTATCTTTCATCTCTGCCTGCCTCACGTCTTTCTCTCTCCCTCCCTATCTTCTATCCACCCATCCTTTCATCTGTCTATGTGTCCATTTGTCCATCCATCATTTTTACAGTCACCAGGTCCCCTTTAGGTCTGAGTCAGGAGCAGATACAAAGAAAGCTTTATCATCTGATTGTCTCTTAGGCATCATGGCCCAGTCTGCTGTGTGGTTAGTGTTTCTGACTTTTGTGGACTACATCTCAACTGTGAACAGGAGAAACGTGTGGCTAGCAGTCTTCAGTGTGGGGAGTGTAGTAAGTGTGGCTTCCCTGGTCCCTCTCTCCACCTTTTCACTCCCCTCTGTTATGCTGAGTCCTCAAAGTATGGTCCTGACCCTCCCACCAACCCAGTGCCATTTTTAGAAAAGCTCAGAGACACCCACCCCTACCCCACTGACCAGAGATCCTGTGTGTGTGTTGGGGGGAGGGACTGTTTGTGATGTAACAAACCCTCCAGGGGTCTCTGGAGGTTCCCAGGCAGCTCATGGGTAAAGAATCTGCCTGCAATGCAGGAGACCCAGGTTTGATCCCTGAGTTGGGAAGATCCCCTGGAGGAGAAAATGGCAACCCACTCTCTTGCCTGGAGAATTCCATGGACAGAGGAGACTGGCGGGCTACAGGCCATGGGATCACAAAGAGTCAGATACGACTGAGAAACTACACAATAACCAGTGGCTTCTCAGCCTCATTCCAGTTTGAGAACAACTGTGCTAGTATTTTCCATCCCCCATCCTTAAATTACAAGTTCAATCCTTACCTGAGATTTAGCCAATATCAAAACAAGCTGGCTAATTAAAAAAAAAAAAAAAAAAGGAAAAGAAAAAAGAAAATTATTGATTCATTGGATGCATGTAGTTACCAAAACTGAATTTTAGTACATCTGTTCATGGGCTTCCTAGAGAAGGCAGTGGTAAAAGAACCCGGTTGCCAATGCAGGAGATATAAGAGACATGGTTCAGTTTCTGGGTCTGGGAAGATCCCTTGGAGGAGGGCATGGCAACTACTCCAGTATTTTTTTCCTGGAGGATTCCATGGACAGAGGATGCTGGAAGGCTATAGTCCATAGGGTCACAAAGAGTTGAACACCATTGATGAGAATTAGCATTGCAGCATGTCCCTGCCTTGCTTCTCCTGGGAAGATCTTTCTGTACATCTCTTTCATCTCAGCAGGAGGGCATCTGGTTCAAAGTGCCAGGCCAGGCCTTTCATCCCTGAGCCTTTCTTCTCTCTGCCTACATGTGTGAGCACAAGGCAGGGCTTGCTCGACCAGTCTGGCTGAGCAGATGCAGAAACCAAGGCATCCTCCTGCCCCCAGGCCACATCCCAGCCTGGGCTTCCAAGGGTAGCCACGTGTCTGTGAAGGGCTTTCAAGGACACTGGATGATGTCAGGGGAGCGGGCAGGGCCTCCAACACCACAGTTCAAAAGTATCAATTCTTTGGCACTCAGCTTTCTTCACAGTCCAACCATACATGACTAACCTAGATAGCATATTCAAAAGCAGAGACATTCCTTTGCTATCAAAGGTCCGTTTAGTCAATGCTATGGTTTTGCCAGTAGTCATGTATGAATATGAGTATTGGACTGTGAAGAAAGCTGAGTGCTGAAAAATTGATGCTTTTGAACTGTGGTGTTGGAGAAGCCTTTTGAGAGTTCCTTCGACTGCAAGGAGATCCAATCAATCCATTCTAAAGGAGATTAGTCCTGGGTGTTGTTTGGAAGGAGTGATGCTAAATCTGAAACTTCAGTATTTTGGCTACCTCATGCGAAGAGTTTACTCACTGGAAAAGATTGATGCTGGGAGGGATTGGGGGCAGGAGGAGAAGGGGACGACAGAGGATGAGATGGCTGGATGGCATCACCAACTTGATGGACATGAGTTTGGGTGAATTCCAGGAGTTGGTGATGGACAGGGAGGCCTGGAGTGCTGCAGTTCTTGGGGTCGCAAAGTGTTGGACACGACTGAGTGACTGAACTGGATTAAATGAAATAGACCTCTAAGTGGGACCAACACCATGTTTAAAATCTCTGAAGAACCGTTCCACTCTATTCAGCTCTGAATGGGTGAAATTTTCATCCCCAGTGAAAGAAATTGAAGTCACTCATTTGTGCCCGACTCTTCGCGACCCCATATATAGTAGCCTGCTCCAAGCTCCTCCATCCATGGGTTCTCAAGGCAAGCAGTGGGTTGCCATTTTCTTCTGTAGGGAATCTTGAGCCCTGTTTTAAAAGGAAATATTTCTCTTTTGTTATCAGCCCCGCTGTTTCAAGTGGTGTAAGCCTTCCATGTGCAGAATAAGCAAGTCCTGTTCAACTCAAACATAAGGAGAAAATCACCTCTGGGAATTATTTGTCTTCCTTTGAAGTCTCTTGGCCACCGGTTATCACATTGCAGATATTTCCCAGGGTCAAAAATCACTGAATTCCAAAAATATTTTAAAATCATTGTTGTTGTCACTCAGTCACTAACTTGTGTCCAACTGTTGGCAACCCCATGGACTGCAGCATGTCAGGCTTCCATGTCCTTCACCGTCTCCCAGAGTTCACTCAAGTCATGTCCATTAAGTTGGTGATGCCATCTCACTTTCTGTCACCCTCAGTTTCTTTCTGCCTTCAATCTTTCCCAGCATCAGAGTCTTTTGCAATGAGTCAGCTGTTTGCATCAGGCGGCCAATGTATTGGAGCTTCAACATCAATCCTTCCAATGAATATTCAGGACTGATCTCCTTTAGGATGGACTGGTTGGATCTCCTTGCAGTCCAAGGGACTCTCAAGAGTCTTCTCCATCACCATAGTTCAAAAGCATCTATTCTATGGCACACAGCCTTCTTTTTGGTCCATCTCTCAAATCCATAGGTGACTACTAGAAAAACCATAGCTTTGACTAGACGGACCTTTGTTGACAAAGTCATGTCTCTGCTTCGTAATATGCTGTCTAGGTTGGTCATAGCTCTTCCTCTAGACTGACTCAGTATCAATGGGTCAGCAACTAAGTTATAGCAGTGATGCTGCCTTCTAGTCACAGGGTCGGCTCACACCCGACGGGAGGGGAATCACACGGGGTGCCCGCCATGGAGCAGAACCCTGAGAGACATCTTAGAATTCTGCTTCCCACACATGGCAGGCCCAGATAAGGGAAACTCAAAGGCAAAGAGCAGGGACATGCATGAGTCCATTTCTGTTCAGAGAACAGTTCAATGCTTATTCTCAGTTAAGAGGAAATTATGAATAAGGAGGACAGAGACTGGATAAAAGGAGTGGATAAACTTGAAGCCAGGCAGAATATTGGATGAATCCAGTGAGCCTCAGTTCTGTGCTATTCAAAGTGGGATCTATAGGCAGACCTAGAGCACCACCTGAGGTCTTGTAAGAAACATATTCTCGGGCCTTCAGCCTAGCCCTGCTGAACTAGAGTGTCTCCAGAAATATGATCAGACCCCAGAGATGGCTATTCTTTAGCCTTTTCGTCAGCTCAGCCTTCTCAGACACATCAACAGGGTATCTAGTATACCATTATCATGAAGCTTTCAAGTCAGGGCATCCTTGGCGATCCAGTGGTAAATAGTCTACCTTATAATGCAGGGCACGTGGGTTCGACCCCTCAGTCATGAACCCAAGGTCCCACATGCCACAGAGGAACTAACACCGTTCACCGTAACTATTGACCTTGAGTGCTGCAAATACTACTGAAGCTCAAGCCCTAGCACTCTGGAAATCGCACCTCAACTAAAGAGTCCATGTACCTCATTGAAAGATCCTGCATGATGCAACAAAGATAGCATGTGTTGTAACTCAGACACAACACAGTCCAATTAATTAATTAATTTAAAAAATCATTATTTTTTTAAAAAGATGCTCTCATAGAAGCTGTATTTAAGCTCTGCTGTCTTGGCATCAGCAAAGCCAATGGGCAGTGGAAACTGTGGGTCAATTTGATGACTTTAAAAAGTGAAGTTCAGCAACGTTCTTGATGGCTTGTGTAGAAGGGTGGCCTGAAGACTTATAAGCTCTCTGTTCACCAGAGAAACTCTAGCTGCTAGGACTCCTGTGACTCACACCAGGCATATGAATACATCACAGGGTGAAGCTCAGGACAGAAACATGGTAGCTGAGGGTTAGGAATTGAGGTGTGGAGTCTCACAACCCTGCAGGGTAACTCTAGCTCTCCCACCAGTTGACCTTCCATGTCCCAGATCATCTCATCTACACGAAGGAGCCAGTGGTAGTGCCATCTTTCTCTAGTGAGGGCCAAATAATGCAGGCACCATTCAGCAATAAGAAGTACAAAGAGCAACAGTGTACAAAGAGTTTGGCAGTTCTACTCAAGGTTGAACAGAATTACCACATGACCCCATATTAATGCAAGAGATTGGAAAATACATATCAACACAAAAATTTATATAGAGACATTCATAGAAGCATTATTCCTAACAGCCAAAACATGGAAACAATCCAAATGTCTGTTAGCTGATGAGCAGATAAACAAAATGTTGTCCCTTCATACAATGGAATATAATTCAGCTAAATTCCCTGGTGGTTCAGATTAAAACTTCTGCCTGCAATGCGGGAGACCTGTGTTCGATCCCTGGGTTGGGAAGATCCCCTGGAGAGGGAAATGGCAACCCACTCCAGTATTCTTGCCTGGAGAATCCCATGGACAAAGGAGCCTGGTGGGCTACAGTCCACAGGGTTGCAAAGAGTCAGATGCGACTGGGCAACTTAACTTACTACCACATAGATGAACCCTGAAAACAAACTCAAGAAAGTCAGTCACAGAAGACCACAAATTATATGGTTTTCTTTCATTGGGTCCAGAACAGGCTAACCCATAGAGACAGAAAGTATGCTTAATTGCTCAGTCCTGTCCGAATCTTTGTAACCCCATAGACTGTAGCCCACCGGGCTCCTCTGTCCATGGAATTTTCCAGGTAAGAACACTGGAGTGGATTGCCAGTCCCTTCTCCAAGAGACAGAAAGTAGATTAGTGATTACCGGAAGCTAGGAGAAGAGAGGAATGGAAAAGTCAATAAAATCTCATGGGAATTATATTCTGGAAATAGATAGCAGAATTTTTGTAAGACTTTGTGACTGTATTAAAAGCCATTGAATTATACACTTAAAAAAAGCAAAGCTTCTAATATGTAAATGATAACTCAATTTTAAAAGCTAGAAAAATTCACAGAAGACCTTATCAGGGTCCCCAGCACATAGACAAGAATAATAGCTATCAACACAATAATGAGACTGGTGGCAGCGTGAAGCAATAATGCAGCCACTATTAAAAACAGTATGGTAGCTCCTCAAAAAAATTAAATATTGTATTGTCACATGATCCAGCAATTTTACTTCTGGGCATATGTCAGGGAAATTAAGTGAATATTGCAGTTTAGGCTTCAGAGACAAAGCAGAACAGGCTTCTGACCTTGCTTCTAACCTGCCTGGATACTGCCCTGACTGGGAGTGACTGGGAATGACTACGTGCTGTGAGTGTAAGACTTGCAGCACCAGAGATAAGAGGTGGAAGAAATCTTGAGATTGTTGAGTCCCTGGAGGAGGGCCTGGTCAATCAAGCCTCAGGTTTAGTCATATTTCAAGTTTTACAAGACAAAACAAATAGCATTAACATGAAATCAGAGCTGCAATTTGTTCATGGATTGATGATGATACCAGTTGGTGACCATCCTGGGATTAGAAATGGAACCTGAACTGCAATCTTTGAAGTTTCACCCACAGAGTGGACACAGTGCCTGGGACACTTTCCAAGCTGCGTGGGACTCCAGATATGCTTCTCTGATATGAAACAGAATTTCTCAAAGCTGATTAAGTCTGGATGTTGGTCTAAACCCAATTTGGTGATGTATTATCTATGCTTTCTTTTCTCTTTTCTTTTCAGTTCAGTTCAATTCAGTCACTCAAGTCGTGTCCAACTCTTTGTGACCCCATGGACTGCAGCAAGCCAGGCCTCCCTACCCCTCACCAACTCCTGGAACTTACTCAAACTCATGTCCATCGAGTCAGTGATGGCATCTAACCATCTCATCCTCTGTCATCCCCTTCTCCTCCTGCCTTCAATCTTTCCCAGCATCAGATTATTTTCCAATGAGTCAGTTCTTTGAATCAAATGGCCAAAGTATTGGAGTTCCAGCTTCAACATCAATCCTTCTAATGAATGTTCAGGATTGATTTCCCTTAAGATGGACGGGTTGGATCTCCTTGCAGTCCAAGGGACTTTCAAGAGTTTTCCCCAACACCACACTTCAAAAGCATCAATTCTTCTGTGCTCAGCTTTCTTTATGGTCAAACTCACATCCATACACGATTACTGGAAGAACCATAGCCTTGACTAGATGGACCTTTGTTGGCAAAGTCTTTTCTTTTCATGTTAGTATATTGAGAGTAAGCTAGATAATTCTCTAATAAATATCTGTATTATTTATTTGTATATAATGAGCTGCTTTTTTGGTTAATAAATCCTTGAATCTGAGATGAAAGTGCAAAGCTTTGGCAAAACAGCATATACCCAAAGGAACTGAACTCAGTGTCTTAACTATGTATCTGTAAAATCACATTCTCAGCAGCATTACTCTCAACAGCTAAAAGGTGGAAGCAACTCAGGTCTCATTTGATAGAAGAACAGATGAACAAAATGTGATACACAGGTACAATGGAGTATGGTTCAGCCTTGAAAAGGAAGGATATTCTAACACTACAACCTGAATGAACCTTAAGAACATTATATCAAGTGAAATAAGCAGACACACACACAGATATACACACACACACAAACAAATAGTATATGAATCTGTAATCAAACTCACAAAGAAAGAAAGTTAAAATAGCAGGTGCCATGGACTGGGGGAGGGGAAATGGGGAGTTCTCACTTAAAAGGGACACAGTTTCTGCTTCAGTTCAGTTCAGCTCAGTTACTCAGTCGTGTCCAACTTTTTGTGACCCCATGTAGTGCAGCACACCAGGCTTCCCTGTCCATCACCATCTCCTGGAGCTTGCTCAGACTCATGCCCAGCAAGTTGGTGATGCCATCCACCATCTCATCTGCCATCCTCTTCTCATCCTGCCTTCAACCTTTCCCAGCATCAGGGTCTTTTCCAATGAGTCAGCTCTCTGCATCAGGTGGTCAAAGTATTGGAGCTTCAGTTTCAGCATCAGTCTATTCAATGAATATTCAGGACTGATTTCCTTTAAGATAGAATGGTTTGATCTCCTTGCAGTCCAAGGGACTCTCAAGCGTCTCCACCAACACCACAGTTCAAAGCTTAAATTCTTCAGCACTCAGCTTTTTTTATGGCTCAACTCTCACATCCACACATGACTACTGGAAAAACCATAGCTTTAACTAGATGGACCTTTGTTGGCAAAGTCATGTCTCTGCATTTTAATAAGCTATCTAGGCTGGACATAGTTTTTCTTCCAAGGAGCAAGCATCTTTTAATTTCATGGCTGCAGTCACCATCTGAAGTGACTCTGGAATTCCCCCAAAATAGAGTTTCTGCTTGGAAGGTTGAAAAAATTCTGGGCGGGGAAATAGGACGTTTTCACGCCAGTGTGACTGCAATTAATGCCACTGAAATATGTGCTTAAAAATGGCTAACACCTGTGGCAGATTCATGTTGATGTATGACAAAACCAATACAGTATTGTAAAGTAAAATAAAGAAAAAAAAGGCTAAAAATAAAAATTAAATTTTTAAAAACTTGAAAAAAGGCTAAAAATGTAATTTTTTTAAAGCTGAGTGAAAGATTCCTTAAATTCTATGTGTTATGAATGCGGAGGAGCATATTTCTTTTCAAATTAGTGTTTTAGTGTCTTCCAATAAGAACCCAGGAGTAGAACTGCTGTGTCATGCAATAGTTCTATTTTCAAATTTTTGAGAAACTTGGATACTGAAAAACTATAAAACTATATGTATTTTATCACAATTTTTAAAAAGTTAAGATGTAGGAAATAAATTTATGATTTTCAGGGGGATGGTTAGAAGAGGGGAGGGATAAACTGGGAGACAGGTATTGACATGTACAGACTGCTGCTGTTGCTGCTAAGTCCCTTCAGTCATGTCTGACTCTGTGCGACCCCATAGACAGAAGCCCACCTGTATATATAATGTGTGTGCTGAGTCACTTCAGTTGTTTCTGACTTTCTTCAACCCCATGGACGGTAGCAAAGCAGGCACCTCTGTCCATGGAATTCTCCAGGCAAGAATACTGGAGTGGGTTGCTATGCCCTTCTCTAGGGGAATCTTCCTGACCCAGGGATTGAACCCACATCTCTTATGTCTCTTGAATAGGCAGGTGGGTTCTTTACTCCTAGTGCCACCTGGAAAGCCCATACATTTAATACATAACTAATAAGGACCTACTTTACAGCACAGGGTACTCTATTTAATTCTCTGTAATGGCCTATATGGGAAGAAAAATATTTATAAAGTGGATGTATGTATATGCATTACCGATTCACTTTGCTGTACACCTAAAACTGACATGACACTGTAAATCAACTATATCCCAATACAAATTTAAAATGAAAAAAAAATAAAGAAAATGTACAAAGTATAGGTAAAGAGATGAAGTACATGAGGGAGGCCATGTCTTTCAATAAATTACTCAATAACTACTCAATAGTCAAGCTCTAATAAAATGAACATTATGTTTGTCTTTTCTTTAAATAAGAAGTTATATATTCCTGTCACTGCAGTGCGTCAAGAACCCCAATATATTCCCAGGAGAACCACAGAGGACCTCCAGGTTTGGGGTGAGGCGGGGGCAGGGTAAGGGTGAGGTGGGGGCGGGGCAGGGGTTAGGTGAGAGAGACCACTGAGGGAGCCTCAATAGGACTCCTGGAGAATCTCTGCTTTCTGGAGAGCAGATGAGCTGACACTGGAGCTCTGAAATACTTGCACTCCAGCTTTTCCGTGGCCACCATCTTATCCGTGTGTTCCCAAAAGACACGTCTCAGGTATCTCTGGTGCTGCTGCTGCTAAGTCACTTCAGTCGTGTCCGACTCTGTGTGGACACATAAACGGCAGCCTCCCAGGCTCCCCCGTCCCTGGGATTCTCCAGGCAAGAACACTGGAGTGGGTTGCCATTTCCTTCTCCAAGGCATGAAAGTGAAAATTGAAAGGGAAGTCGCTGGAGCCTAACAAATCAGGCTAAATCCAGAGACGATCACCACAGAGGGGCTACCTTTCAGCGGAAAAGTGGCCACCTTTATGCCCAGGTCACACTTTGAAAGGCTAGAAAGAGCAATCCAACTGGGGGTTAATGAAGTGTTTGGAAAGATAACTACACATTATTACGATGCTAGGTCTTTCTGTAGTCACTACTTGCCCGGAATCAATAGTGAATCTTCTTCACAAAATGTTTATCTGGTTGGCCCTGTTAATGACTTTTAGTCTTCATCAAAGAGTTTCAGAAAATACTATACATGCAGAACAAAATAATGATCATAATATCTTAAAAGTATTCAGGAAACTCCTAAAATTCCCAAAAAAAAACACTACAATTACATAAGAGTTCTGCTTGGTATGCTTATTTATTTCCTCAGACACACAATACCTCTTTGGATGAATTTACTGCCTCATCTTATACGCCGCCGCCCCCCCCCCCCCCCCCCCCCCCCCCGCCGGCCCAAGATAAATATGTAGAAGGGAAAAAAAATGTCTCATGATACACATCTGCTGTTTATTGTACAATTTCTCATACAAGTTGTGGTGTTTGCTCTATGAACTTCACAAAATGAGTGAAAATACCAATAAGTATTCAATGTGTCTCTAAGGAGACAACAGGTAGACAATGAAAAATGAGTTTTGAAATTGTTCTTCCTACTTTGCAACTGAAAGATAACATTTCAACTGTTTATCTGACTGATTAAAACAAATTTCTGCATCATATAAACTCAGTCCACCTTTTAAAATGACCTGTCTTCTGGTTAAATCTTGCAACCATAACCCATGCATTCATTACTAATCCATTCCAGAGCTTAGTAAATTGAGAACAAAGGAATAAAAAGATAGAAGAATTTAAAATACAGAGAAACCATTTCCCTGGTGGTCCAGTGGTTAAGGATCTGCCTTGGAACTCAGGGTATGTGGGTCAGATCCCTGACTGGTTGACTAAGATCCCACAAGCCTCAGAGCAACTAAGCGACCATACCACAATTACTGAACCAGCAATCTGGAGCCCATATGCCACAATGAGAGTCTGTGTCACACCAGGGAAGATCCTACATGACACAACAGAGATTCCAAGTGCTGAATCTAAAACCTGATGCCGCAAAATAAATAAAGTTTTTAGTTTTTATTTTTACTTTCTTTTACTTTACAATACTGTATTGGTTTTGCCATACATTGACATGAATCTGCCACGGGTATACATGAATTCCCAGTCCTGAGCCCCCTTCCCACCTCCCACACCATATCATCTCTCTGGATCATCCCTGTGCACCAGCCCCATAGAGGAGATGACAGCAGAACAAGTTGCCAACAAAATGTGTTGAACCGAGAAAGCAGATGTGAACAATTAGAAAGGCAGAGTATGTTCATGGAATGCCCAAGACCCAGAAGAGCAGAGAACAGAAGCAGTCAAGCCTGTTCCTATAGCACAATCCAGAGAAACTCAGGTACATGTACCAGAGATCAGGTAGAAGCTATGGGGCTGAACACACTGGATGAGTTAGAAGTCAGTCTAGAAAGACTGGCCCACATGTTTTCTCAAAGTCAATATGTTGAAAACAACAATCCTGGACTTCCCTGGGGGGTCCAGTGGTTAATAATTTGCCTGCCAATGTAGAGGTTCCATCCCTGGTCCAAACAATTCTTATGGAGCAACCAAGCCCATGTGCCCCAACTACTGAGCACACGCATCACAACAAGACAAGCCACTGCAGTGAAAAATCTGTATGCCACAACTACAGATTAGCCTCTGCTCAACACAACTGGTGAAAGCTTGCAAAGCAAGGAAGACCCAGTGCAGCCATTAAAGAAAAAAAAAAAAAAAAAACTTTCTCAAAACCAGCTGCCTCCCAGTCTGCTGCACCTCTATCCTTGTGATCATCAGGCTGCAAAAGCTACAGTTATGCATGATACACTCACTCTTCTTTGGAAGGACTGATGCTGAAGTTGAAGCTCCAATGCTTTGTTTGGCCACCTGATAGAAGAGCTCACTCATAGGAAAAGACTCTGATGCTGGGAAAGACTGAGGGCACAATGAGACTATGGATGAGATGGTTGGATGGCATCACTGATTCCACTAACATGAACTTGGGCAGACTCCAAGAGATGGTGAGGGACAGGTAAGGCTGGTGTGTTGTGGTCCATGCAGTCGTGAAGAGTCAGACCTGACTGAACGACAGCAGACACTCCTCTTCATTTACCATATTTACAAAGAGTCAGAGTCCTGTGGAACTTTTTCCATGAAAAGTTTCCAGGATTATGGAAGCCTTCAAGATGGCCCCCAATGGTCTTGACTCCCAGTGTTCATTTCATACTGATTTCCCTCGTGGTTCAGACAGTAAAGCATCTGTCTGCAATGCAGAAAACCCTGGTTTGATCCCTGAGTCAGGAAGATCCCCTGAAGAAGGAAATGACAATCCACTCCAGTACTCTTGCCTGGAAAATCCCTTGGATAGATGACCCTGGTAGTTTACAGTCCATGGGGTCGAAAAGAGTTGGACATGACTGAGTGACTTCATTTTTTTTTTTCTCTTTAGTCATACCACCGTATAACCATTTCCCACATTAAATTAGGTTTTACCTAGACCTCCCATGTGGAGGAAATGGCATCCGACTCCAGGATTCTTCCCTGGAGAATTCCATGGACAGGCAAGCCTGCCAGGCTATAGTCCATGGACTCGTAAAGAGTCAGACACGACTGAGTGGCTAACACTAGACCTCCCAGGAGGCCCACTCGTTAGAAATTCTCCTGTCAAGGATGGAGACATGGGTTTGACCTCTGTCCCCGAAGGATACCACATGCCAGTAAACCCTTGCCCATGGGCCACAATTACTGAAGCCTGAGCACTGTAAAGCCTGTGCTCCACAACTAGAGAAAGCCTGTGCGCAGCATCAAACACCCCTAAACAACTTTTTTAAAAATCAGTTCAGCTCATTCGCTCAATCGTGTCTGACTCTGTGACCCCATGGACTGCAGCATGCCAGGCCTCCCTATCCTTTGCCAACTCCTGGAGTTTACTCAAACTCATGTGCATCAAGTCAGTGATGCCATCCAACCGTCTCATCCTCTATTGTCCCCTTCTCCTCCTGCCTTCAATCTTTCCCAGCATCAGGGTCTTTTCAAATGAGTCAGCTCTTCACATCAGCTGGCCAAACTATTGGAGTCCTACTGATGAACACCCAGGACTGATCTCCTTCAGGATGGACTGGTTGTATCTCCTTCCAGTTCAAGGGACTCTCAAAAGTCTTCTCCAGCACCACAGTTCAAAAGCATCAATTCTTCGGTGCTCAGCTTTCTTTATAGTCCAACTCTCACATCCATACATGACCACTGGAAAAAACATAGCCTTGACTAGATGGACTTTATTTGATTTTCATTTCCATGCTACAGAAGTGCTCCATGACCAGGTCAGGTTTCACTTTGACCTCTTAGATTGCTTTTTTCTAGATGTAACCTGTCACCATGCCATGAGGACACTCAAGCAACCATAAGACAGCCTACAGAGAAAGGAACCAACTCATCAGCTCCAGAGAAAGGAACCAAATCGTCAGCTTCAGGTTGTGGGCTGGCCATCCTGGAAATGAATTTCTCATCCCTGGTCAAGTCTTCAGATGACAGGAGCCCCAAGAGACACCTACCCTGCTTTCTCTCTACTTCTTCTGTGATTCTCATTATCCTACTACACCAGCATCAATGACTAGCTAGGTCAAGTCCTATTCTCTTTTTCCTTTTAACCTTGTATTATGACTCAATTATATAATCACAGGAAGTTGCAAAATAGTTCATAGAGTCTTGTGTACATTTTGGCTACCTGATGGAGACATCCTATATATAACTGTAGTAAAAGATCAAAGGGGTTTCCTGGTGGCTTAGACAGTAAAGAATCTGCCTGCCAATGCAGAAGACCTGGGTTCAATCGCTGGGTCGGGAAGACCCCCTGGAGGATGGAATGACAACCCACATCAATATTCTTGCCTGGAGAATTCCATGGATGGAGGAGGCTGGCAAGTTACAGACCATGGGTATCACAAAGAGTCAGATACAACTGAGCAACTAACACAATATCAAAAACAGGACACAGATAAAGCAAAAAGGAAATTATCTCTTTTCACCTGAACTTTACTTAGTAGCTATGGAACCCTTGGCAAGTTAGTTATTATCAGAAGCTCAGTTTTCTCATCAACAAAATGTCTATATTTCTGTCTTTGTGCCAGTACCATACTGTCTTGATGACTGGCTCTGTAGTAAAGTCTGAAATCACGCAGGTTGATTCCTCCAGTTCCATTCTTCTTTCTCAGCATTGCTTTGGCTATTCGAGGTGTTTTGTATTTCCACACAAATTGTGAAATTATTTGCTCTAGCTCTGTGAAAAATATGGCTGGTAGCTTGATAGGGATTGCATTGAATTTGTAAGTTGCTTTGGGTAGTATACTCATTTTTACTATATTGATTCTTCCGATCCATGAACATGGTATATTTCTCTATCTATTAGTGTCCTCTTTGATTACTTTCACCAGTGTTTTATAGTTTTATATATATAGGTCTTTAGTTTCTTTAGGTAGATATATTCCTAAGTATTTTATTCTTTTAGTTGCAATGGTGAATGGAATTGTTTCCTTAATTTCTTTTTCTATTTTCTCATTATTAGTGTATAGGAATGTGAGGGATTTCTGTGTGTTGATTTTATATCTTGCAACTTTACTATATTCATTGATTAGCTCTAGTAATTTTCTGGTGGTGTCTTTAGGGTTTTCTATGTAGAGGATGATGTAATCTGCAACAGTGAGAGTTTTACTTCTTCTTTTCCAATTTGGATTCCTTTTATTTCTTTTTCTGCTCCGATTGATGTGGCCAAAATTTCCAGAACTATGTTGAGTAGCGGTGAAAGTGAGCACCCTTGTCTTGTTCCTGACTTTAGGGGAAATGCTTTCAATTTTTCACCATTGAGGATAATGTTTGCTGTGGGTCTGTCATATATAACTTTTATTATGTTGAGGTATATTCGTTCTGTTTCTCCTTTCTTGAGAGTTTTTATAATAAATGTATGCTGAGTTTTGTCAAATACTTTATCTGCATCTATTGAGATAATCATATGGCTTTTATTTATCAATATGTTAATGTGGTGTATTACATTGATTGCTTTGCAGATATTTAAGAATCCTTACGTCCCTGGGATAAAGCCCACTTGGTGATGGTGTGTCATCTTATTAATGTGCTGTTGGATTCTGATTGCTAGACTTTTGTTAAGGATTTTTGCATCTATGTTCATCAGTGATATTGGCCTGCAGTTTTCTTTTTTGGTGGCATCTTGGTCAGGTTTTGGTATTATGGTGATGGTGACCTCATAGAATGTGTTTGATGTTTACCTTCCTCTGCAATTTTCTGGAAGAGTTTGAGTAGGATAGGTGTTAGCTCTTCTTGAAATTTTTTGGTAGAATTCAGCTCAGAAGCTGTCTGGAGATGGGCTTTTGTTTGCTGGAAGATTTGCAAGGCTCTCATGTTGGGTGAATATATATTTATAATTGTTATATCTTCTTCTTGGATTGATCCTTTGATCATTATATAGTGTCCTTCTTTGTTTCTTTTCACGGCCTTTGTTTTAAAGTCTATTTTATCTGATATGAGTATTGCTAATTCTGCTTTCTTTTGGTCTCTATTTGCATGGAAAATCTTTTTCCAGCCCTTCAGTTTCAGTCTGTATGTTTCCCCTGTTTTGAGGCTGGTCTCTTGTTGACAACATATATAGGGGTCTTGTTTTGGTATCCATTCAGCCAGTCTTTGTCTTTTGTTTGGGGCAGTGAAGCCATTTACTTTTAAGGTAATTATTGATAAATATGATCCCATTGCCAGTTACTTTCTTGTTTTGGATTCCAGTTTATACATTCTTTTTGTGTTTCCTGTCTAGAGAATATCCTATAGCATTTGTTGGAGAGCTGGTTTGGTGGTGCTGAACTCTCTCAGCTTTTGCTTTTCTGTAAAGCTTTTGATTTTTCCTTTATATTTGAATGAGATCCTTGCTACTAAGTTGCTTCAGACGTGTCCGACTCTGTGCGACCCCATAGATGGTAGCCCACCAGGCTCCCCCGCCCCTGGGATTTTCCAGGCAAGAATACTAGAGTGGGTTGTCACTTCCTTCTATAATGCATGAAAGTTAAAAGTGAAAGTGAAGTCGCTCAGTCGTGCCAAACTCTTAGCGACCCCATGGACTGTAGCTTATCAGGCTCCTTCATCCATGGGACTTTCCAGGCAAGAGTACTGGAGTGGGATGTCATTGCCTTCCCTGAAGATCCTTGCTGGATACAGTAATCGGGCCTGTAGGTTATTTTCTTTCATCACTTTAAGTATGTCTTGCCATTCACTCCTGGCTTGAAAAGTTTCCATTGAAAGATCAGCAGTTATCCTTATGGGAATCCCCTTGTGTGTTATTTGTTGCTTTTCCCTTGCTGCTTTTAATATTTGTTGTATGTGTTTGATCTTTGTTATTTTAATTAATACTTGTCTTGGAGTGTTTTGCATTGGGTTTATCCTGTTTGGGAATCTTTGGGTTTCTTGGACTTGGGTGATTATTTCCTTCCCCATTTTAGGGGAACTATTATCAGCTATTATCTCCTCAACTATTTTCTCGTGGTCTGTCTTTTTGTCTTCTTCTTCTGGGACTCCAATGATTCAAATGTTGGGGCATTTAACACTGTCCGGAGGTCTCTGAGATTGTCCTAATTTCTTTTCTTTTTTAATTTGTTAAATTTAATTTTATTTTTACTTTATTTTACTTTACAATACTGTATTTGTTTTGCCATACATTGACATGAATCTGCCACGGGTGTATATGAGCTCCCAATACTGAATCTCCCTCCCACCTCCCACCTCCCACCCCATATTATCTCTCTGGGTCATCCCCGTGCACCAGCCCCAAGCATCCTGTATCTTGTATCAAACATAGACTGGTGCTTCGTTTCTTATATGACAGTATGCATGTTTCAATGTCATTCTCCCAAATTATCCTACCCTCTCCCTCTCCTTCACAGTCCAAAAGTCCTTTCTATACATCTGTGTCTTTTTGCTGTCTTGCATTCAGGGTCATCATTGCCATCTTTCTAAATTCCATATATATGTGTTAGTATACTGTATTGGTATTTTTCTTTCTGGCTTACTTCATTCTGTATAATCGGCTCCAGTTTCATCCATCTCATTAGAACTGATTCAAATATATTATTTTTAATGCCTGAGTAATACTTCATTGTGTATATGTACCACAGCTTTCTTTTCCATTCATCTGCTAATGGACATCTAGGTTGTTTCCATGTCCTGGCTATTATAAACAGTGCTGTGATGAAAATTGGGGCATATGTGTCTCTTTCAATTCTGGTTTCCTTGGTGTGTATGCCCAGCAGTGGGATTGCTGGGTCATAAGGCAGTTCTATTTGCACTTGTTTAAGGAATCTCCCACTGTTTTCCATAGTGGCTGTACGAGTTTGCATTCCCACCAACAGTATAAGAGGGTTCCCACCAACAGTATAAGAGGGTTCCCTTTCTCCACATCCTCTCTAGCACTTATTGCTTGTAGAATTTTGGATTGCAGCCATTCTGACTGGTGTGAAGTGGTACCTCATTGTGGTCTTGATTTGCATTTCTGTGATAATGAGTGATGTTGAGCATCTTTTCATGTGTTTGTTAGCCATCCGTATGTCTTCTTTGGAGAAATGTCTATTTAGTTTTATGGCCCATTTTTTTTTATTGGGTCATTTATTTTCTTGGAGTTGAGCTGCAGAAGTTGCTTGTATATTTTTGAGATTAGTTTTTTATCAATTGCTTCATTTTCTATTGTTTTCTCCCATTCCGAAGGTGGTCTTTTCACCTTACTTATAGTTTCCTTTGTTGTGCAGAAGCTCTGAATTTTAAATAGATCCCGTTTGTTTATTTTTGCTTATATTTCCAGTATTCTGGGAGGTGGATCATAGAGGATTCTGCTGTGATTTATGTCAGAGAGTGTTTTGCCTATGTGCTCCTCTAGGAGTTTTATAGTTTCTTGTCTTACGTTTAGATCTTTAATCCATTTTGAGTTTACTTTTGTGTGTGGTGTTAGAAAGTGATCTAGTTTCATTCTTTTACAAGTGGTTGACCAGCACCACTTGTTAAACATATTTTCTTTAATCCATCGTATATTCTTGTCTCCTTTGTCGAAGATAAGATGTCCATATGTGTGTGGATTTATCTCTGGGCTTTCTATTTTGTTCCATTGATCTATATTTCTGTCTTTGTGCCAGTACCATACTGTCTTAATGACTGTGGCTTTGTAGTAGAGCCTGAAGTCAGGCAGGTTGATTCCTCCAGCTCCATTCTTCTTTTTCAAGATTGCGTTGGCTATTCGATGTTTTTTGTATTTCCATACAAATCTTGAAATGTTTTGTTCTGACTCTGTGAAAAATACCGCTGGTAGCTTGATAGGGAGTACATTAAATCTGTAGATTGCTTTGGGTAGCTTACTCATTTTCACTATATTGATTCTTTCAATCCATGAACATGGTATAATTCTCCATATATTAATGTCCTCTTTGATTACTTTCATCACTGTTTCATAGTTTTCTATATATAGGTCTTTAGTTTCTTCAGGTAGATATATTGCTAAGTATTTTATTCTTTTCGTTGCAATGGTGAATGGAATTGTTTCCTTAATTTCTTTTTCTACTTTCTCATTATTAGTGTATAGGATTGCAAGGGATTTTTGAGTGTTTATTTTATATCTTGCAACTTTACTATATTCATTGATGAGCTCTAGTAATTTTCTGGTGGAGTCCTTAGGATTTTCTATGTGGAGGATCATGTCATCTGCAAAGAGTGAGAGTTTTACTTCTTTTCCAATTTGGATTCCTTTTATTTCTTTTTCTGTTCTGATTGCTGTGGCCAAAACTTCCAGAACTATTTTGAATAGTGGCGGTGAAAATGGCACCCTTTTCTTGTTCCTGACTTTAGGGGAAATGCTTTCAATTTTTCACCATTGAGGATAATCTTTGCTGTGGGTTTGTCATAGATAGTTTTTATTATATTGAGGGATGTTCCTTCTATTCCTGCTTTCTGGAGAGGTTTTTTTTTTTTTTTTTTTTTTTTTAATCATAAGTGGGTGTTGAATTGTGTCAAAGGCCTTCTCTGCATTTACTGAGATAATCATATGGCTTTTATTTTCAATTTGTTAATGTGGTGAATTTCATTGATTGATTTTCGAATATTGAAGAATATTTGCATCCCTGGGATAAAGCACACTTGGTCATGGTGTATGATCTTGTTAATGTGTTGTTGGATTCTGATTGCTAGAATATTGTTGAGGAGTTTTACATCTATGTTCATCAGTGATATTGGCCTGTAGTTTTCCTTTTTTGTCGTATCTTTGTCAGGTTTTGGTATTAGGGTCATGGTGGCCTCAGAATGAGTTTGGAAGTTTACCTTCCTCTGCAATTTTCTGGAAGAGTTTCAATAGTATACGTGTTAGCTCTTCTCGAAATTTTTGGTAGAATTCAGCTGTGAAGCTGACTGGACCTGGGCTTTTGTTGGCTGGAATATTTCTGATTACAGTTTCAATTTCCATGCTTGTGATAGGTCTGTTAAGATTTTCTATTTCGTCCTGGTTCAGTTTTGGAAAGGTGTACTTTTCTAAGAATTTGTCCATTTCTTCCACATTGTCCATTTTATTGGCATATAATTGCTGATAGTAGTGTCTGATGATCGTTTGTATTTCTGTGTTGTCTGTTGTGATCTATCCATTTTCATTTTTAATTTTATTGATTTGATTTTTCTCTCTTTGTTTCTTGATAAGTCTGGCTAATGGTATGTCAATTTTATTTATCCTTTCAAAGAACCAGCTTTTTGCTTTGTTGATTTTTGCTATGGTCTCTTTTGTTTCTTTTGCATTTATTTCAGCACTAATTTTTAAGATTTCTTTCCTTCTACTAACTCTGGGGTTCTCCATTTCTTCATTTTCTAGTTGCTTTAGGTGTAGATTAGGTTATTTATTTGACTTTTTTCTTGTTTCTTGAGGTATGCCTCTATTGCTATGAACTTTCCTCTTAGCATTGATTTTATAGTGTCCCACAGGTTTCGGGTTGTTGTGTTTTGATTTTCATTCGTTTCTGTGCATATTTTGATTTCTTTTATTTTTTTTTTATTTCTTCTGTGATTTGTTGGTTATTCAGAAGTGTGTTGTTTAGCCTCCATATGTTGGAATATTTAATAGTTTTTCTTCTGTAATTGAGATCTAATCTTAATGCATTATGGTCAGAAAAGATGCTTGGAAGGAGTTCGAATTTTTTTGAATTTATCAAGGGTAGATTTATGGCCCAGGATGTGATCTATCCTGGGAAAGGTTCCGTGCACACTTGATAAAAAGGTGAAATTCATTGTTTTGGGCTGACATGTCCTATAGATATCAATTAGGTCTAACTGGTCTATTGTATCATTTAAAGTTTGCGTTTCTTTGTTAATTTTCTGTTTAGTTGATCTGTCCATAGGTGTGACTGGGGTATTAAAGTCTCCCACTTTTATTGTGTTATTGTCAATTTCCCCTTTCATACTTGTTAACATTTGTCTTACGTATTGCGGTGCTCCTATGTTGGGTGCATATATATTTATAATTGTTATATCTTCATCTTGGATTGATCCTTTGATCATTGTGTAGTGCACTTCTTTGCCTCTTTTCACAGCCTTTGTTTTAAAGTCTATTTTATCGG
This sequence comes from Budorcas taxicolor, assembly GCF_023091745.1. Taxonomy (NCBI): domain Eukaryota; kingdom Metazoa; phylum Chordata; class Mammalia; order Artiodactyla; family Bovidae; genus Budorcas; species Budorcas taxicolor. Next base: position 5,217,059 of record NC_068936.1, on the reverse strand, counting down.
ATATGAGTATTGCCACTCCTGTTTTCCTTTGGTCTCTATTTTCGTGGAATATCTTTTTCCAGCCCTTCACTTTCAGTCTGTTTGTGTCCCTTGTTTTGAGGTGGGTCTCTTGTAAGCAGCATATATAGGGGTTTTGTTTTTGCATCCTTTCAGACAGTCTTTGCCTTTTGGGTAGGGCATTCAACCCATTTACATTTAAGGTAATTATTAATAAGTATGATCCTGTTGCCATTTACTTTATTGTTTTGGATTCGGGTTTATACACCCTTTTTGTATTTCCAGCCTAAAGAATATCATTTAGCATTTGTTGGAGTGTTGTTTTGGTGGTGCTGAATTCTCTCAGCTTTTGCTTGTCTGGAAAGCTTTTTATTTCTCCATTATATTTGAATGAGATCCTTGCTGCATAGAGTAATCTGGGCTGTAGGTTATTTTCTTTCATCACTTTAAGTATGTCTTGCGATTCCCTCCTGGCCTGAAGACTTTCTATTGAAAGAACTGCAGTTATCCTTATGGGAATCCCCTTGTGTGTTATTTGTTGTTTTTCCCTTGCTATTTTTAATATTTGTTGTTTGTGTTTCGTCTTTGTTAATTTGATTAATATGTGTCTTGGGGTGTTTCACCTTGGGTTTAGCCTCTTTGGAACTCTCTGGGTTTCTTGGATTGGGTGATTATTTCCTTCCCCATTTTAGGAAAGTTTTCAACTTTTATCTCCTCAAGTATTTTCTCATGGTCTTTCTTTTTGTCTTCTTCTGGGACTCTTATAATTCGAATGTTGGAGCATTTCATATTGTTCTGGAGGTCCCTGAGGTTTTCCTCATTTCTTTTAATTTGTTTTTATTTTTTCTTCTCTGATTCATTTAGTTCTACCATTCTATCTTCTGTTTCACTAATCCTGTCTTCTGCCTTCATTATTCTACTATTTGTTGCCTCCAGAGTGTTTCTGATCTCATTTATTGCATTATTCATTATATATTGACTCTTTTTTAATTTCTTCTAGGTCCTTGTTCAACCTTTCTTGCATCTTCTCAATCTTTGTCTCCAGGCTATTTGTGAATCCATTTTGATTTCAAGATTTTGGATCATTTTCACTATCAATATTCAGATTTTTTTTCAGGTAGATTCTCTATCTCTTCGTCTTTTGTTTGTTTTGGTGGGCATTTCTCCTGTTCCTTTACCCGCTGGGTATTCCTCTGTCTTGTCATCTTGGTTATATTCTTCATTTTGGTTGGCCTTTCTATATTCTGGGAATTTGTGGAGTTCTCTTTATTATGGAGTTTCCTCACTGTGGGTGGGGTTGTATCAGTGGCTTGTCAAGGTTTCTTGGTTAGAAAGGCTTGTGTTGGAGTTCTGGTGGGTGGAGCTGGATTTGTTCTCTCTAGAGTGCTATGAATTGTCCTGTAATGAGTTATGACATATCAATGGTTTTGGAGTAACTTTGAGCTGCCTGTATATTGAAGCTCAGGGGTGTGTTCCTGTGTTGCTGGATAATTTGCGTGGTATGTCTTGCTCTGGAACTTGTTGGCCCTTGGGTGGTGCTTGGTTTCAGTGTAGGTACGGAGGCATTTGATGAGCTCCTATCAATTAATGTTCCCTGGAGTCAGGAGTTCTCTTGTGTTCTCAGGCTTTGGACTTAAGCCTCCTGCTTCTGGCTTTCAGTCTTATTTTTACAGTAGTCTCAATACTTCTCCTTCTATAAAACACCATTGATAAAACATCTAGGTTAAAGATGAAAAGTTTCTCCACAATGTGGGACACCCAGAGAGGTTCACAGAGTTACACGCAGAAGAGAAGAGGGAGGATGGAGTTATAGGTGACCCGAATGAGATGCGGTGGAATCAATAGAGGAGAGAGCATGCTAGCCAGTAATCAGTTCCTTATGTGCCCTCCACAACTGGACCGGTCAGAGATGTTCATGGAGTTATTTAGAGAAGAGAAGAGGAAGGAAGGAGACAGAGGTGGCCAGGAGGATGAAAGGAGAGAATCAAGAGGAGAGAGACAGATCCAGCCAGTAATCAGTTCCCTAAGTGTTCTCCACCATCTGGAACACATAAATTCAGAGTTGGGTAGAGAAGAGAGGGGATAGAGAGAAGAAACAGGTGACCTGGTGGAGAAAAAGGAGAGTCCAAAGCGGAAGAGAGCAGTCAAGCCAGTAATCTTACTCCCAAGTAAAAATGGGTACTGAAGATTGGGTTCTTAAAGATACAAAATTGATAACAAATACCAAAAAGCAAAGATTAAAAATCTAGGACAGAGTTTGGAATTTCAAAAGTACAACATCAAGGAAAAGAAGAAAAAAAAAAAGTCACAAAAAATATTTTTAAAAAATGAAGTTTATTTTTTTTTTTTAAATCTTTTTTTTTTTTTTTTTTTGCCAAGTTTTAGGTTATATAAGTGAATATTAAAGGAGTAATAGAGGACTTAAAAATTAGGAAAAAAAAAGAATAAAAAAAGAATGATCGTAAAAATAGTAAAAATATATCTAGGACTTTCTCTGGTATTGTTGTGGGTATAGTGGGGTCAGTTCATTTTCAAATAGTTCCTTGGTCCGGCTTATATTTCTCAGTATCTATAGGCCCCTTCCTATGTAACTGGTACTAACGACAGGGTTTTAATCTTTTGCACTGGTCACTTCCAAAGTGGTTCCCTCTGTTTTAGCTTCTTCTGTTTGCTGGTCTCTTCAGTGTCTGATTTCCACCCTGACATAAAGGGGGCGGTGTTGGACACTTTTTTAAGGCTCACTTGTTCTGTCACGCTGTGGGGAGGGAGGGATGCTGCAAACAGATAACACTATCCTGTGCTCACAGTGCCTCAGCCACACTGGGCCTGCCCCTGCTCATGGCACATGTACCCTCCCTGCCCACACTGCTCAGGCTCTAGGTTTCTCCACCAGGAACCATCCGAGGCCAGCCCTGGTCTGCATTCACCTCCCAGGTCTAAGCCGCTCAGGTTGAGGCACTCAGGCAGTCCTCAGAGGTGCAGATTCAATTGGGCCTGCGTTTTGTGCCCTTCCCAGGTCCGAGAAGCTCAGGTGATGAGGTGTTTGGTGAGCGCAGTTGCTGCAACTTATCACCTCCTCCATCCCTGCTGCTCATTTTTCTGGGTGTACAGCCAGTGCACCTTCTCAGGCAGATGCTGACCGTCCAGAACCCTAAGAAGTCTTAGTTAGCAAACAAGCATGCTTACAGTTTTGTAGATAATGTCTCTCTGGGGCTGCGATTGCCCCCTTCCAACTCTGCCTGCCTGGCACTAGAGGGGGATAGTCTGCAGCCAGCTATCTCTGTTCAGTCCTTTGTTCTGTGCGCAGGCCTGGTGGTGTCTTAGGTTAGGGATGGCTTTTCATGTGTTATTCCACAGTCTGGTTTGCTAGCCCGAGTTATTTCACTCAGATTGTGCTCGGGGCATTCAGACCAGATCCTTACTCTAAGCAATGCAGTTCGTGCCTCCCTGCCCAGCCCCCGCTTGCTAGTGGTGGGGGCAGGTGTCTGCGCTGCTTCTCCACTGGAGGAGTTGCTGTTGGGCTCATAGTCTGTGGATTTTAATTATTTATTTATTATTCCTCCCTTTTATTTTGTCCTCTGTGCTTCCAAGGCTCTCGATAGACTCGGCAGTGAAAGTGTGTCCTGGTATTTGGAAACTTCTCTCTTTTTAAGACTCCCTTCCTGGGAGGGAGCTCCATCACTACCCCTTTTGTCTCTTTTTTTGTCTTTTGTATTTTTTCTTACCTCGTTTTGAAGACAATGGGCTGCTTTTCTGGGTGCCTGATGTCCTCTGCCGGCATTCAGAAGTTGTTTTGTGGAATTTACTTAGGATTTAAATGTTCTTTTGATGAATTTGTGGAGGAGAAAGTGGTCTCCCCATCCTATTCCTCCACCACCTTAGGACCGCCCTGAATTCCAATTTATATCTATTATCAACAAAACTGAGATTTTCCTTCAGCATGGCAGAAAGGAATACTTGCCACAAGCTGCTTAGTCATAGGCTCTGATTCTCTCAAGTAAGCTATTCTGGATCAAGCTAGAAATGCTGACTTCCATGGAAACCAACAAGGATGGATGTGTGTGCCTGACAGATTCAAACCAATGTCCATCATGTGAGTGACAAGCCAGCGTGAGTCTGAAAGGACACTGACCTACATAAAACCCCCCAAATTTAATAACAGAAGTCTATGAACTTCAGGAGACTGAGAATCTTCTTGGAAGCTTGCAGAGAAGAGAAAGAAACTCACAGGGCTTGAGAATCCCATTTCCTCCATGCTTTTAGTGAATTCAGTTCAGTAGTTCAGTCATGTCCGACTCTCTACAACCCCATGGACTACAGTACACCAGGCCTCCCAGTCCTTCACCAACTCCTAGAGCTTGCTTAAACCCATGTTCATCGAGTCAGTGATGCCATCCAACCAGCTCATCCTCTGTCGTCCTCTTCTCCCATCTTCAATCTTTCCCAGCATCAAGGTCTTTTCCAGTGACCCAGTTCTTCGCATCAGGTAGCCAAAGTGTTGGAGTACTTAGCAGGAGCCTTTGCAGAAGGGCCATGGAAGCTGCTATGCTTTCTAACCGCGCATGGTCTCAGCCATTTGCTCCCAATAATGAGAGTCATCTCCCCCCACTTCCCCCCAGAAGTATAGGTTGCAGGACTCTGGGATACCCCCCAAGCTGCGACTGGGCTGCACTGCACAACTAACCTCCTCTTTGTAAAGTGCAGGAGCTTCAAGAATGGACATCTTGGCGCTCTCTGTCTGCACTTCCTCTTATAGCCTGGGGCACACTCATGGTAACATGGGGTACTCTGTGTGTGTCCCCAGGAATCCTCCATATGACACATATTATGAATATACCTTATATACATTCACTACCGCAGTGGCTTAGACAGTAATGAATCTGCCTATAATGCAGGAGACCCAGGTTCCATCCCTGGGTCAGGTAGATCCCTTAGAGAAGGAAATGGCAACCCACTCCAGTGTTCTTTCCTGGAGAATCCCATGGACAGAGGAGCCTGGAGGGCTACAGTCCATGGGGTCCCAAAGAGTCGGACACTACTGAGCAAATAACACAAATCACAAGTTGCACTAATGGTGTACATGTGTGTGTATGTTCCCAAGAATCCTTTGTATGATACATATTATATTTGTTGTCCAGTTGCTCAGTCCTGAGTGGCTGAGCAAGAACATTCTATGTATCATTACTGCAATTCATATTATGAAGATACATTATACACATGTACTACATAACAAGTTGCTCTAACGGTATGTATGCATACGTGTGTGTGTGTGTCCCCAGGAATCCTTTATTTGATACATATTATGTTGTTATTCAGTCTTTCAGTCATGTTCCTGTCCAACTGAGCAATTGAAAAAAGCATAATAGGTATCATTGCATGCATGCATGCTAAGTTGTTTCAGTCGTGTCCGACTCTGTGCCACCCAATGGACAGCAGCCCACCAGGCTCCTCCATCCAGATGATTCTCTAGGCAATAATACTAGAGTGAGTTGCCATTTCCTTCTCCAAATATATATCATTAGTGCAATTAATATTATGAATATACACTATATACATATATATGTGTATATATATATATATATACACACACACACATACATACATACATATGTAAATATATATGTACTGCATCACAAGTTGCATTAATGGTGTGTGTGTGTGTGTGTGTGTGTGTGTATGGTATATATTTGTGTGTTGTGTCTAAGGCCCTCTTTTCTGTAACACATCCTAAAATATGATTTTTGAGCAAAAATTCAAATTATTTACAAATACTTCAGGAATCCCACAAAAAGTACTGACAATAAAAGGTAAAAAAGAACCTCAGTATAGGGCAATTCACAAACCCCACCACCTAAACCCTCCACAGCTCCATTATGTCATACTTCAGTGTATTTGGCCTGGAGGAGGACATGGCAACCCACTCCAGTATTCTTGCCTGCAGAATCCCATGGACTGGCTGGCTACAGTCCATGGGGTTGCAAAAAGTCAGACATGACTGAGCATGCACACACTCAGTGTGTTTGGGGGGAGGTGGAAGACCCTGTGTAATCTAGAATCACAAGGCATCTATCCTGTGCCAATTTGTGAACATGTCGGATCTGCCCTTGGGCACATCGGAGAAGTAAGCAGAGTGTATCTTTCTGTCCCCTTTTCCGGTTCTTCCCCTCTTTCCTGGGACCCACCTCCCAGGACCCTCAGGACTCCTCATCCATCAGGCTTCCTTCTTTCCCAACTGAAACCTCATCTCTCCACAGGAAAGGATTTGAAAAATGCATTCACAGGGAGCTCTAAACAGCCAGTTAAATATTTGCAGGAAAGTGTCACTTCTGCATCTTCTGTATTAAAGCAAAGGATTTGTTAAGTGCTCAGAAGAGGTTTTGGCAAGGAGGAAGCTGCTCAGAGAATGTTCATGAAATTAGAACAAAATTTCCGCTCCATGCGAAAGCCCTTACATATCAGCAAAGATGAAAGGCTTGGACTCAGGCAAAGAAAATGTAACGGACAGGCATGTCTTCCTGCAGGCATGTCTGCATCAGCGAGGCCCTCTGCGGGTCTGCAAAATGCTGCAGAGGCAGCCATCTTCCTCCTGGGGCTGCTGGCCTGAAAGGCTCATTAGCCTGTTTCAGTCTGTTCATCGTTAGATCCACAGCCAGGATTCCCAAAACGCATGCTTTAAGCATGATATTAACCCACAGGATAAAGGGATCCTTGCTCAAATAATTTGGGCAAACACTAATGAAAAGAAGTGGTCATGTCTACGGTGGACTTCCCAAGGGTTAAACCAGACCCAGGTGCATCTAAGGAACTTCAAGAGCTGAATATATCCCTTCAGGCTTCTTAAAATTAATGAATCTTAGCTCTAAGCCCTGAAACACAGATCTTAAACAGTGGTTCTAACATGTAGATTTTCACTGAACAAAATAATCATCCTGGGGTTCTGCTGCAGCAATGCATAAGGTCTGCTTCTCCCCTTTCCAGCAGACCTGCTGCAGGGAACACAATTCACACTTTACCATCCAGATATTATAAATATTCTACAAAATACCATAGACCATGTGCTTGCATGCTTGCTCAGTCTCTCTGATGCATCTAACTCTTTACAACCATGTGGACCATACTCCCTCCAGGCTCTTCTGTCCATGGGATTCTCCAGGCAAGAACATTGGAGTGGGTTGCCATTTCCTTCTCCAGGGGACCTTCCTGACCCAGGAAGCGAACCCATGTCTCTCTGGTGTAACAGGTGAATTCTTTACCATGGTGCCATCAGAAATGTTTATCTCTCATGGTTCTCAGTCTGAGAAGTCCAAGATCAAGGTATTGGACAGCTGGTTTCTGATAAGGGCCCTCCTGGTTCTCTCTGTGTCTAGATCAGAAGAAAAGAAGAAAGGAGCTCTCTGGGACCTGTTTTAGGAGGACATTAATCTGATTGATGAGGGTTCCACCCTCAAAAACTAATCACCTCCCCAAAGACCACACCTCCTCCTACCCTCACACTGTGCATTAGCATGGACACAGGAATTTGAGAGGTACCCCAACAGTCTGGCTACAACTTTTGGAGACTTTAGATCTGCAGCATAGGATGAAGCCCATCCCCCACAACCCTCCTTTCTCTCTTTACCCAAAGGACAGGTCTGCATCACTCTCTGCAGGCTCTCCCTGCCTTCTGCTCCATCCTATGTCTTTCTCCTTCACCCTATATCTCTCCCTCACACACATACTGGATGCCAAAAATATGTTCACCCAGAATTTGTGAGTATGACTTTATTTGGGAAAAAAAAAATTAGCTTTACAGATATTATTAAGCATCTCAATATCATCCTGGATTTGGGGGTCACCCCTGAATGCAATGACAGTGTATTAAAAAGCAGATGCATAATTTTGCTGATGAAGATCCATAGAGTCAAAGGTATTACATCTTTTCAGTAGTCAGGTAAGCATGTGAGAGTTGGACCATAAAGAACACTGAGCACTGAAGAATTACTGCTTTTGAACTGTGGTGTTGGAGAAGACTCTTAGTAGTCCCTTGAAATTAAAGGAGATCCAACCAGTCCATCCTAAAGGAAATCAATCCTGAGTATTCATTGGAAGGACTGATGGTGACACTGAAGCTCCTATACTTTGGCCACCTCATGCAAAAAAGCTGACTTATTGGAAAAGACCTTGATGCTGGGAAAGATTGAAGGTGAGAGGAGAAGGGAACGACAGAGGATGAGATGGTTGGATGGCATCACTGACTTGATGGACATGAGTTTGAGTAAACTCTGGGAGATGGTGATGGACAGGGAGGCCTGGCATCGTGCAGTCCATGGGGTCACAAAGAGTCATCCACAACTTGGCAACTAAATAACAAGAACAGAAGGATTGGGAGGGTTCATCACAGTACAGCCTTCAGAGGGATGCTCTAAGTCAATAGGTCCAGGATGGGTCCTGAAAAGCTGCCTTGTAACAAGTCCCCAGGTGCTGTTTATGCTGCTGGGCAGATGACACACTCTTGAGAACTACTGAGCTAGAGGAAGACCCTGATGACATGATCTTCTGAAGGATTCTCAGGACACCTTCATGCTTTCCAGAATACAAGAGTGCTACAGAGGTTCCAGTTAAAGCCACAGGAAGGAAAGTTATGTCCAACCTAGACGGTATAATAAAAAGCAGACATGTTACTTTGCCAACAAAGTTCTGTCTAGTCAAGGCTATAGTTTTTCCAGTAGTCACGTGGGGATGTAAGAATTGGACTATAAGGAAAGTTGAGCACAGAAGAACTGATGCTTGGAAACTGTGGTGTTGGAGAAGATTCTTGAGGGTCCCTTGGACTGCAAGAGATCCAACCAGTCAATCCTAAAGGAGATCAATCCTGGATATTCATTGGAAGGACTGATGTTGAAGCTGAAACTCCAATATTTTGGCTACCTGATGTGAAGGGCTGACTCATTTGAAAAGACCCTGATGCTGGGAAAGATTGAAGGGAGGAGAGGAAGGGGACCAAAGAGGATGAGATGGCTAGATAGCATCACCTACTCAGTGGATATTAATTTAAGCTCTGGGAGTTGGTGATGGACAGGGAAGTCTGGTGTGCTGCAGTCTATGGGGTCACAACGGGTCAGACACGACTGAGCGACTGAACTGAAAGCCACTGGTCCATCCCCAGAGTTAACACACGTTCCCATCAGTGAGAGAGCCACTGACTGGTACAAATGTTTCCACTACTGCTGAGGATGGAAGCTGTCAGGAAAGAACCCTGCACTGCCCACTGCTTCCACATAATTCTGAAGGCAGTTCCTCCTTCAGGGAGAGGAGTGATCTTCCATCACGGGAGCTTTTCCAAACTGACATAAAGGTTGAATAAGCAATTTAGGTGGGAAAGTCTGATTGCATTTCTAAATTATCTGATGCTGTCAACAGGACGTTCTACATAGCCTTACCCCTCACATGGCAAAGTGCTTTACAAGCATGAGCTCATAATTCTGCTCTGAGGTAGTTGGGAGGAAAGTTGTTTTTTTTCCTGCTTTATGCATCTCTAAATCCTGTGAGGGTATAAAGCATTGACGTGTGTTCCATTTTTGAAGTCACAGAGTTGCCACAGTGCCATTCTCCTGTGATGGAAGGAGGGGACCTAGAACTGAAAACATTTCCATTCAAAGTTCCTCTTTTCATTCTTTGGATTCATGCGGATTCAAGTCCCACAGATGACATTTTATAGTCCCCAGAAGAAGGGTGTGTGAGCAGGTTGGTGGCTTCTGAAGACCTGGCCCCATCATACCTCGAAAAAAGAAGGAAAGGGGGAAAATCACATTCTTGATGACTTTGAAGAAAAACGCTTGTGAGAAGGAAGGCAAAAATAAAGATTTCCCTCTGTTCACTGGGTCTAGAGCCGAGCCATCAATATTCTAAGAAGGTTAAAGGGCACTGCATTATAGCCAGAAGCAGATTAAAGGGTTGATGTAAACTTACATGAGGGACTTCCCTGGTGGCTCAGATGGTAGAACATTTTCCTGCAATGCAGGAAACAGGAGTTCAGTCCTTCGGTCAGGAAGATCCCCTGGAGAAGAAAATGGAAAGTCCCTCAGAACTTTTGCCTGGAAAATCTCATGCACAGAAGAGCATGGTGGGCTACATCCACAGGGTCACAAAGACAGACATGATTAAGCGACTTTCACTCACTCACATGTATGCACACATGTGACGTGGGGGTGGGGGGAGGGGAAACCATTGAAACTTATTCTGCTGTACACTATTCTTATTTCAGAAGAAGTTCCCCTCCCCCATCCCAGACATGGATTGAACACTACAGATGAATGTTCCTCAAAGAGTACAGTGTTCATTTAGTCTTATCTTGTGCCCTAGTTGCTATTGTAGCACAACAAATTATCTCAGATTTTGTTCACAGTCTGCTGCAGGTAGGGGATTGGTGGAGGCAGCTCATTTCTGCCCCTGGTCATCTGCATTGTGGCAGCTCAAAGGCTGCATCTGGAATCATCTGAATAGATAATTTTAGAAGAAAGAAAAGAAAGTGAAGTTACTAAGTTGTATCCACTCTATGAAACCCTGTGGACTGTAACCCACCAGGACTCCTCCATCCATGAGTTTTCCAGGCAAGAATACTAGAGTGGGTTGCCATTCCCATCTCCAGGAAATCTTCCTGACCCAGGGATCAAACCTGCGTCTCCCCTCATTGCAGGCAGACGCTTTACCATCTGATCCACCAGGGAAGCCCCAGCATTAGGCATTCATATGTTTGGAAGCTGACCCTGGATGTCAGCTCAGATCACAGCAGTAACTGTTGCTTAAGCAGCCTACACAAGGCCTCCTCAAGTGCCCTGGGATTCCTCACACCATGGTGTGATTCCGAGAGTGTGAATATTCGGGAAATGAGATGGAAACATGCTGAATTTTATGACCTAGCCTAGGAAACCATACTTCCACAATGTTCCATCTTTTCTGGTGGTCATAGCGCCCCACTCAGGTTTAAGGAGAAAGGAAATAGATTCTACCTCTTGATAAAAGAGGACTTTCCTGGTGGTTCAACTGGTAAAGAATCTGCCTGCAATGCGGGAGACCTGGGTCCGATCCCTGGGTTGGGAAGATCCCCTTGGAGAAGGGAAATGGCTATCTACTCCAGTATTCTGGCCTGGAGAATTCCATGGGGTCGCAAAGAGTCAGACACAACTGAGAGATTTTCAGTTTCTTTCGGATAAAGTGCAGTGAGTTGGATTTCCTGGGTGGCACAGTGGATAAGAATCCACCTGCCAGTGAAGGGGATATGGGTCTGATTCCCTGTCTGGGAAAATCCTCATGCTTTGGAGTAACTAAGCCTGGGTTCCACAACTACGGAGCATGTGTCCCTGCAACTATCAAAACCCACACACCTTAGAAACTGTGCTCTGCAACATCAGAAGCCATCACTTTGAAGAGTAGCCCCATACTCTACAACTAGAGAGAGTCAGCAAAGAAGATCCAGTGCAATCAAAATAATTAATTTAAGAAAAAAGGGGGGGAGGGCAGCAATTTTCTAGAAGAGCATAAGGGATCAGAGAGTCTGGCAGAATCCACAGTCTCCACTTTGTCAACCTAACAGGGTGGCTGTCCCTGACATTCTACTGAGTGTCTTGGAAACACAAGAGCTGGGAGACGATTATGGGGCCATCAAAAGAGACAAAAACATCATCCAATGCTCAGTATGTGAACATTTGTACAAAAAAGGCTCAAAATACATTTAAAAAAATGCTCAGTACACACAGATCAGCCGCAGGAGAAGGAAAAATCACTATTTCTTTCTCTACCCACAGTAAAGGTACAAGGGGGTTCAATCACAAACTCACTAGAAAATTTGATGTGAAAGCAGACATTATCTCAGAAAATATGCTCCATGTCTTTGTCCAGAGAAATTAGGATGAGATGCGCAATTTGTTCACAGACCAGCACTTCCTTTCTTGCATGCTGCTTTAGAAACAGTAACGGCGATGTGTCAAATATTTTAATTACATCCTGATGTAAGCAGCACTCTGAAAATTACAAATAGTCAAAGGCAAACTAATTAATTTTTGAAGGTAACATCCTGATATATGCATTTTTTCATGGCAGAAATTAATTATGCTCAAGACAACTGTCTTTTCCCTTGGAAATTAGGACATTTCTCCCTTAATTAGTTTAAATTGTTTGTAGGAGATGATCACCACTGAGCTATGAAATTTCTTTCAGCAGGTGATTTTGGCTACCAAACAGAATAGTTTAAAATAAAATAAGAATCTTGGCTTTTTTTCTTTCTCAGGGTCTTGGACCTAGAGATTGTCATACTGAATGAAATATGTCAGACAGAGAAGGAGGAATACCATAAATATTTATGCTATATAACATAAATAATATTTATTCCATATATAGTAAACAATTAATTCAAAAAAATACTATATAACCCATGGAATACTCCAGATCAGAATACTGGAAGGGGTAGCCTTTCTCTTCTCCAGGGGATCTTCCCGACCCAGGGACCGACCCATGTCTCCCTAATTTCAGGCAGTTTCTTCACCAGGTGAGCCACCAGGAAAGCCCTTATTATATATAATAATATATATATATATATATATAGTGATAATATACTATAATATATAATAATATATATTTATATATAATATATAACAATATACTATATATATATATATATATGGGAGGGGAGTTTGGGGAGAATGGATACATGTGCATATATGGCTGAGTCCCCTTTGCTGTTTACTTGTACTTATCACAACATTGCTAACTGGCTACTCATCTATACAAATTTTTTTTTTAATTTTTAATTTCTTTAAATAAAATCCTGTTTAGACTTTTAAAAATACCTGTGGCTGATTCAGATGTATAGAAAAAAAAAAACCCTCACAATATTGTAAAGTCATTATTCTCCAATTAAAATAAATCAATTAAAAAAATACAAAGCAGTGCGGTACATATATACAATGGAGTATTACTCAGCCATTAAAAAGAATTCATTTGAATCAGCTCTGATGAGATGGATGAAACTGGAGCCGATTATACAGAGTGAAGTAAGCCAGAAAGAAAAACACCAATACAGCATACTAACACATATATATGGAATTTAGAAAGATGGCAGTGACGACCCTGTATGCAAGACAGGAAAAAAGACACAGCTGTGTATAACGGACTTTTGGACTCAGAGGGAGAGGGAGAGGGTGGGATGATTTTGGAGAACGGCATTCTGTCATGTATACTATCATGTAAGAATTGAATCGCCAGTCTATGTCTGACGCAGGATACAGCATGCTTGGGGCTGGTGCATGGGGATGACCCACGGAGATGTTATGGGGAGGGAGGTGGGAGGGGGGGTTCATGTTTGGGAACACATGTAAGAATTAAAGATTTTAAAATTAAAAAAAAATTTTTTTTTTAATAAATAAAAGAGAAAAAAAATACAAAGCAGAGTCTTGGGTTTTGGCTTGTTTCTGTTCAGCAGGGCTGAAAATAAATAAATAAATAAATATATATATATATATAACCACCTATGACTACATCATCAGCTATGTTCTAGGTGTGCTCAGTAGCTCAGCCATATCCAGCAATTTGCTACCACATGGACTGTAACCTGCCAGGCTCCTCTGTCCATGGAGATTCTCCAGGCAAGAATATTGGGGTGGGTAGCCTTTCCCATCCTGAGGGGATCTTCCTGACCCAGGAATCAAACCCAGTTCTCCCACATTTCAGGCAGCTTCTTTACTGTCTGAGCCACAAGGAAAGCCCTTGTTCTAGGCAATTATATGGTGATAAAGTGACAAACATCCCTGCTTCATGAAAAATACATTTTAGTAGAATTTCATAGATTCTACTCCAAGTTATGTATAGAAACAGATCAAATTCACAAATATTATTTTAAACCAATTGGCCATGACTTGTTTTCAAGTTGTTTGGTAGAATTCTCTTTCAAGTTGGTTTCCATGTAAAAACCCTGAGACTGGAATTTGATCTAGTTTTTTTTTTTTTTTTTTTTTTTTTTAATCTCTTACAGAGTATGTCTTTTTCTCAAGATGTAATCTCTTGCAAAGCCAGGAGCACAAAGCTACAGCAACCTGCAAGCTGGTCTCCTATATCAATCTTTCTGGAAGATAACAGACGATGAAGTTTTCAGATTCTTACAGTGCCTGTATCAGGTCATACCAACATGACTTAAACATAATGCTGAACAAACAAAAGAGCCTGTGGAATGTCTGTGGTCATCCACTGGATAAGAATCCTGCAAACACAGGAGGCGTGGGTTCAGTCCCTGGTCCAGGAAGATCCCATGTACTGCAGGGAAACTGAGGTCATCTCAACTCTACCCTCTTAGCTAATGCTATCCATGGAAACCAGGGTCACCCTACCCAGGTTATTGCTTACTATTCAGAACCTACTTCAGGAGGATACACAGATAGATACACAGATAGATACACAGATAGAAAGATACGGGTAAGAGACTAGTCTAGCAGTCTAGTAGATTGGTGGATAGGTAGATGATTGCATAGATGGATGAATACATAAAAGACAGATAGATTGCCTTCAGGATTTAGGCATGTATATCATTGCTAGAAGAGTCAGATAAAATTTTTGAGTAGACTGATATGCAGCTAACGTATGATGGTGGTAAAGGTTTAATTGCTGAGTCGTGTCTGACTCTTGTGACCCCATGGACTGTAGCCTGCCAGGCTCCTCTGTGCATGGGATTCTCCAGGCAAGAATACTTAAGTAGGTTGCCATGCCCTTTTCCAGGGGGATCTTCCTGATTCTGGGATTGAACTCGGGTAATGTACAGTACATCACCCAAATCAAATCCCTTTGTCAGGAACACATTCATGTGCGAATTTATTTACTCAACATATCATCATCTATATACTGCAGCATAGTAAGCGGCAAAAGATTTCAGGGCGGGGGGAGGGGTGGGGGGTGGGGCTGGGGGGGCATGGTACCTGAGCATGAACGGTCAGAAAAGGCCTCTTGGGCAAATGAAGAGTTATGTGCATATCTCTGTGTGTGTGTGTGTGTGTGTGTGTGTGTGTGTGTGTGTGTGTGCACATGCACATATGCTCAATCACTTTAGTCGTTTCTAACTCTTTGCGATCCCATGGACCATAGCTGCCCAGGCTTCTCTATCCATTGGGATTGTCCAGGAACAATACTGGAGCAGGATGCAGTGCCCTCCTCCAGGGGATCTTCCCAACACAGGGATCTAAACCGTGTCTCTTGTTGTCTCCTGGGTAGCCAGGTGGGCTCTTTACTGCTAGTGCCCCTGCTTGGGGAAAGGACTGAAAATCAAGAATGCTGCACATGCAAATGCCCAGCATGGAACTGAACAAGGCAGGCTGGAGGAATCCAGAGAATAGTCCTCTACTCGCACATCAAAACACAAGTAGATGGTTGACCTCATAGAATGAGTTTGGAAGTTTACCTTCTTCTTCAATTATCTTGGAAGAATTTGAGTAGGGTAGGTATTAGCTGTTCTCTAAATTTTTGGTAGAATTTAGCTGTGAAGCCATATGGACTTGGGCTTTTGTTTGCTGGAAGATTTATAATTAAAGTTTCAATTTCCATGCTTGTGATGGGTCTGTTAAAATTTTCTATTTCTTCCTGGTTCAGTTTTGGAAAGTTGTACTTTTCTAAGAATGTGTCCATTTCTTCCAAGTTGTCCATTTTATTGGCATAAAATTGCTGATAGTAGCCTCCTATGATCCTTTGTATTTCTACGTTGTCTGTCGTGATCTCTCCATTTTCATTTCTAATTTTATTGATTTGATTTTTCTCCCTTTGTTTCTTGATGAGTTTGGCTAATATGAGGTACCATTTCATGCCAGTCAGAATGGCTGCTATCCAAAAGTCTACCAGCAATAAATGCTGGAGAGGGTATAGAGAATCCCCTTTGCCACTTGCCCTAAATCCGTCCCAGCATCAGAGTCTTTTCCAATGAGTCAACTCTTTGCATGAGGTGGCCAAAGTATTGGTTTCAGCTTTAGCATCATTCCTTCCAAAGAACCCCCAGGACTGATCTACTTTAGAATGGGCTGATTGGATCTCCTTGCTGTCCAAGGGATTCTCAAGAGTTTTGTCCAACACTACAGTTCAAAAGTATCAATTCTTCAGTACTCAGATTTCTTCACAGTCCAACTCTCACGTCCATACACGACTACTGGAAAAACTATAGCCTTGACTAGATTTACCTTTGTCCAAAATAATGTCTTTCCTTTTGAATATGCTATCTAGGTTGGTCATAACTTTCCTTCAAAGGAGTAAGCATCTTTTAATTTCATGGCTGCAATCACCATCGACAGTGATTTTGGAGCCCCTCAAAATAAAGTGTGACACTGTTTTTACTGTTTACTCATCTATCTCCCATGAAGTGATGGGTCCAGATGTTATGATCTTAGTTTTCTGAATGTTGAGCTTTAAGCCAAATTTTTCACTCCCAATATAGTATACTAATGCATATATATGCACTTTAGAAAGATGTTAATGATAACCCTGTATGTGGGACAGAAAAAGAGACACAGATGTATAGAACAGTCTTTTGGACTCTGGGAGATGGCGAGGGTGGGTTGATTTGGGAAAATGGCATTGAAACATGTATCATTTCATATGTGAAATGAATTGCTAGTCCAGGTTCAATGCATGATACAGGATGCTCCAGGTTGGAGCACTAGAATGACCCAGAGGGATGGTATGGGGAGGGAGGTGGGAGGGGGTTCAGGATGGGGAACAGGTGTACACCCATGGTGGATTCATGTTGATGTATGGCAAAACCAATACAATATTGAAATGTAATTATCCTCCAATTAAAATAAATATATTTATACCAAAAAGACATTATTTCATTCTCAAAGGTACAATCAGTTCAGTTCAGATCAGTCGCTCAGTCGTATCCAATTCTTTGTGACCCCATGAATTGCAGCATGCCAGCCCTCCCTGTCCGTCACCCATTCCCGAAGTTCATCAAAACTCATGTCCATTGAGTCGGTGATGCCATCCAGCCATCTCATCCTCTGTTGTCCCCTTCTCCTCTTGCCCCAATCCCTCCCAGTTTGAGGGTCTTTTCCAATGTGTCAACTCTTCATATGAGGTGGCCAATGTATTGGAGTTTCAGCTTTAGCTTCAGTCTTTCCAAAGAACACCCAGGACTGATTTACTTTAGAATGAACTGGTTGGATCTACTTAAAGTCCAAGGGACTCTCCAGAGTCTTCTCCAACACCACAGTTCAAAAGCATCGATTCTTCTGTGCTTAGCCTTCTTCACGGTTCAACTTTCACATTCATACATGACTACTGGAAAAAACATAGCGTTGACAAGATGAACCTTTGTTCTCAAAGTAATGTCTCTGCTTTTGAATATGCTGTCTAGATTGGTCATAACTTTCCTTCCAAGGAGTGCGGGTCTTTTAATTTCATGGCTGCAGTAACCGTTGGCAGTGATTTTGGAGCCTCCCCAAAATAAAGTCTGACACTGTTTCTACTGCTTCCCCATGTATTTCCCTTGCAGTGATGGGACCAGATGCCAGGATCTTTGTTTTCTGAATGTTGACAATGATATCATAAATAACTTAAGACTTTTGAGGATAAAGGTTACCTTATAAATAAGTCTCACATATATGAATGCAAGATGCTTTAACATATTCATTTTCAAATAAATCACTAACATTAAATGCTATTTTACTACTAATAAAGTTTTATATGTAAAAAAACAAACAAAACATAAAGAGACGATGGTTGAAGAGAGGAAGTCGGCAACCCTGGGGCTCCAGGTCAAATAGGCCATCGAATGCCATAGACTTCACCCTTGGTGTTCACATGCCTATCACCACTGGAAGACTCAGATAAAAGCCTTTGGAATTGCAGAGAAACATGCAAAACCCCATGGGAAGTCAGCCTCCTGTTTTTATCTCTGGCATACACCAGTTCCTGAAACACAGGGCAGCCTGAATCAGAGGCATACAGGCTGTAAACTTGGCGAGGTGAATGAGGAGTTCTCAGTGAGATAGACTATTTTCCTAGCTCTGTTTTTCTGGCCTTTCATGTGTGACTGTCTTATGTTCCTTTCAGATGATGCATCTCTGTGCAAAAAGTACTGGGGGCCAGGTAGCATGGACAAACGGAGCTGTGTCTATTTCTAGGCCCAGGTCTCAGTGACGGCCCTGGGCCTCCAATCTCACTGCAACGCACTAAAGGAAATGTGCTGAAACCCATCACAGTCTCTTAGAGTGTCCAGACCGTGTTTAAAGCCATGCTGGAGCCAAGGACATTTTTCCTGAATTAGTTCCAAACTAGAACAAAGATGCTGGTACATAATATTTTTGCAAAACATGTAGGCTCAGACATGGACAGACTCTACACTTATGTCAAACATGGAGAACCATTTTCCAATCCTTGCCTCAGAAAGGTGGCTTGTGTGCAAGCCGAAAATAATAGCATGAAGAAGAATAATAAAACAAAGCTGGCACGAAACCTCATCATCTCTTGAAGAGGGTCAATTTTTACTCTGATAGCACTGATTCTTGGAAGCCAAAAGGGAAATAAATTCCTACCCACACAATCTGCATTGTTCCCGCCCACCTTATGTTAGTTTTATCTCACACCTCCAATGCATAGACTAATTTATTTTTTTTCTATTGAAAGTGTGAGGTGTTTGTTCTAAAAGTAAGCTGTCTGCATTTGATGCCATAAACAGTTTCTTCCTGATGACTGCTTTAACTACAGTTGTAAGAAAAAAATTATACATATGTTCTTCCAGATGTGTGCGTGTGTGGGTACACATTCTTTTTAACATGAAGACTAACTGTCCATTGCTGATGTGTATTCAACTGTTTGAAAGCCAATGGACTATAACCCTCCTGGTGCCTGTGTCCATGGTATTCTCCAGGCAAGAATACTGGAGTAGGTTGCCATCTCCTCCTCCAGGTGATCTTTCTGACCCAGGGAATCGAACCCGTGTCTCTTGTGTCTCGTGCACTGTCAGGTGGGTTCTTTACCACTGTGCCAGCTGGAAAGGTCCCGTCATAATGCACTGATCTTAGCCAAATGGGGAAAGTGACCTTAACACAATCCCCTGGCTTGAAAGGAGCTGCTAAGAGGACTCTCCCACAATGATTGCAAGAACACTGAGAAATGCCACCACTGGGATACCCCCACCCCTGCCACTGTAAACCTCCAGAGGGTCACATTTTTCATCTGAAAAGCTTCTGGGTTGGGACTGTCCTAAAAGAGAGGCAATAACTGACAAGGAAGCTTATGGTGGAGAGGGGAGCTCCCTGGTCAATGTAGAGATGGGGAGAGATGCCTATCATTGGGAATTTCCCCCATGGCTCAGCTTGTGGCTCAGCTGCAAAAGAAGTCACCTGCAATGCAGGAGACCCCGGTTTGATTCCTGGGTTGGAAAGACCCCCTGGAGAAGGGATAGGCTAGCCACTCCAGTCTTCTTGGGCTTCTCTGGTGGCTCAGCGGGTAAAGAATCTGCCTGGAATGTAGGAGACACAGGAGATGCGGGTTTGATCTCTGACTCAGGAAGATCCTCTGGGGGAGGGTATGGCAACCCACTTCAGTATTCTTTCCTGGAGAATCCCATGGACAGAGGAGCCTGGCAGGATATTGTCCATGGGGTCAAAAAGAGTTGGACATGACTCAGGTGCCTTAACACACACTATTGTCATTCACACCCAGAAACCGGAGCACAGCCATTCTCAGGGAAAATAGTGCCCACACGGGACCTCATCTGACATGTGGTTAATTGTTTAGCCTTTTAAGTCCCTTTAAAGCAAACTCTTCACTAGCCCTTAGAGTATTAAACAAGACATTTCACAGATTACTACATCATGATAAAGGAATTCTTTCATATGGTTTGCTACCAGATGAACAATGACAGTTCTGGTGGAAGTTTCAAAGACATATTCTATGAGGGAGAAAGCAATTTCAGGCCATGATTAAGGCTCAACACCCGTAGTGTGGTGCTATTAATAATGGTTAATATTAGTTAACCATTAATAGTTACTACTAATTGTTATCAATGAAAATGTTAATAAATTTTATAAATTTATTATACATAAATTTAATATATTTTACATACATTTTATAGAATATACATTTATATATCACTTCAGTCACTCAGTCGTGTCTGACTGTGACACCACGAATTGCAGCACGCCAGGCCTCCCTGGCCATCACTCGCTCCGGGAGTTTGCTCAAACTCACGTCCATCGAGTCGTTAATACTGTCCAGCCATCTCATGCTTTGCCGTCCCCTTCTCCTCCTGCCCCCAATTCCTCCCAGCATCAGAGTCTTTTCCAATGAGTCAACTCTTTGCATGAGGTGGCCAAAGTATTGGAATTTCAGCTTTAGCATCATTCCTTCCAAAGGACACCCAGGGCTGATCTCTTTTAGAATGGACTGATTGGATCTCCTTGCAGTCTAATGGACTCTCAAGAGTCTTCTCCAACACCACAGTTTAAAGGCATCAATTCATTGGCACTCAGCTTTCTTCACAGTCCAACTCTCACATCCATACATGACTACTGGAAAAACCATAGCCTTGACTAGACAGAACTTTGTTGGCAAAGCAATGTCTCTGCTTTTGAATATGCTATTTAGGTTGGTCATAGCTTTCCTGCCAAGGAGTAAGCATCTTTTAATTTCATGGCTGCAGTCACCATCTGCAGTGATTTTGGAGCCCCCAAAAGCAAAAGTCTGACAGTGTTTCCACTGCTCCCTCATCTATTTCCCATGAAGTGATGGGATGTCATGACTAGATGGGAAGACCAGATGGGATGATTCATCCCATCATCCACAAGGGATGATCATGACCAGATGTCATGATCTTAGTTTTCTGAATGTTGAGTTTTAAGCCAACTTTTTCACTCTTCACTTTCACGTTCATCAAGAGGCTTTTTAGTTCCTCTTCACTTTCTGCCATAAATGTGGTGTCATCTGCATATCTGAAGTTATTGATATCTCTCCCAGCAATCTTCTTCCAGCCCAGGCTTTCTCATGATGTACTCTGCATATAAATTAAATAAGCAGGGTGACAGAATGCAGCCTTGCACTACTCCTTTTCCTATTTGGAACCAGTCTGTTGTTCCATGTCCAGTTCTAACTGTTGCATCCTGATCTGCTATAAATATATTTTATATAAATAAAGTTTATAAGTATTATAAATATTAAATAAATATTAGTTGAAATTTTTATTATTTAATTATTAAATAAAAATTTGATAAAATAGTTCAATAAATGAAAACGGTTAACTGTTTGCTCTGCTGCTCTTGAGGTCTTTTTTCTATTTTTTATTTTGAGACATCAATGGTATATTGGACAGAAAGGCTTACACTCTGTTTTTATCAGCTACGTCTTTGAAATCAACTGTTTTTCTTAAACATGAGTGGAATAGATGCATACCAATTAAAGAATTACAGTCTGAAGCAAAGCCTGAAGTTCCTACATCTTTTCTGGAAAAATTAGGACTAACATAGTATCTGGGAGAAAGTATTTCCATTTATGAATAACGCCAAGATTCCAGCTGACACAACACAACTTTGCAAAACTCTGTCCTGTGATGCTTCTAAAAGCAAAGTTCTTATGCCCATGACACAGACTCAGCTGTGGACTTAAATAACTGTCTGCATGCATGTGTGTGTGGTCATGTCTGTCTCTTTGTGAACTCATGGACTGTAGCCCACCAGGCTCCTCTGTCCATGGTATTCTCCAGGCAAGAGTACTGGAGTGAGTTGCCATTCCCTCCTCCAGGGAATCTTCCCAACCTAAGAATCAAACCTACATCTCCTCTGGTTCCTGCATTGCAGCCAGAGTCTTTACCACTGAGCCACCTGGGAAACCCCTTTAAAATACAAAGCTCTAACTAAATTAACATAAGTATTTTCTACCAATGAGGCCATTTATAATATGCCAGGAACTGGGATAAACACTTTACATATATTATGAGTAATCCTTACAGAACCTGGTGAAATCAGGTTCTTCCTGTCTTAAAAGATGTGTGAACCTAAAAGTGAAGCACAGAAAGGTCAGGACTTTCCTGGTGGCCACTGGTTAAGTATCTGCCTTTGAATGCAGGGGACACAGGTTCAATTCCTGGTCCGGGGACTAAGATCCCACATGCTGTGGTACAATTAAGCTCACGGTTCGCAACTACTGAGACCAATCTGCCAACAGCTAGAGCAAGAATCCGATGTGCAACAACTAAGACCAGACACAAAGAAACAGAGGAAGAAAGGCTCACTCTCTGCCCAAGACCACAGAAGAAATTATGTGGGGAAACATGGAGGCAAAAACCCAGGTGTATCTGATCCTGAAGTTCCAGCTCCTAACTGACATTTTATACCATTTCTCATCAACTTCCCCAAAAGCTGGCAAATGCCTGTCTATGGGCCAGTGCACACAATATTAACGAGAGGGGGCAGAATTGCATCTGATCCTCAAAGCACCTAGGCTATCAGCCATGGCTATATTGATGCTTTTGAACTGTGGTGCTGGAGAAGACTCTTGAGGATCTCTTGGACAGCAAGGAGTTCCAACCAGTCCATTATAAAGGACATCAGTCCTGAATATTCATTGGAAGGGCTAATGTTGAAGCTGAAGCTCCAGTACTTTGGCCAGCTGATGCAAAGAACTGACTCATTAGAAAAGACCTTGATGCTGGGAAAGACTGAAGGTGGGAGGAGAAGGGAATGACAGAGGATGTCAGATGGTTGGATGGCATCACCAACTCCATGGATATGAGTCTGGGTAAACTCCAGGAGTTGGTGATGGACAGGGAAGCCTGGCAGTACTGCAGTCCATGGGGTTGCAGAGAGTTGGACACGACTGAGTGGCTGAACTGAACTGAATTACCTAAAGGCTCAATTACACACCACTCAAACTCTGCAGATGAGCAAAGAAATTCACTAAACACAGAAAATCTTCATCCTAATAAAATCACTAGCTTCACAAAAAAAAGGTGTTACATTTCACACTTTGAAAGCACAAGTGTCTGATGATGGCTTTTGGAATTACAAGATTCTATTTTGCTTGTAAAAGAAAATAAAATTTGTTAATGTGTTTTATGTGTTAGGTGAAAACTGTATCAGCTGCCAGAGCCTGCCTGTTGATGAGGAGTACTTTTTTCCACCCAGGTCATCATGAATGCCTGCAAAAGAAGCCCTCTGTGTTCAGTAATATTAACAAGTTACATAATAGCAGGACAGAAGTACTGCTGTCCTTGAGAAAACACCCAGGCATGTTTTATTACCAAAAAAGAGAGGAAAAGCATAAGAATATTCTGCATAATCAAACTGAACAGTGAAAGATCCAAAACCAACATGTCAAGAAAGCTACATGCCATCTGTCAGTTCAGTTCAATTCAGTCACTCAGTCATGTCTAACTCTTTGCGACTCCATGAATTGCAGTATGCCAGGCCTCCCTGTCCATCACCAACTCCTGGACTTCACTCCAACTCATGCCCATTGAGTCAGTGAAGCCATCAAGCCATCTCATCCTCTGTCATCCCCATCTCCTCCTGACCCCAATCCCTCCCAGGATCAGAGTCTTTTCCAATGAGTCAACTCTTCACATGAGGTGGCCAAAGTGCTGGAGTTTCAGCTTTAGCATCATTCCTTCCAAAGAAATCCCAGGGCTGATCTTCTTCAGAATGGACTGGTTGGTAGGTGGAATTAAAAACAACACAACAAAAAGACAGACATATGCCTGAGATTCGTCTGGGGCCGTTTCAGTTCTTCTGTTGTGGAAGGTATTGATCAGTGCTTACAGCCACAGCAATCAGACTTCATGATGGACAGTATTTATATCTGAGAGTTGTTTTGTCTTCCTCATACCCTTCCCCCATGCCCCAGAAAATGTGGTGTGAAATTAACCTGAACTCAGGAAAATACAAGTAGCTTTCAGAAGGCTCCTTCTATTGACAATGGCACTGTCTATCTCTGACACCCTGTAGCAAATGGTTCTCAAACTCTCTGTCTTCATGCCTATCCCTGGGTTCATGCCTCTGATGCTTTCTCAACACTACAGCTTTACATCTCTCTGCTCCATCACATAAAGACCAAAACTCAGCTGTGGTATCAATGGGCCTGGGCACAGAAGAGCACACCAGAGGTTTATCAAGGGTAACAACTTCATCACTTTGCTCACAAAGGTCCATCTAGTAAAACCTATGGTATTTCCAGTGTCATGCACAAACATGAGAGTTGGACCATAAAGTAGTCTGAGCACTGAAGAATCAGTGCTTCCAAACTGTGGTGTTGGAGAAGACTCTTGAGAGTCCCTTGGACAGCAAGGAGATCCAACCAGTCAAACCTAATGGAAATTAGTTCTGAAAATTCATTGGAAGGACTGATGCTGAAGCTCTAATACTTTGGCCACCTGATGCAATGAGCTGATTCATCGGAAAAGACCCTGATGCTGGGAGAGATTGAGGGCAGGAGGAGAAGCGGGCCACAGAGGTTGGATGGAATCATTGCATCAGTGGGCATGAGTTTGTTCAAACTCTCGGAAATAGTCGAGGACAGAGGAGGCTGGTGTGCTGCAGCCCATGAGGTCACAAAAAGTTGGACACGACTTGGCGACTGAACAACAGCGAATCCTCCTAACCTATGCAGAAGTGTTTTAAAGAACTCTTCT
Organism: Budorcas taxicolor; assembly: GCF_023091745.1. Taxonomy (NCBI): domain Eukaryota; kingdom Metazoa; phylum Chordata; class Mammalia; order Artiodactyla; family Bovidae; genus Budorcas; species Budorcas taxicolor. Next base: position 5,192,434 of record NC_068936.1, on the reverse strand, counting down.
GCAGAATGTTTAGAGTCTTAGACACATCGTATCATTTTGTCACCTGTCATGATCTTGCACTGTCTCCCTCTCTCCACTGGTATGCAGACCTGTGATCCTTGGGAATCTGTGTATGTTTCCATATACTGATGAAATTATTATCCCAAATGTAAGTACAGTGCATGGGAATTCCTGGCAATAGTTGTTCCATCAATATGTATTGAATCAAGAGTAATTCCACAATATGTGTTAAATTTGTTGAAACTTCCCATTTTTAGCATATATATATTTGGCTTGTAATCAGACTATATTTATGCCCCCATGTGGAATTATGAGAGGTAGAGTTGCAAAAAAAAAAAAAAAGAAATAAGAGAAAGAAAGAAAGAGCCTACAAAAATAATTGAGATCATATGTTATTCCCTATGGAATCCCACGGACAGAGAAGCCTGGTGGGCTACAGTCCATGGCGTCACACAAAGTCAGATATGACTAAGTAACTCCCATCTGACAGAATGATGTGAGACTAAGCAAAGATGATCACAGTCAGGTGTCAAGACAAAAGCTATTTAGATGATAGGCAGAAGATATGTGGCCTTCGGCATGGAGTTTCATCAGCCCCTAGAGGTGACTGTGCACAGCGTGATGATCATTTTTGTAAAGACTGGACTCCTCTAGTCTACAGAGTGGACTCCTCCATTCTCTTTAGGTTTTGTGATGACAGCTGTCTTGACTTGACAGGAGGCTGCTTAGATGGACACTTCTCAAAGTATTCAGGGAAAACAGCTTAAATGGAAGTGCATGCTGAGTCACTTCAGTTATGTCCAACTCTTTGTGATCCCGTGAGCCATAGCCCACCCCTACTCCTACGCCCACCCCAAGGCTCCTCTGTCCATGGGATTCTCCAAGAATACTGGAGTGGGTTGTTGTGCCCTCTTCCAGGGGAATCTTCCTGATACAGGGAGCAAACCCCCGGTTTCATATCCAATTTGCATTTTTGAAATTCAGATCTAATGATGTGCAGATTCTCACCTGCCCATCCGCAGTGATTGGTTGTTCCCCATGAGCTATGAACTGATTTATTTGTGTGGCAAGTTTGGTTGTTCCCCATGAGCTATGAACTGATTTATTTGTGTGGCAAGTTTGCTCATCTCTTTGGAATGTTCTCCAGCCAGCCAGCTCCATATTAAAGATTTCATCACCCCCTTCCCATCTCCCACATATCTTTCGACCTGGGGCTCCAGGTCCAACTTCATGAAAAACCGAGACAAAAGCATCCTTCGATTTGTCACATTCTCATAAACCCTAAGTCGCTCTTTGTCCAATGACCAGCCATTTGTTTTATTTGTTAATATTTATCTCTTTCTTTGGCTGTGGCAAGCAGGCTCTCCTACCTTCATTGTAGAGTGGGAGATTTTAGTGGCAGCATGCAGAAAATTTAGTTGTGGCCTGTGGGATCTTTTCCCCTGACCAGGGATCAAACCCCAGTCTCCTGCACTGGGAGTTTGAAGCCTTAGCTAGTGGACCACAAAGGAAGTCCCATCATTCATTTATTTTAAAACAAACACAACCACAGCTGTAGCTGAGGAACAGCTAATCTACCAGGCACAGGGCTTAATAAAAAAAAAAAGAAAAAGAAAAAGAAAAAACTCACATGATTATTTCACTTAATACAAAAAGCTCCTATCAACACAAATGCCATTCTACACATATAGATATAGTCACTCAACAAGTACAAATGCACTTCACCCAAGAACAGATAAAAATAGCATATAATCACAAGAGGAAATGTTCAACATCTTTTAGTCTTGGCTGTGTTGTTCAATCACTAAGTCATGTCTGACACTTTGTGACACCATGAACTGCAGTATGCTGACTGTCCTTCACTATCTCCAGGAGCTTAATCAAACTCATGTCCACTGAGTCAGTTATGACATCCAACTATCTCATCCTCTGTCATCTCCTTCTTCTCTTTTGCTCAGTCTTTCACAGAATCAGGGTCTTTATTCACTAGGAAATGGCAAATTAAAATAATAATGAAATATAACCATTAAATGAATAATTTTTTAACTGATCATACCCAGTTCTCTCAAGGATGTGGAGCAATGGGGACTCTCATGCACTGCTAATAGGAAAATAAAATAGCACAGCAACTTTGAAAAACACTTTGGCAGACTTTTTAAACAGTAGAACATGCACAAGGCTGCAGTCACAATCTGAGTTGCAAGGGAAATGAAATCCCATGTCCATACCAAGTCATGGGTGCAAATGTGTGCAGTGACCTTATTCACAGTTACTCAAGCCTGGAAACAACCCAGTGTTCCTCTCTTGATAGGTGGATAAGCAAACTCCAATATGTATACCCAAACAAGCGACGACTACTCAGCACTTAAAAAAAAACAAAAACAAAGAAACATAACAAAACAAAAAGGCACTGCTAATGCTCTCAACCAACTGGACAACCCTCTGAGATCTTAAGCCAAGGGAAAGAAACCAGATCCTAAAGCCTCATTCTGTATGATTTTTTTTACATGAGATTTTGGAAGACACTACACTGTGGACAGAGATGATAGGTGGCTGCCACAAGCTGGGATGGGGGAGATGTTGACCACAGAGGAAAAAGAGAGGATGTTTCAAGGTGAAACAACAATTCTGTATTGATTACAGGGTTGTAAGCATTTGTCAAATCTCAGACTAAATAGTTAAAATTATGTGTTTGAATGTAAACCACACAGTAACAAAGATCAGAAGAAAAAAATGATCAGTCAATATAAAGAAGCACAAGGACCATGTCATAGACCACAAGGCTCCTGAATGCTCAGGCTGGAGCTTGCACAATACGTTTATTTACCTATATACAAGTGACTTATCAGTAGTAACATCAGTCAGGAATATCTCGCAACACAAATACATGCCTAGGGAAACATCTATCTTTATCAAGCTTGGACATAAACCATACCTTCTTCTTGATAAATTTTATTTATTTTTTCAATGCAAAAGGGGAAGACTGTTAACTTTTGTCCAGATCTAACAGGCATGATGTTTTGAAATCACAATATCAAATACAAATGAGCCATGTTCTCGTGGTTTGCTGCGTTTGGAGAATTACTCTTAACTTCACAGGCTCTGTGTTTTCAAACATCTTTTTTAAGCTAGTCAAATGTGTCCTCAGGCTTAGCACTACATGTATTTCAGAGATGTGGTCTCTAGGTTGCCTGCCCACACACAGTAAAGTGAGATACTCGCTGGTACTCTGGGTGCTGTGCCCTTGAATTCTCTCTCATTTTTCTTGTTCTTCTTCTTCTTTTTTTTTTAAGTATTTATTTGTCTGAGTGCTTCGGGTCTTAGGGGTTTTTCTGTGGCTTACACCACCAGAAAGAACCCACCTACACTGCAGGAGACCTGCTGAAGCCATCTTAAAGCCATCCCTGTGTTGGGAAGAGCCCCTGGAGGGGGATGTGGAAACCTACTGCAGTATTCTTGCCTGGAGCCTCCCATGGACACAGGAGTCTTCACTGTGGCACTTGGGTCTTTGTTGCCTCTGTGGATCTTCTGTTGTGGCACTCAACAGCTCCAGAACACGGACTCTGGAGAGCTGGCTCAAGAAGTTGTGGCTAATAATCTTTATTAGCCCCATACCATATGAGATCTTCCTTCCCCAACCAGGAATCAAACATGCATCCTTTGCCTTGCAAGGTGGATTCTTAACCACCAAACCATCAGGCAGGCCCCTAATTCCACTTCTGACATGCACATCTACCACACAGCTTGGGTGTAAGCATCTAAATGGATCTATGTGCACGTCAGCAATGCTAGAGACTTTCCAGTATTGACATTTATTGCTTTATTCTTTCAAAACATTGTAGCATTTTCTTTCCACACTCAACAGCCTTCTACAAACACCTCCTTTGATGTTCATCCACCCATGAGATGTCTACTCTGACTGGCTCCCTCTTTCTCAGATACCTGAAGGGCTTTTCACAGATTTGATTTCTTGGCCAAGCTTTATCCATCTTGAAGCCACTAGATCTGAAACACACTGTACATGTGTCTGATTCCCCTTTCCGCATTTACTGAAATTTACCCTCTTTCTTGCTAGTGTCATTTTGGGACATTTCACCAAGAATGACATTTCTAGGACTCTTCCTCAAGAATGACATTTAGAGAAAATTCTTCAGTGCACATTGCTTGCAAATTTCCAGAAAAAAATATAAATAGTCTAATGTCTCTTGCAGGTATCTTAACTGCCCTTCTTCCATAATCCCATCTTTCAAGATTGGGAGTTACTTTGCTTTCCTTTCCCAACACCAAATGGAGTGTTAGGGTATTCACTTTCCTTTAGTTTGATGACTTTTTCTAAAAGATGCATTTATTTGTTGACTTTGGTGGGTCTTTTTTGCTGTATGTGGGTTTTCTCTAGTTTCAGCAAGTGTGGGCTATGCTTTGGTTGTGGTACACAGAGTCCTCATTGCAATGGTTCTTGTGTGCACAGACTTCAGCAGTTGTGGTGCACCAGCTTCATTGCTCCTTGGTATATGGGATCTTCCTGGACCAGGGATCAAACTGGTGTCTCTGACACTGCAAAGCAGATTCTTACACACTGGACTCCCAGAGAAGTCCCCATCTGATGACTTTCCATTGGGCTGTGCTCATTAAAACCTGGGATTCCTCTGCAGTATAGTTTTTTGGTTTTTTTTGTTTGTTTGTTTGTTTTGTTTTTCCATTCATACGAGAAGGCTGGGTTCAATTTTTATTTTAAATATTAAGAGCTGAAGTTGAGACAAGTAATTAAAAAAAAATCAAATTCAAAAGACAAAACACTAGGGCCACTTAAAGCCTACTGTCTAAAATAAAATCTCTGATCAAACGTAGGAAACCATGTTATCTTACATGATAATTGTGTATTCACAAATGATGGCTCGCTCTATCACCTGCAGACTCATACCATATTGAGACCATGATCTTCCTTCTCCTGCTCTGCTGACCAGTCATGACGTATAGGTGTTTTCACCAGAGAGAGCAAAACTCTTTGTTAAGACCAAAATTCTTAACATCATAGGTCAGATGCATAAAACACTAGGCATAAAAAGTTTCTTGATCATGTGCAGATGTACCCAGGGTTGACTCTGTTGGTGCTATCCTTGTACCTGTAGTCATCTATAACAGAAGCTAAAGCTCTTGAAAAGGGCTCCTCAGAATCTGCCTGCCAATGCAGGAGACATAAGAGATGAGGGTTTGATCCCTGGGTCAGGAAGATCCCCTGCAGGAGGAAATGGCAACTTACTCCAGTATCCTTTCATGGAGAATCCCATGGACACAGGAGCCTGGTGGACTACCACCCATAAGGTCACAAAGAGTCAGACATGATTGAAGCGACTTAGCATGCATGCACGCATGCATGCAAAGCATTTGGACATTCCTTTTTCTACCTTCCTGTTTTTATTTTCCCCCTGGCATTTGTTTACTATCGACATGACACTGATTGGAACCATGACACTATGGGTGGTACAACTGAGGTCAGAGGAGCAATTGGCCCAAAGTCAAAATGGAAAGAGAACCAAAAGCACAAAATCTAATGAAAGCAATTTCCCATGCCAGAATTAATACAGAAGTCATACACTTTGCAAGAAAAAGGAGGGTGGGGGGAATCACAGCCTGCTTTTCCCACTTTTGACCACACTCCTTTTGTTGCCACTTTCCACTGCTATGTGCAGACCTTTAGACTTTCGGTATGATAGTCTTCTGTCCCGGTAAGTTCTAACATCAAACCATGAAACATTTTTTTCAACTCATCACTGCGGATATTTGGGGCAAACCACTCTTTCTTTTGGGGATGGGGCGGGGGGGGGGGGGGTGAAATCAGGGAGGGTGGGTGTACCCTGTGCATTTTAGGATGGTGCTGGAGCTGCACCCCTGGGTGTCCCAACCCCGACACTCCCATCCCACCAGATGCCAGGAGGACCTCCCTGCCTGGTTGTGATAAAAATGTCTCCAGGAAGAACAGCCATTCCCACATGTAGAACAGCTAGCCAATGAGAACTTGCTGTATGACTCAGGGAAATCAAACCAGGGCTCTGTAATTAAACCTGTGTGTCAGGGCTGGGGAAAGGGCTGGGAGATGGGAGGGAGGTTCAGGAGGATGGAGACGTATGTCAACCTATGGCTGACTCATCAGGATGTATGGCAGAGGCCAACACAGTATTGCAAAACGGTTATCCTCCAATGAGATACATTTAATAAAAAAATGATTTAAAAATGTGAAGCCATTATTCTCCAATGAAGTCATTTATAAAAAAATGATTTTAAAAAACTGTGAAGGAATTATCCCCCAGTGAAATAAATTTGTTTTAAAAAATGATTTAAAAAAATATTGTGAAACAATTATTCCTCTATGAAATAAATTTATTTTAAAAAATGATTAAAAAATATTGTGAAGCAATTATCCTCCAATGAAAAAAATTATTTAAAAAATGATTTTAAAATATTGGGAAGCAATTACTCACCAATGAAATACTTTATTTTTAAAAATGATGGAAAAGAAATGTCTCCAGACATTACCTGAAGTCTCCTTGGGGACATGACTGTCCCCAGTTGAGAACTACTGCTATGAAATGACCCATTTTATTTAAAAGAAGGCCTTCAGGGATTTCCCTGCCAGTTCAGTGGCTGGGATTCTGGGCTCCTATCACAGGAGGCCCTGGGTTCAATCCCTGGTCAGGAAATTGAATCCCACTCTCTGTAGCTAAGGATCTGTCATCCTGTAACTAAGACCCAGTGCAATCAAATAAATGAATAAAACTAGTTAAAAAAAAGAAAAAAGAAAAGAAAAGAACACCCTCGACATTAAGAGTTCAGGATGCTATAACCAAAGAGAACAATGATTCTATTAAATTTGCCAGCAAGCTGCAAACAGCATCTAGCAGCCAGTTTCTTAGCAAAACAAAAGTACTCAATATTTTAGGGGAGACTGAGAAAATCTTCATTTTTAATAAGAAAAAAAAAAATCATCCCAGGTTTTCAGCCTGCTTCTATAGAGAAGTGCCATCTAAGGATATCTATTCCTCCTCCTAAGACAATCCTAAAGAGATGAGAGCTTCCCTTCACCTCTGACTGCCATGAACAGGCCAGCCATATCCACCATGCCTCACGCTCAGCCCATCTGAGAAATGGGGATAATGCAGCTAGCACCTGTTCCCAGGAGCAGCAGGAGGGTTACATGAGTTAACACCAAACATCTGAAATGGCACTCCTTTGCAGTGAGCAAAGCACTTTCTCACTGCTTTATACAGAGTAGCTCCTTACATGATGTGTGGTAAGTTGATTCTATCATGTCCTAAGCTTTGCGATCCTATGCACTATAGCCCCCCAGGCTCCTCTGTCCATGGGATTCTCCAGACCAGAATACTGGAGTGGGTTTCCATACCCTCTTCCAGGGGTCTTCTCGACCCAGAGATCGAACGCGTGTCTCCTGCTTTGGCAGGCGGATTATTTACCACTAGCGCCACCTGGGAAGCCCCTAATTATAGACAGAAACCACCATTACTTAATCACTCAAATTATCACTTCATATCAACTAGTCTCTTTTAAATTTTTTATTTATTTATTGTCCACATCAAGAGGCAGGTTGGATCTTAGTTCCCCAATCAGGCATGGAAACTACATCCCCTGCAGTGGACGTGTAGACAGCTAACAACTAGACCACCAGGGAATTTCCTGACACCAACCAGTCTTTACCTAGCATTTGTGCTAAGGAGATGCTCTGCTGGAGCAAAGTCACTGTGCTCAAGGTTACAGTCTGTAACAATATTGTGATGATGTACGTGTAAACAAGATACAAAGCCTGCAGATGCAGGCACCTATATCCGGTCCCACCACTTCACAGCAAATAGATGGGGGACAATGGAAATAGCGACAGACTTTGTTTTCTTGGGTTCCAAAATCACTGCAGATGGTGACTGCAGCCATGAAATTAAAAGACGTTTGCTTCTTAAAAGAAAAGCTATGGCAAACCTAGACAGCATATTAAAAAGCAGAGACATTACGTTGCCAACAAAGGTCTGTCTAGTCAAAGCTATGGTTTTTCCAGTAGTCCTGTATGCATGTGGGAGTTGTACCATAAAGAGAGCTGAAATGAAGAACTGATGCTTTTGAACTGTAGTTTTGGAGAAGACTCTTGAGAGTTCCTTGGACTCTAAGGAGATGCAGCCAGTCCATCCTAAAGGAAATCAGTCTTGAATGTTCATTGGTAGGACAGATGTTGAAGCTGAAACTCCAATACTTTGCCCACCTGATGCCAAAAGATGACTCATTGGAAAAGACACTGATGCTGGGAAAAACTGAAGGCAGGACCAGATGGGGACAACAGGATTAAATGATTGGATGGCATCACGAACTCAATAGACATGAGCATCAAGCTCTGGGAGTTGGTGATGGACAGGAAGGCCTGGCGTGCTGCAGTCCCTGGGGTGGACTGAGCAATTGAACTGAACTGAACTATATCTAGAAAAATCAGGGAGGACTTCCCGAAGGAGATGCCAGTTGAGCTGACACCTGAATGACAAGAAAGTTAAAGGGCACTTTGTTCAGAAGTTTAAAAAAAAAAAAAAAGGCTAAAAGTCCAAGGGTGTAAGGTAAACCTAACATTTTTAGGAAATGAAACTTTAAAATCACTGTCAGTAAAAACATGTTTGTGGGAATAGTGGAAAATGAGGCTGAAGAGGAAGATGAAGGCAGCTCATGACTCACCTTGCTTGGAAAATTCAGCCCTTTCCCAGAATGCAGTGACAACACAAATGCATTGGGGTGTTAAAAGGCTGAAGTGTGGAATGTGCAGGGTCACCCAAGACCATGAGAAATGCCAAGTCAAATGTAGATGAGTTTCTTTGACTGCAGGACTTTCCAAAACATTTAAGAAATGCTAAAGGGGGCTGTGAGATTCTGAAAGGAAAATCTGTAAGTGGCAGTAGCCAATCTGGGGGATAAAGGGACCTGGACATGAAAATATCACTGAGCAAATGAGGAGACAGTAAAGACCGTTTTTTGTTTTGGTTTTTAAAGGAATTTCATTGCCAGTTTTGCGCATTAGAAATGTTACTCTAATCTGACCAACATGGACAGATTAAAGATGATCAGAGTAAGCCAGAGGCTGGGGGCAAAAACAAAGAGGAGGACTCAAGCGATATTTCAAAGACAGAGGGATGGGATGGGCAGGGAGGTGGGAAGGGTGTTCAAGATGGGGAACAAATGTACACTCATGGCTGGTTCATGTCAACTTATGGCAAAAACCACAATATTGTAAAGTAACTAGCCTCCAATTAAAATACAATATATATATTGTATTGTATATATAATATATATATATTAAGAAAAGGATGATAAAAGACCCAGTTAGGGCCACAGACAGTGGGCGTGAACAGGAGAGAAAACCTTGGAAAGATTGTTAAAGGGTAAGATGATGGTGGGTAATGAACATGAGGTTGAGATAAAGCAAGAAAACACCCCAAAATTCATTTGAAGCAATTGATTTGATGCTGGAACCACTAACTAAGATAAAGAAATCAGGAAGGGGAAAAAAAATGATTTGAGGAAGATGAGGGGTACTATTTTTATTTTATCGTTCAATTCATTTATTTATTTTTTGGCTGTGTTGGGTCCTGCTTTCTGCACAAGGGGTTTCTGTAGTTATAGTGAGTGGGACTTACTCTCTACTTGTGGTGTATATCTTTGGCTTCTGTTATTGCTGACCAAGTGCTTAGATGCTCCAAGGCATGTGGAATCTTCCAGGGCCAGGGATCGAACCTCTGTCCTTTGTGTTGGCAGACAGATTCTTAACCATTGGACAACCAGGTAGTCCCAAGGAGTCTCATGTTAGACTGTCACATGTGAGGGACATGTGAATTTTCATGTTGGAGGGAGGCGGGCATTACAGACTAAGACTATAAATAGAAATTCAGAAGCTGTTGACAAAGAACTGGATTGACACCTCTGGCATCAAGAGGACCGGACAGAGAAAGCTGGCAGAGTGAGAGAAGAAGATGACCCAGACCAGAGCAGCAGCAGAACACCATTACAGAAGGAGAAACCCGAAACACAAGTCACAGAAGAGGTGGTATTCAGAAGGACAGAGTGCTGCCCTGTGACAAAGGAAGGGCACATAATTACAATGGAGAGACCAGCTTTAATCTGGCAGAAGGTGAAATCAGGGAGAGATGTCAGGGATCCCACACCAGATGGCAGTTTCTGATGGCATCCCCCCAGGAACCCAGGAACTTGGGTTCTGTGGCGCTCATAGTGAGTGTGCATCATGATCAGCTGCAGCCTATGGAGGCTGCCCCCAGAGTTTTCTGACTCCCAAAGTCCGAAGAGATTCTGATTTATTCAGTTCAGTTCAGTAGCTCATTCGTGTCTGACTCTGTGCAACCCCACGAACCACAGTACTCCAGGCTTCCCAGTCCATCACCAGCTTCCAGAGTTTACTCAAACTCATGTCCATTGAGTCAGTGATGCCATCCAATCATCTCACCCTTTGTTGTCCCCTTCTCCTTCCGCTTTCAATCTTTCCCAGCATCAAGGTCTTTTCAAATGAGTCAGCTCTTCACACCAGGTGGTCAAAGGATTGGCATTTCAGCCTCAACATCACTCCTTTCAATAAACATTAAGGACTGATTTCCTTTAGGATGGACTAGTTGGATCTCCTTGCAGCCCAAGGGATTCTCAAGAGTCTTTTCCAACACCATAGTTCAAAAACATCAATTCGTAAGCACTCAGCTCTCTTTATAGTACAATTCTCATATCCACACAAGACTATTGGAAAAATCATAGCCTTGACTAGATGGACCTTTTTTGACAAAGTCATGTCTCTGATTTTTAATATGCTGTGTAGGTTAGTCATAACTTTCCTTCCAAGGAATAAACATCTTTTAATTTCGTGGCTGCAGCCACCATCTGCTGTAATTTTGAAGCCCCCCCAAAATAAAGTCTTCCACTATTTCCACCACTTCCCCATCTATTTGCCATGAAGTGATGGGACCAGAATCCATGATTTTAGTTTTCTGAATGTTGAGATGCTGATACTGCCCGGGAACTGTTCTTCACAGGCATAGCTCTAGAGAAAGGAACATGACCTTTTCTCTCTACTATGAGCAGACATGACAGTTGGCGAAAGCACAAATGTTTCATCTCTTTTTCCCTCTCTGGCTTTCTAATTCCAGATGACAGAAGTAATTCAGTTTATGGCACCCTTTTTATTATATTTTTAGGATTTTGTTTTCTGTTGTGGACTATTGAATTTGTTATAATACTGCTTCTGTTTTATACTTTGGTTTATTTATTTTTGTTTGTTTGTTTTTCAGCTGCAAGGGAAGTGTGATCTCAGCTCCCAAATCATGACTGAGCGATCCAGTGTTCTAACTTCAGGAGCCCAAATCTGCCACATATCATCAAACATTACAGGGTTTAAAGCACAAGACAAACATTTAAGCAAAAAGAAAAAGATGCCAACAATTGTGAGAGGTAGCCAAATATAGGAAGCATTCTGATTTCAGAATATGAAATCCTACCAAAATGTACATTTTGGAACTGACAGAATGTGGCCAGTCCTGTCCTCTGGGGCCATCTGGGAGAAGTCTGAATGCCATCAGGCAGTGTGGTTATGTGTGTTATCCACTCTTCCTATTGTGGGATATATATACACACACATAGTGACAGCCGCCCGCCAGACCCAAGGAGTCTGCTTCTCCTAGAATCTCCTAGTAGCTGGTCCTTCACTTGCTTCTAGTACAGCTAGGTGTACAGTCACCTAGAACAGCTCCCCAGTTTCTCAGAAGGTGTTGAAATTCATTATTAAATGGATTTGCTTATCTGCATGCATTTCCCACATGTACCTGGGACAATGAGTTAGCCTGTGTGGTTCTAGTCCATACAGTCTACCACAGAAATGATCCATTCAAGAAATGGCATCACCATAAACAGCAAAAGTTGAAAGGAAGCAGATACCCTCATGCTATTTTTTTCTCCTCTTCACCAGGAGAAATCTTCGGAGTCACTTCTATGATGAGTTCCAAATGGCTTATAACCAATGGTTGCTATTTAAGTGAACCTAGATGCATTACAGATATTTCTATCTATATGTTCTTTCTCAAAAGAACCACTCAGATATTTTAAAATTTGAAACCAAGACTAAGATGTTGATGGTGGAGCCAAGATTAAACAAATATTAGGGGATTATTTCAAGAGCATAAAAGTTTCATACACAAGCTATTTTACGAATACTCCCCCTAACCTGTAGTCATGTACAGATGTGAAAGTTGGGCCATTAAAAAGGCTAAGTGCCAAAGATTTAATGCTTTTGAACTGTGGTGTTGGAGAAGACTCTTGAGAGTCCCTTGGACTTCAAGGAGATCCAACCAGTCAATTCTAAAGGAGATCAGTCCTGAATATTCATTGGAAGGACTGATGCTGAAGCTGAAACTTCAATCCTTTGGCCACTTAATGTGAAGAGCCGATTCACTGGAAAATCCCTGATGCTGGGAAAGATTGAAGGCAGGAGAAGGGGGCAACAGAGGATGAGATGTTTGGATGGGATTACTGACTCGATGGGCACGAGTTTGAGCAAACTCCAGGAGACAGTGAAGGACAGGGAGGGCTTGCTTGCGATAGACCACAGGGTCTCAAAGAGTTGGACATTACTAAGTGGCTGAACAACAACAAGCTGCTAACCTGACAGGGGCCAGTGTCTGCAGTCACAATACTTAGGCAAAGCCCAAGGCATGAGAGATCCTTTGACCTTCTGCAGCACCTGGAAGAAAATAACCTTGACTCCAGTGTATGGAATGAAATTTGAAGGGAAAGTCACAGAAAAACAGCCACCTCTGCTCTTTCAGTGGGTGGGGAAAGGGATCTCAAAGCACTCCTCTCTCTTTGGTGAGAATTTTATTGACCCACTGTGTGCTTCTTCATTCTCAGAAGTACAAGGTGAAGGCAATGTGTCAATTTCCAGGCATTGCTGAGGTCGCGGCGTTGCAATCACCAACATCAACCTGACATGTGTCAGGTTGAACCTTTCACATGTATTCTATAAAATGTGAATACATCTACACAGAGGCATCAGAACGAGAGGGAGACCCAGCTGAGACACTTCTTTGGGTCTAACCCTGGGGACACACTTTCTCCAAAGGGACCCAGAGCTAGAAAGAGCCACAGTCAAAAACTTTCACACCATGTCCCTTTCATAAAAACACAGCAGAAGAAAGGTCAGCCAAAACATTTTCCTGGCACAAACAGTCACCAACATAAAGTCTTTCTTTTTATTTTTTCCCCTTGAGAGGGGTCTCTGACACAACAGGCAGAAACCTGATCTCTACCTGAATGTCCCCAGAGCGTTCCCCATAGTAGCAAATCCTCCAAGAGCGTCAAAGTTGCCTGTGCTGTTTAAAACTTGAAACTTAAAATAATCCTAGAAATCCTAGACCCCCCTTAACTACATGTCGTAAAAAAAAAAAAAAAGCCAAATAAATTTATACATATGGAATTGATTACAACAATACACCGAAAAAAGGGAGGTTGGGGCAGTGGGGAAGGGTTGGTCCTCTCTAATTCTGCAACCTACCATTTGGCAGCCCAATCCAGTACTTTTGCCTGGAAAATCCCGTGGACAGAGGAGCCTGGTGGGCTGCAGTACATGGGGTCTCATAGAGTCAGACAGACTGAGCGACATCATTTCCACTTTTTACTTTCATGCATTGGAGCAGGAAATGGCAACCCACTCCAGTGTTCTTGCCTGGAGAATCCCAGGGATAGGGGAGCCTGATGGGCTGCCGTCTATGGGGTTGCACAGAGTCAGACACAATAAGTGACTTAACAGGAGCAGGAGCATTTCCATATGGAAAGAATTAGTGGAACTAGGTAGAGATGGAAGTCGGGGGGCAGGGTGGGGGGAGAAGGGGGCTGGAAAAGGCTGATGGTGATTCCAATGAGATAAACCACATCTAGCCATCAAGTGCAGAGCGGTCAGAATGCAAGTCACACAGCGCAGGACTTAGAGGAAGACACCAGCGAAAGCTTATCCTCTTAAAGATAGTTTCAGATGTTTGTTTCTTGTTCTGGCAAGCATTTTTTTTTTTTTTTAAACCTTTCCCAAATCTGAGAGCAATTAGTCCTTCGTCTTTGAGCTTCAGTATATGGAAAAGTCATCATTATGAAGAGATCAACTCTGAACTAACTGCAGGACTGTCAGCCCTCCCACATGTGGGAAAATTCTGACCCAACATATGTTTCCTGGTATGATCCTATCTTGAAGTCGCACCACAATTTGATAAGTACATCTGCATTGTCCCCAGGTGTTGGGAGGTTAAGGAGAGATTCATGGAAAACCAGGCTTCCTTTTAATGACTGCAGTTCTTCCAGGATGGTTTCATAAAGCTCCGAGGAAATACTCCATATCTGTTTTGGTTAGAAGACACTTCTAAATAAAGCACCGTTCCCACAGTCTTCTTCTGAGTTTAGATACAACATTTCAGGCCCTGTCAAACTGCACAGCTCACTGGAACCATCATCAACCTCTCCTGGTTCCTTGCAACTGCCAATTTTATTTACCAAAAGCTGGTTTTATCAAAAGCCTCAGTCCTTGATGTATGTTTTCATAGGCAGCAACACCAGCATCTCCTGGGAGCTTCTTAGGAGCACCGAACCTCTTCCTCATCTCTGGTCTATTGAAATATAAGTTTTATTTTAATAACCTCCCTAGGTGATCTCTATGCAGACTGAACTGGAGAAGGGTTTCCCTTGTGGGTCATCTGGTAAAGCATCCACCTGCAATGTGGGAGACCTGGGTTCAATCCCTGGGTTGGGAATATCCCCTGGAAAAGGAATAGACTACCCATTCCAGTATTCTTGGGCTTCCCTGGTGGCTTAGCTGGTAAAGAACCCGCCTGCAATGTGGTAGACCTGGGTTCAATACCTGTGTTGGGAAGATCCCCTGGAGAAGGGAAAGGCTATCCATTCTAGTATTCAGACTTAGAGAATTCCATGGACTGTATAGTCCATGGGGTCACAAAGAGTCAGACACAATGGAGCGACTTTCACTTTCACTTCAAACCAGGGAGAGTGAGACAATGTCATGCAGGACTAACCCAGGGCCATCCTTCACAATGAAATTTTATTGAAACACAGCCAGAGCCATTAACTGGTCCATGCCAGCTTTCACACTCACATGGTAGAACAAAGAAGCTGCAGATATGTTCCCTGTGGCCCTTTACAGAAAAATGTTGACTCGCTCCTGACCTCAGCCTTGCAAAGGGGATGTTAGACACCGAAATCTGCTAAAACAATGGTGAGAAATTGCCATCATGACAATATGGTCGTTGTTTAGTTGTTCAGTTTTATTCTTCACGATCCTATGGAATGTAACCCTCCAGGCTCCTCTGTCCATAGGATGGATTCTCCAGGCAAGAAGACTAGATTGGGTTGCCATGGCCTCCTCTAGGACATCTTCCCAACCCAAGGATTGAACCTGGGTCTCCTGCAGGTGGCTTCTTTACTAACAAGCCAATAGGAAGCCCAATAATAAAATAGACCATTCCCCCCCCCCCCCTTATTTTTTGTGGTTGTGTTGGGTCTGTATTACTGTGAGTCAGCTTTCCTCTAGTTGCAAAAGTGGAGGCTACCCTAGGTGTGATATGCTTCTCATTGAGGTGGCTTATCTTGTTGTGGAGTATGGGTTCCAGGGCCCACAGACTTCTCTAGTCAAAGTACATGAGCTCAGCAGTTGTGGCTCTCATGCTATAGAGCCTAGGCTCAGCAGTTCCTCTGGCAAGGTGTTTTGTTTTTTTTTTTTAAACCTTGCACAGGTCTAAGTTTGGCTTTCCTCGTGGCTCAGCTGCTAAAGAACATGCCTGCCAATGCAAGAGAAGGGGTTTCAATCCCTGGGTTGGAAAGATCGCCTGGAGTGGGAAATGCCATCCTGCTCCAGTATTCTTGTCTGGAGAATCCCATGGATAGTGGAGCCCTGTGGGCTACAGTCCATAGCATCACATAAAGTCTGAAACAATTGAGTGGCTAACACTTTCACTGTCAGGCTTAGGTGGTCTTCAGCACGTGCAAACTTCCCAGCCCAGCCATCATCCCATATTCCCTTCACTGGCAGGCAGATTCTTCACCACTGTACCAGCAGTGAAGTCCAAAACTTATCTTATTGAATGTTTACGGTACTATCATGACTGGCTTACATAGACAGCTGCAGTAATCAAAGATTTTGACACCAAGAAGTGTCAAGCAGCCGAAACCCCTCCCCTTTTAGTTTAAAAGAAGACTGAATCCTGACATGGCAAGATGGTGTTCTAGCACATTAGTCTGCCACCTCCTCAGAGTCCACACTTTCCTGAAAAAGTCATTATTCTTTGCTTCAACACCTAGTCTCAAATTTTATTGGCCTGTTGTGCAGCAAACAAAGCTAGTTTGGACTCTGAAATCAGAGTTTTGGCAAAAACATTTGTGTGGTTCAGTTGCTAAGATGTGTCTGACTCTTTGTGACCCCATGGACTGCAGCACACCAGGCCTGCCTGTCCATTGTAACACCCGGAGTTTACTCAAACTCATATCCATTGACTCGGTGATGCCACTCAACCATCTCACCCTCTGTCATCCCCTTCTCCTCCTGCCCTCAATCTTTTCCTGCATCAGGGTCTTTTCAAATGAGTCAGTTCTTCACAACAGGCCAGAGGATTGGAGCTTCAGCTTCAACATCAGTCCTTCCAATGAATATTCAAGACTGATTTCTTTTAGGATGGACTGGTTGGATTTCCTTGCACCCCAAGGGACTCTCAAGAGTCTTCTTCAGCACCATAGTCCAAAAAATTCCACTCTTAAGTGCTCAGCCTTCTTTGTGGTCTAACTCTCACATCCATATGTGACAAGTGGACAAACCGTAGTTTTGACTTTATGGAGCTTTGTTAGCAAAGTGAGAAGATGCAGGGAAAATGAGATCTTTAATTTAAGTCCCACCTTCACCACATCTCTCTCTTGAGAAGAACCCTGGCCAACAGGAAACATACAGGCTAGACACTGCATCAGTTCAGTCAGTTCAATTCAGTTTCTCAGTCATGCCTTACTCTTTGCGACCCCATGAATCTCAGCACACCAGTCCTCCTTGTCCATCACCAACTCCTGGAGTTCACTCAGACTCGTGTCCATCGAGTTAGTGATGCCATCAAGCCATCTCATCCTTGGTCGTCCCCTTCTTCTCCTGCCCCCAATCCCTCCCAGCATCAAAGCCTTTTCCAATGAGTCAGCTCTTCACATGAGTTGGCCAAAGTACTGGAGTTTCAGATTTAGCATCATCCCTTCCAAAGAAATTCCAGGGTTGATCTCCTTCAGAATGGACTGGTTGGTCTCCTTGCAGACCAAGGGACTCTCCAGAGTCTTCTCCAACACCACAGTTCAAAAGCATCAATTATTCACTGCTCAGCCTTCTTCACAGTCCTACTTTCACATCCATACATGACTACTGGAAAAACCATAGCCTTGACTAGACAGACCTTAGTTGGCAAAGTAATGTCTCTGCTTTTGAATATGCTGTCTTGTTTGGTCATAAGTTTTCTTTCAAGGAGTAAGCGTCTTTTAATTTCATGGCTGTAATCACCATTTGAAGTGATTTTGGAGCCCCCAAAAATAAAGTCTGACACTGTTTCCACAGTTTCTCCATCTATTTCCCTTGGAGTGATGGGACCGGATGCCATGATCTTCGTTTTCTGAATGTTGAGCTTTAAGCCAACTTTTTCACTCTCCTCTTTTACTTTCATCAGGAGGCTTTTTAGTTCCTTTTCATTTTCTGTCATAAGGGTGGTGTCATCTGCATATCTGAGGTTATTGATATTTCTCCCTGCAATCTAGATTCCAGCTTGTGATTCTTCCAGCCCAGCATTCCTCATGATGTACTCTGCATATAAGTTAAATAAGCAGGGTGACAACATACAGCCAAGATGAACTCCTTTTCCTATTTGGAACCAGTCTTGTGTTCCATGTCCAGTTCTAAGTGTTGCTTCTTGGCCTGCATACAGATTTCTCAAGAGGCAGGTTAGATGGTCTGGTATTCCCATCTCTTTCAGAATTTTCCACAGTTTCTTGTGATCCACACAGTCAAAGGCTTTGGCATAGTCAATAAAGCAGAAATAGATGTTTTTCTGGAACTCTCTTGCTTTTTCCATGATCACGTGCTAACTGGTCTGTGGTTAGGTTATCTTTATGCAAACTGTGGGTGATCATCCTACTGCATGGTTTTGGTTATGCTCAAGTAAACATTGCTGTAAAAGAAAAGAAAAATCACAAGTACTAAAAAAAAATTGTTTTCTTCATTAAAAACGTTTAGAGTAATACAGTCAAAAAATAAACTGACAACACTTCTCAGATGAGCAGAAAAGGGGCTCAGTTGTTGTCCATAGAGTATAACACCTACACTGAGACAAACTCTCCCCTCTGACCCAACCACGAGCAAGAAAAATTAACTATGTCCAAGGCAGGGCCAAGCACCCTGTTCTTATTCACTCAGTTGTACTCAGAGAATAAGACCTAAAAGTGTGCAATTGTCATTCCGTACACATACAGCCTGGGGTACTTCACATAAAATGCAGTGAACAAAGCCCAAGAATGGCAGGGCAAAGTTTCAGAGGTGGAGACTAGAAACACTCTTTTTCAGCAAGCTTGTGATAAAACCACATTTAACTCATGGAGTAGCTTATCCTTTGAAGCCAACTGTTGTCCATGGGCCAGTTTTACCCACTCATACAGTGTCTTACCAGTACCCAGGAATGGCATTAAAAGGACCAGAAATATCTCTTATCCCTGGCACTTTCAACAGCACTAGTCAGTTCACAAGTTTTCTCATTAGACTGTCCTTTCTTTACACTGCAATAGGTCCACAGCTAAATCCTCAGTCTTCTATAAGATACAAAAATATATGAAGGGAAAGGATCCATTAGTTGTGCTCCCTGGTGTTGGTCAAATGAGTGGAAAAATTGTTTATACAAAACCGTGCACATGGATGTTTTTAGGATATACAAAAAGCTATATTCAGTGCCATTCTGTATGGGAAAACCAATACAATATTGTAAAGTAATTAACCTCCAATTAAAATAAATGAATTTATATTAAGAAAAGCTATATTCATTTTTTAACTTTCATAAGTTTATGTACTTAATTTCTATTCTCAATAAAATTAGGAATCATGGTTATTTCAGATGTGGCAACAAGAGTCTATCAAACCATTATTTCTCAGTGACTCATCCAAAGGACAGATAATCTTGGCAAACAGCAGTGAGTGAGAATAGTGAGAAAGAGAGATTTCTTTAAGTCTTCCTCAAGAATAGAAAAGTCTATTCCATTACTAAGCATAAATTTTGGAGCTTTTTAAAAACAATTTTTATTGGAGAATAGTTGTTTTACAGTGTTATGTTAGTTTGTGCTGAATGGCGAAATGAGTAAGCTATCAGTCACTTCAGTCACTCAGTTGTGTCCAGACTCTTTGCAACACCATGAATTGTAGCACGCAAGGCTTCCCTGTGCATCATCAACACCCAGAGTTCACTTACACTCACGTCCACAAATCGATGATGCCATCCTGCTATCTCATCCTCTGTCACCCCCTTCTCCACATTTCCCCAATCCCTCCCAGCAAGAGTCTTTTCCAATGAGTCAACTCTTTGCATGAGGTGGCCAAAGTATTGGAGTTT